>NC_135233.1:644743340-646140007 GCF_051348905.1 Ranitomeya variabilis | reverse complement strand
GGCTAGGTGTCAGCTTCACGTGGTCCAGCGCGAGCAAGTCCTAGCGGCCGTTTGGTGATGATGGGCTGCAAAGGAGCCCGTTGGCTGTCACGGTCCTTCCTGCGTAGGCTGCACGGGCCACGCTCCCGACACCACTTCTCGATGGCTCTTTTCATGCCAAACCAATAGAATCTCCCTCGGGGTAGTCTCTCTAACTTCCTCCACCCGAAGTGTCCAGCCCCATCGTGGTACGCTCCCAGAACCATCGGCGCATCTTGCCTCGGAACCACTATCTGCAATACCAATTCGTGAGTGCGGGGGTCGATACTTCTTTGGCACAGTTTACCGTCGTGAATAAACAATTTGCTTCTCCCCTTCCACAGCTGTTGGGTTTCTTGTGGATCATCCGGGCCGGGATGCAAACCTGCCTGCGTCAGGAGTTCTTTCACCCGACGGACCGCAGGGTCACCATCCTGGGTCTCTGCCCACCCATGGTGAGGCAGAGGATTCAGAGTGGCATCCTGGTTGTTTCTGTGCCTGTTCTTCACATGATGGGAGCATTGAGTGGCTTTGGGGCGATGGAAAGTGGGCAGTTCTACTTCTTCAAGTGCCTCCGGGTCCTCCCCTGTTTCTGGCAAATTGGGCATCCGGGACAAGGCATCAGCATTCGCATTCTTGCGTCCTGCCCGGTACTTGATGGTGAAGTCATAATTGGACAGCCGGGCCATCCACCGCTGTTCCAAGGCCCCGAGTTGTGCTGTGTCCAAGTGCGTTAGTGGATTGTTATCCGTGAAGACGGTAAATTTTGCCGAGGCCAGGTAGTGCTTGAACCTCTCCGTCACTGCCCAAATGATGGCGAGGAATTCTAGCTTGAAGGAACTGTAGTTGTCAGGGTTCCTTTCAGTGGGACGAAGTTTCCTGCTGGCATAAGCGATTACCCTCTCCTTGCCTTTCTGGACCTGGGACAACACAGCTCCCAGTCCTACGTTGCTGGCATCCATATACAGTACAAATGGTTGATCATACTCAGGGTAGGCCAGTACCTCTTCTCCCATCAGCGCCATCTTCAAGCAAGTGAATGATCCTTCCAGTCCTTCATTCCAATCAAATGGGGTACTCTTCCCCTTGGTCTTCTTGGATTGGCCCACCAACAGATCTTGCAATGGCGCGGCCTTCTTGGTGAAGTCCTTGATGAACCTCCGGTAATAGCCTACCAACCCGAGGAACTGCCGGACTTCATGGAGGTTGCTGGGCTTCGGCCAGTCCTTAATCACCGTAACCTTGTCAAGGTCTGGGGCCACTCCTTCAGCACTCACCACATGGCCAAGATAATGCACTTTGGGTTTCAGCAGGTGGCATTTGGATGGTTTCACCTTTAAGCCAAAGTTGGATAGGGCTTCAAACACCTCGGCCAGGTGCTTCAGATGGTCTTCGTAGGTCTTGGAGAAGACAATGACATCATCCAGATACAGCAGTACAGTTTCAAAGTTCTTGTGCCCCAGACAGCACTCCATCATCCTCTGGAACGTCCCTGGGGCATTGCACAATCCGAAGGGCATGTAGTTGAATTCACAAAGACCCATCGGCGTCGTGAAGGCCGTCTTCTCCTTGTCCGCCTCCGCCATGGGAACTTGCCAGTACCCACTGGTGAGATCCAATGTAGAGAAGTAGTTAGCAAATTTTAAAGCAGCCAGGGACTCCTCTATCCTGGGCAGTGGGTATGCATCTTTATGTGTAATGCGATTTAACTGTCGATAATCCACACACATTCTCATTGTGCCATCTTTCTTCTTAACAAGGACTAATGGAGCTGCCCAGGGGCTACAACTGTCCCTCACTACCCCAGCCTCCTTCATCTCTCGCAACATGTCCTTGGCACACTGATAATGAGCTGGGGGTACAGGACGGTATCTCTCTTTTATGGGTCGGTGATCCCCTGTGGGGATATGATGTTGGATCCCTTTTACCTGTCCAAAATCTAGGGGGTGTTTGCTAAAGACCCGCTCGTACTCATGAACCACCCTGTAGGCCCCCTGTTTCTGGTGAGGTGGGGTAGAGTCAGTGCCCACATGTAATTCCCGACACCAATCCTTCGGTTGCCCTGCAGAACCGTTGTTCTCTGCCGGATTGGACGGGACCAAGGGCCCAGGTGCCTGTATCACACTACTATTAACAGTAAACAATTTGGCAAGTGTGGCATATTTGGCTAGCTGGACTTCTTCTTCCCCGCAATTGAGAACACGTACTGGCACCCTCCCCTTGCGGACGTCAACCACCCCTCTGGCTGTCAGCAGGGTAGGCCTATTATCCGAATATACAGGTTCTACCAGGGCCTGATAGTCTTTACCCCTGAGGCCTATGGCTGCCCGACACCATATTAACATTTCACTCCTGGGGGGTATCGCAATGGGGTTTGAATCACTCACTGTGACATGACCAATTTCACCACCAGTCAGCTCCACCTGCTGTCTTTGCATCAGGGCCCTGATTTCTTTTTGCAGGGCACATTGTTCACTGTAGCCAGCTGTTTCTGCTACCTGTTGTAATAGGACAATAACTTCTGCAAGACAATTTTCTATAACATTAGTAGCGATGGTCATCATGGGATTACACTCACGGCGGTCAATATCAACAATTACAATCCCTTGGGCCTTCAATTCCACCCGCCCCACTTTGATGGTGACCTATTTATACCCCCCTTGTGGCAATGGCTGACCATTACTGGCTATTATGGTGAAATCGTCATCGGGGCCACGAGTAATATCAGTGTCCTCCCAATACCGTTTATAAAGCACGTAAGGCATAGTCGTCACCTGAGAACCGGTGTTCAGCAAAGCATTCATGGGGATACCGTCGATCACAACAGGAAGGACTGGTCTCCCTCCAATGTATTTGGCTCTCCAATGCTGCGGGCCTGATCGTCCTACTCCTGGGGGTTGGCCCTTTGCCCCAGGGGTTGCTCGTTTAAAGGACAGTACCTTGCAAGGTGGCCCACCTGGTGACAGCGGCGGCAGATAGGTCGTCCGTCCCAATGAAAGCGATCGTCGTCCCTGCCTCTGGTCAGCGGAGTCCTCCTCTGTCGCATCCAGGGGACATCCTCTGGTCTGGAGGCCAGCTGGATCTTCTCCATGGGAGTCTCCTGTAGGGACTGCACAGTCCGGGCTAGGGCAGCAACGCTCTTGGTCAGCTCCTGCATCTGGAGGCGGAGTCCTGCAGGGGAGTCATCCTCCAAGCTCTGGGCATCGGCCTCGGCGGCAACTGGGGCATCCGACGCCACCTCCTCGTGGTATGTGAGAGCGGGACGCCTGGGAGGCACTGCATGGCTGGGCTGTCGCTCTTGTAGCACCTGGATGGCTTTATCCTTGAATTGCGCAAAAGTCAGGTCTGGATTCTGCATGGCCAGGAAGTGCAGCTGACCCCTTTGGTGGCTACACAGGAGCCCCTCAATGAACCGCTCCTTCAGGAGTTTATCTTCATCTTGCATGCTGCCGGGGTCATTCTGCTTGATGGCCCGCAGCGCCTCCTGGAGGTTAAGGGCATAGTCCCGTAAGCTATCCTGCAGCCTCTGCTTGCACCCATAGAAAGTCAACTTAATTTCTGTAGCGGTGCGGGTGTCAAAGGTGGCTTTAAGCTTTGCAAAGACCTGCTGTGCAGTTCCCTTATCCGCGGCGGGCCAGGACTTCACTTCTCTCAGAGCCGCCCCAAAGAGTTGGCCGGTTATCATATGAACTTTCTGAGGCTCGGTCAGGGGATAGAACTCGAGCAGGCTGCAGATCCCCTCTTTAAAGTCAGTTAATGTATGGGACTCTCCAGAGTATCGTGGGAGCCAGGCTGCTCCAGGTAGGTACGGCATGGAGAAGGGCATTATGGCTGTTGTAGCCGCAGCAGCCTCCGGCTGGCGGATAGGGGCGGCGAGCTCTGCAGCAATCGGCTGTGGTACAAGGCCCGCGGCTGTGTCTACTGCGGGGGCCAGAGATGCCTCTGGGTCTACGGCTGCGACCGCCGCCTCTGCTCCCCCCGACTCAGACATGGTCGCTCCTTCCCCCTGCTGACCTGCTGGAAGTTGGTGTTCCTCTTCCGGGATCGTCGCTTTACCGCGTCTTCTGGTTCCGCGCTCTTTTTGACCGGCTCCGCCCACGAAGCTATGGCTCCTCCCTTCGAGCACGACTATGGCGGATTTTGGCGGCAAATAGCAACACACAGTCTTTGCAATAAATCACAGTTCCAAGGCACACATGACCTGATTCTTCAGGCCTAAGTAGATCCTGTTCGTGACGCCAAGTTTGGAGCGCCCCCAGACACAGGGCCGCGGGGTACTCGGTACCGGGCTTCTCTGTCTCAGTTCTGGGGTTGTCACGGTGGCTAGACCTGGCCCGTGACCCTGCTAAGGGGCGTCCAATGAAAGTTGTAAGTGGTGGTGCGTGGTGCAGGTCGCGATGAATAATGAGGACACAGGGTTGCAGTCTCTTTATCTCTTTACTGAAGGCTTCAGGGTCCGCAATCCAGAGTACTGTTAACAGGGCTGGCTGAGACCGGCCGGTCCGAAGGCACATCCAGAGTTCCCTTTGCAGGTGGAAATCAGCGTCTACCTTCTAGCGCCTGTGTGTTGTAGTACTTCCCTGCTGAGCACCACGGGATAGTCCTCACAACTGTCGTGTAAATTTCTGGTCTTTCTCTCTCTCCCTCTCTCCGTCCCCCAGATGATATGGATGGGACGCACCCGTATGACGGGGTAGGCCTTGAGCTATTTTATAGGGACCCTAGAGAAGCCCCTCTCCCACAGTTTGCCTCCGTTGTCTTCGTTAGGTGTATGATGAGACAGCCAACCTATGGTTAACTGCCCGGCCGTAGTCTAAAGTAATGCGTGGAGTCTCTTACTTTCTCGGCGTTCCGGCCACCGGCTACGCGCCTCAGAAGGATGTTGCTGATCTTGGGGCACGACTCCTTCTGGTATTGTCTCCTTTTTGCTGTATTTCCTTTCCTCACTTCTCCACAATAAACCTCGCTTCTTGTCCTTTCTTAGGAGTCTGCCGCTGTAAGGCACAGGCACAACTCCGTAACGATCTTGTCTCTTTCTAGGACTCTGCCAGAATCCCACCCCTGACAGGTCCTCTCGCTAGCTCTTCCCAGCTACGTTCTCCCTGACTTCCTGTCCGACCCCCAGTTTTACCAGAGCGTGAGGAGTGGCCTACTAGATAGAACCACTCCCCCTGGTGGCCGGAGTGTGAGGTGCAGTGTGTGTGTTACCTGATCAGGTGAACTCCTTTAGTGCAATCAGACGTAACATCACTCCCCTTAGTGGCAGAGCGACATCACTGCAACGACCAGGACTCTGGGGCGCTGCACTCACATCCATCGAACGGCATTGACTATGAGCGTTCCTTCCGTGCCGCTCAGGCGTAATAAAATTTACATCTACCGACCGGCATATACTATGAGCATTCAGACCGTGTCGCTCTGGCGAGTTGAAATTAACCCTTATATGAACTTAGAAAAAACAACCATCAATAACGGGACTAATGCAAAACAATTTTATTAAACAAAAGAGAGTTGCTTATTCAAACTATGACATTGTGGAAACAAAAGCATAAAATATAGATTGTAGAGTTTACGCTAAACATACAAGTTTGTATTTATACGGCGTGATCTTGCCAGGGCACAGCTCCAGAACCATTAAAGTACAGGCAGTATTTTTCTCTACAGTCCCTTGCATCATCTGCCTGTCTGCCAGATCCCAGCGCTTGAAGACCTGCAAAATTTTCTTCTTGTGTCCGCCATTCCCCGGGCACAATATCTCCGGTTCTTGGGTCCACAGAATCAATAAATGAAAGAGGAGAGTAGGAGCTGGTATCGTGGCGTCTCAGGAAGTTATGCAGCACACAGCATGCCATGCCAAAACCACTAAGTCTATAGACGGCAGCTTCAAGTTGATAGCTGTGTGGAAAACTCTAAACCGATTCGCCATAATCCCAAAGGCATTTTCGACCACACGACGGTCCCTAGACAACCGGTAGTTATAGATTCTCCGCTCTGCTGTGAGTGTTCTCTGCGCAAATGGCTTCAGCAGATGTGGATGAAGAGGGAAAGCTTCATCAGCGATGAAAACAAAATTGAGGTTTCCTTT
This sequence comes from Ranitomeya variabilis, assembly GCF_051348905.1. Taxonomy (NCBI): domain Eukaryota; kingdom Metazoa; phylum Chordata; class Amphibia; order Anura; family Dendrobatidae; genus Ranitomeya; species Ranitomeya variabilis. The sequence goes on along the minus strand of NC_135233.1, from coordinate 646,133,904 downwards.
TGTTTCTTCATTTTGTGGCAACTGCAGTTGATTGTTCCTCAAGCCTTCCCCAAATGAAGTGTGTTCCAAAACACCACCATCGGAGACTCGACCATTCATGCCAACATCCACATCCACGAACTCATAGTTCGCATTGACAAGGGCCATGAGGATCAGACTGAAATATCCTTTGTAGTTGTAGAAAAAGGATCCCGAGTTGGCTGGTTGCTTGATGCGCACATGCTTTCCATCCAAGGCGCCACCGCAGTTTGGAAACTGCCACTGCTGCTCAAAATCGGAAGCAGTCTTCTTCCAGTCATCCGCCGTCTTGGGAAACTGCAAGATGAAAAGGAAACATGTACAAATTAGGACAAATATATTGGTGTGCACATACACTCTCATGTGGACATCCATAGAGTTTGAGTGATTGACGCGCAGTATGGAGCAGTCAAACAAAGTGAACGATCCTGAGTATGCAGGCAGCCATTTTATCTGACTGCTTCACTGACTGAGATAGTTGCTGAACACTATATTGACATAACATAACACAGCAGCAAAAACCAGTAGTAAGAAACATACAGTCACCTCCATATAATGCCTTAAGCTCTGCACAATGGCCTCGCATGTCTCCGGAATCATAACGCTCAGTAAAGGCCTGGAAACAGCAGCGGAAAACTGCAAATCCTGAAGAGACCTTCCTGTTGCCAGGATCCGCAGTGTCACCGCCAACCTTTCATCCACGGGCACGGCTGTACGCATAGGCGTATCCCGCCTTTGTATGAGTGGCGTAACAGCAGCAAGTATTATCTTGAAGGATTCCTCTGACATCCTAAGGTAGTTTCTGAAATCATGAGGGTTGTTATCACGTAGCTCTCTTATGAGACCCATGTGTGACAATGTTGACCTTTTCTGCAGCCAGCTCCTGGTCCACATGCGACGTTTTTGTTTTGGACGTCTCTCCTCTAGGAGCCGTGCTGCCTCAAACACCAGGGCAGCAGCAACGACAGACCTCTCACCGGAAGTCAGCATCCTTGCTAAAAAGAAAACAAACTTACAATAAATACATGTGCTAACAAACAAAATGTTTTGACCATTGATCTAAATATATATGGTGCTACCGGCATAAACGGGGCAGTCCACCGCGCTCGATCTGTAAAAGGATAAAATAGGCCACGCTACAGCTGTCAACTTGAGGCGCTCTGGCCTACCCTACTCTCCATAAGGAACAATCATCCACGCTCCAGCGGTAAACAGGAGGTAACATCCTCGTTGAAGGGCACTATCTGTAACGCTGTAGCATTGTACATACCTCTTGCGGTAAAAGTCTGTAGTTTAAAGTCCAGGGAATTTAGGAGTTCTGGTTCAAGCACGTGCTCCAGAATGAAAAGAATACAGCGCTCGAGAACCATGGTTTTATCGGCCGGGAACAATAGTACCACGTCTGTCGAATGAGCGCACAGTATTGTACCGCCCAATCAGCACACAGGAGGTGGATAATTTGGTGCTACTTCGTATCAAGCTCCTCCACCCATTACATCGTATACAATATCGTGCACACCTTTGTTACACGATGCGATCATGCCGCCACAGCGGGACACTTGACGACGAAAGAAAGTTTCAAACGATCTGCTACGACGTACGATTCTCAGCGGGTCCCTGATCACAGTAGCGTGTCAGACACAGCGAGATCGTAAGTATATCGCTGGAACGTCACGGATCGTGCCGTCGTAGAGACCAAAGTGCCACTGTGAGACGGTACCCTAAGTTATTCTCCTTGCACACGTCGAACTCAACACGTATAAAATGTGTCCCCTGATACCATTAAACCATCCCTGAGGTGTGACTTTCCTTTGTAATGACACGCAGCAACCCCCTTGGCGCCATGCGCTGCCTCGTCATCAGCGTTGTTTGAATCTGCCACGGACCCTGCGCTGCTATGTTCAACCTTGCCCATGCGCAGGTAGCGCTGCCCGTCTTCTGACATCATTGGTTGGCAGGCTGGCTGCGCCTGTGCGGCCGCCCTGCCCGACACAACGCCCCTCAGTGTCTTATTTATTTTGACAGCGAGGGTGTGATTGATGGGCATGAGCAGTGCATATCTTCGCCTGTCACTCATCTCCTTCCGCCTTCTTCAGACTGTGTGGCTTCATGGCCGTGGCATGCGATAAGGGATCAGCTGACGCCGCACAGTCTGAAGCAGGTGTAAGGACATGAGTGAGATGCGAATATATTTACTGCGCAAGGCCATGAATCCCAGCCCCGCAGTGTGAATAAATGAAAAGACACTGCGGGGCAGGGATTCATGGGCATCACGACCGCACCGGCTGACATCAAATGATGTCAGAAGACGGGCAGCGCTAACAGCACATGGCCAAGGGATAACACAACAGAGCAGACTCCTGGACAGCAAAAAGCGACGCTCAGGAGGCTGCGCCCAGCACCAAAGTGGTATTTTTGACAGCTGTGCTGCGTCTCATTAAGAAGGAAAGTCCCGCCTCCAAGACAGTTTGACTGTATAAGGGGCTAAATTTTATACGTGTTTCATTCAGCATGTGCAAGGAACAAAATTAAAAGAGCAATCTTTTACTTGTGCAGCATTACTGCTGCACAAGGTGGCTCTTCTAGTTTGTAACACCTGAGGGGGGTTTAAAGGTTCCCTTTCAATTTGCTCCAATTAGGCTTCGGCCTACACTCTGCTCCTCCTGCTGTCCCTGGGCTCTAACACCGCCAGTTGGTGCCCAGAAGTGCTGGCTGCACAGAGAAAAACACCCGTCAATGTGTCAGTGGGGTTCAGTAATGCCAGCTGTTCCCCTGCTGTGTACCCGGCAACGTGTCCTGCAAATGCCACGCAGACACAAAGCTGCCTCTAGTGCAGGCTTCGGCCTACACTCTGCTCCTCTGCTCCTCTGCTCCTCCTGCTGACCCTGGGCTCTAACACCGCCAGTTGGTGCCCGGAAGTGCTGGCTGCACAGAGAAAAACACCCGCCAATGTGTCAGTGGGGTTCAGTAATGCCAGCTGTTCCCCTGCTGTGTAGCCGGCAACGTGTCTTGCAAACACCACGCAGACACAAAGCTGCCTCCAGTGCAGGCTTCGGCCTACACTCTGCTCCCCCTGCTGACCCTTTGCTCCAACACTGCTAGTTGGGGCTCTAGGAAGACAATCTTGAATAGGTCCCCATCCTGGTTCCAGTACCGTCAGCTGGTTCCGGGTAGAGCCTTTGGCTTAGGTGCCTCCTTCTGGGTATCCGAGTTCCACCAACGTCAGGTGGTCCTTGGTAGTGCTTTCAGGCACGGGTACCTCCTGCTTAGTAACCGGGTTCCAGTAATGTCAGCTGGTCCTTGGTAGTTCCATTGGCTCTTGGACCTTCTGCTCCCCATCCTGGTTCCAGTACTATCAGCTGGTTCCAGGCAGAGCCTTTGGCTTAGGTGCCTCCTTCCGGGTATCCGAGTTCCACCAACGTCAGGTGGTCCTTGGTAGTGCTTTCTGGCACGGGTACCTCCTGCTTAGTAACCGGGTTCCAGTAACATCAGCTGGTCCTCAGTAGTTCCATTGGCTCTTGGACCTTCGGGTAGCCATCCGAGTTCCAGGTCCATCAGCTGGTTCTCGGCATTTTCTCAGCCTTCTTGTACCTTCTGCTACATTTCCAAGTTCAAGACCCTAAAGACAACGACCAGGAAGACCACCCCTAAGATGATGACGACACCAGAAACGACAACCACTGAGATGACGACCCTGGAGAAGATGACCCTGAAGACCACCCCGATGACGACGACCCCAGAGATGACGACATGGAAGACCAAGAAGCAGAAGAACAAGAGGCTGCAGAACAAAGAGCAGAAGAACATTAAGCATAAGACTAAACATCAGAGCAAAAGATATTATCTAAATTATAAGCAGAAGAAGACTAAGCAGTGTATGGGGGTGAGTCTGTTCCTCCTTGTGCTGCCCCTGGATAAAGCCTGCTGCTGCAGGCCAAACTGAACGCGGACAAATCCTGTTGTAACTCTTTTGTGACAGGCAGAACGGAAGGGGTAATCTTCAAACTTTTATAGATAACAACTACAGGAATGCCTGTCACAAATAAGAATATGATGAAGAAGTAGAATATGAAGAAGAATAATAGTTGAATAAAAAGAATATGAAGAATGTAACAAAAAAAAATAATAGGTAGAAGATGAAGAAGAAGATGAATAAGGTGAAGAAAAAGTTGATGTCAAAGATGCTGCTGCTGAGGATGATGAAGAAGAAAGTGTGGGAGAAGTAAAAAAGAAGGTGAAGGGCGTGGAAGTAGTGAAACATCAATATCTGACAAAATAAAAAAAATCTTAACATAGTCAATATCTTTGTAACTCCGAACGTCTTAAAAAAAGAAAAAAAAAAATTCCTGCTATTCTATTTGATTGGGCTAAACCTCTATGCCTTTAATGTCTCCGCCACCTCCCCCAGTACATCCTACATTATTGTTAGTTGTTTTCCTTCATGTAGAATTAGCCTACAAGGAAAGAAAGGGTTTATTTTAATTCCGATATTTTCGTCCCATTGACTTGCATTGGTATCGGGTATCGGTATCGGAGATATCCGAAATTTTTTGAATATCGGCCGATCCAATCCGATACCGATACTTTCCGATATCGGAAGGTATCGCTCAACACTATCAGTAATTCAATTGCTGGCTTTTGCTATCACCTTCACAAACCCGACAGGATATGAGACATGGTTTACATACAGTAAACCATTTCATAACCCTTATTTTATTACATATTCCAGACTACTAATGTAAGAAGTGTCTTTGTGTAACATTTGGTGGCTCTAGCTGTTAAAATAAAGGGTTAAATCACGGAAAAAATTGGCGTGGGCTCCCGCGCAATTTTCCCCGCCAGAGTGGTAAAGCTAGTGACTAAGGGCAGATATTAATAGTCTAGAGAGGGACCATGGTTATAGGACCCCCCCCTGGCTCAAAACATCTGCCCACAGCCACCCCAGAAAAGGCACATCTGTAAGATGTGCCTATTCTGGCACTTGGCCACTCTCTTCCCACTCCCATGTAGCGGTGGGATATGGGGTAATAAAGGGTTAATGCCACCTTGCTATTGTAAGGTGACATTAAGCCTGGTTAATAATGGAGAGGTGTCAATAAGACACCTATCCATTATTAATCCAATACTAGTAAATGGTTAATAAAACACACACACATTAGGAATAAAGTATTTTAATGAAATAAAGACACATGGTGTTGTAATAGTTTATTATACTCTCAATCCAATTGAAGACCCTTGTCATCTGAAAAAAAGTTAAAATAAAAAATCAACAATATCCCATACCTTCCATCGTTCAGTCTTGTCCCACGCTGTAAATCCATCTGAAGGGGTTAAATAATTTTACATCCAGGAGCTCTGCTAATACAGCTGTGCTCCTGACTGTAAAATATGGGGAATGAATAGAAGCAGGGGAACGTAGCTACCTAGACTTGCGGTTCTGCGCCCCTGCTGGTATAAACTCATATGAACTCGAGCGTGAGAAAATATTCAGAAAAATTCCCACGCTCGAGTTCACAGATAAAGAATTATATTAAACAGGGATCACCCGCATGCATACAAAATATACATTAAAAACCAAAAAGCAAAAAGAATATGCACAAAAACAGGGATCACCTGAACAACAATTTTTGTTATGAAATGGGATACCAAAAAAGAACAAACATAGGCCACACAATAAAAACATTTAAAAAATTCCAATAGGCACAAACGCTCAAAACCAAAAATGGTCCCTCCTGAAGTGACTCACATAGCACAGTAAAGAGATGATAAAGACAATAAATGCATTTGTCATAACAAAACAAAATGCATTAAAGTGAATAACTCAGATGCAGACAAAAATCATATAAATCTATGCTATACCAAAATAGGTGGACCCTATAAATAGTAGGTATGTTGACAGCCCTAGTGAAGCAATAGAAAATTGGAGGGTAAAAAAACCCATACAAATAGAGCCTAAGTGTGGAAAAATGGCCCTAGTACTAGATCATGATATAATTACAAATCGGAGAATCCGCCAGTATGATCAATAGATAAGGCCGTGGCAACTCTCAATCACCATCTGAGGCTAAATTGATATCCAGAGGAGGGGGAGTCCAGGGGAGGGGGAGTGTTCCACGAGTATCGACACCGCACGAGTGTCTTCCTCAGGGGTAAATGTGTGTCAAATGGCTGCCGAGAGCTCCTCTGAGGGCTCATACTCACTTGTGAGAAACTCGGATGAGTCTTGCACGGCAATACCCGGCACTGCACCCCACACTCAGGAGCGGAGCATGCGGCTGCATGTATTGCTCTATGCGGCCGCACATTCCGATCTGAGTGTCAGCAGCATCGCCGGGTATTGACATGCGAGACTCATCCGAGTTTCTCGCAAGTGAGTATGAGCCCTTATACCCAGTATCACAGAGCATAAAGTATTACCAGCTGACGGGAGCAGGTGCTGCATATCAATTAGAATATCCAAAAGAGGCGTGACTGGAGTCCGGCGTTCCTATTGTCCTAATGTGCCCAGGACACCAATCATGTCTTCCATAGTTCAATGACGCAAATAATGAAAAGTATAAGAGCCTTCACCGCGCATGCTCAGAGTGAGTCAAGCAAAGTATAGCTCACCCAGTGTGAAAATACACAGACGCACTATTGGCCAATCATGTCCTTTTAAGCTGTGGTGATGCAAAAACCAGTAAAACATAAAGATATTGAGAGCGAATAGGGATATAGGTGGTGCAGGCGTTAATTTGCTTAGAGAAATATTCAGTGTGCACGCTATGCGTGAATTAGCTATATGCAATTTCCTAAGTATAGTAATACGCAGGCGCACCATTATCAAATCATGAGCCTTATATTAAAACATACTCAATGTGCCAATGCGCAGATGCAACAAGTGCGAGCGCTATTGGCATAGGTGTCAAACAGTGCGCACACTCAAAGCAGTGCAGGCGCAACATACGCTGGTCAAATATCCCATGTCTCTATAAGATGCAAATATTGGGAAAGTATACACAAAAATGGGGGTAAATACTCAAACGCTAGAAAAAGATATAGACTGATAGTGCGCATATTCTGCAATAAATATAACAAGTAAAGCACACCAAACTCAGAATGCTAGATATATAAGTGTGCATACAATAAATAACACACCCCACTCGTTCGTGCACAAATATCCCCCTGACATGGGTCAAAAAATGTTGCGCACTACACATATGTAACAACTTGTACTCATGCCAGAATGGCAAACCCTGTGCCTTCTTCTCCAAGAAGTTCTTGTCTGCTCAGAGAAATTATGATGTGGGCAATAGAGAACTTCTTGTAGTCAACTTGGCATTCGAAGAATGGAGGCATTTTTTGGAAGGGGCGGCTCACCCGATTACTGTGATCACGGATCATAAAAATTTGGCATATATTGAGTTGGCGAAAAGATTGACCCCTAGACAAGCTCTTTGGTCGCTTTATTTTTCTCAGTTTCAGTTTTTTGTTACTTTTCATCCTGGTTCTAAGAACATTAAAGCCGATGCCTTGTCCCGAAGTTTTGATCCTGTGTCTCCCCCGAGCCACCGTCCTCCATTCTTCGCCTCGGGGTGGTGGTAGCGGGGATCTCATCTGAGTTGGAGCGAGAGATTGTAGGGGCTCAGTCCCGGCTTCCAAGCCAAAAGATAAGTTGTTTGTCCCAGTGCAATTTCGGGCCAAGCTCCTTCAGGAATTTCATGAGTCTAGGTTGAGTTCCCATCCTGGAATCGCAGCCACGCAGGAGACGGTGACAAGGGTTTTTGGTGGGCCTCACTGGGTTCTGATGTAAAAAAATGTATATCTGCATGCATGGTTTGTGCACGTTCAAAAAGTTCTCATAGCTGGCCGGCTGGGGAACTGGTGCCTTTACCGGTTCCTGAGAGGCCATGGATTCACCTGTCCATGAACTTCATTACCAATCTCCCTCCACCCAGGGATAATACTGTGATATGGGTGGTGGTGTACAGGTTTTCTAAGCAAGCCCATTTTGTTCCTTTAGCCTCATTAGCCTCATTACCCTCAGTTGAGACTTTGTCCAGATTGTTTGTTCAGCATGTGATCCATTTGCATGGGGTACCCCTGAATGTTGTGTCTGACAGAGGTGTGCAGTCTGTAGCTAAATTTTGGAGGGCATTCTGTAAGAAATTGGCCATTTTTTGTCTTTCTCTTCTGCATATCACCCAGAGAGTAATGGGCAGGCAGAATGCACCAATTAATCCTTGGAACAGATTCTTAAGTGTTTGACTTCTGTTAGGCAAGATGACTGGTGCAACTCTTCACCTTTGGCTGAATTCGCCTTCAACAACCTGCTATGTCAGTGCACTAGTATGTCCCCATTTCTGGTCAATTATGGCTTTAATCCTCATTTTGGGGAATTCTCATGATTGGTTTCCAGATGTCCCGGGTCAGAGGGATCTGTTCAGTGGCTAAGGGATCTGTGGGCTGAGGTACGGCTTAATATTTACAGAGCTCAAGGGAGGTATAAGTTGTTCGCTGATAGAGAGAGAACTCCGGGTCACATGTTTCAGGTTGGGGACAAGGTTTGGCTTTCCACAGGGAATATCAACCTGAAGGTTCCATCAGCCAAATTAGGCCCTAAGTTCATTGGGCCATACAAGATTGTGGAAATAGTCAACCCGGTAGCCTATAGATTGCGTCTTTCAGCCTCATTTAAATTATCCAATGTGTTCCATAAGTCTCTGTTAAAACCATTAGGCTCAGTTAAGGAAGATTCTGGGTCGGCACCTCCTCCGGTGTTGGTGAAGGGTCACAGGGAAAATGAGGTTGGACACATTGTGGATTCTCGGCTGGTGCGCCACTCTTTGCAGTACCTGGTGCATTGGAAAGGGTATGGACCGGAGGATCGCTCGTTGGTTCCTGATCACTTGGTGCATGCTGACCATCTGGTTCGGACATTCCATGCCAAACGTCCAGGGAGGCCTGGTGGTCTAGTGGCCCTCCGTTGAGAGGGGGGTACTGTCATGATCCTATGGAAGGATTTGAGCAGGAGCCTCAAGGGTTAATGCTGCTCACCTCCCTTTGGATTGTGGAGGGCTGTCTGTGGATTATCTGTTTGTCTGACCCGGCTTGGTTTCTGACTTCTTTTTCGGGTTGTTCCCTCAGCTTTGGTATTACCCGCTCAGTTTCCTGACACCCGTTTGTACCTGGTTATTATACGCTTGTTGGATCCTCAGTTGGTCACCTCCCTGTTGTACCCTTGGAGCTCCGCTGATCGCTTCGAGAGCTCCGGCAGCTGGCCCCGCCCAGGCCCTTCCTCCTGCGATCACATGCCGCAGGTCCTGCACGGTGGCGACTGTGCCATTCTGTGTCTGCGGGTGCTGTCTACCCATCCCTGTTCTGCTGTACGGAACTTGTGTGCGCACCTGGACAGGGCGGTCACAGGGTCCCTGATAGTACAGACTGTGTTGGATGTGCTGATGAAGGGGAAGTTTACCATTATTATTTGCCATGGGAAATAATATGGGAAATATATACATCTAATATATATACATCGTCAGAAGAGGCTAAATAAAGCTGCAAGCAAATAAGGGAGAGGCAATCTAAAATTCTCGGAAACCAATCTCAGAAAAACAGGTGGGGAATTTCTAGGAACGGTGGGATACTATCAGCGGGGTATCTCGAATTTTGCCATACCAGTCACACCCCTGACCAACCTTCTTAAGGACATGAAGACATCAATGACCAAATGGTCTCTTGAATCAGTGATGGCACTCCAAGAGTTGAAATTCAGGACAACAAGACTTCAACTTTCATGTGGAACACAGGCATGGGAACCTGCACAGCAACGCAGATGCCCTGTCTAGGCTTACCTGCTTGGTGACTGAATGGGTCATAACCCCCAGCTTTGGGCCGAGAGGGGGATATGTGACAAAGTCACTGGGGAAATATGTAGCACTGAGGTTGTTAGCCTCACTAAAATAAACCTAGGAAAAATCAGGGGTTAGTCAGCCATGTTTAGTGCTAGGATGATTAAACAGCTTTAGAGTGGGAGGAGTCCACAGGATAAATACCCAGCTTTCTAGATCATTTGAGTATGGGTGGGTCTGGAGATTTGCTTGTGTGTTAAGTAAGCTGGCCATATACAGATTGCAGGTCTCCTGGATTAAATGTCCTTTGCTAAAGGAATTGGAAGCTGGAATCTAAGCCAGGTGGTGTCATGACTCTGTTGTCGGATGTCCCAGGACCAGGGTCTCCTTCTCTGTCACTAATGATAGGGGCGCCCTACTCTCCCTGTTCCCCGGATTACTTCTGATGGTGAAGATGCCATGGTCACGTACCTTGCCTTAGTGTCACGGGTGTGTCAGATGCTACAGACAATCGCTCTGCATCTGGCTGCTGAAGGTCTCTGCATTTGGCATTGCAGATGCCTTCTTAATCCTTCTGACTTTTGGACCCAGTGGCAACTTCCCTCTGGCTCTAATTGACATACCTGCACTTTGGTGTTTATAGACTCTCAGTCAACTTCAGGGAGTCACTGGTGACATTCACTTTTTCCTTTGTGAAGGCTTGGAGCTCTTTTTCCTTTGTGAAAACCCTTTTTACGGGTTTTCTGGGCGATTGATTTATTTGCCCATTGATGCAGTTTTCATACTAACGTCTCTGTTTTTGTTCCGTTCTTTGTAGCTACTGATTGGGATCTATTGGACATAACCTAGTATCCATCGGATATATAAAATGCTGAACGTCGGACGTTTTTCTCCTGTACATGACCTGTTGTGGACCCTCTACTTGGGACTTTGCAGTCATACATGGAGACTCCATTCCGGATTTATTTGGGACCTGTTGAGCCTGGGATTGGACTCGTATTGGCGCAATTGGATTCGTATTGGCACCATTGGAAAACTATACCTTTGAATGTTCCAGTCCTTATATACGTACTGCAGCTAGTCCATATATTCCTGATTATTGTGATTTGGAACTAACTACTGGCCCGAGATCCTGGACTTTGGAACACATTATTTGGGTATATCTCATGCCTCTTTGGACGTTTGATGATGGACATTTGTCTGTATACGCCATATATTTGTGACATTTCTCTCCTATTGCTATAGGTTTGCCATCGTCTATCAACTAATGTATTCCTGTTTGCGGGCCACGAATACTTTTGTTTTTGTTTTTGTTTTTGTTTTTGCTCTTTACCTTTGGAACTATTTGTTTATTTCCTTTAGTGTGTATATATATGCTTACAGTTGGCCCTATATCAATCCGGGCTCCCCAGATAACCATCTATATATTTATTGCTGAATTTGATATATGTATTGTTAAATTTGGTATGCATTAACGATAATTTCATTCCTTCAGATGGCCCCTTTATTGTTGTACCCTTGGCTTGTTGTTTTGCACATGCTTGAAGGGTATATTCTACAGTTGTCGGACGTTTTCTTCCTAGGCACTTCTGTGCGCTTCTTACTTCGGTCTATTTGGACGCTTGCGCAGTGCGGCTCTGTTTTGAACCGCATCTGCGCATGCGCCATCCTTCTCCATGGAGAACCTCTACACTTCCGTTTTAGCGCTTCCTTTCCAGGCCTGGGAGCCGGCTCTTCCGGTCCGCACATACCACCCTTTTGCTACGCGGCTGCGTTCATTACAGATGATTATTGCGCTTATTTAAACGTAAGTATTGCACCATAATACCCACTTTCCCTGACGAAGCCGCTGCGGCGGCGATACGCGTGGGTTCTTCCCTGACGCCTCACTCTGATCCCATTGCCGTTTACCTAGGGCAGGGATCTCTGCCAGACCTGCTAGGCCCAGTTCATTTTTCTCTTTTCCTCAGCTGGCTGCACATTTGTGGCATATCATTGCTGAGCGTGGCTACCTACCCCTTCTGTGCAATATTTGTCTTACACCACATCTTTGCACTCCATTTGTGGGCTACATGGTGAGCTTTACATTTAATTATATATTGAGCGCTTATCATGTCTCTTTGATATATTTATTATATGGTTAGCCATTGCATATATACATCTTTAGGGACTCCGTCCTTTTTTGCCATTTTTGGGCCCATCAGGTCGTGTTTGTCTACTCTCTGCAGATTTATTATGTTTAAATAGAGGTGTCATGTTTACATTGGTTGTATTTTAATTGTTTTTATGTGTTTTCTTGTGGTGTTTAATAAACGTTTTCTACATTTTCATATTTGGTTGTGCGAGCCTTCCATAGTCCAATCTTTTTCTCCCTTCTCTGATATTTACATTATTGGACGTGGCTCGGCACACCACTTCCCCTGTTATTATAGGGGTTTTTCTGGCTGGAGTGCACCCTTTATTATTGATCATGCTGGTGCTGTTGGAGGACGTTTGGGTAACCTCGCTGAGTCTGCTCAATCTAAGTTGCTTCCCCCTTGCTTGTCTCCCTTCTTGCCTTTAGTGTACAATGGGGACTGACCAGTGCTTATCCAACCTTCCCTATTCAGGGCCTAGCTCTAGCGATAATACAGGGCTTAGGTTCCTGCTCGGCGATTGGTGGGAACCAATATAGGATCTGTAGGGTAGGCAGCGTACTATTAGATCTGTCTAAGGGTTTCTGCTCCCCCTTTCCCTATCGTTTGGGCTTCCTTCCTCTCATCGAATGGTGTTGCACTTAGTCATCCCACACTGTTCATGTCACTTAGCTCCTGAATCTGCCCTCAGTCTGTACCCTTCCCCCATCCAGCGAAGAGGAGAGTAGTAGTGTACCGTAATACACCAATCAGACTACAAAGTAATACAAATATACTCAAACATATAACAGGAATGCACCAGGGAGTGGAGGATGTGGATAAACCTAAGTAGGAGAAGAAACGTAATTATCACTCAAAACCTAGCAACAGTCATAGATAAATCCACCAAACCCCTTCCCCAATAACAACCAACAACAACCTCTAGTCATGCAGCATAAGCTAATCTGACAATGAGTGCTAGCCAGGGCCCAGTTTATATATATTTAGGAGATGAGAGTGACTAACAGTGCATAACTGAGAGCCTTAATGCAGAAATGCTTCCAGGATCTCTCAACTGAGCAAATTAACCACTGCACTGCTAAAATAAATTTACACTGTTTAATATGAAGTTGAAGTGCTTCTAATCAGTCTAATCAGTGCAGGAGTAGGAGAAATCAGACGCTGCGGTCTTCTGGCTCCTCTCTGTCGTGGTAAACCCGTGACACAACCTTGCTAAAGCTGACAGTTTAGGGTTGCATCATGCAGCTCTCAGTTTTGCCTGGCTGGTATTCAAAACTACAGGGAAACCCACATCATTTTTTTTTTTAATTAGGCGTTCGGTACAGACCCCAAACTTTACTGTTGTGGTTCGCCTATCTCTGTTTATCATAATTTTTTTACATTTAGAGATGGAATATATATCCGTTAATATTAAATCTATACTGGAAGATGACTTATGAGCATCCAAATAATAGGTAAACTCTATAGATAAAGTATTAATACATCTGAAAATGTCCAGCAATTTGTGCTTTGGTAACCAGTTCTTTAATGTTGAAGAGGAGCAGGATGAAGAAGGAGAATCTAGTAATGTGTCAGGAACTAAATTAATATCACCCAATAATATTAAATCTTATTTCTTTAATTACGATCCTTTCCCATAAGTTTATCAAGAAAATGAATTTGTTTTTTATTAGGAGCATAAATATTCACAGTTGTGTATAGGTGATTGTAAATGTAGCTGATTAAGATATGATATCTTTCCTCAGTATCAAAATGTTTGTAAACTAAGTTGAAAGATACTGCGCCCCTAGTAATTGTGGTTACTCCTGCTTTTTTCTTGTCATTAAGAGATTTGAATAAATGTGAATAATTTTTATGAAATATTTTGTTTGATTTTCGTAGTGTCCATTATGGACGTGATTCATATATTCACTTTAACCTGTACAAACTGGAATGAGTACTGTAAAAATGAAGTATTAAATAATACTTCATTCGTGAATCAAAACCAAACTATAAATAAATTAAACAAGAAGCAGTACTTATATCTGTTCTTGAGAAAACTAAAAAGTAAATCAACAACTAATACTTTTTGCTTGAAGTTCTCCTAGAGGAATCCATTCACCCAGAGGGTTCTCTTCCTTTAGGGAATAAGTTTGTGTAAAATTCAAGGACCAATAACCCGTTAATGACTGTCAATACATCTTTTAACTGACCTGAGATATAGGTACTGTAAGAAAATAGCATTCCCATACAGGTGACAATCCAGCAGCTGTCGGCTGTACACTATAGCTGACAACTTGCTGCATGAGCCACAATCAAAATTAGCACCGTCCATATCTGTTTAACCCCTTAGATGCTGCTGTCAATAATGACTATATCATAAAAATGTTTAAAAGAGTGTGGCTTCTCTCTCTTTATCCCGATCGGCCCCCTGAGATCATGATTGTGTGGTCCTGATGTTTGCCATGGCAATTCACGAGTAAATAGTGGCCTTAGAGTCTGCTGGTACGAGTGGTCTGTTCAAAAGTCAGCAACATTTAGGAGGTAAAAATACACTTTTTCATTCCTGTCATGTCACTTTGCATTAATTCCTGAAAATCACCTAAAGGATTAATAAACTACGTGATAGCAAATTTTAATATGCCGAGGGTTGCTGTTTTTAAAATGGCATCACTTTGGGGGTTTTTCCAATATATAGGACCCTTAAAGTCACTTCAAAACTGGATAGGTCCTTAAAAAAAATTTTTTTGTAAATTTCCATGAAAAAAATAAAAATTACTGCTACATTTTAAAACCTCCTAAAATGCTAACAAAATAAAATAACATTGTACAAATGGTGCTGATGTAAAGCCGACATGAGGGAAATGTTATTTATTAATGTTTTGCTATGGTATGACTATCTGAATTAAAAGGATAATCGTTCAAAGTTTAAAAATTTTAATTTTTTTAACATTTTTGTCAAATTTCTGATATTTTTTATAGATAAACACAAAACATATCGACCTAAATTTACTATTATCATAAAGTATAATGTGTCTCACGAATAGTGTTGAGTAGGGTTGAGCGACCTTTACTTTTATAGGATCGGGTCGGGTTTCACGAAACCCGACTTTTTCAAAAGTCGGGTTGAGTGAAATCGGCCGATCCTATAAAAAAGTCGGGGTCGGCCGAAACTCGAAACCCAATGCAGTGCATTGGGTTTCCAATGGTTCCCAGGGTCTGAAGGAGCGGAAACTCTCCTTCAGGCCCTGGGATCCATATTTAAGTGTAAAATAAAGAATTAAAATAAAAAATATCGCCATACTTACCCTCTGACGGGCCCTGGTACTAACCGGGAACCTTCCTTCCTTAGAATCAGCCTTCCAGGACCTAGCGGTGACGTCGCGGTGACATCGCGGCTTGTGATTGGTCGCGCGGCCGCCCATGTGACCGCTCGCGCGACCAATCACAAGCCGCGACGTCACCGTGACGTCACCGAAGGTCCTGGAAGGGCTGATTCTTAGGAAGGAAGGCTGCCGGAAAGAAGCAGGGCGTGTCCGAGGGTGAGTATATACCTAATAGGAATATACTCACCCTCGGCTTCGTTCCGGCAGCCTTCCTTCCTAAGAATCAGCCCTTCCAGGACCTTCGGTGACGTCACGGTGACGTCGCGGCTTGTGATTGGTCGCGCGAGCGGTCACATGGGCGGCCGCGCGACCAATCACAAGCCGCGACGTCACCGCGACGTCACCGCAAGGTCCTGGAAGGCTGATTCTAAGGAAGGAAGGTTCCCGGTTAGTACCAGGGCCCGTCAGAGGGTAAGTATAGCGATATTTTTTATTTTAATTCTTTATTTTACACTTAAATCTGAATTCCGATACCAATTCCCGATATCTTAAACATATCGGGAATCGGTATCGGAATTCCGATTCCAGATTCAGAAGATCGCCGACTTCATGGCCGACCCCACACAGGGGTCGGGTCGGGTTTCATGAAACCCGACTTTGCCAAAAGTCGGCGACTTCTGAAAATTGCCGACCCGTTTCGCTCAACCCTAGTGTTGAGCGATACCGTCCGATACTTGAAAGTATCGGTATCGGAAAGTATCGTCCGATACCGGCAAAGTATCGGATCTAATCCGATACCGATACCCGATACCAATACAAGTCAATGGGACTCAAGTATCGGAAGGAATCCCTGATGGTTCCCAGGGTCTGAAGGAGAGGAAACTCCCCTTCAGGCCCTGGGATCCATATTAATGTGTAAAATAAAGAATTAAAATAAAAAATATTGATATACTCACCTCTCCGACGCAGCCTGGACATCACCGCTGGTAACCGGCAGCCTGCTTTGTTTAAAATGAGCGCGTTCAGTACCTTCCATGATGTCACGGCTTCTGATTGGTCGCGTGCCGCTCATGTGACCGCCACGCGACCAATCAGAAGCCGTGACGTCATCCCTCAGGTCCTAAATTCCTAATTCTAGGAATTTAGGACCTGAGAATTACGTCACGGCTTGTGATTGGTCGCGTGGCGGTCACATGGGCGGCCACGACCAATCACAAGCCGTGACGTCATCTAAGGCCCTGAACGCGCTCATTCTTAGGAAGGGAGGCTGCCGGAAAGAAGCCGAGGGTGAGTATATTCCTATTAGGTATATACTCACCCTCGGACGCGCCCTGCTTCTTTCCGGCAGCCTTCCTTCTTAAGAATGAGCGCGTGAAGGGCCTTAGATGACGTCACGGCTTGTGATTGGTCGCGGCCGCCCATGTGACCGCCAAGCGACCAATCACAAGCCGTGACGTAATTCTCAGGTCCTAAATTCCTAGAATTAGGAATTTAGGACCTGAGGGATGACGTCACGGCTTCTGATTGGTCGCGTGGCGGTCACATGAGTGGCACGCGACCAATCAGAAGCCGTGACATCATGGAAGGTACTGAACGCGCTCATTTTAAACAAAGCAGGCTGCCGGTTACCAGGGGTGATGTCCAGGCTGCGTCGGAGAGGTGAGTATATCAATATTTTTTATTTTAATTCTTTATTTTACACATTAATATGGTCCCGATACCGATTCCCGATACAACAAAAGTATCGGATCTCGGTATCAGAATTCCGATACGGCAAGTATCGGCCGATACCCGATACTTGCGGTATCGGAATGCTCAACACTAGTCACGAAAAAACATTCTCAAAATCAATAATCCAGAGTTATTGCCACATAAAGTGACACTTGTCAGATTTTTTAAATTTGGCTCTGTCACTAAGAGTTGCATAAGAAGTGAACGGAGTAAACAAAAACATAGACAACTTATGCTCGATACAAAATTTCCAATTATGAAACCAAGTATAATAGATCCAGATCCTAACTTCAGAACAGATTTCTAAAATAAATGAAAATTTGGACAAAGGAAACAAAGGGAAACCACCCTGAGACAAGTTCAAAGTGTACAAAAGACCAGGTACTATTTAGCAATCCAGATCATTGTCTCTTCCTTTCTGTATTGACTAAATAAAGTTTACTATTTCCTGTGGAGTTAGGATGGGGATAGATCTGCCGTTATTTATTATAAAAAATGTAGTTGAAAAACCCCTCCTGTATACAATACCCAATTGGCGTAACAAATTTGTTACCTCACAAGGATCTTGTATATGAAATGGTGTTTTTAGAAACAAATTTACAAATATTTTAATCTGGTCATAAGGGTATGGAAGCAATTTAGCAATCTTTCTTTTCTTTTCTTTTCTGTAATAGAAATGTAGCAGGGGAATAATATCTCTTAGGACTTCTACTGGGATAGAAGTGGGACGAGGGAGTTGATGGATTCAGTCGCTTGTGGTTTCCAAGTCTGTCAATGAGGGCAGAGCTTCCACTAAGAATTTCAGGGCCCCATACTGTCAAAATTTTAGGGCTCCCTTGAGACTCCGCCCAGCTCTGTCTCCACCCCTTGAACCTTCCACAGTCCCATCGCCCAGCACTGTGAGGATTCGCCAGTCTCAGAGCCAGGAACGGCTGTCACTTGGCTGCAATGGTGTGAAATGCAGACTTCCGGACAGTGTCTGACTATAGGAACCGTTGGTGAATATCGGTATGCACTTGGAGCGCAGTGTGTGGAATGGTTGCGGGTCACTCAGCAGGCTCACAGTATGTATGATGATGCAGGCTGGAAGATCGGCGCCCAGTCCATTAACTGCAGGCAGAGCACAGACTGATTTCCCATTTCAATATCACCAACAGATAGCAAATGCATCAGGTGACTATTTAAAGGATGGTGGGAGTGGTCACGACCCACATCAGCTGACTAGCAGCAAAGCAGCTGCCAGCAAGGAAACTGACATTAACCCTTGCTGGCCTGAAAGTAAAAAAGCTACATTTAAATTATAGTGTAACCAGAGTTGCCACAAATCCAATCATGAATCATGACAGCCATTGTGGAAAATATGTTGAAAACATTCCCATCAGAAACAGCTAGAGGCAGGGGGCATACTTCCTTGCCAAACCAAGGAGGACAGGTGAGGGAGACACACCAGGTACAGTAAAGTCAAGGGTATACTGTCAAAGGCCTAGGTCAATTTCATGACACCCTCTCAGCATCCATGCCCCGATGACCGGGTATTTTTGTCAAGGAGGGAAAAGTTTTTGAAGATGGTCAATCAATACCTGGCTGACAAAACCAGCATACTCCCTAATTCCTCTGCAACCTTCAACTATTGGGTCTCTAAGCTGGACACCTGGCATGAGCTGTCCCTCTATGCCTTGGAGGTATTGTGTTGCCCTGCCACTACAATCTTTTATGAGGGGGTTTTTAGTGCCATCAGGGGAGGTTATAATAGACAGGCGCTTTAGAATGTCAACACAAAATCCTGACCGACTCGCTTTTATAAAAATTAACAAAGCCTGGATTAGCATTGACTTTTATATAGCACCAGATGACAACAAAACATAAAGTGTTTTTAATCTTCAATATTTCAATGAGGCCCACCAGTTGTTGCCTTCAAGGGTCTATGGATTACTGTATTATCCTCCTTATCATTTTTCCTAATTTTGCACTTTGTGTAAAGCCTTTCTGAGTGTAAGAGTGCATCAACTACACTTTCAAAATAGTTAAATGAGGCCCACCAGTTGTTACATTCAACAGTCTATGGATGAGTGGATGACCCCGCTTATAATTGTTTTCTGGCTTTGCACTATTGCAATGTCTTTATGAGTGTAGGAGTACCACAACTACATTTTCTTAATATTTGACTGAGGTGCATGGAGGACCCTGTTTGTAATTTTTGGCAGCCTTGACACTGTGTGCAGAGCTTTTATGAGAGTAGGAGTACCGCAACTACACTTTGTTCATAATATTTAAATGAGATACAACAGTTGGTGCCTTCAAGGGTGTATGGATGACCCTGCTTGTAATTTTTGACAGGTTTTGCACTTAGTACATAGCCTTTATGAGTCTAGGAGTACCACTACATGACAGTTTCAACAGATTATGTATGAGGCCCTCATTTATGTCTAATACATGGAGAACCTAAGTCCCTCTTTTATCTAATTTTTGGCAGTTCTTGCTTCCTTCATAAATCACACTAAAATGTCCAATTGTTTAATAAAAAAACATATTTGGTTTACTTAAGGCAAATCTGTCATCAGCAGGCATGGTCAGGTTGGCACTGCTACATTGATTTAAATGATCAAATCAACATATGTCCAATAATACCTAGGGCACTTCATCAAACTGTGACAACATATCCCACATCAATACATGTATGGGACAAAGAAGAGATCCCAATCACATATAGAAAAAATCATCAATTTTTATTAATCAAGCCATAAAGACAATAAACAACCATAAAAAAAACAATAAAAAAGCAAAATGCCGTCTAGGGGACACCAGAGTATTCCCCACACTCAAAAGGAATCAATAATAAATACAAACAATTCCTTATATCAACAAATCGGTGGTATGTAGTGTTCTTTAAAGTTTAACACATAATTATGCATATAACAGACCTTTATGAAAGTTGTAATCCTTCAAAAAACAAAAACCTATTCTGCCTACTCCTAAAATATGATCAAGTTCAAGATGCCAAGAAAAAAGTTCTATTAACAATTCTGTGTTTAAGTATCAACCAGAGACGTGGGAGACCTATCTCTATGGTTAATTACATAGTCCCCATCCAATGTGCACGCCAATTGCTTTACCCAATAAACAGTAGTAATATGAGAGGATGTGGCAGAATATGAAAGGTCAATAATTACCTAAGGTGTAGATGGTCCTGGTGTCCCCTCACCCTGACGCGCGTTTTGCCGCCTGCTTCTTCCGGGGGAGTCCTTCCCCCCCGCCGCTATCACAAAACTCGTCCCTCGCTGTTACCTCACACTGCCCTGACTAGTTTGCTGGCCAGCAAGGGTACTAGCCTCACCACTGCAGATGGTACAAACACAGGGGGTAGTGATAAGTATGAGATAGACAAGGTAAAAACACAAAATTTAGCTCCAGTCACCGCTGCCCAGCTGCACACCACAGAGGACACGGAAACAGGACCCTGAACTCCAGAAGTAGCTGATACAGCACTGATACCAGAGAGCTGCAAAATACAGGACTGCTCTGCATAGAATAACTCTATTATCAACAGTCAGCTGATGCATCAGGTGACTATTTAAAGAATGGTGGGAGTGGTTACCACCCACATCAGCTGACTTAGCAACTCAGCAGCTGCAGCACCCTGCCAACAAGGAAAACTGACATAACCCCTGCTGGCTAGTGTTGAGCGATACCTTCCGATATCGTAAAGTATCGGTATCGGAAAGTATCGGCCGATACCGTCAAAGTATCGGATCTAATCCGATACCGATACCCGATCCCAATGCAAGTCAATGGGACGAAAATATCGGAATTAAAATAAACCCTTTCTTAACTTGTAGGTTCATTCTACATGAAGGAAAACAACTAAGAATAATGTAGGATGTATTGGGGGAGGTGGCGGAGACATTAAAGGCACAGAGGTTTAGCCCAATCTAATAGAATAGCAGGATTTTGTTTTGTTTTTTATGACGTTCGGCGTTAGAAAGATTTTGACTATGTTAATTTTTTTTTTATTTTGTCAGATATTGATGTTTCACTACTTCCACGCCCTTCACCTTCTTTTTTACTTCTCCCACACTTTCTTCTTCATTATCCTCATCATCAGCTTCTTTGACATCAACTTCTTCACCTTATTCATCTTCTTCTTCATCTTCTACCTATTATTTTTTTCGTTACATTGTTCATATTCTTTTTATTTTACTATTATCTTCTTCATATTCAACTTCTTCATCATATTCTTATTTGTGACAGGCATTCCCGTAGTTGTTATCTATAAAAGTTTGAAGATTATACCTTCCGTTCTGCCTGTCACAAAACAGTTACATTTGTCCGCGTTCAGTTTGGCCTGCAGCATCAGGCTTTATCCAGGGGCACCACGAGGAGGAACGGACTCACCCCCATACACTGCTTAGTCTTCTTCTGCTTATAATTTAGATAATATCTTTTGCTCTGATATTTAGTCTTATGCTTAATGTTCTTCTGCTCTTTGTTCTGCAGCCTCTTGTTCTTCTGCTTCTCGGTCTTCCAGGTCGTCGTCGTCTCCAGGGTCGTCGTCTCCGGGGTCGTCATCATCGGGGTGGTCTTCAGGGTCATCGTCTCCAGGGTCGTCGTCATCTCAGTGGTTGTCGTCTCTGGTGTCGTCGTCATCTTAGGGGTGGTATTCCGGGTCGTCGTCTTTAGGGTCTTGAACTTGGAAATGTAGCAGAAGGTACAAGAAGGCTGAGAAAATGCCGAGAAACAGCTGATGGAACTGGAACTCGGATGGCTACCCGAAGGTCCAAGAGCCAATGGAACTACCAAGGACCAGCTGACGTTACTGGAACCCGGTTACTAAGCAGGAGGTACCCGTGCCTGAAAGCACTACCAAGGACCACCTGACGTTGGTGGAACTCCGATACCCAGAGGGAGGCACCTAAGCCAAAGGCTCTGCCTGGAACCAGCTGACGGTACTGGAACCAGGATGGGGAGCAGAAGGTACAAGAGCAAAAGACACTGCCGAGAACCAGCTGACGGTACTGGAACCCGGATGGGTAGCCGAAGGTCCAAGAGCCAATGGAACTACCGAGGACCAGCTGACGTTACTGGAACCCGGTTACTAAGCAGGAGGTACCCGTGCTGAAAGCACTACCAAGGACCACCTGACGTTGGTGGAACTCAGATACCCAGAGGGAGGCACCTAAGCCAAAGGCTCTGCCCGGAACCAGCTGACGGTACTGGAACCAGGATGTGGAGCAGAAGGTACAAGAGCAAAAGACACTGCCAAGAACCAGCTGACGGTACTGGAACCCGGATGGGTAGCCGAAGGTCCAAGAGCCAATGGAACTACCGAGGACCAGCTGACATTACTGGAACCCGGTTACTAAGCAGAAGGTACCCGTGCCTGAAAGCACTACCAAGGACCACCTGACGTTGGTGGAACTCGGATACCCAGAGGGAGGCACCTAAGCCAAAGGCTCTGCCCGGAACCACCTGACGGTGCAGGAACCAGGATGGGGACCTATTCAAGCTTGTCTTCCTAGAGCCCCAACTAGCGGTGTTGGAGCAAAGGGTCAGCAGGGGGAGCAGAGTGTAGGCCGAAGCCTGCACTGGAGGCATTTGTAGGTCTGTTGTGTCTGCGTGGCTGTTGCAGGACACGTTGCCGGCTACACAGCAGGGAAACAGCTGGCGGTGCTGAACCCCACTGACACATTGGCTGGTGTTTTTCTCTGTGCAGCTAGCAGTACCGGGCCCCAACTGGCGGTGTTAGAGCCCAGGGTCAGCAGGAGGAGAGGGAGTAGAGTGTAGGCCGAAGCCTAATTGAACCAATTTTAAAGGTAACCTTTAACCCCCCCTCAGGTGTTACAAACTAGAAGGGCCACGCCTTATGCAGCATTAGTGCTGCACAAGTCAAAGGTTGCTCTTTTAATTTTGTTCCTTGCACAAGCTGAATGAAACACGTCCAACATTTTGGCCCTTATACAGTCAATCTGTCTTGGAGGCGGGAGTTCCCTTTGTAATGAGACGCAGCACAGCTGGCAAAAATACCACCTTGGTGCTGGGCGCGGCCTCCTGAGCATTGCATTTTGCTGTACAGGAGTCTGCGTTGTTGCGTTATCCCTTGGCCATGCGCTGCCCGTCTTCTGACATCATTTCATGTCGGCTGGTGCGGTTCGCGATGCCCAAGAATCCCAGCCCCGCAGTGTCTTTACAGTGTTTCACACTGCGGGGCTGGGATTCATGGCCTGGCGCAGTACATATGTTCGCCTCTCGCTCGTGTCCTTACACCTGCTACAGACTGTGCGGCGTCAGCTGATCCCTTATCGCATGCCACGGCCATGAAGCCGCACAGTCTGAAGAAGGCGGAAGGAGCTGAGTGACAGCCTGGCGAAGATATGCACTGCTCATGCCCGTCAATCACACCCTCGCAGTCAAAATAAATAAGACACCGAGGGGCGTTGTGTCGGGCAGGGCGGCCGCAGAGGCGCAGCCAGCCAAACAATGATGTCAGAAGAAGGGCTGTGCTACCAAGGGGGTTGTTGCGTGTCATTACAAAGTAAAGTCACACCTCAGGGACGTTTTAATGGTCTCAGGGGACACATTGTAGACGTATTCTGTTCCACGTGTGCAAGGAGAATAAGTTTATGAGCCACCTTGCACACATGCAGCATTACTGCTGTACAAGGTGGCTGTAAAACATACAAACACCTGGGGGAGGGGGGACAGGTTTCCTTCAATTTCAGTTCTTGTGTCTGCGTGGCTGTTGCAGGACACGTTGCCGGCTACACAGCAGGGGAACAGCTGGCGGTGCTGAACCCCACTGACACATTGGCTGGTGTTTTTCTCTGTGCAGCTAGCAGTACCGGGCCCCAACTGGCGGTGTTAGAGCCCAGGGTCAGCAGGAGGAGAGGGAGTAGAGTGTAGGCCGAAGCCTAATTGAACCAATTTTAAAGGTAACCTTTAACCCCCCTCAGGTGTTACAAACTAGAAGAGCCACGCCTTATGCAGCAGTAGTGCTGCACAAGTCAAAGGTTGCTCTTTTAATTTTGTTCCTTGCACAAGCTGAATGAAACACGTACAACATTTTGGCCCTTATACAGTCAATCTGTCTTGGAGGCGGGAGTTCCCTTTGTAATGAGACGCAGCACAGCTGGCAAAAATACCACCTTGGTGCTGGGCGCGGCCTCCTGAGCATCGCATTTTGCTGTACAGGAGTCTGCGTTGTTGCGTTATCCCTTGGCCATGCGCTGCCCGTCTTCTGACATCATTTCATGTCGGCTGGTGCGGTTCGCGATGCCCATGAATCCCAGCCCCGCAGTGTCTTTACAGTGTTTCACACTGCGGGGCTGGGATTCATGGCCTGGCGCAGTACATATGTTCGCCTCTCGCTCGTGTCCTTACACCTGCTACAGACTGTGCGGCGTCAGCTGATCCCTTATCGCATGCCACGGCCATGAAGCCGCACAGTCTGAAGAAGGCGGAAGGAGCTGAGTGACAGCCTGGCGAAGATATGCACTGCTCATGCCCGTCAATCACACCCTCGCAGTCAAAATAAATAAGACACCGAGGGGCGTTGTGTCGGGCAGGGCGGCCGCAGAGGCGCAGCCAGCCAAACAATGATGTCAGAAGAAGGGCTGTGCTACCAAGGGGGTTGTTGCGTGTCATTACAAAGTAAAGTCACACCTCAGGGACGTTTTAATGGTCTCAGGGGACACATTGTAGACGTGTTCTGTTCCACGTGTGCAAGGAGAATAAGTTTATGAGCCACCTTGCACACATGCAGCATTACTGCTGTACAAGGTGGCTGTAAAACATACAAACACCTGGGGGAGGGGCGACAGGTTCCCTTCAATTTCAGTTCTTGTGTCTGCGTGGCTTTTGCTGGACACGATGTCGGCTACACAGCAGGGGAACAGCTGGCGGTGCTGAACCCCACTGACACATTGGCTGGTGTTTTTCTCTGTGCAGCTAGCAGTACCGGGCCCCAACTGGCGGTGTTAGAGCCCAGGGTCAGCAGGAGGAGAGGGAGTAGAGTGTAGGCCGAAGCCTAATTGAACCAATTTTAAAGGTAACCTTTAACCCCCCCTCAGGTGTTACAAACTAGAAGAGCCACGCCTTATGCAGCAGTAGTGCTGCACAAGTCAAAGGTTGCTCTTTTAATTTTGTTCCTTGCACAAGCTGAATGAAAGACGTACAACATTTTGGCCCTTATACAGTCAATCTGTCTTGGAGGCGGGAGTTCCCTTTGTAATGAGACGCAGCACAGCTGGCAAAAATACCACCTTGGTGCTGGGCGCGGCCTCCTGAGCATTGCATTTTGCTGTACAGGAGTCTGCGTTGTTGCGTTATCCCTTGGCCATGCGCTGCCCGTCTTCTGACATCATTTCATGTCGGCTGGTGCGGTTCGCGATGCCCATGAATCCCAGCCCCGCAGTGTCTTTACAGTGTTTCACACTGCGGGGCTGGGATTCATGGCCTGGCGCAGTACATATGTTCGCCTCTCGCTCGTGTCCTTACACCTGCTACAGACTGTGCGGCGTCAGCTGATCCCTTATCGCATGCCACGGCCATGAAGCCGCACAGTCTGAAGAAGGCGGAAGGAGCTGAGTGACAGCCTGGCGAAGATATGCACTGCTCATGCCCGTCAATCACACCCTCGCAGTCAAAATAAATAAGACACCGAGGGGCGTTGTGTCGGGCAGGGTGGCCGCAGAGGCGCAGCCAGCCAAACAATGATGTCAGAAGAAGGGCTGTGCTACCAAGGGAGTTGTTGCGTGTCATTACAAAGTAAAGTCACACCTCAGGGACGTTTTAATGGTCTCAGGGGACACATTGTAGACGTGTTCTGTTCCACGTGTGCAAGGAGAATAAGTTTATGAGCCACCTTGCACACATGCAGCATTACTGCTGTACAAGGTGGCTGTAAAACATACAAACACCTGGGGGAGGGGCGACAGGTTCCCTTCAATTTCAGTTCTTGTGTCTGCGTGGCTTTTGCTGGACACGATGTCGGCTACACAGCAGGGGAACAGCTGGCGGTGCTGAACCCCACTGACACATTGGCTGGTGTTTTTCTCTGTGCAGCTAGCAGTACCGGGCCCCAACTGGCGGTGTTAGAGCCCAGGGTCAGCAGGAGGAGAGGGAGTAGAGTGTAGGCCGAAGCCTAATTGAACCAATTTTAAAGGTAACCTTTAACCCCCCCTCAGGTGTTACAAACTAGAAGAGCCACGCCTTATGCAGCAGTAGTGCTGCACAAGTCAAAGGTTGCTCTTTTAATTTTGTTCCTTGCACAAGCTGAATGAAAGACGTACAACATTTTGGCCCTTATACAGTCAATCTGTCTTGGAGGCGGGAGTTCCCTTTGTAATGAGACGCAGCACAGCTGGCAAAAATACCACCTTGGTGCTGGGCGCGGCCTCCTGAGCATCGCATTTTGCTGTACAGGAGTCTGCGTTGTTGCGTTATCCCTTGGCCATGCGCTGCCCGTCTTCTGACATCATTTCATGTCGGCTGGTGCGGTTCGCGATGCCCATGAATCCCAGCCCCGCAGTGTCTTTACAGTGTTTCACACTGCGGGGCTGGGATTCATGGCCTGGCGCAGTACATATGTTCGCCTCTCGCTCGTGTCCTTACACCTGCTACAGACTGTGCGGCGTCAGCTGATCCCTTATCGCATGCCACGGCCATGAAGCCGCACAGTCTGAAGAAGGCGGAAGGAGCTGAGTGACAGCCTGGCGAAGATATGCACTGCTCATGCCCGTCAATCACACCCTCGCAGTCAAAATAAATAAGACACCGAGGGGCGTTGTGTCGGGCAGGGCGGCCGCAGAGGCGCAGCCAGCCAAACAATGATGTCAGAAGAAGGGCTGTGCTACCAAGGGGGTTGTTGCGTGTCATTACAAAGTAAAGTCACACCTCAGGGACGTTTTAATGGTCTCAGGGGACACATTGTAGACGTGTTCTGTTCCACGTGTGCAAGGAGAATAAGTTTATGAGCCACCTTGCACACATGCAGCATTACTGCTGTACAAGGTGGCTGTAAAACATACAAACACCTGGGGGAGGGGCGACAGGTTCCCTTCAATTTCAGTTCTTGTGTCTGCGTGGCTTTTGCTGGACACGATGTCGGCTACACAGCAGGGGAACAGCTGGCGGTGCTGAACCCCACTGACACATTGGCTGGTGTTTTTCTCTGTGCAGCTAGCAGTACCGGGCCCCAACTGGCGGTGTTAGAGCCCAGGGTCAGCAGGAGGAGAGGGAGTAGAGTGTAGGCCGAAGCCTAATTGAACCAATTTTAAAGGTAACCTTTAACCCCCCCTCAGGTGTTACAAACTAGAAGAGCCACGCCTTATGCAGCAGTAGTGCTGCACAAGTCAAAGGTTGCTCTTTTAATTTTGTTCCTTGCACAAGCTGAATGAAAGACGTACAACATTTTGGCCCTTATACAGTCAATCTGTCTTGGAGGCGGGAGTTCCCTTTGTAATGAGACGCAGCACAGCTGGCAAAAATACCACCTTGGTGCTGGGCGCGGCCTCCTGAGCATTGCATTTTGCTGTACAGGAGTCTGCGTTGTTGCGTTATCCCTTGGCCATGCGCTGCCCGTCTTCTGACATCATTTCATGTCGGCTGGTGCGGTTCGCGATGCCCATGAATCCCAGCCCCGCAGTGTCTTTACAGTGTTTCACACTGCGGGGCTGGGATTCATGGCCTGGCGCAGTACATATGTTCGCCTCTCGCTCGTGTCCTTACACCTGCTACAGACTGTGCGGCGTCAGCTGATCCCTTATCGCATGCCACGGCCATGAAGCCGCACAGTCTGAAGAAGGCGGAAGGAGCTGAGTGACAGCCTGGCGAAGATATGCACTGCTCATGCCCGTCAATCACACCCTCGCAGTCAAAATAAATAAGACACCGAGGGGCGTTGTGTCGGGCAGGGCGGCCGCAGAGGCGCAGCCAGCCAAACAATGATGTCAGAAGAAGGGCTGTGCTACCAAGGGGGTTGTTGCGTGTCATTACAAAGTAAAGTCATACCTCAGGGACGTTTTAATGGTCTCAGGGGACACATTGTAGACGTGTTCTGTTCCACGTGTGCAAGGAGAATAAGTTTATGAGCCACCTTGCACACATGCAGCATTACTGCTGTACAAGGTGGCTGTAAAACATACAAACACCTGGGGGAGGGGGGACAGGTTCCCTTCAATTTCAGTTCTTGTGTCTGCGTGGCATTTGCAGGACATGTTGCCGGCTACACAGCAGGGGAACAGCTGGCGGTGCTGAACCCCACTGACACATTGGCTGGTGTTTTTCTCTGTGCAGCTAGCAGTACCGGGCCCCAACTGGCAGTGTTAGAGCCCAGGGTCAGCAGGAGGAGAGGGAGCAGTTTGTAGGCCGAAGCCTGCACTGGTGGCAGCTTTGTGTCTGCGTGGCTGTTGCAGGACACGATGCCGGCTACACAGCAGGGGAACAGCTGGCGGTGCTGAACCCCACTGACAGAGTGGCGTGTGTTTTGCTCTGTGCAGCCAGCACTTCCGGACAGCAACTAGCGGTGTTGGAGCCCGGGCTCTGCAGGTGGAGCAGAGTGTAGGCCGAAGCCTAATTGAACCGATTTTAAAGCTAAACTTTAACCCCCCCTCAGGGGTTACAAACTACAAGAGCCACAGCTTGGGCAGCAGTAATGCTGCACAAGTCAAAGGTTGCTCTTTTAATTTTGCTCCTTGCACACGCAGAAAGAAACACGTATAACATTTAGGCCCTTAAGCAGTCAAACTGTTTTGGAGGCGTGAGTTCCCTTTGTAATGAGACGCAGCACAGCTGTCAAAAATCCCACCTTGGTGCTGGGCGCGGCCTCCTGAGCGTCGTTATTTGCTGCACAGGAGTCTGCGCTGTCATGTTATCCCTTGGCCTTGCGCTGTTAGCGCTGCCCATCTTCTGACACCATTTAATGTTGGACGGTGCGGTTCGCGATGACCATGAATCCCAGCCCCGCAGTGTCTTTACATTGTTAAAACACTGCGGGGCTGGGATTCATGGCCTGGCGCAGAACATATGTTCGCCTCTCACACTCGGGTCCTTACATCTGCTTCAGACTGTGCGGCGTCAGCTGATCCCTTGTCGCATGCCACGGCCATGAAGCCGCACAGTCTGAAGAAGGCCGAAGGAGATGAGGGACAGCCTGGCGAAGATATGCACTGCTCATGCCCGTCAATCACACCTTCGCAGTCAAAATAAATAAGACACCGAGGGGCGTTGTGTGGGCCAGGGCGGCCGCAGAGGCGCAGCCAGCCAAACAATGATGCCAGAAGACGGGCAGCGCTACCAAGGGGGATGCAGCGTGTAATTACAAAGGAAAGTCACACCTCAGGGACGGTTTAATGGTCACAGAGGACACATTTTAGACGTGTTCAGTTCCACGTGTGCAAGGGGAATAAGTTTCTGAGCCACCTTGCACACATGCAGCATTACTGATGTACAAGGTGGCTGTGAAACATACAAACGCCTGGGGGAGGGGGGACAAATTCCCTTCAATTTCAGTTCTTGTGTCTGCGTGGCTGTTGCAGGACACGATGCCAGCTACACAGCAGGGGAACAGCTGGCGGTGCTGAACCCCACTGACACATTGGCTGGTGTTTTTCTCTGTGCAGCTAGCAGTACCGGGCCCCAACTGGCGGTGTTAGAGCCCAGGGTCAGCAGGAGGAGAGGGAGTAGAGTGTAGGCCGAAGCCTAATTGAACCAATTTTAAAGGTAACCTTTAACCCCCCCTCAGGTGTTACAAACTAGAAGAGCCACGCCTTATGCAGCAGTAGTGCTGCACAAGTCAAAGGTTGCTCTTTTAATTTTGTTCCTTGCACAAGCTGAATGAAAGACGTACAACATTTTGGCCCTTATACAGTCAATCTGTCTTGGAGGCGGGAGTTCCCTTTGTAATGAGACGCAGCACAGCTGGCAAAAATACCACCTTGGTGCTGGGCGCGGCCTCCTGAGCATCGCATTTTGCTGTACAGGAGTCTGCGTTGTTGCGTTATCCCTTGGCCATGCGCTGCCCGTCTTCTGACATCATTTCATGTCGGCTGGTGCGGTTCGCGATGCCCATGAATCCCAGCCCCGCAGTGTCTTTACAGTGTTTCACACTGCGGGGCTGGGATTCATGGCCTGGCGCAGTACATATGTTCGCCTCTCGCTCGTGTCCTTACACCTGCTACAGACTGTGCGGCGTCAGCTGATCCCTTATCGCATGCCACGGCCATGAAGCCGCACAGTCTGAAGAAGGCGGAAGGAGCTGAGTGACAGCCTGGCGAAGATATGCACCGCTCATGCCCGTCAATCACACCCTCGCAGTCAAAATAAATAAGACACCGAGGGGCATTGTGTCGGGCTGGGCGGCCGCAGAGGCGCAGCCAGCCAAACAATGATGTCAGAAGAAGGGCTGTGCTACCAAGGGGGTTGTTGCGTGTCATTACAAAGTAAAGTCACACCTCAGGGACGTTTTAATGGTCTCAGGGGACACATTGTAGACGTGTTCTGTTCCACGTGTGCAAGGAGAATAAGTTTATGAGCCACCTTGCACACATGCAGCATTACTGATGTACAAGGTGGCTGTGAAACATACAAACGCCTGGGGGAGGGGGGACAAGTTCCCTTCAATTTCAGTTCTTGTGTCTGCATGGCTGTTGCAGGACACGATGCCGGCTACACAGCAGGGGAACAGCTGGCGGTGCTGAACCCCACTGACACATTGGCGAGGTGTTTGCCTCTGTGCAGCCAGCACTTCTGGGCCCCAACTGGCGGTGTTAGAGCCCAGGGTCAGCAGGAGGAGTAGAGGGAGCGGAGTGTAGGCCGAAGCCTGCACTGGCGGCACCTTTAGGTCTGTTGTGTCTGCGTGGCTGTTGCAGGACACGTTGCCGGCTACACAGCAGGGGTACAGCTGGTGTTGCTGAACCCCACTGACACATTGGCTGGTGTTTTTCTCTGTGCAGCTAGCACATCTGGGCGCCAACTGGCGGTGTTAGAGCCCAGGGTCAGCAGGAGGAGCATAGTGTAGGCCGAAGCCTGCACTGGAGCAAGTTGAATAACCCCCCCCCCCCAGGGGTTTGTAGCTGAAAGAGCCATATTGTACAGCACTAATGCTGGAAAAGGTAAACTTAGCTCTTTTTATTATGGTCCTTGCAAACGCTGAACTTGACACTTATGAAATGTGTCCCCTCACACCGTTAAGCCGTCCGGTCGGAGGGACTTTCCTTTGTCATGTGACGCAGCACAGCTGTCATTTTTACCCCCTTGGCGCCGTGCGCCGCCTCCTCAGCGTTGTTTGAATCTGTCCCGGAGCCTGCGCTGTTATGTTAGCCCTTGTCCATGCACACATTTTGCGCTGCCCATCTTCTGACATCATTTGGTGTCAGGCTGGCTGCGCCTGTGCGGCTGCGCTGGCCAAGATCCCGCCTCGCTGTGTCATCTAATGTAATCACTCTGCGGACCTGTGATCCATGGGCATGCGCAGTGCATATCCTTGCCTCTCACTCCCCTCCTTCCAGCTTCTTCAGACTGTGCGGCGTCATGGTCGTGGCATGCTATTAGGGATCAGCTGACGGTGCACAGTCTAAAGAAGGCTGAGGGAGAGGAGAGAGAGGCGGAGGTTAAGATATGCACTGCGCATGTCCATGGATCACAGGCCCGCAGTGGGATTAAATCAGAAGACACTACGAGGCAGGATCTCGTCCAGCGCGGCCGCACAGGCGCAGCCAGCCTGACACCAAATGATGTCAGAAGATGGGCAGCGCAAAATGTGTGCATGGACAAGGGCTAACATAACAGCGCAGGCTCCGGGACAGATTCAAACAACGCTGAGGAGACGGCGCACGGCGCCAAGGGGGTAAGAATGACAGCTGTGCTGCGTCACATGACAAAGGAAAGTCCCTCCGACCGGACGGTTTAACGGTGTGAGGGGACACATTTCATAAGTGTCAAGTTCAGCGTGTGCAAGGAGCACCACAAAAAAAGCCACTTTTTCCTTTTGCATCATTATTACTGCTGCACAAGGTGGCTCTTTCAGTAACAAACGCCTTGGGGGGGGGGGACAGGTTCCCTTAAATTTAAGTTGTTGTGCCTGCGTGGCGGTCGCATGACACGTTGCCGTATACACAGCAGGGGAACAGAAGGCATTACTGAACCCCACTAACACATTGGCGAGGTGTTTGGCTCTGTGCGGACAGCACTTCTGGACAACAAATAGCGGTGTTGTAGCCCATGGACAGCAGGAGGAGGAGGTGGAGGAGATAGGAGGGATTGCCACACACACAGCTGGGGAACAGCTGATGTTACTGAACCCCAATAACAGAGGAGCGACTGTTGACTGTGCGTACAGCACTACCAGGCAACAACTAGCGGTGTTGGAGCCCAGGGACAGCAGGAGGAGGAGGTGGAGGAGATAGGAGGGATTGCCACACACACAGCTGGGGAACAGCTGATGTTACTGAACCCCAATAACAGAGGAGCGACTGTTGACTGTGCGTACAGCACTACCAGGCAACAACTAGCGGTGTTGGAGCCCAGGGACAGCAGGAGGAGGAGGTGGAGGAGATAGGAGGGATTGCCACACACACAGCTGGGGAACAGCTGACGTTACTGAACCCCAATAACAGAGGAGCGACTGTTGACTGTGCGTACAGCACTACCAGGCAACAACTAGCGGTGTTGGAGCCCAGGGACAGCAGGAGGAGGAGGTGGAGGAGATAGGAGGGATTGCCACACACACAGCTGGGGAACAGCTGACGTTACTGAACCCCAATAACAGAGGAGCGACTGTTGACTGTGTGTACAGCACTACCAGGCAACAACTAGCGGTGTTGGAGCCCAGGGAAAGCAGGAGGAGGTGGAGGAGATAGGAGGGATTGCCACACACACAGCTGGGGAACAGCTGACGTTACTGAACCCCAATAACAGAGGAGCGACTGTTGACTGTGCGTACAGCACTACCAGGCAACAACTAGCGGTGTTGGAGCCCAGGGACAGCAGGAGGAGGAGGTGGAGGAGATAGGAGGGATTGCCACACACACAGCTGGGGAACAGCTGACGTTACTGAACCCCAATAACAGAGGAGCGACTGTTGACTGTGCGTACAGCACTACCAGGCAACAACTAGCGGTGTTGGAGCCCAGGGAAAGCAGGAGGAGGTGGAGGAGATAGGAGGGATTGCCACACACACAGCTGGGGAACAGCTGACGTTACTGAACCCCAATAACAGAGGAGCGACTGTTGACTGTGCGTACAGCACTACCAGGCAACAACTAGCGGTGTTGGAGCCCAGGGACAGCAGGAGGAGGAGGTGGAGGAGATAGGAGGGATTGCCACACACACAGCTGGGGAACAGCTGACGTTACTGAACCCCAATAACAGAGGAGCGACTGTTGACTGTGCGTACAGCACTACCAGGCAACAACTAGCGGTGGTGGAGCCCAGGGACAGCAGGAGGAGGAGGTGGAGGAGATAGGAGGGATTGCCACACACACAGCTGGGGAACAGCTGAGGTTACTGAACCCCAATAACAGAGGAGCGACTGTTGACTGTGCGTACAGCACTACCAGGCAACAACTAGCGGTGTTGGAGCCCAGGGACAGCAGGAGGAAGAGGTGGAGGAGATAGGAGGGATTGCCACACACACAACTGGGGAACAGCTGACGTTACTGAACCCCAATAACAGAGGAGCGACTGTTGACTGTGCGTACAGCACTACCAGGCAACAACTAGCGGTGTTGGAGCCCAGGGACAGCAGGAGGAGCAGAGGAACACAGTGTAGGCCGAAGCCTGATTGGAGAAAGTCGAAAGGGAACCTTTAACCCCCCCCCAAGGCGTTTGTAGCTGAAAGAGCCAGCTTGTGCAGCACAAAGGATGCAAAAGGAAAAGGTGGCTCTTTTCATTATGCTCCTTGCAAACACAGAACTAAACACTTATAAAATGTGTCCCCTGATACCGTGAGACCATCCCAGAGGTGGGACTTTCCTTCGTAATATGACGCAGCACAGCTGTCATTCCTACCCCCTTGGCGCCGTGCCCCGGCTCCTCAGCGTTGTTTGATTCTGTCCCGGAGCCTGCGCTGTTATGTTATCCCTTGGCCAGGCACACTTAGCGCTGCCCATCTTCTGACATCATTTGGTGTCAGGCTGGCTGCGCCTGTGTGGCCGCGCTGGCCGAGAGCCCACCTCGCAGTGTCGTCTAATGTAATCCCACCGCGGGCCTGGGATCCGTGGCCATGCGCAGTGCATATCCTCGCCTCTCACTCCCCTCCCTACGGCTTCTTCAGACTGTGCGGCGTCACGGCCGTGGCATGCTATTAGGGATCAGCTGACGGCGCACAGTCTGAAGAAGGCATAGGGAGATGAGTGTGAGGCGGAGGTTCAGATATGCACTGCGCATGTCCATGGATCTCAGGCCCCCAGTGGGATTAAATCAGAAGACACTGCGAGACGGGCTCTCGGCCAGCGCGGCCGCACAGGCGCAGTCAGCCTGACACCAAATGATGTCAGAAGAGGGGCAGCGCTAAGTGTGCCTGGCCAAGGGATAACACAACAGCGCAGGCTCCGGGATGGAATCAAACAACGCTGAGGAGCCGGGGCACGGCGCCAAGGGGGTAGGAATGACAGCTGTGCTGCGTCATATTACGAAGGAAAGTCCCACCTGCGGGACGGTTTTACGGTATCAGTGGACACATTTTATAAGTGTTACGTTCTGCGTGTGCAAGGAGCTAAACAAAAATAGCTACCTTTTCCTTGTGCAGCATTACTGCTGCACAAGGTGGCTCTTTCAGTAACAAAAGCCTTGGGGGGGGACAGGTTCCCTTACATTTCAGTTGTTGTGTCAGCGTGGCGGTCGCAGGACACATTGCCGGCTACACAGCTGGGGATCAGCTGACGTTACTGACACCCAATAACACTGGGTCGTATGTTTTGACTGTGCAGACGGCACTTCTGAGCCTCAACTGGCGGTGTTGGAGCCCAGGAATTAAAGTTCAGGTGGTAGAAAGATGAACACAACTGGAGACCTGGATACTGTAGACAGTCACCTAATTATTTAATCAGGAAGAGGAGTGGCAAATTCCTGCGAGATCCAGGCCTGGTTCATTTTCAGGAAAGTAAGCCGGTCAACGTTATCGGAGGATAGTCGCATGCGACGGTCAGTTAGTACACCACCTGCAGCACTAAAGACGCGTTCCGATAGTACACTAGCCGCAGGGCAAGCCAGCACCTCCAATGCATACTGGCTTAGCTCTGGCCATGTATCCAGCTTTGAGACCCAAAACTTGAAAGGGGAAGAGCCGTCTGGGAGTACAGCAAGAGGGCAAGACATGTAGTCTGTCACCATCTGACGGAACCGTTGCCTCCTGCTGACTGGAGCCGTCTGTGATGGTGTAGACTTTTGTGGCGGGCACACAAAACTGTGCCACAGTTGGGCCATACTGGTCTTGCCTTGGGCAGAGGCACTGCTTCTGCTCCCTCTTTGTGCAGAGCCTCCTCCACTGCCTGGACGCACTGAGCTGCTTTGTAATGCACTAGCAGCACTTCTCTCAGTTGGAATGGAGAAGATGATGGAATTCACCAGTGTCTCTTGGTACTCCCGCATTTTTCGCTCCCGGTTCAACGGTGTGATGAGGCTTTCTACGTTGTCCCGGTAGCGAGGATCGAGGAGGGTGAACACCCAATAATCAGACATGCTGAGAATGTGGGCGATGCGGCGGTCGTTTCTCAGGCACTGCAGCATGTAATCCACCATGTGCTGCAGACTGCCAACTGGCCAAGAAACGCTGTCCCCTGCTTGAGGCGTGATCTCTGTCCGCTCGTCATCACCCCACCCTCACTGTACACACTGACTACTGGACAATTGTGTAACTCCCTCCTCTGGACGGATGTCTTCCTCCTCCATTGACTCCTCATCCTCCTCACAAAGTGTCCCCTGCCTACGCGTTTGTGAGGAACCACGTGGCGCTGACTGTCCAGAAGATGATGGAAATGGTGAATCCTCATCCTCCACCTCTTCCACAACATCATCCCTTAGCGCTTGCAGTTATTTTTCAAGCAGGCAGATAAGGGGGACAGTCATGCTGACTAGTGCATCATCTGCACTCGCCATCCGCGTGGAATAATCGAAGGGACGCAAAACCTGGCAGACGTCCTTCATAGTGGCCGACTCTGTGGTTGTGAAGTCTGAACGGCGCGGAGTGCGACTTGTTTGTGCCTGATGCAGCTGGTACTCCATTACTGCTTGCTGCTGCTCACACAACCGCTCCAACATATGTAACGTGGAATTCCACCTGGTAGGTAGGTCACATATGATGCGTTGTTCCGGAAGGCGGAATCGGCGCTGCAGAGCCGCAATGCGCGATTTTGCCGTGCTGGAACGCCGCAAGTGAGCACACTCTAGGCGGACCTTGTGCAGCAGTGCATCAAGATCCGGATAGTCCCTCAAAAAACTCTGCACGACCAAATTGAGCACATTTGCCAGACATGGGATGTGAGTGAGGTTGCCGAGGCCCAGAGCTGCCACCAGATTTCGGCCATTATCACACACTACCATGCCTGGCTGGAGATTCGCTGCCACAAACCACACATCGCTCTCCTGCTTGATGGCATTCCAGAGCTCCTGCGCTGTGTGGCTTCGATTCCTCAAAGAAATTAATTTCAAGACGGCCTGTTGACGTTTGGCCACGGCTTTGCTCATGTCGGTCGTAACAGGTAAACGTTCACGGGTCCATGTGGAGGTGGACTGTGACGGCTCCTGCAGCGATGATTCTGAGGAACTGGTGTAAGAGGAGGAGTCAATGCGTACAGAATGGATTCCTGCAATCCTTGGAGTGGGCAGGACACGTCCTGCGCCACTCGCACGATCTGTACCCGGCTCAACGACATTAACCCAATGGGCAGTGAGGGAAAGGTATCGCCCCTGTCCATGTTGACTGGTCCACGCATCGGTGGTGAGGTGGACCTTGCTACTGACGGCGTTCAGTAGCGCGTGTTTTATGTGTCCCTCCACATGCTTGTGCAGGGCAGGGACAGCTTGCCTGCTGAAGTAAAAGCGGCTGGGCACATTGTACTGTGGGACTGCCAATGACATCAAGTCACGGAAGCTGTCAGTCTCCACCAGCCTGAATGACAGCATTTCCAGTGACAGAAGTTTGGCAATGCCTGCAGTCAGAGGCTGTGCTCGTGGGTGGTTTGATGAGAAAGGCCGCCTTTTCTCCCATGCCTGTACTACCGATGGCTGTAGACTGGGCTGGGAGTGTGTGGATGACTGGGAAAGTGGTGCTGCGGGTGGAATTACAGTGGGTCTCTGGACAACAGGGCCAGAGGTTCTTCCACGGCGATCCTGGGAGGAAGCCGAACCAGCTGCGTGTGAGCTGGAGGAAGAGGCAACACGAGCTGAAGAGGTGGTAGCTGCCGCTGTTGGTTGGCCTAGCTCTTCAGTGTGTTTTTCTAACTCCGCCGCGTGCCTGTTGCGCACATGTTTCCACATGTTGGAGGTATTGAGGTTGCTGACATTTCGACCTCTTTTGACTTTGTGATGACACACCTTGCATTTGACATAGCAAATGTCATCTGCAACTGTGTCAAAAAAGGGCCAGACACTGCAAGTCTTGGGAGCACCCTTTTTGGCTTTTGGAACAGACATGCTCCTAACGGGTGCCAAAGTGGAGGCTACAGGCTGCGCAGTCTTCCCGCTCCCTCTACCTCTTTGGCCCGTTCTAGGAATCTCTTCCTCGGAGCTGCTCCCACCACCTTCCTGTCCCTCATGCCACGATGGGTCAAGGACCTCATCATCTACACTACCCTCTGCCTCCAACTGCTCCTCCTGGGTAGTCTCAGCAGCAGAGCACGCACCAGAAAGTGGCACCTGAGTGTCATCATCAGCGGATGCGGCCTGCGATGTGGTGACCGGAGGCACTGGCCCACCCTCCTCTTCAGACTCAGAGAGAAAAAGCTGTTGGGCATCACTGCACCCTGCCTCTTCTTCCATTTCTCCAATGCTGCTTGGCTGGCCCCCTGTTTCCAAGCCAAGAGATTCAGAGAACAGAAGTAGAGACGGCTCCTGTCCTGGGCTCTCTGTCTGCCTGGCCAATTTGGCAGGTGGTGAAGAGACAGATGGCTGCTCTCCAGTGCTCTGTGTCTGAGAGGATGTGGCACTAATTGAAGTTGATGCGTTAGCTGCCATCCATCCGACAATGGCTTCAATTTGGTCTTCACGCAGCAGCGGTGTACGGCGCTCTGCGACAAAGCTGCGCATGAAGGACTGTTCCCTGGTGAAACTGGGTGCTGAGGAGTCACCGGTGCCCGCAGCAGGCACAGAATCCCCACGTCCTCTCCCTGCTCCGCGCCCACGCCCACGTGCCTTACTCCCTGCCTTCTTCATCTTGGTTGACTGATAAAGATAAGCAGAAAAGTACTAACGGCTTTGTGTGCTTATTCCTGAACAGCTCCGAGTCCTAACAGGTATAGGAAACACTAATTTTCTAAAGTGTGGACTAGACTTTAATATGAGCCAATGTGGCCTACACAAATGTAAAGTGGTGTGTTTGGTGAACTTTATTATTTATTTATTTTTTGGGGGCTGAACTGACAACAGAGAGATCTGCAGTCACACGGAGACCGTGCAGACAGCCGTAAACGGCGCTGCAAGGCCCAAAAAACCTCCTCTACTTTATCCTATGTAGTGTTTTTCCACAAGTTAGCTGGATACGGGTGGAAAGACACTAAGGAATTTTTTGAAAAAATGTGCAGCAGCCTGCACTACTTAAAACAAAAGGAAAATTGATTTTACGGTATGACGCAGTGAAGAACCCTGAGCTGGATACAACCAGGCTATGGCTGCTCACAGACTACAGGGCGAGCTGCAGTCACACGGAGACCGTGCAGACAGCCGTAAACGGCGCTGCAAGGCCCAAAAAACCTCCTCTACTTTATCCTATGTAGTGTTTTTCCACAAGTTAGCTGGATACGGGTGGAAAGACACTAATAGGAATTTTTTTAAAAAATGTGCAGCAGCCTGCACTACTTAAAACAAAAGGAAAATTGATTTTACGGTATGACGCAGTGAACAACCCTGAGCTGGATACAACCAGGCTATGGCTGCTCACAGACTACAGGGCGAGCTGCAGTCACACGGAGACCGTGCAGACAGCCGTTAAACGGCGCTGCAAGGCCCAAAAAACCTCCTCTACTTTATCCTATGTAGTGTTTTTCCACAAGTTAGCTGGATACGGGTGGAAAGTCACTAATAGGAATTATTAGAAAAAATGAGCAGCAGACTACACTACTTGAAAAAAAAAAAAAAAGAACAGTATGAGGCAATGAACCACCCTCCCTGAACTGAATACAACCAGCTATGGATGGCCTATGGCTGCACACAGACTAGAGAGTGGGCTGCACTCACACACACACACACACACACAGACCTTGCAGATCGCTGTGAAAACAGCGCTGCAAGGCAAAAGCAAGGTGATTAGTAGGTGAACACAGCGGTTGCTAAATTAGCCTTGGAAAAGCACAAAGAAGCAAATCGCTATCTCTAAACTGGCCCTCAGTCAGCAAACAGCGTCCTGTCACTAACTGAATTCACAGCAGAGTGAACGCAAAATGGCACAAGCGACTTTTAAACTGCATAATGACATCATTTCAGCAGCCAATCACAGCCTTGCCAGTAGTTTCATGCCCTCCATGCTGAACAGGATGTGCCCACACGGAATCATTCTCATTGGCTGATTTCGTGCAAATTTGTGCAGTTTGAATCCTGGGAACTTCCGATTCCTGGATATCCAATACGCGGCAAGTATCGGATCTCGGTATCGGAATTCCGATACCGCTAAGTATCGGCCGATACCCGATACTTGCGGTATCGGAATGCTCAACACTACTGCTGGCTTGAAAGGAAAAAAGCTACATTTAAATAGTGGAACCAGATGTAACAAATGGAAGTGGAGGCACAGGTGGTGAAGTGCACATTCGTTTATTGCTATTTTGGTGGAACCACTGGACCACGGTCTGGGGGGCTCTGAAGGGGGCGTGACTATGTGAACCCCTGACACCCATAGTAAGACCCCTCAAGCAGGATCAGAGTGGAATGTCACGGGGACACAGGGGCTACCTCCAGTTAGACCCCGGACACGTGGAAGCTGGCCCAGTGAAACAGGTGCTCAAACAGGGATAACAGGTAGCGTAGAACTCAACAGGCAGGACGCGGCTGGCCGGGACGGAGCTGGCAGGCAGTACTGACATTGCCGTGGGTAACGGAGAGAAGGACGTCTGAACTGGATGGAACTTGCACAAGTAGTACTGAAGTCATCTCAAGGATGGCGTAGCAAGCAGCAGATAATGTGAAAAGACAAGCAGTATTAGCTGGGTACTGACAGTATACCGGCAAAACACAATAGAACACAGGAATGTCAGATCACAGAACCGGAAACTATCAACAGGAAACACCTGTTGTTCCGGCACCCTCTCTATAGCAGAGGGGCCAGAAATAGCACACACACAAGGATATTATTGGCTAAGAACATCTTTGAAAAATGTGCGCTGTCTCTTTACGAGACCGGGAGTGCGTGTGCGCGTGACCTAAGCCTTATACCCGGGGATGTGCTGGCCACAGGAGGAAGCAGGTGCAGGGGAGAGAGCCAAGGCAGGATGACAGGGAGCAGACTGAGAGCGGGAACCCCGACAGGGGCCCCACGGAGGTACGGGCTTCACAGCGGGGCAACGGAAACCGCGGCGGGGACCCCGCATGGGCACAGGTGTTACACCAGAGCTGCCATGGATCCAAAAATGGATTGTGACAGCCATACAGGAAATTACTAGTGATAATCGAATAGTGAAATATTCAGATTTGGGAAAGTCGGCACTAATAATTTATAATATCTGTGTATTTGTACCAAATAACGAATCCAATGCAAGTCAATGGGAAAGCCAAATATCTTTCTACTGGACCTAAGAAACAAAACTGGGGGCATGGGAAAAAAGCTGAAATGCATGGGAAAGAGCTAAAACTAAATGGGAACAGCATAGAGAAGATGCCTGCATGCTTTTCTGACTCATATATGGTATCTGGAAATGATGTTGTCAGAGTACTGTGCCATTTTGTTGGATTTTTAAAAAGACCTAGTACACCAAGCCAAAACAAATTTTTAAAGGGAAAAATCCTAAGAAACATTTTTTCCTTCATAACTACATGTATATAACACTAAATAAAAATAAAAAATAAAAAATTTACCTCCCCTTTATGTTCACAAGGAGCGTTTTGGCTTTAGTTTTACCTTTAACATTTGTGAGGGTTCTCACTCCTACATTTGAGAGGTCCCTCCCTCATGCCAAATAGTTAGCAAGATAGTGGAATACATATTCCCCATCGCTTTACAATGCCATTTAAAACATGCCCATTTGAATTTTGATCTTTGTTCGCCACCATCACCATGTCCACCGCCATGTCATTATGTGGCTCTCGCTTACAATTTGCAGAGTGCCAGCAGGTGCCGTGAAGCCTGAGTTTGGTAAGGGTCCTCAGATGGCCATGTATCATACATTTGTGAGGGTTCCCACTCCTGCATTTGAGAGGTCCCTCGCTCATGCCAAATAGTTAACAAGATAGTGGAATGCAGATTTCCCATCCCTTTACAATACCATTTAAAACAGGCCCATTTGAATTTTGGGCTTTGCCCACCACCATCACCATGTCCACCGCCATGTCATTATGTGACCCTCACTTTTAATTTTCAAAGGGCCACCAGGTGCTGTGAAATCTGTGTTTTGTAAGGTCCACATTTTTGCCACCGAATCCCAATGGAACCACTGTCATAGCGGGTGAAACCGCTGTATGGTGAATATAACACAGGAGTTGGGTGAGCTGTATGATCAATGACAGTAAATTGGATTCTACCAGACACTAAAAGCATTAGAATTAAATTCGGAATACAGTGTATGCAAGCGATGGCCTGTATTGTGCTCAGTCTGTCAGGGCTGAAACTTATGTCAGGAACATGTACAAGCCTCATTTTACTTGGAAGCATCCTCCTCAAGGGAAATAGACAAGAGTGCCATTGACCAATTTGCACAAGCCTATGAACTTCTTTTGGAAACTACCTAACCAGGTAGAATGTATCTTTTGCATGATTTTGAGCAACAATGGAGTAATTACAGGATATGTTCCAGAGATTGTCGAGGTCTGTGGAGTGTATTACTCAGGTGACAGGCAGTGCTATAGAGCTCAGGTAAAGGTCTTAGTGTGGCAATGACCATGTTCCAATATGTGTAATGCTGCGGCCCTTATAGCTCTGTGGAGTGTATTAACCCAGTCTCTTAGACGTGCTTAAAATATACAGAAACTGGCCAAAACCCCACCGCCATTTTTTTGTAAGGACCCAAATGTAGAAAATGTAAGGGAAGCAACAGTTTAATGAAGACACAAGTCTCATTTAGGAGCCTGGAAAAGTCAGCAATAGTCTTTGTCCAGCACCGGACAATGTAAATTGCTACCTATTTCAACTAACAATTTGTGAACAGACATATATGCTGACAAGGGACAACTGAACTCTGCGCTGGGACAACGAACTGGACGTGGTTGCCGACTGTTGTGTCTGTGCAACTCCAGGTTGTGGACAGGAGGCCTCAGCGCCTCCTTCCTGGACAGCAGAGTGGGAATGACGTAACACAGGGGAAGGGCGAGTGGTTTCACCCTCAGACACATATTTTGTACCCAGGCGTTCCGCCCACCTACTGGGATGCTGTGTATATAAGCAGTATATGGCGTATGCTAACCGAGGTATTAAGTCGAATTTCCCTTTAGAAAGGGATGTGTGGGTAAGATTTTCGAAATAGCAGTATAGATATAGAGCATGTTTCATTACTCATATTATTTATTCTGTGTAAGGCTGAAACCTGAAGAATTGTGTGGAGCATATTAATGCACTGTAAATGCGGAGTAATGAAGATTATTGCCCCTGCTCAATTGTCACGTAAGATTATCTGTACCTCGATTTTGCCAGTCTTACAACTGCTAGATTAAAAAAATGCTATTTTTTAAACCAATAAAAAAGTTATGATTTTTTTTTCAATCGTCTTGCTGACACTCCAAATGCGGAGCAATGAAGAATATTGCCCCTGCTAAATTGTCACATAAGATTATCTGTACCCGGATTGCACCAATCGCAAAACTGCTAGATAAAGTTATGCTAATTTTTACCCCCTTTCCGACATCAGGCGTAATAATACGCCGATGTTGGACACCTTCCCTTTGATGTGGGCTCCGGCGGTGAGCCCACATCTTTCCTGGCACATGACAGCTGTTCTGAACAGCTGACATGTGCCTGTAACATCCACGGGTGGAATCGTGATCCACCCGTGGCTATTAACCCATTAAATGCCGCTGTCAAACTCTGACACTGGCATTTAACACGTGCTTCAGGCCAGCGTGCCGGAAATCCGCCCATCGGTGACCCCATCATGTGATCGTGGGTCACCGATCGGTTGGCATGACAACCAGTGGTCTTCTGCAGACCTCTATGGTTGTCAGTGCCGGATTGCTGGTGGTCAGCGCTCATAGCAAGTCAGCAATTCTGCTACATACAGGCAATCTGAAGCATGCCAAAAGTTTAAAAAAAAGTTTTTAAAAATATGAAAAATGTAAAAGTTTAAATCACCCCCCATTTCGCCCCATTCAAAATAAAACAATAAAAAAAAGGTTGGTATACCAGATCCTTAAAAACAAATTCTTTATTTGTAGTCATTTAAAACATGATATACGGCATGATCCTCAGAGAGTGGATGTGCACATGAGCACCGACAGTTCAGTGACACGTTTCGATCAAGAAAGATCTTTTTCACAGCTAACCTAACCATCATCACATGTGGCTTTTCAAGATGTATCAACCAATTACAATTCATTACAATTTTAGATCATGTGATTTGACATATTAAGGTCCTCATCCATATATTTTACAAACAGTAACACATTATACAAATTATATAAAACATGACATTACGTCAAAATTAAAACATGTATATATAACAACTATCATCAGTAATGACACATTATCTCATTTTTCTTACTTAACCCATTGGGATATCTGTTCCCAGGTTATATTTCCAAAATGCTTCCCGAGTTAATAAACGTCGTTTTATATCACCTCCTTGTCTAGAATTTTTTATTTGTTCAATACCTGAAAATAACAAAGATGAAGTGTCACTGTTGTGCTGTGTAATAAAGTGTTTTGACGCCATAGGAACATTGTGTGTACCCTTTCCACTATTGTTATATCCCTAATATGTTCTGATAGTCTAATCTTTAATTTTCTTGTGATTTACATCCAATGTAAATTAATTGACAGCTAGTACATTCAATTTGATATACTACATTTGTTGAATTGCAATTTATAAATTGCTTTATATTATAAATTTGAGTACCATCATTATTTTTAAAAAATTTGTAACTTGCGCATATTTGCATATTTTGCATTTACTTGCTCCGCATTTCACAAAACCCTTATACTTTAACCAATTATGCACAGGGGGCTTTGAAGAAAAAAATCCTGGAGATAATACACTTCCAATAGTAGGAGCTCATCTGGATATAACATTTATTCCAGGTTCTATCATTTTTGCTAGAACATCATCTTCATATAAGATCGGTAGACATTTATGAAG
Source organism: Ranitomeya variabilis (assembly GCF_051348905.1). Lineage (NCBI taxonomy): Eukaryota > Metazoa > Chordata > Amphibia > Anura > Dendrobatidae > Ranitomeya > Ranitomeya variabilis. The sequence goes on along the minus strand of NC_135233.1, from coordinate 646,089,247 downwards.
AACTAGATGGTAGCCCGATTCTAACGCATCGGGTATTCTAGAATATGCATGTAGTTTATTTATGAAGATTTTAGAATAATACATTGAATACACAGGATTCGGCTGGCCGCGACCAATTAGCAAAGCGTGGTTCAAATCCCGTGCCAATTAGTTGCCGGACTGTGCCTGTCGCTGATTGTTCGCAGCCGGTCACGTAGTATATAGCACAGCCACGTAGTATATAACAGCCCACGTAGTAAATAGCACAGCAACGTAGTATATTGCACAGCCCACGGAGTATATAGCACAGCCATGTAGTGTATAACACAGCCCACGGTGTATATAGCACAGCCACGTAGTATATAGCACTGCCCACGCAGTATATAACACTGGCCACGCAGTATATAACACTGCCCATGTAGTATATAGCACAGCCCCCGCAGTATATCACACAGTCCACGTAGTATATAACACTGCCCATGTAGTATATAGCACAGCCCCTGCAGTATATCACACAGGCCATGTAGTATATAACACTGCCCATGTAGTATATAGTACAGCCCCCGCAGTATATCACACAGCCCATGTAGTATATAACACTGCCCATGTAGTGGAGCGCCCCCAGTAGGGCTATGGGGTACTCGGTACCAGGTCCTTCGGTTCTCGGTGGGGATGTCACGGTGGCTGACCTGGCCCATGGCCCTAGGGACATCCGTTGTAAATGGGAAAAGGTCTTTAAAGGGATAATGGCGTTCGTGACGCCACCTGTTGTGAACTATATTTGTTGGCTCCCTCTTGTGGTCACTAGCGGTATGGCACTTGGATTATCCTTCCCCAGGTTGGTACCCACCTGGTTCGTTAGGCCTTGGGTGTTCCTATTTAGACTTCCTGGAAACTCAGTCTAGTGCCTGGAATCGATGTAATCAGTCTATGTCTGTTTTCCTCCTGACTCCTGGTCCCTGAGTTTTGCAAGATAAGCTAAGTTCTGCTTTCTTATTTTTGTCCTTTTGCATTTGCTCTTATTTTGTTCCAGCTTGTTCAAAATGTGATTTCTGTTTTTGCTGGAAGCTCTAGGGGGCTGATATTCTCCCCCCACACCGTTAGTCGGTGCGGGGGTTCTTGGATCTTCAGCGTGGATATTTTTATAGGGTTTTTTGCTGACCGCATAAGTCCTCTTCCTATTTTCTGCTATTAATCAGTGGGCCTCTCTTTGCTAAATCTAGTTCATTCTTACGTTTGTCTTTTCTTCTTACCTCACCGTTATTATTTGTTGGGGGCTTGTATAATAACTTTGGGGTCTTTTCTCTGGAGGCAAGTGAGGTCTTATTTTCTCTGAAAGGGTTAGTTAGTTCTCCGGCTGGTGCGAGACGTCTAGAATCAACGTGGGTACGTTCCCCGGCTACTTCTAGTTGTTGTGCCAGGATCAGATATGCGGTCAGCCAAGTTACCACTTCCCTATGAGCTGGTTTTTGTGTTTGCGGACTTAGCTGGAACTCCTGAGATCCTCTACCACTAGGATCATAACAGCCACCTGTGGTATTCGGTCAGGGTGACCGACGCTGCTTAGGGGTCCGCTGGGGTGATGTAATGGCAGCTAGATGGTATACGTTCCCACAGGTGAAGTGTATCCCCAGGGCTTCCCAGAGTGTAGATGGTGAATAGTGTGAGGCGCAGTGAAGAACGTGGACACAAGGTTGCAGTCTCTTTACCTTTATTGGAGGCTTCAGTGTCCACAGTCCAGGGTATGAACCACAGGGTAGGCAGAGTCCGGCTGGTCTGAAGGCAAATCCAGAGTCCCCTTATCCAGGTGGAAATCAGTAGCCTTCCTCTAGTGCCTGTGTGTTGTAGTACCTCCCTGCTGAGCTTCTCGGTAACGTCCTCACAACTATTGTAAATGTTATGTCTCTTTCTCTCTGTCCCCCTGATGGATAGGATAGGACAAACCCATGTGACTGATGGCCTGAGGCTTTTTACAGGGACTCTATCACGCCCCAGCCCCCACAAGTTGCCATCGTGTCTCCTGGGTATAAGGTCAGGCAACTAACGTGGAATTAACTGTCCTGCCAGTCTCTGAAGTAAAGCGTAAATATCCTTACTCCCTCGGTGTTTTGGCTACCGGATTCCTGCGCCTCAGAAAGGAGGCAGCCTTTTGCAGGGCAGAACTCCTTCTGGATTCCTCTCCTTTTGCTATGACTTCGTTTCTCACTCTCTGCAATACAGTTCCCTTCCAATGTCTCTTCCTTAGGATGCTGCTGTACGTGGGGCAGGCGCAGCTCCGTGGCCTTCTGTCTAGGCCCCTGACAGGATCCCACCCCTGTCAGGGACCCACTACCTGAGAGGAGCTCAGATAGCAGCTCACTGGGTGAAGCCCAGCTCACTTCTCCCTAACTTCCTGTCCAGACCACCAGTTTTACCTAATTGTGAGGAGTGCCCTAATAGATAGGAGCGCAGCTCCCCCTGGCGGCCTGGAGTGTGAATTGTGTTGTGTGGTTTGTGATACCTGGTAAAGAGATCGCCTTTATTGCCTTCAGACGTAACATCACTCCCCCTGGTGGAAGAACAACATTACTGCAACGCCCAGGACTCTGGGGCGCTGCAGTAGTATATAACACAGCTCCCGCAGTATATCACACAGCCCACGTAGTATATAACACTGCCCATCTAGTATATAGCACAGCCCCCGCAGTAGATCACACAGGCCATGCAGTATATCACACTGCCCATGTAGTATATAGTACAGCCCACGCAGTATATCACACAGCCCACGCAGTATATCACACAGCCCACGCAGTATTTAGCAGTGTGGGCACCAAATCCCTGTTAAAAAAAATAATTAAAATTAAAAATAGTGATATACTCACCCACCGGGATCCACCAAAGCTCTGGCGATGCGTGCGTGGCTGCCGCTATCTTCCGTTCCCAGGATGCATTGCGAAATTACCCTCGCGAGACCACTAAGTCTTCTGGGTAATTTCGCAATGCATCTCTGGGAACGGAAGATGGCGGCAGCAGCGTGCGGCTCGGCGGACTACGGAGGGTGAGAATAGCAGGTTTTTTGGTTTTTTTATTATTTTTAACATTACATTTTTTTACTATTGATGCTGCATAGGCAGCATCAATAGTAAAAAGTTGGGGACACACAGGGTTAATCGCAGCGGTAACGGAGTGCGTTACCCGCGGCATAACGCGGTCTGTTACCACTGCCATTAACCCTGTGTGAGCGCTGACTGGAGGGGAGTATGGAGCGGGCGCCAGGCACTGACTTCGAGGAGGAAGGAGTGGCCATTTTGCCACCGGACTGTGCCCGTCGCTGATTGGTCGTGGCCGTTTTGCCGCGACCAATCAGCGACTTGGATTTCCATGTCTGACAGAGGCCGCGACCAATGAATATCCGTGACAGACAGACAGAAGGACAGACGGAAGTGACCCTTAGACAATTATATAGTAGATGTTTTTTATCTCATTAAATTGGGGACTATAGCATAAACATACAAAAGGTTTTTTATTTTTATCCGTTTTGACATACCGGTAATTCTTTTGCGGCTTTAACATCTCTGTTTTTTGATAGAGCTATATTTTTTGTGCTTTTCAGAGTCCGTTCTGGATAATCTCGTTTTATCACTTTTTTATGCAAATTCAGTATGCATATGTTTTTCATTACTACAGTTCCTTTTTAACCTGATATGCTCTCCCACCGGAATTGATTTAATTGTATGTTTCGGATGGCTACTTCGGGCATGCAGAATTGTATATCCCCAGACTGGTTTTTGATAAGTTTTAGAAGCAATAATTTGTCCAACATTTCCCTGCAACTCTAAATCCAAAAATGATACTGTATGATGATTTTATTTAAATGTAAATGTGATATTATAATCATTGGAATTGATATATAAATTTTGGTATGGCAGATACATCGTCCTCCCAAATAATAAGGGTGTCATCGATTTATCTACCATACCATACCAGCTGCTTAGAAAAAAGATTATCAGTGGAATAAATAAATTGATGTTCCCAAAAAGCCATAGTGATATTGGCTAGCGATGGTGAGTATTTGGCTCCCATAGGGACACCCGCCTTTTGCAGATATATGACATCATCAAAAGAGAAAAAATTATGTTTCAATAAGAAAAAGACAACCTGTAACAAAAAATAATTAAATCTTCAGAGTATTGGCTGTAATTTCTCAGAAAAATTTCCAGTGGTTTTAATAGCTGAATCATGTGGAATACATGTGTACAATAAGACCACATCACAACACAACCATGAATACTCTCTTTTCCAGATTTTGTTGGATATCACCCCAACACATCTCTAGAGTCCTTCAGATAGCCCGGTACTTTTTGTACCAAGGGCTGCAAAAGAGAGTCTGCTCACTAGCATAGTTGTTCAATAAAAGAGCCGATTCCGGACACAATAGGTCTCATTGGTTGAATTCCTGTGTTTTTTTTGTATCTTAGGTAACCCATATATAATTGGCAAAACAGGATTTGAAACAATTAGGAAATCAGCCTGCTTCTTAATGATAACTCCCAGACTAAGTCCTTCCGAAAACATTTTTTCAATTTCTTTACTAAATTCAATTGTTAGATTACAAGATAATCTTTCATAAGTAGCTGCATCTGACAGTAATTCCATCATTTTAATTTTATAGTCCATAGCATTGAATACCCCTATCATTCCCCCTTTGTCACTTTTCTTTATTATTATATTGCTCATCTTTTCCAATTCTTTGAATGCGACTTTCTTTTTTATGGAAAGATTCCTATTGTTGTAGCTTTTATTCTTTCCATTATTTATCTTTTCTAATTTTTTAAGTTCTCTTTCAATGACCTCTTGAAATTTATCCATACAATCCACCCTTGTCTGTATGGGGTAGAAGTATGGATTTTCAACATTAAACGACTGAGATTGATTGATTGATTGATTGATTGATTGATTGATTGTATTTTTACTTTCCTCTTCATGAGTAGCCAAACTCTGTAGGCTAGATAACGCTAATTGCTCATTACAGTCTAGTCCATGAAATGCATTCACAATTTCATTTTCAGTTTGTTCTTGTAAAAACTCATCAGAGAAAAAAAGTTTTTGAACTGTTAAATTGCGAATGAATTTATTGATGTCCAAAATTGTAGAAAATAAATCAAAATTTAAAATTGGCACAAAATTTAATCCAAGAGCCAAAACATTAAGTTGATTTGGTGTCAATTGTTGGGAGGATAAATTCAGCACATTATGTTCTTTAAATTTCTCTGTTTCTTCTTTCTGTATCTGGTGGTCACACCTGGTTCTTTTGCGGTGTTTTCTACCAGCCCGCCTTCTGCATTTTTTGACATTTTAAATGATTTTCTAATTTTGATTCCAGCAGTATTGATTGAAATATCAGACATACTACAATTCGTGTCTGAACATTCAGGATCAGAGGAGGTGAACGCTACATGTGGCCTGTTGGTAGAGTAATTATGAGACTGGCTATGTTTCAAAATGGATCTATGGGTTCTTGGTGTTCTATCCCACTGACCTCATTCATAAATTTTGCCAGTGGCATAGTCATTCATGTCATGTGCAAACTTTCTTTTTTTATGGCTCATAATCTCATCTTCTAATGCTGCCAAATCTTCTTTCATTTTATTATATATTAATCAAATTGTGGTAGCGTTTTAAAATCTTCCACTGATTTTTTTCAGATTCTCAATTTCACTTTGCACTTCCACAAGTTTTGCTTCTTCATATTTAATTATAAGTCTCAATAAGTTTAAAGAAACGTTTGTGAGGATTTGATTCCATTCATTTTGAAAGTCTGCACTATAGATCGTAGTTGGCACTTTTTTTTTTAGATGTAACCTCCTAGGGACCATTTCCTTAGCCACATAATTTTGTAATGTGGTAAAGTCCCACCAGACTTTTGTTTCTTGTAGGTTTAATTTTTCAAATTGTGCCATTTGTGTGGTAAAGTTAAAAAAGTCACCAGTTTTAATTCATTCATCACCAAACACTTGTGCAGCTTTTGTTTCTATCCTCGGATTGCAATAAAGACATTCTGATTAATAAAAATTTGGTCTCAATGCTACACCATCCACTTTTAATTTAACAATATAAAATTATTATGATTGGACAAGGATCTGTTTGGAGATCACTGCAAATCCAAACTATTCACAATAACAAGAGAAAATTTGGGCTAAAAGCCCTAGCCAGCTTGTTACTGTGAATTAAAAGAATCAAACATACTTGGTATTGCCGGGTTCAGAATCGCCCGATCTGTCAATATAAAAAAAAATTAACCCAATCGCTAAACGGTGTAACTAGAAAAAAAGTAAAAACCCCAGAATTACGTTTTTTTTGGTCGCCGCAACATTGAATTAAAATGCAATAACGGGAGATCAAAAGATCGTATCTACACCAAAATGGTATCACTAAAAATGTCAGCTTGGCGCGCAAAAAATAAGCCCTCACCCAACCGGAGATCACAAAAAACAGAGACGCTATGGGTATTGGAAAATTGCTTTTTTGTTTTTTTTATAACTTTGGATTTATTTTCTCATTACTTAAATAAAAAAGTACCTAGACATGTTTTGTGTCTATGAACTCAAAATGACCTGGAGTATCATAATGGCAGGTCAGTTTTAACATTTAGTGAACTTATTAAAAAAAATATATATATTGTGAAATTGCACTTTTTTTGCAATTTCACCGTACTTGGAATTTTTTTTACCATTTTTCAGTAGATAATATAAAACCAATGGAGTCATTCAAAAGTACAACTCGTCCCGCAAAAAACAAGCCCTCACATGGCCTTATTGACCAAAAATTATAGAAGTTATGGCCCTGGGAAGTAGGGGAGCAAAAAACGAAAAATAAAAAATGAAAATACCTCCGGTCATAAAAGGGTTAAACCAATAAAAAAATTATGATTTTTTTTTCAATCGTCTTGCTGACACACTCCAAATTCAGAGTAATGAAGAATATTTCCCCTGCTAAATTGTCACGTAAGATTATCTCTACCTGGATTGCGCCAATTGCACAACTGGTAGAAAAAGATACGGTATTTTTTAAACCAATAGAAAATTATGATTTTTTTTTCAATCGTATTGCTGACACACTCCAAATGTGGAGTAATGAAGATTATTGCCCATGCTAAATTATCAAATACGATTATCTGTACCCAGTGTGAGGCAGTGAGGGGGATCACATGCAAGGGTCGATATGTATCCCCCAGGATGCGCATAGAAGCATATTAAGGCTGCTGGAGTGCATTACAGTCACAGGCATAGCTGTGGTTCCAGTGCAGAATAAAAGTAAATGTGGACCTGGTCAAGTTATTTGGCCAAGGCAATGTTTAGATAAACCTGTTAAGGGCTTTTATTTTTGGAGTGAACTATAGGATGGTAGTGGGGCAGTTCAATCTCTCCAGCTGGGTCTTACAAGTGGCCCATGGCCACATATTCCATTTTAAAAACCCTGCAGCAAATGTTTGGGTGTGTCAGTGTTGGTTTGCAAGCTCCAGAGCAGGTGGCTCTGCAATATCTGGCTTACGTGTTCAGTCAAGAATGCCTGGCGCCCCACAGCGTGACACGGTGGTGCAGTTGCCTTCGGCAACCGGACTCGGATAAGGTCTGTTTTGATGCCCTGGCCGCGATCTGGAGGATACCGGTTGTTTTCATTTGTAAGTTTTGGACATTAAAGACATTTTTCCTTGGAACATTACTGGGTCACTGCCTAATTGCCACACAGTGTGAACACTGCCACACTACAACTTGGTGGAGAATGCGGGCAGTGTTAATTGTTGCATGTCAGTTATTAGGCCTGCAACGCTGCAGCCTAAGCCTGCTGATAAGTTGGAGGAAATACTAAGACAGTTGTCTCTCTCTCAAGTGCAACAGCAGAAGTTGCGAAGTTTCAGCAGCAGCAGCTACAGCAGCAGCAGACCAACAATTTGATTCTGCAACAGATTGCGGCTCTGCGAGAGACGTCCTCCTTAGCGTCCACGGTCCGTTCGGAGGCCCGGTATAAAGTACAGTCAGCCTTGAGGAAGATGAGTCCTGAGGATGATTTGGCGGTGTTCCTCACCGTGTTCTCCAGCAGAGCTTGCCGACGTCCCAGTGGGCTGAAGTGGTGGCCCCCTTCCTGACGGGAGATACCCTGAAGGCATACTTAGAGCTCAGTTGGGACAATGCACTGGACTATGAGAAGCTGATAGGTGAGATCCTTGCCCAACAAGGCAAGCCCCATGCGTGCGGGCTCAGCGGGTCTTCCAGTAGTCCTTTGTGGAGTCTCGCCCCACCAGGTCTCAGGCATATGACTTGCTGCAGCTGGTAAAAAATGCCTTCAACCTGAGACCTTAACCCCTTTCCAGTTGGTAGAGAGGGTGGTGGTCGACCGGCTGGTGAGGACAGTGCCAGCAGCCATACAGCGTTGGGTGGGGCAAGGGGACCCAGGTACTCTGGGCCAGGTTGTTGGACTGATCGAGCGGTACATCACCACTCAGGACTGTCACGATTCACACCGTGACTGTCAGGATCCCTTAGCCGCTGCCCACAATCTGTCACGGACTGGGGTGACTTTAGACCAGCAGACGGCTATCACATGTGCAGGGGGCTTATCCTAGTTATCCCTCCACTGCCACAATGTGATGAAAAAAACACACACGAGGCTATTGACCTCTTAGTTTACAGCAGGGGCTTATTTTAGGTATCCCACTGCTCTTCAATATACCATGAACTGCAGGGATTTGTGTCTATCCCGCTTACAGTTCCACTTAACACTTGCAGCTCTCTGGCGCCCCCCTTACTCTCAGGTCAGATTAGGTACTGCACCTGGGGTAATTAGTCGCCAGAAACGCTGCCTGCTATGTACTGGCTATTGGGTGCACTGCAGCGATGCGATAACTACTCCCACTCAGGCAGGAACAATAATTATCAAGCCGCAGTCGCTACAGGGACCCCCAAAAGCCGGCACACGGTCGCTGCCACCAGCTCCAATTGAACGGGTCTGGAGCAAACCCCAAAAAAACAGTAGCGTAATTCCCTTCAGAGACAGGGTACGGTTTAGGGCAGGAAGAACGAACTAGTATTAAATAAGATACCCCATAAATGATTTTTAGGCAGTGTTTATAAAAGATTTTACAAAGATGTTACAAATGAGACAATTGCAAATATGTACAAGGTAATTATGAAAATAAAAGGATTAAAGGAAGAAACGATAACACTCACATTTCTCAGATCATTGCATGGCAGTCAGCCAGACATCCCAGCTCATTGGATGTGCTGCTCAGGGCTCACAGGAAAAGAGAAGAAGAAGACTGAGCCGGGAGATCTGGCCACAACTTTATAATCTACAGTCTGTGACCTCACAGAAAGGGCTGGCTTTTCCAGATCCTCCTACCTTTCAGTCTGAGTAACTTGGATACAAATTGGTCTAATGCTTATAACTCCGTCCCAGTACATATCAGAGTCATATCACACCCAGCATAGAGCTTGTATTAACATGAGCTTTCTAAGGAGATCAAATATGTCCTATTATTTACAGAGCAATCCCTACTTCTTCCCCCGATGGAGTTAGGCGACTGTGTTTAGAGTGATGGGTAGATGCTTCGACGGAGATAAAGAATATGTATTTATCATTCCACTATCCTAAATAGTTTGTCTAATATCTCACAATAACCGAACAAAGGACCGCATGGTTCTAGAAGTTTCTCTAACTGTTAAAGCTGAACACTTACTACTACAGGAACTGGGGGTCGTAAATGCCTTTCGTCAATAAAACTCCCCCACAAGGCAAGCTCTTCTACACAGACAGATAGAAACACAGGGAAGGAAAGAGAACCAGAGAGGGGGGGGGGGTTTAGCCCCCGCATGCTAGCAAGAAAACTAACTTATGATATTTCATACCATATCGTGACAAGGACTTTATGCGGGACTCTGCCTCATTACGGCTTTCACGCCGGGCAACGCAAACCCAGGAAATGGGGAAAGGGTAGCGTTCGCTTGCCGGGGACAGACAGCCCCGTGTCAATACTGAGGTGGTTCCCCTGGGTTGAGAGTGGCAGGAGATCAGGTTCCCCTAAAACAGTCTCCAAGACTAACAGTGTCATCACTATCATGTTCTGGTGATGCCAAGGGCCCGGACATGTGGCTGACAGCTGCCCCCAGACAGCTGAATCTATGGACTGCGGGTATACAAGTAGAGTCTCGATGTATGCCCAGCCAGTCTGCATTGCAACTCCAGGCACTGCAGGCAGCCAGCGAACCCCAACTTTGCCAGGTGCTCATCAATGGGCACCAAAAAAAGGCTCTCTTGGACCTGGGAACCCTAGTGACTCTGGTCCATTGGTCACTAGTTGCCGGGGATAACCCCAATGGTCTGAAAGTGGGGATTGTATGTATACATGGGGACCTCCGAGAATACCCGACAGTGGAGGTTGTTTTTTCAACTACGTGTGGAGATGAAACATGTGGTGGGAGTGGTGAAGACCCTTCCTTATGGGACTGTATTGGGAGGAGACTTTCCCCTGTTTTTGTCCATGTGGGAGAACCGATTTAACCCTCCCAGGGTAAATGTCATTTGGAACACTGAACCCAAAGATCCCAAGTCAGGGACACCTGCCATAGGGGTTACCAACCTAGAGACAGAGTTTAACTCCAATAGGTTTCCCCTAGAGGTATTGGCATGAGAGTTCAAGGAGACCCCTTTGATCCCAAAGCTGGAAGTGTCCGCTGGTACATTTGGGACAGCTTAGCTCCAGGATCCCATCCTGGCCCGGGCACGAGAGAGGGTGGTGGAAATAAATGGGTTGTCTCAACACCCGGGTGCAGAAACATTTTTCCTCGCATGGCTGTCATCCAAGAATTGTTGTATAGGATTGATAAAATCTGAGATGAAGTGGTAGAACAGCTGGTGGTGCCCCAGTTGTACTGTCAGGCCATGCTAGAGATAGCGCACACACACATGCTGGGAGGACACTTGGGGTAATGAAAACCCAAGAACGTATACTGCAGCAGTTCTTTTGGCCTGGGATTTATGCTGAGGTGAAGAGGTATTGTGAGTCATTTCCCAAGTGCCAACTGGCCACACCCATTGCGAAGATCCCTAGTGCATTGGTGCCTCTATCCATTATAGAGGTACCCTTTGAGTGGATAGTAATGGATCTGGTGGGGCCTATAGTGAAATTCACCCTTGGCCATTAACATATTCAGGTCATAATGGACTACGTCACGCGGTACCCTGAGGCGATGCCACTTCGTAGCACCTCGACAAAACTATTCGCCCACGAGCTGTTTGCAATGTTTTGTTGCCTTGGCCTACCAATGATGATCCTTACAGATCAGGGGACTCCTCTTATGACTAAGGTGACCAGGGAGCTATGTAAGCTGCTCTGAATTAAACAGCTACGCACGTCGCTGTACCACCCACAAACCAATGGGTTGGGGGAACGGTTTAATAAGACCCTTATGTCCATGCTCAAAAAAGGTGGTCTCCAAGAACGGGAGGGATTGGGACATGTTAATGCCCTATCTGATGTTCGCTATCCACAAGGTACCACAGGTTTCCACGGGTTTCTCCCCTTCTGAGCTATGGTATGGCAGGCATCCGAGGGGGTTGCTCGACGTTGCTAAGGAGACGTGGGAACAGGAGCCAACTCTGCATCGGAGTGTAATCAAGCATGTGGCAAGCATGCAGGACCAGATTGAGGCAGTCAGGCCCATAGTAAAGGAACATGCAATGGATACCCAGGCAGCGCAGAGCTGCACGTATAATAAAAGAGACACGGTCAGGACCTTTAAAGGAGGGGACCGGGTTTAGGTACTAGTGCCTACTGCAGAGAGTAAACTCATGGCCAAGTATCAAACCCCAAATAAATAAGATTGAGGCCATCCAAAACTGGTCCAAGCCTTTAAGTACAAAACAGGTGATGGCATTCTTCGGCATCATTCGCTACTACCTTCTGTTTATACCGAATTTTGCTGGGAGATCAGCACCCCCTAACCGACATGTTAATAGGTAAGAAGTTGGTTGTGGTCCGGTGGAATCCTCAAGTGGAGGAAGTATTCCACTTCCTGAAGTCGGCGTTGTGTGGACAGCCGGTCCTCATCAGCCCCAACTTCAAGAAAAGTTTTATCGTGCAAACACATGCCTCAGAGGTAGGCCTAGGAGCGGTACTGTTGCAAGAGGTGAACAGGGATGAACATCCAGTCACCAACTTGAGCAGGAAACTGACCCTGGCTGTCATGATCCAGGCCAAGTTTTGGTTTTGTCTTTCCTTTCCCGGTCTGATCATGTCAGGGGTTGACTTTCCCTGCCTTGTTCCCACGTCTGGTCTGCTGTATCTTGGTTCTGCTACCTGTGTTCAGTGCCAGTTATATTGCATGCCTTCAGCGTGCTAGCTGGCTCTGGTGAGTTCTTGATCTGTCCTGCTGAGCTTTCCTCACTCAACCTATGTCTCTTCAACTTCCACCTATCCGTTCCTGCCCCTTTTCCCTTGTGTGTTTTGGATTCCCCAGTATTGACTTTGGCTTGGCTCTGACCTGATTTTGTCACTCCCTTCTGGTGTTTCTGCTACTAACCGGTACTTGTCTTTTGCTCTCGTCTGACTCTGTTCCTTGGTTTTCCCTTTATACTGTGTTATAGTAATAATTATAGGGGATAACTCAGGAGACTCTTTGCGTGGAACAAGACAACTACAGGACACAGTTTTATAAGTGGTAAAGTCTGTATTATCACACGGTGATTCAAACAGGTGCAGAGAGAAACTCAAGTTCACAACACTTGGTGCAAATAATAAACGCAGCTTAGCAGTCAAAGGAAACTTCAGAGGAATCAAGCAGAAAGTCTATGAAGCACAGTTATTCTTGAGGATACTTGACACGAATAAATCCTTGTCTTAGTCCAGACACAGATAGAAATGCTTATTAGGCAGTTCAAATCATATCTTAGCTCAACCAGGGAGGCCTGGTTAATAGTCTCAGGTTATTGCAAAACAGCAACAGCTTACATGTCCAGCAAGTGCAGATGGAAGTAAACACGAGCAGCAGATGAAGGAGGATTACTGGAAACTTGTGTATGCAGCAGGAACTCAGAGCAGAGTAGCAGGATCACCACACAGGTTAACAGGAGCAGGTGTATAGCCAGGGAGTAATCAGAGGTCAGGAGCTGGATGCAAGGCAGAATACTCTAGCACAGACTGAAGGCTGGGATGGAGTTTTATAGCAGGAAGACACAGTGCATATGGGACCAAAGACGCCATCTTGGAAAAGGGCAGTAATGTACAAAAGGTAAAAAATGTTCAGAGTCCTGACAGTTATATCCTGGTATTTACTCGGCTCTCTGACTACACCGCTGCCACCTAGTGGTAGCTTTGCTGTATTACTGTGGGTCTGCTCCATAGCAGGATATTCAGCTCACTCTACACTCTGTTGCCATCTAGTGAAGTCTCTGTTACTCTGCATTAGCCCTCAGTACTACAGCGTGACATTGGCAGAGAAAAATGATAACACAGTGGAGAAGGAGTGCTTGGCGATTAAGTGGGCCTTGGAGTATCTACGCTATTATTTGTTTGGTGTCTGTTTCTATTGGTAACAGACCATTCACCCCTTGACTGGATGAGCAATGTAAAGGAGAGGAGTCCTCTGGTCACCAGATGGTTCCTGTCCTTACAAAACTTTAGTTTCTCAGTGGAACATCAGGCGGGGAAGTCACAGGGAAATGCAGATGCCCTGTCATGGGCACACTGTATGTGGCAAATGTTCAACCCCATAAGTTTGAACAGGAGAAGGGAATGTGAGGCAGTGAGGGGGGATCACATGCGAGGGTTGATATGTATCCCCCAGGATGCGCATAGAAGCGTACTAAGGCCACTGGAGTGCATTGCAGTCATGGGCATAGCTGTGGTTGCACAACTGTTAGATAAAGAAACGCTATTTTTTAAACAAAAGGGGATCACCTTTATGAGGTGTCATAGCTGTTTGCGTTCTGACTAGTGTTGAGCATTCCGATACCGCAAGTATCGGGTATCGGCCGATACTAGCGGTATCGGAATTCCGATACCGGGATTCCGATACTTGGCGCGTATCGGATACCGGAATCGGAAGTTCAATGATTCAAAATTCAGAAATTCAGCCAATGAGAAAGATTCCAAGTGTGGGCACATCCTGTTTAGCATGGAGGGCATGAAACTACTGGCAAGGCTGTGATTGGCTGCTGAAATGATGTCATGATGCAGTTTAAAAGTCGCTGGCGCCATTTTGCGATCACTCTGCTGTGAATTCAGTTAGTGACAGGACGCTGTTTGCTGACTGAGGGACAGTTTAGAGATAGCGATTTGCTTCTTTGTGCTTTCCAAAGGCTAATTTAGCAACCGCTGTGTTCACCTACTATTCACCTTCCTTTTGCCTTGTAGCGCTGTTTTCACAGCGATCTGCAAGGTCTCTCTGTGTGTGTGTGTGTGAGTGCAGCCCACTCTCTAGTCTGAGTGCAGCCACATAGGCCATCCATAGCTGGTTGTATTCAGTTCAGGGAGGGTGGTTCATTGCCTCATACTGTCCTTTTTTTTTTTTTTTTTTGAAGTAGTGCAGGCTGCTGCACATTTTTTCCAAAAATTCCTATTAGTGTCTTTCCACCCGTCTCCAGCTAATTTGTGGAAAAACACTACATAGGATAAAGTAGAGGAGGGTTTTTGGGCCTTGCAGCGCCGTTTACGGCTGTCTGCACGGTCTCCGTGTGACTGCAGCTCGCCCTGTAATCTGTGAGCAGCTATAGCCTGGTTGTCTCCAGCTCAGGGTTTTTCACTGCGTCATACCGCCAAATCAATTTTCTTTTTTTTCAAAGTAGTGTAGTCTGCTGCTAATTTATTTTAAAAAATCCTATTAGTGTCTTTCCACCCGTCTCCAGCTAATTTGTGGAAAAACACTACATAGGATAAAGTAGAGGAGGGTTTTTGGGCCTTGCAGCGCCGTTTACGGCTGTCTGCACGGTCTCCGTGTGACTGCAGCTCGCCCTGTAGTCTGTGAGCAGCCGTAGCCTGGTTGTCTGCAGCTCAGGGTTTTTCACTGCGTCATACCGCCAAATCAATTTTCTTTTTTTTCAAAGTAGTGTAGTCTGCTGCTAATTTATTTTAAAAAATCCTATTAGTGTCTTTCCACCCGTCTCCAGCTAATTTGTGGAAAAACACTACATAGGATAAAGTAGAGGAGGGTTTTTGGGCCTTGCAGCGCCGTTTACGGCTGTCTGCACGGTCTCCGTGTGATTGCAGCTCTATCCGTTGTCAGTTCAGCCCAAAAAAAATAAATAAATAATAAAGTTCACCAAACACACCAGTTACACACCACTTTACATTTGTGTAGGCCACATTAGCTCATATTCAAGTCTAGTCCACACTTTAGAAAATTAGTGTGTCTTATACCTGTTAGGAGGAGTTGCTCAGGAATAAGCACACAAAGCCGTTAGTACTTTTCTGCTTATCTTTATCAGTCAACCAAGATGAAGAAGGCAGTGAGTAAGGCACGTGGGCGTGGGCGTGGGCGCGGAGCAGGGAGGGGACGTGGGGATTCTGTGCCTGCTGCGGGCACCGGTGAGTCATCAGCACCCACTTTCACAAGGGAACAGTCGTTCATGCG
Source organism: Ranitomeya variabilis (assembly GCF_051348905.1). NCBI lineage: Eukaryota > Metazoa > Chordata > Amphibia > Anura > Dendrobatidae > Ranitomeya > Ranitomeya variabilis. Next base: position 646,073,663 of record NC_135233.1, on the reverse strand, counting down.
CAGCTTTGTCGCCGAGCGCCGTACACCGCTGCTGCGTGAAGACCAAATTGAAGCCGTTGTGGGATGGATGGCAGCTAATGCATCAACTTCCATTAGTGCCACATCCTCTCAGACACAGAGCACTGGAGAGCAGCCATCTGTCTCTTCACCACCTGCAAAATTGCCCAGGCAGACAGAGATCCCAGGACAGGAGCAGTCTCTACTTCTGTTCTCTGAATCATCTCTTGGCTTGGAAACAGGGGGCCAGCCAAGCAGCATTGGAGAAATGGAAGAAGAGGCAGGGTGCAGTGATGCCCAACAGCTTTTTCTGTCTTCCTCTGAAGAGGCGGGTGGGCCAGTGGCTCCGGTCACCACCTCGCAGGCCGCATCAGCTGATGATGACACTCAGGTGCCACTTACTGGTGCGTGCTCTGCTGCTGAGACTACCCAGGAGGAGCAGTTGGGGGCAGAGGGTAGTGTAGATGATGAGGTCCTTGACCCATCTTGGCGTCAGGGACAGGAAGGTGGTGGGAGCAGCTCTGAGGAAGAGATTCCCCGTACGGCCCAAAGAGGGAGAGGGAGGGGGAAGACTGCGGATCCTGCAGCCTCCGCTTTGGCACCCGTAAGGAGCATGTCTCTTCCAAAAGTCAAAAGGGGGGCTCCCAAGACTTGCAGTGCCTGGTCCTTTTTTGACACAGTTGCAGATGACATTTGCTATGTCAGATGCAAGGTGTGTCATCAAAAAATCAAAAGAGGTCAAAAAGTCGCCAACCTCAATACCTCCAACATGTGGAAACATGTGCGCAACAGGCACCCGGCGGAGTTAGACAAACACACTGAAGAGCTAGGCCAACCAACAGCGGCAGCTACCACCTCTTCAGCTCGTGTTGCCTCTTCCTCTAGCTCACACACAGCTGGTTCGGCTTCCTCCCAGGATCGCCGTGGAAGAACCTCTGGCCCTGTTGTCCAGAGACCCGCTGTCATTCCACCCGCAGCACCACTTTCCCAGTCAACCACACACTCCCAGCCCAGTCTACAGCCATCGGTAGTACAGGCATGGGAGAAAAGGCGGCCTTTCTCGTCAAACCACCCACGAGCACAGGCTCTGACTGCAGGCATTGCCAAACTTCTGTCACTGGAAATGCTGTCATTCAGGCTGGTGGAGACTGACAGCTTCCGTGACTTGATGTCATTGGCAGTCCCACAGTACAGTGTGCCCAGCCGCTTTTACTTCAGCAGGCAAGCCGTCCCTGCCCTGCACAAGCATGTGGAGGGACACATAAAACACGCGCTACTGAACGCCGTCAGTAGCAAGGTCCACCTCACCACCGATGCGTGGACCAGTCAACATGGACAGGGGCGATACCTTTCCCTCACTGCACATTGGGTTAATGTCGTTGAGCCGGGTACAGACCGTGCGAGTGGCGCAGGACGTGTCCTGCCCACTCCAAGGATTGCAGGAATCCATTCTGTACGCATTGACTCCTCCTCTTACACCAGTTCCTCAGAATCATCGCTGCAGGAGCCGTCACAGTCCACCTCCACATGGACCCGTGATGAACGTGTACCTGTTACGACCGACATGAGCACAGCCGTGGCCAAACGTCAACAGGCCGTCTTGAAATTAATTTTTTTGGGGAATCGTAGCCACACAGCGCAGGAGCTCTGGAATGCCATCAAGCAGGAGAGCGATGTGTGGTTTGAGCCAGCGAATCTCCAGCCAGGCATGGTAGTGTGTGATAATGGCCGAAATCTGGTGGCAGCCCTGGGCCTCGGCAACCTCACTCACATCCCATGTCTGGCACATGTGCTCAATTTGGTCGTGCAGAGTTTTTTGAGGGACTATCCGGATCTTGATGCACTGCTGCACAAGGTCCGCCTAGAGTGTGCTCACTTGCGGCGTTCCAGCACGGCAAAAGCGCGCATTGCGGCTCTGCAGCGCCGACACCGCCTGCCGGAACATCGCATCATATGTGACCTACCTACCAGGTGGAATTCCACGTTACATATGTTGGAGCGGTTGTGTGAGCAGCAGCAAGCTGTAATGGAGTACCAGCTGTATCAGGCGCAAAAAAGTCGCAGTCAGCGCCGTACAGACTTCACAACCACAGAGTGGGCCACTATGAAGGATGTCTGCCAGGTTTTGCGTCCCTTTGATTATTCCATGCGGATGGCGAGTGCAGATGATGCACTAGTCAGCATGACTGTCCCCCTTATCTGCCTGCTTGAAAAATCACTGCAAGCGCTAAGGGATGATGTTGTGGAAGAGGTGGAGGATGAGGATTCACCACTTCCATCATCTTCTGGACAGTCAGCGCCACGTGGTTCCTCACAAACGCGTAGGCAGGGGACAGTTTGTGAGGAGGATGAGGAGGAGTCAATGGAGGAGGAAGACATCCGTCCAGAGGAGGGAGTTCCCGAATTGTCCAGTACTCAGTGTGTACAGCGAGGGTGGGGTGATGACGAGCGGGCAGAGATCACGCCTCCAGCTGGGGACAGCGTTTCTTGGGCAGTTGGCAGTCTGCAGCACATGGTGGATTACATGCTGCAGTGCCTGAGAAACGACCGCCGCATCGACCACATTCTCAACATGTCTGATTATTGGGTGTTCACCCTCCTCGATCCTCGCTACCGGGACAACGTAGAAAGCCTCATCACACCGTTGAACCGGGAGCGAAAAATGCGGGAGTACCAAGACACACTGGTCAGTTCCATCATCTTCTCCATTCCAACTGAGAGAAGTGCTGCTAGTGCATTCCAAAGCAGCTCAGTGCGTCCAGGCAGTGGTGGAGGCTCTGCACAAAGAGGGAGCAGAAGCAGTGCCTCTGCCCAAGGCAAGACCAGTATGGCCGAACTGTGGCACAGTTTTCTGTGCCCGCCACAAAAGTCTACACCATCACAGACGGCTCCAGTCAGCAGGAGGCAACGGTTCCGTCAGATGGTGACAGACTACATGTCTTGCCCTCTTGCTGTACTCCCAAACGGCTCTTCCCCTTTCAAGTTTTGGGTCTCAAAGCTGGATACATGGCCAGAGCTAAGCCAGTATGCATTGGAGGTGCTGTCTTGCCCTGCGGCCAGTGTATTATCGGAACGTGTCTTTAGTGCTGCAGGTGGTGTACTAACTGACCGTCGCATGCGACTATCCTCCGATAACGTTGACCGGCTTACTTTCCTGAAAATGAACAAGGCCTGGATCTCGCAGGAATTTGCCACTCCTCCTCCTGATTAAATAATTAGGTCACTGTATACGTTATCCAGGTCTCCTGTTGTGTTCATCTTTCTACCACCTGAACTTAAATTCCTGGGCTCCAACACCGCCAGTTGAGGCTCAGATGTGCCGTCTGCACAGTCAAAACATACGACCCAGTGTTATTGGGTTTCAGTAACGTCAGCTGATCCCCAGCTGTGTAGCCGGCAATGTGTCATGCGACCGCCACGCTGACACAACAACTGAAATGTAAGGGAATCTGTCCCCCCCCCCCCCAAGGCGTTTGTTACTGAAAGAGCCACCTTGTGCAGCAGTAATGCTGCACAAGGAAAAAGGTAGCTATTTTGGTTTTGCTCCTTGCACACGCAAAACTTAACACTTATAAAATGTGTCCACTGATACCGTAAAACCGTCCCGGAGGTGGGACTTTCCTTCGTAATATGACGCAGCACAGCCGTCATTCCTACCCCCCCGGCGCCGCGCCCCGGCTCCTCAGCGTTGTTTGATTCCGTCCCGGAGCCTGCGCTGTTATGTTATCCCGTGGCCAGGCACACTTAGCGCTGCCCGTCTTCTGGCATCATTTGGTGTCAGGCTGGCTGCGCCTGTGCGGCCACGCTGGCCGAGAGCCCGCCTCGCAGTGTCTTCTGATTTAATCCCACTGGGGGCCTGGGATCTATGGACATGCGCAGTGCATATCTGAACCTCCACCTCTCACTCATCTCCCTATGGCTTCTTCAGACTGTTCGGTGTCAGCTGGTCCCTAATAGCATGCCACGGCCGTGACACCGCACAGTCTGAAAAAGAAGCCGTAGGGAGGGGAGTGAGAGGCGAGGATATGCACTGCGCATGGCCATGGATCCCAGGCCCCCAGTGGGATTACATCAGAAGACACTGCGAGGCGGGCTCTCGGCCAGCGCGGCCGCACAGGCGCAGCCAGCCTGACACCAAATGATGTCAGAAGATGGGCAGCGCTAAGTGTGCCTGGCCACGGGATAACATAACAGCGCAGGCTCCGGGACGGAATCAAACAACGCTGAGGAGCCGGGGCACGGCGGCGGGGGGGTAGTAATGATGGCTGTGCTGCGTCATATTACGAAGGAAAGTCCCACCTCCGGGACGGTTTCACAGCTTCAGGGGACACATTTTAAAAGTGTTTAGTTCTGTGTTTGCAAGGAGCATGATGAAAAGAGCCACCTTTTCCTTTTGCATCTTTTGTGCTGCACAAGCTGGCTCTTTCAGCTACAAACGCCTTGGGGGGGGGGTTAAAGGTTCCCTTTCGACTTTCTCAGGCTTCGGCCTACATTGTGTTCCTCTGCTTTTCCACCTGCCCCTGGGCTCCAACACCGCTAGTTGCCGTCCAGAAGTGCTGTACGCACAGTCAACAGTCGCTCCTCTGTTATTGGGGTTCAGTAACGTCAGCTGTTCCCCTGCTGTGTGTGTGGCAATCCCTCCTACCTCCTCCAACCTCCTCCTCCTCCACCTGTCCCTGGGCTCCAACACCGCCAGTTGCCGTCCAGAAGTGCTGTACGCACAGTCAACAGTCCCTCCTCTGTTATTGGGGTTCAGTAACGTCAGCTGTTCCCCTGCTGTGTGTGTGGCAATCCCTCCTACCTCCTCCAACCTCCTCCAACCTCCTCCTCCTCCACCTGTCCCTGGGCTCCAACACCGCCAGTTGCCGTCCAGAAGTGCTGTACGCACAGTCAACAGTCCCTCCTCTGTTATTGGGGTTCAGTAACGTCAGCTGTTCCCCTGCTGTGTGTGTGGCAATCCCTCCTACCTCCTCCAACCTCCTCCAACCTCCTCCTCCTCCACCTGTCCCTGGGCTCCAACACCGCCAGTTGCCGTCCAGAAGTGCTGTACGCACAGTCAACAGTCCCTCCTCTGTTATTGGGGTTCAGTAACGTCAGCTGTTCCCCTGCTGTGTGTGTGGCAATCCCTCCTACCCCCTCCAACCTCCTCCAACCTCCTCCTCCTCCACCTGTCCCTGGGCTCCAACACCGCCAGTTGCCGTCCAGAAGTGCTGTACGCACAGTCAACAGTCCCTCCTCTGTTATTGGGGTTCAGTAACGTCAGCTGTTCCCCTGCTGTGTGTGTGGCAATCCCTCCTACCTCCTCCAACCTCCTCCAACCTCCTCCTCCTCCACCTGTCCCTGGGCTCCAACACCGCCAGTTGCCGTCCAGAAGTGCTGTACGCACAGTCAACAGTCCCTCCTCTGTTATTGGGGTTCAGTAACGTCAGCTGTTCCCCTGCTGTGTGTGTGGCAATCCCTCCTACCTCCTCCAACCTCCTCCTCCTCCACCTGTCCCTGGGCTCCAACACCGCCAGTTGCCGTCCAGAAGTGCTGTACGCACAGTCAACAGTCCCTCCTCTGTTATTGGGGTTCAGTAACGTCAGCTGTTCCCCTGCTGTGTGTGTGGCAATCCCTCCTACCTCCTCCAACCTCCTCCAACCTCCTCCTCCTCCACCTGTCCCTGGGCTCCAACACCGCCAGTTGCCGTCCAGAAGTGCTGTACGCACAGTCAACAGTCCCTCCTCTGTTATTGGGGTTCAGTAACGTCAGCTGTTCCCCTGCTGTGTGTGTGGCAATCCCTCCTACCCCCTCCAACCTCCTCCTCCTCCACCTGTCCCTGGGCTCCAACACCGCCAGTTGCCGTCCAGAAGTGCTGTACGCACAGTCAACAGTCCCTCCTCTGTTATTGGGGTTCAGTAACGTCAGCTGTTCCCCTGCTGTGTGTGTGGCAATCCCTCCAACCTCCTCCAACCTCCTCCTCCTCCACCTGTCCCTGGGCTCCAACACCGCTAGTTGCCGTCCAGAAGTGCTGTACGCACAGAGCCAAACACCTCGCCAATGTGTTAGTGGGGTTCAGCACCGCCAGCTGTTCCCCTGCTGTGTATACGGCAACGTGTACTGCGACCGCCACGCAGGCACAACAAGTTAAATGTAAGGGAACCTGACCCCCCCCCCCCCCCCAGGCGTTTGTTACTGAAGGAGCCACCTTGTGCAGCAGTAATGATGCAAAGGGAAAAAGTGCCTCTTTTCGTGATGCTCCCTGCACATGCTGAACCAAACACTTATGAAATGTGTCCCCACACAGCGTTAAACCGTCCGGTAGGTGGAACTTTCCTTTGTCGTGTGACGCAGCACAGCCATCATTTTTACCCCCTTGGCGCCGTGCGCCGCCTCCTCAGCGTTGTTTTAATCTGTCCCGGAGCCTGCGCTGTTAGGTTAGCCCTTGGCCATGCACACATGTTGCGCTGCCCGTCTTCTGACCTCATTTGGTGTCAGGCTGGCTGCGCCTGTGCGGGTGCGCTGGCCGAGATCCCGCCTCGCAGTGTCGTCTAATGTAATCCCACCGCGGGCCTGTGATCCGTGCCCGTGCGCAGTGCATATCCTCTCCTCTCACTCCCCTCCCTACGGCTTCTTCAGACTGTGCGATGTCAGCTGGTCCCTAATAGCATGCCACGGCCGTGACACCGCACAGTCTGAAAAAGCCGTAGGGAGGGGAGTGAGAGGAGAGGATATGCACTGCGCACGGGCACGGATCACAGGCCCGCGGTGGGATTACATTAGACGACACTGCGAGGCGGGATCTCGGCCAGCGCACCCGCACAGGCGCAGCCAGCCTGACACCAAATGAGGTCAGAAGACGGGCAGCGCAACATGTGTGCATGGCCAAGGGCTAACCTAACAGCGCAGGCTCCGGGACAGATTAAAACAACGCTGAGGAGGCGGCGCACGGCGCCAAGGGGGTAAAAATGATGGCTGTGCTGCGTCACACGACAAAGGAAAGTTCCACCTACCGGACGGTTTAACGCTGTGAGGAGACACATTTCATAAATGTTAGGTTCCGCATGTACAAGGACCATAATTAAAAGAGCTAAGTTTACCTTTTCCAGCATTAGTGCTGTACACAATGGCTCTTTCAGCTACAAACGCCTGGGGGGGGGGGGGGGGTTAAAGGTTTCCTTTCAACTTGCTCGAGTGCAGGCTTCGGCCTACACTCCGCTCCCCCTGCTCCTCCTGCTGACCCTGGGCTCTAACACCGCCAGTTTTTGCCCAGATGTGCTAGCTGCACAGAGAAAAACACCAGCCAATGTGTCAGTGGGGTTCAGCATCGCCAGCTGTTCCCCTGCTGTGTAGCCGGCAACGTGTCCTGCGACCGCCACGCAGACACAAGAACTGAAATTGAAGGGAACCTGTCCCCCCTCCCCCAGGTGTTTCTATGTTTTACAGCTACCTTGAACAGCAGTAATGCTGCATGTGTTCAAGGTGGCTCAGAAACTTATTCTCCTTGCCCATGTTGAAGTGAACACGTCTAAAATGTGTCCTCTGTGACCATTAAAACGTCCCTCAGGTGTGATTTGACTTTGTATTGACACACGCAACAAGCTCCTTGGTAACGCTGCCCGTCTTCTGGCATCATTGTTTGGCTGGCTGCGCCTCTGCGGCCGCCCTGACCCACACAACAGCCCTCGTTGTCTTATTTAATGGGACTGCGAGGGTGCGATTGATGGGCAGGATCAGTGCATCAGTTCGCCTGTCCCTCCTCTCCTTCCGCCTTCTTCGGACTGTGCGGCTTCATGGCCGTGGCATGCGATAAGGGATCAGATGACGCCGCACAGTCTGAAGCGGGTGTAAGGACCCGAGTGTGAGAGGCGAACATATGTGCTGCGCCAGGCCCTGAATCCCAGCCCCGCAGTGTTTTAACAATGTTAAGACACTGCGGGGCTGGGATTCATGGGCATCGCGAACCGCACCGGCCGACATTACATGATGCCAGAAGATGGGCAGCGCTAACGGCGCTAGGCCAGGGGATAACACGACAGCGCAGACTCCTGTACAGCAAATAACAACGCTCGGGAGGCTGCACCCAGCACCAAGGTGGGATTCTTGACACCTGTGCTGCGTCTCATTACAAAGGGAACTCTCGCCTCCATTACACAGTTTGACTGTATAAAGGGCTAAATGTTATACGTGTTCCATTCAGCGTGTGCAAGGAGAAAAATTACAAGAGCAACCTTTGACTTGCGCCAGCACTGCTGCTGCATAAGCTGTGGCTCTTCTACTTTGTAACCCCTGAGGGGGGGTTAAAGGTGACTTTTGAAATCGGTTCAATTAGGCTTCGGCCTACACTCTGCTCCACCTGCAGAGCCCGGGCTCCAACAACGCTAGTTGCTGTCCGGAAGTGCTGGCTGCACAGAGCCAAACACCTCGCCAATGTGTCAGTGGGGTCCAGCACCGCCAGCTGTTCCCCTGCTGTGTAGCCGGCAACGTGTCCTGCAAAAGCCACGCAGACACAACACACCCAAAGCTGCCGCCTGTGCAGGCTTCGGCCTACACTCCCCTCCCCCTGCTCCTCCTCCTCCTGCTCCTCCTCCTGCTGTCCCTGGGCTCTAACACACCGCCAGTTGGGGCCCAGATGTGCTAGCTGCACAGAGAAAAACACCAGCCAATGTGTCAGTGGGGTCCAGCACCGCCAGCTGTTCCCCTGCTGTGCAGCCGGCAACGTGTCCTGCAAAAGCCACGCAGACACAAGAACTGAAATTGAAGGGAACCTGTCCCCCCTCCCCCAGGCGTTTTTACGTTATCCAGCCACCTTGTACAGCGGTAATGCTGCATGTGTGCAAGGTGGCTCAGAAACGTATTCTCCTCGCACATGTGGAACTGAAAACACGTCTGAAATGTGTCCTCTGTGTGACCATTTAACCGTCCCGGTGGTGTGACTTTCCTTTGTAATGACACGCTGCAACCCCCTTGGTAGCGCTGCCCGTCTTCTGGCATCATTGTTTGGCTGGCTGCGCCTCTGCGGCCGCCCTGACCCACACAACGCCCCTCGGTGTCTTATTTATTGGGACTGCGAGGGTGCGATTGATGGGCAGGATCAGTGCATCAGTTCGCCTGTCCCTCCTCTCCTTCCGCCTTCTTCGGACTGTGCGGCTTCATGGCCGTGGCATGCGATAAGGGATCAGATGACGCCGCACAGTCTGAAGCGGGTGTAAGGACCCGAGTGTGAGAGGCGAACATATGTGCTGCGCCAGGCCCTGAATCCCAGCCCCGCAGTGTTTTAACAATGTTAAGACACTGCGGGGCTGGGATTCATGGGCATCGCGAACCGCACCGGCCGACATTACATGATGCCAGAAGATGGGCAGCGCTAACGGCGCTAGGCCAGGGGATAACACGACAGCGCAGACTCCTGTACAGCAAATAACAACGCTCGGGAGGCTGCACCCAGCACCAAGGTGGGATTCTTGACACCTGTGCTGCGTCTCATTACAAAGGGAACTCTCGCCTCCATTACACAGTTTGACTGTATAAAGGGCTAAATGTTATACGTGTTCCATTCAGCGTGTGCAAGGAGAAAAATTACAAGAGCAACCTTTGACTTGCGCCAGCACTGCTGCTGCATAAGCTGTGGCTCTTCTACTTTGTAACCCCTGAGGGGGGGTTAAAGGTGACTTTTGAAATCGGTTCAATTAGGCTTCGGCCTACACTCTGCTCCACCTGCAGAGCCCGGGCTCCAACAACGCTAGTTGCTGTCCGGAAGTGCTGGCTGCACAGAGCCAAACACCTCGCCAATGTGTCAGTGGGGTCCAGCACCGCCAGCTGTTCCCCTGCTGTGTAGCCGGCAACGTGTCCTGCAAAAGCCACGCAGACACAACACACCCAAAGCTGCCGCCTGTGCAGGCTTCGGCCTACACTCCCCTCCCCCTGCTCCTCCTCCTCCTGCTCCTCCTCCTGCTGTCCCTGGGCTCTAACACACCGCCAGTTGGGGCCCAGATGTGCTAGCTGCACAGAGAAAAACACCAGCCAATGTGTCAGTGGGGTCCAGCACCGCCAGCTGTTCCCCTGCTGTGCAGCCGGCAACGTGTCCTGCAAAAGCCACGCAGACACAAGAACTGAAATTGAAGGGAACCTGTCCCCCCTCCCCCAGGCGTTTTTACGTTATCCAGCCACCTTGTACAGCGGTAATGCTGCATGTGTGCAAGGTGGCTCAGAAACGTATTCTCCTCGCACATGTGGAACTGAAAACACGTCTGAAATGTGTCCTCTGTGTGACCATTTAACCGTCCCGGTGGTGTGACTTTCCTTTGTAATGACACGCTGCAACCCCCTTGGTAGCGCTGCCCGTCTTCTGGCATCATTGTTTGGCTGGCTGCGCCTCTGCGGCCGCCCTGACCCACACAACGCCCCTCGGTGTCTTATTTATTGGGACTGCGAGGGTGCGATTGATGGGCAGGATCAGTGCATCAGTTCGCCTGTCCCTCCTCTCCTTCCGCCTTCTTCGGACTGTGCGGCTTCATGGCCGTGGCATGCGATAAGGGATCAGATGACGCCGCACAGTCTGAAGCGGGTGTAAGGACCCGAGTGTGAGAGGCGAACATATGTGCTGCGCCAGGCCCTGAATCCCAGCCCCGCAGTGTTTTAACAATGTTAAGACACTGCGGGGCTGGGATTCATGGGCATCGCGAACCGCACCGGCCGACATTACATGATGCCAGAAGATGGGCAGCGCTAACGGCGCTAGGCCAGGGGATAACACGACAGCGCAGACTCCTGTACAGCAAATAACAACGCTCGGGAGGCTGCACCCAGCACCAAGGTGGGATTCTTGACACCTGTGCTGCGTCTCATTACAAAGGGAACTCTCGCCTCCATTACACAGTTTGACTGTATAAAGGGCTAAATGTTATACGTGTTCCATTCAGCGTGTGCAAGGAGAAAAATTACAAGAGCAACCTTTGACTTGCGCCAGCACTGCTGCTGCATAAGCTGTGGCTCTTCTACTTTGTAACCCCTGAGGGGGGGTTAAAGGTGACTTTTGAAATCGGTTCAATTAGGCTTCGGCCTACACTCTGCTCCACCTGCAGAGCCCGGGCTCCAACAACGCTAGTTGCTGTCCGGAAGTGCTGGCTGCACAGAGCCAAACACCTCGCCAATGTGTCAGTGGGGTCCAGCACCGCCAGCTGTTCCCCTGCTGTGTAGCCGGCAACGTGTCCTGCAAAAGCCACGCAGACACAACACACCCAAAGCTGCCGCCTGTGCAGGCTTCGGCCTACACTCCCCTCCCCCTGCTCCTCCTCCTCCTGCTCCTCCTCCTGCTGTCCCTGGGCTCTAACACACCGCCAGTTGGGGCCCAGATGTGCTAGCTGCACAGAGAAAAACACCAGCCAATGTGTCAGTGGGGTCCAGCACCGCCAGCTGTTCCCCTGCTGTGCAGCCGGCAACGTGTCCTGCAAAAGCCACGCAGACACAAGAACTGAAATTGAAGGGAACCTGTCCCCCCTCCCCCAGGCGTTTTTACGTTATCCAGCCACCTTGTACAGCGGTAATGCTGCATGTGTGCAAGGTGGCTCAGAAACGTATTCTCCTCACACATGTGGAACTGAAAACACGTCTGAAATGTGTCCTCTGTGTGACCATTTAACCGTCCCGGTGGTGTGACTTTCCTTTGTAATGACACGCTGCAACCCCCTTGGTAGCGCTGCCCGTCTTCTGGCATCATTGTTTGGCTGGCTGCGCCTCTGCGGCCGCCCTGACCCACACAACGCCCCTCGGTGTCTTATTTATTGGGACTGCGAGGGTGCGATTCATGGGCAGGATCAGTGCATCAGTTCGCCTGTCCCTCCTCTCCTTCCGCCTTCTTCGGACTGTGCGGCTTCATGGCCGTGGCATGCGATAAGGGATCAGATGACGCCGCACAGTCTGAAGCGGGTGTAAGGACCCGAGTGTGAGAGGCGAACATATGTGCTGCGCCAGGCCCTGAATCCCAGCCCCGCAGTGTTTTAACAATGTTAAGACACTGCGGGGCTGGGATTCATGGGCATCGCGAACCGCACCGGCCGACATTACATGATGCCAGAAGATGGGCAGCGCTAACGGCGCTAGGCCAGGGGATAACACGACAGCGCAGACTCCTGTACAGCAAATAACAACGCTCGGGAGGCTGCACCCAGCACCAAGGTGGGATTCTTGACACCTGTGCTGCGTCTCATTACAAAGGGAACTCTCGCCTCCATTACACAGTTTGACTGTATAAAGGGCTAAATGTTATACGTGTTCCATTCAGCGTGTGCAAGGAGAAAAATTACAAGAGCAACCTTTGACTTGCGCCAGCACTGCTGCTGCATAAGCTGTGGCTCTTCTACTTTGTAACCCCTGAGGGGGGGTTAAAGGTGACTTTTGAAATCGGTTCAATTAGGCTTCGGCCTACACTCTGCTCCACCTGCAGAGCCCGGGCTCCAACAACGCTAGTTGCTGTCCGGAAGTGCTGGCTGCACAGAGCCAAACACCTCGCCAATGTGTCAGTGGGGTCCAGCACCGCCAGCTGTTCCCCTGCTGTGTAGCCGGCAACGTGTCCTGCAAAAGCCACGCAGACACAACACACCCAAAGCTGCCGCCTGTGCAGGCTTCGGCCTACACTCCCCTCCCCCTGCTCCTCCTCCTGCTGTCCCTGGGCTCTAACACACCGCCAGTTGGGGCCCTAGGAAGACAAGCTTGAATAGGTCCCCATCCGGGTTCCAGTACCGTCAGCTGGTTCTCGGCAGTGTCTTTTGCTCTTGTACCTTCTGCTCCCCATCCTGGTTCCAGTACCGTCAGCTGGTTCCGGGCAGAGCCTTTGGCTTAGGTGCCTCCCTCTGGGTATCCGAGTTCCACCAACGTCAGGTGGTCCTTGGTAGTGCTTTCAGGCACGGGTACCTCCTGCTTAGTAACCGGGTTCCAGTAACGTCAGCTGGTCCTCGGTAGTTCCATTGGCTCTTGGACCTTCGGCTACCCATCCGGGTTCCAGTACCGTCAGCTGGTTCTCGGCAGTGTCTTTTGCTCTTGTACCTTCTGCTCCCCATCCTGGTTCCAGTACCGTCAGCTGGTTCCGGGCAGAGCCTTTGGCTTAGGTGCCTCCCTCTGGGTATCCGAGTTCCACCAACGTCAGGTGGTCCTTGGTAGTGCTTTCAGGCACGGGTACCTCCTGCTTAGTAACCGGGTTCCAGTAACGTCAGCTGGTCCTCGGTAGTTCCATTGGCTCTTGGACCTTCGGGTAGCCATCCGAGTTCCAGTTCCATCAGCTGTTTCTCGGCATTTTCTCAGCCTTCTTGTACCTTCTGCTACATTTCCAAGTTCAAGACCCGAAAGACGATGACCCGGAAGACCACCCCTAAGATGATGACGACACCAGAGACGACAACCACCGAGATGACGACGACCCTGGAGACGATGACCCTGAAGACGACCCCGATGACGACGACCCCGATGACGACGACCCCGATGACGACGACCCTGGAGATGACGACCCTGGAGATGACGACGACAACCTGGAAGACCGAGAAGCAGAAGAACAAGAGGCTGCAGAACAAAGAGCAGAAGAACATTAAGCATAAGACTAAATATCAGAGCAAAAGATATTATCTAAATTATAAGCAGAAGAAGACTAAGCAGTGTATGGGGGTGAGTCCGTTCCTCCTCGTGGTGCCCCTGGATAAAGCCTGATGCTGCAGGCCAAACTGAACGCGGACAAATGTAACTGTTTTGTGACAGGCAGAACGGAAGGTGTAATCTTCAAACTTTTATAGATAACAACTACGGGAATGCCTGTCACAAATAAGAATATGATGAAGAAGTTGAATATAAAAAAGATAATAGTTAAATAAAAAGAATATGAACAATGTAAAAAAAAATATATATATATACGTAGAAAAGAAGAAGATGAATAAGGTGAAGAAGTTGATGTCACAGAAGCTGATGATGAGGATAATGAAGAAGAAAGTGTGGGAGAAGTAAAAAATAGGGTGAAGGGCGTGGAAGTAGTGAAACATCAATATCTGACAAAATAAATAAAAAATTAACATAGTCAAATTCTTTCTAACGCCGAACGTCATAAAAAAATTAAAAATACTGCTATTCTATTTGATTGAGATAAACCCCTGTGCCTTTAATGTCTCCGCCACCTCCCCCAATACATCCTACATTATTCTTAGTTGTTTTCCTTCATGTAGAATTAACCTACAAGGAAAGAAAGGGTTTATTTTAATTCCGATATTTTCGTCCCATTGACTTGCATTGGGATCGGGTATCGGTATCGGATTGGATTCCGATACTGTGACGGTATCGGCCGATACTTTCCGATACCGATACTTTCCGATATCGGAAAATATCGCTCAACACTAGTTCTGACCCAATGTCAGATATGCCAGATAACCAGTGAGGCCAAATCGTGAGGTTACGCCCTTCATTGACAAGTGCGCTTGGAGAAAAAGGAAACTGCACACAGGTTGTGAGCAAAATCTCTTTATCTGATCTAATGGAGTATGAGGCAGTATTTTATATCATTTACAACAAATGTAACTCAATGTAATTCATGTAGCCCCCCCTTGTTACCCCGGGACATGCTGATCTTTATTTATCATGTTCCCAGAACATGTTGTTTGCTGACAATTGAAAACATATATAAGAAGTATAGTATCCTTGAAGAGGAGACTACCAGACTGTTTGCACAGCTAAACACATTCTAGCAATTAAAGGCAAAAGGCAAATTAAAGGCAAAACATTAGCCCTTCTATATCAATTTCCCCCTTTTGTAAATGGTATAACCTCTGCCACAGGGTCAGCTGATGTCCACAAAGGAGCTACTGTTTCATGGGTCTAGTACCCATAAGGGGGCTTCCTACCTGCTTCGCCCATCCACCCTCAGTGTGGACACTCACTTTCCCTGTCAGCAGTGGTCATCCAGGGTCTATGATACACTATGGAAGGCTCATTCTTAGATTTTTTTTCCTTACACATACATTATTCAATAGCTTATGTAATGCATATATTAGCGCTTTTACAGCGACATAAAGTAATAAACAAAACAAATAAAATTTGCATGCAAGTCTGTAAAATACCAAAAAATCCATCCCGCTTGGCCACTAAACCAATTGACTGGATTTAGAAAGGAGTTTCTGTACTGCATTAAGGTACCGTCACACTCAGCAACTTTGCAACGAGAACGACAACAATCCGTGACGTTGCAGCATCCTGGATAGTGATCTCGGTGTGTTTGACACGCAGCAGCGATCTGGATCCCGCTGTACCATTGCTGGTCGGAGCTAGAAGTCCAGAACTTTATTTCGTCGCCAGGTCGGCGTGTATCGTCATGTTTGACATCAAAAGCAACGGCGATAACAATGGATGTAATGGAGCTAACAACCAGCGAGAACGAGAAGTGAGTTGCCATTATGTCACTGGATCGCTCCTCATCGTTCTGGAGTTGCTGTGTTTGACGTCTCTACAGCGACCTAAACAGCGACGCTCCAGCGATCTAGTTTAGGTCGGCTCGTTGTCTATATCGCCGCAGCGTCGCTGAGTGTGACGGCACCTTTAGTCTCATTAAGAACCTCAAGGAACCTAGAAAATCTGAGTCCAAGACTCCTTGTTGTATGCAATGTCGTGTTAATACCTTCCTTGGCTCCAGGGGTAAGACTAAGTACAGTAAAGTCCTTGCAGATACTAGGCTGTGTGTACATATCCAACAGTCTTTCGGTTTTAGTCCTTCCATGTCCTTTATAAGAAGAGCATGATGTTGAATAAGTGTGTTGTCCCTGTCAACAAACTTTAAGGCTATGTGCACATGTTGCGGATTATATGCGTTTTTGCCACGTTTTTTCACAGCAAAAACTCTGCGAAAATGCATGCACAACATAACCCATTGAATTCAATGGAATTCCGCAAGGCTGTGCTAATGCTGCGTATCACATCGCAGAAAAATATGCACCATGCTCATTCTTTGTGCGGAATCGCAGCAATTCCGCACACATAGGAATGTATTGATTAGTTTACTTTCCACATGGGGTTATGCCCACCATGCGGAAAGTAAGCGGATCATATGCAGATGGTATATGGGTGTGGAGGAAAGGAGACTCTCCTCCAGGCCCTGGGAATAAAAAATAGTTATAATACTCACCTTCTGGCAGCCCCTGGACCCAGCCCAGGCCTTAGAGATGCTCCCAGTGATGCCTTGCAACAATGACCTATGATGACGTAGCGGTCTCGCGTGATGCTACGTCATCTGGGGTCATTATCGCAAGGCATGGCTGGGAACGGGAGTTGCCAGGAGCATCGTGAAGATTGGGAAGGCTGCGGGGGCTGCCGGAAGGTGAGAATATAACTATTTTTTATTCTATCTTTTACTATTGATGCTGCATAGGCAGCATCAATAGTAAAAAGTTGGTCACACATGTCAAACACTATGTTTGACAAGTGTGACCAACCTGTCAATCAGTTTTCCAAGTGATGCTACAGACCGCTTGGAAAACGCTAGTATTCAGCAAGCTAATTACACTTGCAAAACGCTAGTGTTTAGCGGGAATACGCATGCCAATTCCGCATGCGTATTTCCCGCGGCAGGGAGTTGCGGAATTGCCGTGGAAATGTCCACGGCAATTCTGAATGTGTGCACACAGCCTAAAAGTTTATCCAGTGTCTCTGTAGAGTGCAATATTCCTGCCACTGAGAGCAAGGTGATTAGAAGATCAGTTATTCTGCTGCTGAAAAGATCTTTTTTTGCAGTGACTGGAATGGTGGGCTTTCCTTCGAGTTTCACTGAGGTGAATGTGGTCAGCTGGACTTTAAAAGGAGCCGTCAAACCGTGGATATAGGCTCCTTCTCACGTGTCTGTGTATGACCACCCAATCACCTGGATTCAGCTGATTCACGTCTGCACTGGCATTAGGATCTGGATTGGATGAAAACACATGTTTATGCACCACATTAAGTATTTTCTGCAAGGCCTGGACATGGGCTGTCATAGCACCGTGTTGCATTTTTAGCACCTGTGGGAAGTACAGACCAGTCTTTGGCACACTACCAAACAGGACTTCAAAAGGAGACAGCTTATCTTCCTATTTAGAGTGTCTGACAGAAAAGAGTGCAAGAGGCAAGCACTCTACCCAGCTCTTTCCTGTCTCTGCCATGGCCTTTTGAATGTTCAGTTTAAGTGCCCCATTTAGTCTTTCCACTTTCCCACTACTTTGTGGTCTATATGGTGCATGCAATGCTTGCTGTATTCCCAGGGCCTGCATGACTTCCCTCATTATTTCTCCCATGAAGTGTGTACCCCTATTGCTTTCTATGGTTTCTGAGACACCATAGTAGCAGATCAGTTCCTTCATCAGTTTGGGTGCAGTCGTTTTAGCATTTGCACATTTTACCGGATAGGCTTCCGGGCAACCAGAGAAGAGATCTATACATACTAGGATATATTCATACACTCCTACTTGGGTAGCTGTATGTAGTCAATCTGCAGTCTCTGAAATGGATAGAGAGGTCAGGGTGTCACTTTCTTAGGGACTTTTACTATTTTACCTGGGTTGTGCTGTGTACAGATGAGGCATGATTGCACAAGTTTCATGGCTGCGTAACTGAAACCAGGAGCAATGCAGAAGGCATTTACCATGGTACACATGAGACTTTTTGAGGTGTGAGTGGGGCCATCTGTTTTTTGCGCCATGATTGGGAACAGGGACCTTGGTAGGTACAATTTATCCTTATTCTCCCATACTCCATTTGAGTTCAGCTCAGCTCCCATTCTCCCCCAGTATTCCTTCTCTGTTTGGGCAGCTGGAGGGATTTCAGGACATCTAGGCTCAGTGTGGCTGGAATACGCTGACTCTCTGCAACGTCCTCTGCTCCCTAGGCCACCTTGCTGCTACTTTAGCAGCCTCATCCACCCTTCTGTTGCCCTCTACCTCCACGGAATCACTGTTTGTGTGTGCTTTCACCTTGATTATGCCAACCTGGGCTGGTAACATCAATGCCTCCATTAATTGTTTCACCAGCACGCCAACAGCAGACTCAGGGAAATTAGTGACGTCTCCTTAGCTCAAGATGTTTTGTGCCAGTTGCACAACTGCTAGACAAATATGCAGAATATTGCAGAAATCTCAAACACCTCAATTTACACTGACTCACTTGAGTCCCTTCTCCCTCTTACAGACATAGCTTCCTTCCATGACACAGATGCTGCTGCCACTTTTTATAACACCACAATAACAGCTACACTAGATTTGGCTGACCCCTCACACATAGCAAAACTCGTACAATCAACAGGCAGCCCTGGCTGACCAGCCTGACAAAAGAACAGAGACGGGCTTCCAGGGTCGCTGAACAGAGATGGAAGATATCTCATTCTGCTGAGCACTTCACTGCATACAAGCAGTCCCTCACCAGCTTCAAGTCCACGCTCACTGCCGCAAAACAAACCTACTTCTCATCTCTCATATCCTCCCTGACTCACAACCCTAAACAGCTCTTCAACACTTTCAATTCTCTACTCTGTCCCCCAGCACCTCCTCCCTCTCCTCTCATTTCTGCTGAAGACTTTGCCTCTTTCTGTAAGCAGAAGATTGATAACATCAGACAAAGCTTTGGCCCCTAGCCCCCAATGTCCCTCCTCCTGACTTCTCAGCCATGCTGTTCCAAAGCCAGCTTCTCCACCATGACAGACGATCAGCTCTCCATCCTTCTGTCAAGATCACATCTCACCACTTGCACGCTTGACCCGCTCCCGTCCCACTTCATCCCTAACCTCGCAAAAGTCTTCATCCCAACCCTAACACAACTCTTCAACCTCTCACAAACAATGTCTTCCCCTCATCCTTCAAACATGCATCAATCACACCTATCCTCAAAAAACCCTCCCTTGACCCATCCTCTGTGTCCATCTATCGCCCGATATCCCTTCTCCCTCATGCCTCAAAACTACTGGAACAGCATGTCCATCGTGAAATGTCCTCCCACCTCTCCTCCTGCTCCCTCTTTGAAATGGTTACAATCTGGCTTCCGATCACATCTCTCAACTGAAATTGCCCTAACTAAAGTGACCAATGACCTACTAACTGCCAAGAGCAAGCGACACTACTCTGTCCTCCTCCTCCTGGACCAGTCTTCAGCCTTCGACACTGTGGACCACACCCTCCTGTTACAGATTCTCTCATCTCTTGGCATCACAGACTTGGCCCTATACTGGATCTCATCATATCTAACAGACCGGACATTCAGTGTCTCCCTCTCGCACACCATCTCCTCATCTAGCCCCCTGTCTGTTGGTGTTCCCCAAGGCTTAGTTCTAGGACCCCTACTCTTCTCCATCTACACATTCGGCCTGGAATAGCTCATAGAATCTCACAGTTTACAATATCATCTCTAAGCTCTAAGGACCTGACCTCACTTCCTTACTGACCAAAATCCCAAAATGTCTGTCTGCTATTTCATCTTTCTTTTCTGCTTGCTTTCTAAAACTGAACATGGACAAAGCAGAATTCATCATCTTTCCCCACTCACTCTCCCCCTCCACCCGACCTATCCATCAATGTCAATGGCTGCTCACTTTCCCCAGTCCCACACGCTCGGTGCCTCGGGGTGATCATTGACTCTACCCTCTCTTTCAAGCCATATATCCAAGCCCTTGCCTCCTCCTGCCGATTCCAACTCAAATACATTTCCCAAACTCGTACATTCCTTGACCATGAATCCACAAAAACACTAGTACATGCCCTTATTATCTCCGGCCTCGACTACTGGAGCCTCCTACTCTCTGGCCTCCCCTCTAGCACTCTGGCACCATTCCAATCCATCCTAAACTCTGCTGCCTGACTAATCCATCTGTCTCCCCCGTTATTCCCCAACTTCTCCTCTCTGCCAGGCCCTTCATTGGCTTCCTATTGCCCAGAGGCTACAGTTCAAAACACTAACAATGACCTACAAAGCCATTCACAACCTGTCTCCTCCATACATCTGTGACATGGTCTCCCGGTACCTACCCACACGGAACCTTCGATCGTCTCATGATCTCCTTCTCTACTCCATTCTCATCGCTTCCTCCCACAACCGCATCCAAGACTTCTCCCGTGCTTCACCTATACTCTGGAACTCTCTACTCCAACACACCAGGCTCTCACCTACCACCGAAACCTTCAAAAGGAACCTGAAGACCCACCTCTTCCAACAAGCCTACAACCTGCAGTGATCCTCAGTCTACTGAACCTCCACATGGCCAGCTCTACCCTCTCCTAGTGTATCCTCACCCATCCCCTGTAGACTGTGAGCCCTCCCGGGCAGGGTCCTCTCTCCTCCTGTACTTGTGTGTGCCTTGTTTTACTCATGTTTATTGTACTTGTCTATATTTGCCCCGCTCACATGTAAAGCGCCATGGAATGAATGGCTCAATAAAGATGTATAATAATAATAAAATAATAAGTTTTAAGCAATAGATGAGGAATATTATTGTTGTCATAAAGTATAGTGGACTCACTAGACCACTGATGGTGCAGTGACGGCTGTATACCTGATACTCAAAAGACAGGAGATTGGATGTCAATCCAAAAGATATTTATTAAAAAGGTTAAACAAAAAGGGAAAAGGTGTCAGAGGGAAGGAACCTCTGGATCACGGCAATGTACCACGTAGTGGAGCACCAGGCAAGGTGTACCCCTCTACAGGAGAAGTCATTATTATAGGGGACTTCAACTAACCTGAAATACATTGGGGAACAGAAACCTGCAGTTCCAGCAAAGGTAATCGGTTTTTGAAAACTGTGAGAGACAATCACCTTTCACAACTGGTTCAGGACCCAACAAGAAGGGGGGCGGGCACTGCTAGACCTAATATTAACCAACAGGCCAGACCGCATATCAAATATAAGGGTTGGGGGTCACTTGGGTAATAGTGATCACAAAATAATAAGTTTTCATGTATCCTTTAATAAGATATGTAGCAGAGGGGTTACAAGGACAGTAAACTTCAGGATGGCAAATTTCTAACGGATGAGAGATGATCTTAGTGCAATAAACAGGGACGATATCCTGAGACATAAAAATACACAAAGAAAATGGGAGACGTTTATTAGCATCCTGGATAGGACCTGTGCACAGTATATACCGTATGGGAATAAACATACTATAAATAGGAGGAAACCAATATGGCTAAATAGAACTGTAAGGGGCGCAATAAGTGACAAAAAGAAAGCATTTAGAGAATTAAAGGAAGTAGGTAGTGATGAGGCATTAAATAAATACAGAAATTTAAATAAATTCTGTAAAAAGCAAATCAAGACAGCAGAGAATGGGATAGAGAGACTCATTGCCAGAGAACGTAAAAATAATCCCAAAATATTCTTTAACTACATAAATAGTAAGAAACTAAAAAATTACAGTGTTGGCCCCCTTAAAAATAGTCTGGGTGAAATGGTGGATGAGGATGAGGAAAAAGCCAATATACTAAATGACTTTTTTCAACAATATTTACGCAAGAAAATCCCATGGCAGACAATATGATCAGTGATGATTCCCCATTAAATGTCACCTGCTTAACCCAGCAGGAAGTACGGCGGCGTCTAAAAATCGCTAAAATTGACAAATCTCCAGGCCCAGATGGGATACACCCCCGAGTACTGCAGGAATTAAGTACAGTCATTGATAGATCATTATTTTTAATCTTTATGGAGTCTTTAATAACAGGGTCTGTACCACAGGACTGGCGTATAGCAAATGTGGTGCCAATATTCAAAAAGGGGACAAAAACTGAACTCGGTAATTATAGGCCAGTAAGCTTAACCTCTACTGTGGGTAAAATGCTGGAAGGTATTGTAAGAGATGCTATGCTGGAGTATCTGAAGAGGAATAACCTCATGACCCAATATCAACATGGTTTAATAGGGACCGTTCATGTCAGACTAATCTGATAAGCTTCTATGAAGTTCCAGACTGGACCAAGGAAATGCAGTGGACATAGTGTATATGGACTTTTCAAAAGCTTTTGATACAGTGCCACACAAAAGGTTGATACATAGCATGAGAACAATGGGGATAGGGGAAAATATGTGTAAATGGGTTAAGAGCTGGCTAGGGGATAGGAAACAAAGGCAGTGGGGTACCACAGGGGTCAGTATTGGGTCCGCTTCTTTTTAACATAACTATAATGATCTTGTAGGGGGCATACAGAGTAGAATTTGAATATTTGCAGATGACACTAAACTCTGCAGGGTAATCAATACAGAGGATGACAATTTTATATTACTGAAGGATTTATGTAAGCTGGAAGCTTGGGCTGATAAATGGCAAATGAGCTTTAATGGGGATAAATGTAAAGTCATGCACTTGGGTAGAGCAAATAAGATGTATAATTATGTGCTTAATTGTTAAACACTGGGCAAAACCGTCATCGAAAAAGACTTGGGTGTATGGGTGGTGTTATGACCTGGTGGTTAAGAGGCCACACTGATATGACCTGGTGGCTAAAACGCAACATGGGATGAGCTCTGAGGAGGTGGTATCTCTACTGACCGCAGTTCCTAATCCTAACAACAACACTAGTAATAGCCGTGGGATGTTCCTGACTCTCCCTAGACACCTCATCACAGCCTAAGAGCTAACTACCCCTAAAGTAGGAAATAGAAAGCTATCTTGCCTCAGAGAAAACCCCCAAAGGAAAGACAGCCCCCCACAAATATTGACTGTGAGTGGAGAGGGAAATGACGTACACAGAAATTAAATCAGATTTCAGCAAATGAGGCCAATACTAAACTTGATAGACAGAGAGAAAAGGATACTGTGCGGTCAGTATTAAAAACTACAAAATCCACGCAGAGTTTACAAAAATGAACTCCACACCGACTCACGGTGTGGAGGGGCAAATCTGCTCTCCCAGAGCTTCCAGCTAGCCTGAATATGACATAGTGACAAGCTGGACAAAAAGAGACATATTTGCAGAGCAATAGAGTCCAAACAAATGGACAAACAAAAACTAGCAAAAACTTATCTTTTGCTGACAAGGACAGGCCATAGGAGAAATTCAAGGAGAGAACCAAATCCAACCAAGAACATTGACAGCTGGCATGAACTAAAGCCCAGAGCAGGTTTAAATAACAAACCCAGGCAAGGTGATCAGTGGAGGCAGCTGCTACAGCTACCTAAAGGAGAAGCAGTTCCACTCGAAACCACCAGAGGGAGCCCAAGGGCAGAACTCGCAAAAATACCATTAGCAACCACAGGAGGGAGCTCCAGAACGGAATTCACAACAGTACCCCCCCCCCTTGAGGAGGGGTCACCGAACCCTCACCAGAGCTCCCAGGCCGATCAGGACGAGCCAAATGGAAAGCACGAACCAAATCGGCGGCATGAACATCGGAGGCAACAACCCAAGAATTATCCTCCTGGCCATAACCCTTCCACTTGACCAGATATTGGAGCTTCCGCCTCGAAAAACGAGAATCCAAAATCTTCTCCACCACATATTCCAATTCCCCCTCAACCAACAACAGCAGGAGGATCAACGGAGGGAACCATAGGTACCACATATCTCCGCAACAAGGATCTATGGAACACATTATGAATGGAAAAAGAAGCTGGAAGGGCCAAACGAAAAGACACCGGATTGATAATTTCAGAAATCTTATAAGGCCCAATAAAGCGAGGCTTGAACTTAGGGGAAGAAACCTTGATAGGAACATGTCGAGAAGACAACCAGACCAAATCCCCAACACAAAGCCGGGGACCAACACACCGACGACGGTTAGCAAAACGTTGAGCCTTTTCCTGAGACAACGTCAAATTGTCCACCACATGAGTCCAAATTTGCTGCAACCTGTCCACCACAGAATCCACACCAGGACAGTCAGAAGGCTCAAGCTGTCCCGAAGAAAAACGAGGATGAAAACCAAAGTTACAAAAAAAAGGCGAAACCAAGGTAGCTGAACTAGCCCGATTATTAAGGGCAAACTCGGCCAACGGCAAAAAGGTCACCCAATCATCCTGATCAGCAGACACGAAGCATCTCAAATAGGTTTCCAAGGTCTGATTGGTTTGCTCCGTTTGGCCATTTGTCTGAGGATGGAATGCTGAAGAAAAAGACAAATCAATGCCCATTCTAGCACAAAAAGACCGCCAAAACCTAGAAACGAACTGGGAACCTCTGTCAGACACAATATTCTCCGGAATACCATGTAAACGAACCACATGCTGAAAAAATAATGGAACCAAATCAGAGGAGGAAGGCAACTTAGGCAACGGTACCAAATGGACCATCTTAGAAAAACGGTCACAAACCACCCAGATGACAGACATCTTCTGAGAAACAGGAAGATCAGAAATAAAATCCATGGAAATATGCATCCAGGGCCTCTCAGGAATAGGCAAAGGCAAAAGCAACCCACTGGCACGGGAACAGCAAGGCTTAGCCCGAGCACAGGTCCCACAGGACTGCACAAACGAACGCACATCCCGCGACAAGGAAGGCCACCAAAAGGACCTAGCCACCAAATCTCTGGTACCGAAAATCCCTGGGTGACCAGCCAACACCGAACAATGAACCTCAGAAATTACCCTGCTAGTCCATCTATCAGGAACAAACAGTATCCCCACTGGACAGCGGTCAGGTTTATCAGCCTGAAACTCCTGAAGTACACGCCGCAAATCAGGGGAGATGGCAGAAAGAATCACCCCCTCCTTGAGGATCCCAGCCGGCTCAAGAATTCCCAGAGAGTCAGGCAAAAAACTCCTAGAAAGGGCATCAGCCTTCACATTCTTAGATCCTGGAATATACGAGACCACAAAATCAAAACGGGAGAAAAACAGAGACCACCGAGCTTGTCTAGGATTCAACCGCTTAGCAGACTCGAGGTAAATCAGATTCTTATGATCAGTCAAGACTACCACGCGATGCTTGGCTCCCTCAAGCCAATGTCGCCACTCCTCAAATGCCCACTTCATAGCCAACAACTCCCGATTGCCGACATCATAATTACGCTCAGCAGGCGAAAATTTTCTGGAGAAGAAAGCACATGGTTTCATCAAAGAGCCATCAGAATTTCTCTGAGACAAAACGGCCCCTGCCCCAATCTCAGAAGCATCAACCTCAACCTGAAAAGGGAGCGAAACATCTGGCTGATGCAACACAGGGGCAGAAGTAAAACGACGTTTAAGCTCCTGAAAGGCCTCAACAGCCGCAGAGGACCAATTCATCACATCAGCGCCTTTCTTCGTCAAATCGGTCAGAGGCTTCACCACACTAGAAAAATTAGCAATAAAGCGGCGATAAAAATTAGCAAAGCCCAAAAATTTCTGAAGGCTCTTTACAGATGTGGGTTGAGTCCAATCATGAATGGCCTGGACTTTAACAGGGTCCATTTCAATAGCCGAGGGAGAAAAAATGAAACCCAAAAAAGAAACCTTCTGAACTCCAAAGAGGCACTTAGACCCCTTCACAAACAACGCGTTAGCACGAAGGACCTGAAACACCATCCTAACCTGCTTCACATGAGACTCACAATCATCGGAAAAAACAAAATATCATCCAAATACACAATCATGAATTTATCCAGATAATTCCGGAAGATATCATGCATAAAGGACTGAAATACCGATGGAGCATTAGAGAGCCCGAATGGCATCACAAGATATTCAAAATGGCCTTCGGGCGTATTAAATGCTGTTTTCCATTCATCACCTTGTTTAATACGCACGAGATTATACGCCCCTCGAAGGTCGATTTTAGTAAACCAACTGGCACCCTTAATCCGAGCAAACAAATCAGAAAGTAAAGGCAAAGGGTACTGGAATTTGACCGTGATCTTATTGAGAAGGCGATAATCTATACAGGGTCTCAAGGAGCCATCCTTCTTGGCAACAAAGAAGAATCCAGCCCCCAACGGTGACGAAGACGGGCGAATATGCCCCTTCTTCAAGGACTCCTTTACATAACTCCACATAGCGGCATGCTCTGGCACAGACAGATTGAAAAGTCGGCCCTTAGAGAACTTACAGCCAGGAATCAAATTAATGGCACAATCGCAGTCCCTATGAGGAAGCAGGGAACTGGACTTGGGCTCATCAAATATATCCTGGAAATCCGACAAAAACTCAGGAACTTCAGAAGAAGGGGGCGAGGAAATTGACATCAAAGGAATATCACTATGTATCCCCTGACAACCCCAACCAGTTACAGACATAGATCTCCAATCCAGCACTGGATTATGTACCTGTAACCATGGAAAACCCAGCACAACAACATCATGCAAATTATGCAACACCAAAAAGCGAATATTTTCCTGATGTGCTGGAGCCATGTACATGGTTAACTGTGTCCAGTACTGAGGTTTATTCTTGGCCAATGGCGTAGCATCAATCCCCCTTAAGGGAATAGGGCTCTGCAAAGGCTCCAAGGAAAAACCACAGCGCTTGGCAAATTCTAAGTCCATTAAGTTCAGGGCAGCACCAGAATCCACAAATGCCATAACAGAAAAGGACGACAATAAGCAAATCAGGGTAACAGACAAGAGAAATTTAGGCTGTACAGTACTAATGGTAACAGACCTAGGGACCCTCTTAGTACGCTTAGGGCAATCAGAAATACCATGAGCAGAATCACCACAGTAAAAACACAGGCCATTCTGATGTCTGAATTTCTGCCTTTCTGCTCTAGTCAAAATCCTATCACATTGCACAGGCTCAGGACTCTGCTCAGAGGACACTGCCATATGGTGCACCACCTTGCGCTCGCGCAGACGCCGATCGATCTGAATGGCCAAAGACATTGACTCATTCAGACCAGCAGGCGTGGGAAACCCCACCATAACATCTTTAAGGGCTTCAGAAAGACCCTTTCTGAAAATCGCTGCCAGAGCATACTCATTCCATTTTGTGAGCACAGACCACTTTCTAAATTTCTGGCAGTATACTTCTGCTGCTTCCTGACCCTGACACAGAGCCAGCAAAGTCTTTTCTGCCTGATCCACAGAATTAGGCTCGTCATACAGCAATCCGAGCGCTTGAAAAAAAGCGTCAATATTGAGCAATGCAGGATTTCCTGGCTCAAGGGAGAATGCCCAGTCCTGCGGGTCACCACGCAGCAAAGAAATAACAATCTTCACCTGCTGAATGGGGTCACCAGAGGAACGGGGTCTCAGAGCAAAAAACAATCTGCAATTATTTTTGAAGTTCAAAAATTTAGATCTATCCCCAGAAAACAAATCAGGAATAGGAATTCTAGGCTCTAATACCGGAGTCTGGACAACATAATCTTGGATACTCTGTACCCTTGCAGCGAGTTGATCCACACGCAAGAACAGACCCTGAACCTCCATATCAGCACCAAAATCCTGAACCACCCAAAGATTAAGGGAAAAAAAAAGACAAAACAAGCTACAAAGGAAAAAAAAATGACTCAGAGCTTTCTTTTCCCTCTTTTGAGATGCATTTAACACATTGCTGGCCAGCTGAACTGTTATGACCTGGTGGTTAAGAGGCCACACTGATATGACCTGGTGGCTAAAACGCAACATGGGACGAGCTCTGAGGAGGTGGTATCTCTACTGACCGCAGTTCCTAATCCTAACAACAACACTAGTAATAGCCGTGGGATGTTCCTGACTCTCCCTAGACACCTCGTCACAGCCTAAGAGCTAACTACCCCTAAAGTAGGAAATAGAAAGCTATCTTGCCTCAGAGAAAACCCCTAAAGGAAAGACAGCCCCCCCCACAAATATTGACTGTGAGTGGAGAGGGAAATGACGTACACAGAAATGAAATCAGATTTTAGCAAAGGAGGCCAATACTAAACTTGATAGACAGAGAAAAGGATACTGTGCGGTCAGTATTAAAAACTACAAAATCCACACAGAGTTTACAAAAATGAACTCCACACCGACTCACGGTGTGGAGGGGCAAATCTGCTTTCCCAGAGCTTCCAGCTAGCCTGAATATGACATAGTGACAAGCTGGACAAAAAGAGACATATTTGCAGAGCACTAGAGTCCAAACAAATGGACAAACAAAAACTAGCAAAAACTTATCTTTTGCTGACAAGGACAGGCCATATTAGAAATCCAAGGAGAAAACCAAATCCAACCAAGAACATTGACAGCTGGCATGAACTAAAGCCCAGAGCAGGTTTAAATAACAAACCCAGGCAAGGTGTCATGGTTCCCAATGGCAGGGACTCAGGCAAAAACGGACTAGCTCTAGGAATGATGGAATCTCAGATGACCGCGATGCTGAACCTAACACGCAACTAATAGTAGCCAGGGGGTGTGCCTACGTTTTATCCCTAGACACCTCGCACCAGCCGGAGATCTAGCTTACCCCTAGTAGAGGAATACACAGACCTGGCTTGCCTCCAGGGAAACCCCAAAAGTGATAGTAGCCCCCCACATATAATAACGGTTAGGTAAGAGGAAAACACGTACGCAGCATGAAAATAGATTCAGCAAAGAGAGGCCCTCTGACTAGATAGCAGAAAATACAAAAGAGGACTTCGCGGTCACCTCAAAACCCTAAACAGCCATCCTGAAATTACCTTAACTCCGTTATCAACTCATGACACCGGAGTAGTAATTTCAGATCACTAGAGCTTCCAGCAGCAAGAGAAATATAAATGCATGCTGGACAAACAAACACAAAAAATGCCAATGATCCAACTTAGCTGAATTGCAGACTTGGAGCAGGTAGCAAGCAACAGAGGTGCTCTGGTAACATTGATTGCCGGCACTAGAATGACTGAGAAGCCAGACTAAATAGGAAACTCCCAGTTTCCTGATGGAAACAGGTGCAAGACAAAAGTCAGCCAGTACCACCAGTAACCACCAGAGGGAGCCCAAAAACAGAATTCACAACAGTACCCCCCCTTAAGGAGGGGGCACCGAACCCTCATGAGAACCACCAGGGCGATCTGGATGCGTCCTATGAAAGGCGCAAACCAAATCAGAGGCATGAACATCAGAGGCAGTCACCCAAGAATTATCCTCCTGACCATATCCCTTCCATTTAACCAAATATTGAAGTCTCCGTCTGGAAACGCGAGAGTCCAAAATCTTCTCCACAACATACTCCAACTCACCCTCCACCAGCACAGGAGCAGGAGGCTCAACAGAAGGAACAACCGGTACCTCGTACCTCCGCAACAACGACCGATGGAAGACATTATGAATGGTGAAAGATGCTGGTAGGTCCAAACGAAAAGATACAGGATTAAGAATCTCCAAAATCTTATAAGGACCTATGAACCGAGGTTTAAACTTAGGAGAAGAGACCTTCATAGGGACAAAACGAGAAGATAACCACACCAAGTCCCCAACGCGGAGATGATGACCCACACGACGATGCCGATTAGCAAACTGCTGAGTCTTCTCCTGAGACAACTTCAAATTGTCCACCACATGACTCCAAATCCGGTGCAGTCTATCCACCACCGTGTCCACTCCAGGGCAATCCGAAGATTCCACCTGGCCAGATGAAAAACGAGGGTGAAACCCTGAATTGCAAAAGAAAGGAGAAACCAGAGTGGCAGAACTGGCCCGATTATTGAGGGCAAACTCTGCCAACGGCAAAAAGGCGACCCAATCATCCTGATCAGCCGACACAAAACACCTCAAATAAGTCTCCAAGGTCTGATTAGTTCGCTCCGTCTGGCCATTAGTCTGAGGATGGAATGCAGACGAAAAAGACAAATCAATGCCCATCCTGGCACAGAACGCTCGCCAGAACCTAGACACAAATTGAGACCCCCTGTCAGAAACGATGTTTTCCGGGATACCATGTAAACGAACCACATTCTGAAAAAATAAAGGAACCAACTCAGATGAAGAAGGCAATTTGGGCAAGGGTACCAAATGAACCATCTTAGAAAAACGGTCACACACCGCCCAAATGACAGACATTTTCTGAGAAACCGGGAGGTCCGAGATAAAGTCCATAGAGATGTGCGTCCAAGGCCTCTTCGGAATAGGCAAGGACAACAACAATCCACTAGCCCGAGAACAGCAAGGCTTGGCCCGAGCACAAACATCACAAGACTGTACAAAGGCACGCACATCCCGAGACAGGGAAGGCCACCAGAAGGACCTGGCCACCAAATCTCTGGTACCAAAAATTCCAGGGTGACCTGCCAACACATAAGAATGAACCTCCGAGATGACTCTACTGGTCCACTCATCTGGAACAAACAGTCTCCCAGGCGGACAACGATCAGGCCTATCAGTCTGAAACTCCTGCAAAGCACGTCGCAAGTCTGGGGAGACAGCAGACAAAATCACCCCATCCTTAAGGATACCCGTAGGCTCAGAATCACCAGAGGAGTCAGGCTCAAAACTCCTAGAAAGGGCATCTGCCTTCACATTTTTTGAACCCGGCAAGTATGAAACCACAAAATTAAACCGGGAGAAAAACAACGACCAGCGCGCATGTCTAGGATTCAGACGCCTGGCAGACTCAAGGTAAATCAGATTCTTGTGATCAGTCAAGACCACCACCTGATGTCTAGCACCCTCAAGCCAATGACACCACTCCTCAAATGCCCACTTCATAGCCAAGAGCTAACGATTACCGACATCATAATTTCGGGCGAAAACTTTCGAGAGAAGAATGCACATGGTCTCATCACTGAGCAATCGGGACTTCTCTGCGACAAAACCGCCCCCGCTCCAATCTCGGAAGCATCAACCTCGACCTGAAAAGGGAGCGAAACATCAGGCTGGCGCAACACAGGGGCGGAAGAAAAGCGGCGCTTAAGCTCCCGAAAGGCCTCCACAGCCGCAGAGGACCAATTGGCAACATCAGCACCCTTCTTAGTCAAATCAGTCAGAGGTTTAGCAACACTTGAAAACCCAGTTATAAATCGACGATAGAAATTAGCAAAGCCCAAGAACTTCTGAAGGCTCTTCAAAGAAGTAGGCTGCGTCCAATCACAAATAGCCCGAACCTTGACAGGATCCATCTCAACAGAAGAAGGGGAAAAAATATACCCCAAAAAGGAGATCTTCTGAACCCCAAAAATACACTTTGAACCCTTTACAAACAAAGAATTGGCCCGCAAAACCTGAAAAACCTTCCTAACCTGTTGAACATGTGACTCTCAGTCATCCGAAAAAATCAAAATATCATCCAAATACACAATCATAAATTTATCCAGGTATTTACGGAAAATATCGTGCATGAAGGACTGAAAGACTGAAGGAGCATTAGAAAGACCAAAAGGCATTACTAAATACTCAAAATGGCCCTCGGGCGTATTAAATGCAGTTTTCCACTCATCTCCCTGCTTAATCCGCACCAAATTATACGCACCCCGAAGATCAATCTTAGAGAACCACTTTGCCCCTTTAATACGAGCAAATAAATCAGTCAATAGTGGCAAAGGATACTGGTATTTGACTGTAATCTTATTCAACAGGCGATAATCAATACAGGGCCTCAGGGAGCCATCTTTTTTACCCACGAAAAAAAAACCTGCTCCTAAAGGGGATGAGGATGGACGGATATGTCCCTTTTCCAAGGACTCCTTAATATACTCTCGCATAGCAGCATGCTCAGGCACAGACAGATTGAACAAACGACCCTTGGGAAACTTGCTGCCAGGAATCAAGTCTATAGCACAATCACAATCCCTGTGAGGGGTCAGAGAACTAAGTTTAGGCTCCTCAAAAACATCACAATAGTCAGACAAAAATGCCGGAATTTCAGAGGGAGTAGATGAAGCAATGGAAACCAAAGGTACTTCCCCATGAGCCCCCTGACATCCCCAGCTTAACACAGACATTGTTTTCCAGTCAAGGACTGGATTATGAGTTTGACAACATCAAATTGTCCACCACATGAGTCCAAATTTGCTGCAACCTGTCCACCACAGAATCCACACCAGGACAGTCAGAAGGCTCAAGCTGTCCCGAAGAAAAACGAGGATGAAAACCAAAGTTACAAAAAAAAGGCGAAACCAAGGTAGCTGAACTAGCCCGATTATTAAGGGCAAACTCGGCCAACGGCAAAAAGGTCACCCAATCATCCTGATCAGCAGACACGAAGCATCTCAAATAGGTTTCCAAGGTCTGATTGGTTTGCTCCGTTTGGCCATTTGTCTGAGGATGGAATGCTGAAGAAAAAGACAAATCAATGCCCATTCTAGCACAAAAAGACCGCCAAAACCTAGAAACGAACTGGGAACCTCTGTCAGACACAATATTCTCCGGAATACCATGTAAACGAACCACATGCTGAAAAAATAATGGAACCAAATCAGAGGAGGAAGGCAACTTAGGCAACGGTACCAAATGGACCATCTTAGAAAAACGGTCACAAACCACCCAGATGACAGACATCTTCTGAGAAACAGGAAGATCAGAAATAAAATCCATGGAAATATGCGTCCAGGGCCTCTCAGGAATAGGCAAAGGCAAAAGCAACCCACTGGCACGGGAACAGCAAGGCTTAGCCCGAGCACAGGTCCCACAGGACTGCACAAACGAACGCACATCCCGCGACAAGGAAGGCCACCAAAAGGACCTAGCCACCAAATCTCTGGTACCGAAAATCCCAGGGTGACCAGCCAACACCGAACAATGAACCTCAGAAATTACCCTGCTAGTCCATCTATCAGGAACAAACAGTATCCCCACTGGACAGCGGTCAGGTTTATCAGCCTGAAACTCCTGAAGTACATGCCGCAAATCAGGGGAGATGGCAGAAAGAATCACCCCCTCCTTGAGGATCCCAGCCGGCTCAAGAATTCCCAGAGAGTCAGGCAAAAAACTCCTAGAAAGGGCATCAGCCTTCACATTCTTAGATCCTGGAATATACGAGACCACAAAATCAAAACGGGAGAAAAACAGAGACCACCGAGCTTGTCTAGGATTCAACCGCTTAGCAGACTCGAGGTAAATCAGATTCTTATGATCAGTCAAGACCACCACGCGATGCTTGGCTCCCTCAAGCCAATGTCGCCACTCCTCAAATGCCCACTTCATAGCCAACAACTCCCAATTGCCGACATCATAATTACGCTCAGCAGGCGAAAATTTTCTGGAGAAGAAAGCACATGGTTTCATCAAAGAGCCATCAGAATTTCTCTGAGACAAAACGGCCCCTGCCCCAATCTCAGAAGCATCAACCTCAACCTGAAAAGGGAGCGAAACATCTGGCTGACGCAACACAGGGGCAGAAGTAAAACGACGTTTAAGCTCCTGAAAGGCCTCAACAGCCGCAGAGGACCAATTCATCACATCAGCGCCTTTCTTCGTCAAATCGGTCAGAGGCTTCACCACACTAGAAAAATTAGCAATAAAGCGGCGATAAAAATTAGCAAAGCCCAAAAATTTCTGAAGGCTCTTTACAGATGTGGGTTGAGTCCAATCATGAATGGCCTGGACTTTAACAGGGTCCATTTCAATAGCCGAGGGAGAAAAAATGAAACCCAAAAAAGAAACCTTCTGAACTCCAAAGAGGCACTTAGACCCCTTCACAAACAACGCGTTAGCACGAAGGACCTGAAACACCATCCTAATCTGCTTCACATGAGACTCACAATCATCGGAAAAAACAAAATATCATCCAAATACACAATCATGAATTTATCCAGATAATTCCGGAAGATATCATGCATAAAGGACTGAAATACCGATGGAGCATTAGAGAGCCCGAATGGCATCACAAGATATTCAAAATGGCCTTCGGGCGTATTAAATGCTGTTTTCCATTCATCACCTTGTTTAATACGCACGAGATTATACGCCCCTCGAAGGTCGATTTTAGTAAACCAACTGGCACCCTTAATCCGAGCAAACAAATCAGAAAGTAAAGGCAAAGGGTACTGGAATTTGACCGTGATCTTATTGAGAAGGCGATAATCTATACAGGGTCTCAAGGAGCCATCCTTCTTGGCAACAAAGAAGAATCCAGCCCCCAACGGTGACGAAGACGGGCGAATATGCCCCTTCTTCAAGGACTCCTTTACATAACTCCACATAGCGGCATGCTCTGGCACAGACAGATTGAAAAGTCGGCCCTTAGGGAACTTACAGCCAGGAATCAAATTAATGGCACAATCGCAGTCCCTATGAGGAAGCAGGGAACTGGACTTGGGCTCATCAAATATATCCTGGAAATCCGACAAAAACTCAGGAACTTCAGAAGAAGGGGGCGAGGAAATTGACATCAAAGGAATATCACTATGTATCCCCTGACAACCCCAACCAGTTACAGACATAGATCTCCAATCCAGCACTGGATTATGTACCTGTAACCATGGAAAACCCAGCACAACAACATCATGCAAATTATGCAACACCAAAAAGCGAATATTTTCCTGATGTGCTGGAGCCATGTACATGGTTAACTGTGTCCAGTACTGAGGTTTATTCTTGGCCAATGGCGTAGCATCAATCCCCCTTAAGGGAATAGGGCTCTGCAAAGGCTCCAAGGAAAAACCACAGCGCTTGGCAAATTCTAAGTCCATTAAGTTCAGGGCAGCACCAGAATCCACAAATGCCATAACAGAAAAGGACGACAATGAGCAAATCAGGGTAACAGACAAGAGAAATTTAGGCTGTACAGTACTAATGGTAACAGACCTAGGGACCCTCTTAGTACGCTTAGGGCAATCAGAAATACCATGAGCAGAATCACCACAGTAAAAACACAGGCCATTCTGACGTCTGAATTTCTGCCTTTCTGCTCTAGTCAAAATCCTATCACATTGCACAGGCTCAGGACTCTGCTCAGAGGACACTGCCATATGGTGCACCACCTTGCGCTCGCGCAGACGCCGATCGATCTGAATGGTCAAAGACATTGACTCATTCAGACCAGCAGGCGTGGGAAACCCCACCATAACATCTTTAAGGGCTTCAGAAAGACCCTTTCTGAAAATCGCTGCCAGAGCATACTCATTCCATTTTGTGAGCACAGACCACTTTCTAAATTTCTGGCAGTATACTTCTGCTGCTTCCTGACCCTGACACAGAGCCAGCAAAGTCTTTTCTGCCTGATCCACAGAATTAGGCTCGTCATACAGCAATCCGAGCGCTTGAAAAAAAGCGTCAATATTGAGCAATGCAGGATTTCCTGGCTCAAGGGAGAATGCCCAGTCCTGCGGGTCACCACGCAGCAAAGAAATAACAATCTTCACCTGCTGAATGGGGTCACCAGAGGAACGGGGTCTCAGAGCAAAAAACAATCTGCAATTATTTTTGAAGTTCAAAAATTTAGATCTATCCCCAGAAAACAAATCAGGAATAGGAATTCTAGGCTCTAATACCGGAGTCTGGACAACATAATCTTGGATACTCTGTACCCTTGCAGCGAGTTGATCCACACGCAAGGACAGACCCTGAACCTCCATATCAGCACCAAAATCCTGAACCACCCAAAGATTAAGGGAAAAAAAAAGACAAAACAAGCTACAAAGGAAAAAAAAATGACTCAGAGCTTTCTTTTCCCTCTTTTGAGATGCATTTAACACATTGCTGGCCAGCTGTACTGTTATGACCTGGTGGTTAAGAGGCCACACTGATATGACCTGGTGGCTAAAACGCAACATGGGACGAGCTCTGAGGAGGTGGTATCTCTACTGACCGCAGTTCCTAATCCTAACAACAACACTAGTAATAGCCGTGGGATGTTCCTGACTCTCCCTAGACACCTCGTCACAGCCTAAGAGCTAACTACCCCTAAAGTAGGAAATAGAAAGCTATCTTGCCTCAGAGAAAACCCCTAAAGGAAAGACAGCCCCCCCCCCACAAATATTGACTGTGAGTGGAGAGGGAAATGACGTACACAGAAATGAAATCAGATTTTAGCAAAGGAGGCCAATACTAAACTTGATAGACAGAGAAAAGGATACTGTGCGGTCAGTATTAAAAACTACAAAATCCACACAGAGTTTACAAAAATGAACTCCACACCGACTCATGGTGTGGAGGGGCAAATCTGCTTTCCCAGAGCTTCCAGCTAGCCTGAATATGACATAGTGACAAGCTGGACAAAAAGAGACATATTTGCAGAGCACTAGAGTCCAAACAAATGGACAAACAAAAACTAGCAAAAACTTATCTTTTGCTGACAAGGACAGGCCATATGAGAAATCCAAGGAGAAAACCAAATCCAACCAAGAACATTGACAGCTGGCATGAACTAAAGCCCAGAGCAGGTTTAAATAACAAATCCAGGCAAGGTGTCATGGTTCCCAATGGCAGGGACTCAGGCAAAAACGGACTAGCTCTAGGAATGATGGAATCTCAGATGACCGCGACGCTGAACCTAACACGCAACTAATAGTAGCCAGGGGGTGTGCCTACGTTTTATCCCTAGACACCTCGCACCAGCCGGAGATCTAGCTTACCCCTAGTAGAGGAATACACAGACCTGGCTTGCCTCCAGGGAAACCCCAAAAGTGATAGTAGCCCCCCACATATAATAACGGTTAGGTAAGAGGAAAACACGTACGCAGCATGAATATAGATTCAGCAAAGAGAGGCCCTCTGACTAGATAGCAGAAAATACAAAAGAGGACTTCGCGGTCACCTCAAAACCCTAAACAGCCATCCTGAAATTACCTTAACTCCGTTATCAACTCATGACACCGGAGTAGTAATTTCAGATCACTAGAGCTTCCAGCAGCAAGAGAAATATAAATGCATGCTGGACAAACAAACACAAAAAATGCCAATGATCCAACTTAGCTGAATTGCAGACTTGGAGCAGGTAGCAAGCAACAGAGGTGCTCTGGTAACATTGATTGCCGGCACTAGAATGACTGAGAAGCCAGACTAAATAGGAAACTCCCAGTTTCCTGAT
The DNA here is from genome assembly GCF_051348905.1 of Ranitomeya variabilis. Lineage (NCBI taxonomy): Eukaryota > Metazoa > Chordata > Amphibia > Anura > Dendrobatidae > Ranitomeya > Ranitomeya variabilis. The sequence goes on along the minus strand of NC_135233.1, from coordinate 646,036,890 downwards.
GGAAACAGGTGCAAGACAAAAGTCAGCCAGTACCACCAGTAACCACCAGAGGGAGCCCAAAAACAGAATTCACAACAGTACCCCCCCCTTAAGGAGGGGGCACCGAACCCTCATGAGAACCACCAGGGCGATCTGGATGCGTCCTATGAAAGGCGCGAACCAAATCAGAGGCATGAACATCAGAGGCAGTCACCCAAGAATTATCCTCCTGACCATATCCCTTCCATTTAACCAAATATTGAAGTCTCCGTCTGGAAACGCGAGAGTCCAAAATCTTCTCCACAACATACTCCAACTCACCCTCCACCAGCACAGGAGCAGGAGGCTCAACAGAAGGAACAACCGGTACCTCGTACCTCCGCAACAACGACCGATGGAAGACATTATGAATGGTGAAAGATGCTGGTAGGTCCAAACGAAAAGATACAGGATTAAGAATCTCCAAAATCTTATAAGGACCTATGAACCGAGGTTTAAACTTAGGAGAAGAGACCTTCATAGGGACAAAACGAGAAGATAACCACACCAAGTCCCCAACGCGGAGATGATGACCCACACGACGATGCCGATTAGCAAACTGCTGAGTCTTCTCCTGAGACAACTTCAAATTGTCCACCACATGACTCCAAATCCGGTGCAGTCTATCCACCACCGTGTCCACTCCAGGGCAATCCGAAGATTCCACCTGGCCAGATGAAAAACGAGGGTGAAACCCTGAATTGCAAAAGAAAGGAGAAACCAGAGTGGCAGAACTGGCCCGATTATTGAGGGCAAACTCTGCCAACGGCAAAAAGGCGACCCAATCATCCTGATCAGCCGACACAAAACACCTCAAATAAGTCTCCAAGGTCTGATTAGTTCGCTCCGTCTGGCCATTAGTCTGAGGATGGAATGCAGATGAAAAAGACAAATCAATGCCCATCCTGGCACAGAACGCTCGCCAGAACCTAGACACAAATTGAGACCCCCTGTCAGAAACGATGTTTTCCGGGATACCATGTAAACGAACCACATTCTGAAAAAATAAAGGAACCAACTCAGATGAAGAAGGCAATTTGGGCAAGGGTACCAAATGAACCATCTTAGAAAAACGGTCACACACCACCCAAATGACAGACATTTTCTGAGAAACCGGGAGGTCCGAGATAAAGTCCATAGAGATGTGCGTCCACGGCCTCTTCGGAATAGGCAAGGACAACAACAATCCACTAGCCCGAGAACAGCAAGGCTTGGCCCGAGCACAAACATCACAAGACTGTACAAAGGCACGCACATCCCGAGACAGGGAAGGCCACCAGAAGGACCTGGCCACCAAATCTCTGGTACCAAAAATTCCAGGGTGACCTGCCAACACAGAAGAATGAACCTCCGAGATGACTCTACTGGTCCACTCATCTGGAACAAACAGTCTCCCAGGCGGACAACGATCAGGCCTATCAGTCTGAAACTCCTGCAAAGCACGTCGCAAGTCTGGGGAGACAGCAGACAAAATCACCCCATCCTTAAGGATACCCGTAGGCTCAGAATCACCAGAGGAGTCAGGCTCAAAACTCCTAGTAAGGGCATCTGCCTTCACATTTTTTGAACCCGGCAAGTATGAAACCACAAAATTAAACCGGGAGAAAAACAACGACCAGCGCGCCTGTCTAGGATTCAGACGCCTGGCAGACTCAAGGTAAATCAGATTCTTGTGATCAGTCAAGACCACCACCTGATGTCTAGCACCCTCAAGCCAATGACACCACTCCTCAAATGCCCACTTCATAGCCAAGAGCTCCCGATTACCGACATCATAATTTCGCTCAGCGGGCGAAAACTTTCGAGAGAAGAATGCACATGGTCTCATCACTGAGCAATCGGGACTTCTCTGCGACAAAACCGCCCCCGCTCCAATCTTGGAAGCATCAACCTCGACCTGAAAAGGGAGCGAAACATCAGGCTGGCGCAACACAGGGGCGGAAGAAAAGCGGCGTTTAAGCTCCCGAAAGGCCTCCACAGCCGCAGAGGACCAATTGGCAACATCAGCACCCTTCTTAGTCAAATCAGTCAGAGGTTTAGCAACACTTGAAAACCCAGTTATAAATCGACGATAGAAATTAGCAAAGCCCAAGAACTTCTGAAGGCTCTTCAAAGAAGTAGGCTGCATCCAATCACAAATAGCCCGAACCTTGACAGGATCCATCTCAACAGAAGAAGGGGAAAAAATATACCCCAAAAAGGAGATCTTCTGAACCCCAAAAATACACTTTGAACCCTTTACAAACAAAGAATTGGGCCGCAAAACCTGAAAAACCTTCCTAACCTGTTGAACATGTGACTCTCAGTCATCCGAAAAAATCAAAATATCATCCAAATACACAATCATAAATTTATCCAGGTATTTACGGAAAATATCGTGCATGAAGGACTGAAAGACTGAAGGAGCATTAGAAAGACCAAAAGGCATTACTAAATACTCAAAATGGCCCTCGGGCGTATTAAATGCAGTTTTCCACTCATCTCCCTGCTTAATCCGCACCAAATTATACGCACCCCGAAGATCAATCTTAGAGAACCACTTTGCCCCTTTAATACGAGCAAATAAATCAGTCAATAGTGGCAAAGGATACTGGTATTTGACTGTAATCTTATTCAACAGGCGATAATCAATACAGGGCCTCAGGGAGCCATCTTTTTTACCCACGAAAAAAAAACCTGCTCCTAAAGGGGATGAGGATGGACGGATATGTCCCTTTTCCAAGGACTCCTTAATATACTCTCGCATAGCAGCATGCTCAGGCACAGACAGATTGAACAAACGACCCTTGGGAAACTTGCTGCCAGGAATCAAGTCTATAGCACAATCACAATCCCTGTGAGGGGGGAGAGAACTAAGTTTAGGCTCCTCAAAAACATCACAATAGTCAGACAAAAATGCCGGAATTTCAGAGGGAGTAGATGAAGCAATGGAAACCAAAGGTACTTCCCCATGAGCCCCCTGACATCCCCAGCTTAACACAGACATTGTTTTCCAGTCAAGGACTGGATTATGAGTTTGACAACATCAAATTGTCCACCACATGAGTCCAAATTTGCTGCAACCTGTCCACCACAGAATCCACACCAGGACAGTCAGAAGGCTCAAGCTGTCCCGAAGAAAAACGAGGATGAAAACCAAAGTTACAAAAAAAGGCGAAACCAAGGTAGCTGAACTAGCCCGATTATTAAGGGCAAACTCGGCCAACGGCAAAAAGGTCACCCAATCATCCTGATCAGCAGACACGAAGCATCTCAAATAGGTTTCCAAGGTCTGATTGGTTTGCTCCGTTTGGCCATTTGTCTGAGGATGGAATGCTGAAGAAAAAGACAAATCAATGCCCATTCTAGCATAAAAAGACCGCCAAAACCTAGAAACGAACTGGGAACCTCTGTCAGACACAATATTCTCCGGAATACCATGTAAACGAACCACATGCTGAAAAAATAATGGAACCAAATCAGAGGAGGAAGGCAACTTAGGCAACGGTACCAAATGGACCATCTTAGAAAAACGGTCACAAACCACCCAGATGACAGACATCTTCTGAGAAACAGGAAGATCAGAAATAAAATCCATGGAAATATGCGTCCAGGGCCTCTCAGGAATAGGCAAAGGCAAAAGCAACCCACTGGCATGGGAACAGCAAGGCTTAGCCCGAGCACAGGTCCCACAGGACTGCACAAACGAACGCACATCCCGCGACAAGGAAGGCCACCAAAAGGACCTAGCCACCAAATCTCTGGTACCGAAAATCCCAGGGTGACCAGCCAACACCGAACAATGAACCTCAGAAATTACCCTGCTAGTCCATCTATCAGGAACAAACAGTATCCCCACTGGACAGCGGTCAGGTTTATCAGCCTGAAACTCCTGAAGTACACGCCGCAAATCAGGGGAGATGGCAGAAAGAATCACCCCCTCCTTGAGGATCCCAGCCGGCTCAAGAATTCCCAGAGAGTCAGGCAAAAAACTCCTAGAAAGGGCATCAGCCTTCACATTCTTAGATCCTGGAATATACGAGACCACAAAATCAAAACGGGAGAAAAACAGAGACCACCGAGCTTGTCTAGGATTCAACCGCTTAGCAGACTCGAGGTAAATCAGATTCTTATGATCAGTCAAGACCACCACGCGATGCTTGGCTCCCTCAAGCCAATGTCGCCACTCCTCAAATGCCCACTTCATAGCCAACAACTCCCGATTGCCGACATCATAATTACGCTCAGCAGGCGAAAATTTTCTGGAGAAGAAAGCACATGGTTTCATCAAAGAGCCATCAGAATTTCTCTGAGACAAAACGGCCCCTGCCCCAATCTCAGAAGCATCAACCTCAACCTGAAAAGGGAGCGAAACATCTGGCTGACGCAACACAGGGGCAGAAGTAAAACGACGTTTAAGCTCCTGAAAGGCCTCAACAGCCGCAGAGGACCAATTCATCACATCAGCGCCTTTCTTCGTCAAATCGGTCAGAGGCTTCACCACACTAGAAAAATTAGCAATAAAGCGGCGATAAAAATTAGCAAAGCCCAAAAATTTCTGAAGGCTCTTTACAGATGTGGGTTGAGTCCAATCATGAATGGCCTGGACTTTAACAGGGTCCATTTCAATAGCCGAGGGAGAAAAAATGAAACCCAAAAAAGAAACCTTCTGAACTCCAAAGAGGCACTTAGACCCCTTCACAAACAACGCGTTAGCACGAAGGACCTGAAACACCATCCTTACCTGCTTCACATGAGACTCACAATCATCGGAAAAAACAAAATATCATCCAAATACACAATCATGAATTTATCCAGATAATTCCGGAAGATATCATGCATAAAGGACTGAAATACCGATGGAGCATTAGAGAGCCCGAATGGCATCACAAGATATTCAAAATGGCCTTCGGGCGTATTAAATGCTGTTTTCCATTCATCACCTTGTTTAATACGCACGAGATTATACGCCCCTCGAAGGTCGATTTTAGTAAACCAACTGGCACCCTTAATCCGAGCAAACAAATCAGAAAGTAAAGGCAAAGGGTACTGGAATTTGACCGTGATCTTATTGAGAAGGCGATAATCTATACAGGGTCTCAAGGAGCCATCCTTCTTGGCAACAAAGAAGAATCCAGCCCCCAACGGTGACGAAGACGGGCGAATATGCCCCTTCTTCAAGGACTCCTTTACATAACTCCACATAGCGGCATGCTCTGGCACAGACAGATTGAAAAGTCGGCCCTTAGAGAACTTACAGCCAGGAATCAAATTAATGGCACAATCGCAGTCCCTATGAGGAAGCAGGGAACTGGACTTGGGCTCATCAAATATATCCTGGAAATCCGACAAAAACTCAGGAACTTCAGAAGAAGGGGGCGAGGAAATTGACATCAAAGGAATATCACTATGTATCCCCTGACAACCCCAACCAGTTACAGACATAGATCTCCAATCCAGCACTGGATTATGTACCTGTAACCATGGAAAACCCAGCACAACAACATCATGCAAATTATGCAACACCAAAAAGCGAATATTTTCCTGATGTGCTGGAGCCATGTACATGGTTAACTGTGTCCAGTACTGAGGTTTTTTCTTGGCCAATGGCGTAGCATCAATCCCCCTTAAGGGAATAGGGCTCTGCAAAGGCTCCAAGGAAAAACCACAGCGCTTGGCAAATTCTAAGTCCATTAAGTTCAGGGCAGCACCAGAATCCACAAATGCCATAACAGAAAAGGACGACAATAAGCAAATCAGGGTAACAGACAAGAGAAATTTAGGCTGTACAGTACTAATGGTAACAGACCTAGGGACCCTCTTAGTACGCTTAGGGCAATCAGAAATACCATGAGCAGAATCACCACAGTAAAAACACAGGCCATTCTGATGTCTGAATTTCTGCCTTTCTGCTCTAGTCAAAATCCTATCACATTGCACAGGCTCAGGACTCTGCTCAGAGGACACTGCCATATGGTGCACCACCTTGCGCTCGCGCAGACGCCGATCGATCTGAATGGCCAAAGACATTGACTCATTCAGACCAGCAGGCGTGGGAAACCCCACCATAACATCTTTAAGGGCTTCAGAAAGACCCTTTCTGAAAATCGCTGCCAGAGCATACTCATTCCATTTTGTGAGCACAGACCACTTTCTAAATTTCTGGCAGTATACTTCTGCTGCTTCCTGACCCTGACACAGAGCCAGCAAAGTCTTTTCTGCCTGATCCACAGAATTAGGCTCGTCATACAGCAATCCGAGCGCTTGAAAAAAAGCGTCAATATTGAGCAATGCAGGATTTCCTGGCTCAAGGGAGAATTGTTATGACCCCAATGGCGAGGGTCTCAGAGATATCAGCAAGTCTGCGAAGTACAAAAATCCAGCTCATAGGGCAGTGGTAACTGGGTTGACCATATATCTACTCCTAACGCCAACACTAGAAGTAGCCGGGGAACATGCCTACGTTGGTCGCTAGATGTCTCGCGCCAGCCGGAGGACTAACTACCCCTAGAAGAGGAAAACAAAGACCTCTCTTGCCTCCAGAGAATAGACCCCAAAAGTAGGATACAAGCCCCCCACAAATAATAACGGTGAGGTAAGAGGAAATGACAAACACAGAGATGAACTAGGTTTAGCAAAGAGAGGCCCGCTTACTAATAGCAGAATGTAGTAAGATAACTTATATGGTCAACAAAAACCCTAACAAAATTCCACACTGGAGATTCAAGAACCCCCGAACCGTCTAACGGCCCGGGGGGAGAACTCCAGCCTCCCTAGAGCTTCCAGCAAGGAAAGGATACAGATAATGAACAAGCTGGACAAAAATGCAAACAAAAACAAATAGCAAAAAGCAAGAAAGCGGACTTAGCTTAATCACGCAGGAACCAGGATCAGTAGACAAGAGCACTACAGATTAGCTCTGATATCAACGTTGCCAGGCATTGAACTGAAGGTCCAGGGAGCTTATATAGCAACACCCCTGACCTAACGACCCAGGTGAGCATACAAGGGATGATAGACATACCCAGAGTAAAATCACTAGTAGCCACTAGAGGGAGCCAAAAGGTAAATTCACAACAGTACCCCCCCCTTAGTGAGGGGTCACCGAACCCTCACCAAGACCACCAGGGCGATCAGGATGAGCGGCGTGAAAGGCACGAACTAAATCGGCCGCATGCACATCAGAGGCGACCACCCAGGAATTATCCTCCTGACCATAGCCCTTCCACTTGACCAGGTACTGAAGCCTCCGCCTGGAGAGACGAGAATCTAAGATCTTCTCCACCACGTACTCCAACTCGCCCTCAACCAACACCGAAGCAGGAGGCTCAGCAGAAGGAACCACAGGCACAATGTACCGCCGCAACAAGGACCTATGAAATACGTTGTGAATGGCAAACGACACCGGAAGATCCAGGCGAAAGGACACAGGATTAAGGATCTCCAATATCCTGTTAGGACCAATGAATCGAGGCTTAAATTTGGGAGAGGAGACCTTCATAGGAACAAATCGAGAAGACAGCCATACCAAATCCCCAACACGAAGTCGGGGACCCACACCGCGGCGGCGGTTGGCAAAACGCTGAGCCTTCTCCTGTGACAACTTCAAGTTGTCCACCACATGATTCCAGATTCGCTGCAACCTATCCACCACAGAATCCACTCCAGGACAGTCAGAAGGCTCCACATGTCCCGAGGAAAAACGAGGATGGAAACCGGAGTTGCAGAAAAATGGCGAAACCAAGGTGGCAGAACTAGCCCGATTATTAAGGGCAAATTCAGCCAACGGCAAGAAGGTCACCCAATCATCCTGATCAGAAGAGACAAAACACCTCAAATACGCCTCCAGAGTCTGATTAGTTCGTTCCGTTTGTCCGTTAGTCTGTGGATGAAAAGCGGAGGAAAACGACAAATCAATGCCCATCCTACCACAAAAGGATCGCCAGAACCTGGAAACAAACTGGGATCCTCTGTCCGACACAATATTCTCAGGAATGCCGTGCAAACGAACCACGTTCTGGAAGAACACAGGAACCAGATCAGAAGAGGAAGGCAGCTTAGGCAAAGGAACCAGATGGACCATCTTGGAGAAACGATCACATATCACCCAGATGACAGACATGCCCTTAGACACCGGAAGATCCGAAATGAAATCCATAGAGATGTGTGTCCAAGGTCTCTTCGGGACAGGCAAGGGCAAGAGCAACCCGCTGGCACGAGAACAGCAAGGCTTAGCTCGAGCACAAGTACCACAGGACTGAACAAATGACCGCACATCCCTTGACAAGGAAGGCCACCAAAAGGACCTGGCCACCAGATCTCTGGTGCCAAAAATTCCCGGGTGCCCTGCCAACACTGAGGAATGAACCTCGGAAATGACTCTGCTGGTCCATTTAGCAGGCACAAACAATCTGTCAGGTGGACAAGAGTCAGGCCTACCAGCCTGAAATCTCTGCAACACACGTCGCAGATCTGGAGAAATAGCTGACAAGATAACTCCTTCCTTAAGAATACCCTCAGGTTCAGCGACTCCAGGAGCATCAGGCACAAAGCTCCTAGACAGAGCATCGGCCTTCACATTCTTAGAACCTGGTAAATACGAGACCACAAAGTCAAAACGGGAGAAAAACAATGACCAGCGGGCCTGTCTAGGATTCAGGCGTTTAGCAGACTCGAGATACATCAAATTTTTGTGATCAGTCAAGACCACCACACGATGCTTAGCACCCTCGAGCCAATGACGCCACTCCTCAAATGCCCACTTCATGGCCAACAACTCCCGATTGCCCACATCATAATTTCACTCTGCCGGCGAAAACTTCCTAGAGAAAAAGGCACAAGGTCTCATAGTAGAGCAACCAGGGCCTCTCTGCGACAAAACGGCCCCTGCCCCAATCTCCGAAGCATCCACCTCAACCTGAAAGGGAAGTGAGACGTCAGGCTGGCACAAAACAGGCGCCGAAGTAAACCGGCGTTTCAACTCCTGGAAAGCCTCCACGGCAGCAGGAGCCCAGTTAGCTACATCAGAGCCTTTCTTGGTCATATCCGTCAGCGGTTTAACAACGCTAGAGAAATTTGCGATAAAACGACGGTAGAAGTTAGCAAAACCCAAGAACTTCTGAAGACTCTTAACTGACGAGGGTTGAGTCCAATCATGAATAGCTCGGACCTTGACTGGATCCATCTCCACAGCAGAAGGGGAAAAAATGAACCCCAAAAAGGGAACCTTCTGTACACCAAAGAGACACTTTGAGCCTTTTACAAACAAAGAATTTTCACGCAGAATCTCAAAAACCATCCTGACCTGCTCCACATGCGAGTCCCAATCATCAGAAAAAAACAGAATATCATCCAGATAAACAATCAAAAATTTATCCAGATACTTCCGGAAAATGTCATGCATGAAGGACTGAAAAACTGAAGGTGCATTAGAGAGCCCAAATGGCATCACCAAGTACTCAAAATGACCTTCAGGCGTATTGAATGCGGTTTTCCATTCATCGCCCTGCCTAATGCGCACAAGGTTGTACGCACCACGAAGGTCTATCTTGGTGAACCACTTGGCACCTTTAATCCGGGCAAACAAATCTGACAACAGCGGCAAAGGATACTGAAATTTGACAGTGATCTTATTTAAAAGCCGATAGTCAATACAAGGCCTCAAAGATCCGTCCTTTTTGGCCACAAAAAAGAATCCCGCACCAAGAGGGGAAGAAGAAGGACGGATATGCCCCTTCTCAAGAGACTCCTTGATATATGAACGCATCGCGGTATGTTCAGGTACCGACAGATTAAACAGTCTCCCCTTAGGAAACTTACTGCCAGGAATCAAATCTATTGCACAGTCACATTCCCTATAAGGAGGCAGTGCACTGGACTTAGACTCGCTGAAGACATCCTGATAATCAGACAAATACGCCGGAACTTCCGAAGGCGTAGAAGATGCAATAGACAAGGGCAGGGAATCTCCGTGAATTCCATGGCAGCCCCAGCTTGACACTGACATAGCCTTCCAGTCCAAGACTGGATTATGGGTCTGTAACCATGGCAAACCCAAAACAACCAAATCATGCATTTTATGTAGAACAAGAAAACGTATTACCTCCCGATGTTCGGGAGTCATGCACATGGTAACCTGTGTCCAAAACTGCGGTTTATTTTTTGCCAATGGCGTAGAGTCAATACCCCTAAGAGGGATAGGATTTTCCAATGGCTCAAGCACAAATCCGCAGCACCTGGCAAATGACAGATCCATAAGGCTCAGGGCAGCACCTGAGTCCACAAACGCCATGACAGGATACGATGACAGTGAGCAAATCAAAGTTACAGATAGAATAAATTTAGGTTGCAAATTACCAATGGCGACCGGACTAACAACCTTAGTAAGACGTTTAGAGCATGCTGAGATAACATGTGTAGAATCACCACAGTAGTAACACAAGCCATTCTGGCGTCTATGAATTTTCCGCTCATTTCTAGTCAGGATTCTATCACATTGCATTAAATCAGGTGCCTGTTCAGACAACACCATGAGAGGATTTGCGGTTTTGCGCTCCCGCAACCGCCGGTCGATTTGAATAGCCAGGGCCATAGAATCATTCAGACCTGTGGGAATGGGAAAACCCACCATCACATTCTTAATGGCTTCAGAAAGGCCATTTCTAAAATTTGCAGCCAATGCACACTCGTTCCACTGGGTCAGCACGGACCATTTCCGAAATTTTTGGCAATACACTTCGGCCTCGTCCTGGCCCTGAGACATCGCCAGCAAGGCTTTTTCTGCCTGAATCTCAAGATTGGGTTCCTCATAAAGCAAACCGAGCGCCAGAAAAAACGCATCAATGTCAGCCAATGCCGGATCTCCTGGCGCCAGCGAGAAGGCCCAATCCTGAGGGTCGCCCCGTAAAAAAGAAATAACAATTTTTACTTGCTGAGCGGAGTCTTCAGATGAACAGGGTCTCAGGGACAAAAACAATTTACAATTATTCCTGAAATTTCTAAATTTAAATCGGTCTCCGGAAAATGGTTCAGGAATCGGTATCTTAGGTTCTGACATAGGATTTCTGATAACATAATCTTGTATGCCCTGCACACGAGCAGCAAGCTGGTCCACACTTGTAATCAAGGTCTGGACATTCATGTCTGCAGCAAACACAAGCCACTCAGAGTTAAAGGGGAAAAGAAAAAAAAACGAGAGAGAAAAAAAAAAACTCAGAACTTTCTTTCTTATAATCCCGCTTCTGCAATGCATTTAACATTTAATACAGGCCTGGCAAACTGTTATGACCCCAATGGCGAGGGTCTCAGAGATATCAGCAAGTCTGCGAAGTACAAAAATCCAGCTCATAGGGCAGTGGTAACTGGGTTGACCATATATCTACTCCTAACGCCAACACTAGAAGTAGCCGGGGAACATGCCTACGTTGGTCGCTAGATGTCTCGCGCCAGCCGGAGGACTAACTACCCCTAGAAGAGGAAAACAAAGACCTCTCTTGCCTCCAGAGAATAGACCCCAAAAGTAGGATACAAGCCCCCCACAAATAATAACGGTGAGGTAAGAGGAAATGACAAACACAGAGATGAACTAGGTTTAGCAAAGAGAGGCCCGCTTACTAATAGCAGAATGTAGTAAGATAACTTATATGGTCAACAAAAACCCTAACAAAATTCCACACTGGAGATTCAAGAACCCCCGAACCGTCTAACGGCCCGGGGGGAGAACTCCAGCCTCCCTAGAGCTTCCAGCAAGGAAAGGATACAGATAATGAACAAGCTGGACAAAAATGCAAACAAAAACAAATAGCAAAAAGCAAGAAAGCGGACTTAGCTTAATCACGCAGGAACCAGGATCAGTAGACAAGAGCACTACAGATTAGCTCTGATATCAACGTTGCCAGGCATTGAACTGAAGGTCCAGGGAGCTTATATAGCAACACCCCTGACCTAACGACCCAGGTGAGCATACAAGGGATGATAGACATACCCAGAGTAAAATCACTAGTAGCCACTAGAGGGAGCCAAAAGGTAAATTCACAACAGAGAATGCCCAGTCCTGCGGGTCACCACGCAGCAAAGAAATAACAATCTTCACCTGCTGAATGGGGTCACCAGAGGAACGGGGTCTCAGAGCAAAAAACAATCTGCAATTATTTTTGAAGTTCAAAAATTTAGATCTATCCCCAGAAAACAAATCAGGAATAGGAATTCTAGGCTCTAATACCGGAGTCTGGACAACATAATCTTGGATACTCTGTACCCTTGCAGCGAGTTGATCCACATGCAAGGACAGACCCTGAACCTCCATATCAGCACCAAAATCCTGAACCACCCAAAGATTAAGGGAAAAAAAAAGACAAAACAAGCTACAAAGGAAAAAAAATGACTCAGAGCTTTCTTTTCCCTCTTTTGAGATGCATTTAACACATTGCTGGCCAGCTGTACTGTTATGACCTGGTGGTTAAGAGGCCACACTGATATGACCTGGTGGCTAAAACGCAACATGGGACGAGCTCTGAGGAGGTGGTATCTCTACTGACCGCAGTTCCTAATCCTAACAACAACACTAGTAATAGCCGTGGGATGTTCCTGACTCTCCCTAGACACCTCGTCACAGCCTAAGAGCTAACTACCCCTAAAGTAGGAAATAGAAAGCTATCTTGCCTCAGAGAAAACCCCTAAAGGAAAGACAGCCCCCCCCACAAATATTGACTGTGAGTGGAGAGGGAAATGACGTACACAGAAATGAAATCAGATTTTAGCAAAGGAGGCCAATACTAAACTTGATAGACAGAGAAAAGGATACTGTGCGGTCAGTATTAAAAACTACAAAATCCACACAGAGTTTACAAAAATGAACTCCACACCGACTCATGGTGTGGAGGGGCAAATCTGCTTTCCCAGAGCTTCCAGCTAGCCTGAATATGACATAGTGACAAGCTGGACAAAAAGAGACATATTTGCAGAGCACTAGAGTCCAAACAAATGGACAAACAAAAACTAGCAAAAACTTATCTTTTGCTGACAAGGACAGGCCATATGAGAAATCCAAGGAGAAAACCAAATCCAACCAAGAACATTGACAGCTGGCATGAACTAAAGCCCAGAGCAGGTTTAAATAACAAATCCAGGCAAGGTGTCATGGTTCCCAATGGCAGGGACTCAGGCAAAAACGGACTAGCTCTAGGAATGATGGAATCTCAGATGACCGCGACGCTGAACCTAACACGCAACTAATAGTAGCCAGGGGGTGTGCCTACGTTTTATCCCTAGACACCTCGCACCAGCCGGAGATCTAGCTTACCCCTAGTAGAGGAATACACAGACCTGGCTTGCCTCCAGGGAAACCCCAAAAGTGATAGTAGCCCCCCACATATAATAACGGTTAGGTAAGAGGAAAACACGTACGCAGCATGAATATAGATTCAGCAAAGAGAGGCCCTCTGACTAGATAGCAGAAAATACAAAAGAGGACTTCGCGGTCACCTCAAAACCCTAAACAGCCATCCTGAAATTACCTTAACTCCGTTATCAACTCATGACACCGGAGTAGTAATTTCAGATCACTAGAGCTTCCAGCAGCAAGAGAAATATAAATGCATGCTGGACAAACAAACACAAAAAATGCCAATGATCCAACTTAGCTGAATTGCAGACTTGGAGCAGGTAGCAAGCAACAGAGGTGCTCTGGTAACATTGATTGCCGGCACTAGAATGACTGAGAAGCCAGACTAAATAGGAAACTCCCAGTTTCCTGATGGAAACAGGTGCAAGACAAAAGTCAGCCAGTACCACCAGTAACCACCAGAGGGAGCCCAAAAACAGAATTCACAACAGTACCCCCCCCTTAAGGAGGGGGCACCGAACCCTCATGAGAACCACCAGGGCGATCTGGATGCGTCCTATGAAAGGCGCGAACCAAATCAGAGGCATGAACATCAGAGGCAGTCACCCAAGAATTATCCTCCTGACCATATCCCTTCCATTTAACCAAATATTGAAGTCTCCGTCTGGAAACGCGAGAGTCCAAAATCTTCTCCACAACATACTCCAACTCACCCTCCACCAGCACAGGAGCAGGAGGCTCAACAGAAGGAACAACCGGTACCTCGTACCTCCGCAACAACGACCGATGGAAGACATTATGAATGGTGAAAGATGCTGGTAGGTCCAAACGAAAAGATACAGGATTAAGAATCTCCAAAATCTTATAAGGACCTATGAACCGAGGTTTAAACTTAGGAGAAGAGACCTTCATAGGGACAAAACGAGAAGATAACCACACCAAGTCCCCAACGCGGAGATGATGACCCACACGACGATGCCGATTAGCAAACTGCTGAGTCTTCTCCTGAGACAACTTCAAATTGTCCACCACATGACTCCAAATCCGGTGCAGTCTATCCACCACCGTGTCCACTCCAGGGCAATCCGAAGATTCCACCTGGCCAGATGAAAAACGAGGGTGAAACCCTGAATTGCAAAAGAAAGGAGAAACCAGAGTGGCAGAACTGGCCCGATTATTGAGGGCAAACTCTGCCAACGGCAAAAAGGCGACCCAATCATCCTGATCAGCCGACACAAAACACCTCAAATAAGTCTCCAAGGTCTGATTAGTTCGCTCCCTCTGGCCATTAGTCTGAGGATGGAATGCAGACGAAAAAGACAAATCAATGCCCATCCTGGCACAGAACGCTCGCCAGAACCTAGACACAAATTGAGACCCCCTGTCAGAAACGATGTTTTCCGGGATACCATGTAAACGAACCACATTCTGAAAAAATAAAGGAACCAACTCAGATGAAGAAGGCAATTTGGGCAAGGGTACCAAATGAACCATCTTAGAAAAATGGTCACACACCACCCAAATGACAGACATTTTCTGAGAAACCGGGAGGTCCGAGATAAAGTCCATAGAGATGTGCGTCCACGGCCTCTTCGGAATAGGCAAGGACAACAACAATCCACTAGCCCGAGAACAGCAAGGCTTGGCCCGAGCACAAACATCACAAGACTGTACAAAGGCACGCACATCCCGAGACAGGGAAGGCCACCAGAAGGACCTGGCCACCAAATCTCTGGTACCAAAAATTCCAGGGTGACCTGCCAACACAGAAGAATGAACCTCCGAGATGACTCTACTGGTCCACTCATCTGGAACAAACAGTCTCCCAGGCGGACAACGATCAGGCCTATCAGTCTGAAACTCCTGCAAAGCACGTCGCAAGTCTGGGGAGACAGCAGACAAAATCACCCCATCCTTAAGGATACCCGTAGGCTCAGAATCACCAGAGGAGTCAGGCTCAAAACTCCTAGAAAGGGCATCTGCCTTCACATTTTTTGAACCCGGCAAGTATGAAACCACAAAATTAAACCGGGAGAAAAACAACGACCAGCGCGCCTGTCTAGGATTCAGACGCCTGGCAGACTCAAGGTAAATCAGATTCTTGTGATCAGTCAAGACCACCACCTGATGTCTAGCACCCTCAAGCCAATGACACCACTCCTCAAATGCCCACTTCATAGCCAAGAGCTCCCGATTACCGACATCATAATTTCGCTCAGCGGGCGAAAACTTTCGAGAGAAGAATGCACATGGTCTCATCACTGAGCAATCGGGACTTCTCTGCGACAAAACCGCCCCCGCTCCAATCTCGGAAGCATCAACCTCGACCTGAAAAGGGAGCGAAACATCAGGCTGGCGCAACACAGGGGCGGAAGAAAAGCGGCGCTTAAGCTCCCGAAAGGCCTCCACAGCCGCAGAGGACCAATTGGCAACATCAGCACCCTTCTTAGTCAAATCAGTCAGAGGTTTAGCAACACTTGAAAACCCAGTTATAAATCGACGATAGAAATTAGCAAAGCCCAAGAACTTCTGAAGGCTCTTCAAAGAAGTAGGCTGCGTCCAATCACAAATAGCCCGAACCTTGACAGGATCCATCTCAACAGAAGAAGGGGAAAAAATATACCCCAAAAAGGAGATCTTCTGAACCCCAAAAATACACTTTGAACCCTTTACAAACAAAGAATTGGCCCGCAAAACCTGAAAAACCTTCCAAACCTGTTGAACATGTGACTCTCAGTCATCCGAAAAAATCAAAATATCATCCAAATACACAATCATAAATTTATCCAGGTATTTACGGAAAATATCGTGCATGAAGGACTGAAAGACTGAAGGAGCATTAGAAAGACCAAAAGGCATTACTAAATACTCAAAATGGCCCTCGGGCGTATTAAATGCAGTTTTCCACTCATCTCCCTGCTTAATCCGCACCAAATTATACGCACCCCGAAGATCAATCTTAGAGAACCACTTTGCCCCTTTAATACGAGCAAATAAATCAGTCAATAGTGGCAAAGGATACTGGTATTTGACTGTAATCTTATTCAACAGGCGATAATCAATACAGGGCCTCAGGGAGCCATCTTTTTTACCCACGAAAAAAAAACCTGCTCCTAAAGGGGATGAGGATGGACGGATATGTCCCTTTTCCAAGGACTCCTTAATATACTCTCGCATAGCAGCATGCTCAGGCACAGACAGATTGAACAAACGACCCTTGGGAAACTTGCTGCCAGGAATCAAGTCTATAGCACAATCTCAATCCCTGTGAGGGGGGAGAGAACTAAGTTTAGGCTCCTCAAAAACATCACAATAGTCAGACAAAAATGCCGGAATTTCAGAGGGAGTAGATGAAGCAATGGAAACCAAAGGTACTTCCCCATGAGCCCCCTGACATCCCCAGCTTAACACAGACATTGTTTTCCAGTCAAGGACTGGATTATGAGTTTGCAACCATGGCAATCCAAGCACTAAGACATCATGCAAGTTATGCAACACAAGGAAGCGAATCATCTCCCGATGGTCAGGAGTCATACACATAGTCACTTGTGTCCAGTATTGTGGTTTATTCCTAGCCAATGGTGTGGAGTCGATACCCTTCAGAGGGATAGGAACTTCCAAAGGCTCTAGGCTAAACCCACAACGTCTGGCAAAGGACAAATCCATAAGACTCAAGGAAGCGCCAGAATCCACATAGGCATCCACAGTAATAGATGATAATGAACAGATCAAAGTTACAGACAAAATAAACTTAGACTGTAAAGTGCCAATTGCAAAAGACTTATCAACCTTTTTTGTGCGTTTAGAGCATGCTGATATAACATGAGCAGAATCACCACAGTAGAAGCACAACCCATTTTTACGCCTATAATTCTGCCGTTCACTTCTGGACAGAATTCTATCACATTGCATAATCACCGGTGTCTGCTCAGAAGACACCGCCAAATGGTGCACAGGTTTGCGCTCCCGTAAACGCCGATCAATCTGAATAGCCATAGTCATGGATTCATTCAGACCTGTGGGCGTAGGAAACCCCACCATGACATCTTTAACGGCGTCAGAGAGACCTTCTCTGAAATTCGCCGCCAGGGCGCACTCATTCCACTGAGTAAGCACAGACCATTTTCGAAATTTTTGACAATATATTTCAGCTTCATCATGCCCTTGAGAAAGGGCTATCAAGGCCTTTTCAGCCTGAATCTCCAAATTAGGTTCCTCATAGAGCAACCCCAGTGCCAGAAAAAACGCATCCACATTGAGCAGCGCAGGATCCCCTGGTGCCAATGCAAATGCCCAATTCTGGGGGTCACCCCGCAACAAGGAAATCACAATTTTAACCTGCTGAGCGGAGTCTCCAGCGGAGCGAGATCTCAGAGAAAGATACAATTTACAATTGTGCTTAAAATTCAAAAAACGAGATCTATCTCCAGAAAAGAACTCAGGTATAGGAATCTTGGGTTCTGACATAGGAGCATGTATAACATAGTCTTGGATATTTTGAACCTTAGAAGCAAGAGTATTCAAGTTTGTAGCTAAACTCTGGATATCCATTTCTTAACAGCTGAGATCTGAGCCATTCAGGGGTTAAGAGGAGAGAAAAAAGCAGCAGATTGCAATTATGGCTAGACAGAACTTCTGAGTTAAAAAAAAAAAAAAAAATGTCAGAAACTTCTTTTTTTTTCTCTCTTTCTTCAGCCAATACCTTTAATACATTCTGGCCGGCAATACTGTCATGGTTCCCAATGGCAGGGACTCAGGCAAAAACGGACTAGCTCTAGGAATGATGGAATCTCAGATGACCGCGACGCTGAACCTAACACGCAACTAATAGTAGCCAGGGGGTGTGCCTACGTTTTATCCCTAGACACCTCGCACCAGCCGGAGATCTAGCTTACCCCTAGTAGAGGAATACACAGACCTGGCTTGCCTCCAGGGAAACCCCAAAAGTGATAGTAGCCCCCCACATATAATAACGGTTAGGTAAGAGGAAAACACGTACGCAGCATGAATATAGATTCAGCAAAGAGAGGCCCTCTGACTAGATAGCAGAAAATACAAAAGAGGACTTCGCGGTCACCTCAAAACCCTAAACAGCCATCCTGAAATTACCTTAACTCCGTTATCAACTCATGACACCGGAGTAGTAATTTCAGATCACTAGAGCTTCCAGCAGCAAGAGAAATATAAATGCATGCTGGACAAACAAACACAAAAAATGCCAAAGATCCAACTTAGCTGAATTGCAGACTTGGAGCAGGTAGCAAGCAACAGAGGTGCTCTGGTAACATTGATTGCCGGCACTAGAATGACTGAGAAGCCAGACTAAATAGGAAACTCCCAGTTTCCTGATGGAAACAGGTGCAAGACAAAAGTCAGCCAGTACCACCAGTAACCACCAGAGGGAGCCCAAAAACAGAATTCACAACAGCAAGGCGATCAGTGGAGGCAGCTGCTACAGCTACCTAAAGGAGCAGCAGTTCCACTCGAAACCACCAGAGGGAGCCCAAGGGCAGAACTCGCAAAAATACCATTAGCAACCACAGGAGGGAGCTCCAGAACGGAATTCACAACAGGGTGGATGACAAACTCACATTTAGTGGCCAGTGTCAGGTAGCTGCTACAAAGGCACATAAAATAATGGGATGCAATAAAAGAGGCATAGATGCTCATGAGGAGAATTTTACCTCTATACAAGTCACTAGTTTGACCACACTTAGAATACTGTGCACAGTTCTGGTCTCCTGTGTATAAGAAAGACATAGCTGAACTAGAGCAGGGGCAGAGAAGAGCGACCAAGGTTATTAGAGGACTGGGGGGTCTGCAATACCAAGATAGGTTATTACACTTGGGGCTATTTAGTTTGGAAAAACAAAGGCTTAGGGGTGATCTTACTACAATGTATAAATATGTGAAGGGACAGTACAAAGACCTTTCTAACGATCTTTTTACTCATAGACCTGAGACAGGGACAAGGGGGCATCCTCTACTTCTGAAGGAAAGAAGTTTTAAGAATAATCACAGATGCGGATTCTTTACTGTAAGAGCAGTGAGACTATGGAACTCTCTGCCGTATGATGCTGTAATGAGTGATTCATTACTAAAATTTAAGAGGGGACTGGATGCCTTTCTTGAAAAGTATAATATTACAGGTTATACAGTATATACTAGATTCCTTGATAGGGTGTTGATCCAGGGAACTAGTCTGATTGTATGTGGAGTCGGGAAGGAATTTTTTTTCCTCAATGTGGAGCTTATTGTTTGCCACATCTTTTTTTTTTTGCCTTCCTCTGGATCAACATGTTAGGGCATGTTAGGTTAGGCTATGGGTTGAACTAGATGGATTTAAAGTCTTCCTTCAACCTTAATAACTATGTTACTATGTTACAGAGATTCTCTCATCACAACATCAGGTGGCCTAAATGCCGCAAATCCAGGACCAGAGGACAACCCGTATTGACAGACTAGAAACACTGTGGAATACTTGGCTCTGCTGGTGGAGAGAATCCTGGAAGCTCCATGAAATCCCAGAAAGGCTGATCCCGCCGGTAACAGTATCTGGAGGGTTCCGTGAGGAGAGGCTAAGTCAGCTTGGAGTGGGAACTGGAGTGACCAGAGGGATCCGGGATAGGAATCACCAGAACAGGATTCTGTGAAAATAGAGACGTCAGTATAGTGCAGAGCACAGCAGAGTGTGGCCTGAAGCTGAGGCAACATTCCTAGAGAATGAACACGTTGCCCAGGCACCTCCCTTAAGGGGAGGATGTCTTTTATGCACAAAGCATCACAGCACAGACAGCCCTAATAGAGAATAGGTGCCCTGCTGTTTTAAGTATGTAAAGGAAGCGGGGCGCGCATCCTAAGAGCATTTCCAGAAGGCCTGCCAAGAGGATGCAGGACCAGGCCTGTGGCTGAGGGCATGACAATTATTTAGCAATTAGATTAAAGAATGGATGTTACTATATGCTGGCACTGACGAGTATTATTTTGTGTAAAAAAGGCTGCTAGAAATGAATTTTATGTACAGTAGTTCACCGAAAAATTGTTTTGCATATCATGTTACTACCTAATATGTATTTCTCTCTACAAATAGCTAATTTGTATATTTCTAGTGGATGAAACCCTCCCTATTTCACCCTAATCCCACAGTCTGTTCCTTATAATACCTACTATACAACACAGTGGAAAATAGCAGAGATGCTATGATCAGAAAACCCACCCAGATGGCTGCTCTTCACCCACCCTCCCTCCTTCCTATTAAATTTTTCACTACTACTGAAATCCCCACCTAACAAACAAGTAATCTCTTCACAATCTTCAGCTCTTAAACAAGCTTTGTGGAATGAATAAACGCTCAGTATAAACTCCTATCACTCTCCCTATACTAATTTAACTGTCCCTACGTTCAAACTATGCTGTCCCTACTCTGTTTCCAGCTACAATGTGCGCAAAATGGCACCGGCAGCCTTTAAATATTCCCTATGATGCTGGAAGGCCAGCAAATCACAGTAATGCCACACCAAAGATGGCGCTGGCATTACTGATTGGCAAGACAGCCCAGCATGTTCATTGGCTGCAAATAAAGTGCCAAATATGCTGGGCGGGTCACTTGAATATACCGAGGCAAATATCTAATTACTCACCGAATAGCGAATAGCCGAGAAACTCGAGCAAGTCTCTGGCATCAATACCTGGCACTACCGCCGGCATTTCTATGCAGCTGAATACTCTGGTCCGAACTGCTGGCAGCAGTGCTGAGTATTGATTAGAGTTTCTCGCATTGCACATGCAAGTGTGACACTGGCCTAAGGCGGGTGTCCATTTTATATATACGCCTCTACAAGTAATTTTCAGCTGAAACACTAAAATGGCCGTGCATGTGTAAAGGTATTTACACTTTTAGATAACAGCCTTGTTCAAGATATAGGAAAATTACAAAAGACAATGTAAAGCAAAATTATAATACAATATGTTAACTCTAAGATATTTTTATTTTATACTGTACTTAATTATTTTGAAATGTATATTGAGAAATTATTTCAATATATTAGTGCTAAGTCTGAGCAGAGATTCATGCCCTTTAGCATGTCTGGAATCTAATTCCAGAATTCAAAAAGCTTCCTTACTAGAGATGAGTGAACTTGTTTGGAAAACGTTCACCAATCTCAACTTTGGCACAAACGTAGCACATTCGGGTTCGTGTTTGGATTCAAGAGCATTTTTACTCAAAGTCGCAAAATTCGGTCACAGGGCACAGAAACCATCCACAACATCATGACACAATGTTTTCTGTGATTAGCTGCCAAAGCAACATGTCCCTGGCCGTATAAAAAGCAGACATCTTGTTTTGCTGGCGCCATTTTCTCAGTGTCACAATGCAGAGAAGTCGCTCCTGCTCGTGCTGCAAGTGAACTTGTCAGTTAGCTACATAGGTTCCTGTCCTGTGTAAAATCGATCTTCCAGCATCTAACTAGAGGGTGCAAAAACTGTGTTGCAGGAGACCCATTTGCTAATCCAAATAGTTTGTGATACAACTGTTTTTAGAGAGAAATCAGAAGGCCAGATTTCCACTTCAAAATCATTAGGCCTAATATTGGGGTGTAGCCAGTAGGCCCAATTTGCTAATTCAAATAGTTTGTGATAAAACTGTGTTTCAGTGAGAAATCAGAAATCCATATTTCCACTTACAAATTGTGAGGACTAATACTGGAGAGCAGCCAGGAGGCCCATTTGCTAATCCAAATCATTTCTGATAAAACTGTGTTTCAGTGAGAAATCAGAAGGACAGATTTCCACTTTAAAATCGTTAGGCCTAATATTGGGGTGTAGCCAGGAGACCCAATTTCCTAATCCAAATCGTTTGTGATGAAACTGAATTGCCACATTTCCTCTTAAAAATCATTATGTACAACAGTGTTCTAAGAAAATAAATAGTGATTGTTCATTTAGTGACAGGTGACTGACAGGTATGGACCTAAGGTTGTGAAACAGCAGGTTACAAGATGGGAAGGGAACATACAACTTGAGTGGAAAAAAGTGAGGTTGTGGTGGAAGGAGGAATAGGCTTGGTGTTCAACATGTACGTTGGTTAGGTGTTAATGTTAATAAAAGCTCAACTGAACAAACACCGTCTCGTCCTATCCAAAGACCACTGACAACATTTGTTACTGGACGGGCTACTCCACTCCCTTTATTTGGAAGCTGCAAAGCGGTTAACATTGTAGATTAGAGCCATAAAGAGCATGTGCTCCAGTGGATGGCAAGCACTGCATCAAGTGGCCTCTCTTCCTCTTCCTCCACCTTAACATCATACACAGTACAATCCTCAGAGGTGGCACTCCATCACCCTTGTTTCCCATGGCGTCACTAATTTCCAAATGCCCAACTGATTGTGGAGAACCACAGTTGGGTCAGTCTGCAGAGCTGTTCACATATTCCATTCCGTGGGCACCAGGAGTCTGCTTCAAAAATTCACGGAATCCAGAGAAGAAAAGTATCTGCACAGATGCCCAAAATGTTTTCCTTTTGGATATAGGGCTGGATGAAGTGGGGTCTAAGCAAATTCCAAACCCTCTACACCAGATGGGAAGGGGATGGAAGTGAATCTGATGAGACTCAAATACCTGAGCCGCACACGGACTGTACTGTGTGTCAGGGCAGGAATAGGAGGAGGGTGACTCTGAGGGTGAGGAGTGAGAAAACAAAGAGGATGACGAGGAGGTGGTAGATCCCACTTGGTGTGAACCCAGAGGTACCCAGCTGAGTAGTTCAGGCAGCGGAGGAGGAGGAAGATGATTAGGTTACATTGCAGCTTCCCACACAGACATGAAGTGATGCAACCACAACAATTACTGCATGCTCAGCCCCAGCTCTGGCCAGCATCATTCATGAATGTGCAGTTTGCAAGGGAATCAAGGGTTCCCTAGCCTGGGCCTTATTTGAGATCACAAAGGATGATTCAACTCACCATGCCTGCCAAATTTGCAAAAGGCAAAGGCAAAAATTACAATGATTTGACAACTACATGCATGAATCGGCCTATGAGCAAACAACATGCCTTATCTCATTGCGCTAAAATGCAAACAAGCAGGCCTCGCTAAACACCGGCTGTCCCATCAACCGCATCTGCTGCTTCTTCCTCCATCACTGTGTCAGGTCTTCTCACACAGGTCTCCAGCTGCAGAAACTCCACTTATTTACCCCTTAAAGTCAGGGTGAGTGAAAACCCGTCAGCTGTTATGGGAGTGGACATGCCTGCTGTTTTTGTGTTTTTGAAACACATCTTTCTCAATCCACAAAAACATCTCCACCTGCATATCGCTCACAGTCCAGCAGTTTGTCCTGTTTGCCATACTCCATCCTCTCTCAGCACAGCAGCCAGCCCTCGGTCCTGCAGTTGTGGTCACATAAAATAATGTTTGGTCCTACACATGGCAAAGCTAAGAGCTTGAACTCCCCCATCTCCAATCTGTTGGCCACGGAAATGCTGCCTTTTCTGCCTGGTGGATACAGACCGTTTCAGAAAGTTGATGGCCGTCGCAGTCCCCCAGTACCAGATGTCCAGTCGTCATTACTTCTCTAAGAAAGCTGTCATTGTGCTACACCAGCATGTCACCGACAACATCACCCATTCCCTGAAAAATGTATGCCTGCCACGGTGCATTTCCCCACTGACACTTGGATGAGCAAAAATGGGCATTGGCATTGCATCTCACTGACTGGGCACTGGTTGACTCTGGTGGCTGTGGGGGCAGGCAGTCAAGGGGCTGCTCCACAAGTCTTCAAATCCCCAAGGCTTGTGGGACAAACCTCTGTATCTAAGCCATGGCTCACTGCAGACAGGCAGTGTTCAAATTAATATGCCTTGGAGATCGCAGTCACAGAGCTCAAGAGTTGTATCCAGACCGAGTTTGAGCAATGGCTGTCTCCACTGAACCTGGAGCCAGGGAAGGCAGTGTGCAATAACGGTGCAAACTTGGTGGCATCCTGTTGTGAATTCTGCTCTTGGGCGCCCTCCGGTGGTTGTAAGTGGTAGCGCTGCTGTCTCTGAATCACAGCATTTATCAGGTGTTTTCACTTTTTGCAATTTGGACAGGGCTATTTAGTCTTGCTTCACCCTTTAGTCAGTGCCAGTTGTCCATTGTTCCTGGAAGATTCACATCCCTGCCTGGTCTCTTCTGCTTTGCAGTTCTTTTCAACAAAGATAAGTTCTGGCCTTGATTTTGCTGTCCACATGCTGTGGTCTTATTGTTCAGTTATTTTCCATGTTTTGTCTTGTCCAGCTTGGTCTGTATAAGGATTTGTTTAGCCAAGCTGGTATCTCTGGAGATGCAGATATACCCTCCATGTCTTTAGTTAGCTGTGGAGTTTTTGTATTTTCTGTGGTCGATATTTTCTAGTTTTGTCAGGGTGAAAAGATATATCTTTATACACTTTTGTACTTTTATATTTTCATGTTGTGAAACAATAAGTTTTCCCTTTCTGCTAGCTGATGTAGATGTAACTATATTTAAAATGGCTGCCAGTATTCACCTATGCCCTACTTTTGTTTTTGAGAAGCTAAGTTTCGTTTCTGTTGAAGTCGAAACTTGAGAAATGTGAAGAGAGGAGGATCCACCAGATGACGTCAGGACTAATCAGAAAGACAGAATACTAGACATATATTGCTTAAACCCCGCCTATTGCACGCCTTCTGTTGTGAATTTGCTTTTTGCTCCCTCTAGTGGTTACTAGTTTTTTGACTCTGGTTTTTCTGTCATTCCTTTTATCCGCACCTGGGTCGTTAGTTAGGGGTGTTGCTATATAAGCTCCCTGGACCTTCAGTTCAATGCCTGGCAACGTAGTTATCAGAGCTAGTCTGCTGTGCTCTTGTCTACTGATCCTGGTTCCAGTTATATCAGCTAAGTCTGCCTTTTGCTTTTTGCTATTTGTTTTGGTTTTGTATTTTTGTCCAGCTTGTTCCAAATCTATATCCTGACCTTTGCTGGAAGCTCTAGGGGGGCTGGTGTTCTCCCCCCGGACCGTTAGACGGTTCGGGGGTTCTTGAATTTCCAGTGTGGATTTTGATAGGGTTTTTGTTGACCATATAAGTTACCTTTCTTTATTCTGCTATCAGTAAGCGGGCCTCTCTGTGCTAAACCTGGTTCATTTCTGTGTTTGTCATTTCCTCTTACCTCACCGTCATTATTTGTGGGGGGCTTCTATCCAGCTTTGGGGTCCCCTTCTCTGGAGGCAAGAAAGGTCTTTGTTTTCCTCTACTAGGGGTAGCTAGATTCTCCGGCTGGCGCGTGTCATCTAGAATCAACGTAGGAATGATCCCCGGCTACTTCTAGTGTTGGCGTTAGGAGTAGATATATGGTCAACCCAGTTACCACTGCCCTATGAGCTGGATTTTTGTATTCTGCAGACTTCCACGTTCCTCTGAGACCCTCGCCATTGGGGTCATAACAGTTTGCCAGGCCAGTATTAAATGTTTAATGCATTGCAGAAGAGGGATTATAAGAAAGAAGATTCTGAGTTTTTTTTTTTCTCCTTCCCCTTTACCTCAGAGTGGCTATGCTTGCTGCAGACATGAATGTCCAGACCTTGATTACAAGTGTGGACCAGCTGGCTACTCGTGTGCAGGGCATACAAGACTATGTTATCAGAAATCCTAGGTCAGAACCTAAAATACCGATTCCTGAACTGTTTTCCGGAGACAGGTTTAAGTTTAGGAATTTCGTGAATAATTGTAAATTGTTTTTGTCCCTGAGACCCTGTTCATCAGGAGATTCTGCTCAGCAAGTAAAAATTGTTATTTCGTTCTTACGGGGCGACCCTCAGGATTGGGCTTTTTCGCTGGCGCCAGGAGATCCGGCATTGGCTGATCTTGATGCGTTTTTTCTGGCGCTCGGTTTACTTTATGAGGAACCCAATCTTGAGATTCAGGCAGAAAAGGCCTTGCTGTCTATGTCTCAGGGGCAGGACGAGGCTGAAGTGTATTGCCAAAAATTTCGGAAATGGTCCGTGCTGACACATTGGAACGAGTGTGCACTGGCCGCTAATTTTAGAAATGGTCTTTCTGAAGCCATTAAGAATGTTATGGTGGGTTTTCCCATTCCCACAGGTCTGAATGATACTATGGCACTGGCTATTCAAATTGACCGGCGGTTGCGGGAGCGCAAAACCGCAAATTCCCTCATGGTGTTGTCTGAACAGACACCTAATTCGGTGCAATGTGATAGAAAAACCGCAAATTCCCTCATGGTGTTGTCTGAACAGACACCTGATTTAATGCAATGTGATAGAATCCTGACTAGAAATGAGCGGAAAATTCATAGACGCCGGAATGGCTTGTGCTACTACTGTGGTGATTCTACACATGTTATCTCAGCATGCTCTAAACGTATAGCTAAGGTTGTTAGTCCTGTCACCGTTGGTAATTTGCAACCTAAATTTATTCTGTCTGTAACTTTGATTTGCTCACTGTCATCTTATCCTGTCATGGCGTTTGTAGATTCAGGTGCTGCCCTGAGTCTCATGGATCTCTCATTTGCTAAGCGCTGTGGATTTACTCTTGAACCATTAGAAAATCCTATTCCTCTTAGGGGTATTGATGCTACACCATTGGCAGCAAATAAACCGCAGTATTGGACTCAGGTTACCATGTGCATGACTCCTGAACACCGCGAGGTGATACGTTTCCTGGTTTTACATAAAATGCATGATTTGGTCGTTTTGGGGCTGCCATGGTTACAGACCCATAATCCAGTCCTGGACTGGAAGGCTATGTCAGTCTCAAGTTGGGGCTGTCGTGGTATTCATGAGGATTCCCTGCCTGTGTCTATTGCTTCTTCTACGCCTTCGGAAGTTCCGGAGTATTTGTCTGATTATCAGGATGTCTTCAGTGAGTCTGAGTCCAGTGCACTGCCTCCTCATAGGGACTGTGACTGTGCTATAGATTTGATCCCAGGCAGTAAATTTCCTAAGGGAAGACTGTTTAATCTGTCGGTACCTGAACATACCGCTATGCGTTCATATATCAAGGAGTCTCTGGAAAAAGGACATATTCGTCCGTCTTCTTCCCCTCTTGGTGCGGGATTCTTTTTTGTGGCAAAAAAGGACGGATCTTTGAGACCTTGTATTGATTATCGGCTTTTAAATAAGATCACTGTCAAATTTCAGTATCCTTTACCGCTGTTGTCTGACTTGTTTGCCCGGATTAAGGGTGCCAAGTGGTTCACCAAGATAGACCTTCGTGGTGCGTACAACCTTGTGCGCATTAAGCAAGGTGATGAATGGAAAACCGCATTCAATACGCCCGAAGGTCATTTTGAGTACTTGGTGATGCCTTTTGGGCTCTCCAATGCGCCTTCAGTTTTTCAGTCCTTTATGCATGACATTCTTGCCGTTGGCTGAGTTTGCCCTTAATAATCGGGCTAGTTCCGCCACCTTGGTTTCGCCTTTTTTCTGCAACTCTGGTTTCCATCCTCGCTTTTCTTCGGGTCATGTGGAGCCTTCTGACTGTCCTGGGGTGGATTCTGTGGTGGATAGGTTGCAGCAGATCTGGAATCATGTGGTGGACAACTTGAAGTTGTCACAGGAGAAGGCTCAGTGCTTTGCCAACCGCCGCCGCGGTGTGGGTCCCCGACTACGCGTTGGGGATTTGGTGTGGCTTTCTTCCCGCTTTGTTCCTATGAAGGTCTCCTCTCCCAAATTTAAACCTCGTTTTATTGGGCCTTACAAGATATTGGAAATCCTTAATCCTGTATCTTTTCGTCTGGATCTTCCTGTGTCGTTTGCTATTCACAATGTATTTCATAGGTCCTTGTTGCGGCGGTACATTGTGCCTGTAGTTCCTTCTGCTGAGCCTCCTGCTCCGGTGTTGGTTGAGGGCGAGTTGGAGTACGTGGTGGAGAAGATCTTGGATTCTCGCCTCTCCAGGCGGAGGCTTCAGTACCTGGTCAAGTGGAAGGGCTATGGTCAGGAGGATAATTCCTGGGTGGTCGCCTCTGATGTTCATGCGGCCGATTTAGTTCGTGCCTTTCATGCCGCTCATCCTGATCGCCCTGGTGGTCGTGGTGAGGGTTCGGTGACCCCTCACTAAGGGGGGGGTACTGTTGTGAATTTGCTTTTTGCTCCCTCTAGTGGTTACTAGTTTTTTGACTCTGGTTTTTCTGTCATTCCTTTTATCCGCACCTGGGTCGTTAGTTAGGGGTGTTGCTATATAAGCTCCCTGGACCTTCAGTTCAATGCCTGGCAACGTAGTTATCAGAGCTAGTCTGCTGTGCTCTTGTCTACTGATCCTGGTTCCAGTTATATCAGCTAAGTCTGCCTTTTGCTTTTTGCTATTTGTTTTGGTTTTGTATTTTTGTCCAGCTTGTTCCAAATCTATATCCTGACCTTTGCTGGAAGCTCTAGGGGGGCTGGTGTTCTCCCCCCGGACCGTTAGACGGTTCGGGGGTTCTTGAATTTCCAGTGTGGATTTTGATAGGGTTTTTGTTGACCATATAAGTTACCTTTCTTTATTCTGCTATCAGTAAGCGGGCCTCTCTGTGCTAAACCTGGTTCATTTCTGTGTTTGTCATTTCCTCTTACCTCACCGTCATTATTTGTGGGGGGCTTCTATCCAGCTTTGGGGTCCCCTTCTCTGGAGGCAAGAAAGGTCTTTGTTTTCCTCTACTAGGTGTAGCTAGATTCTCCGGCTGGCGCGTGTCATCTAGAATCAACGTAGGAATGATCCCCGGCTACTTCTAGTGTTGGCGTTAGGAGTAGATATATGGTCAACCCAGTTACCACTGCCCTATGAGCTGGATTTTTGTATTCTGCATACTTCCACGTTCCTCTGAGACCCTCGCCATTGGGGTCATAACAGCCTTCCCCTAAAACATTATACAATGCTGTATCAGGAAATAAAGTTCAGTTGCTGTGATCGTTGCTGATACTTAAACAAGCTCGAGCATGCACTGAGATTGAACCAGCTTTTTGTCTGACTCATTCTTACCCGGTACCAAATGCTCATAGTCTAATTTGGAATGACTGGTGGATGAAAGGTATTGTCGTGACGACCCCGACAATTTGGCGCTTCCAACGTGGGGCGTGGCCAGCGATCCGAGACCCCCTGGACCCATCCCTGGATGTCCGTGGACGACACCCGTAGTGGCTGACCTCGAGGACTGATCACCCTCCAAACACAGTAAGTGGAGATCATATACTCTGTATGTGTCACACTTGCTAGTGTCTCAGCCGTTATTGGTTTGTCTGTGGTCTCCTTGGGTCCGAGGGGTGACCGGTCGAGTGGTGAGACCGAGCACGATCCCGTGCCATGCTTCAAACCAGCAACTGAGAGACGTCGCATCCTGCGCGTCCTCGTGTACACCATACCTACTCCACCGGTCATCGTACTCCATTCCACCACCCTACCCGTGACTATTGTCTAGTAGTGAAATAGAGTGAAAGATTGAGAAAGTTGTACATTGGGGGGCGGCTTAGAGAAAGGGACAGGAGACGCAGCCTCTGTGATATTGTACAGATAGGTAATTAAGACGTCCCGAGAGGGGACCACCTGTATTTCAGTGGAGGGGTTCTCATTAGGAGACCGCCTCCCAACGGTTTAGAATATCGTGACAGGATAGTCTGTAATCACTGGTGTTCAGGTTAGGGACAGGAAATATCGAGCATGAGGCTCTTTATTCCTAGTACGTTGAACGCGAGGTTCCGTGCTTTAGGACACAGTGTTGATATCGTTGTCAGCGGCCTGAGCTGCAGCAGGGCGCAGTATTCTGGGAGTCATGCTGCGTCTCTTAAAGCAGAAGAAGTCTGTGCCCCACAAGTTAAATGAGGATGCTGTGGAAGTCAAGACAATAGTAGAGTCACGGGAGGGCAAGAAGGCAGTCAAGAATGTTGGGAGGTTGTACAAGTATGTAGGACTGCCCTCGTCAGGGAGATTGCAGCCGTCTACATGGCACAATCTCATAGAGAACAAAAGGGGCATGTTGAAGGATAAAGGATTGTTAGAACAAGCGCAAGCTCATTTACGAGTTGCGTGAGGCTTAAAGAACGAGGGATGGAAAGAGGTTGATGGAGAAGGAGAATTAGTTTCCGTGGAAGGAAAAGAAGACTTTGAATTTGTGTGATGAATCTGATATTGTTAGCCCAAAGACGGGGAAATAAATCTGTCAGGAACGCAGGAAAGATATTCTCAATCATGGGTTTTTCTAAGGTGTTCTGGCACATGAATTGTGTGATGTAGTTTTTGTAGAAATTAATCAAGTCTGAGAACTGTATTCTGTTTCTGTGTGAAACCTTTCTAAAATATCCGATGGGAGGGGTCAAACAGCTGCGCTATTGTTTTCTTCTTTCTGTGCTGAGGAATGCTGCGATTTTCTTATCTCTGTGTCCCTGGAATGGAGGGGGCACATAGCTGTGTTCTCTTTGTATTTTCTTGGTGTAGTACGCGCTGGGAGACTTGTGTTTTGTTTAAAGCACCTGCTTCAAGTTGAGTGGTTGATATATAGCAAATTGAGGATCAACAGAGGATGTGAATTCTGATTGTTTTGTCATGTTGAAAAAGGAAAGTTGTCTATTACTATGACAAAAAAAAAAAACTGGATGTTTTGTGGTGCAAGAAGGAACTGAGAAAGTGACTGAGATTAATGTGTCGGTAAAGCAAACAATCAAAAATTTGGAACAGGGGGGCTCCCTGTTAGATGATATGGTCCCTCCCCAGGAAATCAAGCCTCTACTCCCGACTGTAAGCCCTATGCCCCTTAACCCCAAGGCACCAATATATCCTGGACTGCCGAGAAGTTCTATGGGCGTCTTATGGTAGTATTTAAAGATCTGGGTCTCATTGTAACAAAAAGCCCATACACACCTTTTTGTAGTAGCTTTAAGGTCCGGCCTTAAATCTGAATTGAAAGAGGCAATAATGTCAGTCAGACCCGATATCGAGACTTCCATTCCAGATGATGTATTAAAAGTAGTAAAAAAAAAAGGTTTTAGGAACTTACCCCGCTCTGCATCAACAGGGAAATTAAAGGTTAAATCAGTAGCCGCAGCGAATTCTGCTCTAATTCCAGCCCCCACTGCAGCTACAAGCTACAAGGACACAGCTCCGTTCCTTATCAGTGGCCCAAGTAACAGACTCCAGCTCCTGCCCTCCTCCCACCGTACACAAATTCAGTTCTCCAATACCTCTTTTAACCCTCTCCAATCTCCCTCCCAAGCCCCGCCATGTCAATTCTCAGACCAAGAGCTTGTTTTAATCGGTGTAGATGGAAGACCCAATAAATATACTCTTACAAAACCCATCCCATTGGGACTCTTCCCTGAAGTCACGGCTCAGTTCGTAATCTCTCCCATATGTCCGGTAAATTTACTGGGGGCAGATTTATTATCACAGTTCCACTCCAGAATATAATTCCAAGATGATGGTCAGATGGTCCTTACGTTATATAACCCCTATGCAGATGAACATAAGGAGATCTGTATCCTACATGCCCTTCCTACGGTTATGATGGTCCTGATAGACCCAGATTCTCCCCCAATAATGCCAGTAGAACCTGTAAAAGTGTTTCTCAAACCTGGTGCCCCTTTTTCCAAAGTCTATCAGTACCCTTTGAAACATGATCAGGAGCGGTGCCTCAAGGAGCAAATACAAACGTTACTCGATAATGGTGCCATGATACCGTGTTTCCCCATGTAACACGCCCTTGTTTCCCATTAAGAAAAGCCCCCACCCGGCTAACCCCCTGTGTACCGGCTGGTACAAGACCTACGGACAGTTAATGCAGTTACTGTTCTGGAAACTCCGGAGGTGCCTAAGCTTCCAGTTCCTATGGATCCAAATGGGGGAGGGGTAGGTGACATGGAAAAGGACACTCTTTTTTTTTCTTTCTAATATGGATCCAGAGGAACAAGATCAATTTTCCAAACCACATGATTGTCTAGAATTGATGTCTCAGGAAACGGCTGGTCTCCCTACTGTCTCTAGTGTGCCTATACTTAATGCTGATTTTGAGCTTTTTGTAGATGGATCCCGTCACCAAGATGACCAAGGACGCTTCTGTACCAGATATGCTGTGGTCTCAGAACATGAGGTAATCAAGGCAGAGTCAATGGCAGCTCATATGTGTGCACAAGAAGCAGAGATCAAGGCGCTCACAGAAGCGTGCAAACTAGCAGAAGGTAAGACTATAAATATCTACACTGATTCCAGGTATGCCTTTGGCATTGCACACGATTATGGGCCTATCTGGAGAGCCAGGGCTTTCCTGACAGCAAATGGCCACCCCATTAAACATGCTGAGGCAGTCCAGCAACTTATGAATGCACTACAGCTTCCCACCCAAGCAGGCATCATAAAGGTAAAGGCACATACCAAAGGCACTGATGGACAGGCAAAGGGTAACGCACTGGCACACCAGGCTGCCAAGAAAGCAGCAAGCACTCCTGTAGCCTCTAAAGTACGTCACCTGGACACCCCACCATCTCCACTTGTGTCAAAAGACATCTTAGCCCGGTTACAAGAACAGGCAAGTAAGGAGGAGAAAAATAGGTGGCAAGACATAGGGGCTTGCTCTGATACCGTCACTGGACTATGGGGGAGGGGTGAAAAGGTCTGCCTACTACAGGTACTGTACCCAATGATGGCACAGGTTCTACACGAGAATGTGCACGACTCGAAGACGGCCATGTGTGACACCCTACAGAAACAATGGATTGCCCCCGGGGTTTCCCACCTGCGCAGAAAGGCAGGTACAGAGCTGCATGATATGTGCCACACATAATCAGGGTAGGACAGTGAAAACTCCATCCAAACACACTCCCCGGCCCCTTTACCCATTCCAGAGACTGCAGATTGATTATATTCGGTTGCCTAGGGTAGGGACGTATGAGTATGTGTTGGTCTGCATTGATTTTTTCTCAGGTTGGCCAGGAGCCTACCCAGTTGCCAAAGCTACGGCAAAGACAACGGCGAAGAAACTGATGGCTGAGATCATATGCAGGTATGGAGTTCCTGAAGTCATTGAAAGCGATCGGGGTTCCCATTTTACTGGAGAGATCATGTCAGAGGTAATGGCAGCACTGGGGGTAAGTCAAGCATTGCATACTCCATACCATCCACAGAGCAGTGGAAGAGTGGAGAGACTAAATGGAACTTTTAAGCTTAAAATCCAGAAGGCAATGGCAGAGACTGGTAAACCATGGACAGAATGCCTTTCTCTGGCTTTGTTTTCAGTAAAGATATACCCCAAACAGGAAGACGGGACTGTCACCATATGAGATTCTGTTTGGCAGGGGCCCCAATCTTGGATGTTTCTTTCCACAACAGTTGCAGCTCAAGTACCAGGACTTGACTAGCTATGTGCAGGCCTTACATGGACACCTTGCCAAAGTGCATTTAACTGTCTTCAGTTCTCTTCCAGACCCAGGCAAGGTTCCTGGACACCATCCCTTGGAGCCAGGAGACTGGGTAGTGATAAAGCGGCACGTCCGAAAGAGCCTGGAACCAAGATTTGACGGACCATACCAAGTGCTCCTGACCACAGCCACAGCTGTCAAGCTCGAAGGAAGACCTAGTTGGATCCACGCCTCACACTGTAAAAGAGACTGAACCAGTGTTTAGTCACAGTAGTGACTGAAGGGAAATGTTGCTGTTGTTTTTGGTCCTGGGGCTGGGGGCCATCCTTGCCCCTACCTCTTCGGCCCCTATTGTAAATAAGAATCCCGGTGCCACTATTCTCTGGGTAAACTTAAAGGCCCCGGTAAATATCTGGCAATTTGATTTCTGTGATGTAGTCAAGTGCCTCGAGACTCAACAGGTGGTAGAGGGAATCATCCAGTTTTATATATGTGTTACCAGAAATGACAACAATAATTGTTATTATTGGTCAGATGCTGCCTGGAATACGGGGGATGATTGGGGATATAGACCTAGCGAAGCCATGTTCCCTAAGGATGGGACGGGTAGGAGTCTTCGTGGGAGAATGCATCTAACAGCCCTTCTACAACCACCTAGGGGCTGTAGATGGGGTAGAAACTGTCACCCCCTCCTCCTAAATCTTGAAAGCCCCCAATCTGCTGACCTGCAGACATTTGTACTGGGAAGGCATTTTCATAATACTGATGATACTATGGGAATTTAGGCCATATACAGCTCCAGGATATTAGCTTCAGACCAACCAAGGCCCCTGTTACCAGTACAGCTTAAACAGGCCCAGGTGAGCATTTGCAAAATGTAGTTAACGAAGTAATCCCCATTCCGGGTCTCAGTTGGCAAGAAGTTTTCTCCATAGAAACACAAACAGCCCCAAGGAAAAATTTATGGTTAGAATGGGTGAGATACAATGTAAGAGTTCAGAATATCTCTGTAGGATGTATTGCTTGTGCTGCTGCGAATACACATCTATACACACATGCATTGCTTTTTCCTGATGACAACACCACTGCCTGTGTCATGAATCTGTTGAAAGGTCTGAAGCCCACTGATTGCCCAGATTATGTCCCACTAATTCATGAGAAACCCAAACTAAAGGTCCCAGGAGAAGTAACAGTATTAGCTGACAATTACACCTGCTATAATTCCCACGACACCACAAGTACACCAGTAGGGATCTTCGAGACAGGTTTCTGCAAAGAGAACAGTTCTCTAGATACTGACTTGCTAATTAAACATACACAATATATGTACGACATTTATTGGTTATGTGGAGATGGTAAGCTCCGTCCTAGGTTGCCTAATGCCTGGACAGGTCAATGCACCCTTGTTAAACTAGCCATGCAGTTCAAGATTTTACCTTGGGATCCAGAGACACCTGATGAACCTACCAGAAAGAGGAGAAGCCTTGATCAGCTCCATATGAGTTATGAAGAAGATCCACTAGTATATATTGATGCCATTGGAGTGCCAAGGGGGGTGCCTGACCAGTTTAAAGCTCAGAACCAGATTTATGCCGGCTTTGCTTCTTTGATCCCACAGGTGCAGATTAATAAAAATGTTGATTGGATCAATTACATATATTATAGTGAACAAAGATTCGTCAATTATAGCTGTGATGCCTTTCAGGGTATAGTAGAGGAACTGGGCCCTAATACTAGAATGACCCTCCAAAACCGACTAGCCCTTGATATGATCTTAGCTGAGAAAGGAGGAGTTTGTGGGATGATAGGAGAAGAATGTTGTACCTATATCCCTCAGAACTCTGGAGTGAATGGAAAAACCAAGATAGCCCTTAAAAAGATAACTGGGTTAGCAGCAGAATTGAAAACTAATGCTGGGGTAGACACATCTTTCTTTTCCGGCTGGTTGGGTGGGCTCAAGGGATTCCTTCAACAAGCTTGTCTGGTACTGATTGCCCTCCTTATAATTGGATCGATAATTCTCTGTTGTGTTATACCCTTGTATAAAAAGGTTATTGCTAAAGCAATTCCGACTGGCACCTTCCTCAATCAAGAAGTAGACCCACTAGAGTACGATGGTACTGATCCAGGGGAGATCCCTAAGTACGTCCCCCTCAAGAAATTAGACAAAACCCCCTATTCTCAGATGACGCTAAGAGATTTAGTTTAGGGACAGCGGGAGAACTCCATGTGAGGTTAGTGGAGGGTTCAGCTGCCTGGAGGCCTCTCGCAAGGGGAGAGCTTCTGAGGTGTCTGAATGAAGAAATCCACCTCCCCTTTCCCCATCACATGGACAGTCTCGAAGGATCTTTCTTGAAGGGAAAAACTTAGTGTTTAGGGGGGATTGTCAGGGTGAAAAGATATATCTTTATACACTTTTGTACTTTTATATTTTTATGTTGTGAAACAATAAGTTTTCCCTTTCTGCTAGCTGATGTAGATGTAACTATATTTAAAATGGCTGCCGGTATTCACCTATGCCCTACTTTTGTTTTTGAGAAGCTAAGTTTCGTTTCTGTTGAAGACGAAACTTGAGAAATGTGAAGAGAGGAGGATCCACCAGATGACGTCAGGACTAATCAGAAAGACAGAATACTAGACATATATTGCTTAAAGGGCCACTGTCACCCCCCCCCCAGCCGTTATAAACTAAAAGAGCCACCTTGTGCAGCAGTAATGCTGCAGTCTAACAAGGTGGCTCTTTTAGTTTTTGATTCATTTATTACCTCAATAAAGCGTTTTAAAAATTGGCCACAAATACCAGATATTGTACCTGGAGGCGGTCCGAATCGTCCTCTATCAATCTCCCAACTGCCGTCACTCTTCTCTTCAGGGGCAATGGTCGCCGCCCCCTTCGCGCTGTTGCTTCTTAAATCCGGCACCTGCGCTCCACGGCTACTTCTAGTTGCGGTGTTAGGTTCAGGGTCTGCGGTCAGTACAGGTACCACCTTCTCCAGAGTACGTCCCATGCTGCTCTTAGGCCACCAGATCATAACAGTACAACTGGCCAACAATGAGTTATCCGCATCTCAGAAGAAGGGAAGGAAAGTGCTGAGCCATTTTTTTTTCTGTAGTCTGTTGTGTTTTTTTTTTCTCTTCCCTCTTTGCCTCTGGGTGGCTCCGGAGTTCGGCGCTGGTATGGATGTTCAGGAATTGGCTTCTCATGTGGATCAACTTGCTGCTAGAGTACAGGGTATTTCTGATTATATCGTTCACACTCCAGTTTTAGAGCCTAGAATTCCAACTCCTGATTTGTTTTTTGGGTATAGGTCCAAATTTCTGAGCTTTAAAAATAACTGTAAACTGTTTTTTTCTCTGAAACCCCGTTCCTCTGGTGATCCCATCCAGCAGGTTAAAATTATTATATCTCTGCTGCGTGGTGACCCCCAGGATTGGGCATTTGCCCTGGAACCTGGGAATCCGGCGTTACTTAATGTAGACACCTTTTTTCAGGCGCTTGGGTTATTGTATGACGAACCTAATTCAGTGGATCATGCTGAGAAGACCTTGTTGGCCCTGTCTCAGGGCCAAGAAGCGGCAGAATCATATTGCCAGAAGTTTAGAAAATGGTCTGTACTGACTAAATGGAATGAGGATGCCTTGGCGGCAATCTTCAGAAAGGGTCTTTCTGAATCCATTAAAGATGTTATGGTGGGGATCCCCACGCCTGTTGGTCTGAGTGATTCTATGTCTCTGGCCATTCAGATTGATCGGCGCTTGCACGAGCGCAGAGTTGTGCACACTATGGCATTATCTTCCGAGCGGAGTCCTGAGCCTAGGCAGTGTGATAGGATTGTGTCTAGAGCTGAACGACAAGGATTCAGACGTCAGAATAGGTTGTGTTTTTACTGCGGCGATTCTGCTCATGTTATTTCTGATTGCCCTAAGCGTACCAAGAGAATCGCTGGTTCTGTTACCATCAGTACTGTACAACCTAAATTTCTGTTATCTGTGACCCTGATCTGCTCATTATCGTCATTTTCTGTCATGGCATTTGTGGATTCAGGCGCCGCTCTAAATTTAATGGACTTAGAATTTGCCAGACGTTGTGGTTTCCCCTTGCAGCCTTTGCAGAGTCCTATTCCTTTGAGGGGCATTGATGCTACACCGTTGGCTAAAAATAAACCTCAGTTTTGGACACAGCTGACCATGTGCATGGTGCCAGCCCATCAGGAAGATTGTCGTTTTCTGGTGTTGCATAATTTGCATGATGCTATTGTGCTGGGTTTCCCATGGTTACAGGTGCATAATCCGGTATTAGATTTTAAATCTATGTCTGTGACTAGTTGGGGTTGTCAGGGGGTTCATGGTGATGTTCCTGTGATGTCAATTGCCTCCTCCCCCTCTTCTGAAATTCCTGAGTTTTTGTCAGATTTCCAGGATGTATTCAATGAGCCCAAGTCCAGTTCCCTTCCACCGCATAGGGACTGTGATTGTGCTATTAACTTGATTCCAGGCTGTAAGTTCCCTAAAGGCCGACTTTTCAACCTGTCTGTGTCAGAACATACCGCCATGCGGAGCTATGTGAAGGAGTCCTTGGAGAAGGGGCATATTCGGCCATCTTCTTCACCATTGGAAGCAGGTTTTTTCTTTGTTGCCAAAAAAGATGGCTCCTTGAGACCCTGTATTGATTATCGCCTCTTGAATAAGATCACGGTCAAATTCCAATACCCTTTGCCTTTGCTTTCTGATCTGTTTGCTAGGATTAAGGGGGCTAGTTGGTTTACTAAGATTGACTTTCGAGGGGCATATAATCTGGTTCGTATTAAGCAGGGGGACGAATGGAAAACTGAGTTTAATACGCCCGAAGGCCATTTTGAATACCTTGTGATGCCATTCGGACTCTCTAATGCTCCATCTGTGTTTCAGTCCTTCATGCATGATATATTTCGGAATTATCTTGATAAATTCATGACTGTATATTTGGATGATATTTTGATTTTTTCAGATGATTGGGAGTCTCATGTGAAACAAGTCAGGATTAGGGTTGAGCGACTTTCATTTTTTTAAGATCGAGTCGGGTTTTGCGAAACCCGACTTTGTCCAAAGTCGAGTCGAGTGCAGTCGGCCGATTATCGCTAAAAGTCGGGGATCGACCGAAACACGAAACCCAATGCAAGTCAATGGGGAAGCATAGTCGGCAGTGAGTGGAGGCCAGGAAAACACCTACAGTGCCCATTTTAATGCCAAAAACATCCATTCTTGTTTCTGAAGCTTGTCAATCTTAATTAACGTTATAATAATAGTTGGGCATTGGAAATTGGGGGTCATTTGGCAAAAGTTGTGGGGGGTAGGGCTGGTTCAAGGTTTTAGTGGGCCCAGGAAACGTGGACTACGTCATGGCGGTGGAGCAGTGAGAGGTAAGTATGTCAAGTTTGCAAGTGCTGTGATCCTAAGCAAGCAGGGGGGGCCCACTCGTTGGCATTGGCACTGGCACAGGGCCCCTCAAAGTACAGCGGTGTGTTTGCACGGTGGGGGCGCCTCCCACCAGCAGCGACACTTTTGCGTACTCTGAGGGGCCCTGTGCCAGTGACGTCACCAACGAGTATGCCCCCCCACCTGATGAAGGAACCTGCACTTTCATCTGCACCTTCCTCTTTGTCCCTGTGTAAGGTGGTATAACATGCGGGAAGGGGAACCTTACTTTCAGCAGGGTCAGATTCTGGCTGTGTAGAGTGCAAGGGGAATGTAGTGGTCTAGGTCAATGTACCAGCAGACTCATCTAGCAGTGGCTGGGCAATGGGCAGGATGAGGAGGAAACACAGATATAGGGCCAAAGAATAAAGTAGGCTAAATGCAGTTCAAAATTGGTAACAAGAATAAACAGGCGGCATTGCTTTGTTCAGTGGAGTAGCAAACCCAGGAGCAGCAGACACTGTTTTAAGGGCCCAACCACACTAGTAGGCCAAATGCAGTTTAATATCTGCTACTATAGGCCAAAAGCCTAAAGACTGAAGCTCAGCTTTATACAGTGGAGGACAACACCAGGGAGCGGCACACTCCGTTAGTAGGCCCCAACCAAAGTTGAAGGCCAAATGCAGTTTAATATCTAAAGGCCCCGTCACACACAGCGACGCTGCAGCGATACAGACAACGATGCTGATCGCTGCAGCGTCGCTGTTTTGTCGCTGTGTGGTTGCTGGGGAGCTGTCACACAGACCGCTCTCCAGCGACCAACTATGCTGAGATCCCAGGTAACCAGGGTAAACATCGGGTTACTAAGCGCAGGGCCGCGCTTAGTAACCCGATGTTTACCGTGGTTACCAGCGTAAAAGTTAAAAAAAACAAACAGTACATACTTACATTCCGGTGTCTGTCCCCCGGCGTTCTGCTTCTCTGCACTGTGTAAGCACAGCGGCCGGAAAGCAGAGCGGTGATGTCACCGCTGTGCTGTGTTTTCCGGCTGGCCGGCGCTCACAGTGCAGAGAAGCACAGCGCCGGGGGACAGACACCGGAATGTAAGTATGTACTGTTTGTTTTTTTTTACTTTTACGCTGGTAACCACGGTAAATATCGGGTTACTAAGCACGGCCCTGCACTTAGTAACCCGATGTTTACCCTGGTTACCAGTGAAGACATCGCTGAATCCGTGTCACACACACCGATTCAGCGATGTCAGCGGGACCTCAACGACCAAAAAAAGGTCCAGGCCATTCCGACACGACCAGCGATCTCACAGCAGGGGCCTGGTCGCTGGTACGTGTCACACATAGCGAGATCGCTACTGAGGTCGCTGTTGCGTCACAAAACCACCAGGGAGTGGCAGACACCGTTAGTAGGCCGTAACCACCAATTATTTAAAAAAACAGCACTTAATGAGAGCCAGAAGGTTGAAGCTCAGATTTATACAGTGGAGGACAACACCAGGGAGCGGCAGACACCGTTAGTAGGCCCTAACCACCAATTTATTTAAAGAAAGAACTTAATGAAAGCCAGAAGGTTGAAGCTCAGATTTATACAGTGGAGGACAACACCAGGGAGCGGCAGACACCGTTAGTAGGCCCTAACCACCAATTTATTTAAAGAAAGCACTTAATGAGAGCCAGAAGGTTGAAGCTCAGATTTATACAGTGGAGGACAACACCAGTGAGCGGCAGACACCGTTAGTAGGCCGTAACCACCAATTTTTTGTTAAAAAAGCACTTAATGAGAGCCAGAAGGTTGAAGCTCAGACAAGGCAACCTGGAGGAGAACACCAAGGAGGAGGAGAACACTCAGGAGGAGGACAACACCCAGGAGCGGCAGACACCGTTAGTAGGCCCTAACCACCAATTTATTTAAAGAAAGCACTTAATGAGAGCCAGAAGGTTGAAGCTCAGATTTATACAGTGGAGGACAACACCAGGGAGCGGCAGACACCGTTAGTAGGCCCTAACCACCAATTTATTTAAAGAAAACACTTAATGAGAGCCAGAAGGTTGAAGCTCAGATTTATACAGTGGAGGACAACACCAGGGAGCGGCAGACACCGTTAGTAGGCCGTAACCACCAATTTATTTAAAGAAAGCACTTAATGAGAGCCAGAAGGTTGAAGCTCAGATTTATACAGTGGAGGACAACACCAGGGAGCGGCAGACACCGTTAGTAGGCCCTAACCACCAATTTATTTAAAGAAAGCACTTAATGAGAGCCAGAAGGTTGAAGCTCAGATTTATACAGTGGAGGACAACACCAGGGAGCGGCAGACACCGTTAGTAGGCCGTAACCACCAATTTTTTGTTAAAAAAGCACTTAATGAGAGCCAGAAGGTTGAAGCTCACACAAGGCAACCTGGAGGAGAACACCAAGGAGGAGGAGAACACTCAGGAGGAGGACAACACCCAGGAGCGGCAGACACCGTTAGTAGGCCCTAACCACTAATTTATTTAAAGAAAGCACTTAATGAGAGCCAGAAGGTTGAAGCTCAGATTTAGACAGTGGAGGACAACACCAGGGAGCGGCAGACACCGTTAGTAGGCCTTAACCACCAATTTATTTAAAGAAAGCACTTAATGAGAGCCAGAAGGTTGAAGCTCAGATTTAGACAGTGGAGGACAACACCAGGGAGCGGCAGACACCGTTAGTAGGCCCCAACCACCAATTTTTTTAAAAAAAGCACTTAATGAGAGCCAGAAGGTTGAAGCTCAGATTTATACAGTCGAGGACAATTTGAATTAGGGACTGCAGACAGACTTAGTAGGCTGTCCCCTGTGGACCATGCATCCACCACATTAACCCATTGCGCCGTAATGGACACGTAACCTTCCGTGGCCATGCCTACAGGTCCATGCGTCTGTTGTCAGGTGCACCTTTGTACTCACAGATTGCCAGAGTGCATGGACAATGCGGTCTTTTACATGCTGGTGGAGGGTTGGGATGGCTTTTCTCGCAAAAGAAGTGTCGACTGGTTAGCTTGTAGCGTGGTACAGCGTAGTCCATCATGGCTTTATTAATATTAAATAAAATATATAAATAGGCTCTATGAACTTTTAAATAGGTTCCAGGGGTACACGGGCAGCATTGGTGTGGTCAGCGGAGGACGATTGCAAGGAGGGACCGCAGACAGGCTTACTAGGCCTAAAATAACTAAAAATAGGCTCAAGGCACTTAGAGTTATCTCGCAGGGGTACACAGGCAGCATTGTTGTGGTCAGTGGAGGAGGATTGCAAGGAGGGACCGCAGACAGGCTTACTAGGCTGTTGTGAATTTGGATTCTGGGCTCCCCCGGTGGCTACTGGTGGAATTGAACTGGTGTCTTCATCTTCTCTGCTCACCTGTTCCCATCAAGATGTGGGAGTCGCTATATAACCTTGCTGCTCTGTTAGTTTCTTGCCGGTCAACAATGTTATCAGAAGCCTCTCTGTGCTTGTTCCTGCTCCTAGACAACTACTAGATAAGTTGGACTCTTGTCCATGTTTGTTTTTGCATTTTTGTTCCAGTTCACAGCTGTAGTTTTGTTACTGTGTCTGGAAAGCTCTTGTGAACAGGAATTGCCACTCTGGTGTTATGAGTTAATGCCAGAGTTTTAAAGTAATTTCTGGATGGTGTTTTGATTAGGGTTTTTAGCTGACCATGAAAGTGTCCTTTCTGTCTTCTGCTATGTAGTAAGTGGACCTCAAATTTGCTAAACCTATTTTCATACTACGTTTGTTGTTTCATCTTAATTCACCGCCAATACATGTGGGGGGCCTCTGTCTCCTTTTGGGGTATTTCTCTAGAGGTGAGCTAGGACTAATATTTTCCTCTGCTAGCATTATTTAGTCCTCCGGCTGGTGCTGGGCATCTAGAATCAACGTAGGCATGCTACCCGGCCACTGCTAGTTGTGTGTTAGGTTTAGTTCATGGTCAGCTCAGTTCCCATCTTCCAAGAGCTAGTTCCTATATATGCTTATGCTATGATCTCTTGCCATTGAGATCATGACAGTTTGACCGGCCCACTAAAGGGTTAAAATCCTTGGCTGAGAAAGGAGAGAAATAAGTAGTCTGCTGAAATTTTTTTTTTTTTTTTTTTTTTCTCCCCTTTGAATGGCTCTGTGTCCACCTGTTTGTAATGGATCTTCAGAGGGTAACTGCAGGTTTGAATAATCTCGCCACGAAGGTACAAAATTTGCAAGATTTTGTTTGTCATGCACCTGTATCTGAGCCGAGAATTCCTTTGCCGGAATTTTTCTCGGGGAATAGATCTGGGTTTCAGAATTTTCGAAATAATTGCAAATTATTTTTGTCCCTGAAATCTCGCTCTGCCGGAGACCCTGCACAGCAGGTCAGGATTGTGATTTCCTTGCTCCGGGGCGACCCTCAAGACTGGGCTTTTTCATTGACACCAGGGGATCCTGCGTTGCTCAATGTGGATGCGTTTTTTCTGGCCTTGGGGTTGCTTTATGACGAACCTCATTTGGAGCTTCAGGCAGAAAAAACTTTGATGTCCCTATCTCAGGGGCAAGATGAAGCGGAAATCTACTGCCAAAGATTCCGTAAATGGTCTGTGCTTACTCAGTGGAATGAGTGCGCCCTGGCGGCGACTTTCAGAGAGGGTCTCTCTGATGCCATTAAGGATGTTATGGTGGGGTTCCCTGTGCCTGCGGGTCTGAATGAGTCCATGACAATGGCTATTCAGATCGATAGGCGTTTGCGGGAGCGCAAACCAGTGCACCATCTGGCGGTGTCCACTGAGAAATCGCCAGAGAGTATGCAGTGTGATAGAATTCTGTCCCGAAGCGAGCGGCAGAATTTTAGACGGAAAAATGGGTTGTGTTTCTATTGTGGTGATTCTACTCATGTTATATCAGCATGCTCTAAGCGCACTAAAAAACTTGGTAAATCTGTTTCCATTTGCACCTTACCGTCTAAGTTTATTCTATCTGTGACCCTGATTTGCTCTTTGTCATCTATTACCACGGACGCCTATGTCGACTCTGGCGCCGCTTTGAGTCTTATGGATTGGTCCTTTGCCAAACGCTGTGGGTATGATTTAGAGCCTTTGGAGACTCCTATTCCTCTGAAGGGGATTGACTCCACCCCATTGGCTAATAATAAACCACAATACTGGACACAAGTAACTATGCGTATTAATCCGGGTCACCAGGAGATTATTCGCTTTCTGGTGCTGTATAATCTACATGATGATTTGGTGCTAGGATTGCCTTGGCTGCAATCTCACAACCCAGTCCTCGACTGGAGAGCTATGTCTGTGTTGAGCTGGGGATGTAAGGGGTCTCATGGGGATGTACCTGTGGTTTCCATTTCATCATCTATTCCCTCTGAAATTCCTGAGTTCCTGTCTGACTATCGTGACGTCTTTGAAGAATCCAAGCTTGGTTCGTTACCTCCGCACCGAGAGTGCGATTGTGCCATAGATTTAATCCCGGGTAGTAAATACCCAAAGGGTCGTTTATTTAATCTGTCTGTGCCTGAACATGCTGCTATGCGTGAATATATAAAGGAGTCCTTGGAAAAGGGACATATTCGTCCATCGTCATCTCCCTTAGGAGCCGGTTTTTTCTTTGTGTCAAAAAAAGACGGCTCTTTGAGACCATGTATTGATTATCGGCTTTTGAATAAAATCACTGTTAAATATCAATACCCATTGCC
Organism: Ranitomeya variabilis; assembly: GCF_051348905.1. Lineage (NCBI taxonomy): Eukaryota > Metazoa > Chordata > Amphibia > Anura > Dendrobatidae > Ranitomeya > Ranitomeya variabilis. Next base: position 645,992,102 of record NC_135233.1, on the reverse strand, counting down.
GTTGCTGACTGATTTGTTTGCTCGCATAAAGGGGGCCAAGTGGTTCTCTAAGATTGACCTTCGTGGGGCGTATAATTTGGTGCGAATCAGGCAGGGGGATGAGTGGAAAACCGCATTTAATACGCCCGAGGGCCACTTTGAGTATTTAGTGATGCCTTTTGGTCTTTCTAATGCTCCGTCAGTTTTCCAGTCCTTTATGCATGATATTTTTCGCGATTATTTGGATAAATTTATGATTGTGTATCTGGATGATATTCTGATTTTTTCGGATGACTGGGACTCTCATGTCCAGCAAGTCAGGAGGGTTTTTCAGGTTTTGCGGTCTAATTCTTTGTGTGTGAAGGGTTCTAAGTGTGTTTTTGGGGTACAGAGGATTTCCTTTTTGGGATATATTTTTTCCCCCTCTTCCATTGAAATGGATCCTGTCAAGGTTCAAGCTATTTGTGATTGGACGCAGCCCTCTTCTCTTAAGAGTCTTCAGAAATTTTTGGGCTTTGCTAACTTTTATCGTCGATTTATTGCTGGTTTTTCGGATATTGCTAAGCCATTGACCGATTTGACTAAGAAGGGTGCTGATGTTGCTGATTGGTCCCCTGATGCTGTGGAGGCCTTTCGGGAGCTTAAGCGCCGTTTTTCCTCTGCCCCTGTGTTGCGTCAGCCTGATGTTGCTCTACCTTTTCAGGTTGAGGTCGACGCTTCTGAGATCGGAGCTGGGGCAGTGTTGTCGCAGAAAAGTTCTGACTGCTCCGTGATGAGGCCTTGTGCCTTCTTTTCCCGTAAATTTTCGCCCGCTGAGCGGAATTATGATGTTGGGAATCGGGAGCTTTTGGCCATGAAGTGGGCTTTTGAGGAGTGGCGCCATTGGCTTGAGGGGGCCAGACATCAGGTGGTGGTATTGACTGACCACAAAAATTTGATTTATCTTGAGACCGCCAGGCGCCTGAATCCTAGACAGGCGCGCTGGTCATTATTTTTCTCTCGGTTTAATTTTGTGGTGTCATACCTACCGGGTTCTAAGAATGTTAAGGCGGATGCCCTTTCTAGGAGTTTTGAGCCTGACTCACCTGGTAACTCTGAGCCCACAGGTATCCTTAAGGATGGAGTGGTATTGTCAGCCGTTTCTCCAGACCTGCGGCGGGCCTTGCAGGAGTTTCAGGCGGATAGACCTGATCGTTGCCCACCTGATAAACTGTTTGTTCCTGATGATTGGACCAGTAGAGTCATCTCTGAGGTTCATTCTTCTGCGTTGGCAGGTCATCCTGGCATTTTTGGTACCAGGGATTTGGTGGCAAGGTCCTTCTGGTGGCCTTCCCTGTCACGAGATGTGCGAGGCTTTGTGCAGTCTTGTTACGTTTGTGCTCGGGCCAAGCCTTGTTGTTCTCGGGCTAGTGGATTGTTGTTGCCCTTGCCTATTCCTAAGAGGCCTTGGACGCACATCTCGATGGATTTTATTTCAGATCTGCCTGTTTCTCAGAAGATGTCTGTCATCTGGGTGGTGTGTGACCGTTTCTCTAAGATGGTCCATTTGGTTCCTCTGCCCAAGTTGCCTTCTTCTTCCGAGTTGGTTCCTCTGTTTTTTCAAAATGTTGTTCGTTTGCATGGTATTCCTGAGAATATCGTTTCTGACAGAGGGACCCAATTCGTGTCTAGATTTTGGCGGGCATTCTGTGCTAGGATGGGCATAGATTTATCTTTTTCGTCCGCTTTCCATCCTCAGACGAATGGCCAGACCGAGCGGATTAATCAGACCCTGGAGACATATCTGAGGTGTTTTGTGTCTGCTGACCAGGATGATTGGGTTGCTTTTTTGCCATTGGCGGAGTTCGCTCTCAATAATCGGGCCAGCTCTGCCACTTTGGTGTCCCCGTTTTTCTGTAATTCGGGGTTTCATCCTCGATTTTCCTCTGGTCAGGTGGAATCTTCGGATTGTCCTGGAGTGGATGCTGTGGTGGAGAGATTGCATCAGATCTGGGGGCAGGTGGTGGACAATTTGAGGTTGTCCCAGGAGAAGACTCAGCTTTTTGCCAACCGCCACCGTCGTGTTGGTCCTCGGCTTTGTGTTGGGGATTTGGTGTGGTTGTCTTCTCGTTTTGTCCCTATGAGGGTCTCTTCTCCTAAGTTTAAGCCTCGGTTCATTGGCCCGTATAAGATATTGGAGATTCTTAACCCTGTTTCCTTCCGTTTGGACCTCCCTGCATCCTTTTCTATTCATAACGTTTTTCATCGGTCATTATTGCGCAGGTATGAGGTACCGGTTGTGCCTTCCGTTGAGCCTCCTGCTCCGGTGTTGGTTGAGGGTGAGTTGGAGTACGTTGTGGAGAAAATCTTAGACTCTCGTGTTTCCAGACGGAGACTCCAGTATCTGGTCAAGTGGAAGGGATACGGCCAGGAGGATAATTCTTGGGTGAATGCATCTGATGTTCATGCCTCTGATCTGGTTCGTGCCTTTCATAGGGCCCATCCTGATCGCCCTGGTGGTTCTGGTGAGGGTTCGGTGCCCCCTCCTTGAGGGGGGGGTACTGTTGTGAATTTGGATTCTGGGCTCCCCCGGTGGCTACTGGTGGAATTGAACTGGTGTCTTCATCTTCTCTGCTCACCTGTTCCCATCAAGATGTGGGAGTCGCTATATAACCTTGCTGCTCTGTTAGTTTCTTGCCGGTCAACAATGTTATCAGAAGCCTCTCTGTGCTTGTTCCTGCTCCTAGACAACTACTAGATAAGTTGGACTCTTGTCCATGTTTGTTTTTGCATTTTTGTTCCAGTTCACAGCTGTAGTTTTGTTACTGTGTCTGGAAAGCTCTTGTGAACAGGAATTGCCACTCTGGTGTTATGAGTTAATGCCAGAGTTTTAAAGTAATTTCTGGATGGTGTTTTGATTAGGGTTTTTAGCTGACCATGAAAGTGTCCTTTCTGTCTTCTGCTATGTAGTAAGTGGACCTCAAATTTGCTAAACCTATTTTCATACTACGTTTGTTGTTTCATCTTAATTCACCGCCAATACATGTGGGGGGCCTCTGTCTCCTTTTGGGGTATTTCTCTAGAGGTGAGCTAGGACTAATATTTTCCTCTGCTAGCATTATTTAGTCCTCCGGCTGGTGCTGGGCATCTAGAATCAACGTAGGCATGCTACCCGGCCACTGCTAGTTGTGTGTTAGGTTTAGTTCATGGTCAGCTCAGTTCCCATCTTCCAAGAGCTAGTTCCTATATATGCTTATGCTATGATCTCTTGCCATTGAGATCATGACACTAGGCCTAACATAGATAAAAATAGGCTCAATGCAGTTTTAAATAGGTTACATGGATACACAGGCAGCATTGTGGTCAGTGGAGGAGGATTTCAAGGAGGGACCGCAGACAGGCTTACTAGGCCTAAAATAACTAAAAATAGGCTCAAGGCACTTAGAGTTATCTCGCAGGGGTACACAGGCAGCATTGTTGTGGTCAGTGGAGGAGGATTGCAAGGAGGGACCGCAGACAGGCTTACTAGGCCTAACATAAATAAAAATAGGCTCAATGCAGTTTTAAATAGGTTACATGGATACACAGGCAGCATTGTGGTCAGTGGAGGAGGATTGTAAAGAGGGACCGCAGACAGGCTTACTAGGCCTAAAATAACTAAAAATAGGCTCAAGGCACTTAGAGTTATCTCGCAGGGGTACACAGGCAGCATTGTTGTGGTCAGTGGAGGAGGATTGCAAGGAGGGACCGCAGACAGGCTTACTAGGCCTAACATAAATAAAAATAGGCTCAATGCAGTTTTAAATAGGTTACATGGATACACAGGCAGCATTGTGGTCAGTGGAGGAGGATTGCAAGGAGGGACCGCAGACAGGCTTACTAGGCCTAAAATAACTAAAAATAGGCTCAAGGCACTTAGAGTTATCTCTCAGGGGTACACAGGCAGCATTGTTGTGGTCAGTGGAGGAGGATTGCAAGGAGGGACCGCAGACAGGCTTACTAGGCCTAACATAAATAAAAATAGGTCAATGCAGTTTTAAATAGGTTACATGGATACACAGGCAGCATTGTGGTCAGTGGAGGAGGATTGCAAGGAGGGACCGCAGACAGGCTTACTAGGCCTAAAATAACTAAAAATAGGCTCAAGGCACTTAGAGTTATCTTGCAGGGGTACACAGGCAGCATTGTTGTGGTCAGTGGAGGAGGATTGCAAGGAGGGACCGCAGACTGGCTTACTAGGCCTAACATAAATAAAAACAGGCTCAATGCAGTTTTAAATAGGTTACATGGATACACAGGCAGCATTGTGGTCAGTGGAGGAGGATTGCAAGGAGGGACCGCAGACAGGCTTACTAGGCCTAAAATAACTAAAAATAGGCTCAAGGCACTTAGAGTTATCTCGCAAGGGTACACAGGCAGCATTGGTGTGGTCAGCGGAGGATGATTGCAAGGAGTGTCTGACAGTTAGTACTCACAAAAAATAAATAGATGTTAATGTCTCGCAAAACAACAACAAAAAAAAAAAGTGTGGCATACTTAGGTACAGGGGTGGGCTCATCTGCTGAGTTTCTGACATAGTAATTTGGCAGTAAGTATTTACTGGTGTCAATATAGGACACTGACCCAGACTACTTTAACTAGCATCATAGATGTCAACAAATTGGTATTGTCAGTGCCAGGCATTGAATGATGTCAGCGCATAGACTAAACATTGGTGGAGCTGTGAGAGATAATTTTGCACGTGGTAGAGCACAGTTTGAGCTGGGGGGGGTGAACTCTCTTGTGGCCGGCGGTACCGTCCCAGGGCCCCTCATGTTACAACGGTGTGTCTGACGTTGGGTGCGCGCCACCACCGCCAGAGACACTTTATTGTACTATGAGGGACCCAGTGGAAGTGCCGTCGACCAAAAGCGGGCACACCCACCTCTTCAGACAAACGGCACTCTAACGGATGCTTGCGCCAAGTGGCGAGACCACGGCCCCGTGGGGGGAGTTTTCCCATTGAGGGAGGTGTAAACATGTCGTATGCTGGACAAACAGCTGCTGCAAATTAAGAGATTGGAACACTCAGTAAGACCAGTCCACAAGCAAGACCTTTTTATAGGAAAGCTAGGTGTCAGCCAGGAAAGTTGGGACAACATAATTTGAAATCCAGGAGTGGTTCATTTTAATGAAGGTTAGATCATCCACATTTTGGGTAGCCAGACGAGTCCTTTTTTCGGTTAATATTGAACCAGCAGCACTGAATACTCTTTCTGATAGCACACTAGCTGCTGGGCAAGCAAGCTCCTGCAATGCATATTCTGCCAATTCAGGCCAGGTGTCTAATTTGGATGCCCAGTAGTCAAATGGGAATGACGGTTGAGGGAGAACATCGATAAGGAATTATAAATAGTTAGTAACCATACTGGACAAATGTTGTCTCCTGTCACTTTGAATAGATGCTGCCGTACCTGTCCTGTCTGCGGTCATTGCGAAATCACTCCACAACCTGGTCAGAAAACCCCTCTGTCCAACGCCTCTTCTGATTTGTGCACCTCTAACACCTCTGCCCTGTAGCCCCTGCAGCTCGTGTGAGAACCATCACCGGCGCTGTGTGCTGGGAATGCCTGAATCAAACGGTCTACAAGAGTAGCTTGTTTGGTTGCTAATATTTGTTCGAGGTTCTCATGTGGCATAATATTTTGCAATTTGCCTTTATAGCGAGGGTCAAGGAAGCAGGCCAACCAGTAATCGTCATCGCTCATCATTTTAATAATGCGTGGGTCCCTTTTGAGGATACGTAAGGCATAATCCGCCATGTGGGCCAAAGTTCCAGTTGTCAAATCTGCGGTTGTGCTGGTTTGAGGGGCAGTTACAGGCAAATCTACGTCACTTGTCTCCCTTAAAACAACAGAACCCGGCCTTGCAACGCCACTAATTTCTGTTGGCCCAGGAGAAGCTTCCTCATTAAAAAGTACTCATTCCCATCATCCTCCTCGTCCTCCTCCTCCTCTTCGCCCGCTACCGCGTCCTCTACACGGCCCTGACCAGACAATGGCTGACTGTCATCAAGGCTTTCCTCTTCCTCGGCTGCAGACGCCTGCTCCTTTATGTGCGTCAAACTTTGCATCAGCAGACGCATTAGGGGGATGCTCATGCTTATTATGGCGTTGTCTGCACTAACCAGCCGTGTGCATTCCTCAAAACACTGAAGGACTTGACACAGGTCTTGTAGCTTCGACCACTGCACACCTGACAACTTCATGTCTGCCATCCAACTGCCTGCCCGTGTATCCTCCCACAAATACATAACAGCACGCCTCTGTTCGCACAGTCTCTGAAGCATGTGCAGTGTGGAGTTCCACCTTGTTGCAACGTCGATGATTAGGCGATGCTGGGGAAGGTTCAAAGACCGCTGATAGTTCTGCATACGGCTGGAGTGTATGGGCGAACGGCGGATATGCGAGCAAAGTCTGCGCACTTTGAGGAGCAGGTCGGGTAACCCCGGATAACTTTTCAGGGAGCACTGCACCACCAGGTTTAAGGTGTGAGCCAGGCAAGGAATGTGTTTCAGTTGGGAAAGGGCTATGGCAGCCATGAAATTCCTTCCGTTATCACTCACTACCTTGCCTGCCTCAAGATGTACAGTGCCCAGCCATGACTGAGTTTCTTTCTGCAAGAACTCGGACAGAACTTCCGCGGTGTGTCTGTTGTCGCCCAAACACTTCATTGCCAATACAGCCTGCTGACGCTTGCCACTAGCTGTCCCATAATGGTACACCTGGTGTGCAACAGTGGCAGCTGCGGATGGAGTGGATGTGCGACTGCGACCGGTGGACGAGCTCTCGCTTCTGCAGGAGGACGAGGAAGAGGAGGAGGGGGGGCGAACGCCTACAGCCAACTCTTTACTTGACCGTGGGCTAGGCAGAACTGTCCCAATATTGCTGTCCCCTGTGGACCCTGCATCCACCACATTCACCCAGTGTGCCGTGATGGACACGTAATGTCCCTGGCCATGCCTACTGGTCCATGCATCTGTTGTCAGGTGCACCTTTGTAGTCACAGACTGCCTGAGTGCATGGACGATGCGGTCTTTAACATGCTGTTGGAGGGCTGGGATGGCTTTTCTAGAAAAGAAGTGTCGACTGGGTAGCTCGTAGCGTGGTACAGCGTAGTCCATCAGCGCTTTGAAAGCTTCGCTTTCAACTAACCGGTAGGGCATCATCTCTAATGAGATTAGTCTAGCAATGTGGGCGTTCAAACCCTGTGTACGTGGATGCGAGGATGAGTACTTCCTTTTCCTAACAAGAGTCTCATGTAGGGTGAGCTGGACTGGAGAGCTGGAGATCGTGGAACTAGCGGTGGTGCCGGTGGACATGGCAGACTGAGAGAGGGTTGGAGATGGTATTCTTGCCGGTGCCCTACATGCAGTGTTTCCTACTACGAACCTGGTGATTCCCTGACTGCTTTGGCCTGGAGAAAAAAGCTGCACAGATACTGCAGGTGTTGCGGGAAATGGTGGGCTTACAGTGAGGGAAGGGATGTAGCGTTGCTGACTAGCTTCATTGGCCGAGGGTGCTGCAACCTTTAGGCATGTTTGGTAGTTAGTCCAGGCTTGCAAATGCATGGTGGATAAATGTCTATGCATGCAACTTGTATTTAGACTTTTAAGATTCTGACCTCTGCTTAAGGTAGTTGAACATTTTTGACAGATGACTTTGCGCTGATCATTTGGATGTTGTTTAAAAAAATGCCAGACTGCACTCTTTCTACTATCGGATACCTTTTCAGGCATTGCAGACTGAGCTTCTTTAACTGGATGGCCACGCTGTCCTCCAACTGGTTTTGGTTTTGCCACGCGTTTTTGGCCAGATACGGGCCCGGCAGATGGAACCTGTTGTGATGTTGATGCCTGCTGCGGCTCCTCCTCCTCCTCCACTTCAGAACTACTGCCGCCTGTTCCCCCAATGGCTGCCAATCGGAGTCAACAACTGGGTCATCTATGACCTCCTCTTCTATCTCGTGTGCAACTTCGTCTGTGTCACCGTGTAAGCCGGTGGTAGAGCGTTCGTGACGGGGCACCATAGTCTCAGCTGGGTTTGATTCTGGCTCAGTACACTGCGAGGGCAATGTTCTGGTCTGAATCAAAGGAACAGCATAGTAATCTGGCTGTGGCTGTGCATCAGTGCACTCCATGTCCGATTCAACTTCTAATGGGCATGGCCTGTTAACTGTTTCAATGTCTAACCCAGGAACGGTATGTGTAAAGAGCTCCATGGAGTAACCCGTTGTGTCTCCTGACGCATCCTTCTCTCTTGTTCTGGGTGAAGAAGACAAGGAAGCGACTTGTCCCTGACCGTGAACATCCACTAACGACGCGCTGCTTTTAAATTTTGCACTTTCAGAAGAGGAGGCAAAAGAGCTAGAGGCTGAGGCAGCAAGGAAAGCCAAAAATTGTTCTTGCTGCTCTGGCTTTAAAAGTGGTTTTCCTACTCCCAGAAAAGGGAGCGTTCGAGGCCTTGTGTAGCCAGACGATCAACCTGGCTCAACAACTCTAGACTTAGGTGCTGTACTGCTTTTACCACGACCACCTGATGCTCCACCACCACTACCATCATAACCAGCTGACAATGACCGCCCACGGCCACGACCTCTTCCACCAGACTTCCTCATTGTTTGCAAAACGTAACCAAAGTAACGGTATTTGTTACTGTAAAACAACTTATAAGGTGAACTCTAACTTCTATAGGATTTATATACACCTTTATAGGTGGCTGACACTGAAAGGAAAACCAGGCCCAATGTTACACACTAGGTTTTCTGTGCCCCAATAATTTGAGACAGATGGCACACACACGACCGGCACTCAAGCAGAAATGCCAATCTTAATCTTCCACTATTTTTTTTTTCAGGGAGAATTTACAAAAAAAAAAAATGGCCCAGTATTACACACTGGTTTTCTGTGGCACACAATGAGAGACAGATGCCACACACAGCAATGGCACAGAGGCAGACTTGCCAATCTTTATCTCCCACTATTTGTTTTTTTTTTTTTTCAGGGAGAATTAAAAGAAAAAAAAAAAAAAAGGCCCAGTATTACACACTGGTTTTCGGTGGCACACAATGAGAGACAGATGCCACACACAGCAATGGCACAGAGGCAGACTTGCCAATCTTTATCTCCCACTATTTATTTATTTTTTTACAGGGAGAATTTACAAAAAAAAAAATGGCCCAGTATTACACACTGGTTTTCGGTGGCACACAATGAGAGACAGATGCCACACACAGCAATGGCACAGAGGCAGACTTGCCAATCTTTATCTCCCACTATTTATTTATTTTTTTACAGGTAGAATTTAAAAAAAAAAAAAATGGCCCAGTATTACACACTGGTTTTCGGTGGCACACAATGAGAGACAGATGCCACACAAAGCACTGGCACAGAGGCAGACTTGCCAATCTTTATCTCCCACTATTTAATTATTTTTTTACAGGGAGAATTTGCAAAAAAAAAAAAATGGCCCAGTATTACACACTGGTTTTCGGTGGCACACAATGAGACACAGATGCCACACACAGCACTGGCACAGAGGCAGACTTGCCAATCTTTATCTCCCACTATTTATTTATTTTTTTACAGGGAGAATTTACAAAAAAAAAATGGCCCAGTATTACACACTGGTTTTCGGTGGCACACAATGAGAGACAGATGCCACACACAGCAATGGCACAGAGGCAGACTTGCCAATCTTTATCTCCCACTATTTATTTATTTTTTTACAGGGAGAATTTACAAAAAAAAAAAAAGGCCCAGTATTACACACTGGTTTTCGGTGGCACACAATGAGAGACAGATGCCACACACAGCACTGGCACAGAGGCAGACTTGCCAATCTTTATCTCCCACTATTTATTTATTTTTTTACAGGGAGAATTTACAAAAAAAAAAAAAAAGGCCCAGTATTACACACTGGTTTTCGGTGGCACACAATGAGAGACAGATGCCACACACAGCAATGGCACAGAGGCAGACTTGTCAATCTTTATCTCCCACTATTTATTTATTTATTTTTTTCAGGGAGAATTAAAAAAAAAAAAAAAAAAAAGGCCTAGTATTACACACTAGGTTTTCTGTGGCACACAATGAGAGACAGATGCCACACACAGCACTGGCACAGAGGCAGACTTGCCAATCTTTATCTCCCTGCAGTAATCTCAGAAAATTATGGCAGGCAGCTATAAAAAGGACTGCTGCACACAAAAGTGTGGACAAACAAACAAGATAGCTGTGCAGAAAGGAAGGAACAACAGGATTTGTGCTTTGAAAAAAGCAGTTGGTTTGCACAGCGGCGTGCAAACACAGCAACGCAGCTATCAGGGAGCCTTCTAGGGCAGCCCAATGAGCTACAGCGCTGAGGAAAAAAAAATGTAGCTTCCACTGTCCCTGCAAACAAAAGGTGGTGTTGGACAGTGGAAATCGCTACAGCACAAGCGGTTTGGGGGTGAATGTACCCTGCAAAACACTATCCCTGCTTCTGACGAAGCGGCACCTCTCCCTACGCTCAGATCAGCAGCAGTAAGATGGCGGTCGGCGGGAACGCCCCTTTATAGCCCCTGTGACGCCGCAGAAAGCAAGCCAATCACTGCAATGCCCTTCTCTAAGATGGTGGGGACTGAGATCTATGTCATCATGCTGCCCACACTCTGCGTCCACCTTCATTGGCTGAGAAATGGCGCTTTTAGCGTCATTGAAATGCGACTTTGGCGCGAAAGTCGCGTACCGCATGGCCGACCCCACACAGGGATTGGGTCGGGTTTCATGAGACGCCGACTTTGCCAAAAGTCGGCGACTTATGAAAATGAACGATCCGTTTCGCTCTACCCTAGTCAGGATGGTATTTCAGATCCTTCGTGATAATGCCTTGTTTGTGAAGGGGTCTAAGTGCCTCTTTGGAGTACAGAAGATTTCTTTTTTGGGCTTCATTTTTTCTCCCTCATCTATAGAAATGGATCCGGTTAAGGTTCAGGCCATTCATGATTGGATCCAGCCCACATCCGTGAAGAGCCTTCAGAAATTTTTGGGCTTTGCTAATTTTTATCGCCGTTTCATTGCCAACTTCTCTAGTGTGGTTAAACCTCTGACCGATTTGACGAAGAAAGGCGCTGATGTGACGAATTGGTCCTCTGCGGCTGTTTCTGCCTTTCAGGAGCTTAAATGCCGATTTACTTCTGCCCCTGTGTTGCGTCAGCCGGATGTTTCTCTTCCTTTTCAGGTTGAGGTTGACGCTTCTGAGATTGGGGCAGGGGCCGTTTTGTCTCAGAGGAATTCTGATGGTTCCTTGATGAAACCGTGTGCTTTCTTTTCTCGAAAGTTTTCGCCTGCGGAATGCAATTATGATGTCGGCAATCGTGAGTTGTTGGCTATGAAGTGGGCATTTGAGGAGTGGCGACATTGGCTTGAGGGGGCCAAGCACCGTATTGTGGTCTTGACCGATCATAAGAATCCGATTTATCTCGAGTCTGCCAAACGGCTGAATCCTAGACAGGCCCGATGGTCCCTGTTTTTCTCCCGTTTTGATTTTGTGGTCTCGTATCTTCCGGGTTCTAAGAATGTTAAGGCTGATGTCCTCTCTAGGAGCTTTTTGCCTGATTCTCCTGGGGTCCTTGAGCCGGTCGGTATTCTGAAGGAAGGGGTGATTCTTTTTGCCATCTCCCCTGATTTACGACGGGTTCTTCAGAAATTTCAGGCTGATAAACCTGACCGCTGTCCAGTGGGGAAATTGTTTGTTCCTGACAGATGGACTAGTAAAGTGATTTCGGAGGTTCATTGTTCTGTGTTGGCCGGTCATCCTGGGATTTTTGGTACCAGAGATTTGGTGGGTAGGTCCTTTTGGTGGCCTTCTTTGTCACGGGATGTGCATTCTTTTGTGCAGTCCTGTGGGACTTGTGCGCGGGCCAAGCCTTGTTGTTCCCGCGCTAGTGGGTTGCTTTTGCCTTTGCCGGTCCCTGAGAGGCCTTGGACACATATTTCTATGGATTTTACTTCGGATCTTCCGGTTTCCCAGAGGTTGTCAGTTATCTGGGTGGTTTGTGACCGGTTTTCTAAGATGGTTCATTTGGTACCTTTGCCTAAGTTTCCTTCCTCTTCTGATTTGGTTCCGTTGTTTTTTCAGCATGCGGTTCGTTTGCATGGCATTCCGGAGAACATTGTGTCCGATAGAGGTTCCCAGTTTGTTTCTAGGTTTTGGCGGGCCTTTTGTGCTAGGCTGGGCATTGATTTGTCTGTTTCTTCCGCATTTCATCCTCAGACAAATGGCCAAACCGAGCGAACTAATCAGACTTTGGAAACTTATTTGAGATGCTTTGTCTGCTGATCAGGATGATTGGGTGGCTTTCTTGCCATTGGCCGAGTTTGCCCTTAATAATCGGGCTAGTTCTGCTACCTTGGTTTCACCCTTCTTTTGTAACTCTGGTTTTCATCCTCGTTTTTCTTCAGGGCAGGTTGAGCCTTCGGATTGTCCTGGGGTGGACTCTGTGGTTGACAGGTTGCAGCAAATTTGGGCTCATGTTGTTGACAATTTGGTGTTGTCTCAGGAAGGGGCTCAGCGTTTTGCTAACCATCGTCGCTGTGTTGGTTCCCGGCTTCGGGTTGGGGATTTGGTCTGGTTGTCTTCCTGTCATGTCCCTATGAAGGTTTCTTCCCCTAAGTTTAAGCCTCAGTTTATTGGCCCTTATAGGATTTCTGAGATTATCAATCCAGTGTCTTTTCGTTTGGCCCTTTCAGCCTCTTTTTCCATCCATAATGTTTTTCATAGATCTTTGTTGCGGAAATATGTGGTGCCCGTTGTTCCCTCTGTTGATCCTCCTGCCCCGGTGTTGATTGATGTGGAGTTGGAGTATGTGGTTGAGAAGATTTTGGATTCTCGTTTTTCGAGGCGGAGGCTTCAGTATCTTGTCAAATGGAAGGGTTATGGCCAGGAGGATAATTCTTGGGTTGTTGCCTCCGATGTTCATGCTGATGATTTGGTTCGTGCCTTTCATTTGGCTCGTCCGGATCGGCCTGGGGGCTCTGGTGAGGGTTCAGTGCCCCTCCTCAAGGGGGGGGGTACTGTTGTGAATTCTGCTCTTGGGCTCCCTCCGGTGGTTGTAAGTGGTAGCGCTGCTGTCTCTGAATCACAGCATTTATCAGGTGTTTTCACTTTTTGCAATTTGGACAGGGCTATTTAGTCTTGCTTCACCCTTTAGTCAGTGCCAGTTGTCCATTGTTCCTGGAGGATTCACATCCCTGCCTGGTCTCTTCTGCTTTGCAGTTCTTTTCAACAAAGATAAGTTCTGGCCTTGATTTTGCTGTCTACATGCTGTGGTCTTATTGTTCAGTTATTTTCCATGTTTTGTCTTGTCCAGCTTGGTCTGTATAAGGATTTGTTTAGCCAAGCTGGTATCTCTTGAGATGCAGATATACCCTCCATGTCTTTAGTTAGCTGTGGAGTTTTTGTATTTTCTGTGGTGGATATTTTCTAGTTTTTTAATACTGACCGCATAGTACTCTGTCCTGTCCTTTCTAATTAGCTAGAAGTGGCCTCCTTTGCTAAATTCTCATTTCAGTCTGTGTATGTTTTTTCCCTCTCCTCTCACAGTCAATATTTGTGGGGGGGCTGCCTGTTCTTTGGGGATTTTCTCTGAGGCAAGATAGTTTTCCCTTTTCTATCTCTAAGGGTAATTAGTCCTCCGGCTGTGTCGAGATGTCTAGGGAGCGCTAGGTACATTCCACGGCTACTTCTAGTTGCGGTGTTAGGTTCAGGGTCTGCGGTCAGTACAGGTACCACCTTCTCCAGAGTACGTCCCATGCTGCTCTTAGGCCACCAGATCATAACAGCATCCCTTCGCTGGGGTAACCTTGCATACCTTGTGTTGAGTCCTTCTCCGTCCCTGGCTTCCTGGATGGGATCCAAATAAATAACACACAGCACAAAGGTTGTGTGTTCATAGACAGGGATAGCCCTGGAGCCCGTCTGACTCACTGGGCTCTACCCCCTCCTTTTTATAGCAAAAAGTTAAACATTTTACAGACATGCGTACAAGCGCTCATATTTCACATCCTTTTACAAAAACAGTCTATACTAGAGATAAGGTACAGCTTCTAGTATGTAGGTAAAAGGTTACAACACAGAAGGAATGCGTCCATAAAAGGAAATGTCAATTTTGCTTAAGTTTCCTGATATAAGCCAGATGTCTCAGGAGAAAGACACAATGGATTCTTTCAGTCTGATCTCCACAATTCCCCCCTTTGACATATTCTTTTATTTTTATTACCACAGGGCCAAAAACAAAGCCTTTATTTTTGGTATTACACATGTACATGCTTGTATTCAATAAGAGAATCAAATCTAGTATTAATTCTTCCGTTTAACTCTCGCAACCTTTTCTTTGTTTTGTAATAAGTTTGTTCATTCTTTTTTCTTTATACGGCAGTATACTAAAACATTTATGAAACAACAAAAAGTTAATACGGTAATAATAATTAGAATCACTAGAAGATAACATAAGAAAAGAAAAAAAAAAACAAAAAAACTTTATACTCTTGCATCTATTACACAAAGTTTATCTGTGCATACTGAGATACCCTTGAGCACAATCTGGAATAGTATGTATATGACTACAATAATCATAACTATATGTATTATGCTCTGCATAATCCCAGCAACCGACCCACCGATTCCTCTGAACCAGTTGGCTGGGTTAAGAAAAGAAAAGGTATCTGACCACCAGCTATCCTTATTCTGGTCATTATCTTTGTCATACTGATCTCTGAGTCGTTGTACGTCCTTTAATTTAAATGTCATACTCATAGTACTATTCGGGTCTATATAATGACAGCAGGTGGGTCCGATGATTTGACACATACCCCCTTGTGAGGCAGTTAGGTAATCCAATACCAGGGTATGTTGGTTGATGACTATTATAAGCTGATTCTGTACAGCTATACTAGTGTTTAGTATATCCAATATATCCCAGATCTGATCATCTAAATAATCCGTGGCTCTAACTAATTTATCCCACATTTGTGTTAACATAGGATAAATAAAAATGGTACTAGCAATTTTGTTAGGAATTCCCATTTGTACTATATGTGGCCTCCCCGAGGGACGTGGTGAGTTATCTGCAGCTCTTTTATATAGTGTGTGCTTGGGCACGGCTTGCATGTATCCATGATGCCTTTCCTTCAAGCTTGACTGATGTAGGTGTTGTCAACAGGACTTGGAAGGGTCCGTCAAACCTTGGTTCTAGAGCCTTTCTGGTGTGTCTTTTTACATAGACTTGATCACCTGGTTCCAACTTGTGACTTCCTTCTGTGTTGTCAGGATCTGGAAGGGAAGCAAAAACTTGTGCATGCACCTTAGTTAATTGTTTCTGAAGATTTTGCACATAAGAAGTCAATGACTCAATATTTAACACAAGCTGCTGTGGAAAATAACATCCTAAATTGGCAGTCCTGCCAAACAAAATTTCATATGGAGACAGTTTAGTCTTACCCCTTGGGGTATTGCGTATTGAGTAAAGGGCCAGTGGAAGGCATTCTGTCCAAGGCTTTCCTGTTTCAGCCATGGCTTTCTGTATTTTTCATTTTAAAGTTCCATTCATGCGTTCCACCTTACCAGAACTTTGAGGATGGTACGGAGTGTGTAACTGACTTTCAACACCCAACATTTTCAGTACATTGTGAAATATTTCTCCAGTGAAATGAGTACCCCTATCTGACTCGATCACTTCAGGGAGACCGTAACGGGGTATCAGTTCGGCAACTAGCTTTACAGCAGTGTTTTTAGCTGAAGCCTTCCGAACTGGATAGGCCTCTGGCCACCCCGAGAACATGTCCACACATACCAACACATACTCATACCCATTACTTTTTGGCAGCTGGATAAAGTCTATTTGTAATCGCTGAAACGGATAGAGAGGTCGGACGTGGTGCTTCATAGGGGTCTTTGTTGTCTGTCCGGGATTATGTGCCAGGCATATAGCGCATGCAGCACAATAGTCTCTTGCATAGTTGCCAAAACCTGGAGCCAACCAGACTTGCTTTGCCAGTAGTGTCATTGCATTTGCAGACACATGAGTAGGGTGGTGCAGTCCACCAACTACAATCGGGTACCAGGCTCTAGGTAGACATATTAGTCCATCTTTCTTCCAAATTCCTGCTTGTTCTTCTGCCCCTTCCTTTTTCCATCTATCCCTCTCCTCTTCTCCTGCATCTTCCTGTGCTTGTCTCAGTCTATCTTCAGTATTTTCTGTGAGGTTTACAGTATGAACCTGTCGTAAGGGTTTGACTGCCGCTGCTTTGGCTTCTTTATCAGCCCTATCATTTCCCCTAGATTCCCTAGTGTCGAGTCTCACATGTGCAGCTACCTTAATTACTGCTACTTCTTTTGTTTCTTGTGCAGCCTCTAAGATCTGTTTGATCAAAGAAGCATGTTTTACAGGTTGTCCTGATGCTGTCATGTAACCTCTAGCTCTCCAGATTACTCCAAAATCAAACACAATACCATGTGCATACCTAGAATCAGTGTATATATTAGCTGTCTGATTCTCAGCTATTTTTAGCGCTTCAATCAATGCTGTTAGTTTTGCTTCTTGTGCAGACTGTTTTGGTAGAAGTGGTTCTGCTTTGAGAGTTTCAGATTCTGACACAACTGCATACCCTGTATGAAAGTTACCTGTGTCATCTGCAAACCTACTACCGTCTATAAACAGCTCTAAATCTGGATTTTGAAGTGGTGTTTCGGATACATTGGGTAAGCCTGCCGTTTCTTGTAAAATGAGCTCTGTACAATCATGTGTGTCTGTAGGGAAAAAATTTGCGTGTGAATCAGTGTCCTTATTCCCCCCTTCAGACTCGAGAGGTAGCAGTGTTGCTAAATTAAGAGTCTGAAGCCTTGCAAATGTGATAGTAGAGGGGAGCAGCAAAGAACACTGTAGCCGCAAATGTCTGGCCATGGAAATGTGTTTTGGTTGGACCTGGTTTAATATCCCATAAACATCATGCGTAGTTTGAACTGTGAGTGGATACTCTAGGACAATTTCTGATGCTTTGTCCAACAATAGTGAGACAGCAACAACTACACGTACACAGGTTGGCGCTGCTCTAGCTACGGGATCTAACCTTGCTGAAAGATATGCAATTGGTCTTTGTTTCCCTGCATGCTTCTGGGTAAGAACTCCTGTAGCATGAGAATCAACTTCTGCAGCCATAAGCTGAAATGGTTTGGTGTAGTCTGGTAGCCCTAACGCTGGAGCTGAAACAAGGGCATCTTTTAATTGTTGGAACGAAATCTGACCTTCTTTTGTCAACAAATAAGGTTCACTTTTTACACAGTCATACAGTGGTTGCATTAGTTGACTGGCATGTATAATCCATTGTCTACAATGAGACACTATTCCTAAAAATGCTCGTAGCTGTTTATGATTTCTAGGCTCATTCATCTGTCTTATTGCTTCAGTTCTTTGAGGTGTAAGATGCTTTTTACCTTGAGAAATGCAATGACCTAGAAAGACCACTTTGGTCTGACAAACTTGTAGCTTTTGTCTATTCACTTTACACCCTTCTTTTTCTAGAAAACATAGTAAACTTACAGTGGACCTTTCTGCGGTTTCTAGATCTGGGCAGCAAAGTAGTATGTCATCCACATACTGTAAAATTACTACCTGTGGTTCAGGTTCAAACCTCTGAAGAACTGTTTGTAGAGCATTTGAATAAAGAGTAGGGGAGTGTATCATTCCCTGTGGAAGGCGTGTCCACGCCAACTGTTTGCCCTTAAATGTAAATGCAAACAAATGCCAACTATCTTGGTGTAAAGGAACCGAGAAAAATGCATTTGAAAGATCTATTACAGTAAACACTTGAGAACTGGCTGGTATCTGTGATAGTAACGTATGAGGATTGGGTACAACTGGGGTGATTGGATCTAGAACTTTGTTTATTTCTCTTAGATCATGTACCATACGATATTTGGGCATAGAACCCTTATCAAGAGTTCTCTTCTTGACTGGATACAGAGGAGTGTTAGCAGGTGATTGTATCTCTACCAAAACTCCTTTCTCTCTATATCCCTCTATCTGTTTTGTAATCGCTAATTCCTGCTGGGCACTCACAGGGTATTGTCTGAGCTGTGGGAGAACAGTTCCTGGTTGCACAGATAATTTTACAGGAGAAATATGCAATAATCCCACATCAGTGTCACCCTGTGCCCACAGTGTTTCTGGGATCATTGAGAGGTCTAGATCTGTAGTGTACTCTTTTTCTTCAGTATAATCCTCAAAAGCCTGAATTCTGACATATTGTTCTAATGATTCTGCATCATCAGGGATAGTCAGCATAACTGTGCCATCTTCCCTAAAATTGATGTTAGCTTCTAATTTCTTTAGGACATCAGTTCCTAACAGACATGTTGGGGCACCTCTGGCATACAAAAATCTGGATGCAAAACATTTAGGTCCTAATGAGACCTCTAGGGGCACAGTATATGGCAGTGTTCGAATTACCCCATCATAACCCTCAGCAAAAGTTGTTTGTTCTGAAATATCTTCCGGATTCGGAAGAAAATCTTGATTCAAAATTGAGGAAGTTGCACCTGTATCTATCAAAAATGGAATCTCTCTCCCCCCCACATTCGCCTGTATCATAGGTCTCCTAGCTGGTAGGGAAGTTTGTAACACATCGAGTCAATCTGAATCTGGTATGGGACCATCTATGATGGTAGATTTCTGCTGGTTGTCCGTTTGGGGAGGGTTATTTCTGGGAACAAATTTGCCTGACTTTATATCTGCCAACTTCTTCCTGCACTCTCTTTGGAAATGACCTGGCTTTTTACAGTAGTGGCAAGGAAAATTGTGTCTCACTCTTCCTCCTGTATTAGCTTGTGCTATTCTAACAGGCTTACGATTCTCTCTCATATCCATGGCTATTCCTAAACATCGTTGTTTCACAATATTTGGTTGTTCAATTGTTCTCCAATCTGGAGTAGAGGATTTAAATTTTTCTCTGATTTTCGGATCTAGCCCCTCTATTAATTGTTTTGTAAAAAGTCTCCTTACTGAAGCATCAGTCAAATCCAATCCTTCATCCCTAAAGCTATTTTCTAGTTCTTGACTATATTCTTCAATACTTTGCCCAAATTTCTGCATAATCACACCTGTAGACCCCCTTTCCCTCTGTTTTCCTCTCATGAAAATTATTAATGCCTCTGTGAACTGGGTACCTGATGCTTCTGTCTGTAAGGCACCCCCTTCTGCCACTGGTCTATTGGGCTGTAGGTGTGTCAATAATTCCTGAAAAAGTCCGGGGGACATTTTCATTCTACATAATTCTTCCCCGTCCGCCCAGACCCCGGCATGAGTCTGCATGATTTGTTGTATGTATTGTGCAAATCGGATAGGATATTGAGTGGGATCAGGCGCATTATGCAGGAGGGACATACCCTCAGCAGGGGACCAAGGAAAGTATTGTCTGGTCTGATGATATCTGGTGTTCATTACTCCGTCAGCACCAGGTTCCCTAAAGGGTCTTGGTACTACCCTAACAGGGGCAAGTACAGCGCCATATCTAGGTGTACCACAGGCTAGGCAATCATTTCTCCAATCTGGATTTTGTTGTCCACAGTGTGAACATTCCCATCCTCCTACCCCACCAAGATTGGGATACAAGGCTGGAAATTGTTTTCCTCCTTCTGCTCTTCCAGATGGTACAAATGATTGGGCTTTTGGATCTAGGTAAGGTGGCGGGATTATGTCACAACTTTTTCCCTTCCCCATGATCCATTTGGAAGTGTCTGGATCGTACTTCCAATTCTCCTCTTTAGCTGTTTTTGAGACCTCTATCATACAATGTATGATTTCTTCCCACCCATTGTCTTTGATAATTCCACCTCGTTCTTTACTCAGTTTTTCCCATTCTGTACTGAACATAAGTGCTTCTGAAATTCCCAATTTTTCTCTTACCCTCCTAATCTGCCTTCTGACTATCTTTCCACATCTTTCCTGTATGATATCTGCTGCTTCCACTTGTCCTAAGACGGTTTTTGTCTGTTTATTTCCCATTTTTCTTTTTCAATATTAGCTATTTCTACCCCAGGTGACGTTTGGACAATCACTTACTCTATGGTGATGTCTCGTTGCCTTCTCTCCTAGGGAGCTAAAATATTGAAAGGCTTGTCTGCTCCGTTCTTCCTAACGTGCAGAACGTACTTAAGTGCTATTATGCACGCAAACAGACCCAGCAACACCATACAGATCACAAAACTTTCTGTGTCAGTTAGCATACTTGTCCCAGGCTCATGAAACCGCGTCCTGGGCTCATTCTATCAAACCTTATCCAGAAATGAAGGAGGTTAAGCACTTAATGAGAGTCAAGCATGGGCGGAGGTCTCCCAGAAGGACGCAACCACATGACCCAGTTAGGCTGACTTCCGTGTATAAGGCTTATACCCCAACTATTTCGGCTTATTTTTCTACGCACTTTTGCTCTTCTTTCACAACATACCACAACCTTCACACTGTTCACACACTGCCAGGGACAGGACTCATAAATCTATACAATATGGTAACCCGAGTTTTATAGGTATCTACTCACTATTAGACTAACCCAGCGTGACACGGCTCATAGAGATCTTTCGGATAATACAGGGCAGATAAAAGAGAACTAATAATGTCTCTTACCTGGCCAGGTTTTTCAGTTCATTTGCCGTCCATTATCCCAGATCTCCGTTGTCCGTATCCGCAGGTAAATCTCGAGCAAATACTCTCGCCTCAGGTCCCTGTTCGGGCGCCAAGAAATGTTGAGTCCTTCTCCGTCCCTGGCTTCCTGGATGGGATCCAAATAAATAACACGCAGCACAAAGGTTGTGTGTTCATAGACAGGGATAGCCCTGGAGCCCGTCTGACTCACTGGGCTCTACCCCCTCCTTTTTATAGCAAAAAGTTAAACATTTTACAGACATGCGTACAAGCGCTCATATTTCACATCCTTTTACAAAAACAGTCTATACTAGAGATAAGGTACAGCTTCTAGTATGTAGGTAAAAGGTTACAACACAGAAGGAATGCGTCCATAAAAGGAAATGTCAATTTTGCTTAAGTTTCCTGATATAAGCCAGATGTCTCAGGAGAAAGACACAATGGATTCTTTCAGTCTGATCTCCACAATTTGTATGGCTCATGTCCTCAACCTGGTGGTACAGCAATTTTTCTGCCACTATCTTGGCCTGTAATTAAATTAATTAATAATACGGTAACTTTAATAATTGTGCTTTGTCTTGTATCTGTAGTTTGTTCTTGTTGTGTTTCCTCTCCAATTTTTTTGTTGTTGTTTTGAGTGGAAAATACATTCCCATTTTTTGGATGAGCACATCGTTGCTGTTCTAATATGAATGGCATTTGGTGCAGGTGGTGTGTGGGAACCTCCATCTGATTAAGTCAGAGACATCTGTGCTTTTGCACTTTATTCCATGGCGTCCTATTTTTAACATGTATGATGTTGATTTTTAGATGTCTCAATAAAAGTTATTGTTTTACATTTTTGGGGAAATTAATCCCTTCATGACATGGCTATTTTCCATTTTTGCATTTTTGTTTTTCCACTACTTCTTTCTAAGAACCGTGAATTTGTTATTTTCCCATCCACATAGCCATATAAGGGCTTATTTTTTGTGGGACAAGTAATACTTTTGAATGATACCATTCATTTTATCATGTGATGTCCTAGAAAGCAGGAAAAAAGTTCCAAATTGTGAATAAAAGTACAATTCTACAATTGTTTTTCTTTATTTCCCATCACTACACAGTAAATATGACCTGGCAAAATGATTCTCTACTTCAGTATGATTACGGAAATACCAAATGAACTTTTTTTTAAATTTGGAAAAAATTGTAAAAAATAAATTTTTTGTCGCCATTTTCTGAGACCCATAATGTTTTCAATTTTTAGTTGATGGGGCTGTGTGATGGCTTACTTTTTGTCAACCTGATCTGTGATTTAGTGAACATGGTAAAAATAAAAATAAAAACAACTGTGGCATTGCACTTTTTTTTGCAATTTCACCGCACTTGGAATTTTTTTCCCGTTTCCCAGTACACGATATGTTAAAACCAATGGTGTTGTTCAAAAGTACAACTCACCCCGCAAAAAACAAACTCTCACATTGCCATTTTGACCTAAAAATAAAAAAGTTATATGGTTCTGGGAAGAAGGGGAGCAAAAAACAAAAACATAAAAACCAAAATACCTTCGGGGGTTAAGGGGCTAAGCTGCAGCAATAACGCACATCCCAGAGAAGCTGCAGACAACTGTATACAGAATCATAGACTGACTGCTCCTGAGCCTGTCCCCAAGACATCACACACTGTAAGTATACACTCACTGGCCACTTTATTAGGTACACCTGTCCAACTTCTTGTTAACACTTAATTTCTAATCAGCCAATCACATGGCGGCAACTCAGTGCATTTAGGCATGTAGACATGGTCAAGACAATCTCCTGCAGTTCAAACCGAGCATCAGTATGGGGAAGAAAGGTGATTTGAGTGCCTTTGAACGTGGCATGGTTGTTGGTGCCAGAAGGGCTGGTCTGAGTATTTCAGAAACTGCTGATCTACTGGGATTTTCACGCACAACCATCTCTAGGGTTTACAGAGAATGGTCCGAAAAAGAAAAAAAATCCAGTGAGCGGCAGTTCTGTGGGCGGAAATGCCTTGTTGATGCCAGAGGTCAGAGGAGAATGGGCAGACTGGTTCGAGCTGATAGAAAGGCAACAGTGACTCAAATCGCCACCCGTTACAACCAAGGTAGGCCTAAGAGCATCTCTGAACGCACAGTGCGTCGAACTTTGAGGCAGATGGGCTACAGCAGCAGAAGACCACACCGGGTACCACTCCTTTCAGCTAAGAACAGGAAACTGAGGCTACAATTTGTACAAGCTCATCGAAATTGGACAGTAGAAGATTGGAAAAACGTTGCTTGGTCTGATGAGTCTCGATTTCTGCTGCGACATTCGGATGGTAGGGTCAGAATTTGGCGTAAACAACATGAAAGCATGGATCCATCCTGCCTTGTATGGAGCATCTTTGGGATGTGCAGCCGACAAATCTGCGGCAACTGTGTGATGCCATCATGTCAATATGGACCAAAATCTCTGAGGAATGCTTCCAGCACCTTGTTGAATCTATGCCACGAAGAATTGAGGCAGTTCTGAAGGCAAAAGGGGGTCCAACCCGTTACTAGCATGGTGTACCTAATAAAGTGGCCGGTGAGTGTATATACAGTATATATATACTATATATATATATATATATATATATATATATATATATATATATATATAGTGCCATCCAGGAGTGATCAGTCAGTGCCTATATCATAGTATAATGGCATATACACTGTACAGGACAATAGGTCACTGATATATACTATACTATTTGTACTACAGACATCTGATGTTATATACAGGATAATATGTGATGATATAAAATCTGATGGTTATATATAGCATGACATATTATTCTGTATATAACATCCAATGTCTGTACACATAGTATAGGATATATACTATACTATACTATGTATAGGATAGAATGCAAGCACCAGCTTCTGTGACTCAGTAGAACCCATGTTGATCCTTTGCGCATGCGAATTAGCCAATTTCCGGTTGGTGGAACGCACTGTCCACTTCCTGTATCATTGGAACACGGAGCATCTTAACGCGCACGCGCGGTTATGCAATTTGCTCGATATGACGCTTTATACTCACCGTAGGTGTGCTGGATATTTTGCAGCTTATTGCGTGTGCCTTTTTTTCCGAACAGCCCTATTAATGCCCCGTGATTGCCGCCAACAGGTGCAATCACGGTTGCATTCAGTAAGTGCACTTACGATTATATAAGAGCCATGGATCTGATCCCACCTGACTTCCCATGACGAAGCTACTAGACTCACTAGCGATACGCGTTGGGATGGGATAACCATGTCAGGCTAAACCCTTATTGATGGGCCTTCTCTTTCCAATGAAGCAAGTATGCATGGTCGGTGTACCATTCCTTTAAGTTAAATTACCCTTTCACATTGCTTTGGGTATGTTGTGGGCATTTTACCTAGTATAAATTTCCTTTGCACGTGATATTTTTCATAGTGCATCCAGATCTTTAACCATTGAAATGTGCATGATTTTATATTTTACATTGTTGCATTTCCTTCAACATACCCCATTGTAATGTGACGGCTATATCATTATACTAGATTTTATTGGCACTCCACACACCTGTCATATGTTTTCTACATATATTTTTTCTATATATTTATTTGAACCTCACGTTGGATGGCACTGCATACTCTATCTGTAGATCATTAAATCTCATGTCAGCCTGCTTCATGTGCACCTTACATCAGTTGCACATGTGTACTCTGTGTTTTTAATTGTTTTAAGTTTGTTTCGACACTGTTGACCACCCTCTCCTACTCTCTAGGCTCCAGTCACTAGGCATTAAGGACACTGCTCTCTCCTGGTTCTCTTCCTATCTTTCTGACCGCTCCTTCAGTGTTCTGTTCTCTAGCTCCACTTCATCTCCTCTTCCTCTCTCTGTCGGGGTACCTCAGGGCTCACTCCTTGGCTCCCTTCTCTTCTCCCTCTACACAGCCCCAATTGGACAGACCATCAGCAGATTTGGCTTTCAGTACCATCTTTATGCCAACGACACACAGCTATACACGTCATCCCCTGACCTTACCTCCGCTGTACTACAGAATGCCACTGACTGTCTGTCTGTCTGCAGTCTCCAACATCATATCTGCTCTCTATCTGAAACTCAACCTCTCCAAAACTGAACTTCTTCTGCTCCCACCATCTACTAACCTCCCTAAATCTGACATTTCCCTCTCCGTGGGTGGCACCATAATAACACCCCGGCAGCAGGCGCGCTGTCTGGGTGTTATCCTTCACCTTCCATACAATCTCTTGCCCGCTCGTGCCGCTTACACCTAAAGAACATCTCTAGAATCCGCCCTTTTCTCACCATGGGAACAACAAAAACCCTCACTGTCGCCCTGATCCACTCCCGCCTTGGCTACTGCAATGCTCTATTAATTAGCCTCCCCCTCACTCGACTTTGCCCTCTCCAGTCTATCCTTAATGCAGCAGCCAGGGTCGTTCATCTGGCTAATCGTTACTCGGACTCATCCACTCTTCGCCAGTGGTTACACTGGCTGCCCATTCATTACAGGATACAATTCAAAGTACTTGTTCTCACCCACAAAGGTCTCCACAGTGTGGCACCCCCTTACATCTCCTCCCTCATTTCTGTCTATAAGGCTAACAGACCACTGCGCTCTGCAAATGACTTTCGACTAACCTCTGCACTAATCCGTACCTCCCACTCCCGACTCCAAGACTTCTCCCGTGCTGCGCCAATCCTCTGGAATGCTCTACCCCATGATATTAGGACCATCCACAATTTGCATAGTTTTAGGCGCTCGCTCAAAACACATTTGCTCAGAGCGGCCTACCACGTTCACTAATCAAAGTCATTTTATGTTTGTGTGTGTGTAGCCCATTCAGTATCACCATCTATCCCCCACCCCCTGAAGATGGCTGGACCATCATTGTAAATACATCATTGTAAATACACACCTGTGCTTTGTATCTCCCCCACCTCATTGTAGATTGTAAGCTCTCACGAGCAGGGTCGTCTTATTGTGCTTTAATTATTGTATTGTTAACGTTGTTACTTATGACTGTTGTGTTTGAAACTGTTAAACTGTAAAGCGCTGCGGAATATGTTGGGGCTATATAAATAAAGATTATTCTTATTCTTATTCTTATTAAAGGCTTTTTTCATGTTTCTAATTTTGGTGTGTGCACCGTTTATTGCGCTTCTATTTCTTTCTACAAGTCATTAATGAACTGTCATTAATGTCTCTGCTAGCCAGTCTCTGCCAGTCAACTCATCCTTGATGCGACTAGACTGGCCATGCCAGAAGGTAGCCACCAGGTCCCCTTCATTCCAAGCCAGCTTTGCCGCCAATATATGGAAGAGTAAGGCATACTGGGCCACGGCATCTGTGCTCTGCCTTAGAGATAACAGGGATGAAGCTGCCGAGGAGGTGCGGCTATTAACCTTGAATACCGCTTGGAACATCTCCAGGACTCTCCCAAAATCACAGGTCTACGGAACTGCACACTCTCAATTGGAGTTTGCCGAGGCCAGGACTTGTCCAGACAGCAGAGAGACCATAAACGCTATCTTGGACTGGTCTGAAGGAAAGAGGTGAGCGTGGAGTTTGAAATGGATCTGATACTATTTTATGAAGACTCATATGGATCGCCCCCAGAGTAGGGGCAATGGGGTACTCGGTACCGGGTCCTTCGGTTCGGGGGGGTGTCCAATGGCCCTTTAAGGGGTGTCCAATATATGGAGAGTTTGTATAATGTTTGTGATGCCACCTGTGGTATTCAGTCATGGTGACCGACGCTGCTTAGGGGTCCGCTGGGGTGATGTTATGGCAGCTAGATGGTATACCTTCCCACAGGTGAAGTGTATCCCCAGGGCTTCCCAGAAGTGTAGATAGTGATGTTGAATGATGTGAGGCGCAGTGAATAACGAGGACACAAGGTTGCAGTCTCTTTACCTTGTTTACTGAAGACTTCAGCATCCACAGTCCAGGGTACAGACCACAGGGTAGGCAAAGTCCAGCCGGTCCGAAGGCAAATCCAGAGTCCCCTTATCAAGGTGGAAATCAGTAGCCTTCCTACTAGCGCCTGTGTGTTGTAGAACCTTCCTGCTGAGCAACTCGGTAAGGTCCTCACAACTTTCTTGGATGTTTTAGATGCTATTTCTTCCTCTATGTCCCCCAGATGGTATGGATAGGACAAACCAGTATGACTGATGGCCTGAGGCTTGTTTATAGGGACCCTAGAGATGCCCCGACCCCCACAATTTGCCACTGTGTCTTCTTAGGTATTTAGGTCGGGCAGCCAAATTGGAATTGACTGTCCTGCCGGTCTCTGAAGTAATGCGTAGAGTCAATTACTCCCTCGGTGTTCCGGCCACCGGCTAAGCGCCTCAGAAGGAGGCAGCCTTTACAGGGCAGAACTCCTTCTGGTGTTATCTCCTTGTGCTGTCACTTCGTTCATCACTCTCTACAACACAGTTCTCTTCGTGTCCTTTCTTAGGATGCTGCCGCACGTGGGGCAGGTGCAGCTCCATAGCTTTCTACCCCGCTAGGCCTCAGTCAGGATCCCACTCCTGACAGGGACCCTCCGTCTGCAGCTCAGATGTTCCTCCTTTTCCCCCTGTCTGCCTGACAGGTACTCACTGGGTCAAACCCAGGCAGCGTCTGACTAACTTTCTATCCAAACCACCAGTTTTACCCTTCTGTGAGGAGTGACCTACTAGATTTGAGCATAGCTCCCCCTGGTGGATTGGAGTGTGAAGTGTGGTGTATGTTTTGTGATACCTGGAAGGATGAACTCCTTTATTACCTTCAGACGTAATATCACTCCCCCTGGTGGAAGAATGACATTACTGCAACGACCAGGACTCTGGGGCGCTGCACATACCTCCTTGGGGTTTCCATCGTAGTGGAACGGAAGTGGAAGCTGTAGCTCAGCAGTTCGATCACAACCTGGTGCATAAAGCGGTTCCTTCGGAGAAGTTGACTGACCAGTGGGAGACTGGCCAGACATGGTAGAAGCAGAAGGCATTGTGGACATAGTGGCGGACAGACCCTGCAGCTGCATTAATACTTATGCTGAGAGCAGACCTTCTTGTACAATACTTGTACACTTGACTTGAGATTCCTGGGTCCCGATTGTGTCAGCGGGGTTCCATGACCCAAACGTAATGTAACACAGGTGGATGTAGACCCACTGTGCCACAGGGGCATTACTAGGTATCTACAGGATCTCCACTAGGGCCTCTGATGATGAGAATAGGCTGGGCTGCCAGTAGAAACCAGGTACCACTCCAGAACAGTCCCTGGGACTGCAGCAGCTGACCGGGGGGTTGTTAGAGGCTCAGGTACGTGGTACAGAAGGGCTAAGACAAAGACGAGGTCAGGGCAGGCAATACAAGTTCAATAGACATAGCTGAGGTCAAGAGCAGAGGGGGTCAGACAGGGCAGGTGAACAAGCTGGGTTGTTAACGGGAAGCAGAAAATGGTTGAATGCATAAACTAGAAAGGTGGTGCCTAATGGGGGGTTATATTCTTGAAGAGACTGGTCGCACCCTCTTAAAGCCAAATGGAAACAACATGCTTTTTCAGAAATGCAGAGGTGTGCTACAAGAAGCAAAACTCAGCAAGCTGACCTGACTCAAGAAGAAGCTGCAAGGTGACTATAGTGAGTAAGACGGCGCTGAGGAGACATGTGAGTTACTGCTGTGGTAATCAATAGACACCACGGTATTTTTCTACACGTCCTTTATCCAGCAATGTTATTGATTTATTTAGAAGAAATCATGTGACTGATTCCCTTAAATCCTATGTAAAACTTGTAACAAGAGTTGATGGCACAAGTCCAGTCATGATATTCTTATATAGCTTTAAAAAACACGTTTAATTAAACTATGTCAGGTCTGTGAATTTTAGAGCTTTATTTGGAATGGAAAAACTCAAACAATGATGGGCCTGTAGCTAAACATTACCTGCTTGTCTTTCCTAAATAATAATGTTCATGCCTATTAAATTTAGCTAATTAAGATTCTCAATCTGGGTTAGAGTATGCCCAATTTTATATTTGTTTCTTTGGCATTTATCACGAGCTAACGTTAACTTCCTTCTTCTAAGGTTAAGAATAACCTGTTCTGCTATGATACAAGAGGAGCCTGGCGTTGTTCCACATCTGAAACTAAAGTACATTCACTTGTGCCTTAATGGGGAATTCTGCTTTCACAACCAGAGGCATGGAAACACTTTTCCCTCCTGGGTGCAAATTACAAAGGATTATGAAACCTTAGCCTAAAAATAAACTAAAATAAAAGTAGGCATTGTCTGCAAATTCGGAAGATGTTTTTACTTCTAACATAAGGTGGGGAACTCGCTATTTAATTCTGCTATTAAAATGTATTTAAACATCTAATATGCCTATAAACGTTTATTAGGGAGACATTAGCATCTTTTTGGCAAGCATTTAACCGATATACCCTTGACACAATTACCACAATATATAGATTTTTTTACAATGATGAATAATGTCAGACACAATAATTTAGGCATTTAGGTGCATACTTCTAAATAATTCATTTGGCTGCAGCTTTTCAGTATGCCAGGCAACTGCAATGCCCAAAAATGCGGTAAAAATAGTCTTCAAATACCATGTACAATGTCTACCTGGATTCATGTGAAAATCAGATATGAACTAATAGACTTAGAAAATAATGGTGGGCACCATTCTTCTGGTTATTAGTATGGGACTTGTGGTGCTATTTGAAGGATCATTTTGAGCATAAACACTCGGGTGCTCAGCATAGGCAAAAATTCAGTGAATCCTAGAGATGAGTGAATAAACTTGCAAATTCCTAGTCCAGCAGCCAGATCAATTTTCCAAGGCTACTGGACAGGATACCTGCGAACTGACTCCTACCTGTCGGCATTCTTGGCTCCTCTTTTGATCAGCCAACCTGGCATGACATTACTATTTCAGCGCAATGCACACATGATGTTGCGCTAAGCTGGCTCATCAAAAGAGGAGTTAGGGAAGCCGTCTCTTCCTGGAGCTACCATCAACACCTTCTTGCAGTAGACAGAAATTGGAACCATGATAGAGACAGAGATCATGACAAGAACAGAGACTATGAGAAAGATCATAATAATGATCAAAACCGTTCAAGATACATTTATGTATGTTATACTTAAGGGGCTTATCCCATGAATAAAAGAACATTTTAATCAATAAATCATGGAAAACTAGGAGCTGGGACAAAATGCACCTCTGAAGTAACCTGTGTAACTAGCTGTGCCTGCCCATGTATAGATGCTGCGGCTGATGATCACGAATATGCAGGTTCCATCAAGGAGAGGAAGCATAAGTGAATACTATCTGTTGATGCCATGGGAAAGAGCTTGTCTACTTTTTTATCTGCGCTTACTACTTTACTTGCCTGTTTGTTGCATTAAAGGAACTAGTATCTCTGCTGTTTCTCCACTGCTGTGAGTTTATCATAAATCAAACCAGTGAAGTAAAAGCTCAGAGGCCAGACAACAAAGCTGAGCACTCGGCAATCCAACTCAAAGGTCCATAGCAGCTGCATGGTCTACCTCTACCAGCGGTATGCCACTGGGTGTAGTTTTCAAAATGGGGTAACTTTTGAAGAGTTTCACTTTCCATTCTACTGGTATCTCAACAGCTCTGTAAATGTGTCAGGAAAATATAGCTACATTTTAGTGAAAATTTGTTTTTTTTTCGATTTCACTGTTCAATGTTATAAAATTCTGTAAAGCAACTGTGGATTCAAAATGCTCAGCACACCTATAGATGAAGTACTTGAGGATTGTACTTTTAGAAGTTTCTGCTGTTTTGGTACTTCATGTGACATAGCGTTCACAATCTAGTAATCTATTCCAGCCAAATAGAATTACTTCTGAGATCCCCGAACTACCCAAACAGTAGATTCTGATCAGAAGAAAATGTGTAACAATTTATAACAAATTGTAAAGTCCATTGTCTCTAACTATAACTTGTAGAAATGAAATATTTGGGGCTAAAGCAACATTTTAGTGCAAAAAAGTCATTATTCATTTTAATGGTCCAGTACTTTAAAATTCTGTGAAACACTCCTGGGTTAAATTTGCTCGCTACACCCCTAGATGAATTCCTAGCACGGTACACTTTCTAAAATGGGGTAACTTTGGGGGGATTCTGCTGTTCTGGTACTTCAGAGGCTCTGCAAATGTGACATGGCATCCACAATTTAGCCAAACTTGTGATCCAAAAGTTAAATAGCGCTCCTGCCATTCCAAGCCCCATTATGTGCTCGCAGAGTAGCTTATGACCACATTAGGCATTTCTACACTCAGGAGAAACTGCATAACATACTGTTGGGTCTATTATCTCATATTACCTCTTGTGAAATGACAAATTGTGGGCTAAAGGATTATTTTAGTGGAAAGTAGTTTTTAATTTTGATGGCCCTGTGTTATAAAAAGTTGTGAAGCACCTGTAGGATCAATATTGTCCATACACCCCTAGATGAATACTTTGAGGGGTGTAGTTTCAAAAATGAGGTCCCTATTATGGGTTTCTGCTGCTCAGGGGGTCTGAATCTGAGAAATGATCTCTGCGATCTATTCCAGACAAAGTTGTGCTACATGTGCAGTATTCACTATTACCTCAGTACAAGTAAGCCAAAACCAACAGTGGGTGAAAAATATAGAAGTGGTTACTTGTTTATATTATACTTTTCCTACGATTGTTCCACTCCTGGTTTTAGCTTACAAATAATGAGGTAAAAAACTCTCCAAATACTGAACTTGTGAACGCAGCGTAAGGGAGCAGTTTTGGTTTTATTTACCACAGGATTTCCAGCAGCAGCACAGTAAAGCTGTAGAACACAATGAACAGGCAAGGGATGTATTACTGTCTACAAGCAGTGGCAGTTCCAGCAGCAGCAAATGCCCAGTATAGAATATGATGGGACAGACAAGGCGATGTGCATCTATGTAAAGCAAGTACTGGCAGCCCTGGAAACACAGCACAGTATAAATATAACATGATGGGCAGGGTATGAGATTCCTGGCTGTGTCAGGTCAACTATGCTAGCAGCTGAACAGAGTAGAAACAATGGACAGGCAGCAGATGTTACGGCTAATGTTATTTTTGACACCAGCTGTTGGTGAATGAAAATCAGCACTGAACTATGGCTGACTTACTTTCAAAAATTAAAGGTTTTTTTTCACACTTGTGGAGGACAACATAGTCAATTTAGACTTGACAAAGCCACCTGCCATGCTAAACACCCTCTCTGACATCTCTACTGGTCCAATCTATTAATACAGAAGTTCATGGGTTCAGGATAGACACGACGCAGTGAAAGTATAACTGAAGCTAGTTGTTAAGGCAGTGCATCACTGATTGCTGAGTGATGTGCGTGAAGTTGGTGCAAAGGTTTATAAGACATCTAATTCATCATGTCATATATACTGTAATCACTGTGTAAGGAGGAGGAGGTCCAGGCTGCAAGTACCTGTATTAAGCCGGGTCCGGAACAGTTGAGGCTGCATCCTCTGTTCACAGGGAAGCAATAGCAAGCTGGACCTTCCTCCTGACCAAGGGGATGGTGATATAAAAGGGGAAAGGGCACCCAGCAGAGCAGCTTGGCGCAAACGGAGGGCAGTGCACAGTCAGGCAAGCATCACGCTCCGCTTCCCCTCCCCACTGAGCACTGTCTCTGCAACAGGGCCCCACCGTCTACAGAGAGACCGCTGTAAAGAAAGAAGCCGGGCGTTCTGCAGCAGTCCAGAGAGAGACTTGGCAGGAACAGATAGTGCACAGCAAGGACCAGTGAGTGCTGCAACCCCCGGAGCATCCGTACAGTGCAGGCCCATGCTTCATTATCCCTTCTGCCACTTATTGAGACTGTGAGGAGAGACGAGCAGGGTGCCCGTTGGTCACCACGGAGTGAGGTGTGAAACGTTCCGGGCGAGTGAGTATAGACTTGCGTAATCCACATTATCAGCTCATACTTTCCCGCTCACGGCAGACTCTGACTTTGCCAGTGTATATTTGCAGAGCGACATTGGGCTCATACAGTACAGTGACTTGCACCCTTATCAGCCACTATAGCATATGGACTAGACCCAGCGGAAGGTACCGGACACCGACCGCTGCTGCCAGTAGACGGGGCATTGTTGCCCATAGGATTCCATAGGAAAAGATACCACATCAGCCATTGCTGACACCAGTGACTTCCCAGCAGGAGTCACAGTTTGAGGAACTTCTGATATAAGTGTTTCACAATAACTGTCGTTAACTGATCCTTTTTTTCTGAACTCTGCATATCCTTTGCAACTGAACCGTTTATTCCCGTTTAACCCATTGCGTCCACGCTGGAGTGTTCCCCTGTTATTAAACTTGTTAACCCTTGCTCTGCCTCCGGTCCGTTACTGCATCCCGCAACCTGCTCACAATTGCTTACTCAGCTATTTCTGGTGGTAGAGCTGCACAGTCAGGAGATTGCTAGCTCTGTGGGGAGTAACGAGGGGTCAGACTTATGGTTGGCCAACGACTGCTTTGTGAAAGCAGATAATGTACTCATTTTGACTCTTATTTGGAGGCTGAAAAAAAATCTCTCATTTTACTTTCATAATGAGTCTAAAATAGTGTTGAGCGATACCGTCCGATACTTGAAAGTATCGGTATCGGAAAGTATCGGCCGATACCGGCAAAGTATCGGATCTAATCCGATACTGATACCCGATACCAATACAAGTCAATGGGACTCAAGTATCGGACGGTATCCCTGATGGTTCCCAGCGTCTGAAGGAGAGGAAACTCTCCTTCAGGCCCTGGGATCCATATTAACCCCTTAGTGACAGAGCCAATTTGGTACTTAATGACCGAGCCAATTTTTACAATTCTGACCAGTGTCACTTTATGAGGTTATAACTCTGGAACGCTTTATCGGATCCCGCTGATTCTGAGATTGTTTTTTCGTGACATGTTGTACTTCAAGTTAGTGGTAACATTTCTTCGATATTACTTGCGATTATTTATGAAAAAAATGGAAATATGGCGAAAATTTTTAAAATTTTGCAATTTTCAAACTTTGTATTTTTATGCCCTTAAATCAGAGAGATATGTCACAAAAAATAGTTAATAAATAACATTTCTCACATGTCTACTTTACATAAGCACAATTTTGGAAACAATTTTTTTTTTTGTTAGGGAGTTATAAGGGTTAAAAGTTGACCAGCAATTTCTCATTTTTACAACACCATGTTTTTTTTAGGGACCACATCACCTTTGAAGTGATTTTGAGGGGTCTATATGATAGAAAATAACCAAGTGTGACACCATTCTAAAAACTGCACCCCTCAAGCTGCTCAAAACCACATTCAAGAAGTTTATTAACCCTTTACGTACTTCACAGGAACTAAAACAATGTGGAAGAAAAAAATTAACATTTTACTTTTTTTTGCAAACATTTTACTTCAGAACCATTTTTTTTAATTTTCACAAGTGTAAAAACAGAAATTTAACCACAAATTTTGTTGTGCAATTTTTCCTGAGTACGCCGATACCCTATATGTGGAGGTAAACCACTGTTTGGGCGCACCGCAGAGCTTGGAAGTGAAGGAGCACCGTTTGACTGTTTCAATGCAGAATTGGCTGGAATTGAGATCGGACGCCATGTCGCGTTTGGAGAGCCCCTAATGTGCCTAAACAGTGGAAACCCCCCACAAGTGACCCCATTTTGGAAACTAGACCCCCCAAGGAACTTATCTAGATGTGTGGTGAGCACTTTGAACCCCCAAGTGCTTCACAGAAGTTTATAACGTAGAGCCGTGAAAATAAAAAATCGCATTTGTTTTCACAAAAATGATTTTTTCGCCCACAAATTCTTATTTTCACAAGGGTAACAGGAGAAATTAGACCACAAAAGTTGTTGTGCAATTTCTCCTGAGTACGTCGATACCCCATATGTGGAGGTAAACCACTGTTTGGGCGCACCGCAGAGCTTGGAAGTGAAGGAGCACCGTTTGACTTTTTCAATGCAGAATTGGCTGGAATTGAGATCGGATGCCATGTCGCGTTTGGAGAGTCCCTGATGTGCCTAAACAGTGGAAACCCCCCACAAGTGATACCATTTTGGAAACTAGACCCCCCAAGGAACTTATCTAGATGTGTGGTGAGCACTTTGAACCCCCAAGTGCTTCACAGAAGTTTATAACGTAGAGCCGTGAAAATAAAAAATCTCATTTTTTCTACAAAAATGATCTTTTTGCCCCAAAATTTTTATTTTCACAAGGGTAACAGGAGAAATTAGACCACAAAAGTTGTTGTGCAATTTCTCCTGACTACGTCGATACCCCATATATGGGGGTAAACCACTGTTTGGGCGCACCGCAGAGCTTGGAAGAGAAGGAGTGTCGTTTTACTTTTTCAATGTAGAATTGGCTGGAATTGAGATCGGACGCCATGTCACGTTTGGAGAGCCGCTGATGTGCCTAAACAGTAGAGACCCCCCACATATGACACCATTTTGGAAACTAGACCCCTTAAGGAACTTATCTAGATGTGTGGTGAGCACTTTAAACCCCCAGGTGCTTCACAGAAGTTTATAACGTAGAGCCGTGAAAATAAAAAAATCGCATTTTTTCTACAAAAATGATCTTTTTGCCTCCAAATTTTTATTTTACCAAGGGTAACAGGAGAAAATGGACCCCAGAAGCTGTTGTACAATTTGTCTTGAGTACGCCGACACCCCATATGTGGGGGTAAACCACTGTTTGGGCGCATGGCTGAGCTCGGAAGCAAAGGAGCGCCATTTGACTTTTCAATGCAAAATTGACTGGAATTGAGATCGGACGCCATGTCGCGTTTGGAGAGCCCCTGATGTGCCTAAACAGCAGAAACCCCCCAAAAGTGACCCCATTTTGGAAACTAGACCCCCCATAGAACTTATCTAGATGTGTAGTGAGAACTTTGAATGCCCAAGTGCATCACAGAAGTTTATAATGCAGAGTCGTGAAAATAAAAAATATATATTTTTTAACAATAAAGATTTTTTAGCCCCCAAGTTTTTATTTTCACAAGGGTAACAAGAGAAATTGGACCCCAAAAGTTGTTGTACAATTTGTCCTGAGTATGCTGGTACCCCATATGTGGGGGTAAACCACTGTTTGGGCGCATGGCAGAGCTCGGAAGGGAAGGAGTGCCATTTTGGAATGCAGACTTTGATAGAATTGTCTGCGGGCATTATGTTGCCTTTGCAGACCCCTAATGTACCTAAACAGTAGAAACCCCCAACAAGTGACCCCATTTTGGAAAATAGACCCCCCAAGGAACTTATCTAGATATGTGGTGAGAACTTTGAATGCCCAAGTGCTTCACAGAAGTTTATAATGCAGAGTAGTGAAAATAAAAAATATTTTTTTTCCCACAAAAAAGATTTTTTTAGCCCCCAAATTTTTATTTTCACAAGGGTAACAAGAGAAATTGGACCCCAAAAGTTGTTGTCCAATTTGTCCTGAGTATGCTGGTACCCCATATGTGGGGGTAAACCACTGTTTGGGCGCACGGCAGAGCTCGGAAGGGAAGGAGCGCCATTTTGCAATGCAGACTTTGATAGAATTGTCTGCGGGCGTTATGTTGCGTTTGCAGACCCCTAATGTACCTAAACAGTAGAAACCCCCACAAGTGACCAAATTTTGGAAACTAGACCCCCTAAGGAACTTATCTAGATATGTGGTGAGAACTTTGAAAGCTCAAGTGCTTCACAGAAATTTATAATGCAGAGTAGTGAAAATAAAAAAATATATTTTTTTCCAACAAAAAAGATTTTTAGCCCCCAAGTTTTTATTTTCACAAGGGTAACAGGAGAAATTGGACCCCAAAAGTTGTTGTCCAATTTATCCCGAGTACGCTGATGCCCCATATGTGGGGGTAAACCACTGTTTGGGCGCACGGCAGAGCTCAGAAGGGAGGGAGTACCATTTGACTTTTTTAGCGCAAAATTGGCTGTCGTGTTTGGAGACCCCCTGATGTACCTAAACAGTGGAAACGCCCCAATTCTAACTCCAACCCTATCCCCAACACAGCCCTAACCCTAATCTCAACCCGATCCATAATCCTAATCACAACCCTAACGATAATCACAACCCTAACCCCAAAACAGCCCTAATCTCAACCCTAACCATAACCCTAATCAAAACCCTAAATCCAACACACCCCTAACCCTAATCCCAACCCTAACCCTAATCCCAACCCTAATCCCAAACATAACACTAATCCCAACCCTAATCCAAACCCTAACCCTAATCCCAACTCTAACCCTAACTTTAGCCCCAACCCTAACTTTAGCCCCAACCCTAACCATAACTTTAGCCCCCGTCGTCACAAAAAAAGTTCAATGTAACCTTTTTTTTGTACGTCGCGTCCGCCATTTCCGCGGATGCGTGGCCGTAACTCTGCCCCCTCCTCCCCAGGACATAGACTGGGCAGCGGATGCGTTGAAAAACTGCATCCGCTGCCCACGTTGTGCACAATTTTCACAACGTGCGTCGGTACATCGGGCCGACGCATTGCGACCGCCCCGTACCGACGCAAGTGTGAAAGAAGCCTTAGGCTACTTTCAGACATAGCGCATTTTTGAGCGCTATTTTGCGGGCGCTTTTCAAAAATGCGCAATGTCATTTTCGTCTGCCGGCAAAGTGAATGAGAAATTCACTTTGCCGTTCAGACACACCGCAAAAAAACGCGGCGCTTTTGTCTGCAAACACGCCGGCGTAAAAAGAATTGACATGTCAATTCTTTACGCAGCGGCGTGTCTGCGTATCCCCCTAGGGCCCCATATTACCTTCCACACACAGCGCCTTTGTCCTGGGTGTCGGCGTCTTTGTACGGAGGGGTTGACACCCAGGACCGGACGTGACGTCGGACAGGAAGAGGGAAGCCCCCGCCCCCCAGTGAAGCAGCATGGAGTCCTTCTGTGTGTGTGTGTGTGCGTGTGTGTGCGTGTGTGTGCGTGTGTGTGTCCCCATGCGACGCTAGTGCCACCATTGTGCTAAGTCGCCGTATGGGACTACTACTCCCATCCGGTATTAGGATGGGAGAGTTGTCCCTGTGTCCGGCGACTTAGCACAATTGTAAAGTTACACAAAACACCTACACACAATACACATACATGACACACAGTACATACAACATATAACACAGAGTATATACTCACCAACAGCACACTTGTAGGCGAAGCCCTCGATCCTCCAGGAAAAAATCCAAAAATAATAAACCAAATTCATACTCCCTGTCCGCAGAATCCATAAAACGAGTGTCCCACGCCGATCGGCTGCTCTCCGGCGATACACTGCCAGGAGCGAAGCTCCTAGCAGTGTATCGCGTACTGTTCCGGAGTTCAATGACTCCGGCGTCTCGGTTAACAGCAGTACAGCTGCGTTGAACTTTCCCACGCAGCACTGCCGTTAAGCGAGAGTGCCGGGGTCAATGACCGCCGGTAAACTCGCTCGCGCATGCGCAGTGACACACCGACAGGAACTATGGCTCCTGTCAGTGTGTTGCTGCAGCCGTGGAGAGCAGACATATCTCTGGATGTGTCTGTTCTCCATGGAAAATCTTGATACGTGGCACTTAAATATGTGGCAATTAAATACGTGACACGTGGCACTTATACGTGATACGTGTCACTTAAATACGTGGCACTGAAATACGTGATACGTGGCACTTTGATACGTGGCACGTGTCACTTAAATACGTGGCACGTGGCACTGAAATATGTGGCACGTGGCACTTTGATACGTGGCACGTGTCTCTTAAATACGTGGCACGTGGCACTGAAAGATGTGGCACGTGGCACTTTGATACGTGGCACGTGGCACTTTGATACGTGGCACGTGGCACTGAAATATGTGGCACGTGGCACTTTGATACGTGGCACGTGGCACTTTGATACGTGGCACGTGGCACTTTGATACGTGGCACTGAAATATGTGGCATGTGGCACTTTGATACGTGGCACGTGTCACTTA
Source organism: Ranitomeya variabilis (assembly GCF_051348905.1). Taxonomy (NCBI): domain Eukaryota; kingdom Metazoa; phylum Chordata; class Amphibia; order Anura; family Dendrobatidae; genus Ranitomeya; species Ranitomeya variabilis. The sequence goes on along the minus strand of NC_135233.1, from coordinate 645,953,419 downwards.
AATACGTGGCACGTGGCACTGAAATATGTGGCACGTGGCACTTTGATACGTGGCACGTGGCACTTTGATACGTGGCACGTGGCACTGAAATATGTGGCACGTGGCACTTTGATACGTGGCACGTGTCTCTTAAATACGTGGCACGTGGCACTGAAAGATGTGGCACGTGGCACTTTGATACGTGGCACGTGGCACTTTGATACGTGGCACGTGGCACTGAAATATGTGGCACGTGGCACTTTGATACGTGGCACGTGGCACTTTGATACGTGGCACGTGGCACTTTGATACGTGGCACGTGGCACTTTGATACGTGGCACTGAAATATGTGGCACGTGGCACTTTGATACGTGGCACGTGTCACTTAAATACGTGGCACGTGGCACTGAAATATGTGGGACACGTCGCACAAAAAAGTTACATGTAGTTTTTTTTGTGTCGACGGTCCGCCGAAGCACGACGCATCCGTCGCACGACGGATGCGACATGTGGCAATCCGTCGCAATGCGTCGCTAATGCAAGCCAATGGAGAAAAAACGCATCCTGCAAGCACTTTTGCAGGATGCGTTTTTTCTCCAACGACGCATTGCGACGGAAGCCAAAAAACGCTAGTGTGAAAGTAGCCTAACCCTAACCCTAGCCCTAACCCTAACCCTAAATTTAGCCCCAACCCTAACCCTAACCCTAACCCTAACTCTAACCCTAACCCTAACCCTAACCCTAACCCTAACCCTAATTTTAGCCCCAACTTGTCTTCTCCTGCCGGCCGGCAGATGGCAGCAGATGGCGGGCGCACTGCGCATGCGCCCGCCATGATGAAAAAGCCGGCTGGCAGGAGAAGACAGAAGAGGACCCAGGGACCCCGGGTGAGTATGATAGGGTCCCCGAATCCCCCTATTTCTCTGTCCTCTGATGTGCGATCACATCAGAGGACAGAGAAATAACTGATCGCTTTTTTTTTTTTTTTTTTTTGCGGTCGCCGGTAAACTGTTAATTACCGGCGATCGCAAAGCAGGGGTCGGTGCAAACCGACCCCGATCATGTTCTTTGGGGTCTCGGCTACCCCCGGCAGCCGAGACCCCAAAGAACATCCGGGTGCCGGGCGGCGGGCGCACTGCGCGTGCGCCCGCCATTTTTTCCCGGAAAAAAGATGGCGGCGCCCATGGGGAGACACGAGGAGCACCGGGGGAGGTAGGTAAGTATTGGGGGGCTATTGGGGGCCATCGGGGACCACATTTCTCTGTCCTCCGATGTGCGATCACATCGGAGGACAGAGAAATTAAACGGCAAATCGCGTTTTTTTTTTTTTGTTGCGACCGCCGGTAAACGGTTAATTACCGGCGATCGCAACTCGGGGGTCGGTAAAAACCCCCCGAATCATGTTCTCTGGGGTCTCGGCTACCCTCGGCAACCGAGACCCCAGAGAAAATCCGACTCTGGGGGGCGCTATTCACTTTTTCCACAGCTCCGTTAATTAACGGCGCTGTGGTTTAAGTACCCTTAGTGGCCGCCGTTAAAAGGCGTATCGGCGGTCGTTAAGGGGTTAATGTGTAAAATAAAGAATTAAAATAAAAAATATTGATATACTCACCTCTCCGACGCAGCCTGCACCTTATCGAGGGAACCGGCAGCCTTCTTTGCTTAAAATGCGCGCGTTTACTGCCTTCCGTGACGTCACGGCTTCTGATTGGTCGCGTGCCGCCCATGTGACCGCGACACGACCAATCACAACATGCCGTGACGTAATTTTCAGGTCCTGAATGCCTAATTCTAGAATTAGGCATTCAGGACCTGAAAATTACGTCACGGCTTGTTGTGATTGGTCGCGTCGCGGTCACATGGGCGGCACGCGACCAATCAGAAGCCGTGACGTATTTTTCAGGTCCTGAATGCCTAGAATTAGGCATTCAGGACCTGAAAATTACGTCACGGCTTGTTGTGATTGGTCGCGTCGCGGTCACATGGGCGGCACGCGACCAATCAGAAGCCGTGACGTAATTTTCAGGTCCTGAATGCCTAGAATTAGGCATTCAGGACCTGAAAATTACGTCACGGCTTGTTGTGATTGGTCGCGTCGCGGTCACATGGGCGGCACTCAACCAATCAGAAGCCGTGACGTAATTTTCAGGTCCTGAATGCCTAGAATTAGAAACGCGCGCATTTTAAGCAAAGAAGGCTGCCGGTTCCCTCGGTAAGGTGCATGCTGCGTCGGAGAGGTGAGTATATCCCTATTTTTTATTTTAATTCTTTCTTTTACACATTGATATTAATCCCGATACCGATTCCCGATATCACAAAAGTATCGGATCTCGGTATCGGAATTCCGATACCCGCAAGTATCGGCCGATACCCGATACGTGCGGTATCAGAATGCTCAACACTAGTCCATGACTTATACAATAGTTATCCTTTTGCTTGATACTAATGATATGCCTGTCATCCTACAGGCAATCAAGCATGCAGCATACCATGCTAGCCAGGGACCCATTTGGTTCACTTTTTGATCCCCGCTACAACAGTTGCATGTCATTTCCACCATCATCCATGTCATTTCGGCCACCACAATGATATCACCTCCCTAACCAGTGGTGGTATCGTGTCTGGAAGTAAATGGAGCTTCTTACACTAGGTAATCCACACATCCACACACAAGTCTGATCCCTGACCAGAAGGGGGTGCACAAGCACCTAGTTTGTAGGGTGACTTCCTCTTCTGGCTGGGGGGAGGAGTAAGAGAAAGGTTGTGGCTAAATCCAAGTCGGCTAAAGGACCAGGTCCCTCTGCCGACTTGGAAATAGCCCACTCTGTGTGAGAAAGCTAAATCCCAGTCGGCTAAAGGACCAGGTCCTTCTGGGCACTGGGATTTAGCTTTCTCACACAGAGTGGGCTATTTCCAAGTCGGCAGAGGGACCTGGTCCTTTAGCCGACTTGGATTTAGCCTGCTCTATATAAGAATGCTAAATCCCAGTAGATAGAAGGACCCTTATTGTATACAGATATATATGAATCCTGTCATGTGATTTTTTGCAGTAGTATTGAGCCGCAGACTAGATATAACATCTGATTACACATTTATTTACATGTGACAATTATACACACAAATTTTCCCCTTAATCCCAGTGTGTACAATATTCTGCGCCAATCTCATCCGCGTCCCGTTTTATTTACTGGTGATCATTTTTGTAGATCACACAACCACAGATTTTTTTCCATGCATGCACCTAGGAGTGTTTTAACCCTCGGGCAATTTTCCGTTTTTTTTTTTTTTAATTTCCTTCCCATAACTTATTTTTCCATCCACATCGCCATTGGGATTTTTTTGTTATTTTGGCGGGACGTTCTTATTGATACCATTTTGGCGCGGATACCATGTTTTGATCACCTTATTTCATTTTATTGCAATGTTGCTGCGACCAAAAAAAACGTAATTATGGCGTTTCTAGTTTTTTTTCTCGTTATGCCGTTTGCTGATCAGATTATTTTACATTTTGATTGGTCAGACCTTTCTGATCACGTCAATTCCAAATTTATTTATTTTTTTAAATGGAGCAAAAGCGATATTTTTTTTTCTGATATTTTTATGATATATGATGTAAGGCTATGTTCACATTTGCGGTCCGCGCCGCAGCGTCGGGTGCCGCATGCGTCATGCGCCCCTATATTTAACATGGGGGCGCATGGACATGCGTTGTGCTGCGTTTTGCGCCGCATGGCCGCAAGCGTTGGACGCAAGAAACGCTTCAAGTTGCATTTTTTTTGCCTCCAACTTTCGGCCAAAAAGGACACATGCGGCGCAAAACGCAGCGTTTTAGCGTGCGTTTTGCCACGTTTTTGTTTGCGTTGTGCGCTGCGGCGCCGACGCTGCGGCGCACAACGCAAATGTGAACGTAGCCTAACTGCATCATGTGTTGTGAAGGGGTCAATACTATAATTATTGGCCAAATGGACCAGGTCCTTCTGCCAACTTGGAAATAGCCTGCTCTCTGTGAGAAAGCTAAATCCCAGTCGGCTAAAGGACCAGGTCCTTCTGCCGACTGGGAAATAGCCTGCTCTCTGTGAGAAAGCTAAATCCCAGTCGGCTAAAGGACCAGGTCCTTCTGTGCACTGGGATTTAGCTTTCTCACACAGAGTGGGCTATTTCCCAGTCGGCAGAAGGACCTGGTCCTTTAGCCGACTTGGATTTAGCCTGCTCTATATAAGAATGCTAAATCCCAGTAGATAGAAGGACCCTTATTGTATATAGATATATATGAATCTTGTCTTGTGATTTTTTGCAGTAATATTGAGCTGCAGCCTGGATATGACATCTGATTACACTTTTATTTATATGTGACAATTATACACACAAATTTTCCCCTTAATCCCAGTGTGTACAATATTCTGCGCCAATCTCATCCTCGTCCCGTTTTATTTACTGGTGATCATTTTTGTAGATCACACAACCACAGATTTTTTCCATGCATGCACCTAGGAGTGTTTTAACCCTCGGGCGATTTTCCGTTTTTTTTTCTTCCCATAACTTATTTATTTTTCCATCCACATCGCCGTTGTGAATTTTTTTTATTTTGGCGGGATGTTCTTATTGATACCATTTTGGCACGGATACCATGTTTTGATCACCTCTTATTTCATTTTATTACAATGTTGTGGTGACCAAAAAAAAGTAATTATGGCATTTCTAGTTTTTTTCTCGTTATGCCGTTTGCTGATCAGATTATTTTACATTTTGATTGGTCAGACCTTTCTGATCACGTCAATTCCAAATTTATTTTTTTTTTAAATGGAGCAAACGCAATATTTCTTTTTCTGATATTTTTATGATATATGATGTAACTGCATCATGCGTTGTGAAGGGGTTAATACTATAATTATTGGCCAAATGGACCAGGTCCTTCTGCCAACTTGGATTTAGCCTGCTCACTGTGAGAAAGCTAAATCCAAGTGGGATAAAGGACCAGGTCCCTTGGAGTGGTTTAATACCAGACTTAGTAAGCTAAAACACCAGGTCCTTCTGCCCACTTAGCTTTAGCTTGCTGTATATAACAAAGTCTAGTGGGCAGCGCAGTCCACCAGTGATTCACCAATCTGATGCACTGTAATGATCCCACTGGTTCACTGTCGGACTTCCGTACTGTAGTGCCCCTGTGTCACGCTGGGGGCAGTCCGGCAATCCAACCTACTACAATGTTTCCGCCAGGTTATGCGTATTGCCGGTCACTGTGCTCCTTGAGTTCACCTCAAGTGACAGTTGACAGCTCAGAGGGTGCTGTGATAACCGCAAACTGCAATCTCCAGTGACCTCAGAGGTGGCGGCTTCCATGCCACCCTTAGTGTGTGTACGGCGGACACGGGGAGGGGTCACGTTTTATGATGTCACTGTGGCTTCTGTATGTATTGGAGCAGGGGATCGTCTTGGGACCTTGATGATGATGATAAATGGGTGAAAGAGGGTGTCTGTTTCTATATTTTAATTACCGTACATGTTTTTAATGTGTTTCTTTATTTTTACTTACAGTGTTAGTAAATGGGGTGTTTCATAGACACCTCTCTATTACTAACCCTGGGCTTGATGTCAGCTGTGATTTTTGACAAATCACAGTTGTAATTATACTTACAGCCCTGGCAAAAATTAAGAGACCACTGCAAAATGTCCAGTTTGTCTGATTTTTCTCTTTCTAGGTATATTTTTGAGTAAAATGTAAATTGTTCTTTTATTCTATAAACGTCTGACATGTCTCAGAATTTTCAAGAAATAAATTTAGTATTTTTTTCTAACAAAGAAAAATGGTCAAAATTAAAAAAAAACAGTGCTTTCAGACCTCAAATAATGCAAAGAAAACAAGTTCATAATCATTTAGAAACAACAGTACTAATTTTTTAACTCAGGAAGAGTTCAGAAATAGTGATGAGTGAACGTGCTTGCCACTACTCGTTACTCGCCCGAGTATCGGGGTACTCGGCGAGCAGCGAGCATTTCCGGTACTATTCGGCGGTAACTGCAGTCTCCACCCAGAAGTTTTAGCGGACTTTAGAGACCCAATCATGGTGCAGAGATTGTCTGCCAGGCCATGAAACGCGGCAGCCATCTTTGTTGTGTCGTGCAGTGATTGGCTGGGCCGTACAGCATCATCCCAAGTATAAGAGACCTGGCGCCGCCCTGCTCGCCGCATTCTGTTCCTGTTTCAGCGAGAATAGGGAGAGCTGCTGCCGAGATAGGGTCAGAATCGTGGTTTTAGAGTGTAGGTCTGCAACTCTTACATCCACAACTCCTCAGAAACCAAAAGTCCTTTTTAGGGCTAATTTGTGGGTCCCGATATTGCAGCACTAGGTAGGCAGGGCATAGCATATCCACATCAGTGCAAGGCCTGCAGGCACTGTATGTGCGTCCATTGCTCCCACTGCATCCCTCCCAAAGCTCCATAACTGCCTGCAGCTGCAGCTTATTTACTGTCTATATATTTATTTTTCCTTCATTTTTTTTCAAAAATCCCCCCCCCCCCAAAAAAAAAATACAGTCTGTTCTGTCATACTGAGGCCTGTTAAAAAGTTATAGTTTGTCAGGCATACGTAGCATAGTTGTCTGTGCGACCCTTGTGCTCCCTTTTTTTTGGTGTTTTAAATTCACTGAAAAAGGCCTCATATATCTGCGTGCTCCATGTTTGGTCATTGGAGGCCGGTGTACTTATTTTTTGACTGTGTGATAGTCAAATTCTATACAGCACTATTTCGTATCAAAAAAATTCAAAGGCTACAGATTTGCCAGTGTGGTGTTTCCGTTACAGCCGTCATATATCTCTGTGCTCCAAGTTTGGGCATTGGAGGCTGGTGTACTTATTTTTTGGCTGTGTGATACTCAAATTCAATACAGCACTATTTTGCATAAATTAACTTAAAAAAAAAATGAATACAGTCTGTTAGGTCAGGCTGAGGCCTGCCTGGTGTTTAGGTTTGAAAAATCATAGATTTGCAGGCATACTGATCACATATTATTTCGCTACTAATAAAGACATTTGTGTTGAGCATTTGAAATAGTGCAGTAGTCCATTTAAAATGGTTAAGGCAAGGGGCAAAGGACGGGGAAGTGGACGTGATGGTGCATCCATAGGATGAGGCCGTGGGCAAGGTGAAAGTAGGCAACAACAAAGACCCACATCTTCTCGCTCGACATTCCTGTCCCAGTTTCTAGGGTACCGCAGCACACAACTATTGAAGCCAGAGCAGTGTGTAACGGTTGTTGGTTGGATAGCGGATAATGCTTCCAGTCACTTAGCCATCACCACCACCACCTTGTCTTTCACACGGTCAAGTCTGAGTAGCCGTGAGTGAGGCCAGGATATTCCTCACCCTGATCCTCCTTCCTCCCACCATGCCGAGTACCCTGAGACAACTGATCCCACACTTGGACACTCTGAAGAGCTGTTCAGTTTTCCATTTCAAGATTCAGAAATCTCTGCAGGTCAACTTGAAGTGGGGAAAGATGAGATCGCATGTAGAGCTGCCCAAAGCTTTGACCAGCCCCAGTCACACGAAGGCAATGGTGGGAAAGTGTCACAAGAGGTGGACCATGATGAGACCTAATTTCTAGAAAGTCAGGAGGAGGAGCAAGGTGCACATGTGGAAGACGAGGTGGTGGATGTCATAGTAAATGACCCAAGCTGGCAGGAGGACATGCGTAGCGAGGACAGCAGCACAAATGGGGAAGGAGGCATATCCCCCAACAGGCAGGAAGAAGCAGTGTGGTGGCCACAGACAGAAGGCGTGCATCCGTTCCCTGTAACACCAACATGAGTGAAGTTGCCATTCCACCTGTGAGATCTTCCCGAGTCTGGCTATTTTTTAAAGACTCTGCCGATAACCCTAAACAGGCCATTTGCAGCACCTGCCATGCCTGCTTCAGCAGGGGTAGCAAAACAACCAGCCTGACCACCAGCATGATCAGGCACATGCAAGCAAAGCACCTGACTTTGTGGGCCGAACCCCAGGCTCGAGGACCACTGCATGCTGGTCACACCACTGCTTCTTCCACTGTTTTGCATAGAAGCCAATCCCTAGTACACCGTGCATGTGAAGATGCCCTGCACCTCTTGTGGCCCCCAGTCAAGCAGCACCATCAGCAAGCCCGTCCACGTCCTTGACCCAGCACAGCATTCAGTTGTCTATAACCCAGTCTTTGGAACACAAGCAGAAATACCCAGCCAACACCCCACAGGCCACAGTCCTCAATTCTATTATTTCTCTTCTGCTTGTGCTAGAAATGCTGCCTTTTAGGCTTGTTGAGACGGAAGCATTCCGCAACCTGATGGGGGCGGTCATCCCAAGGTACTCGGTCCCCAGTCGCCACTATTTCTCTCGGTGTGCCGTACCGGCATTACACCAGCATGTGTCCCACAACATTACCCGTGCCCTCAACAATGCTGTTACCGGGAAAGTCCACCTAACCACGGACACGTGGACAAGTGCTTGTGGGCAGGGACGGTACATCTCAATGACGACACACTGGGTTAACATAGTGGAAGCCGGGACCCAGTTGGACCTTGAGATGGAACACATCCTCCCCACGCTGAGGATTGCTGGCCCTATGTCAATCAGGGTTGCCCCCACAGTCTACAGCTCCTGCACCTCCTCCTCCTATTCATCCTCCATCTCTGAAATCAACACATCAGTCAGAAGCTGGAAGCACTGCAGCACTGCCTCAGCCAAGCGGCAACAGGCTGTGCTGAAGATAATCTGCATAGGTGACAAACCGCACAATGCAGAAGAGTTGTGGACAGCGCTGAAAGAGCAGTCAGATGTTTGGATGACACCGCTGAACCTACAGCCAGGCATGGTCATGTGTGACAATGGCCGAAACCTGGTGGCGGCTCTGAGGCAAGGTGAGCTCACACACGTATCTTGCTTGGCCCATGTGCTTAATCTCTTGGTTCAACGTTTTCTGAAAAGCTACGCCGTCTGTCTGACCATTTTAGAAAGTCAGCTACAGCTTCAGCCGCCCTTGCCGTGCTTCAGCAGCGTTTTCAGATTCCAGCTCACTGACTATTGTGTGATGTCCCCCATCCCCACGCGCTGGAACTCTACGCTGCATATCTTGGAAAGGAGCAGAAGAGGGCCGTTGTTGACTACCAACATTAACAAGGCCGTCGAATTTCAGGTCAGACTCCACACATAAGACCTCAGGAGTGGACATGGATGTCAGACATATATAACATCCTCCAAAACTTTGAGGACTGCACTAAGATGGTGAGTGGCGATGATGCCATAATTAGCATCACTATCCCGCTTCTCAGCATTCTGAAAAACTCTCTGCTCACAATCAAAGAGGATGCATTGCAGGCGGAGCACGAGGACATGGAGCAAGGAAACATACAGGGGGATTACACTCAGCCCAGCCTCATGTCTTCTCAACGTGGATTGGTAGGCAATCAGGAGGAGGAGGAAGAACAGGAGCTACTTTCATGTGCTATAGATGGTACTACAAACACATCTGTATTAGCTTCTGTTCAGTGGGGATGACCTGAGGACAGGGAGGAGGAGGAGGAGGACAGCATCGTCAGTCGTCCTGTTGATGAGGACACGGAAGTCTTGCCTGTTAGCAGTCTGGCAGGCATGGCTGACTTTATGTTGCACTGCATTTCACGTGACCCTCGGATTATCAAAATTTTGGGTGACACTCATTACTGGTTGGTGACACTTCTAGACCCACGCTACAAGGAGAACTTTCAATCTCTTCTGCCTGAGGCAGAGAGGTGTACTAAAATTTTGCAGTACCACAGGGCCCTTGTAGCGGAATTACTTAGAAAATTCTCATGTGAGAACGCTGGCAGCAGACTTCAAGAGTTTGTTGTACAACCAAGGACTCCAAGCAAGAGAGAGACAGAAGTACAATCCAGCTCAGGCAGGGGAACAATGGCCAAGTTCTGGGACAGTTTTCTCAGACACTCCCATCGTGGCGGCACAGAGGCAAGGGGTGCTGTCACAAGAAGTGCAATGTTTCGGAAGATGGTGAGGGAGTACCTTGCAGATCGTGCAAACATCCTCTGGGATTCCTATGTGCCTTTGAATTATTGGGTATCCAAGCTGGACACGTGACATGAACTGGCTGTCTACACCTTGGAGGTCCTGGCCTGCCCTGCTGCTAGCGTTCTGTCAGAGAGGGTTTTTAGTGCCGCTGGTGGAATTATAACAGAAAAGCGCATCCGCCTGTCAACTGAAAATGCTGACAGGCTGACTCTTATAAAAATGAACAAGGCCTGGATTGGGAAAGACTTCTGTATACCACCAAGTGAAAACAGCGAAACATAACCTCAAATACATTCTCTCTTTTGGGGAGGCGTATTCTTATGCACCTCTTCACAACCCAACATGGGTATACGCTTACAGATTTGGTCTGTTTGTTCTTATCCTCCTCCTTATCCTAATCCTCCTCCTCCAGAACCAATATATCACCAGCGTGAACGTGGTCTGTACGGTGCATTTTGGCCAAGGATGCTCTGATGGCACTCTTTTATTTTTTTTTAAAAAGGACAACACATTGGGGAACTGGGCATGACATTACATTGGGCCTACTTCTTAACTCGGTCTCCTGCAAACTGTCCTGTACCTGCCAGTAGATCACCAGGGTGAACGTGCTCTGTACTGTTATAGGCCAGTGAATTTTGGGCAAAGGGGCTGTGCTGGCAATATTTTTTAAAGTCCAAAAAGGACAACACATTGGGAAATTGGGCATGACATTACATTGGGCCTACGTCTTAACTCAGTCGCCTGTTGTGGATTCTGTTTTTGGGCTCCCTCTGGTGGTTACAAGTGGTACTGGGTGACTTTGGTGGGTTGCGGTCTCTGGTTTCCACCTGTCCATCATAGGCTGGGTGTTTCCTATTTAACCTGGCTTTCCTGTCATTCCCTTGCCGGCTATCAATGTAATCAGAGTGTCTCTGTTTGCCTCTGCTACCTGCTCCTATAATCTGCTGGACAAGCTAAGTTCTGATTTTCTTGTTTTTTGTGTTCTGCCTTATCATGTTTTTAGTCCAGCTTGCATACATATGAGTCTTTGCTGCTGGTTGCTCTAGTGGGCTGAAATTACTCCCCATGTACCATGAGTTGGCACATGGGTCCCAGTAATTTCAGGATGGTTTTTTGAAGAAAGGGTTTTTCGCTGACTGCCTAGATCTCTTTTATATCCTTCTGCTATCTAGCTTTAGCGGGCCTCATTTTGCTAAAACTGTTTTCATACCTGCGTATGTGCCTTCCTCTTAATTCACCGTCATTATATGTGGGGGGCTGCTATCCCTTTGGGGTATTTCTCTAGGAGGCAAGAGAGGTCTGCTTTTCATCTTCTAGGGGAAGTTAGTTCTCCGGCTGGCGCGAGACGTCTAGAGTCCCCGTAGGTACGTTCCCCGGCTGCTGATAGTGTTTGTGTTAAGTTCAGGATCGCGGTCAGCTCAGGTTCCATCACCCTAGAGCTTGTCCTATTTTTGTGCTTGCCCTTTTGGTGATTCCCTGCCATTGGAATCATGACAGTCGCCTGCAATCTGTCCTGTATCTGCCAATAGATCACCAGGGTGAACGTGCTCTGTACGGTGCATTTTGGCCAAGGGGCAGGGCCGGACTGGGACTAAAATTCAGCCCTGGCATTTGAAGTCACACAGGCCCACTTGTCGCCTGATGACTGTATAATATCTTTGTACAATTGTAGGTTACAAGAAGTGAGGGGAGTGTAACACGACTATATAACATATAATTACAGCTGTATCCAGCATTACAGCTCAGTCCCCATAGAATATAATGCAGCACAGCCCCCATAGAATGTAATGCAGCACAGCCCCATAGAATCCTGTAATGCAGCACTGCCCCATAGAATTTAATGCAGCCCAGCCCCATAGAATCATGTAATGCAGCACTGCCCCATAAAATCATGTAATGCAGCCCAGCCCCATAGAATCATGTAATGCAGCACTGCCCCATAGAATGTAATGCAGCCAGCCCCCCCCTACAATCCAGTTATCACCCATTGATATGTAATAATAAAAAAACAAAGTCTACTCACCTTTCCTCTTGCCCCGCGCTGCTGCTCCTGGCTCCGGTCTCAGCAGCTGCAGTCTGCCCGCCCGGTCACACAGCAGGTGCGCGATGATATGACGTCATCGCGCACCCACAGTGTCAGCGGCAGGCAGAGCGGGGAATGATGGGAGAGGGAGCGTCAGCAGACGCTCTCTCCTCCATCATTGCATTCAACTGTACCGGTGTCTATGACGCCGGTATAGTTGAATGCGGGGCCGGGAGTGTGCTGACAACGGGGGGAGTGTGCCGACAACGGGGGGAGTGTGCCGACAGCGGCACACTCGAGCGGCCCACTACTGCCGACCCTTCTGGCATTTGCCAGAACTGCCCGATGGCCAGTCCGGCCCTGCCAAGGGGGCTGTGATGGCACTCTTAGTTTTTTTAAAAAGATCCCACATTGTGGAATTGGGCATGACATTCCATTGGGCTGACTTCTTAACTTGCTCTCCTGCAATCTAAAATGTTCCTGCCACTAGATCACCAGGGTAAACATGCTCAGTACTGTTATAGGCCGTTAATATTTGGGCTAGGGGCATGCGATGGCACTAGTGTACTTTTAAAAAAGGTACTGTCGGGGTCGTCACGACAATAACCCTCATTCACCAGTCATCCCAAATTAAAGTATGAGCAGAGCATTTGGTACCGGGTAAGAATGAGTCAGACAAATAGCTGGTTCAATCTCAGTTGATGCTCGTGCGTCTACCAGTATCGGCCACGATCACAGCAACTGCGTTTATTTCCGGATACACAGTACTATATTGTGTGTTAGGAGAAGGAATGCATTGGGCGGGGTTTAAGCAGTATATGTCTAGTATTCAGTCTTTCTGATTTGTCCTGATGTCTCCTGGCGAATCCTCCTTTCTTCACATTCCTCAAGTTTCAATTTAAGAAGAAATGATACTTCTTTCCTCAGAGACAAAAAGTAGGGCAAAGGTGAATACTGGCAGCCATTTTAAATACAATTACATCTACATTAGCTAGCAGATGGGAAAAACTTATTGTTTCACAGTATAAGAATACAACAGTACAAAAAGTGTATGAAGATATATCTTTTCACCTTGACAGTACCCCCTTTGGGGAATTGTTTGGCAGATCATGCACTGTATTACAAGTCTCAGAGACCCACACCACTACATTGGCCCTAATTCTTAACTGTCTCCTGCAATGTCTCTTCCTTATCTCCGACAACATGACCTGGGTGAACATGCTTTGTATTGTTATAGGCCCGTGAAGTTTGGGCATGGGTGGCTGTGATGGCAATAGTATATTTTTAAAAAAGGTACCCCCCATTGGTGAAACCACATCCTTGATAGCAAACACTTCACATTTGTGTACCTTAAAGAGCTCACTGGAAAAGCTCCTTTTTGTGTTGCCTGGTTGCGCAAATTGGACACAATACACTTCATATAAATTTGATAATGCAATGATGTTAGTTTGGCTCAGTAGTTTATTACAAATATTTCTTTGTCCACTATATTAGTTTCTCTCCTTGAGAGCGATAACTTTGGCTGCCTCAAATGTACAAATGGCGAATATACAAATGGCGATTTGTAAACAAGATTGAAATACTGTACACCGAATGCATTCAGACAATCACATAGCTGCATGTCTTGCAAAACATTTACAAATGTGACAGACAATGCTCATAATGCACCATGTTGATAAATGTTTGTTTTCTCACTTCAGAAACAGTTTGAAGCCTCTATATGTTTGCTGTTTGTCGTTGTAAAACATTAAGGTTTACTGAAACTCTGCCTGTGGTGGTTTGATCTAAATCCTTGTGGTTTTTATTTTCTAGTGGTTTATGGCCACTCGTCTGATGACTCCATGATATCTCAGTTTAATACACCCGTGAAAGCTGGCCACTTGAAGGTCTGGGTGAAACTAGAGTTACTACATAGTGTAAATCACTATATAAGACCAGAGAAACATGACTAAGACAGATACCAAAACTGGGGTACCTGTACATGTACAGTGTGCTGATACCTGCATAATTGGGGACGCCCATGCAGTGTAGGTAATCTCAAAGGGGTTCTCTGTCTTGGTGTTGCTTCTCGGATATTCCAGACAGATGATATTTAAAAGCCTCTTGGTGATGATCTAAGTAGACTGTATGAAGTTAATCTTCATATATACACGTAATCAGTATATCTATGTAATCCTTATATGTAATCATTAACTTTTGTATGTTATTGGTAACATATACAAAAATGTACGCACTCACACTATTCAATCTTAATATTCCTTGAATTTTGTAGTTTGCAATGAAATTGCTTTGTATTGCTAGGATTAGACTTTTTTAAAGCCGTATCTGAACCTTAGTGTTAAAAACATGGCAAACACAATTGCCAAATTTCCTGTAAATAATTCTGCAAAGAGGGAACCATCATACCATAAAAAATACGAGTGGATTTTCATGGGCACATCCAGTATGTGTGTTCCAAGGCCTAATGGGGTGCATATGACTATGCAGCAGGGCTGGCCTTGCCGCCAATGTGTAAAACAAAGGAGTACGGAGTACAAAATGCATATTGTGAAGTGGATTTTCATGGGCCCATCCACTATGTGGGTTCAAAGGCTTATTGGGGTGCATATGAATTGGTAGCAGGGCAGGCCTTGAATTCAATGCAACACTTTTTCAGGAGTCCCCCCTGGACATCTTATGACAGGGGTACTGTGGTGCGTCGTAATTCTTGGCAGCCCATCCACTCACAGCATAGGCTACAACAGCTTAGGAGACCCACTGTTTCATATTGGCCCTTTAAGAAGATTAATGCCGCCTGATGCACCAGTAAAAATAGGCTCTGTGACTTTAAGAGTCCCTCCTTTATAAATGAAACAATATGGGTCTGCTTATGTGTCACACACCACATGGCCAGTTAAATGTTACAATGACATTTCCCAGTGAATGCATTTGTAGTGGTTGAAAGCAATGTTAAAGTTGAAAAACACTTCAAAAACGCTGCGTCTGAACTAAGCCTAAGAGGGAGAGGAAATTTTCGGCCTGGGGTTAAATATTTGGCCTTACAGGCCAGCAAAACCCATTTTGGTTTCGTTTTAATGTGTTTTTTGTGGCACCAGGAAAAATGGCATGAATCTCGGAAAAAAATTATTAAGGCTGTGAACTAGGAGTCAGGAATTCTTTCAGGGGCGATCCCCATGATGTTCCTGTGTCTTTTGAGCAGTGTTTCCATCATTTTTAGACCTTAAAAGGACCCCCGGGGGAGATCGTAGTAAAAGTACTTGGGTCTCCCATAGACTTATATTGGGTTCGCTGTTCTGGCTGAGTACCCGAGTATTCCAATTTGCTCGACCCCATCACTATTCAGAAATTAATATTTTGTGTACTAACCATAATTTTTAATCACAGCTTTCATGCATCTTGGCATGCTTTCCAGCAGTGTTTCACACTGCTTCTGGTGCAAAAATGTAAGCAGTTCTTTGTTTGATGGCTTGTGACTATCCATCATCCTCTTGATTACATTCCAGAGGTTTCCAGTGGGGTTCAGGTCTGGAGAATGGGCTGCCCATGGCAGGGTTTTGATGTGGTGGTTTCTTAATTTTGGCCAGAGCTGTATATATTACCCCAGTTGCCACTGCACACATGCAATCAGGAAGAGCTGAGTCGATGCTCAAGAATTAGCGCTTCTTAGGGTATGTTTCCACGGTCAGGAAACGCTGCTTGTTTGACACTGCGCAGAGCTGCAGTGTCAAACAAGCAGCGTCCAGATGTTCCAGCATAGTGGAGGGGATTTTATGAAATCCCGTCTCCACTATGCGTGGAAACCCGCACGCGGCGGCCCTGCGACTCCAGACATGCTGCGCGTCTTTTCAGATCGCAGCATGTCCGTACACCTTGCAGGGACGCAGCGTCCCCGCAAGGCATGTCACAGGGCCCTATGGGAGCGAGCGATCATCCCAGATGTGAAGAGTTAACACATCCGGCATGATCGCGTCGCAGAAAGGGGGCGGGGCTTCGCCGCTGCGGCGATACCGCCGGCCATCCTGACAGTGGAAATATACCCTAATAGATGCTCCATTTCTCGTGCGGCTGAGGACTAGTCTTATTAGTGTTGGTAGGGGCCAATGTCAATGGACCTTCACAGCTTTTTAATATCAGCCCTTAGCTGTCTGTTTTGCCGTAGCTGGTTATTAAAAATAGAGGGGGCCCCAATTAATTTTTTGGATGAGTCCACCCATTTTTTAATAACCAGCAAAGAAAAAGCAGACAGCTGTTCACTGATTAATAAGCTGAAAAGTTAAATCTTTATTGGGCCCTTCCCAGCATAATGAGACCAGCTCACAGCCAATGTGGTCTCGTACTTTCGCGTGGTAAAATGGGGGTAGTAAGCGGTAAAGGTGAAAAATAGAACAAAAAGGGGGTAAGCAGGACAATAGCCCTGAAAACAAATGTGGATAGTAAGATCACTTAAAATAACAGAGAATAAAAAGTAATAATAATCTTGAAAAAAGAGGCATAGGTCCAAATGTAGGAGGAGGTGTAGTAGGTGGATGAGCTTGAGGCGAATGTGGCGATGAAGGTGGAAGAGGCAGGGGATGAAGTATCCAACAGTTTTTTGGAGGATTTTTTTTTTTTTTTTTTTTTTTTTTTTTTTTTTTTTTTTTAGGGACAGCATTTAAAAGAACATAGTATAAAATAAAATAAAAAAGAACAATGTAGATACAGTAGTCGGATGTCCTAGTGGAGGAGGAGGTGTAGGTGGACATTGCAGTGTCGGTGGAAGAGGCAGGCCTGATGGTATCCAACATTATTTTGGTGGATTTTATTTATCTTCCTTTTTGGCAAGGCCCCAAAATAAAACAAATGGCAAATAAAATATAACAATGTCTGGGTGCAGATGGTACCTTTGTCTGGTTTGCCAAAGGCAAAGACAAGTCCTGTGGACTCCACTCCTGGTTTCTTTTAATGAATGCGAGAGTGGCCACGTTGGCTTTGGACAGGTGGATGCGCCTATGTGTGATATCCCCTGCTCTGATAAACAAATGTTCCAACATTACACTTCCCACGGGGCATGCCGGCACTTCCAAGCCTAGGCCATGTGTCCAGTTTGGAAACCAAGAAGTTAAATGGGCAGACCCAACTTAGTACATGCAGACGTGTGGACATAGACATGTACTCTTCCACCATGTTGTTATAACACTGGCACCTGGTTGTATAGACCGTATCAGATGGTGGTGCTGGATGCTGTGTCATGCTGATGAATTTTTTTCACATTTTAGCCATGTTAACCCTCCCTTCTGGGGTGGTGCCACAGCTGCGTTGGCGACTTCCTCCTCCTCTGCGTTGTGTTTCTTCTGTCAGGTGGGAACGCCGTCAGTAGTGCCTCTACCAGCATGTGCTTGTATTCACACATTTTGCCATCCCGCTCCAGTGACGGAACAAATAATGGTACTTTGTCTTTGCAGCAGGGATCCAGCAGGGTGGCCACCCAGTAATCAGTAAGGAAGATCTGGGCAACTCTGCGGTCGTTGCGCAGGCACAGCAGACTGTATTGGCTCATTCCGCCCTCTCTCTGTTGGAGTCTCTCAAGGCTCTGGCCTGGGGCCCCTACTTTTTTCCATCTATACCCTTGGCCTAGGATAACTCATAAAGTCCCATGGCTTCCAGTATCACCTGTATGCTGATGACACTCAGATCTACCTCTCTGGCCCAGATGTCACCTCTCTGCTGTCCAGAATCCCGAAGTGTCTAGCAGCCATATCCTCCTTCTTCACCTTTCGCTTCCTAAAACTCAATGTAGACATTACCGAACTCATCATCTTTCCTCCATCTCGCGTATCCCCCCTACCTGATCTATCTATTATGGTAAGCGGCATCACGCTCTCTCCCACACCTGAAATACGCTGCCTCGCGGTAACTCTCGACTCTGCCCTGTCCATCAAACCGCACGTCCAAACTCTTGCCACCTCCTGTCGCCTCCAACTCAAACATATTGCCATAATCCGTCCCTTCCTCTGCCCTTAATCTACTAAAATGCTTGTGCATGCCCTCATCATCTCTCGCCTCGACTACTGCAACATCCTCCTCTGTGGCCTCCCCGCTAACTCTCTTGCACCACTCCAGTCTGTCCTCAACTCTGCTGCCCGGCTAATCCACCTCTCTCCTCGCTACTCCCCTGTTTCTCCCCTCTGCAAATCCCTCCACTGGCTCCCAATTCCACAACGAATCCAGTTCAAACTACTAACACTGATCTACAAAGCCATCCACAACCTGTCCCCTCCCTATATCTCTGAACTAATCTCCCACTATCTTCCCTCACGTAATCTCCGATCCTCCCAAGACCTCCTACTCTCCTCCACACTTATTCCTCACAGAACCGCCTCCAAGATTTCTCCCCAATATCCTTCATCCTCTCGAATTCCACGCCTCAACACGTCCGATTATCCGCCACCCTTGGATCCCTCAGATGGAACCTGAAAACTCATCTCTTCAGGAAAGCCTACAGCCTGCAATAACCATTCTGCCGCCTCACCACCACCAGAGCTACTGCACCCCGACCTTTTGTCTCTTCCCCATTATCCCATAGAACGTAAATCCGCAAGGAAATGAAATTTCAACTCATAGCTGTCAAACAAGTTTATTACAAGACGAATAGTTAGAAATAAAAAAGAGAAATATATAAGTATGCATACATACAAATCAATAATAAAGAGTTTTAGAAATCAAAACAATGAATTAAACATTAAAGACAGATTGGTAAAAAATGTGTTTTTCTTTTGTTATTAAAGTCCACTGTGCTTTAGCTGCAAAAATTGTATTGTGGTGCTTAAAGGCAACCTGTCACCCCCAAAATCGAGGGCGAGCTAAACCCACCAGCATCAGGGGCTTATCTACAGCATTCTGTAATGCATTCTGTAATGCTGTAGATAAGCCCCCGATGTATCCTAAAAAATGAGAAAGAGGTTATATTATACTCACCCAGGGACAGTCCCAGTCCTGTCCGATGGGCATCGCAGTCCGGAGCCTCCTATCTTCATCAGATGACGTCCTCTTCGTGTCTCAATTCAGTAGACAGCGGGATGCCATACAGAAAAGAAAAACGATCACAATTGTGGGTATCCCCAACGTTTCGGCATCAAATAGCCTTTCTCAAGGGGTATCAGTTTATTTGTGATGCGACCAACAAGGTGAAAGGCTCCCGCTTAATCTTTTCAGCGTCCGGAACAAGGCTCCAAGTAAGGACAAAATGCTGCGGTCAGGTTTTGTCCTTGTCATTTTGTCCTTACTTGGAGCCTTGTTCCGGACGCTGAAAAGATTAAGCGGGAGCCTTTCACCTTGTTGGTCGCATCACAAATAAACTGATACCCCTTGAGAAAGGCTATTTGATGCCGAAACGTTGGGGATACCCACAATTGTGATCGTTTTTCTTTTCTGTATGGCATCCCGCTGTCTACTGAATTGAGATAATAAATATACATTTACTGCTGAAGATTTATGGTGTGCCGGAGTTATCTATAATACAGGTCCTTCTCAAAAAATTAGCATATAGTGTTAAATTTCATTATTTACCATAATGTAATGATTACAATTAAACTTTCATATATTATAGATTCATTATCCACCAACTGAAATTTGTCAGGTCTTTTATTGTTTTAATACTGATGATTTTGGCATACAACTCCTGATAACCCAAAAAACCTGTCTCAATAAATTAGCATATTTCACCCGTCCAATCAAATAAAAGTGTTTTTTAATAACAAACAAAAAAAACATCAAATAATAATGTTCAGTTATGCACTCAATACTTGGTCGGGAATCCTTTGGCAGAAATTACTGCTTCAATGCGGCGTGGCATGGAGGCAATCAGCCTGTGACACTGCTGAGATGTTATGGAGGCCCAGGATGCTTCAATAGCGGCCTTAAGCTAATCCAGAGTGTTGGGTCTTGCGTCTCTCAACTTTCTCTTCACAATATCCCACAGATTCTCTATGGGGTTCAGGTCAGGAGAGTTGGCAGGCCAATTGAGCACAGTAATACCATGGTCAGTAAACCATTTACCAGTGGTTTTGGCACTGTGAGCAGGTGCCAGGTCGTGCTGAAAAATGAAATCTTCATCTCCATAAAGCATTTCAGCCGATGGAAGCATGAAGTGCTCCAAAATCTCCTGATAGCTAGCTGCATTGACCCTGCCCTTGATGAAACACAGTGGACCAACACCAGCAGCTGACATGGCACCCCACACCATCACTGACTGTGGGTACTTGACACTGGACTTCAGGCATTTTGGCATTTCCTTCTCCCCAGTCTTCCTCCAGACTCTTGCACCTGGATTTCCGAATGACATGCAAAATTTGCTTTCATCAGAAAAAAGTACTTGGGACCACTTAGCAACAGTCCAGTGCTGCTTCTCTGTAGCCCAGGTCAGGCGCTTCTGCCGCTGTTTATGGTTCAAAAGTGGCTTTACCTGGGGAATGCGGCACCTGTAGCCCATTTCCTGCATACACCTGTGCACGGTGGCTCTGGATGTTTCCACACCAGACTCAGTCCACGGCTTCCTCAGGTTCCCCAAGGTCTGGAATCGGTCCTTCTCCACAATCTTCCTCAGGGTCCGGTCACCTCTTCTCGTTGTACAGCGTTTTCTGCCACATTGTTTCCTTCCAACAGACTTACCATTGAGGTGCCTTGATACAGCACTCTGGGAACAGCCTATTTGTTGAGAAATTTCTTTCTGGGTCTTACCCTCTTGCTTGAGGGTGTCAATGATGGCCTTCTTGACATCTGTCAGGTCGCTAGTCTTACCCATGATGGGGGTTTTGAGTAATGAACCAGGCAGGGAGTTTTTAAAAGCCTCAGGTATCTTTTGCATGTGTTTAGAGTTAATTAGTTGATTCAGAAGATTAGGGTAATAGGTCGTTTAGACAACCTTTTCTTGATATGCTAATTTATTGAGACAGGTTTTTTGGGTTATCAGGAGTTGTAGGCCAAAATCATCAGTATTAAAACAATAAAAGACCTGACAAATTTCAGTTGGTGGATAATGAATCTATAATATATGAAAGTTTAATTGTAATCATTACATTATGGTAAATAATGAAATTTAACACTATATGCTAATTTTTTGAGAAGGACCTGTATATTGGACTCTTTTTCTCCAGAGCACCCCTGCCTAAGTATAGTGAGCACCCTTGACTTTTGTTTTGGTCCTCTTCGTGTCTTCACGCTGCGGCTCCAGCACAAAGTACTGCAGTGTGCAGGCCCCTCTGACCTTTCCCGGCGCCTGCGCACCACAGCGTGAAGACAAGAAGAGAAAGTCATCCTATTAAGATGGGAGGCCCAGGACCGGACCGCGACTTGGATCGGACCGCCAGCGTGAGTATAATATAACCTCTTTTTCTCATCTTTTAGGATACATTGGAGGCTTAACTACAGCATTACAGAATGCTGTAGGATAAGCCCCTGACGCTGGTGGGCTTAGCTTACCATCGATTTTGGGGGTGACAGGTTCCCTTGGGGAGACTGAGCCGGGGGGAGGGAGAGCGGGGGAGGGAGAGCGGGGGAGGGAGAGCGGGGGAGGGAGAGCGGGGGAGGGAGAGCGGGGGAGGGAGAGCGGGGGAGGGAGAGCGGGGGGAGACAATTTAGTAATTATACTCATCTATCTGACATTATCAGACGCCCACAGTGTCATCCCTTTGGGTCCTCACATGGATTGTGGGGGCACCGCCATTCCACTTGGTGAAAAGAAGTCCAGTGATGAAATGACATCTGCAGGGAGGTCACTGCTCTGGAGGGCACAGGATGGGGAAAAGTCACAATACCTAGAATAAAACAGAAAAAAAATCATGCAGAAAACTGGATACAAGTAGTGGCTGACACCAGTGGCCACCGGGCTAATACTGACCAGCACAGAGTGCGAGGGGAGAATAAAGTCAGGGATCTGGAGACATTGTTGTAAAGCTGCTTCGCTCCCAGAGGTCATAGCTCAGTCATCAACCTGACAGCATGTGTCCCCAATAATATTAATGAGAACACATTTTATGTATAAAAAAAAAAACAAAAAAAAAAAAGAAAAAAAAACCAGGACCGACCCCTCACCACCAGGCAGAGATTCTCATGCTAAGTAATATCAATCCCTCAGATCTCCATCATCATTCATCCCCTCCCCTGTTCGCCCCCACACACGTAGCACTATACTTTCCTGCACCCCCCCACCGCAAGTGACATCACACACACTGACCTGCACACCACACAGACCCATGCGAGTAACATCAGCCCCATTCTCCCCAGGCAGCCCCATGCAAGCAACATCACCCCATTCTCCCCAGGCAGCCCCATGCAAGCATCACCACCCCATTCTCCCCAGGCAGCCCCATGCAAGCAACATCACCCCATTCTCCCCACACACGTAGCACTATACTTTCCTGCACCCCCCCACCGCAAGTGACATCACACACACTGACCTGCACACCACACAGACCCATGCGAGTAACATCAGCCCCATTCTGCAGGTAGACCCCCTGCACGCAGATCCCCCACGCATGCAACATGCCCCCCTTCCCAACAGACACCCAGCACTGCTAGCAAGGAACATGACCCCCTTCCCACTGAGACCCCCAGCATGCAGTCACCCTTCCCCAGGCAGGCCCCTCCAGCACGCAGTCCCATGCAAACAACATCTCCCCCTTCTCCCCAGGCAGATCCCCCCCCCAGCATGCACATGCAGCCCCATGCAAGCAACATCACCCCATTCTCCCCAGGCAGACCCATGCAAGCATCACCCCATTCTCCCCAGGCAGCCCCATGCAAGCAACACCCCCCCATTCTCCCCAGCAGCCCCATGCAAGCATCACCACCCCATTCTCCCCAGCTGCCCCGTGCAAGCAACACCCCATTCTCCCCAGGCAGCCCCGTGCAAGCAACATCACCCCATTCTCTCCAGGCAGCCCCATGCAAGCAACATCACCCCATTCTCTCCAGGCAGCCCCATGCAAGCAACACCACCCCATTCTCCCCAGGCAGCCCCATGCAAGCAACATCACCCCATTCTCCCCAGGCAGCCCCATGCAAGCAACATCACCCCATTCTCCCCAAGCAGCCCCATGCAAGCAACATCACCCCATTCTCCCCAGGCAGCCCCATGCAAGCAACACCACCCCATTCTCCCCAGGCAGCCCCATGCAAGCAACACCCCCCCATTCTCCCCAGCAGCCCCATGCAAGCATCACCACCCCATTCTCCTCAGCTGCCCCGTGCAAGCAACACCCCATTCTCCCCAGGCAGCCCCGTGCAAGCAACATCACCCCATTCTCTCCAGGCAGCCCCATGCAAGCAACATCACCCCATTCTCCCCAGGCAGCCCCATGCAAGCAACATCACCCCATTCTCCCCAGGCAGCCCCGTGCAAGCAACATCACCCCATTCTCCCCAGGCAGCCCCGTGCAAGCAACATCACCCCATTCTCCCCAGGCAGCCCCGTGCAAGCAACATCACCCCATTCTCCCCAGGCAGCCCCATGCAAGCAACATCACCCCATTCTCCCCAGGCAGCCCCATGCAAGCAACATCACCCCATTCTCCCCAGGCAGCCCCATGCAAGCAACATCACCCCATTCTCCCCAGGCAGCCCCATGCAAGCATCATCACCTCATTCTCCCCAGGCAGCCCCATGCAAGCAACATCACCCCATTCTCCCCAGGCAGCCCCATGCAAGCAACACCCCCCCATTCTCCCCAGCAGCCCCGTGCAAGCAACATCCCATTCTCCCCAGGCAGCCCCATGCAAGCATCACCACCCCATTCTCCCCAGGCAGCCCCATGCAAGCAACACCCCATTCTCCCCAGCAGCCCCATGCAAGCAACACCACCCCATTCTCCCCAGGCAGACTCCCACTTACCTGATCTATGACTTTGGAGAATGACCCCATAATACCCCAAATCTTGCACAAAAATCCTCGAAATCCAGCCATGACATCCACAGCCTCCTCCTGTCTGCTCTGCTCTATGGAGGAAGAGGCAAATCCTGCACAAAACACTCCAAAACCAAATCCTGCACGAAATCCCGCCATGACATCCACAGCTTCCTCGTGTCTGCTCTGTCTGTTCTATGGAGGAAGAGGCACCGCCCCTTCCGGTCACATGGGCAGAGGTCCTTTAGCCGACTTGGATTTAGCCTCTACCGTAAGAGAAAGCAGAGTGTAGTGTGAGGAAGGGAAGAGAGAGCACATGGAGTTTTCAGGGGTTGGAGCTATGGAACGCTCACCTTAGGATTACAATGAGAACAGGGCACCAGAGCCTAGGCTACCAGGGATTGCAAATCCTGGGAGCAGAATCTGGAGACCAGAGGGACTGCATGTCCTCTGGTCACCCCTGCAGCACCAGAAGCAACACATTACAGAGAGTTCAGAGCTGGAAGTACAGCTTCCAAAAGGGGCTCGCAATGTATGTATGCTGCAGAATAGACAAGCAGGGAGTACAGATCAGCTCACAAGCTGCTGAATCTCCAAAGAGAAAGACACAGAAAGGAAGGCTCATTCTACCGACTTAGTGGAGCAGACTCCAGCATCTTCCAGACCGGCTGGAGCTTGTACTCAGTGACCAGTACCCCTTGGATTCAACCTGCATCCATCATCAGTAAAGGTAAAGACTGAATTCCTTTGCCTCCTTGCTTCTTTCTGCTGCATTGCTCACTACAACTTCCATAATTGCCCCAGGGACATGCTCCTGCTGAGGGGAGTGATCCATCTTGCTGCATTACCATCTATCTATCTATTACCCCACTTGAAGTGCTAGCCATCCCTAGCCAGACACCTCAGCTGGCGTCACGATTAGTGATGAGCGCATGTACTCGTTGCTCGGGTGATCTCCGAGTATTTGTTAGTGTTCGGAGATTAAGTTTTCATCGCAGGAGCTAAATGATTGACAGCTACTAGACAGCTTGATTACATGTGAGGACTCCCTAGCAACCAGGCAACCAGCACATGTACTCCGGCTGGGTAGTAGCTGTAAATCATTCAGCTGTGGCGATGAAAACTTAATCTCCGAACACTAACAAATACTTGGAGATCACCCGAGCGTGCTCGGGAAAACCAGAGCAACGAGTACACTCGCTCATTACTAGTCACGATTAGTGTTGAGCATTCCGATACTGCAAGTATCGGGTATCGGCCGATATTCGTGGTATCGGAATTCCGATACCGAGTTCCGATACTAGGATACCGGAATCGGAAGTTCCCATAATTCAAAGAGCCAGAATTAAGCCAATGAGGAATCATTAGAAGTGTGGGCACATCCTGTTCTGCATGTTAGGCATGTAACTACTGGCATGGCTGTGATTGGCTGCTGAAATGATGTCATGATGCACTATAAAAGTCGCCGCCGCCATTTTGGGTTCACTCTGCTGTGAATTTACTTTGGGACAAGACGCTGCTGTTCTGACTGAGGAATAGATTGAGATAGCGATTTGCTTCATTGTGCTTTACCCAGGCTAATTTAGCAACCGCTGTGTGAGAACCTTGTTTTTGCCTTGCAGCGCTGTTCACGGCTGTCTGCAAGCTCTGTGTGTGAGTGCAGCTCACTCTGTAGTCTGGTCTGCAGCCACCGCTGGTTGTAGTCAGCTCAGGATGCATAACTGCCTCATACCGTTCCATTGTCCTTTTTTCAACTAGTGCAGCCTGCTGCACATTTTTTCAAATGTATCCTATTAGTGGCTTTCCATCCGTATCCTGCTAGATTGTGGAAAAACACTATATAGGATTACATAGAGGAGGTTTTGAAGAAGAAAGTGTGGGAGAAGTTAAAAAGAAGGTGAAGAGCATGGAAGTAGTGAAACATAAATATCTGACAAAATATAAAACATCTTAACATAGTCAATATCTTTGTAACTCCGAACGTCTTAAAAAAAAAAATAATTCCTGCTATTTATATACTTGATTGGCCTAAACCTCTGTGCCTTTAATGTCTCCTCCACCTCCCCCAATACATCTTACATTATTCTTAGTTGTTTTCCTTCATGTAGAATTAACCTACAAGGAAAGAAAGGGTTTATTTTAATTCCGATATTTTTGTCCCATTGACTTGCATTGGTATCGGGTATCGGCGATATCCGATATTTTTTGAATATTGGCCGATCCAATCCGATACCGATACTTCTGGATATTGGAAGGTATCGCTCAACACTGGTCACGATACAACCGTAAACTATTATCCCCTGTAAATATTCCCTTTTAATTTGTCTGGTCAGGGCAAGCACGTTGCAGGATATTCGCTACTGTGACATCCCTGATAGACTGCCTGCCTGGCAACCGAGTTCCCAGGCTCGCGTGACCGCGGCATCATTATCAGCATTAGTGGCAGCAGAGCAGTGTGGAAGACAGTCAAATAGTACAGCCAAATAAATAATTGACATCAGCTGTAGATGGATAAAAGTCGGAACTGATCTGTGCCTGATTCATTTTGACAAATGTAAGGTTTTACCAGCTTGTGAAGTATAACCTGGTCCAGTTGGGTGTGTCTCAGCCACCAGCTGTGCTGAATACTCTCCCTAAATGCAGGGCCGTATTTAGAGTTTATGCTGCCCTAGGCACTTTTCATGCTGCCTCCCCCATTGGGGAGTGTGACTAATGCAGACACTGTTGGCAGTGACTTAGGCTACTTTCACATCAGCGATTTTTGCCATTCGCAGCAGATCCGGCAGTTTTTCCTCATCTGCCGCGTAACAGATCACTTACGGTAACACTGCGTTCGGCCTCATTCATTCCCTATGGGATTTGCGGACATGTGTGGCACTTGCGGTTTTGCTGCGATCTGGCAAATGCGGTACTTGCAGCAATGGAAAAAAACGCTGCTAGCAGTGTTTTTTTGTCTCACCGTAAGTGCAAAACCGCAAGTGCCGCACATGTGCGTAAGTAGCCATCACTACCTGTCCTGAGCTAATGCTAGCTCATCCCTAACCATCCCTCTCTGACCTAAAACTACACTATAAAGCTTTAGAAAAACAATTTATTAACTGACATATTCCTATGATAATGAGGGCTCCAGGCTACAGCATAAGTGCATTGTTTTCCCTGCGGAGGGCTTCAGGAAGATGGCCGCCATAGGCGTTGCATGCGCAGACTGAGATTGCATCTGGACTAAGATCCCAATCTACGCATGCGCCGCCTTCGGTGGCCCACAGCTTCAGAAATATGGCCGCCAGGAAAGCAACGCACTCCACTTAGCTCACCGCCAACATCGGGCCCGCAGCATTACACCGCTCGGACACCCCCTCCTCTCATTCAGGGCCCACTGCATTGTCCCACTTCTGCCACTGCAGACTTCCAGAGGAAGGGACTCGGCCTCCTGTGATCCTGCTTACAAGACAGGAGACCATTATTACAGGACAAGGTATGTGATTACAGGACCGGGGATGTGATTACAGTACAGGAGACTGTTATTACAGGACAGGAGATTTTTATTACACGACAGGGGACATTATTACAACACAGGGGACATTATTACAAGACAGGGGACGTTATTACAGGACAAAGGATGTTATTACAAGACAGGGGACATTATTACAAGACAGGTTACGTTATTACAAAACAGGGGACGTTATTACAGGACAAAGGATGTTATTACAAGACAGGGGACGTTATTACAAGACAGGTTACGTTATTACAAGACAAGGGACTTTATTACAAAACAGGAGACGTTATTGCAAGACAAGGGACGTTATTACAAGACAAGGGACGTTATTACAAGACAAGGGACGTTATTACAAGGCAGGGGACGTTATTACAAGACAAGGGACTTTATTACAAAACGGGACGTTATTGCAAGACAAGGGACGTTATTACAAGACAAGGGACGTTATTACAAGACAAGGGACGTTATTACAAGACAAGGGACGTTATTACAAGACAAGGGACGTTATTACAAGACAAGAGACATTATTACAAGTCAGAGGATGTTATTACTGGTCATAGGACGTTATTACAAACCCAGGGAGGTTATTACAAGACAGGGGATGTTATTACTGGACTGGAGATTTTATTACAGAGTGAGGGACGTTATTACAGGGTGGGGACATGTGTATATATATCACACATACACTGCAAAGGGGGCACAGTATACACACAGATAAACTGCACGGGGGGCACAGTACACACATACACTGCACAGGGGGGGCACAGTATACACTGTGTGCAGAATTATTAGGCAAGTTTTATTTTAGAGGACTATTTTTATTATTGATCAACAACTATGTTCTCAATCAACCCAAAAGGCTCATAAATATCAAAGCTTAATATTTTTGGAAGTTGGAGTGGTTTTTTTTTAGATTTGGCTATCTTATGAGGATATCTGTTTGTGCAGGTAACTATTACTGTGCAGAATTATTAGGCAACTTAATAAAAACAAAATATATTCCCATCTCACTTGTTTATTTTCACCAGGTAAACCAATATCACTGCACAAAATTTAGAAATAAACATTTCTCACATGCAAAAACAAAACCCCCCAAAATTAGTGACCAATATAGCCACCTTTCTTTATGATGACACTCTGCAGCCTTCCATCCATAGATTCTGTCAGTTGCTTGTTCTGTTTACGACCAACATTGCGTACAGCAGCCACCACAGCCTCCCAGACACTGTTCCGAGAGGTGTACTGTTTTCCCTCCCTGTAGATCTCACATTTTATGAGGGACCACAGGTTCTCTATGGGGTTCAGATCAGGTGAACAAGGGGGCCATGTCATTATTTTTTCTTCTTTGAGACCTTTACTGGCCAGCCACGCTGTGGAGTATTAGAAGAAATACCAGTTAAATCAAAATATCCAACTATTTAGCATTACTCTTTTACAAATTACATGAACAGGAGAACCAAGAGTTTACTGAATAAACTATTTATTAAATCCAAAGAATTTTTACAATTTAAGAATGGATATTACATATCAAGTACATACAATGTGAACCACCCAGGTGGATGAATATGACCAAAGGTCCAGAGAAATCCGGATTAAGCAGGCTATTGCAACATACATATGAAAGCAGCAACGACTCAGTGTGATTTTAATCATGGAAGACTAACACTTCATGTTCAATGCTCATTCAATGAGCCGCCCGTTACAAAGCATAAGTACCCTTAAATACAATAGCCTGTTTGCATAACAAAATTAAAGGTGATAATTACCCATTACTAGTTTCCAGTTCTCCCGGGGACCTCGATCACCCCAACGCGCGTTTCGCGTGCTTGTGACAGCCTCGCTTCCTCAGGGGGCGTCTCACGCCCCCTGAGGAAGCGAGGCTGTCACAAGCACGCGAAACGCGCGTTGGGGTGATCGAGGTCCCCGGGAGAACTGGAAACTAGTAATGGGTAATTATCACCTTTAATTTTGTTATGCAAACAGGCTATTGTATTTAAGGGTACTTATGCTTTGTAACGGGCGGCTCATTGAATGAGCATTGAACATGAAGTGTTAGTCTTCCATGATTAAAATCACACTGAGTCGTTGCTGCTTTCATATGTATGTTGCAATAGCCTGCTTAATCTGGATTTCTCTGGACCTTTGGTCATATTCATCCACCTGGGTGGTTCACATTGTATGTACTTGATATGTAATATCCATTCTTAAATTGTAAAAATTCTTTGGATTTAATAAATAGTTTATTCAGTAAACTCTTGGTTCTCCTGTTCATGCACGCTGTGGAGTAGTTGGAGGCATGTGATGGAGCATTGTCCTGCATGAAAATCATGTTTTTCTTGAACAATACCGACTTCTTCCTGTACCACTGCTTAAAGAAGTTGTCTTCCAGAAACTGGCAGTAGGTCTGGGAGTTGAGCTTCACTCCATCCTCAACCCGAAAAGGTCCCACAAGTTCATCTTTGATGATACCAGCCCATACCAGTCCCCCACCTCCACCTTGCTGGCGTCTGAGTCGGAGTGGAGCTCTCAGCCCTTTACTGATCCAGCCTCTGGACCATCCATCTGGCCCATCAAGAGTCACTCTCATTTCATCAGTCCATAAAACCTTTGAAAAGTCAGTCTTAAGATATTTCTTGGCCCAGTCTTGACGTTTTATCTTATGTTTCTTGGTCAAAGGTGGTCGTTTTTCAGCCTTCCTTACCTTGGCCATGTCCCTGAGTATTGCACACCTTGTGCTTTTGTTACTCCAGTAACGTTGCAGCTCTGAAATATGGCACAACTGGTGGCAAATGGCATCTTGGCAGCTTCACGCTTGATTTTCCTCAATTCATGGGCAGTTATTTTGCGCCTTTTTTGCCCAACACGCCTCTTGCGACCCTGTTGGTTATTTGCCATGAAAAGCTTGATTGCTCGGTGATCACGCTTCAAAAGTTTGGCAATTTCAAGACTGCTGCATCCCTCTGCAAGACATCTCACAATTTTGGACTTTTCAGAGCCCATAAAATCTCTCTTCTGACCCATTTTGCCAAAGGAAAGGAAGTTGCCTAATAATTAAGCAAACCTTATATAGAGGTTTGATGTCATTAGACAACACCCTCCTCATTACAGAGATGCACATCACCTGATTTACTTAATTGGTAGTTGGCTCTCAAACCTGAACAGCTTGGAGTAGGACAACATGTATAAAAAGTATCATGTGATCAAAATCCAACTTGCCTAATAATTCTGCACACAGTGTACACATAGATACACTGCACAGGGGGGCACAGTATACACACAGATACGTGGCACAGTATACACACAGATACACTGCACAGGGGGCACAGTATACACACAGATACATGGCACAGTATGCACACAGATACACTGCACAGGGCGGCACAGTATACACACAGATACACTGCACAGGGGGGCATAGTACACACACAGATACACTGCACAGGGTGGCACAGTATGCACACAGATACACTGCACAGGGGGGCACAGTATACACAGATACAATGCACAGGGAGCACAGTATACACACAGATACACTGCACAGGGGGCACAGCATACACACAGATACACTGCACAGGGGGGCACAGCATACACACAGATACACTGCACAGGGGGGCACAGAATACACACACAGATACACTGCACAGGGGGGGCACAGTATGTAAACAGATAAACTGCACAGGGTGGCACAGCATACACACAGATACACTGCACAGTATACACACAGATACACTGCACAGGGGGGCACAGTATGCACACAGATACACTGCACAAGGGGCACAGTATACACACAGATACAATGCACAGGGGGCACAGTATACACACAGATACACTGCACAGGGAGGCACAGTATGCACACAAATACACTGTACAGGGTGGCACAGCATGCACACAGATACACTGCACATGGGGGGCACAGCATACACACAGATACAGTGCACAGGGTGGCACAGTATACACACAGATACGCTGCACAGGGGGGGCACAGTATGCACACAGATTCACTGCACATGGTAGCCCAGTATACACAGATACACTGCACAGGATGGCACAGCATACACACAGATACACTGCACAGGGGGGTACAGTATACACACAGATACACTGCACAGGGGGGGCACATTATGCACACAGATACTACTCGGGGGGGCACAATATGCACACAGATACACTGCACAGGGTGGCACAGTATACACAGATACACTGCACAGGGTGGCACAGTATACACAGATACACTGCACAGGGGGGTACAGTATACACACAGATACACTGCACAGGGTGGCACAACATACACACAGATACACTGCACAGGGGGGTACAGTATACACACAGATACACTGCACAGGGGGCACAGTATACATATGCATACACTGCAGACACCCATCACAGGGCAGTGACACCGGCGCCCAGCAGACCCGGACTATAAAAAAAAAACTAAAAACCCTGCCTTGCTCGGGTGCCCTCCCCCCCCCACGCATCCTACCGCCCTCAGCACATGCCCTCAAGTGCCTAGTGGCAAATACGGCCCTGCCTGAATGTACACTGGAAGCTGGAAATGACAGTACGTCGGTAGTAAACTGGGCCAGTTATTGCAATTGGTCCAATTAGCAGAGCTAGAAGTCTAAGGGAGCGGAGCTCAGAGTATCTGTTGCAAAAGACACAGTCCAGGTGAGACTGAACATCACTGTCCAGGTGGTGTGACTCTGCTGATATGCATTAGGTTGGTGCAACAGCAGATAAAACTACTAGTACATCATGTTATATATACCGTAGTCACTGCTGCTTCGGCTACTAGTTCTAGTCCTAGCAAGGGGACAGGTGAAAGAGTGCTGGCTTTGCAGGGAGTACAGATGGGTCTCCTCATAAAACATGCAGTTGGCAGGAGTCTGCCCTTCAAAAGCTTTATTAAGCAGGGAACTCAGCTTAGCCTAGTAGTACGCCAAATTGGACTCCCTTACAGAATGCAGACAAAATTCCCCCATGTTACTTTTATAGTGACGGTGTAAAAGCATGGCTATCCAATACATATCCCTCTTGTTTGGTGCTAGTGATATGCCTGCATCCCACAAGTATTCTAGCATACATCGTTCCACGATCGCCAGCACAAATAAGGGCATTGCTGGTTCATATTCTGCAATGTGAGGATTGGTCATCATGGCCAGCAATGTCATTATTTTCACTATCAGTCTCATCCCCTACTTGTGGTGGCTCAATATCCTCCTCCACATCCACCTGCTGCTCAAACTCTCCCTCCTCCACATTCTGCTGTATGTAACATGGTCCCTGAGAGTTCTGGACAACCCCACAATGGTGACGAACATGTAGAAATTGCTGTTCTTCCTCCATATCTTGTTGCATTCTTGTGTGTTTTTTGCAATATAAATATGAGAGGGATGACATAGCCAATGTCGTACTGACAACTTTAGTAGTCTCTTCAAAGAGACTCAGTAGGTGACATGCGTCCCTTATCAGCTGTCAATGGTGAATTTCTAAGTAACCCATGCTACAAGTTGGCTGCTGTATGATATAATAAGTCACTACTTACGCTGCTCATACAGATGTTTGATGCAATCATCTGCATGGTATAAGATATGCATACTACACAAAAGATGATACCAAGGTCATTTGTTGGTTATAGAAAAATACAAAAACTTTATTGGTAAAATATAGTGTATGGGGATACGGGAAATACATGTACAGAAATAATCACATCGTGAAATGCATTAAAACAATTGGCCACGCCAGGACCTGGTACCATATACAGGGGATAACAATATCCTCGAGGGAAGGTCCGAAACGCGCGTTGGGGCGGACGCGCTTGGCACCAGTCCATTTCCACTATTCCATACTCACCTGGTAAATATTTTCTTTCACCGCTATTACCACTCATTATGCTAAGTCTGGGTGGTTGAAGCTGAGCTACACATATAAGATGGCGCTGTTTTTTCTGTATACTATCTAGCGCTCAGGTTAATTTATTGTTAGTGAGGACTTACTGTATATATAACTATAGCACCCAGACTTTGTGGAAAAAAGATACTATGGTCATATTATGGTCAGATTGATATTTTGTGTAACATCAGCGGGTTTTATTAGAAGATGTTTTGTATAAGGGAAGGTGTAGGGGAGGATGACTCACCTTGAAACTTGTTAATATTGTTATCCCCTGTATATGGTACCAGGTCCTGGCGTGGCCAATTGTTTTAATGCATTTCACGATGTGATTATTTCTGTACATGTATTTCCCGTATCCCCATACACTATATTTTACCAATAAAGTTTTTGTATTTTTCTATAACCAACAAATGACCTTGGTATCATCTTTTGTATAGTATGCATATCTAGTTTTGATGATGGGTTGAAATAGTCCAGATAATCTAAAGCACATGATTGTGATTTCAATTTCAAAATGTGTAGCTGTTATTTAAAAATATACTATGGTATAAGATAGCAGCTGTAATTTTTGGCAAATTACATTAAGTGAATTAAAAACTTTGAAATTTGCCGGATTCAGCGAATGAAAAAATTGACACAAATGCGATTTGCATTGAATAGTTTTGATCATCTCTATTACATAGCTATGAATGTAGCATATCGCTGTACAGTTGCGATTATATTAGGGTGATATGTTTTTGTGTATCGCCCCCAGAGTAGGGCAATGGGGTACTCGGCACCGGGTCCTGCGGTTCGGGGGATGTCACGGTGGCTGACCCAGTCCGTGGCCCTCAGGGGTGTCCAGTAAAAGAGTTTATATATGGGCAAGGTGCAATAAAGAACGAGGAGACAGGTTTGCAGTCTTTTACCTTGTTTACTGGAGACTTCCGGGGGTATCCTCAGCCCAGAGCACCAGATGACAGGACAGGCAGAGTCCGGTCGGTCTGAAGGCAATTCCAGAGTCCCCTTATCCAGGTGGAGATCAGTAGCCTTCCTACTAGCGCCTGTGTGTTGTAGTACCTCCCTGCTGAGCTTCTCTGTAAGGTCCTCACTACTCTTGTAGATGTTCTAGATGTTATTTCTTCCTCTCTGTCCCCCAGATGGTATGGATAGGACAAACCCGTATGACTGATGGCCTGAGGCTTGCTTATAAGGACCCTAGAGATGCCCCGGACCCCACAAGTTGCCACTGTGTCTTCTTAGGCATTAAGGTCGGGCAGCCAACTTGGAATTGACTGTCCTGACGGTCTCTGGAGCAAGGCTTAGAGACAGTTGCTCCCTCGGTGTTCCTGGCTACCGGCTTTTGCGCCTCAGAAAGGAGCAGCTTGTTCCTGGCTGATCTCCCTCTGATATTCCTCTCCTGTGCTCTGCTTTCCTGCACACTCTCTGCAGTATGGTCACCTTTTAGTGTCTTTTCCCAGGAGTTGCAGCACTTCATGCCAGCAGAGCTCCTCTTCTTCTGTCTGCCTGACAGGAACTGAACTCCTTTCCCTCCAGATCAGGATGTAAATTGGGGAGTTCACCCTAAACAGGCTTAGAGCTCCCCCTTCTGGTCTGGAGTGTGAACATGTTGCATGTGTGTGATACCTGAATGTGGTTGTCTTTCATTGCCTTCAGACATGACATCACTTCTCCCCTGAAAGGATAATAACATCACTGCGACGACCAGGAAACTGGTGCACCACACTCCCCCCCCTGTTAAATCCAGTACTCCGGGACAGGGAAAAGAAGAACATCAATACATATCAGCAAAAGACATACAATTTTGAAATGCTATGAACAACTTATGCAAAAGTAGTGCTTCCCTTTATGGGAGGTGAGGACACTTGAACGCTGCGAAAGTCTCGGTCATGCACAGTTCATGACTCCCAGTTCAGTGAGTGCAAACTTGAAACAGCAGGGATCCTGGGTAAACAAAAGGATCCCTTTTAAAAGTATAATGAAAGTTTTGGAGAAATTCACTGTCCATTACTCCATTGTCCATTTTAAATCTGTAACAAAGATATATATAAAAACATTTTCAACCAAACAGCAGCAACCATTAATATTTCCAAGTTTGTAGCGGATTGGGTCTGATTTTTAGTGCTACGTGTAGACCTCCGCAGTGCAGGGGTTGCTAGTGACCTAACAGGGTCCGCTGTGCTCGCTATCGCTGGTGTAGTGCACTGTCTTCTGGCTACACTTCTAGTGAGTCTAGGTAGCACTGGTATGCTGGAGCTCACAGGACTGCTGCTACTAATTGTGGGCATGGCAGATTCACCGACAGCAGAGGGAGGACTTGCCGATTCAACTGTTGGCATGGCATCCTCTGTTGGAGTCTGCTGTGGCTGAGTTATGGCTGGGATCACTTCAGCTATTGGAATCTGTTGGTGCAAAGTCCCTTTTGGTTCCAGGTGATCTGGCATCACATTTGGTTCGGCGGTTTTGGCTGACAAAACGTCAAAACAGGTACCATGATGGCCTGATTTATTCGAGTCCAAGACTGAGGAAAATCACCAAGAACAGTGTGTATCACTTCTCCTCTTCCACGGGTGGAGACGTTCTTGGATCCGTTTCTCTATCTCTCAACTTGTCAGGGCATACTTTGAGGTGGTCCCTGGATATTGCTGTCGAAGTTTCTCCTCCATCCTTGCTGATGAGACAGACCTTTGTATTGTCAAAGTCGGATGGCAGGACAGTATATGGTTCTGCTTCCCATTGGTCATCAAGTTTGTGTAGTCTCCTTTTCCGTTTGAGTACCTATTCACCTGGTGACAAGGGAACTGCAGGAGCATGCTGGTTGTAGTCCCTTTCTTGTTTTTGTCTGGCTTGGGCTAGGCTTCTTTCCACGCATTCCTGTACTTTGCGATACTTTTGCTGCCTTTCTGTATTATTATTATTATTATTATTATTATTTATTGTTATAGCACCATTTATTCCATGGCGCTTTACATGTGAGGAGGGGTATACATAATAAAAACAAGTACAACAATCTTAAACAATACAAGTCATAACTGGTACAGGAGGAGTGAGGACCCTGCCCGCGAAGGCTCACAATCTACAATCTGCATCTGGCGAGGTATCTTCTGGGGTTAGGACCCCCATGTCTAGATCAACAGGTAACTTGCTGGATCTTCCTCTCATCAGGTATGCGGGGGTACAGTTGGTGGAATTCACTGGGATGTGGTTGTACATGTCTACCAAGTCGGGCAACTTTGCTGGCCATAAGTTCCGTTCCTCCACAAGCAAGGTCTTCAGTAAGTCGATTACCACTTGGTTCATCTTTTTGCACATCCTGTTGGTTTGGGAGTGATACGGTGTCGTTCTGATCTTTTTACACCCGTATAAGTTGCAGAATTCCTTGAACACTTCAGCTTCAAAGGCCGGTCCTTGATCAGTCAGTACCTTTTCCGGGTACCCGTGTGGTCTACAGAAGTACTGCTGGAAGGCTTTGGCTGCTGCCCTTGCTGTCAGATCTTTGACAGGCACAACTACCAGAAATCTAGAGTAGTGATCTACGATGGTTAGGGCATAGACATAGCCTGACCGGCTGGGTGTTAGCTTCACATGAACTAGTGTGACCAGTTCGAGCGGTCGTTTGGTGATGATGGGCTGTAGTGGAGCCCTTTGGCTGTCATGGTCCTTCCTAAGTAGGCTATATGGGCCACACTCTTGGCACCACTTTTCGATGGCTTTCTTCATGCCAATCCAGTAGAACCTTCCACGAAGCAGACTCTCCAACTTCCTCCATCCGAAGTGTCCTGCTCCATCGTGGTACGCTTCCAGAACCATTGGCGCATCTTGCTTTGGGACTACTATCTGCCATACCAACTCATGGGTGCGTGGGTCGATGCTTCTTCGGCACAGCTTACCATCGTAGATAAACAGCTTGCCTCTCCCCTTCCACAGCTGTTGCGTCTCTTGTGGATCCTCCAGGCCAGGGTGTGAACCTGCCTGCATCAGGAGCTCTTTCACCCATCGAACCACGGGGTCACTGTCCTGAGTCTCTGCCCATCCATGGTGGGGCAGGGTATTCAGCGTGGCGTCCTGCTTGTTCCTGCGCCCGTTCCTCACATGATAGGAATACTGAGTGGCCTTGGGGCAATGGAAAGCTGGCAACTCTATTTCTTCGAGTGTTTCCGAGTCCTCTCCCATTTCTGGCAAGTTGGGCATCCTGGACAACGCATCGGCATTCGCATTCTTGTGCCCTGCCCGGTACTTGATGGTGAAATCATAGTTGGACAACCGGGCCATCCACCGCTGCTCCAAGGCTCCAAGTTTCGCGGTGTCCAAGTGTGTCAGTGGATTGTTGTCCGTGAAGACGGTGAATTTTGCTGAGGCCAGGTAGTGCTTGAACCTCTCCGTCACTGCCCAAACGATGGCGAGGAACTCCAGCTTAAAG
Organism: Ranitomeya variabilis; assembly: GCF_051348905.1. Taxonomy (NCBI): domain Eukaryota; kingdom Metazoa; phylum Chordata; class Amphibia; order Anura; family Dendrobatidae; genus Ranitomeya; species Ranitomeya variabilis. Next base: position 645,915,695 of record NC_135233.1, on the reverse strand, counting down.
GAACTGTAGTTGTCAGGGTTCCTTTCAGTGGGACGAAGTTTCCTGCTGGCGTAAGCAATTACCCTCTCTTTGCCTTTCTGGACCTGGGACAATACGGCTCCCAGTCCCATGTTGCTGGCATCCGTATACAGCACAAACGGTTGCTCATATTCAGGGTAGGCCAGCGCCTCTTCTCCCGTCAGCGCCAACTTCAAACCGGTGAAGGATCCTTCCAGGCCATCATTCCAGTCAAATGAGGTATTCTTACCCTTGGTTTTCTTGGATTGGCCCACCAACAGGTCTTGCAATGGCGCGGCTTTCTTGGTGAAGTCTTTGATAAACCTCCTGTAGTAGCCTACCAACCCGAGGAACTGCCAGACTTCATGGAGGTTGTTGGGCTTTGGCCAGTCTCTGATCACAGTGACCTTGTCAGGGTCTGGGGCCACCCCTTCGGCACTCACTACATGGCCCAGGTACTGCACTTTGGGCTTTAACAGACGGCATTTGGACGGTTTTACCTTTAGGCCAAAGTTGGACAGGGCTTCGAACACCTCGGCCAGGTGCTTCAGATGGTCCTCATAAGTCTTGGAGAAGACAATGACATCGTCCAGATATAGCACTCCATCATCCTCTGGAACTTTCCTGAGGCGTTGCACAGTCCGAATGGCATGTAGTTGAATTCACAGAGACCCATCGGTGTGGTGAAGGCCGTCTTTTCCTTGTCCGCCTCTGCTACGGGAACCTGCCAGTACCCACTGTTGAGATCCAAGGTAGAGAAGTAGTTAGCAGATTTTAAAGCAGCTAAGGACCCTTCTATTCTGGGCAGTGGGTATGCATCTTTATGTGTAATGCTGTTTATCTGCCTATAATCAACACACATCCTTATCGTGCCATCCTTCTTCCTGACGAGGACTAATGGAGCTGCCCAGGTGCTACAACTGTCTCTCACTACCCCAACCTCCTTCATCTCTCGCAACATGTCTTTGGCACACTGATAATGAGCTGGGGGTACAGGACGGTATCTCTCTTTAATGGGTGGATGATCTCCCGTGGGGATATGATGTTGAATCCCTTTTACCTGCCCAAAATCTAGGGGGTGCTTGCTGAATACCCGCTCATACTCATGAACCACCCTGTAAGCCCCTTGTTTTTGGTGCGATGGGGTAGAGTCAGTGCCCACATGCAATTTCTGACACCAATCTTCCGTTTGTCCTGCAGAGCCATTGTCCTCCACCTGGTTGGACGGGACCAAGGGTTCTGTTGCCTGTATCACATTATTATCAACAGCAAACAATTTGGCAAGTGTGGCATATTTGGTTAGGTGGACCTCTTCTTCTCCACAGTTAAGGACACGTACTGGCACCCTCCCCTTGCGGACTTCAACCACCCCTCTGGCTGTCAGGAGGGTGGGCCTACTATCTGAATACACAGGCCTCTGTGACCGGAGGTAAATTTTTAGTGCCAGTTGCTGGAGCTCTGACCAGTGGTAATAATCTTACCGCTGATCAGAGCCACCGGTGTTTCTCACACTGTCATGCAGATGAAAGCGTGGGAAACACCCGATACGCGGGGTGCCTAACCCAAATAACACTGACTTCCTAGAGAAGTAGGAGGAATGAATGAAAATCCCTCAAACAAGAATTGAAAGACTCTTGGCTGGCTGAAAAAAGCATTTACAAGCTAATACTTCCAAACGGGGGTGCTATTAGGTACTAACCATGCAGGGTTCCCCAACTTTTGCATCGACCCATTTATCTTTCTGTAATTTTTAAAATGTAAAAGATAAAAATATATTATTTTTTTGCCTAAAATACAATGGAAATGTGTCATCTTTGACTTTAGGCCTTTTAGAGATCATTTAATATTCAGTTTGCTTAACTGTTCACAATACCAGCAATTTTGACCAGGGTGCCAAACTTTTACATGCCACTGTTTATTGGTCAATGATATGTATTTTTTTTTTTTAAATAGAACTGAGGAGCATAGTATCCCATATTTTTTTAAGTGTCAGAAATGTAATTTTGTACATTTTGAGTTGTTTGCCAATTATTCTCACTTTAAGAGATGAAAATAAACAATTGAGATGAGAAAATTAAAGTTTTTCATTTAGTTGCATGCTAATTCTACACACTATTAGTTGCCCAAAAACTCTGCTCACGTACTGTACATATTCTACAAGGAAAGATAAAAACTCACAATTACTTTCCTAAATATTCTGTTTTCAGATTTAACATTTTTAATTAACCAACAGCACTTAAGCTGTTCAATAATAAAATTGTCAAAAATACAAATTATATGGTAATTGCGCACACATATATTTATTTGATTGTTAAATGATTTACCAAGATGTGTGCTCATTTGTCTTCCAACATACTTCATCAGGACTTTAACAAGGGAGGCAAGAAAAATAACAGAGTAATGCTCCACTCTGAAATGTTCAAGGAAACATTATCAAGCTTTTACGTCAAAATGCTATCATATTACTGTGCAGTTTTAGAATGAAAAAGTTTCCTAGCATTTTGAAAGTACTGGATAGTTGCTAAGATCTCTCTATTTGGATATCATTCAGTATCAAATATTTATGCACCACTTGTTCTGTAGTATAGTGTGCCATTCCTATGCAGGAGATCTATCTTCTCTTTCTGATAGACTTTTAAAACAAAAAACATTGATGCTGCTATTAGACTGTGTGCACACATTGCAGATTTGGTGCGTTTTTGTCGCATTTTGTTCTGCACAGATTTGTGACAAAACCTGATGCCAGCAAAGTGAATGAGAAACCTGAAGTGTCATGCACACGTTGAGTATTTTTGACTTGCAGATTTGTTGCACAAAATAACCTGCAGCAGGTCAATTCTCTGTGCGACAACGCATCAAAAACACACCAAAAAGCCACTGTTTTTGAGGCTCTGTTTTCCTGCCAATAGATGCAGAAATGGCGCAGACATAAGTGAAGATATTAGAGACATATTTTCTCCACATTTTATGGCAATTATTTTTATGAGTTTATGTAATAAATCTCACCTTCACAGCAAGTAACAATTTATGTATTTATGTCAGAAACTAATTTATTTCAGCAGATACTGAAAAAAATGTACAACACAAACAACATATTTTGGACGTCACAGTTATTCTATCTCTCACCGGGACCAGAGAACATCTGGAAACTGTTTTACAATATCCAGTAGAAAAATGTAACATACTGCTACAAATATCATCTGTTAACTCATAAAGCATGTTTAAACACCTATTTCTCAAGACAATCAAAATATTAGGTGGAAAAAAAGTTTACAGAAAGTTTCTAGGAAATTAGAGTGCAGGAGAACAATAGAAATTATGGATTATATAGAGAAAAAAAAGAGTATATTAGATAGAAAAGTAGATATAAAATATGTTTTTCAGGATTATTGTACCTAAAAAGGCAACAAGCACTGGCTGGAGACTAAAATTCTTGGTCTCCAATAGTTACACTCTATAGACACCTCAGTCAATAGCTACAGTGGCATCCAATGCCTTTGATAGAGGAGGCTCTCGCTGCCCACACATGCTTTGGGGTAGAGTTGCAGCTAATGGCACGGGAAACATTTCATGGGTAGAGGGAAGAATGGATTCAATGACATTTCAATACAGGAAAAAAATATATTGGTACCGTGTTAGCCAGTAGCTAGGAAAAAATTTAGAATTGAGAGTCCTCAGTGGTTGATACCTTTTAACCCCTTAATTCCATATGACGTACTATCCCGTCGAGGTGACCTGGGACTTAATTCCCAGTGACGAGATAGTACGTCATAGGCGTTTGGCCGCGCTCACGGGAGGAGAGCGGCCGATCGCCGCCGGGTGTCAGCTTATTATTACAGCTCCCGGCACATTAACCCTTGGAACACTGTGATCAAACATGATCACAGTGTTCCGGCAGCATATTGAAGCATCGCACAGGGAGGGGGGTCCCTGCGTGCTTCCCTGAGACCCTCAGAACAACGCGATGTGATCGCGTTGTACCGAGAGTCTCCTCCCTGCAGGCCCCGGATCCAAAATGGCCGCGGGGCTCCTTCTGGGTCCTGCAGGGAGGTGGCTTTCAAGCGCCTGCTCAGAGCAGGCGCCAGGAAGCCTCCCTGCAGTGCCTGTCAGATCACTGATCTGACACACTGCTTTGCAAAGTGTCAGATCGGCGATCTGACACTATAGTATGATGTCCCCCGGGACAAAGTAAAAAACTTTAAAAAAAAAATATTTACATGTGTAAAAAAAAAAATCCTAAATAAAGAAAAATATATATATATTGTTCCAATAAATACATTCCTTTATCTAAATAAAAAAAATAAATAAAAGTACACATATTTAGTATCTCCGCGTCCATAACGACCCGACCTATAAAACTGTCCCACTAGTTAACCCCTTCAGTGAACACCGAAAAAAAAAACCAACGCGTTATTCTCATACCGCGGAACAAAAAGTGGAATAACACACGATCAAAAAGACGGATATAAATAACCATGGTACCGCTGAAAACGTCATCTTATCACGAAAGATGAGCCACGAAACAGCATCATCAGCGAAAAAATAAAAACGTTATAGTCCTCAAAATAAAGCAATGCAAAAATAATTATTTTTATATAAAATAGTTTTTATTGTATAACAGCGCCTAAACATAAAAAACAGATATAAATGAGATATCGCTGTAATCGTACTGACCCGAAGAATAAAACTGCTTAATCAATTTTACCAAACATGGAACAGTATAAATGCCCACCCAAAAGAAATTCATGAATAGCTGGTTTTTGGTCATTCTGCCTCATAAAAATCGGAATAAAAAGCGATTAAAAAAGTCACATGCCGGAAAATAGTACCAATAAAAACGTCAACTCGTCCCATAAAAAACAAGACCTCAAATGACTCTGTGGACCAAAATATGGAAAAATTATAGATGTGGAGACGCAAAAACTATTTTTTGCAATAAAAAGCGTCTTTTAGTGTGTGACAGCTGCCAATCATAAAAATCCGCTATAAAATTCAATCAAACCCCCCTTCATCACCCCTTAGTTAGGGGAAAATAATAAATTTTTTAAAAAATTATTTATTTCCATTTTCCAATTAGGGTTAAGGTTAGGGTTGGGGCTAAAGTTAGGGTTAGGGTTGGGGCTAAAGTTAGGGTTAGGGCTAAAGTTAACGTTAGGGTTGGTGCTAAAGTTAGGGTTAGGGCTAAAGTTAGGGTTGGGGCTACAGTTAGGGTTAGGGCTACAGTTAGGGTTGGGGCTACAGTTAGGGTTGGGGCTACAGTTAGTGTTGGGGTTGGGGTTAAAGTTAGGGTTGGGGCTAAAGCTACGGTTAGGTTTGGGGCTACAGTTAGGGTTGGGGCTACAGTTAGGGTTAGGGCTAAAGTTAGGGTTATGGTTGGGGCTAAAGTTAGGGTTGGGGCTACAGTTAGGGTTGGGGCTAAAGTTACGGTTAGGGTTGGACTAAAGTTAGGGTTAGGGTTGGGGCTAAAGTTAGGGTTTGGATTACATTTACTATACTACTATATTACTATTTATTTTTTAGCCCCCAGTTTTGTATTTTCCCAAGGGTAACAGGAGAAATTGGACCCCAAAAGTTGTAGTCCAATTTGTCCTGAATACGCTGATACCACATATGTGGGGGGGTGAACCACCGTTTGGGGGAATGGCAGAGCTCGGAAGGGAAGGAGCGCCATTTGGAATGCAGACTTACCGTATATACTCGAGTATAAGCCGAGATTTTCAGCCCAAATTTTTGGGCTGAAAGTGCCCCTCTCGGCTTATACTCGAGTCATGATCGGTGGTGGGGTCGGCGGGTGAGCACTGTCATATACTCACCTAGTTCCGGCGTTCCTGTCGCTCCCCCTGTCTCCACGGTCTTCGGTGCCGCAGCCTCTTCCCCTGAGCGGTCACGTGGGACCGCTCATTAGAGAAATGAATAGGCGGCTCCACCTCCCATAGGGGCGGAGCCGCCTATTCATTTCTCCAATGAAGCGGTGCCGGTGACCGCTGATAGAGGAAGAGGCTGCGGCACCGAAGACAGGCAGGGGGAAGGAGCGGGACGCCGGGAGCAGGTAAGTATGACATATTCACCTGTCCTCGTTCCACACGCCGGGCGTCGCGCCATCTTCCCGGCGTCTCTCCGCTCTGACTGTTCAGGCAGAGGGCGCGATGACGCATATAGTGTGCGCGCCGCCCTCTGCCTGATCAGTCAGTGCGGAGAGACGCCGGGAAGATGGCGCCGAGTAGCTGCAAGCAAGACAGGTGAGTATGTGTTTTTTTTTTTTTTTTATTGCAGCAGCAGCAGCAGCTATGGGGCAATAGTGGACGGTGCAGAGCACTATATGTCACAGCTATGGGGCAATGGTGCAGAGCACTATATGGCACAGCTATGGGGCAATGGTGCAGAGCACTATATGGCACAGCTATGGGGCAACGGTGCAGAGCACTATATGGCACAGCTATGGGGCAATGCTGCAGAGCACTATATGGCACAGCAATGGTGCAGAGCACTATATGGCACAGCTATGGGGCAACGGTGCAGAGCACTATATGGCACAGCTATGGGGCAATGCTGCAGAGCACTATATGGCACAGCTATGGGGCAACGGTGCAGAGCACTATATGGCACAGCTATGGGGCAACGGTGCAGAGCACTATATGGCACAGCTATGGGGCAATGCTGCAGAGCACTATATGGCACAGCTATGGGGCAACGGTGCAGAGCACTATATGGCACAGCTATGGGGCAACGGTGCAGAGCACTATATGGCAGAGCTATGGGGCAATGGTGCAGAGCACTATATGGCACAGCTATGGGGCAATGGTGCAGAGCACTATATGGCACAGCTATGGGGCAACGGTGCAGAGCACTATATGTCACAGCTATGGGGCAATGGTGCAGAGCACTATATGGCACAGCTATGGGGCAATGGTGCAGAGCACTATATGGCACAGCTATGGGGCAATGCTGCAGAGCACTATATGGCACAGCTATGGGGCAATGGTGCAGAGCACTATATGGCACAGCTATGGGGCAACGGTGCAGAGCACTATATGGCACAGCTATGGGGCAATGCTGCAGAGCACTATATGGCACAGCTATGGGGCAACGGTGCAGAGCACTATATGGCACAGCTATGGGGCAATGGTGCAGAGCACTATATGGCACAGCTATGGGGCAATAACGGTGCAGAGCACTATATGGCACAGCTATGGGGCAACGGTGCAGAGCACTATATGGCACAGCTATGGGGCAACGGTGCAGAGCATTATATATATGGCACAGCTATGGGGCAACGGTGCAGAGCACTATATGGCACAGCTATGGGGCAATGGTGCAGAGCACTATATATATGGCACAGCTATGGGGCAATGGTGCAGAGCACTATATGGCACAGCTATGGGGCAACGGTGCAGAGCACTATATGGCACAGCTATGGGGCAATGGTGCAGAGCACTATATGGCACAGCTATGGGGCAACGGTGCAGAGCATTATATATATGGCACAGCTATGGGGCAACGGTGCAGAGCACTATATGGCACAGCTATGGGGCAACGGTGCAGAGCATTATATATATGGCACAGCTATGGGGCAACGGTGCAGAGCATTATATATATGGCACAGCTATGGGGCAACGGTGCAGAGCATTGTATATATGGCACAGCTTTATGTGGAGTATCTATGGGGCAATGGTGCAGAGCATTGTATATATGGCACAGCTTTATGTGGAGCATCTATGGGGCCATAATGAACGGTGCAGAGCATTATATGTGGCACAGCTTTATGTGGAGCATCTATGGGGCCATAATGAACGGTATGGAGTATCTATTTTTAATTTTGAAATTCACCGGTACCTGCTGCATTTTCCACCCTAGGCTTATACTCGAGTCAATAAGTTTTCCCAGTTTTTTTGTGGCAAAATTAGGGGGGTCGGCTTATACTCGGGTCGGCTTATACTCGAGTATATACGGTAGATTGATTGGTCTGCAGGCGTCACATTGCATTTGCAGAGCCCCTGATGTACCTAAACAGTAGAAACCCCCCACAAGTGACCCCATATTGTAAACTAGACCCCCCAAGGAACTTATCTAGATGTGTTGTGAGAACTTTGAACCCCCAATTGTTTCACTACAGTTTATAAAGCAAAGCCATGAAAATAAAAAATCTTTTTTTCCACAAAAATTATTTTTTAGCCCCCAGTTTTGTATTTTCCCAAGGGTAATAGGAGAAATTGGACCCCAAAAGTTGTTGTCCAATGTGTCCTGAGTACGCTGATAACCCATATGTTGGGGTAAACCCCTATTTGTGCGCATGGGAGAGCTCGGAAGGGAAGGAGCACTGTTTTACTTTTTCAGCGTAGAATTGGCTGGAATTGAGATCGGACACCCTGTCGCATTTGGAGAGCCCCTGATGTGCCTAAACAGTGGAAACCCCCCAATTATAACTGAAACCCTAATCCAAACACATCCCTAACCCTAATCCCAATAGTAACCCTAACCACACCCCTAACCCTGACACACCCCTAACCCTAATCCCAACCCTATTCCCAACCGTAAATGTAATCTAAACCCTAACCCTAAATTTAGCCCCAACCCTAACTGTAGCCTTAACCCTAGCCCCAACTCTAACCCTTGCCCTAACCCTAGCCCTAACTCTAGCCCTAACCCTAACCCTAACCATAGCCCTAGCCCTAACCCTAACCCTATGTTATGACCCCAATGGCGAGGGTCTCAGAGGAACGTGGAAGTCTGCAGAATACAAAAATCCAGCTCATAGGGCAGTGGTAACTGGGTTGACCATATATCTACTCCTAACGCCAACACTAGAAGTAGCCGGGGATCATTCCTACGTTGATTCTAGATGACACGCGCCAGCCGGAGAATCTAGCTACCCCTAGTAGAGGAAAACAAAGACCTTTCTTGCCTCCAGAGAAGGGGACCCCAAAGCTGGATAGAAGCCCCCCACAAATAATGACGGTGAGGTAAGAGGAAATGACAAACACAGAAATGAACCAGGTTTAGCACAGAGAGGCCCGCTTACTGATAGCAGAATAAAGAAAGGTAACTTATATGGTCAACAAAAACCCTATCAAAATCCACACTGGAAATTCAAGAACCCCCGAACCGTCTAACGGTCCGGGGGGAGAACACCAGCCCCCTAGAGCTTCCAGCAAAGGTCAGGATATAGATTTGGAACAAGCTGGACAAAAATACAAAACCAAAACAAATAGCAAAAAAGCAAAAGGCAGACTTAGCTGATATAACTGGAACCAGGATCAGTAGACAAGAGCACAGCAGACTAGCTCTGATAACTACGTTGCCAGGCATTGAACTGAAGGTCCAGGGAGCTTATATAGCAACACCCCTAACTAACGACCCAGGTGCGGATAAAAGGAATGACAGAAAAACCAGAGTCAAAAAACTAGTAACCACTAGAGGGAGCAAAAAGCAAATTCACAACAGTACCCCCCCCTTAGTGAGGGGTCACCGAACCCTCACCACGACCACCAGGGCGATCAGGATGAGCGGCATGAAAGGCACGAACTAAATCGGCCGCATGAACATCAGAGGCGACCACCCAGGAATTATCCTCCTGACCATAGCCCTTCCACTTGACCAGGTATTGAAGCCTCCGCCTGGAAAGGCGAGAATCCAAGATCTTCTCCACCACATACTCCAACTCGCCCTCAACCAACACCGGAGCAGGAGGCTCAGCAGAAGGAACTACAGGCACAATGTACCGCCGCAACAAGGACCTATGAAATACATTGTGAATAGCAAACGACACAGGAAGATCCAGACGAAAAGATACAGGATTAAGGATTTCCAATATCTTGTAAGGCCCAATAAAACGAGGTTTAAATTTGGGAGAGGAGACCTTCATAGGAACAAAGCGGGAAGAAAGCCATACCAAATCCCCAACGCGTAGTCGGGGACCCACACCGCGGCGGCGGTTGGCAAAGCGCTGAGCCTTCTCCTGTGACAACTTCAAGTTGTCCACCACATGATTCCAGATCTGCTGCAACCTATCCACCACAGAATCCACCCCAGGACAGTCAGAAGGCTCCACATGACCCGAAGAAAAGCGAGGATGGAAACCAGAGTTGCAGAAAAAAGGCGAAACCAAGGTGGCGGAACTAGCCCGATTATTAAGGGCAAACTCAGCCAACGGCAAGAATGTCACCCAATCGTCCTGATCAGCAGAGACAAAACACCTCAAATAAGCCTCCAAAGTCTGATTGGTTCGCTCCGTCTGTCCATTAGTCTGAGGATGGAAAGCAGACGAAAACGACAAATCAATGCCCATCCTACTACAAAAGGATCGCCAGAACCTGGAAACGAACTGGGATCCTCTGTCTGACACAATATTCTCAGGGATGCCGTGCAAACGAACCACGTTCTGGAAAAACACAGGAACCAGATCGGAAGAGGAAGGCAGCTTAGGCAAAGGAACCAAATGGACCATCTTGGAGAAGCGATCACATATCACCCAGATAACGGACATGCCCTGAGATAGCGGAAGATCAGAAATGAAATCCATGGAGATATGTGTCCAAGGTCTCTTCGGGACAGGCAAGGGCAAGAGCAAACCGCTGGCACGAGAACAGCAAGGCTTAGCTCGAGCACAAGTCCCACAGGACTGCACAAATGACCGCACATCCCTTGACAAGGAAGGCCACCAAAAGGACCTGGCCACCAGATCTCTGGTGCCAAAAATTCCCGGGTGACCTGCCAACACCGAGGAATGAACCTCGGAAATGACTCTGCTGGTCCACTTATCCGGGACAAACAGTCTGTCAGGTGGACAAGACTCAGGCCTATCAGCCTGAAATCTCTGCAACACACGTCGCAGATCCGGAGAAATAGCTGACAAGATAACTCCATCTTTAAGAATACCAACAGGATCAGCGACTCCAGGAGCATCAGGCACAAAGCTCCTAGAAAGAGCATCGGCCTTCACATTCTTTGAACCTGGTAAATACGAGACAACAAAATCAAAGCGGGAGAAAAACAATGACCAGCGGGCCTGTCTCGGATTAAGGCGTTTAGCAGACTCGAGATACATCAGATTTTTGTGATCAGTCAAGACCACCACACGATGCTTAGCACCCTCGAGCCAATGACGCCACTCCTCAAATGCCCATTTCATGGCCAACAACTCCCGATTGCCCACATCATAATTTCGCTCGGCAGGCGAAAACTTCCTAGAGAAAAAGGCACAAGGTTTCATAACAGAGCAACCAGGGCCTCTCTGCGACAAAACGGCCCCTGCCCCAATCTCCGAAGCATCCACCTCAACCTGAAAGGGAAGTGAGACGTCAGGCTGGCACAAAACAGGCGCCGAAGTAAACCGGCGTTTCAACTCCTGGAAAGCCTCCACGGCAGCAGGAGCCCAGTTAGCTACATCGGAGCCCTTCTTGGTCATATCCGTCAAAGGTTTCACAATGCTAGAAAAATTAGCGATAAAACGACGGTAGAAGTTAGCGAAGCCCAAGAACTTCTGAAGACTCTTAACTGACGAGGGCTGAGTCCAATCAAGAATAGCTCGGACCTTGACTGGGTCCATCTCCACAGCAGAAGGGGAAAAAATGAACCCCAAAAAGGGAACCTTCTGTACACCAAAGAGACACTTTGAGCCCTTGACAAACAAAGAATTTTCACGCAAAATTTTAAAGACCAACCTGACCTGCTCCACATGCGAATCCCAATTATCAGAAAAAACCAAAATATCATCCAGATAAACAATCAAAAATTTATCCAGATATTTCCGGAAAATGTCATGCATAAAGGACTGAAAAACTGAAGGCGCATTGGAGAGCCCAAAAGGCATCACCAAGTACTCAAAATGACCTTCGGGCGTATTGAATGCGGTTTTCCATTCATCACCTTGCTTAATGCGCACAAGGTTGTACGCACCACGAAGGTCTATCTTGGTGAACCACTTGGCACCCTTAATCCGGGCAAACAAGTCAGACAACAGCGGTAAAGGATACTGAAATTTGACAGTGATCTTATTTAAAAGCCGATAATCAATACAAGGTCTCAAAGATCCGTCCTTTTTTGCCACAAAAAAGAATCCCGCACCAAGAGGGGAAGAAGACGGACGAATATGTCCTTTCTCCAGAGACTCCTTGATATATGAACGCATAGCGGTATGTTCAGGTACCGACAGATTAAACAGTCTTCCCTTAGGAAATTTACTGCCTGGGATCAAATCTATAGCACAGTCACAGTCCCTATGAGGAGGCAGTGCACTGGACTCAGACTCACTGAAGACATCCTGATAATCAGACAAATACTCCGGAACTTCCGAAGGCGTAGAAGAAGCAATAGACACAGGCAGGGAATCCCCATGAATACCACAACAGCCCCAACTTGAGACTGACATAGCCTTCCAGTCCAGGACTGGATTATGGGTCTGTAACCATGGCAGCCCTAAAACAACCAAATCATGCATTTTATGTAAAACCAGGAAACGTATCACCTCGCGGTGTTCAGGAGTCATGCACATGGTAACCTGTGTCCAATACTGCGGTTTATTTGCTGCCAATGGTGTAGCATCAATACCCCTAAGAGGAATAGGATTTTCTAATGGTTCAAGAGTAAAACCACAGCGCTTAGCAAATGAGAGATCCATGAGACTCAGGGCAGCACCTGAATCTACAAACGCCATGACAGGATAAGATGACAGTGAGCAAATCAAAGTTACAGACAGAATAAATTTAGGTTGCAAATTACCAACGGTGACAGGACTAACAACCTTAGCTATACGTTTAGAGCATGCTGAGATAACATGTGTAGAATCACCACAGTAGTAGCACAAGCCATTCCGGCGTCTATGAATTTTCCGCTCATTTCTAGTCAGGATTCTATCACATTGCATTAAATCAGGTGTCTGTTCAGACAACACCATGAGGGAATTTGCGGTTTTTCTATCACATTGCACCGAATTAGGTGTCTGTTCAGACAACACCATGAGGGAATTTGCGGTTTTGCGCTCCCGCAACCGCCGGTCAATTTGAATAGCCAGTGCCATAGTATCATTCAGACCTGTGGGAATGGGAAAACCCACCATAACATTCTTAATGGCTTCAGAAAGGCCATTTCTAAAATTAGCGGCCAGTGCACACTCGTTCCAATGTGTCAGCACGGACCATTTCCGAAATTTTTGGCAATACACTTCAGCCTCGTCCTGCCCCTGAGACATAGCCAGCAAGGCCTTTTCTGCCTAAATCTCAAGATTGGGTTCCTCATAAAGTAAACCGAGCGCCAGAAAAAACGCATCAAGATCAGCCAATGCCGGATCTCCTGGCGCCAGCGAAAAAGCCCAATCCTGAGGGTCGCCCCGTAAGAACGAAATAACAATTTTTACTTGCTGAGCAGAATCTCCAGATGAACAGGGTCTCAGGGACAAAAACAATTTACAATTATTCACGAAATTCCTAAACTTAAACCTGTCTCCGGAAAACAGTTCAGGAATCGGTATTTTAGGTTCTGACCTAGGATTTCTGATAACATAGTCTTGTATGCCCTGCACACGAGTAGCCAGCTGGTCCACACTTGTAATCAAGGTCTGGACATTCATGTCTGCAGCAAGCATAGCCACTCTGAGGTAAAGGGGAAGAAGAAAAAAAAAACTCAGAATCTTCTTTCTTATAATCCCTCTTCTGCAATGCATTAAACATTTAATACTGGCCTGGCAAACTGTTATGACCCCAATGGCGAGGGTCTCAGAGGAACGTGGAAGTCTGCAGAATACAAAAATCCAGCTCATAGGGCAGTGGTAACTGGGTTGACCATATATCTACTCCTAACGCCAACACTAGAAGTAGCCGGGGATCATTCCTACGTTGATTCTAGATGACACGCGCCAGCCGGAGAATCTAGCTACCCCTAGTAGAGGAAAACAAAGACCTTTCTTGCCTCCAGAGAAGGGGACCCCAAAGCTGGATAGAAGCCCCCCACAAATAATGACGGTGAGGTAAGAGGAAATGACAAACACAGAAATGAACCAGGTTTAGCACAGAGAGGCCCGCTTACTGATAGCAGAATAAAGAAAGGTAACTTATATGGTCAACAAAAACCCTATCAAAATCCACACTGGAAATTCAAGAACCCCCGAACCGTCTAACGGTCCGGGGGGAGAACACCAGCCCCCTAGAGCTTCCAGCAAAGGTCAGGATATAGATTTGGAACAAGCTGGACAAAAATACAAAACCAAAACAAATAGCAAAAAAGCAAAAGGCAGACTTAGCTGATATAACTGGAACCAGGATCAGTAGACAAGAGCACAGCAGACTAGCTCTGATAACTACGTTGCCAGGCATTGAACTGAAGGTCCAGGGAGCTTATATAGCAACACCCCTAACTAACGACCCAGGTGCGGATAAAAGGAATGACAGAAAAACCAGAGTCAAAAAACTAGTAACCACTAGAGGGAGCAAAAAGCAAATTCACAACACCCTAGCCCTAACCCTAACCCTAGCCCATAACCTTAACCTTAGCCCTAACCCTAGCCCTAACCCTAACCCTAGCCCTAACCCTAGCCCTAACCCTAGCCCTAACCCTAACCTTAGCCCTAACCCTAGCCCTAACTCTAGCCCTAGCCCTAACCCTAGCCCTAACCCTAGCCCTAACCCTAAAGGGAAAATGGAAATAAATACATTTTTTTTATTTTTTTATTTTTCGCTAACTAAGGGGGTAATGAAGGGGGGTTTGATTTACTTTTATAGGGTTTTTTTTAGCAGATTTTTATGATTGGCAGCCGTCACACACTGAAAGACGCTTTTTATTGCAAAAAATATTTTTTGCGTTACCAAATTTTGAGAGCTATAATTTTTCCATATTTTGGTCCACAGAGTCATGTGAGGTCTTGTTTTTTGCGGGACGAGTTGACGTTTTTATTGGTAATATTTTCAGGCATGTGACATTTTTTGATCGCTTTTTATTCCGATTTTTGTGAGGCAGAATGACCCAAAACCAGCTATTCATGAATTTCTTTTGGGAGAGGCGTTTATACCGTTCCGCATTTGGTAAAATGGATAAAGCAGTTTTATTCTTCGGTCAGTACAATTACAGTGATACCTCATTTATATAATTTTTTTATGTTTTGGCGCTTTTATACGATAAAAACTATTTTATAGAAAAAATAATTATTTTTGCATCGCTTTATTCTGAGGACTATAACTTTTTTCTTTTTTCTTTGATGACACTGTATGGCGGCTCGTTTTTTGCGGGACAAGATGACATTTTCAGCGGTACCATGGATATTTATATCTGTCTTTTTGATCGCGTGTTATTCCACTTTTTGTTTGGCAGTATGATAACAAAGCGTTGTTTTTTGCCTCGTTTTTTTTTTTTTTCTTTACGGTGTTCACTGAAGGGGTTAACTAGTGGGACAGTTTTATAGGTCAGATCGCTACAGATGTGGCGATACTAAATATGTGTACTTTTATTGTTTTTTTTTATTTAGATAAAGAAATGTATTTATAGGAACAATATACATATTTTTATTTTATTTTTTTTTTTTTACACATGTAAATATTTTTTTTTTACACTATAACATTGCCCCGGGGGGGGGGGATCATGTTATAGTGTAAGATCGCCGATCTGACACTTTGCTGTGCACTGTGTCACATCGGCGATCTGACATGCACAGCTCCTGGAGGCTTTCCGGCGCCTGCTCTGAGAAGGCGCTGTGAAGCCACCTCCCTGCAGGACCCGGATGCCGCGGCCATTTTGGATCCGGGCCTGCTGCAGGGAGGAGGAGGTAAGAGACCCTCGGAGCAACGCGATCACATCGCGTTGCTTCGGGGGTCTCAGGGAAGCCCGCAGGGAGCCCCCTCCCTGCGCGATGCTTCCCTATACTGCCGGAACACTGCGATCATGTTTGATCGCAGTGTGCCGGGGGTTAATGTGCCGGGGGTGGTCCATGACCGCTCCTGGCACATAGTGCCAGATGTCAGCTGCGATAGTGAGCTGACACTCGGCCGCACTCCCCCGTGAGCGCGGCTGATCGCTATGACGTACTATCCCATCGAGGGTCAGATAGGCCCAGGTTACCTCGACGGGATAGTACATCTAAGGTCAGAGAGGGGTTAAAGCAATGTCTCACTTACTATGCTGCATTTTGCCGGTTAATTACAATCAGTGTTTTATCAGCAGGAGATTATCACTACAGAATGACAGCCCTCGTGTATCTTGGTCCAACCACCCCCCAGCAGTGATTAGCAGCTATCTCTTATCATATATTGTACAGGGTGGGTCATTTATATGCACCACCACATTATGGGTGTCAGGTCCGAGCATTCCTACATGAAAAGTTTCCAGGAAAGTGGATTGGTCGTCGTGGGCCAGTTGAATGGCCACCAAGGTCTCCTGATCTGACCCCTTAGACTTTTATCTTTGGGGTTATCTGAAGGCAATTGTCTATGCTGTGAAGATACGAGATGTGCAGCATCTGAAACAACGGATACTGTAAGCCTGTGCTAGCATTTCTTCTGCATTGTTGCTATCAGTGTGTCAAGAGTGAGAGAAAAGGGTTGCATTGACAATCCAACACAATGGGCAGCATTTTGAACACATTTTATATGTGGTCATAAACTTGTAAATAACTCATGAAAGAATAAAGGTATGTTAAAACCAAGCACACTATTGATTTTCTTGTGAAATTATCAATAAGTTAGATGTGTCACATGACCCTCTTCCCATTGAAAAAAATAAAGTTGGATCCAAAATGGCTGACTTCAAAAAGGCCGCCATGGTCACCGTCTATCTTGAAAAGTTTCCCCCCTCCCATATACTAATGTGCCACAAACAGGAAGTTGATATCACCAACCATTCCCATTTTATTTAGGTGTATCCATATAAATGGTCCACCCTGTAGACAGAACGTTGTGGTGAGAGTAGAGTTATGCACATTTATACAAAGGTCAACAACTGATCTCTGCTAGATCTGCAGGAGAGAAAATTGTGACTCTATCATATATCTCACCCAATAAACTAAGTGATACATCACTGGAATCCAGTGTCTCTGTCCCTACATCATGCTGCTATCCTATTATATGGCAAAACCTGCTGACAGATTCCCTTTAAGCTTTATACTAGAGAATGTAAATTCTGGTGAATATCTGCACCTACTTACTAGAAGTTGTATATTTCATTTTCTGACTGTAGCACAGTATAAAACTATACAGCTATACAAAATGTATTAAAAGGCCTGTAGCTTTAACACATTTGGTGAAAATCATTCAATGCATTGATTTTATTATTAGACAGGCAAGAAAAACTGCCCTTGATAAATTTGCCCCAACGACTTTGACATGTTTTTATGGAACAAAAGCACTAAAATGTAATAAAAATTCTATACTTTTATGGAAAAGCTCTATTTTTACCAAATATTTAACTTGATACTTATAAAGCAAAATAATTAACAACAAAAAATTTAAAAAATTGAGGAATTGCTCTTCTTTCATTCCGTAGCCCCCAAAATGAATAACGCTAATTATAGCTCTCATACAGTTATATAGAATGAAACAAAAGTTATTATTCTTAGAAGCCAAACATTGGTGGCCAAATGAGTGTATCAGCCTAGTCAAATTGAAAATCAGTTTTCTTATTTGAAGCATTCTTCAATTGGACGAGGCTGATGGACAGGCCTGGGCCCATTCTCCACCATCAGCAACCATTTTGTGGAGAGAATTGTGCAATCTGTGAGGAAGGCTGCACTAATCAGCGTAAGATGAGAATCTGTGACATTTATATACACCATGTTCCAAATTATTATGCAAATGACATTTTTCTCGGATTTTCCTAAATGGTCGGTGCAAATGACAGTCAGTCTAATAAAAGTCATCACCAGTTAGAGTATGCATCGAATTTTATTGAAGAAACCTCCCAATGATAACAGTATATTCTCCAAAATGAATAAACACTCAAAACGCACTGTTCCAAATTATTAGGCACAGGAGAATTTCTAAACTTTTGATATGTTTTAAAGAACTGAAAATGCTCATGTGTGGAATTTGCAGCATTAGGAGGTCACATTCACTGAACAAAAAAGCTATTTAACTCCAAAACATCCTAACAGGCCAAGTTACATGTTAACATTGGAACCCTTCATTGATGTCACCTTCACAATTCTTGCATCCATTGAACTTGTGAGTTTTTGGAGAGTTTCTGCTTGTATTTCTTTGCATGAAGACAGAATAGCCTCCCAGAGCTGCTGCTTTGATGTGAACTGCCTCCCACCCTCATAGATCTTTTGCTTGATAATACTCCAAAGGTTCTCTATAGGGTTGAGGTAAGATGGTGCCCACACCATGAGTTTATCTCCTTTAATGCCCATAGCAGCCAATGACTCAGAGGCAGGGCCGGACTGGCAATTCTGGCAAATGCCAGAAGGGCCTGTCTGGTCATGGACTGCCTTGTCTGCCACGTTGTTAACAGAATCGGTGTTCTCAAGATACCCATACTGTTAAGAGTTGTGATGGAGCACAAAGACGCTGACTCCGTCACTTACCCCAGTAGCCCAGGGGTATCACTAGACATATTGGTCTTGTAGAAAATCTTCCTTTCCTCCATCCAGGGTAATATTAGTAATATATCCCATCTGGTTCTTGGGGATGGGGACAACAAGGGCCTGTGTGATTTCAAATGCCAGGACTGAATTTCAGCCCCAGTCCGTACCTGCTCAGAGGTATTCTTTGCAGCATGAGAAGGTGCATTGTCATGCATGAAGATGATTTTGCTCCTGAAGCCACGTTTCTACTTTTTATACCATGGAAGAAAGTTGTCAGAAATATAATTTGCAGCTGTCATTTAACACCTTCAGGAACCTTAAAGGGCCCTACCAGCTGTTTCCCCATTATTCCGGCCCAAAACATGACTCCTCCACCTCCTTGCTGACGTTGCAGTCTTGATGGAACATGGTGGCCATCCACCAACCATCCACTACTCCATCCATCTGGACCATCCACGGTTGCTCAACACTCATCAGTAAACAAGACTGTTTGAAAATTAGTCTTCAAGTATGTCTGGGCCCACTGGAACCGTTTCTGTTGGTGAACACTGTTTAGGGGTGGCCGAATAGTAGGTTTATGCACCACAGCAAGCCTTTGAAGGATCCTACACCTTGAGGTTCGAGGGACTCCAGAGGTACCAGCAGCTTGAAATAACTGTTTGCTGCTTTGTAATGGTATTTTGGCAGCTGCTCTCTTAATTCAATGAATTTTTCTGGCAGAAACCTTCCTCATTATGCCTTTATCTGCATGAACTCTGTCTGTGCTCTGTTTCAGTCACAAATCTCTTCACAGTATGATGATCACTCTTACGTTTTCGTGAAATATCTAATGTTTTCATACCTTGTCCAAGGCATTGCAATATTTAACACTTTTCAGCAGCAGAGAGATCCTTTTTATTTCCCATATTGCTTGAAACCTGTGACCTGCTTAATAATGTGGAACATTATTTTTAAGTAGTTTTCCTTTAATTAGAATCACCTGGAAAACTAATTATCACATGTGTTTAAGACTGATTTCAGTGATCCATTGAGCCCTGAGACACAATACCATCCATGAGTTTATTTGAAAAACAAAACAATTCCGACAAGCCTACAACCTGCAGTAACCACCGATCGACCAAACCGCTGCATGACCAGCTCTATCCTCACCTACTGTATTCTCACCCATCCTTTGTAGATTGTGAGCCTTCACGGGCAGGGTCCTCTCTCCTCCTGTACCAGTTATGACTTGTATTGTTTAAGATTATTGTACTTGTTTTTATTATGTATACCCCTCCTCACATGTAAAGCGCCATGGAATAAATGGCGCTATAACAATAAATAATAATAATAATAATAATAATAAATCTTTATGACACTTAAATCCAATTTGCATAATAATTTGGAACATGGTGTATTAGTAAGTGCCAAAAATCATGTCATTAATACATTTGTCAGTATAAAGTGGGCAACCACTTAAAGGTCCAAACCATGTGTTATTAAGGGGATAAGGGCTTATACTCTACATGTAAAGATAAAATAATTTTCTTTGCATTTTTTTCTTGAAAATAACCATACATAAAGAGCCCCTAACCACAGCTGTAGTTGTTGGCCAGGTAGGTCAGGGGAGTTGAACCTCAGGCCTATGGGCCACTTACTGTCCAGGAATACTTTTTCTACGGCCCTTTGGCAGATTTCTGGGGACCACAGTGCTTTGATGGCATCTGGCCTTTTCATTTCTTCTTGCTCTATGAGCACAAGCACGCAGCGTTCACTACTGAACACTAAGGTGTGTGCAATTAATGATTACGTCCTGACTACAATGCCAACATCAAGACTTACTTTGTTTGTGGAGTTAGCGCACAATTGGTACCGCCCCCGAGGGATAGTTTAAACATCCAAATGGCGTTTGTCAGAAAAAAAGGTTCCCCGCGCCTGAGGTGGGCACATGGCTTGCCTGCCCCTTGACCAGTCTTAACTACTACACCATTTGCCACCCAGCTTCATATATAATAGGCATAGCCTCACAAATGTCTACGATAATGCATTGTATATATACTTCTTGAAGTAACCAGTAGCAATATTGTACATCTGCATTTACATTTTCTTAGTCCTTGAAAACAAGAAATATATTATTGTCTGAATACAGAATAAACTACTGAATAAAGTTAGGTACGTGTTTTACCTTTCCTGCGCCTCATGGCAAACTAACAGTAAAGATCAAGTGGACTGTATTACAAACAGCTTTATAAATCATATTTGATAGCTCAAAGCTAACAGCTGGAAAGTTCTTTCACTCCAGTCCTAAGCATTCCCTAAAGAAATGAGAGACTTTTTTGAAAACAGATATTTAGAGCACTAATTTGTAACAGTTTTACTACGTATTTATGCTGCCTAAACATAAATTGAAATGAAAAATTCAATCTGCACAAGAAAAGTATAAACAGTATTTTGTCTTGTCATGGACTTTGGCTGCTTTAATATAAGGATGCACCTGCACACTATTTGACACATTTCGCAAAATATGATTGAGAACAGAACTTTTACAGAGAATTTTTGATTGTCTACAAACAAAAACAGTCTTGGGAGTCATTCACACATCCATGTAATACGTACATGTTGTATCTGTTTTTTTCACATACTGTATACAACACATACCCAGTATACCGTAATCTATGGTGTTATTCACATGTCTGCTTTTTTTTTCCTGTATGACAGATGGAAAAAGTCAAGTTTATGGGACCGTAAAAAAAAACATGGCATCTATGTGCTGCATATATTTAAAGGAAACCTGTCACCAGGATTGTGCACAGTAACCTACAGTGTCAGGTCAGTGCCGTTAGGCCATGTTCACACAATGCGTTTTTTACCGCGGAACCGCAGCGATTTTGCCGCTGCGGGTCCGCAGCTGTTTTCCATGCAGGGTACAGTACAATGTAACCCTATGGAAAACAGGAAACGCTGTGCACATGATCCTGAAATTCACTAAAAAAGCCGCGCTGAATAGCTGCGATAAAAAAGAAGGACCATGTCACTTCTTTGTGCGGAACTGCAGCGGTTCTGCACCCATAGACCTCCATTGTGAGGTCAAACCCGCAGTAAAACCCGCAGATCAAAAATATATCTGCGGGTTTTATTGCGGTTATGGGTGAAGAAACCGCTGCAGCAGGAAGTGCGGGGAAGCGGGCGGAAGTGCGTGGGCGGAAGTGCTTGGGCGGAGAGACATGGAGGCATACCGTCGCATGGGGATCGCTGTCGGCTGTTTGATAGATTTGGTATGTGTGTGTGTGCGTGTGTGTGTGTATGTATGTATGTATGTGTGTGTGTGTGTGTGTGTCCCCATGCGACGCTAGTGCCACCACTGTGCTAAGTCGCCGTATGGGACTACTACTCCCATCTGGTATTAGGATGGGAGAGTTGTCCCTGTGTCCGGCGACTTAGCACAGTTGTAAAGTTAGACAAAACACACACAATACACATACATGACACACAGTACATACAACATATAACACAGAGTATATACTCACCAACAGCACACTGGTAGGCGAAGCCCTCGATCCCCTAGAAAAAATCCCAAAATAAAAAACCAAATCCATACTCCCTGTCCGCAGAATCCATAACCGAGTGTCCCACGCCGATCGGCTGCTCTCCGGCGATACACTGCCAGGAGCGAAGCTCCTAGCAGTGTATCGCGTACTGTTCCGGAGTTCAATGGCTCCGGCGTCTCGGTTAACAGCAGTACAGCTGCGTTGAACTTTCCCACGCAGCACTGCCGTTAAGCGAGAGTGCCGGGGTCAATGACCGCCGGTAAGCTCGCTCGCGCATGCGCAATGACACACCGACAGGAACTATGGCTCCTGTCAGTGTGTTGCTGCAGCCGTGGAGAGCAGACATATCTCTGGATGTGTCTGTTCTCCATGGAAGATCTTCGTGGGACCCTCGATGGATTTCTGCGGACAGGGCCAGGGAGTATGAATCTGTTTTTTTATTTTGCGTCTTTTTCAGGTCGAGGGTCTTCAGGACGGATTGAGCGTACAATAAAATATGGTCAAAAAGTGGGTGTCTTTATTTCATTAAAATATTTTTTTTCTAGTGTGTGTTTTTTTTTAACCCTTTCATTGGATTAATAATGGATAGGCGTCTTATTGACGCCTCTCCATTATTAACCGGGCTTAATGCCACCTTACAATAGCAAGGTGGCATTAACCCCTCATTACCCCATATCCCACCGCTACAGGGAGTGGGAAGAGAGGGGCTAAGTGCCGGAATTGGCACATCATTTTGATGCGCCTTTTCTGGGGCGGCTGCGGGCTTATATTTGTAGCCAGGGGGGGGGCAAATATCCATGGCCCTTTTCCTAGGCTATGAATATAAGCCCACGGCTGTCTGCGTAGCCTTTCTGGCCTAAAAATATAGGGGGACCCCAACACTTTTTTTGGGGGGGCTCTCCCTTTATTTCTGAGCCAGAAAGGCTACGCAGACAGCTGTGGGCTTCATATTCATGGCCTGGGAACAGCCATGGGTATTTTAACCCCTTCCCAGGCCACAAATATTGGCCCGCAGCAGTCTGCCTAGCCTTTCTAGCCTAAAAATATAGGGGGACCCTATGTCATTTTTTTTTTTTTTTTTGGGGGGGGGGGGGGGTTCCCCTATATTTTTTTTGATCATTTTAATAGCATTAATAATGGATAGGCGTCTTATTGACGCCTCTCCATTATTAACCGGGATTAATGCCACCTTACAATAGCAAAAATACGTGCAACTGAAATACGTGGCACTTAAATACGTGATACGTGGCACTTAACTACGTGATACGTGGCACTGAAATACGTGGCACTGAAATACGTGGCACTTAAATACGTCATACGTGGCACTTAAATACGTGATACGTGGCACTTAAATACGTGATACGTGGCACTTAAATACGTGGCACTGAAATACGTGATACGTGGCACTGAAATACGTGGCACTGAAATACGTGGCACTGAAATACGTGATACGTGGCACTTAAATACGTGATACGTGGCACTGAAATACGTGGCACTGAAATACGTGGCACTGAAATACGTGATACATGGCACTTAAATACGTGATACGTGGCACTTAAATACGTGATACGTGGCACTTAAATACGTGGCACTTAAATACGTGGCACTGAAATACGTGATACGTGGCACTTAAATACGTGGCACTGAAATACGTGGCACTGAAATACGTGATACGTGGCACTGAAATATGTGGCACTGAAATACGTGGCACTGAAATACGTGGCACTGAAATACGTGATACGTGGCACTTAAATACGTGGCACTTAAATACGTGGCACTGAAATACGTGATACGTGGCACTGAAATACGTGGCACTGAAGTACGTGATACGTGGCACTTAAATACGTGATACATGGCACTTAAATACGTGGCACTGAAATACGTGGCACTGAAATACGTGGCACTGAAATACGTGATACGTGGCACTTAAATACGTTGCACTTAAATACGTGGCACTGAAATACGTGATATGTGGCACTAAGTCTACGTTCACATTTGCGGTCTGCGCTGCAGCGTCGGGCGCCGCAGCGTCGCCGCATGCGTCATGCGCCCCTATATTTAACATGGGGGCGCATGGACATGCGTTGCACTTGCGTTTTGCGATGCATGCGTCACTGCGGCGCACGCGTCCGGGCGCAGAGGACGCAGCAAGTTGCATTTTTGCTGCGTCCAAAATCAACCAAAAAAAGGACGCATGCGTCGCAAAACGCAGCGTTGTGCATGCGTTTTGCTGCGTTTTTCTTTGCGTTGTGCGTTGCGTCGCCGACGCTGCGGCGCACAACGCAAATGTGAACATAGCCTTAAATACGTGGCACTTAAATAGCTGGATAGAGCTGGATCCGCGGGCTGTGATCTGGCCTACGCTCAGCACTCTGCGGAGCGCTGTCATTCAAAACACGTCCACTCATTTTGGTGTTTAGTCCCAAAATGGAGGATGGAAGAAGAAAAGGGTTGGACAAGGAAATGACATCATTGCTTTTTTTTTTTTTCCCCACTGCAGTTAAAGCTTTATTTGTGTCAAACACAGACAATCTGCAGAGAAAACTGCATAAAAAACCGCACTAAAAACCGCATCAAAAAACGCACCAAAAAACGCACCAAAACCGCACCAAAACGCACCAAAAACCGCACCTGCGTTTTCTGCCAAGAGCTGCGGTTTTTAGTGCAGAAAAACAGCAGGGAAATCAGGAACGTGTGAACATGGCCTTATACTGATTACAATGATACCTGGGTTGATGATAGTAAAAACGGATACATGGACCGTACAATGATGACACACTGATGGTAAAAGTAGACACACTGATTACACACTGATACAAAACAGTGATGACACTGCTACCATTTTTTCTACCGAAGTATGAATGAGACCTAAGAACTCTTGATATATACCTCCAAAATAAATATACATTCAACACCTCATACATGCATATTTCTATGTATCCCAATGGAACAAAATTAATCTAACTCAAGGACAAAATCTTCTAAAATGTTATATGTATTTGGTACACAAACCTTTCTTTGCAATTACAGAGGTCAGACGCTTCCTGTAGTTCTTGACCAAGTTTGCATACACTGCAGCAGGGATTTTGGCCTACTCCTGCAGACAGATCTTCTCCAGATCTTTCGTTTTGGGGCTGTCGCTGGGCAGCACTGAGTTTCAGCTCAATCCAAAGATTTTCTTCTGGGTTCAGGTCTGGAGATTAGCTAGGCCACTCCAGGACCTTAAAATTATTCTTACGGAGGCACTTCTTAGTTGCCCTGGCTGTGTGTTTTGGGTCATTGTCATGCTGGAAGACCCAGTCATGACCCATCTTCAATATTCTTAACTGAGGAAAGGTTGTTGGACAGTATCTTGTGATACATGACCCTATCCATCCTCCCTTCAATATGGTGCAATCTGTCGCCTTTGTAGAAAAGCACCCCCAAAGTATGATGTTTCCCCCACCATTCTTCATGGTTGGGATGGTGTTCCTTGGATTTAACACGCATTTCTTTTTCCTCCAAACACAGCGAGTGAAATTGATACCAAAAAGTTCTATTTTGCCCTCATCTGACCACATGACCTTCTCCCATGCCTCCTCTGGATCATCCAGATGGTCTGTAATAATTATAGGGGATAACTCAGGAGACTCTTTGCGCGGAACAAGACAACTACAGGACACAATTTTATAAGTGGTAAAGTCATACCTCCCAACTTTTGAAGATGGAAAGAGGGACAAAGTTTGCGGCGCGCAACGCGCGCCGTGGCAAGTTTTAGGCCACGCCTCTGACCACACCCATTCATAATTAGTCACACCCATATCCATTTCCCAACCACACCCATTTAGCACTGCTGATCACACTGTTTTATATACAATAATTATAAACAAAAAAAAATGGCCACACAGTGCTCCATACTGTATAATGACCCCACGATGCTCCATACTGTAAAATGGCCACACACAGTGCTCCATACTGTATAATGGCCACACACAGTGCTCCATACTGTATAATGACCACACATGATGCTCAATACTGTATAATGGCCACACATGATGCTCCATAGTGTATAATGGCTGCACATGATGCTCAATACTGTATAATGGCCACACATGATGCTCCATAGTGTATAATGGCCACACATGATGCTCCATACTGTATAATGGCCACACATGATGCTCAATACTGTATAATGGCCACACATGATGCTCCATAATGTATAATGTCCACACATGATGCTCCATAATGTATAATGGTCACACAGTGCTCCATACTATATAATGGCCACACAGTGCTCCATACTGTATAATGGTCACACATAGTGCTCCATACTGTATAACGGCCACACACAGTTCTCCATACTGTATAATGATCCCACATGATGCTCAATACTGTATAATGGCCACACATGATGCTCCATACTGTATAATGACCACACATGATGCTCCATACTGTATAATGGCCATTGGCCACACATGATGCTCCATACTGTATAACGGCCACACATGATGCTCCATACTGTATAACGACCACACATGATGCTCAATACTGTATAATGGCCACACAGTTCTCCATACTGTATAATGATCCCACATGATCCCCCTCACTCCTGTATGCATGGCTCATATTCCCCCCCTGTATGCATGGCTCATCTCCCTCCCATCCCATATACATAACTCATATCCCCCTCCTGTATGCATGGCTCATATTCCCCCTCCTGTGTGCATGGCTCATATTCCCCCTCCTGTATGCATGGCTCATATTCCCCCCCCGAATGCATGGCTCATATTCCCCCCCCTGAATGCATGGCTCATATTCCACCCCCTGAATGCATGGCTCATATTCCCCCCCCCTGAATGCATGGCTCATATTCCCCTCCCCTGAATGCATGGCTCATATTCCCCCCCTGAATGCATGGCTCATATTCCCCCCCCCTGAATGCATGGCTCATAGTTTCCCCCCTGTATGCATGGCTCATATCCCCCCTCCTGTATGCATGGCTCATATTCCCCCCCTGTATGCATGGCTCATATTCCCCCCTGTATGCATGGCTCATATTCCCCCCCTGTATGCATGGCTCATATTCCCCCCTGAATGCATAGCTCATATTCCCCCCTGAATGCATGGCTCATATTCCCCCCTGAATGCTCCCGCTCCTGCTCCCATCTTGCATGGCGCGCCGTCTTATGTCCTCCTTCATCCCCATCCCTCATACTCACCTGTCTCACATTGCGCGGCCGCGCCGACATCCCCCTCTCTCTGTTCCGACTCCCGGTGCAGCACCTTCTTCCTGCGTGAGCGGTCACATGATACCGCTCATTAAAGTCATGAATATGCACATATTCATGACCTTAATGAGCGGTACCATGTGACCGCTCATTCAGGACGAGCTGTGTACGCCAAGACAGGCATCGCTGGAGCAAGGTGAGGTGAGTATCATCTTCAAGGAGGGAGGGAGGGCGGGGGCGGGATCAGAGCGTCCCATGCTGGACAGCGGGGTGAAGCAACAAAACCAGGACAGTCCCGCACAATGAGGGACGGTTGGGAGCTATGGTAAAGTCTATATTATCACACGGTGATTCAAACAGGTGCAGAGAGAAAACTCAAGTCCACAACACTTGGTGCAAATAATAAACGCAGCTTAGCAGTCTGTAGAAAACTTCAGAGGGAAATGCAATCAAGCAGAAAGTCTATGAAGCACAATTATTCTTGAGGAAACTTGACATGAATAAATCCTTGCCTTAGTCCAAACACAGATAGATATGCTTATAAGGTAGTTCAAATCATATCTTAGCTCAACCAGGGAGGTTAACCTGGTTAACAGTCTCAGGTTATTGCAGAGCAGAAGCAGCTTACATGTCCAGCAAATGCAGATGAAGTAAACACGAGCAGCAGATGAAGGAGGATTACTGGAAACTTGTGTATGCAGCAGGAACTCAGAGCAGAGTAGCAGGATCACTGTTGTGAATTCTGCTTTTGGGCTCCCTCCGGTGGTTGTAGGTGGTAATGCAGTTGTCCCTGAGTTGCAGTCCTGGTCAGGTGTATCTGCTGATTGCAGTTCTGACTGGGGTATTTAGGCTTGCAGGATTCATTAGTCCTTGCCAGTTGTGCATGGTTTTTGGAGGTGTTGGTCCTTGTTTGGTTCCTTCTGCCTTGCTGCCAAATCAGCAAAGATAAGTGTTTGGTTTTGTTTTTGTGGCACACATGCTGTGTGCTTAATAATTCCATGCTATTCATTGTTTTTTTGTCCAGCTTGATTGTGTCAGTATTTTCTCAGTCTTGTTGGATTCTCAGGAGTTGCAGATATACATTCCATGTCTTTAGTTAGATTGTGGAACTTTTTGTATTATCTGCTGTGGATATTTTTGAAGGGTTTTAATACTGACCGCTTAGTATTCTGTCCTATCTTTCCCTATTTAGCTAGAGTGGCCTCTTTTGCTGAATTCTGTTTTCTGCCTGCGTGTGTCTTTCTTCTCCTACTCACAGTCATTATTCGTGGGGGGCTGCCTATCCTTTGGGGTTCTGCTCTGAGGCAAGGTAGTATTCCTATTTCCATCTATAGGGGTATTTAGTCCTCCGGCTGTGTCGAGGTGTCTAGGGTTTGTTAGGCACATCCCACGGCTACTTCTAGTTGCGGTGTTAGTTCAGGTTTTGCGGTCAGTACAGTTTCCACCTACTCCAGAGAAAGTTTCATGCAGCTCCAAAGTCGCCGGATCATAACAGATCACCACACAGGTTCACAGGAGCAGGTGTATAGCCAGGGAGTAATCAGAGGTCAGGGGCTGGATGCAAGGCAGAATACTCTAGCACAGACTGAAGGCTGGGGTGGAGTTTTATAGCAGGAAGACACAGTGCACATGAGACCAAAGACGCCATCTTGGAAAAGGGCAGTAATGCACAAAAGGTAAAAAATGTTCAGAGTCCTGACATGGTCATTGATGAACTTCAAACAGGCCTGGACATGTGTTGGCCTTAGCAGGGAGACGTTGCATGCCCTGCAGGAATTTTATCCATGTCGGCGTAGTGTGTTACTAACTGCAATGTTTGAGCTGTGGTCTCAGCTCTTTTCAGGTCATTGACCAGGTCCTTCTGTCCCATGCAGTTCTGGGCTGATTCCTGACTTTTCTCAGAATCATCCTTACCCCACGAGGCGAGACTTAGCATGGAGCCCCAGGCCGAGGAAGATTGACTGTCATCTTGTGTTTCTTCCATTTTCTAAAAATTGTGCCAACAGTTGTTGCCTTCTAACCAAGCTGCTTGCTTATTGTCCTGTAGCCCATCCCAGCCTTGTGCAGGTCTACAATTTTATACCAGGTGTCCTTACACAGTCTTTGGACTTGGCCATGGTAAAGAGGTTGGAGTGTGATTGTGTGTGTGTAGGGAGGAGAGCCAAGCTAACGGTCCCTCTAGGGTGTCTGGGCCAGAACTGTCGGCGCTGTCACCATTGTTTCAGGGGGGAGAGATTTCTGACTGGAGTATTTCAGGACACTTCACTGATGGGGGCGGGTCCAACATAAAAAGCGGTGTGCACGGGAAGATGGGGCTTTTGGAGGGAACCAGCGTGAGAGCACAGAGACGGTTGACTCACTCTCGACTTACCGACTCCAGCTATCCGTGCCTTCTCACCCAGTTAGCAGTGTCAACCCGACTGACGACCCAGGGCCCAGAGAGATCCCTGCACCGTACAGTGACCAGTACGGACCTCAGAAAATCGTTCTATTCACCACTGCAGAAGCCCCGCTTAGTCCTTTCCCTGCGGTGCCGACTGAGTGCCGACCTGCTCCTGTGGCCATAACACTGGACTGCATATTACTCCTGCAGCCTTGTCTGCTGAACTGTTTGCTATGTTTGCCGTGCCACTGACCAACACCTCTACGACATCTCATGCCCGGACCAGGAGATCACGTGCCGAAGGACCCAGAGGATTCACCACTACAAGGAGCCAGTGCATCGCCTTTCTGCGGGACTGGGTTGGAGACTTCTCGCACTGCCTGCAGCACCACCGAGGGATCTTCCAGCCACCTTCTAGCAAGGCCCAGAGACTGATAAGTTGAACTGTTATTTTTCTTTACAATAATACCCCCCTGCTTGATTTATTATTGTGTTACATAAAATCTGTGAACCCTTGCTCTGCCTCCTGTGTGTCACTGCATCCTATGCACCTGCTAGAATCCTACATGTGGACATGTGTCTTTTTTAGTAGATTTGTAGATTGCAAGCTCTCACGAGCAGGGTCGTCTTATTTTGCTTTAACTATTGTATTGTTAACGTTGTTACTTATCACTTGCGTTTGAAACTGTTAAACTATAAAGCGTTGCTGAATATGTTGGAGCTATATTAATAAGGATTATTAT
The DNA here is from genome assembly GCF_051348905.1 of Ranitomeya variabilis. Lineage (NCBI taxonomy): Eukaryota > Metazoa > Chordata > Amphibia > Anura > Dendrobatidae > Ranitomeya > Ranitomeya variabilis. The sequence continues at coordinate 645,885,339 of NC_135233.1, read as the reverse complement.
TATTATTTTACAGGTACCGAGTTCAAACAGGTGTAAATAATACAGGAAATCACTGCAGAGTAGGATGGCTTCTTAAAGAAAAACTAACAGGTGTGTGATAGCCAGAATTCTTACTGGTTGGTACGTGATCAAACACTTATTTCATGCAATAAAATACAGTTTAGTTATGGAAAAATCAGACAATGTGATTTTCTGTTTTTTTATTTTTAGTTTCTGTCTCTCACAGTTGAAGTGTAACTACGAAAAAATTACAGACCTCTCCATTCTTTGTAGGTGGGAAAACTTGCAAAATCGGCAGTGTATCAAATACTTATTTTCGCCACTCTATGTACCAATATAATATGCCTATAAAGAAGAGAAATACTATAAAGATCTTTAATTTAGAGGGAATCCTACCAAAGACACTGCTGCCATACTACAAGTTTTAAGTTTCCATCCTGGGGAAAAAAATTGCAAGAAAAGCAAATGATAATCTACTTTACATATGAAATTAGATATAAATTTACTGCACATTGTCCTTAGGACATGATCAGATATCAAAGTCAAACATCAGAATAAATGAGAAGGGGTCACATACAAAATATTAATATAAATTGCAGTGAACAAACTACTTTTTGGTACCCTGATACCGGATCAGCGGGCTATTGTTGCCATTTGGTGAAATGTCACCCATCTTGTTTGTCTTGACTCCACTGAAGAATTTTACAGAAAGGAAACCCATTCGGAGCAGCGCACCCTTATGAATCCCCAGCCATCATCATATGGACTCACTCTGTTAACCCCACACTTCTGATTGGGTGAGAGTGTTCCTTTTTTCTATGTAATGCTCATTTACATTTTATCTATGGGGATTATTGTGTGACTAGTAGGGCAGTCTATATGTCTGTATATGCTATTATTCATAACAAAGCACACTTTATATGACTAACTGACTCCAACTAGGTCTTTTTTTTACATTTTGTTTCTAGTCTTATACTGCTGGCACCTGTCATCCTATTTGTTGGTCAGTACTGGTGACATATTATATGTATACATCTAAGTCTCGTCTATGTGGTGTGTTGCACTGTTTACACTTGCAGTCCAGTGGGACTTTTTAGTTATATGGTTTTATTTAGTATTATTATCATTAAAAGCTAAGTTTTATATTACCACTTTTGCTACTACACTACTGATCCTTGGTGGTTTAATTATCTCTTTACCCACTGCTTATATCTCTTTTTTCTTCAACTCTACCCATAAGTGTTCGATTGAGTTGAGGTCTGGGGACTGTGGGTGACAATTGAGCACCTCTACTTCTTTGTCACTGAACCTTTTCTTCGCCAATCTTGACGTATGCTTCGGGTCATTGTCCTGCTGGTACACTATGTGGTCCTTTTCATACCCATAGTACTCAAGTGTACGAAGTAACTCATTTTGTAAAATACTCACATACAGCTCAGCATTGACACCACCATCAATCAAGTAGCCAACGCCTTTGGCTGTGAAACAACCCCACATTATATGGCATCCTCCACCAAACTCGACAGTTCCTTTAATTTCTCAATCTGTTAGCCCCATTTTACCTTGTTTTTTCTAGACCCATTTGCACCCTGCAAAGCCTAGTCTATTGATTTTCATCTCATCACTCCAAATCAACTGTTTCCAATCTTCTACTGTCAACTTTTCACAGTTTTTTAATGCTCGAGCTGACGCTTCTTATGACAGGATGGAAGTCGAGGCTTCTTCACCTTTTTTCAGGCCACCATTCCAGACTTGTGTAACATGCGTCACACGGTGCTTGCATGGACATCTGTGATCTCACTATAATGAAGTATATGAGCCACCTCCACTGCCACGTTTGTGGCGCTAGAACCGATAGAACTTTTGATGAGTTAATTTGTTGACTCATATTTTACTTGGATGTCCACCTCTTGGCTGTTGAATGGATGGACGGACATCATTTCATATTTTTCCAACTGTCATGGCACTCACATGATGTAGTTTGACAATTTTCTTGGCTAACCATTATCGATGAGCTGGATGATGTGGTTTCTCTTTTCTTGCGAAATCATGGCTGCTCCTTGATTTGAACTAATGACCTTTCACTTAGTAATCAATCTAATAACACACTGAGCTATTAGAGAATGTGAGAACAGGTTGTAATTTTCAGTATATTGGAAGAAAAGATTTTTCCCCCATCAGGAGCAAAACAGTAACAATGCAGGGACATGACAAGAATTTGAAAAACTAATCATATGCTAAATAGTTGCATGTCAAATTCATGTATGAGATAGGCAAGATGATTGCCTATACAATTATGGTAGCCCTGTTTTTGAAGCAGTTGTAGATGGTGAGATATGGAGCATGAAAATTAAAAGTTCAAAACATTGTTACTCTTTTGCTCGTCAGTGTACATTCTACAGGATGATAGGGAAGGAGACACTAGGTTAGAGGGTTGCGGCAGCTTCGGTGGTGGTGAAGTGGCAGGCAGTCACTGCAGGCTGTAAGCTTTCTTGAAGAGATGGGTTTTCAAGAACTGTCTGAAAGTTCAGAGTGTGACAGATAATCAGAAGTGTTGTGGCACAGAATTCCACAGTATAGGGGTTACCCAGGAGAAGTCTTGGAGGCAATTGGGTGAGGAACATATGAGTGTGGAGGAGAGAAGGAAGTCGTGGAAGGATCAGAGGTTGCATGCTGGAAGATATTGGGATTATGGATGGCTTTATAGGTCAGTGCTAGTAGTTTGAACTGGACACATTGAGAAATTGGGAGCCAATAAAGGTTTTGCAGAGGGAAGAAATAGAGGAGTAGCATGGAGAGAGGTGGAGTAGTTGGGTAGCAGAGTTAAAGGGAATCTGTCACCTACTTTTTCGTATATAAGCTGCGGCCATCTCTATTAGGGGATTATCTGCAGCATAATGCTGTAGATAAGCCCCCGATGTAACCTGAAAGATAAGAAAAACAAGCTATTTTATACTTACCTGGGGGGCAGTCCGGTCCGACAGGGGTCGCGGTCCGGGTCCAGCGCCTCCCATCTTCATGCGATGACGTCCTCTTCCTTGCTTCCTGTCGTGGCTCCTGCACAGGCATACTATATCTGCCCTGTTGAGGGCAGAGCAAAGTACTGCAGTGCGCAGGCACTGGGAAAGGTCAAAGAAGCTCAGCGCCTGCGCACTGCAGTACTTTGCGGAATGCTGTAGATAAGCCCCTGATGGCAGTGGCCGAAGATTATATACGAAAAAGTAGGTGACAGATTCCCTTTAAGGACAGACTGGAGAAGTATGGGAGTGTTAGCAGGGAGGCCACAGTGATGAGTGGCATGTACTAACATTTTAATAGACTCAGAGTTGAGGAAACTACAGATTCTGTAAATATTTTTGAGTTTTAAGTGGCAGAAAGTGGTGATAACTTGAATGTGCAGTATGAAGGACAAGGTAGAGTTGAGGGTTACACCGAGGCAGCAGACTTCCAGTAGTGTGGAAAGCATGGTATCATTAACTGTGATAGATCGGGCAGGGGAGTTACGTGAGAAAAGATGATGAGTTCAGTTTTGTCCACACTGACTTTTAGAAATTGAGAAGAGGAGGCTTTTTGGAATGCAGTGAAGTCTTCTTTTGAGTGGGTTTTCTTATTGCAATTGTCAAAGCTCCTTCCTGCAATAATGTCCCCTGTTGTGAATTCCGCTCTTGGGCTCCCTCCGGTGGTTATAAGTAGCATTTTTGTGAGTTCTGCTCTTGGGCTCCCTCCTGTGGTTTTGAGTGGTATGGCTGCTTCTTGGATTTAGCATCAGCAGCTGTTTTCACTGATCGTCTTTCTGGCTCTGCTATATTAGTCTGGCCTTTTCCCTAATTCAATGCCAGTTGTCAATTGTTGAGCTTGGAGTCATGGCTCTCTGAGGATTTCCCTGTCACTCTGACCATTTCAGCAAAGCTAAGTCCTTGCTTGTCTTTTTGCAGTTCACTTGTTGTGGACTTTGTTGTTAGCACTTTCTAAGGGTACCGTCACACAGTGCCATTTTCATCGCTACGACGGCACGATTCGTGACGTTGCAGCGTCGTATAAGTATCGCTCCAGCGTCGTATACTGCGGTCACACGTTGCAATACACGGCGCTGGAGCGATAATTTCATGACGTATTTGCGATGTAGAAGCCGTTGGTTACTGTGCGCACATCGTATACAACCTGTGTCACACAATGCAATCATGCCGCCACAGCGGGACACTAGACGACGAAACAAAGTTTCAAACGATCTGCTACGACGTACGATTCTCAGCGGGGTTCCGGATCGCAGTAGCGTGTCAGACACAGCGATATCGTAAATGCATCGCTGGAACGTCACGAATCGTGCCGTTGTAGCGATCAAAATTGCACTGTGTGACGGTACCCTATGTTTTGCTCATTTGTCCAGCTTATCAGTATGTATCTAGTCAGCTAAGCTGGAAGCTCTGGGCAGCAGAGTTTGCCCTCCACACCTTTAGTCAGGTGTGGAGATTTTTGCATTTCTCTGCGGTGGACTTTTTCTAGTTTTTATTACTGACCGCACAGTGTTCTGTCCTGTACTAATTCTTTCTAGCTAGTAGTGGCCTCCTTTGCTAAATCTTGTTTCATACTACGTATGTCATTTCCTTCTCCTCTCACAGTCATTAATTGTGGGGGGCTGTCCTATCCTTTGGGGATTTTCTCTGAGGCAAGATAGCTTTCGTGCTTCTACCTTTAGGGGTAGCTAGTTCTCCGGCTGTGACGAGGTGTCCAGGGAGTGACAGGAACATCCCACGGCTACTGCTAGTGTCTGTGTTAAGATCAGGAACTGCGGTCGGTATAGTTACCACCTGCCCAGAGCTAGTCGCATGTCGCTCCTTAATCACCAGACCATAACAGTCCCCATCCTGGCTCCTTTCTTTAATAATGTCCTAATACTGGCCTTCATACTTTAATAATGCCCTCATCTATGACCCTTTCTTTACTATTACCCCCCATTCTGCAATTGTGTCCCCCATCCTGGTCCCTTTCTTTAATAATATGTCTCATCTTGTAATAATGTCCCCCATCCTGGCCATCATCTTTTAATAATGGCTCATGTCCTCATCCTGTTTCTTTAAAAATGTCCCCGTCCTGACCCCTTTTTTTATTAATGTACCAAGTCCTGGTCCTTTTCTTTAATAATGTCCCCCATCTTGGCCTTTTTTTCCCAATAACGGTCCTTCGTCATGGCCAACAGCTTGCAATAATGTTCCCAATCCTGTAATAATGCCACCCATCCTGACCTTTATCCTTTGGTAATGCCCCCATCCTGCCTCCTTTCTTTAACAATGTCCCCCATCCATGCCTTTAAAAATGTCCCCTAGTCATTCTCTTTTATAATTTTCTCCATCCTAGCATTCTTCGCCAACACAATAAAAAAAATAACATATACGATTATTCTTACCTGTGCCTGGTCCCTCAACATGCAGTGTCCTCTTCCTCCTAAATAGCCAGCGCAGGGAAACAGGGCAGTGAATGACAGAGACATTACGAACTCTCTCTTGTCAAAACAGTTAAAGGGCAGCGGCTTGATTAGCTATTGTGGTGCAGGGCGTCGGTGGACACTGCCAAAATTAAAAATACTTCAAATTACCAATTAGCCTGCACACAAATACAGGATGTGCCCATAATAGAGAAACCACGCGCTGTGCTCTGCCAAAGTGGTACAATGACCAAATAATAAGATCTGAAAAAATATATTAAACAACAGATAATATAATAGTTAATAGACCAAATACAAAACATGAGAGAAACAGAATTAAAATGTAGGCAATGCGGAGTGCATATGGGTACAAAGAAAGTACAAAGTAAAGTGTATATATACTACGGTTCCAAAGTTTAGGGTCACCCAGACAATTTTGTGCTTTCCATGAAAACTCATACTTTTATTAATCAAATGAGTTGCCAAATTAATTTAAAATCTAGTCCAGACATTGACAAGGTTCGAAAAAAAGATTTTTATTTGAAATAATAATTTTCTCCTTCAAACTTTGCTTTTGGCAAAGAATGCTCCCTTTGCAGCAATTACAGCATTGCAGACCTTTGGCATTCTAGCAGTTAATCTGCTGAGGTAATCTGGAGAAATTTCACCCCATGCTTCCAGAAGCCCCTCCCACAAGTTGGTTTGGCTTGATGGGCACTTCTTTACAATACGGTCAAGCTGCTCCCACAAAAGCTCAATGGGGTTGAGATCTGGTGACTGCGCTGGCCACTCCATTACAGATAGAAGACCAGCTGCCTGCTTCTTCCCTAAATAGTTCTTGCATAATTTGGAGGTGTGCTTTGGGTCATTGTCCTGTTGTAGGATGATATTGGCTCCAATCAAGCGCTGTCCACAGGGTATGGCATGGCGTTGCAAAATGTAGCGATAGCCTTCCTTATTCAATATCCCTTTTACCTTGTACAAATCTCCCACTTTACCAGCACCAAAGCAACCCCAGACCATCACATTACCTCCACCATGCTTGACAGATGGCGTCAGGCACTCTTCCAGCATCATTTCAGTTGTTCTGTGTCTCACAAATGTTCTTCTGTGTGATCCAAAAACCACAAACTTGGATTTGTCTGTCCATTACACTTGTTTTCCAATCTTCCTCTGTCCAATATCTGTGTTCTTTTGCCCATATTAATCTTTTCCTTTTATTAGCCAGTCTCAGATATGGCCTTTCCTTTGCCAATCTGCCCTGAAGGCCAGCATCCCAGAGTCGCCTCTTCAGTGTAGACGTTGACACAGGCGTTTTGCGTGTACTGTTTAATGAAGCTGCCAGTTGAGGACCTGTGAGGCATCGATTTCTCAAACTACAGACCCTAATGTACTTGTCTTGTTGCTCAGTTGTACAGCTGGGCCTCCTACTTCTCTTTCTACTCTGGTTATAGCCTGTTTGTTCTCTCCTCTGAAGCAAGTAGTACACCCCGTTGTAGGAAATCTTCAGTTTCTTGGCAATTTCTCACATGGAATAGTCTTCATTTCTAAGAACAAGAATAGAGTGTCAAGTTTCACATGAAAGTTCTTTTGTTCTGGCCATTTTGAGAGTTTAATGGAACCAACAAATGTACTGCTCCAGATTCTCAACTAGCTCAAAGGAAGGTCAGGTTTATAGGTTCTGTAATCAGCCAAACTTTCAGCTGTGCTAGCATACTTGCACAAGGGTTTTCAAGGGTATTCTAACCATCCATTAGCCTTCTTACACAGCAAACACAAAGTACCATAAGAACACTGGCGTGATGGTTGTTGGAAATGGGCTTCTAAACACCTATGAAGATACTGCATTACAAACCAGACGTTTGCAGCTAGATTCTCAAAATGGCGCGAACAAAAGAACTTTCATGTGAAACTTGACAGTCTATTCTTGTTCTTAGAAATGAAGACTACTCCATGTGAGAAATTGACTTTTTCTGAATCATTTAATGTTAGCTTTATTGGAAAAAACTGTGCTTTTCTTTCAATAAACTTTTGAACGGTAGTGTAGGCATGGAATTAATGGTAGATATCCCAAGTATGCCAATACAACAATTCATAAAGTATTATAATATACAATAAATATTTAAGTAAGATTTTCTAGAAAATAAACCCAACCAAGATATACACCCAAGAGACAAAGTTAAGTGTGACATATAAAAACCTGGATCCACAATAGCCATGTACATGATATCAAATTTTGTGTATCGTCACTAAGACAGTAGCTTACTCAGTGATAAACTATAGGGAATAAGATAGGCATCATTTATCTAAATATAAAAATACTGGAATACTGCAAGTAAGTGGTGTGTGCAAATTTGTGTATGAGAGGCGCTGAATACGAGTGCCTGAAAATGAAGACAATAGGCACGTCAAGTAATACAGTAAGAAGCAGTATTGCACATGTGCAAGAAACTGAAATGCACACAAGATCATATTGGCGTCTGGAAATTAAGGAAGTGCATGCTTCAATTCATGGAGCCTGGCCAATTGTAGCTTCTGCCACCTACATCAGTATAGCTGCCTGTGTGATTTGCATTGTTAGTTGATTTAGGGTACCGTCACACAGTGCAATTACGATCGCTACGACGGTACGATTCGTGACGTTCTAGCGATATCGTTACGATATCGCAGTGTCTGACAAGCAGCAGCGATCAGGGACCCTGCTGAGAATCGTACGTCGTAGCAGATCGTTTGAAACTTTCTTTCGTCGCTGGATCTCGCGCTGTCATCGCTGGATCGTTGTGTGTGACAGCGATCCAGCGATGCGTTCGCTGGTAACCAGGGTAAACATCGGGTTACTAAGCGCAGGGCTGCGCTTAGTAACCCGATGTTTACCGTGGTTACCAGCGTAAAAGTAAAAAAAAACAAACCGTACATACTCACCATGTGATGTCCGTCAGGTCCCTTGCAGTCTGCTTCCCGCTCTGACTGTGAGCGCCGGCCGGAAAGTGAGAGCAGATCACAGCGGTGATCACTGCTGCGCTCTGCTCTCACTGTACGGCTGCACTCAGTCAGAGCAGGAAGCAGACTGCAAGGGACCTGACGGACATCACATGGTGAGTATGTACGGTTTGTTTTTTTTTACTTTTACGCTGGTAACCACGGTAAACATCGGGTTACTAAGCGCAGCCCTGCGCTTAGTAACCCGATGTTTACCCTGGTTACCAGCGAACCTCGGCATCGCTCCAGTGCCGTGATTGCAAAGTGTGACCGCAGTCTACGACGCTGGAGCGATACTCATACGACGCTGCGACGTCACGGATCGTGCCGTCGTAGCGACGAAAATTGCACAGTGTGACGGTACCCTTAGAGAAGAGCTGGACTTTCCTGTTGTCCTCTAAAATGTAGCATGTAATGACTAGGCACAGTGCAGAGATGTGTAGATTGCCTGCTGCTGAGAGGTCAGTGAAACTGCAAATGCTACTTTATTGATACATGTGACAGAAGATACATTTCTGTCCTATGGAGCAAAACTTCAGCAATTAAAGTTTCACATCACTGATCTCTTAGCAACAGGTAACAAACCCAGATCAACTTCTCTCAGCACCCAGCCCTATATATACAGACTAAAGATGAACGAAATAAAACTGTAAAGTTCAAGATTTATACCGAACACCTAGTGTTTGGTGCTGAACTCCAAACACAGACTTCTGTAAGTCCTTTTTACAGTTCGGGAGTCAAGAGAGAGATTTTCCAGCTCCAAAGTTTGGGTCCCCATCAATTTGAATGGGGCTCAGAATCAGGTTCAAGTTTGGGTACAGTTCTGGTACCCAAACCGAACTTTCGACTAAAGTGTAGCAGGGTACTAGAACCTGAACTTCCATGGGTAAGCTCATCATTAATACACACCCATCCTGCAAGTTATCTCCACCTTTAGCACCTTCTATACAAAGCACCATCCTCCAGTACAACGTTCCTTTCAGCCCCTCTATATACAGCCCCATCCTGCAAGGTATTTCTTTGAGACCCCTCTATGAACAGCCCCAAACTGCAATAGATCTCTCAGCCCATCTATATACAACACCATTCTACTGTATATCTCTTCTCTCATTCCTTTGTATACACAGTCCCATCCTGCTGTATACTACGTTTTCAGTCCCACAATATATAGCTCCATTCTGCAGTACAGTGCTCTTAGTTACCAACACACACACACACACACACACACTACTACTTTCTAGTATGCGTTCTCTGCACTATTAAGAAGAAGGCTCTGACCCCTCCAGTGCCATTATCCCCATTATCCTTCACAGGAGCAGCTCAGTTCCAAACACGACCCACAGCAGAGCTATGATGGCAGGAAGCCAGCTGAGAGAGACTGCACTGCGCATAATGAACGAGTAACAGTGGAAATAGAGCAGGACGGTTCCAATAGCAACTGGATGGTAAATGAAGCCTGGAGGGGCATTATTTGGGGGTGGCAGGGGGGGGGGTATTATTTGCAAAATAGGGCAGATTACAAAAATTAGTTCTTTGTACAAATTAATAAATATATTTTAATTAAACCACAATGTGATTTGGGGAAAAACCTTTTAATTTTGACAATACATTTTCAGATGTCGTAGGTGTAACAACCCTGCTGGCATCACTGCATGGCCTCCCATCTCCCACCTGCATTACACTCAAACTCACTTACTTCACTTGTTGTGACTTCTCTCTGCTGCCAGCTCCATGCTGTGTGCCTCATGTCTGCTGCTTACTCTGTGTGTGTGCATAGGGGGTGCGGCGCCAGCAACTCCTGTGTCTTATTGAGTCTGTGTGCACCATGCTAAGGTGACCCCGGCCAATTGCCAAGAGGCTTCCTGTATTTAAGAGATCCCCACCCATTAGTGCGGGCCTGTGCAACTTACTCCATCAGTCAGTTCTTAGCTGCTGAGGTGCCAGGCCCTGTCTCTGTTACTCTTATGTCTGCCACCCAGGGGGGCGTTGTACCCTGGTCTGTGTCCTGTGTTTGCCATCCAATGGGGCCTCGTACCCTGGCCTATGTCCGCCACCCAGAGGGGCGTCGTACCCTGGCTTGTGTCCATGTCTCTGTGCCTTGTCCTGTTCTTGTGTCCGTTTATATCCCTGCATTGGTTTCCTTTCCCTGCTGTACGTACTCTGTGTCTTGCTTTGCTCTGCTTTTGGCTCTGCTCTCTGTGACCTTGCTTTTCTACTTGCTCTGCATTCTGTGACCTTGCTCTGCTCTCTGTGGTTTTGCTCTGGGCTCTGCACTCGGTCTTGCTCTGCTCTCAGCTCTGCACTCTGTGTCTTGCTCTGCACTCAGCTCTGAACTGACTTTGTTCTACTCTCAGCTCTGCACTCTGTGGCTTTGCTCTCAGCTCTGCTCTCTGTAGCTTTGCTCTGCACTCTGACCTTGCTCTGCACTCTGTGGCTTTGCTCTGCGGCTCCGCTCAGCTCTCGCTCTGTGGCTCCGCTCCTTGCGGTTCTACCTGGCTCCGCTCCTTGCTGTTCTACGTCTCTTGCTCTTGGCTCCGCCTCCTGAGTTTCTGCACTTGGCTCCGCCTCCTGCTCTTGGCTCCACCTCCTGCATTTCTGCACTTGGCCCCGCCTCCTGCGTCTCTGTTCTTGGCTCTAGCTCCTGTGCTTTCGCTCTGCATCCGCTCTTGCGGTCTTTCTCTACCTATTCTTAAGTCCTCCTGTCTGAACAGGTACTTACCTGTTTTACATGCCTGCCTGCAGACCGGTCCCTACCGGTTCTTCCAGTGTACCAGCCTCGTCCACCTGTCCTGCCAGAGCCAGCCGTACCTGCCTGCCTACCAGAGAGCCAGCCGTGCCCGCCTGCCTTTTCTGTGTTGTACCTGTCTGCCTGCCTGTGTCCCAGCCATGCCAGCCTGCCAGAGTGCCAGCCGTACCCGCTTGCCTGTCTATGTTCCGTTCTCCGGTGGGATCAGCAGCCACAGTCAGACTCCACCCTGGAGTAGCACCTGGTAGCTTCCTGCTGCACAAGCCTGACCTCACCATCAGAAGCTCCAGCGAATACCTAGGAAGCTATTTAGTTATGCCCCTTCCAGGGTAGTCTGGTCTGTGGCCCAGTGGGGCCACACCCCCACACGCCCGCACCAACCAGTCTGGGCACGACCCTGACAGTAGGTACAGGCACTAATATGATATATATTTTTTTATAATATCATATCATATATTAGGAGTTAAAGAATGAAAATCTGTACATTTTTCTTATACGGTTTAACATGTAAGGTACTTTAAAGATCCCTAAATTGGTGCATAGCGAAATGTCAAAAATTATCTGATAATCTGAGAAAATTCAGAACTGAAGTGGTAGTGTGGCAGTAAAAAGGCTCTATGCTATAATCAGAGCGGAATATAATTTTATATGTTTTATCCAGTTTTATGTTTTACATTCTGCAGTTACTTAGTGATGTACTTTGCTATGAAAAGTAATAATGCTGTAGAATAGCACCCACTACTGGTGTATCATAAGAATGCAAACTCAGTGACTAGTGAAAGTGACAAACTTGCATAAAATTCTTGTGGATGATTTTCACTTTCTTGCACATCTACATATTGACTAAATAATTATTTGCTGTATTACAGCAGAAATAATAAATAATCACATTATTATTCCTTATACAACACATAAGGACATGAAATAACCATTTACACATGTGAAAAATTAAAACATTTTTTAACATGTTAACTCAATTTTATTTTAATCAGAAAAAATAATTCAACCCATTACACAAATAAATAAATATGATGAATAGGCAACATTTTATGGAAAAGTAATTGCTACTTATAGCAGCCAAAAAGAGCTAAGTTTTCTTTTTTTAGGCTAGAGTCACACACAATGTATAAAAAACCTGTCCAATTTTGTCTGCTGAGAATTGCACCAATGTTCTCCGTATGGTGATCTGTATCTCATCCGTGTGTAATGCCAGGATGCGTTTTTTCTCAAAAAGTATCCGTGTCTCATCCGTATGGTGAGATTTTCTCACACACTTGCAAAATGAGCAAATAATGGCTGAGCCTTTCCTGTCACCTGCCCAATGCCTGAGAATTTCTCGCAAGTCACACGCATGGTCCTTGTGCTGTGCGATTTTTTTTTTCTCACCCCCATAGACTTGCATTGGCGTTTCTCAGCAGAGATACGCGGACAATTGCAGCATGCTGCAATTTCACTCGCAAGTGTAATATGGACGAGAAAAAAACGGAAGATGTCAGCTGCCCCATAGAGAAATACTGGTCAGAGTGCTATGCGATTTTTTATCGCATAGCACTCGTCCGTATTACAGACTAGTGTGACTCCAGCCTTAAACAGACTGGTAAAATGAAAGCTGCCAGGCTTTTCTTTTAGAAAGTTTGTATATATATATATATATATATATATATATATATATATATATATATGCCCCAGTCAGTGTTAAATCCCCCAAATCATACTGATTTAGTTTACAGTTCATTTAGGAACCACTGATTTCCTTTTTCAGGCATAAGGTGGATTGTCCTCCTATGTTTAGAGTCTTAGGCTATATGCACACGATGCGGATTTAGTGCGGATCCGCAGCGGATTTTTCCGCGCAGAAACGCTGCAGATCCACACTGTGATTTACAGTACAATGTAAATCAATAGAGGAAAAAAAAAGCTGTGCAGATGGTGTGGAAAAATCAGTGCGGAATTGCTGCGGATTTAAAAGAAGTGCATGTCACTTTTGTGAGGATTTGCAGCGTTTCTGCACCCTTCCATAATAGAAATCCGAAGTGGGAAAAACTGCAGAAAATCCACACAAAAACGCGGCAAATCCACATAAAAACCGCAGCAAATCCGCAGCTGCGGATTCTGCCAGTAGATGCGGATTTTGTGCAGAAAATTCTGCACCCCATTCCCTACGTGAGCACATAGCCTTAGGCTGCCGTCACACTCGCAGTATTTGGTCAGTATTTTACACCAGTATTTGTAAGCCAAAGCCAGGAGTGGAACAAATAGAGGAAAAGTATAACAGAAACATATGCACCACTTCTGCATTTATCACCCACTCCTGGTTTTGGCTTACAGATACTGATGTAAAATACTGACCAAATACTGCTAGTGTGACGGCAGCCTTAGTGTTATCGTCATGTTTTGAGGTTCATGTTCAGCTTAGCATCAATCTTGTGAAAAAGTCACATTATTCTAAGCCAACACCTGACCCAATATAGTATGGTGGATTCTATTACGGTGACAGAAGCGCAACTTTATTTTACCGCCATTGGAGTTGTTTGAGGGCTTGTTTTTGTAGGACAAGCTGAAATTTTTATTGATGTCATTTTGGAATAACTACAGCATTTTTACCACTTCTTATTGCATGTTTTGCAGAATTGCATTTTTGATTTTGATTGATCAGACTTTTACAGATGCACTGATACCAAATATGTCTTTTTAATAGGTTTATTTTTAACGTGAGAAAATGGTAGTGATTTGCACTTATGTTTTAAATCTGTTTTTTTTAGTCTCCTTAGGGAACTTGAACTTGCAATTCTTTGATCGATTTGATTTGCAATACTATTGTATTGCAGAAAATAGTAAAAGTCAGTCTCCATTAAAACCCAGCAATAGGCTAGGTTTCAGTGGAGTGAAGCTAAAATATTATAGATGTTAACAGCAGCAGTTGGCTTCTAGCTCATTTGGCTTATCTTCAGTCATCTCATCTGCTATTCCTGACTTCCATGCTACAAGCAGCATTATTTCCAAGCTCTGCACAGTTTACCGGGTGTGGTCCACACCTACCACTCAGCAATTAAAAGGAAAATCTATACACCTATTTATAACCTATAAGTTGCAAATACTGTGTGAAGGAATTGGATTATATCTTAACTGCCCAGACAACTATTTTTACCAAAGCAAGAAGAATATGCTGTGATCTATACTTTTGCTTGTGTAAGTCTGTAATAGTGACTTGGAAGGTGATATTCCATGTAACATAGTGTGCGCTTATCTTTGATGAACAGTGATGTTTGCTGTAATGCTAATTATGCATTGCGTTATGGACCCAGTTTGTTGACTTTGAAAGCAGAGAGGAAAAAACTATGCAAATAGATTAAATAATCAAGTAATGTTACTTGATCTCATCACCATGGTCCCCTTTATCTAGATGCTGGACTGAAGGACACTGGGTAAATCTAAAAACAGGCTACATGTCTCTGTATAAAGGGACTCAGTGACAGAGAGACGGGGAGAGAGACAGCCAGAGATTCTGCCAAGACATAGTAACATAGTAACATAGTAAGGCCGAAAAAAGACATTTGTCCATCCAGTTCAGCCTATATTCCATCATAATAAATCCCCAGATCTACGTCCTTCTACAGAACCTAATAATTGTATGATACAATATTGTTCTGCTCCAGGAAGACATCCAGGCCTCTCTTGAACCCCTCGACTGAGTTCGCCATCACCACCTCCTCAGGCAAGCAATTCCAGATTCTCACTGCCCTGACAGTAAAGAATCCTCTTCTATGTTGGTGGAAAAACCTTCTGTCCTCCAGACGCAAAGAATGCCCCCTTGTGCCCGTCACCTTCCTTGGTATAAACAGATCCTCAGCGAGATATTTGCATTGTCCCCTTATATACTTATACATGGTTATTAGATCGCCCCTCAGTCGTCTTTTTTCTAGACTAAATAATCCTAATTTCGCTAATCTATCTGGGTATTGTAGTTCTCCCATCCCCTTTATTAATTTTGTTGCCCTCCTTTGTACTCTCTCTAGTTCCATTATATCCTTCCTGTGCACCGGTGCCCAAAACTGGACACAGTACTCCATGTGCGGTCTAACTAGGGATTTGTACAGAGGCAGTATAATGCTCTCATCATGTGTATCCAGACCTCTTTTAATGCACCCCATGATCCTGTTTGCCTTGGCAGCTGCTGCCTGGCACTGGCTGCTCCAGGTAAGTTTATCATTAACTAGGATCCCCAAGTCCTTCTCCCTGTCAGATTTACCCAGTGGTTTCCCGTTCAGTGTGTAATGGTGATATTGATTCCTTCTTCCGATGTGTATAACCTTACATTTATCATTGTTAAACCTCATCTGCCACCTTTCAGCCCAAGTTTCCAACTTATCCAGAGCCATCTGTAGAAGAATACTATCTTCTCTTGTATTAACTGTTTTACATAGTTTTGTATCATCTGCAAATATCAATATTTTACTGTGTAAACCTTCTACCAGATCACTAATGAATATGTTGAAGAGAACAGGTCCCAATACCGACCCCTGCGGTACCCCACTGGTCACAGCGACCCAGTTAGAGACTACACCATTTATAACCACCCTCTGCTTTCTATCACTAAGCCAGTTACTAACCTATTTACACACATTTTCCCCCAGACCAAGCATTCTCATTTTGTGTACCAACCTCTTGTGCGGCACGGTATCAAACGCTTTGGAAAAATCGAGATATACCACGTCCAATGACTCACCGTGGTCCAGCCTATAGCTTACCTCTTCATAAAAACTGATTAGATTGGTTTGACAGGAGCGATTTCTCAATTTCTCATAAACCCATGCTGATATGGAGTTAAACAGTTATTCTCATTGAGATAATCCAGAATAACATCCTTCAGAAACCCTTCAAATATTTTACCAACAGTAGAGGTTAGACTTACTGGCCTATAATTTCCAGGTTCACTTTTAGAGCCCTTTTTGAATATTGGCACCATATTTGCTATGCGCCAGTCCTGCGGAACAGACCCCGTCGCTATAGAGTCCCTAAAAATAAGAAATAATGGCTTATCTATTACATTACTTAGTTCTCTTAGTACTCGTGGGTGTATGCCATCCGGACCCGGAGATTTATCTATTTTAATCTTATTTAGCCGGTTTCGCACCTCTTCTTGGGTTAGATTGGTGACCCTTAATATAGGGTTTTCATTGTTTCTTGGGATTTCACCTAGCATTTCATTTTCCACCGTGAATACCGTGGAGAAGAAGGTGTTTAATATGTTAGCCTTTTCTTCGTCATCTACAACCATTCTTTCCTCACTATTTTTTAAGGGGCCTACATTTTCAGTTTTTATTCTTTTACTATTGATATAGTTGAAAAACAGTTTGGGATTAGTTTTACTCTCCTTAGCAATGTGCTTCTCTGTTTCCTTTTTGGCAGCTTTAGTTAGTTTTTTAGATAAAGTATTTTTCTCCCTATAGTTTTTTAGAGCTTCAATGGTGCCATCCTGCTTTAGTAGTGCAAATGCTTTATTTTTACTGTTATTTGCCTGTCTTACTTCTTTGTTTAGCCACATTGGGTTTTTCCTATTTCTAGTCCTTTTATTCCCACAAGGTATAAACCGCTTACAGTGCCTATTTAGGATGTTCTTAAACATTTTCCATTTATTATCTGTATTCTTATTTCTGAGGATATTGTCCCAGTCTACCAGATTAAGGGCATCTCTAAGCTGGTCAAACTTTGCCTTCCTAAAGTTCAGTGTTTTTGTGACTCCCTGACAAGTCCCCCTAGTGAAAGACAGGTGAAACTGTACAATATTGTGGTCGCTATTTCCTAGATGCCCGACCACCTGCAGATTTGTTATTCTGTCAGGTCTATTAGATAGTATTAGGTCTAAAAGTGCTGCTCCTCTGGTTGGATTCTGCACCAATTGTGAAAGATAATTTTTCTTGGTTATTAGCAGAAACCTGTTGCCTTTATGGGTTTCACAGGTTTCTGTTTCCCAGTTAATATCCGGATAGTTAAAGTCCCCCATAACCAGGACCTCATTATGGGTTGCAGCTTCATCTATCTGCTTTAGAAGTAGACTTTCCATGATTTCTGTTATATTTGGGGGTTTGTAACAGACCCCAATGAGAATTTTGTTACCATTTTTCCCTCCATGAATTTCGACCCATATGGACTCGACATCCTCATTCCCTTCGCTAATATCCTCCCTTAAAGTGGACTTTAGACAAGACTTTACATAGAGACAAACCCCTCCTCCTCTCCGATTTTTACGATCCTTTCTAAACAGACTGTAACCCTGTAAGTTAACTGCCCAGTCATAGCTTTCATCTAACCATGTCTCGGTTATTCCCCCTATGTCAAAGTTACCTGTAGATATTTCTGCTTCTAGTTCTTCCATCTTGTTTGTCAGGCTTCTGGCGTTTGCGAGCATGCAGTTTAGAGGATTTTGTTTTGTTCCAATCTCCTCGCTGTGGATTGTTTTAGAAATGTTCTTACCTCCCTTCTGAGTATGTTTTCCTGGGTCTTCTTTGTTCGAGTCTAATGTTTTTCTTCCCATCCCCACATATACATCCAAAGGACAAGAGACAGGACAGCAGCCAATATCATATCACGAGGGACACGATCTATCATTCTACAGGAAACAGCCTAGGGGTTTTCGGCTCCGGTTGGAAGAATACAGATTTACTCCATTGACCATCGCTGAACCATGAATACGTTTGGGGAAAGCCAGGATTGGGACCCGCTGGGCGCCTGGCTCCATGGAGATGGTTGGATGAGCCAGTTTGTGACTCTTGTGTCAACTGGCTTTGGACTTTGTATGAACTCAATGGACTGTCATCTTCCTACGCTTCACATTACCTCAGCTCTGTGTGTGTACCACAGGTGGGGTAGCCAACCATGGGAGCTCTGACGTAACATCTGCCATTATCCCGGCAGGTCAGCAGAAGGGTGAGACTCTGCAATGTGCACCATCTTGGATACTGTGCTGGGACTGTTCTATGTGTTATCTGCCTGTTTTGTGGTTCAATAAAGCATTGCCACACTGTTTTACCCTCACCCTGTGTTTTCTGAGTGGCATTATGCCCACATTAAAGAGAGGGGGCATTCGGCTGGACGATCCCTGGTCCATGTGGTTCCGGCTAGCGGACCAGGGCGCTAACCAATCCCTGGTGTCTCCACATACTATATAGCCTAATAATTATGTTCTTAATATTACATATTCTACTGTATTGCACAGTTCTCTGTTCAATTATGCATAATGTCTTAAAATGCAATGATTTAGAACAGACTAAGGGGGCACTGACATGAAGGTATGACACAGCCGGTGGCTATACAATGTTTTATCAGATAGTAAATGTTATACTATAGTGCAGTGTCGGCCAACACTTTTTTTCTCATGCCGGTTAGAGTGTCATTAGTATAATTGGCCCATTTTCACATGTGAAAATCACGGTGTGACCTCAGCCTTATAACTGAAGGATAAGTCAGATGTTGATCTTTTGACCATAAAAATTGTTCTTGAAATCCTGTAAATTGTTTATGCCAACATGAAATATTATTGTAGTTTCGGCAAAAGACACCATGGCTGTCAGGCAGAATACTTTTTTTTAAATTGTAATTTTTATTTAAATACATTTTTCAATTTTTATAGGAAAAGAAAAAAAGCCATTTTAAATTTTTCGCTATCATTTTTAGGTTGTTAACCACTTTTATTCTATAATAATACTTTAACTTTCGGTTAAAAATTTTCAAGTATATAAAATGAAAAAGTTCACGAACGAACAAATACATAAAAAAAGGAGAGGGAGATATGATATGGAATATTGTGACCTAGTAATATCCATCTCATAGAGGTCATATCTTTAACATGGCCCAAAAGGAATCCCAAGGAGACCAGACAAAGTTAAATCTCTCTACAGTATTGTCATGGAGAGCTGCCCGATATTCAAAGTTCCTGATATCCTTGATGCGAGAATATAGATCTAGTTGGGAAGATGGAGAGGTTTGTTTCCAATGGTAGGCAATCAAACAGCGTGCTGCTGTTAACATATGTAAAAGCAGTCTAATGGATCTCTTGGATATGGATTCAGGGAAAATATTTATTTGTGTCGTCACTTAGATCAGAGCTGGAAAGCAGGCTAACTAAGTCTGCTTCACTGTGATTGGTCTGTCAGTACAGACAGGCCAATCATATAGATTGTGGGATAGGATCAAAGCTGATTAGTCCGGGGCTGGCTAGCTCCTGAGTAAGGCTGGTTTCACATTTGCGGCTGTGTCCGCAGCGTTTCTGACTCATACATCCGCATGCATCTTGATTTCATATCTTTAACTTTGTAAACGCAGGTGCATGCGTTTACATGCGTTTGCCCACGTTTGCTTACACATGCGTCTTTTCGTGATGTGCGGCTGGGCGCGGCTAACGAACAATGTTAGAATTTTTGTTGTGGCAAATTTCCACCGCCATATGCATGCGGACGCTTGCAGAAAGAGTGCGTCAAATAAACGCATTGCAGTCTATGGCAACACATTCGAACGATTGCGTTTTGGTAAGCATGCGTCTTTATGAGTAAACATGTCTAGGAACTTGTTTTAAGCCACCCCACAAACAAAGCTTATAAAAGAAGGTGTGGGCAGTGGAACCCCAGTACTCTCAAGACTCTGACAGTGATACAAGCCTTGCAGCATCTTTTTTGGAAGACTCCGACTATCAAAATGTAAGTATACAAGCTATATGTCTGCCTGTCTGTTTTTCTCCCTGCAGTCTGTGATTATTTCTGTCTCTCTTGCTGCATTCCTCACGATGTCCTCCACTGAAGATCAGAGCTCACAGAGTGGACAGGAGACTGAAGTGAGTATATTTGCTCCTGATTGGTAAGTATTCACTGTCACTATTTTACACATGTGGCAAAATATTTATTTTCTTTTTACAGAATTGTTCCAGTGCAGAAGAGCAGGAGCAGCAGGCTCAGGCCCAAGATTCGGTGGCTAGACGGTGTGTAAGTATTCTTGACTCTTTTTAGTTCTTCTTGACTTTCTTTTTTCTTTTTGACTGTTTTTATTCTTGACTGTTTTTATTTATTCTTGGCTGTTTTTATTTATTCTTGATTGTTTTTATTTCTTTTTGACTGTTTTGTTTTAAGTGTTTTATCTTTACAACATTAATGTCTTTGTTTCATTTCTAGGTCCCACAACGGGAGGAGGATTTTATAGACAACGATCTCCTCATCACCTTGGTGCAGGAGCGAGTTGCGTTGTGGGACACCCGGGAGCAGCAGCACTCGGATGCTGTGGTGATTCGGCGGCTGTGGAATGAGGTGGCCCAAGCGCTGATGGATGACTGGGACAACACCACGTCACGAGTCAGAAAGGATTTTCATAAGTATTGCAGTGTGGTCTGATGCGGCAGTGAACCTGACAGCCGGGATCTCGCATCACACACGGTTGTGTGATCCCGGCCTAAAGTGCATTAACAGTATTTTTTTCCCTATTCACAGTGAACAAAGTCAAAACCCGCTGGCGTTCGATGAAGGATCGCTTCAACAAGGACCTGAGACAGGAGATCCAAGTTCGCAGTGGTGCTGCAGCAAGGATAGAGAAATACAAATATCACCAGGTGCTGACTTTCCTGAGGCCTGTCCGTGCTCAGAGAACATATTTTTGTGTTGTATTCCATTGTGTTGTATTCACTAATCTGAATTTTTTTGTTCCACAGGAGTTGGCGCTTTTACAATTGTTATTTTTGGGTAGTAATGTTTTACTTTTCAAAAAACCTGTAGCAGCACCCTCGAACCTGGATTGTCCTCTGGAGCGGTCCTTCATCGAACAGCTACGGACCAGTCCAAGCCATCCACCAGCGAAGCAGCAAGTGGGCCGGAGTCACAGGCTGGAGAACAGGCAGCTGGTCCTTCAGGTGTTCCCTGTCCCAGCCCTCTGCCTCTTTTTTGGGGGCTCTTCCCGCAAGCGGCAGAAGGCCTCGGACAGGCCACTCATGCCCGAGTTTATTCACTTGAGCTCGGTCTTCGATAATTGCCTGAAAGCGCTGGGAGATAGACTGGAAAGTGGTCTGACCCATATTAACACACTTTTCCAGGATGTCAACCAACGCCTTAACCCTCTAGAAGTCGACCTTCAGAGACCAGCACACCATTTTTTTAATAAGAGAGCAGGGCATGTCGGAACACCTTACGCCTGAACTTCAGCTCAACGTGATGCAGGCCTGCAGTGCTGCTTACGTTCAGGCTATGCAGCAGACTTGGTACTTCCACCAGCCACAGGTGGTATTTCTACCTGTGCCACAAATTACACACTTAACATCAATACCAGATTCTGATGCATACCACTGTACGGCCACCACCATGCACAGTCCAGCCGCACACCACTACACCGCCACCACATGACAGGTGCTGCTCAAAGCCACTCCACTACCACCACCATGCCGAGTCCTGCTCCTGCATAGCTGTCCACCACCACCAGCAGTAGGCTGCATGAAGATACTGCACTGCTGCCCACCGCCACTGGGCCGCATGGAGAACCTGCACGGTTGCCCTCCGCCACCACCAGTAGGCCACATGAAGATCCTGCACGGCTGTTCACTGCCACCACCAGGCCGGGTCCATATTGTGAAAGACCTGCTGACCCCACCACTCCCACCCTTCCAAGGAGACACAAAAAAAGGAAGCTGCCACATAAAACTGGACAGAAAGGCAAAATGACTTGTGGCAGCATAAGTGTAGCGCTACCTCCACCCTCACCTCCCAATGTGTCTGTGTTGTCCAGTTTTTCTCTCCCTTCCAATGTGTCTCTCCCATCCCATGCTTCTACTCCTAACGTGTCTACTTCCATCTTGACCTCCCAGACCCCACAAGTTTAGTTACCCCTTCCCCTGGAACCCCTTCATTGTCCACTGGGTAGCCAATCCTCACAGCTCCACACCCCCTAGGTCCATAACATTTTCCCCTCATCAGTTCTTAAAAGTTAATGTTTTTGTTTGTTTGTTTTAAATAAATGTGTTTTTTTTCCCAATCACTGCTTGATCTTTGTCTCTTTCGTAGATGGCAACACAAACTTCAAAAAAAATTTCAGCAGTTTGCTGCCAGATTTCCTTGGTGGGTAGGGGGATAAATTCCGCACGGAGAACATCCCACAAATCACGGCAGGTGTCTGTGACAATCCCAGATAGTGTTGAAATTCCTATCAGGAACTGGAAATGGAGAGATGGTAGGCTCTCTCCGTTAGCCAGGAATCTGCTGAACAGAGAAAGAAAAAAATAAAATCAGAACAATAATATTTATGACTGGGGTTTTCGAAAACAGAGAAAGAAAAAAAAAGAGAGAAAGAACATGGCTTTTATAACAATAATATTTAGGAGAGTATTTTAGCAAAAGAAAAAAAGGGAAAAATATTAAGTACCGTACACTGCAGAACAGGCGTTAATGTTTAAATATTACATACCTTAGAGTCACCAGCAGACGTTCCTCAGCAGGAATCGCTCTACAGAGCTGGGTGTCCTGCCTGCTGATAGCTCCTTGTACACGGTCCTGCAATTCCATAAAGCTGTCTTTACACATCCTCGTGTATGCCAAATATTTCTGTGGGTTTTCATGGAGCTCAGTGAATAAGGAGTGGTAGGCTCCACGGCCCTATCGGAGTTCAAGAATAGGGTGATGCCAAAGCAGTCTTCTCTGTTTTACTCTTTTCCGTTCTTGCTCACAAGCAAATGCAAAGGATAGCTGACCTCCAAATCCAGATTCCGATAGAAACTCTCCATGCGAAGATCCATCTTGACACAGGAAACAGGAGCAAAATGTGAGGATTTCATCTGTACAAGGGTTTATATACAGAAATCTCATGAGCCACGCCCATTTGACATGGCTTGTGTCAATTAAATTCTCCTGGAAAAATTTTTTCCTAACAAACGCATGAACATAAAAACCGCAAACGCATGCAAAAACGCATGCAAAAGTTGCGGTTTTTATCTGTCATGCGCAAGTTGATGCAGATAAAATACGCAGCATTATCATGTGTTTGCATGCGTCTTGCCATGCGTTTGCGGACGAGACGCTGCGGACTGAACCGCAAATGTGAACCTAGCCTAAGAGACAGCAGTTTGTACTCAGTCTCTCCTAGTGCCCTGTACGATGAACACAGTGTTCGATCTGTTGTCGGCTTAGATGAATAGTAATAAGCCAGCAGTAGAGTGGTGTCACTTGAGACTAGTGATGTCCCTTGCGGGGGCGGCGCTGGTCTCCTACACGCTGGATATAGTGACACCGCTCTGCTGCTGGCTTATTACTATTCATCTAAGCCGACAACAGATCAGATGCTGTGCTCATCGCACAGGACACTGGGGGAGACTGTGCACGGGGGCGAGACACTCCACAAGAGACACATTCAGGGACCAGGCAGGGTCTGCACAGTCCATAAAACGAGAGTCACTGATGAAGCTTTGTTTCAGGCAGGAGGCAGATGCTGTGACAGTGACTATGATGCTTCATTTGAGTATCCTAGCATGTACTGGTGATACTCAAACGAATCGTTATCAGACCGGAAAAAGGAAAAAAAATACAATAGCTGTTAGACAATGTAGTTATTATTATTATTTATTATTATAGCTAGGGAACGGTAGGGAATTTTTAAAGCAAGTATACAGTAGTAGAAAATAGCTTAGATTATGGGACTAAATAGATAGGAGAAAAATGCTGTTCTTTCAGGTCACTCCTTTACTTGGAAAACTCCATCACGCCTACTCACCAAGACCATTAAGAAAATCTCAGGTCTGGATGAATCGGGGCCATAATTTTTAGGGAATTGAGATTTTGACACCTTTCACTCCCTCATCAGACCAAAAGCACAAACCCCTATCACAGACATTTGTGCTGATGACCTGGCCTCCCACTTTATAGAGAAAATAGACAATATCCATCAGGAAATCCGCTCCCAGACATCAAGTGCAGTGACTCCCATCCCTCCCTGCATCTCCCCTGGCTCAGTCTCCACATTCGATCCCATCACATAAGAAGAAGTCTCCAAGCTCCTCTCCTCTTCTCGTCCGACTACATGAACCACTGACCCCATTCCCTCACACCTCCTCCAGTCTCTTCAGTCGTCACAACTCACCTAACTACAATCTTTAATCTCTCCCTCTCCTCTGGCATTTTCCCCTCCTCCTTCAAACACTCTATCATTACTCCATTACTAAAGAAACCCACCCTTGACCCATCCTGCACAAACAACTACAGACCGGTCTCCAATCTCCCCTCATCTCTAAACTCTTGGAGCGCCTGATCTACTCCCGCCTTACCCATTACCTCTCCACTCACTCCCTCCTAGACCCTTCACAGTCCGGTTTCCACCCCCTACATTCGACAGAAACTGCACTCATCAAAGTGACCAATGACCTTCTGACAGCAAAAAGTAACGGTGACCACTCTCTGCTCATTCTTCTCGACCTTTCTGCAGCTTTCGACACTGTTGACCACCCTCTCCTACTCTCTAGGCTCCAGTCACTAGGCATTAAAGGCACTGCGCTCTCCTGGTTCTCCTCCTATCCTTCTGACCGCTTCTTCAGTGTTCTGTTCTCTGGCTCCACTTCATCTCCTCTTCCTCTCACTGTCGGGGTACCTCAGGGCTCAGTCCTTGGCCCCCTTCTCTTCTCCCTCTACACAGCCCCAATTGGACAGACCATCAGCAGATTTGGCTTTCAGTACCATCTTTATGCTGATGACACACAACTATACACGTCAGCCCCTGACCTTACCCCGCTGTACTACAGAACGCCACTGACTGTCTGACTGCAGTCTCCAACATCATGTCCGCTCTCTATCTGAAACTCAACCTCTCCAAAACTGAACTTCTTCTGCTCCCGCCGTCTACTAACCTCCTTAATCTGACATTTCCCTCTCCGTGGGTGGCACCATAATAACGCCCCAGCAGCAGGCGCACTGTTATGATCCTTAGTGGTTGAGGATCACAAATTACTCCAGCTAAGTAACAAACATAGGACAAGCTCTAGGGAGGTGGTAAACTGGACTGACCGCAAAACTGAACCTATCCAAACACACTAGAGGTAGCCGGTGAACGTGCCTAAAAATCCTAGACGTCTCGAGCCAGCCTGAGGAACTAACTACCCCTAGAGAGAAAGAAAGACCTCTCTTGCCTCCAGAGAAATAATCCCCAAAGATATAGAAGCCCCCAACATGTAATAACAGTGAGGTAAGAGGAAGGCACATACACAGGGGTGAAAACAGATTCAGCAAATGAGGCCCACTAATACTAGTTAGCAGAAAATAGAATAGGGGTCTGTGCGGTCAGTAAAAAACCCTTACAAAATATCCACACTGAGATTTCAAGAACCCCTGCACCAACTAGCGGTGTGGGGGGAGAAACTCAGTCCCCTAGAGCAACCAGCAAGCGAGGAGATCACATTTTAGCAAGCTGGACAAGAAACATGATGAATGCTGATAATCAAAAAATGAACAAACAAAAACTTAGCTTGTCTTGGAGAGACTGGGAGCAAGGTAGTACCAAGGAATCTGAAGAGCACTGAATACATTGATAGCAGGCAAGGAACTGAGTATCCAGGTGAGCTAAATAGGAAACCAACCAAGGATAACGAACCAGCTGATGCAGCCAACCTGCAGAAAGACAACACTACACAGTACCGCTTGTGACCACTAGAGGGAGCCTAAAAATAGAGTTCACAACAGCGCACTGTCTGGGTGTTATGTTTGACTCCAATCTCTCCTTCACCTCCCATATACAATCTCTTGCCGGCTCGTGCCGCTTACGCCTAAAGAACATCTCTAGAATCCGCCCTTTTCTAACCATGGAAACAACAAAAACCCTTAGGTCGGAGTCACACTACAGCGAGATACGGCCGAGTCTCGCAGGTTAAAAACAAGCTCTGGCACGGGCACTCCGGAGCGGAGCGTGCAGATCCATGTATTGCTGTGCGGCAGCACGCTCCGGAGTGCCAGAGCTTGGTTTTAACCTGCGAGACTCGGCCGTATCTCGCTGTGTGTGATCCCGGCCTTACTGTCGCCTTGATCCACTCCCGCCTGGACTACTGCAACGCTCTATTAATTGGCCTCCCCCTCACTCAACTTTCCCCTCTCCAGTCTATCCTTAATGTAGGAGCCAGGGTCGTCCATCTGGCTAATCGTTACTCGGACGCGTCCGCTCTTCGCCATTCGTTACACTGGCTGCCCATTCATTACAGGATACAATTCAAAGTACTTGCTCTCACTCACAAAGCTCTCCACAGTGCGGCACCCCCTTACATCTCCTCCCTCATTTCTGTCTATCGGCCTAACCGACCACTGCGCTCTGCAAATTACTTTCGACTAACCTCTGCACTAATCCGTACCTTCCACTCCCAACTCCAAGACTTCTGCCATGCTGCGCCAATCCTCTGGAATGCTCTACCCCAACATATTAGGACCATCCACAATTTGCATAGTTTTAGGCGCTCGCTCAAAACACATTTGTTCAGAGTGGCCTACCACGTTCACTAATCAAAGTCATTTTATGTTTGTGTGTGTGTGTAGCCCATTCACTATCTCCATCTATCCTCCACCTCCTGAAGATGGCTGGACCATCACTGTAAATACACCATTGTAAATACACACCTGTACTTTGTATCTCCCCCACCTCATTGTAGATTGTAAGCTCTCACGAGCAGGGTCGTCTTATTTCGCTTTAATTATTGTATTGTTAACGTTGTTACTTATGACTGTTGTGTTTGAAACTGTAAAGTGCTGTGGAATATGTTGGCGCTATATAAAGATTATTATTATTATTATGAGCCTCAATAGGGACAGTGATGATGCAGTTTCCAAAGCAATGTGGAGATTTTTGGCAAAATATAAGTAAAAGACTAAAACTGTACACAGGAATGTCATTTTTACATTGCGGTGCATTATGTTCATGTTTCCCGACCCCTTTTCTGGCGGAATCAGCCTGAAAAAGACGCCATGTGCACATACCTATATTTAGGGTATAGCCAGAATTGTACAGACAGAGAAGCCTGTTGTCATTTTTACCACACAACAGATGTAGTTAAAAAAAATAAAAATAGCAGAATTGAGTATCTTTCATAATTTTCAGTACTTTATAAGATAAAATGGATTAAATCATTCAAAACTGGAACTCATGTAGCATAAAATAAGCCCTAAACCGGCTAGGTCAATGGAAAAATTAAAAAAAAAAGTTATGGCTCTTGAAAGAAGGAAATTGAAAAATGAAAAGAGCAAAAAAAATACAAGGTCTTGAAAAGGTTAAATGCCCCTACATTGCCTACTGTAACATTGACAAATATAATAACAGTGAAACGGTGAACGCCGGGGCGCTTTACAACCCACGCAGCAGAATGGCTTGAGCGAAGTCTGTAGTTGGACTCCCTTTCGCCGGGTTTGCTGTTTTTTAGTCGTTACAGCACTTTAAAAAAATAAAATACTAAGTGATGAAAACATTGCATTTACCCCAAAAGGACAGTGAGCCCACCTCACAATCTACAAGCCCTACACATCTCCGTCAACTGGAAACTAATAACGTTAAACGGCTGGAAAAACGGTGACACAATTATTATTTTTTTTTTTTTGAACAAAACTTCTCAATTTTTTCACGACTTTTAAATTTAAAAAATAACCCATCCCAGCTTGGTGTCACTGTAATCGCGCTGACCTGGAGACTCAGGGTTCACAAAAACAACGGAAGAATTGCATTTCTTTCACCAATTCATCCCGCTTAGAATTTTTGTTTCAGAGTTTTTCCATTCCATGATATGGTAGCATGAAGAATGTCAGTCACATTGAACTAAAAAACACAAGTCCTTAGGGTATGTGTCCACGTTCAGGATTGCATCAGGATTTGGTCAGGATTTTTCATCAGTATTTGTAAGCCAAAACCAGGAGTGGAACAATTAGAGGAAAAGTATAACAGAAACATATGCACCACTTCTGCATTTATCACCCACTCCTGGTTTTGGCTTACAAATACTGATGGAAAATCCTGACCAAATCCTGATGCAATCCTGAACGTGGACACATATTATATTTCTATGTCATCATTGAAAAAAACAAAGTCCTGAAAGGGTTAAAATGCGAACTGGCCACAAGTCGATAGTGAAGCAGTGACAGTGACAAATCAGAGGTCTCCGGAAAAATGGGGCTCAGGTTTCCGTGCCGACGCCATTTTCTCGAAGACCAGTGCAGACACTGCTGCAGGCGTCACCCACAGAGCCGGCGGAGGCAGGAAGTGCTTGCGCCTCATCACCGGGGCCGGCCCTCACAGCGCTGTCTGATAGGTGGCTGCTCAGCTCTCTGGCAGGACGAGCGCTGCCGGCGGGAACACGGCCTCAGTCACCCCTTCCTGCAGCACCACAGGGAGCAGCATGGAGAACATGGTCGCTAAATACGTGTCCCAGAAGATTAGTCGGACCCGCTGGCGCCCTCTCCCGGCCTCCTCCCTGCAGCAGCCGGATGTGTTTGCCGCGGGCTCCTGGGATAATGAGGTACCACCTGCTGCTGTGGTGCTGGGCAGGCGATCACGCTTTCCGGCAGTGTAGTGATCTGCAGTCACACAGACCTGCTGCCAGAGAAATGTGCAGGCCACCATTACCTCATGCCGTGTTGTGACAGCACCAATATGTGACCATGGCTTTGTCTACACTCAATATCCCTTTAAATGGTTAGTGTAGTTCCCATCACTTCCACGTGGGGACGTCACATCCCCTTATACTTGCCTGAATAGGACAGGTACATGACACCTGGCAAACACTCGCTCATCCCGGCAGGTATCAGTAGACAGGCCGTCACAGGCTCGGCTTATGCCCAGATGTGGATGTGAGGGGCACAGGACCATTAGGGGGTCTGTCCGCTCCAAACCACATCTTTATGTCCATATGCAAATGAGGTGCCTGGAGCTTTGGGGGTGGGGTTGCAGGGTTCAGAGCGCCCACAATTTCCCCTGCTCGGCGCTCCATGCCACATGGCTCCCGACTCTCATGTTTATGTGACCACTACAAAAAGTTTTCCAGAAAGTGTTCTTCAAGGGGTTTTCCATCACATTGGTGACTGACGAGTTGTCAATATCAGATGTGTAGGGGTCCGGCTCCCTCACTGCTCAGCGCTGTGCGGAGTAAGAGACCACCTCTCTGTCACACTACCGAGGGGCTGCTGCAGATCCTTTCCATTTGTTTGGATAGGACCTGCCCTGCGTTACTGAGGAGCCAGTAAGCAGTGTGACAAAGCTGTGGTGGGGTGCCCGGAGTCGGACCCCTCCGATCTGAGACTGATGACCTAGCCTAAGCCTTGTACAGCGGTAACTGTGTATGTGGCGCCCCTCAGAGGAAGAAAATATGACGTACAAATGTATTTGGGACCCGACAAACTCACATGAAACTAAGCATAGAAGGAAAAGTCCAGACAGATCCTAGAGTTAGCAGATCCATGGAATAGTCCGGAACAGTTTCCTTACGTTCTTCATTCATTTCACAAATGCTTAAAACACCTTGGACCATTTCCACTGTGGGGAAAAAAAGAATCACACACAATACAGAGGGCCCCATTGACTTGTATGGAGCAGGCTTGTTCTCCAGCGGCTGTGCTGTACGGTAGTGACGCGTGTGCACACTCCTAATGTGGCGTTACCACACAGGACCCGTGGGCACATGTACTGTACTCACTGGCATCATACTCTACTATGTGAGAACAAGTCACGTTCACCATTTTCCCCCAGTACTTAGCTAGGGAATACCGTAATAATTTCTCACATTCATTATATTTTTGTCACTCCATTCGAGGCGTCACTTTTCAGCGTTCATCTCTTACGGAGGCTTCAGTTCTACCATAGTCCTTCAGCCTAAGCTGCATGCCCATTCACTCTGATTTCTCAGTGATGGTGGAATAGACCGGCCATGGAAAGGTATTACTGCGCTTGTCTCTGAAAGATGCACATACAATTATTGTATTTTTGGGACTATAAGACGCACTTTTTTTCCCAAAAAATTTCTTGGGGAAAAGATGGGTGCTTATAGTCGGAATGTGCTTATAGTCGGAATGTACTTACCGTTAGCGTGGTAGCAGCAAGAGTCGAGCGATTCTTCTGGTGGTCCAACGCTGCAGGGCGATGATCTCACTCCCATCCCAGCCTGGTCCAGCAGATTCGTCGGTGGTGTGGGGCCTACGGCGACATTTTGTGAAAGCCCGAAGCACCTGCACTTCTATTGCCTCAATACTGTGGCCTCCAGGAAAATAGCCACCGGAGGCAGCGCATGCGCAGACTGCGATCTCGACTACTAGATCTCGTTGCTGAGATCTCAATCTGTGCATGCGCCGCCTCCGGCGGCCATTTTTCCGGAGGCCACAGTACTGAGGCAATAGAGGTGCGGGTGCTTCGGGCTATCACAAAATGTCGCCGTAGGTCCCGCACCACCAAATTTGCGCACCAGCTTGGGTCATATTGCCAGACCACCAAACACCCCCTGTGACTCCGCTCCACCAGCGCTGACAATCATCCCCCGGGTAAGCTGAATTTAGGAATGAAAAACTGACCATTTGACGCATTTTTTTCCCCATTTTCCTTCTGAAAATTTGGGGTGCGTCTTATGGTTCGGTGCGTGCTATAGTCTGAAAAATACGGTGGTTTGGGGAGTGAAATCCTGCTGACAGATTCCCTTGAATTTTTCAGGGTGTGCTGCCACAACATTGTTCCGTAGGATCCATCTTGTTGGTTATCTTATCTCCCAACTTTCATTAGTGCTAATACCCATATGATAAATGTGTTCATTCTGTAGGAAAACAAAGTATCGATATGGTCTACAGTAGATTTTGGCGCAATCAACGTGGAGGAAGATTACCTAGCTGACCCGAAGTTGTTGTGTGATATCAGACATAAAGGGGATGTGATGGACTTGCAGGTATGTGTCTGCAATCCGATTTATTACATTACTTGTACACCTTATACACATTGTGGTTGAAGGAGTCTCTCCCCAGAATCTCTCAGCTCTACGTTTTCCATTATTCATTAAAATACACAGCTCCTGCAAGAGAGGAGACTAGTAAATTACTGTATGCGACAAGTTAAGGCTCTGTGCACGCGTTGCAGATTCGTGTGTGGATTTTTCTGCACTGTTCTTGCTAAATCCGCATGTAAACCGCACTGCGGATTACCCGTGGATTAGCATCTTTTTTTGTGCGGATTCCACCTGCGGTTTTACACCTGCGGATTCCTATTGAGGAGCAGGTGTAAAACACTGCGGAATCCGCACAAAGGATTGACATGCTGCAGAAAATACAACGCTGCGTTTCCGTGCTGTATTTTCTGCAGCATGGGCACAGCGGATTTAGTTTTCCATAGGTTTACATGGTACTGTACACCACATGGAAAACAGCTGCTGATCCGCAGCGTCAAATCCGCAACGTGTGCACATAGCCTAAAGGGAACCGGTCACCAGGTTTTCCCAGTATAAAGTACCGCTAGCACTGTTGGGCTTCCTTTTACAGCATTCTACTTGGCTGTATATACCATGTGTCCCAATTCCCTCTGCAAGGCACAAAAAACCCTTTTATTAAACTCTCATACTGCGCTGTCTGGTCCCATGGGCGACTCTGGTCTTGATCCTCCTTCCCTGCTTCATGTGGCTGATGCGTCCTATGTCATCCACATTGTGCCCCCCAATCTTTCTCCTGCACAAGCACACATCTCCCTGCCTTGCCGAGGGCAGATTAAAGTGTAGTGCACATGCTAGAATGCTGTAAAAGAGGGCTTAAAGGTGCTGGCATTACTTTATATTGGGAAAACCACTATTGGACAACCCTTTCCTGACATGGCGACTTTCTTTTTGGAAGCTTTTGCAGCTCCGGAGCCTGCATCAGACTGAGACCTTACATATGATGTAATAGTAATAGCACTTGATTACATGTGGGGATTCCCTAGCAACCAGGCAACCCCCACATGTACTTATGCTGGCTAACAGATATAAATCATTCAGCTGCGGCAAGAAAAACTAAAACTCCGAGCACTAAAAAATGCTCAGAGGACACCCGAGCGTACTCGAGAAATCTCGAGTAACGAGTATATTCGCTCATCACTAAATAGCACTTTACATATCGGGTCAATTACCC
This sequence comes from Ranitomeya variabilis, assembly GCF_051348905.1. Taxonomy (NCBI): domain Eukaryota; kingdom Metazoa; phylum Chordata; class Amphibia; order Anura; family Dendrobatidae; genus Ranitomeya; species Ranitomeya variabilis. The sequence continues at coordinate 645,853,091 of NC_135233.1, read as the reverse complement.
CACTGTGGGTCATAAAATAATAAAATGTATACTTGCCTCTCAGACCTTCACAACTCTTGTGTTCTGAGCCCGGTGTACCCCCAGTTGTCTCTTGTTGTAAAGTGTCAGCGTCCGCTGATTGTCTGCAGTCATCAAAATTGTCAGAACAGAACTAACTCGATGCGCCACACTTCATTTCAGTCGAGTCTTGGTATAATTCGTGAGAAAGGCAGAGATGATAAAAGAATGATTATTGATCATACATTTTTTATGTTCATTGGTTTCAGTTTTTAGATCAAGAAAGAATTGTAACGGCCTCGTCAACGGGAAGAGTAACCATCTTTCGTCATCATCAAGGCAATCAGGTAATCTCATTCTGTAATGATTAGTGTGGGATTTTTCCCTGGTGGAATGCATTGACCAAATTCACTTTTCATAATTAGATGCGTTAATTTATATGTGAATACTATAAAAGCGCGTGCATCTTTATTTTTCCAAAGACTCTGTCAGAAAAGCAGAAATGGGAGTTTGCTCATCACCATGCTGGTTCTGGTGGCACAGGAGCCCCCTGCACAGCTATTGTGTGCAGCAATCCCGAAATAGTCTCTGTTGGTGAAGATGGCCGCATAAATCTTTTCCGAGCTGACAGCAAAGAAATAGTGAGGACAATCGGTAAGTTTAGTCATTCTCATGGTAAAGCTAACCTCCAGCTACTAAGAGAGAAAATGTGGAACTGTTTTATTGGGAAATCTTAGAAGGTCCTGCAGAGGTAGAGCATTTCCATCTGGCCTTGTTACATGGCATTTCCATTATATATGTGGCTGAGGTGATGGTTTAGCCAGAAGCTATCTCTGCTGTTTCTCCCATACACAGGAGCGCTCGCTCATTGATTGCTCCTGTGTAATCTATGAGAAAGCCACTGCCAGACATCTGTCAGCAGCTTTTCATCAAACGTGTAGGTGGGACATGCCTTAGTCATGGTACAACTTGCGGAGGGTGCTTGTGTAATAATTATAGGGGATAATTCAGGAGACTCTTTGCGTGGAACAAGACAACAGGACACAGTTTTATAAGTGGTAAAGTTTATATTATCACGTGGTGATTCAAGCAGGTGCAGAGAGAAATTCAAGTCCATAACACTTGGTGCAAATAATAAACGCAGCTTAGCAGTCTATAGGAAACTTCAGAGGTCGATGCAAACAAATAGAAAGTCTATGAAGCACAGTTATTCTTGAGGAAACTTGACACGAAAGATCCTTGACTTAGTCCAGACACAGATAGATATGCTATTAGGCAGTTCAAATCATATCTTCGCTCAACCAGGGAGGCCTGGTTAATAGTCTCAGGTTTTGCAGAGCAGAAACAGCTTACATGTCCAGCAAATGCAGATGGAAGTAACAGGAGCAGCAGATGAAGGAGGATTACTGAACACTGGTGTATGCAGCAGGAACTCAGAGCAGAGTGGCAGGATCTCCAACACAGGTTCACAGGAGCAGGTGCAAGGCCAGGGAGTAATCAGAGATCAGGATGCAAAGCAGAATAATCTAGCACAGACTGAAGGCTGGGGTGGAGTTTTATAGCAGGAAGACAAGTGCACGTGAGACCAAAGACGCCATGTTGGAAAAGGGCAGTAATGCACAAAAGGTAAAAAATGTTCAGAGTCCAGACAGCTTGTTCCTGAAGTCATCCACAGAGCTACTGTCAAACTATTGTAGCTAGAGGGAAGGAACTGCACCCAAAAGGCACATGGAGATGCTTAATTAGAATTTATTAAGAATATTTCATATCCACCTCAATATACAAATACTTAATGTTTCGGGTGTAACACCCTTCATCACATAACCTTGTACCAAGCCTGCAGTTCAAGATTATGAACACCGCCGACTACATAGAAGATTATTTCCTGTCCCGAAACACAACGTTTTTTTTTGTTTGTTTTTTTTATTTATTTTGACAACTGTTGGTTAACAGATTATATACATTTAAAAAAAAAAATGTTTAACTAAAATATATAAGTTTAGACATTCATACAAATTATAAACGATAATGCATAGAATTATGGCATTTATGTATCCAGTAATATCTGTGATTTGGCAGAGGGCTATATTGCCCTAGGAACATATATAGTGATGGTATAAATCGGCTTAAAAACATGGAACAGAACAGGTTCAGCAGTAACCACGAGCTGCCAGAGTATTCCTTATGTTTCATCATTCTATTTATCCTACATCCCTTATACATGTGTACAACTTGAATATATTAAAGCAGACCTGAAAATCCTATGTCGGTTCTTCAAGTTAGATGTGTGATAATTAGTTTCAATTAATTGTCAGAGCTGAAGAATTCCAAATATCCCAGATCTTAGAGAACTTGTGGGGACAGCTCCTGTTATGATAGGCCTTTCTTTTGTAAAGACTTATTGTTGACAAGCTCAATCCAGGATTATAGTGTTGGAAGGGAGCTGCCGATCTAGTTTTCTGGCAAGACATAAAGTGCTCTCTTCTGATGCGTTTGCAGAGTTAGTTGTAGGAAAGCTTCATTCAGACATCCGGGCGTCAAGGATGTTTGAATTAAATGGGTTGTCCACTACTAGGACAACCCCTTCTTGATGTTTGAACCCCGATAAAATAAATCTTATACTCGCCTCCCGTGCCGCTGTGAGCGCTAGCGGTCCTTGGGCTTTCGTGCAGTTGTTGTGACCTGTGACCTCGCCGCCCAATCAGCGCTGGCGTTACTGTCCCCATCTTCTTACAATATGAAGAGGAAATCCGGTCTGCAGCTGATCCCTGGCTTCCTCTTCATGTTCAGTTTGACAGGAGGCAGGGACAGTGACGCCGACGCTCATTGAACGCCAGGCTCATGTGTCACAGCAACCACACGGGAGACTGAACGCCAACACCACTGGAACGGCGCCAGCATGGGAGGTGAATATAAGCTTTTCTTATTTTTTTTGGGCCAAGCGTGGGGAATAAGGAGATGTCCAAGTAATGGACAACTTCTTTAAGTGTACTTTCACACTAGCGTCGTGCGCTGCACGTCGCTATGCGACGTGGCGGCGCACCGACGCTAGCTGTGGAAGCGCCGCACAACGGGGGCAGCGGATGCTGTTTTTCAACGCATCCGCTGCCCCATTGTGAGGTGCGGGGAGGCGGGGGCGGAGTTCCGGTCAGAAAAGACGGGAACGACGCACCAAAAAACGTTACAAGCAACGTTTTTTGGTGACGACGGTCCGACGCAACCGTCGCACGACGGTTGCGACGTGTGGCAATGCGTCGCACTGCGTCGTTAATAAAAGTCTATGGAGAAAAAACGCATCCTGCAAGCACTTTTTCTCCAAAACGACGCATAGTGACGTGCAGTGCACGACGCTAGTGTGAAAGTAGCCTAACCCGTTCCGTACATGTACTGCACATGTCGGGTCCCTCCCTTTGATGTGGTCTTCAGCTCAGAGCCCACATCTTTCCCGACACGTCGGCTGTTTTGAACAGCTGACATGTGCCCCGAACATCCGCGGTTGGAATTGCGATCCACCCGCAGCTGTTCACCCGTTAAATGCCGCTGTCAATCTCTGAAAGCAGCATTTAATGCGATCGCGCCGGAAGTACGTCACTGATCCTGCCCATCAGTGACGCCGTCACATGATCGTGGGTCACCAATTGGTTGGCATGACAACCAGAGATCTCCAGCAGACCTCTGTTTGTCACTGCCGGATTGCTATGAGCGCCACCCTGTGGTCAGAACTCATAGCAAGTGAGCATTTCTGCTACACACAGGCGATCTAATTATCGCATGTGTGTAGCAGAGGCAATCGGGTTATCGCAGCTTCTAGTCTCCCATGGAGACTATTGAAGCAAGTAAGAAAAAAAAAGTTTTTAAAAATATTAAAATAAAAAATATATAAGTTCAAATCATCCCCCATCCGCCCCATTCAAAATAAAACAAACAAAAAAAATACACATTTGTTATCAGAGTACAACATCAAGCCCCAATTAAGTCATAAAGCACACCAAACTGAACATTATGAGAGCAACATAGAAAAAAACCAGTATACTGTGCCAATTTTCACTAAATAGCTTTTATTAAATATAAGTACAATTAAAATCACAGAACAAGGTGACTACTAGGAAAGCAGGGACAAAACCGCAATGAATATGTATATAACTAAAGATCTAGTAAGATGCCTATATTACTACGAATTTTCTAGAAATTAATGTCCCCAATGCCATCTACTACTAAGTATAGTGGCACAACAAGACGCCCTGCAAAATTGCCGATAGCATTGGAGCAAAAAAAGTAAAGAACAGCACTTACATGTGATCGTATATAGTTTGCGTGATGTCCCCGCCGCCTCAACGCACGTTTCGCTTCTTCGTCAGGAGGCAATTTTGCAGTGCGTCTTGTTGTGGTTTACATATTCATTGCGGTTTTGTCCCTGCTTTCCTAGTAGTCACCTTGTTCTGTGATTTTAATTGTACTTATATTTGTTATCAGAGTGTATAGAATCGCCCGATCTATTCAGATATAAAAAGAATTAATCCGATCTTTAAACGGCGTAGTGGAAAAAAGTCAAAATGGCAGCATTATGTTTTTTGGTCGCCACTACATTGCAATAAAATTCAAAAAAACAGTTGTGGATTTGCACTTTTTTTGCAATTTCACGGTATTAGGAATCTTTTTACCATTTTCAGGTACACAACATTGTAAAACCAATGGTGCTAATGAAAAGTACAACTTGTCCTTCAAAAAGCAAGCTATCGCATGGCCATATTGACAGAAACATATAAAAGTTATGGCTCTGGGAAAAAGGGGAGAAAAAAAAATAAAAATACCTGTGATGTGAAGGGGTTAAGTTAGAACTGACATAGCAGAGCTCATTCAATATGCAGAGTGCAGCAGTCATGAAGACTTGACTGCTGCATTCTGCACAGTTACATATATAGTTATATAGTATATAGTGTTATAGTATAGTATATATATTATATTATTATTATAGAATTATTATATACTAGCTGTACTACCCGGCTTCGCCCGGGGTAATAACTGCTGTTAGCAAAATAGAATGTGTTAACAAAACTTTATTCTGCACAAAAAAAACACAAAACAAATAGATAGAAATGTAATTATTAAAAGGCAAAAACTAAGCTAATAGAAGCATTTTACAACATATATTTCAACACGAGAGATATTCCACACAGATTTAACTAAATTGGCCAAGTAATGTGAAGTAATCTTCTACTGCTTATTCGAGAGCCTTTTGATAAACGACATTCTTAGTTTTTCCTTCAGGTGCAAAGACAAACAGATTTTTGGCTGTTCCAACTCTTGAACAGGCCACATAAAGTTGTTCATGAGAAAAGCATGGAGATTGTAAATCTAAGCTAGCTGAAGAGCCCGGCGTTGCCTGGGCATAGTATTTATCTGTGGTTAGTTATAGCACCTCACTTCTCTTATTTTCCTATCACGCCTCTCATTTTCCCCATCACATCTTTCATTTTCCCCCTCACATCTCTCATTTTCTCCCTCACACCTCTCATTTTCTCCCTCACTCCTCTCATTTTGCACTCACACCTTTTCATTTTCACCTCACACCTCTCATTTTCACCTCAGTATATACATGTTTGTCATCTCCCTTATATATAGTATACACCTGTATGTCATCTCCTGTATATAGTATATACCTGTATGTCATCTCCCCTGTATATAGTATATACCTGCTGTGTGTCATCTCCCCTGTATATAGTGTATATACCTGTATGTCATCTCCTCCTATATATAGTATATACCTGTATGTAATCTCCTCCTGTATATAGTATATACCTGTGTCATCTCACCTATATATAGTATATATCTGTGTGTCATCTCCTCCTGTATATAGTATATACCTGTATGTCATCTCCTGTACATAGCATATACCTGTATGTCATCTCCTCCTGTATATACTATATACCTGTAGGTAATCTGCTCCTGTATATAGTATATACCTGTGTCATCTCCTTCTGTATATAGTATATACCTGTATGTCATCTCCTGCTGTATGTAGTATGTACCTGTATGTCATCTCCTCCTCTATATAGTATATACCTGTGTGTCATCTCTCCTGTATATAGTATATATCTGTGTGTCATCTCCTCCTGCATATAGTATATACCTGTGTGTCATCTCCTCCTGTATATAGTATATATCTGTATGTCATCTCCTCCTGTATTAGACCTCGTTCACACGTTATTTGGTCAGTATTTTTACCTCAGTATTTGTAAGCTAAAATGGCAGCCTGATAAATCCCCAGCCAACAGTAAGCCCACCCCCTGGCAGTATATATTAGCTCACACATACACATAATAGACTGGTCATGTGACTGACAGCTGCCGGATTCCTATATGGTACATTTGTTGCTCTAGTAGTTTTTCAGCTTATTAATCAGATTTTTATTTTTGAAGGATAATACCAGACTTGTGTGTGTTTTAGGGCGAGTTTCGTGTGTCAAGTTGTGTGTGTTGAGTTTTGTGTGGCGACATGCGTGTAGCAACTTTTTGTGTGTCGAGTTGCATGTGACAGGTTAGTGTAGCAAGTTGTGTGCAGCAAGTTTTGCGCATGGCGAGTTTTGCGCGTGGCAAGTTTTGTGTGGTGCCTTTTGAGTATGTGCAAGTTTTGTGTGAGGCAACTTTAGCATGTGTTGCAACTTTTGTGCATGTGGCAATTTTTCCGCGTGTGCAAGTTTTGCGTGTGGCGAGTTTTCCATGAGGTGAGTTTTGCACGTGTGGCGAGTTTTGCATGTGGAGAGTTTTGCGTGTGGCGAGTTTTGAGCAGCGACTTTTGTGTTTCAACTTTTATGTGGCGAGGTTGGTGTATGTGTGGTGAAATGTGCGCTGAGGGTGGTATATGTGTTCGAGCACGTGGTAGTGTGTGGCGCATTTTATGTGTGTGGGCGCATTTTGTGTGTGTGTTCATATCCCCGTGTGTGGTGATTATCCCATGTCAGGGCCCCACCTTAGCAACTGTACAGTATATACTCTTTGGCTCTCATTCTTTAAGTCCCCCTTGTTCACATCTGGCAGCTGTCAATTTGCCTCCAACACTTTTCCTTTCATTTTTTCCCCATTATGTAGATAGGGGCAAAATTGTTTGGTGAATTGGAAAGCGCGGGGTTAAAATTTCACCTCACAACATAGCCTATGACGCTCTCGGGGTCCAGACGTGTGACTGTGCAAAATTTTGTGGCTGTAGCTGCGACGGTTCAGATGCCAATCCCGGACATACACACATTCAGCTTTATATATTAGACTAGCTATTGAACCCGTTCTACGCCCGGGTGGCGAGCATTTATATTGGTATATGGTCTCCATCCTGGTATGTGCTGCTCCCATCTTGCTCTCCCATCCTGTCATGTGCTGCTCCATCCTGCGCCCCCATCCTATCACGTGCTGCTCCATCCTGCGCCCCCATCATTGCGGGCGGCTGTGCGGAGTGCGGGCGGCTGTGCGGAGTGCGGGCGGCTGTGCGGAGTGCGGGCGGCTGTGCGGAGTGCGGGCGGCTGTGCTGGGTGCGGGCGGCTGTGCTGGGTGCGGGCGGCTGTGCTGGGTGCGGGCGGCTGTGCTGGGTGCGGGCGGCTGTGCTGGGTGCGGGCGGCTGTGCTGGGTGCGGGCGGCTGTGCTGGGTGCGGGCGGCTGTGCTGGGTGCGGGCGGCTGTGCTGGGTGCGGGCGGCTGTGCTGGGTGCGGGCGGCTGTGCTGGGTGCGGGCGGCTGTGCGTGGCTGTGCTGGGTGCGGCGGCTGTGGACGGCTGTGCGTGGCTGTGCTGGATGCGGCGGCTGTGCTGGGTGCGGCGGCTGTGCGTGGCTGTAGGCGGCTGTGCGTGGCTGTAGGCTGCTGTGCGTGGCTGTGCTGGGTGCGGCGGCTGTGGACGGCTGTGCTGGGTGCGGTGGCTGTGCTGGGTGCGGTGGCTGTGCTGGGTGCGGCGGCTGTGCGTGGCTGTGCGTGGCTGTGCTGGGTGCGGCGGCTGTGCTGGGTGCGGCGGCTGCGTGGCTCTAGGCGGCTGTGCGTGGCTGTGCTGGGTGCGGCGGCTGTGGACGGCTGTGCTGGGTGCGGCGGCTGTGCGTGGCTGTAGGCGGCTGTGCGTGGCTGTAGGCGGCTGTGCGTGGCTGTGCTGGGTGCGGCGGCTGTGGACGGCTGTGCTGGGTGCGGTGGCTGTGCTGGGTGCGGCGGCTGTGCGTGGCTGTGCGTGGCTGTGCTGGGTGCGGCGGCTGTGCTGGGTGCGGCGGCTGTGCTGGGTGCGGCGGCTGTGCTGGGTGCGGCGGCTGTGCTGGGTGCGGCGGCTGTGCGTGGCTCTAGGCGGCTTTGCGTGGCTGTGGGCGGCTGTGCTGGGTGTGGCGGCTGTGCTGAGTGCGGCGGCTGTGCTGGGTGCGGCGGCTGTGCGTGGCTGTGCTGGGTGCGGCGGCTGTGCTGGGTGCAGCGGCTGTGCGTGGCTGTGGGCGGCTGTGCGTGGCTGTGCTGGGTGCGGCGGCTGTGCTGGGTGCGGCGGCTGTGCGTGGCTGTGCTGGGTGCGGCGGCTGTGCTGGGTGCGGTGGCTGTGCGTGGCTGTAGGCGCCTGTGCGTGGCTGTGCTGGGTGCAGCGGCTGTGCGTGGCTGTAGGCGGCTGTGCTGGGTGCGGCGGCTGTGCGTGGCTGTGCTGGGTGCGGTGGCTGTGGTTGGTGCGGCGGCTGTGCGTGGCTGTGCTGGGTGCGGCGGCTGTGGACGGCTGTGCTGGGTGCGGTGGCTGTGCTGGGTGCAGCGGCTGTGCGTGGCTGTAGGCGGCTGTGCGTGGCTGTGGGCGGCTGTGCGTGGCTGTGCTGGATGCGGCGGCTGTGCTGGGTGCGGCGGCTGTGCGTGGCTGTAGGCGGCTGTGTGTGGCTGTAGGCGGCTGTGCTGGGTGCGGCGGCTGTGGACGGCTGTGCTAGGTGCGGTGGCTGTGCTGGGTGCGGCGGCTGTGCGTGGCTGTGGGCGGCTGTGCGTGGCTGTGCTGGGTGCGGCGGCTGTGCGTGGCTCTAGGCGGCTGTGCGTGGCTGTGGGCGGCTGTGCGTGGCTGTGCTGGGTGTGGCGGCTGTGCTGGGTGCGGCGGCTGTGCTGAGTGCGGCGGCTGTGCTGGGTGCGGCGGCTGTGCGTGGCTGTGCTGGGTGCGGTGGCTGTGGTGGGTGCGGCGGCTGTGGGTGGCTGTGCTGGGTGCGGCGGCTGTACTGGGTGCGGCGGCTGTGGGCGGCTGTGCGTGGCTGTGCTGGGTGCGGCGGCTGTGCGTGGCTGTGCTGGGTGCGGTGGCTGTGGACGTAAGTGGCGTAAGTAACAAATAGCTGTGGCATGAAGTGCCACAGCCTCATGGCACAGCAATTTGTTACTTGCGGAGGGTGAGTATACTTACCTGTCCCGTTCCACCGACGCCATTCCGGGCCATGAATATCCCCCTGCTCCCGGAATCGGCGCCTGCGCAGTCCGCGCTTTCCGGCGCCATTTTCTTGAAGACACATTGCAGTGTGTCTTCAAGAAAATGGCGCCGGAAAGCGCGGACTGCGCAGGCCCTTTTTCCGGCACCAGGAGGACAGATTTTCTGTGTTCTCCTGGTGCCGGAAAAGGCGCCTGCGCAGTCCGCGCTTTCCGGCGCCATTTTCTTGAAGACACACTGCAATGTGTCTTCAAGAAAATTGCGCCGGAAAGCGCGGACTGCGCAGGCGCCGATTCCGGGAGCGGGGGGATATTCATGGCCCGGAATGGCGTCGGTGGAACGGGACAGGTAAGTATACTCACCCTCCGCCTCCTGGCTCGTCACTGTTTCTCTGTTGGAGATCGCGGTGTGCGTTCAGCGCTTACGCATACCGCGATCTCCTGGGAGCGTCGCTCTGTGGGGTCCAGACTGCGCCGGCGCTTGCGCTTGCGCAGTCTATAAAGGCTTCGGACAGAGTGACGCTCCCAGCGTTATATTATAGATAATATATATTACACATATTATTATTATATAATTATTATATAGTTCATATAGTATAGCTATAGTATATATAGTTACATATATATGTATTTGTGTGTGTGTATATATATATATATATATATATATATATATATATATATATATATATATATATATATATATATATATATAATTTTTTTTTTTTTATATTGTCCACCCTCTCCCCCATTAAAGTAGAGGCATTTAATAATTAGACATATTTGCTATCTAAGCATCTGTGAAAGTATAAAAATGTAACCCTTACAGTAAATGCCATAGACGGGGAAAAAAAATTCAATGCCAGGGTTGTGGCTTTTTTGGTCACTATGCGCCCCTAAAAACAAAAAGGCAGTAAACCAGTGACAAACATGTAACCTAAAATGGTATCAATAAAGATGTCAGAACATCTGCATATACAGAAAAATAAAACCGTAATGGGTCTATGAAAATGGTACCACAAATATTTTTATCTTGTTCCTCAACGTTATTAAAGAAATCTATTCCAGCTTGGTGTCGCTATAATCATACTGACTTGGAAAATCATCATGACTGGTCATTTTTACTAAACCCCTAGCTTCACTCCGACCCCACCCCCCATCTTACCCCCTCCACCCCCCCCCAAAAAAATGGAGGCATTGCATTTACTTACTGTGTATTTTTATTGCACCGCAGGGAGACATTTACATTTTCACCTCAGCAGAAACACTAGAAACTGTCAGCCGTCCTCCGTGACACTGTCCACAGGTCAATATCACATTGCCGACATCAGCAAAATGGCTGTACCCTGTGATCCTAAACTGCACCCCCAGATCCTGGCCACTTACCGCAGCACACATGGGAGCTAGCGCTACACTAGATTATGACAAATGTAAGCAGCTGCTCCCCCTAGTGTTTTAAAAGCTGAACATATCAAGACTTTTTCAATAATTTTTCATCTTACACCACTAACAGCTAGTGTAAACCTGCTGACAATCGCCCATCGAAGAAGGAAAATGCTCTTCGATTTGGTGATTGGGATAGTTCATACTGGCAATAAAATCTTCATTTTCAGCAGCACATTTTCCTATGTGATGTGCTGCAGATAGGAATGATCTATTTGCATGGAATGACCATATTGTAGATCATTCTATGCGCATATAAATTGGGTCAGCTTGTCTAACAGGCCATTAAACAACCTCTGATCAAGTTCCATGTAGCCGATCGGCAGTCGTTTAATCCCACAGTCGGCTCATATACATGGGCTATGAGCACACGCAAGGTGACAGTGTGTGTATAAACTGAATCAGAAGGTATGGTTATCTCCCGAACAAGCGTTTAGCTGGCAGATTTATCTAATGTATGTTGCCTAAGTGTTTGATCTAATTTATAAATATATTTTTTTCTGCAGATGATGCAGATAGCAGTACCATCCATGCAGTAATTTTCCTCCGTACTACAGAAATCCTAACAGTTAATTCCATTGGACAGCTGAAAATGTGGGACTTGAGGCAACAAGGGAATGATCCAACACATATATTTTCTACGTAAGTTTAATTTTAATCTAATAAAGGGGTTGTGTGGGCTATGTATAATACTTTGGAAGGAGTGTAGCATGTTGAATTCTTAAGTGTGTAATACACTGCTCAAAAAAATAAAGGGAACACTAAAATGCCACATCCTAGATATCACTGAATGAAATATTTCAGTTGCAAATCTTTATTCATTACATAGTGGAATGTGTTGAGAACAATAAAACCTAAAAATGATCAATGTGAATCAAAACCAATATCCCACGGAGGTCTGGATTTGGAACGATACTTAAAATCAAAGTGGAAAATCAAATTACAGGCTGATCCAACTTTAGTGGAAATGCCTCAAGACAAGGAAATGATGTTCAGTGTGTGTGTTGCCTCCATGTGCCTATATGACCTTCCTACAATGCCTGGGCATGCTCCTGATGAGGCTGCGGATGGTCTCCTGAGGGATTTTCTCCCAGACCTGGAATAAAGCATCCGCCAACTCCTGGACAGTCTGTGGTGCAACGTGACATTGGTGGATGGTTTGAGACATGATGTCCCAGATGTGTTCAGTCGGATTCAGGTCTGGGGAACGGACGAGCCAGTCCATAGCTTCAATGCCTTCATCTTGCAGGAACTGCTGACACACTCCAGCCACATGAGGTCTGGCATTGTCCTGCATTATGAGGAATCCAGAGCCAACCGCACCAGCATATGGTCTCACCAGGGGCCTGAGGATCTCATCTCAGTACCTAATGGTAGTCAGGCTACCTCTGGCGAGCACATGGAGGGCTGTGCGGCCTTCCGAAGGCTAGTTTCACACTAGCGTTTATCCAGGCTGCGGAGGGATGGGACATCCTCTGTGAAGCCCCGCCCACTGCCGCACCTCTTCGTTCAGCTCCACCTACGGCTGCATGCGGCGTGCGCACCCTATCTTTAACATTGGGTACTCAGGCCATGCTGCTGTATGCGGATGCCGCCGCATGCGTTTCGGTGCGGCATCTGCACGAAACTGCAATATGTTGCGTTCGGCGCAGGTTGCACCGTCAAAACGACGCATGCGGTCCGCAGCCCAGATAAACGCTAGTGTGAAACTAGCCTAAGAAATGCCACCCCACACCATTACTGACCCACTGCCAAATCGGTCATGTTGAAGGATGTTACAGGCAGCAGATTGCTCTCCACGGCGTCTCCAGACTCTGTCATGTCTGTCACATGTGCTCAGTGTGAACCTGCTTTCATCTGTGAAGAGCACAGGGCGCCAGTGGTGAATTTGCCAATCCTGGTGTTCTGTGGCAAATGCCAAGCGTCCTGCACAGTGTTGGGCTGTGAGCACAACCCCCATCTGTGGACATTGGGCACTCAGACTATCCTCATGGAGTCGGTTTCTCACCGTTTGTGCAGACACATGCACATTCGTGGCCTGCTGAAGGTAATTTTTCAGGGCTCTGGCAGTGCTCCTCCTGTTCCTCCTTGCACAAAGGCTGAAGTAGTGGTCCTGCTGCTGGGTTGTTGCCCTCCTACGGCCCCCTCCATGTCTCCTGGTGTACTGACCTGTCTCCTGGTAGCGCCTCCAACCTCTGGACACTACGTTGACACACAGCAAACCTTCTAGCCACAGCTTGCCTTGATGTGCCATCCTGGATGAGCTGCACTACCTGACCCACTTGTGTGGGTTGTAGAGTCTGTCTCATGCTATCACGAGTGTAAAAGCACCACCAACATTCAAAAGTGACCAAAACATCAGCCAGAAAGCATTGGTACTGAGATGTGGTCTGTGGTCCCCACCTGCAGAACCACTCCTTTATTGAGTGTCTTGATAATTGCCAATAATTTCCATCTGTTGTCTATTCCATTTGCACAACAGCATGTGAAATTGATTGTCAAAGAGTGTTGCTTCCTAAGTGGACAGTTTGATTTCACAGAAGCTTGATTTACTTGGAGTTATATTCTATTGTTAAAGTGTTCCCTTTATTTTTTTTGAGCAGTGTATATACACTGTAAGGATTTTGTGATTTCTCACTCCCGGTGGTTGTCATGTGACTGCTTCTATACGGTTTGCAAACTTACCATCACATCCCCACTGCTTTCTTTTCAGCTTCTCCCAGTTGAGACCATTATATTTAGTTAGGAATGTCACCCTCCCTGCCTTGTTCTAATAATGATCTGGACAAGCCATGTAATTATAAGGAATATGTGTAATGTTCATCTTTTCTCATATCCCAAGAAAAAAAATGGACCAGGTTTCGCCAGTGTCTTTGATCAGAATAGTATAAGGCCGAGTCACACTACAGCGAGATACGGCCGAGTCTGGCACCGACACTCCGGAGCGGAGCGTGCGGCTCCATGTATTGCTGTGTGGCCACACGCTCCGCTCTGGAGTGCCGGTGCCAGAGCTTATTTTTAACCTGCGAGACTCGGCCGTATCTCACTGTGTGTGATCCCGGCCATAGTGTGATCAGTATCAATTTTTATCATCAGAGTTTGGTCAGAGATTCATCTGGTTTCCTCTGGAGAAAAAAAAAAGTTTCTCAAGCTTCTCATATCAAATGGTCTGTGAAAAATTGAACAGCACATGGATTGCATATAAGTACTGCCCATTTTATTTATTTTTTCATTTTATTTATTTTTTTCAATGGACCCATTGACTTGCATTGACAAGTTTGATCGACGCGCTGATCAATGTATGACAAGTGTGGGTTTTTTTGCACACCTATTCGTCCGAATAAAAAAAAAAGTTGACCGCTCCATAGATGGCACTCATATGAACCATTATTCAGATGTGCACATTGTAGATTAACTGAAGGCAGCAGATCCACGAAGGAACACACATGGAAACAAGGAGTAAAGAAACACGTATGAAACAAACCAGAATATCTAATAAACCTTAGATTCCTCAAAGTAACCCACTTTTATTCAAATGACTGTTTTACCCCTACTTGGGATTCTCTTAAGCGGCTTCATCAAGTAGTCACCTGCAGTCTTATCCAGTAAACAGGTACTCCTCATCAAGAGTTCATTGGAAGAATCACCAGCCTTCAAAAATAAGTGTTAAAATATTTGCAACCATCTAGTATGTATTGAAGGAAGAGACAGTGTTTGGTAAACCGTTCCATATTATGCTGAACCTTATTCCACCACCGTTCTAAGCCAGAATATGACAAGAACCATTCAAAGGAGTAAAGAGAGAACAGGTCGTCATGACTGCAAGACATGAAGGTCAATGAATTCAGAAAATTGCTAGAAACTTGAATGTATCCTCAAGTGCAGTGATGAAAACCACCAACTGCTATGATGAAATTGCCTCTCATGAGGACCAGTCCAGGAAAGGAATATAAAGAACTTGCTCTGCTGGAAAGGATAAGTTCATAAGCGTTACCAGCCCCAAAAACTGCAGATTGACAGCACCCCAGATGACAGCCCTAAGAAATGAAGCAGATACTTCTCAAAATTACCTATCCATATATAAATGTGCGTGAAGCAGGCCTTTATGCCTACATTTCTTCAAAGAAGCAACTATGTCAGCAAACAAGATATTTGTTGAGGCCAAGCAACACAATGACTGCACATTAAATTGATGGAAATCTGTACTGTGGTCCGATGAGTCCAAATTAAAGATTTTTGGTACCAACCACTGTTTCTGTGAGATGCAGAAAAGGCGAGCAAATGGATTATACATGTGCGGTGACTACCGTGAAGCATGGAGGAGAGGGTATGATGGTTTGGGGATATTTTGCTGGTGACACTGTTAATTTGTTCCAAATTCAAAGCACGCTTATGCACCATGCTATCACAGCTTTCTCCGATATGCCATCCCATTTGGTTTTCTCTTAGTGGTACCAGAAGAATTGCCTAAAACTTAACTCCAGACTACAAAAGGATTATATGACCAAGAAGGAGAGCGATGGACTGCTATATCAGATGACATGGCCTCCAAAATCACCCAACCTAAACCCAATTGAGATGGTTTGGAATGAATTGGACTGCAGAGTGAAGGCAAAATAGCCAACAAGTGCTCTGTACCTCTGGGAACCCATAACCAGTGACTACCTGATGAAGTTGCTTGAGAGATTGGTGTGTAAACATGCCATCAGAATAAAAGTGGGTATGTTGCGGAATCTAAGATTTAACATGTTCTGGTTTGTTTCACATGTTTCTTTACTCTTTGTCTCCATATGTCTTCCTTCATGGTTTTGCTTCAGTCTGAATTTACAATGAACACATTTCAGTATGTTCAACCATTGCATTATAGGGTTGTCCAAACTTCTGATCAGTACTATATATGGAACTGAACTAGGGATAATAGAATGAAAGAAGGACTTGGGTATACTGGTTACATGAAAGCTAGGCAGCACTTCTCAATGTCAAGCAGAAGCTGCAAAAGCAAATAAGACTAGGGTGTATGAAAAAAAAAAAAAAATTCAATGTAGTATTGCCCCTGTATAAATCTTTAAGAGGCTACATCCTAAATTAAAGGGGTTATCCAGTACTTGGACAACCCCTTCCTTATACAGCTCTGGCAAAAATTATGAGACCCCTGTAAAATGTTCAGTTTGTCTGTTTTTTTTTCTTTTTATAGGTATATTTTTGAGTAAAATGTAAATTGTTCTTTTATTCTATAAACTTGACAACATGTCTCCGAATTTCCAAGAAATAAATTTTGTATTTTTCTTCAGACAATGAAAAATGGTTAAAATAAAAAAAAAAAACCCAAAAAAAAACCAGGGCTTTCAGACCCCGAATAATGCAAAGAGAACAAGTTTATAATCATTTAGGAACAACAATAATAATGTTTTACCTCAGGAAGAGTTCAGAAATCAATATTTTGTGGAATAACCATGATTTTTAATCCCAGCTTTCATGCGTCTTGGCATGCTTTCCACCAGTCTTTTACACTGCTTCTGGCGCAAAAATGTTAGCAGTTCTTCTTTGTTTGATGGCTTGTGACCATCATCCTCTTGGTTACATTCCAGAGGTTTTCAATGGGGTTCAGGTCTGGAGATTGGGCTGCCCATGACAGGGTTTTGATGTGGTGGTCTTTTACTTTTTGCCAGAGCTGTATGAAACAAATCCCTACTGAAAATAAAAACTTCTTTATACTCCCTTCTTGAGCCAGCACTGTGCCAGATGCCAACTTACTATTCACACTTTCCTTGGACATCCCTGATTGACTCATAACACAAAAAAATGACATGCAAGTGCAAGCAGATGGGGCCCCCAGATAGCTGGAATGGTGCCAGTCCAGGAGGCAAGTAAAATTGGTTTTCATTTTCAGTGCAGTCTAGTTTCATTTAATCCCTTCATCAACTTGGAATTTTCCATTTTTGCATTTGTTTGCTCCTTTTCTTCCCAGAGCCGTGACTTTTTTTTAAAATTTTATTTTTCCATCAATTTGGCCATGTGAGGGCTTGTTTTTTGCAGGACGAATTATACTTTTGAACATCTCCATTGATTTTTACCGTATAATGTACTGTATATAAAGTGCAATTCCACATTTTTTTTTTTTGTTACTATGTTCGACGCTAAATGCTAAAACTAACCTGCCATTATGATTCTCCAGGTCATTACGAGTTTGCAGATACCAAACATAGGTTCTATTTTCACTTACGTGGTGAAGGGGGGGAAAAAAGGTGACATTTTCAGAGACCCATAGCGTCTACATATTTTGGGATCTGGGGCTGGGCTAGGTTAAGGCTTACTTTTTTCATGCCGAGCTGATATTTTTGATACCATTTTGGGGTAGATACGATCATTTTATTTTGTGCCTGTCATTGCATTTTATTGCAATGTTGCGACGACCAAAAAAACACAATTCTGGTGTTTTTTTTTTTTTTTCTCGCTTTGATGTTATAGTCGCATAGTTATTATGTAGGTTGAAACGAGACCTAGGTCCATCAAGTTCAACCTTTCTCCTCCAATTGTACATTTCGTCACTAATTTAACTATTAATAACTATAACCCGCAATTTTATTTGTATCAAGGAAATCATCCAGCCATTTTTTTAAAAGCTATTATGTCTCCCATTACTACCTTTTATGGTAGGGCATTCCACAGTCTGACTGCTCTAACTGTAAAGAACCCTTTCCTATTTAGCTGCTGGAATCACTTTCTTCCACCCTTAATGAGTGCCCCCTGATCCTTAGAATAGTCTTTGGAAGTAATAGTTCATGTGCCAGTGTTTTGTACTGGCCACATATATATATTTATATATGTAAATGAGATCCCCTTTGAGGATATGTGCACCTGCTGCGGATTCGCAGCAGTTTTCCATGCGTTTACAGTACCATGTAAACCTATGGAAAACAAAATCCGCAGTGCACATGCTGCGGAAAAAAACACGCTGAAATGTTTATTCTGCAGCATGTCAATGCTTTGTGCGGATTCCGCAGCGGTTTACACCTGCTCCATAATAGGAATCCGCAGGTGTAAAACTGCAGACGAAATCCGCACAAAAAAACGCGGTAATTCCGCAGGAAATCCGCAGTGCGGATTACCTGCGGATTTACCAAAATCAGTCTGGAAAAATCTGCAGCAAAATCCGCAGCGTGGGCACATACCCTGAGGCGTCTTTTTTCGAAGCTAAACAAGCCCAGCTTTTCCAAAGTCTCCTCATATGAGAGGCCTTCCATCCCTTGTAATAGTCTAGTTGCCCGTCTTTAAACAGATTCTAATTTCTGAATATAATTTTTTAAGTGTGAAGCCCAAAACTGGATCCCAAATTCTAGATGTGGCCTCACCAGTGATTAATAAAGGGGTAATAATATGTTGGTATCGTGGGATTTTAGCTCTGATTTTGTACATCCTAAAATCTTGTTTGCTTTTGCGGCTGCTGCTTGACATTGAGCACTGCTGCTCAGCTTACTTGTAACGAGAATACCCAAGTCCTTCTCCTGTTCTGTAGTCCAGAGAATACTCCCATTTAATGTATATGCAGTAATAATAATAATAATATAATAATAATAATTTTATTTATATAGCACCAACATATTCCGCAGCGCTTTACAACTTATAGAGGGGACTTGTACAGACAATAGACATTACAGCATAACAGAAATCACAGTTCAAAACAGATACCAGGAGGAATGAGGGCCCTGCTCGCAAGCTTACAAACTATGAGGAAAAGGGGAGACACGAGAGGTGGATGGTAACAATTGCTTTCGTTATTTGGACCAGCCATAGTGTAAGGCTCGGGTGTTCATGTAAAGCTGCATGAACCAGATAACTGCCTAAGTATGTAGCAGTACAGACACAGAGGCTATTGACTGCATAGAGTGTATGAGAACATGATGCGAGGAACCTCATTATGTTTTTTTTTTTTTTTTAATTTATTTTTTTATTTTTTTTTTTTTTTAGGCCACACAGGGATAGTTAGGTTAATGCGTTGAGGCGGTAGGCCAGCCTGAACAAATGCGTTTTTAGGGCACGCTTAAAACTGTGGGGATTGGGGATTAATCGTATTAACCTAGGTAGTGCATTCCAAAGAATCGGCGCAGCACGTGTAAAGTCTTGGAGACGGGAATGGGAGGTTCTGATTATTGAGGATGCTAACCTGAGGTCATCAGCGGAGCGGTGGGCACGGGTAGGGTGGTAGACTGAGACCAGAGAGGAGATGTAGGGTGGTGCTGAGCCATGGAGTGCTTTGTGGATGAGGGTGGTAGTTTTGTACTGGATTCTGGAGTGGATGGGTAGCCAGTATAATGACTGGCACAAGGTAGAGGCATCGGTGTAACGGTTGGTGAGGAATATGATCCTGGCTGCAGCATTCAGGACAGATTGGAGCGGGGAGAGTTTGGTAAGAGGGAGGCCGATTAGTAGAGAGTTACAATAGTCCAGACGAGAATGAATAAGAGAGACCAGTTTTTGCAGAGTCGAAAGTAAGAAAAGGGCTAATTCTAGAAATATTTTTGAGATGCAGATAAGAAGAGCGAGCCAGTGATCGGATGTGGGGGGTGAACGAAAGCTCGGAATCAAGGATGACCCCAAGGCAGCGGGCATGTTGCTTGGGAGTAATGGTGGAACAGCACACGGAGATGGCAATGTCAGGCAAAGGTAGGTTAGTAGAGGGAGAAAACACGAGTAGTTCAGTTTTTGACAGGTTCAGTTTCAGATAGAGGGAGGACATGATGTTAGAGACAGCGGTAAGACAATCACTGGTGTTTTCTAAGAAGGACGGAGTGAAAGCAGGAGAAGAGGTGTATAATTGGGTGTCGTCAGCATAGAGATGGTACTGGAAACCAAATCTACTGATTGGAGCAATAGGATTACTCCGTCCTAGAAGCATTACTCTGCATTTATCTACATTAAATCTCATTTGCCAAGTGTTTGCCCATTCAGTCATCTTACTCAGATTGTTTTGCAATATTGTAATGTCAAGGTCAGATTTTAATATCCTACATATACATACTTACCAATCAGACTTTTTTTTATGTTGATTGGCCGTGTCTGAAAGCAATGTCAAACGTATTCATTTTTATTGTTTTATTTTGAATGGTGCAAAAGGTGGGTGATTTAAACTTTTATTTTAATAAATATTTTTAAAAACTTTTTTTTTTTACTTTTCACTTGCCTTAATAGTCCCCTTGGGAGAATTGAAGCTATGATCGTCCGATTGCTTGTGCTACACATAGCAGCGCTCCAGCCCTGCTATGTGTAGCAGAAATGATCATCTGCTATGAGCATCGACCATATGACGGACCATGTGACCCGTTGCTCTGCTGATGCCGCTCCCCCACCTCCCCACCACAGTCGGTACATCCAGACTATAAGATGCACCCCCCTTTTTCCTCCACATTTTTGGAGGAAAAAAGTGCGTCTTAGGCCATGTGCACACGTTCAGTATTTTTCGCGGTTTTTTTCACGTTTTTTCGCTATAAAAACATGATAAAAACGCAAAGAAAATGCAAAAAACCCGCTTACATATGCCTCCCATTATTTTCAGTGTATTCCGCGTTTCTTGTGCAAATGTTGCATTTTTTTTCCGCGAAAAAATCGCATCGCAGAAAAAAAAGCAACATGTTCAATAAATTTGCGGAATTGCGGGGATTCCGCACACCTAGGAATGCATTGATCTGCTTACGTTCCGCATGTGGCTGTGCACACCATGCAGGAAGTAAGCAGATTATGTGCGGTTGGTACCCAGGGTGGAGGAGAGGAGACTCTCCTCCACGGACTGGGCACCATATAATTGGTAAAAAGAAAAATAATTAAAATAAAAAATAGTCATATACTCCCCTTCGATGGCCCCCGCAGTCTTCCCGCCTCTCAGCGGTGCACGCTACCGCTTCCGTTCCTATAGCTGGTGTGTGTGAAGGACCTGCGATGACATCGCGGTCACATGACCGCGATGTCATCGAAGGTCCTGCACACACACCATGTATAGGAACGGAAGCCGCTGAGGACATCGGCTGTCGGCAGGTGAGTATAACCATTTTTTTTATTATTTTTAAACATTCTATCTTTTACTATTGATGCTGCATCTATAGTAAAAAGTTGGTCACACTTGTCAAACACTGTGTTTGACAAGTGTGACCAACCGGTCAATCAGTTTTCCAAGCGATGCTACAGATCGCTTGGAAAACTTTAGCATTCTGCAAGCTAATTACACTTGCAAAATGCTAAAAAAAAAAAACTGCGAAAAAACCTGGGAAAAAACGCAAAAAGAAACATGCGGATTTCATGCATAAAATTTCCGGTTTTCTTCAGGAAATTTCTGCAAGAAATCCTGACGTGTGCACATACCCTTAAAGTCTGAAAAATACGGTAAGTTTTTTTTTTTTTCTATTTTTACAAGAAAAAAAAAGAAAAGCAAAACAAATATTCCCCCCCCCCCAAAAAAAAAAAAAGAAAAATTCCCACATATTATAGTGCTGCATTTTACCAGATAGCTTTGATTAGCTCAATGTTAAGACCAAAATAAAATCAATAATACAACACAAGAAAATAGTCTGATATCCAACTTTTTTCTTACTTATCTTATCTAAACTGGTTATTAAGGTACCGTTACACTAAACGACTTACCAACGATCACGACCAGCGATACGACCTGGCCATGATCGTTGGCAAGTCGTTGTGTGGTCGCTGGGGAGCTGTCACACAGACAGCTCTCTCCAGCGACCAACGATCAGGGGAACGACTTCGGCATCGTTGAAACTGTCTTCAACGATGTCGAAGTCCCCCTGCAGCACCCGGGTAACCAGGGTAAACATCGGGTTACTAAGTGCAGGGCCGCGCTTAGTAACCCGATATTTACCCTGGTTACCATTGTAAAAGTAAAAAAAAAAAAAACACTACATACTCACATTCTGATGTCTGTCACGTCCCCCGCCGGCGTCCACAGGGTTAAAACTGCTTTCGGCAGGAGCGCTTGCTAATGCTGCGCTGCTGCCGAGAGCTTCCTGCACTGAATGTGTCAGTGCCGGCAGTAACAGCGGTGACGTCACCGCTGTGCTCTGCTTTACGGCCGCCGCTGACACAGTCAGTGCAGGAAGCTCTCGGCAGCAGCGCAGCATTAGCAAGCGCTCCTGCCAAAAGCAGTTTTAACCCTGTGGACGCCGGGGGACGTGACAGACATCAGAATGTGAGTATGTAGTGTTTTTGTTTTTTTGTTTTTTAACTTTTACAATGGTAACCAGGGTAAATATCGAGTTACTAAGCGCGGCCCTGCACTTAGTAACCCAATGTTTACCCTGGTTACAAGTGAACACATCGCTGGATCGGTGTCACACACGCCGATCCAGCGATGACAGCGGGTGATCAGCGACGAAATAAAGTTCTGGACTTCTAGCTCCGACCAGCGATATCACAGCGGGATCCAGATCGCTGCTGCGTGTCAAACACAACGAGATCGCTATCCAGGACGCTGCAACGTCACGGATCGCTGTCGTTCTCGTTGGAAAGTTGCTCAGTGTGAAGGTACCTTATGTGTCATTCAAAGTATGCACAAGACCTTGAAGTCCTCCCAAGAAATGTTTTATTTACTTAAACCTGTCTAAATACGTGTGTTGCGCAATAAAATTCTCACCAATCTCTGCCTTCCCCATTTTCAAGTGCTGCATCTGTCCTCTTCTCATTCATATGACTACAATTCCGACTCGACTGCCTTTTACAATGTAATTCTATGGGACGTTAGAATGAGGCTCTTTAGGCTTGTATTGTAATAGCGACTTCCTGTTTACATGCAGAGCAGTGTGATCCAGGTAGTCAGCATATTAGTGGCATGATGGGAAAGATGGTGATGGGGGGGGGGGGGGGGGTACTTTATTGCAGAGAGATTTAGCTAAAAAAAAAAAAAAAAAAAATCTTATAATTTAAGTTTTATATGTTTGCAAAATTAAGATTTATGACTGATACAAGTTAATGTGTAGAAGTTCTGTCCAGGGAATAAAAATGGTTAATAATCTTTGCTATTTTTATGGATGATGCTGACTCTACAGCAAACAATAAGATTTTCTTCCATCTCCTTGCTAGAGCCAATGATCGGACCCCATTACACTGCTTAGATAGACATCCAAGTCAGCAGCATGTTGTAGCTACAGGCGGTCAGGATGGCATGCTTTGTATCTGGGATGTCAGACAGAGCCGAATACCGATATCACTCCTTAATGCCCATGATGCAGAGAGTAAGTAGTCACCGTCACAGCGTCATTATCTGGCCCTACTTTAGAGAATAAATAAAATAATTTTCTGCTCTTCTTTTGTAGTGTGGGAAGTCCATTTCCATCCTTCAAAACCGGATCATTTATTCACGTGTTCTGAAGATGGGTCTTTGTGGCACTGGGATGCTTCAGCTGACGTTAGGGAAAGACCCTCATTTCTTTTGGGTGAGTATCCAGCTGGTAAATGTTGGGGAGTTATCCCAGAACTACATAAAAGAAATACTAAGCACAGAACAATAATAATGGAAGACTTGGCATTAGCTGCTCGATTGATGCAGATGGAGAATAAACTGACACCCTCACTGGTTGCTGTAATGATTGTGCTGTGATGTTTTTCTAATAGATGACAGCATATTTCCCTTACTCTAGTCTATGAGAACAGACAACGAACTGAAGGTCTGGGTGCACGAAACAGCACCTATAGCCCATTCATTCTAGCAGTCTGAGAAGTCTCCCTTGCCTGATCTGCCCTGATCACTTATGACAAATCTGATTACTTTTACTTTTTTATTTCACAGGAGGAAGAGGAAGTGTGAACCCGTCTCGTAGTACTGTGGGCCAGTCTTTTAGTCAATCATTAATGACCGCTTGGCTAAACAGTGATCCCACAAAAGGACACCTAGAAATTAACAACCTCCTACCCAGCAGTACTCTATCTGTAAACAGCCTGGATGTTTTAGGAGAATATCTTGTCTGTGGTACTGATGCAGAATCTATCTACGTTCTCAAGCGACCATTTGCATAAGGCACAAAAAACTGAACCAATCGAGGGGTCAGAGAAGCTAAAATGAAGATTCGGTCGCTGTAGACTGGACACACTTGCGCAATGTTAATATTTTTATGCCGTTTACATTATAGTACTATAAGAAGAATTAAATGACTCAACTGTCAGTTATATTTGTTTAAAAGAAAAAAAAAGTGACGTTGTTCTACAAAGTATAAACATACAAAGTTTTATTTGCACTTCCTGTAAAATATAGAACACTAACATAATTGTCCCTATAGATATTCCACTCGGTACCGTATTTTTAGGACTATAAGACGCATCGGACCATAAGATGCACATAGGTTTTAGAGGAGGAAATTAGGAACAAAAAAATTGAAGCAAAAAATGGTTAATTCTGTACTGTAATATATCCCCTTATCCTGGTATATATGGTCCCCTCATCCCCATTCTGATACATATGGCCCCTCATCCCTATCCTGGTATGCATGGCCCCTTCCTTATCCTGGTATGCACGACCCCATCCCGGTCCTGGTATGCACGTCCCCATCCCAGTCCTGGTATGATTGGCCCCATCCTTTTTCTGGTATAAATGGCCCCATCCTGTTCCTGATGTGATTGGTTCCATCCTTTTTCTCTTCGCCACGACAGCACCCACTTGAGAGAGGGGATCCGCCCCTAGGAACAGGAAACCCTATGGAGAGATAAAAGGGGCGGTCCCCCTCGCTCCCACAGTTGGTTTCCTGTTCCTACGGGAGACGCGTGGAGAGAAGAGGATACCCAGCCTGGATGCCGCTTGCGCGGTTTACCTTTATGGGACGGCAAGGGCTCCAGAAGCTGGAAGCAGCGTCGGGGGTCCTATGGTAGCTTCCCCCCTCTGCTGGCAGGTACCGTGAGGCCAGGTCCGGGGAGTCGCCTGGCTCACGAAAATTCACCCAGCCGACCTGCAGGGACCGAAACGCTGGGGTAAGGTGATCCTGCGGCGCCATCTCGGATGGTGCGCAGGCAGCGTGGGTCCGGTGTATTATCCCCCGGAAGCAGTACCGCAAACTTCCGGGGTGACTCAGGAGAGACGGCGCCTGCGCTGATGCTGGTGGCGGCGCAGGCGCATACAGAATGGCCGCAACCCGGATGTAGCAGTCACTTCCGGGTACGGCAGGAAGCAAGATGGCGGCCCCCATTAGAAAAGGACGCCGGCACTGATCCTCCGGCGTCCATCATGGCATCTCCACAGGACCCAGCGATGGCTTCATCCGAAGTCACCGCTATTACACCTGTCAGCCGCACAAGCAGCAGCCGCAGGTCTTCTTCTAAAAGCGCCAGAGAAAAAAAGTCGGGCCGGTCAGTTCCATCTGTGCCTCCGTCTCCTCCTCATCAGCCGGTATTGTAAAAAAAAAAAAAAAAAAACAACCTCACTGGGTGAGTGTGTGTCTATGCCCTTTTACGCTGATTACACTTCCCCTCTGTGTCTATATTTCCTAGGCAAAAAGAACGGGGAAAACAAAACACATACAATGTGCGATATGCTCTCAGCCGCTCCCTGATAATTATTTAAAGAAACTGTGCCAACCTTGCATCGAATCCACCTTACGTGAGGAATCTTCAGTAAGGTCGGAAGATATTAGGAGTATGATTAGAGAAGAATTGCGGGCCTTCCAAAGCTCAGAAAAAATTCCCGAGAGTAGGAGAAAATATAATTCCCCTAGGTCTGAACAGTCCTCTGATATTGAAGATTCGGATGGTTCCCAAAAGATCATTTCCTCAGATGATGAGAGAGATACATGCTTTCCCACAGATAGTATCGATAATTTAGTAAGATCAGTTTGTAACACCATGGGTATTGAGGAAACAAAAACCCCTAAAACTCCACAGGACGTGATGTTTGCAGGCCTGTCAGAGAAGAAAAAACCTTCTTTTCCTGTGATTCCAGCAATAAAGAATGTAGTTAAAAAGGAGTGGGAAAGCCAGGGACAAAGAGGATTACCGTCTTCATCAAAAAGACGCTATCCCTTTAACGATGAAGATTTCTCCATATGGTTGAAAGCCCCGAAGGTGGATGCAGCAGTGGCCTCCACTTCTAGAAAATCTTTATTACCCGTGGAAGATTCCGGTTCCTTGCAAGACCCGCTTGACCGGAAGGCCGATACCCTCCTAAAGAGGGCATGGGAATCCTGTACTGGAGCCTTCAGGCCGGCTATATCAGCCACATGCACTGCCAGGTCCATGTTGGTCTGGTTGAACGATTTAGAAGAGGGATTAAAAAGCGGCCTTTCCCGAGATAGATTAATCTCTTCCTTGCCGTTAATTAGAGGAGCTAGAGCCTTTTTAGCGGATTCCTCAGCTGATTCTATACGGCTAGCGGCCAAATCGGCAGGTCTGACTAACGCGGCTCGTCGAGCCTTATGGCTAAAGGGGTGGAAAGGAGATCCCCAAACAAAGTCTAAGTTATGCGGTCTTCCCTGCCAGGGTGAGTACCTATTTGGTACTAAGTTAGACGAAATATTAACTAAAGCAGGTGAGAGGAAGAAGGGGTTCCCCAATAACACTTATCTTCCATCCTACAGGAGAGCGTTCCGAAAGCCCATGTTTAATAGGAAAAAGGACTATAAAAACCAAGACCGCTGGGCTAATAAAGACTTTAAACAGAAAGGAGCGTTCTTCGGAAAGCGTCCATTTAAGCCTGAGGATAAACCCCGGTAGGACAGATCTACCCGTTGGTGGTAGGTTGTCTTTCTTTTCGTCACAATGGCTGACAATAACTTCTAATCCGTGGGCAACTAGCCTCATTTCTACAGGTCTAAAATTGAAATTTGCCCGAGTCCCTCCAGACTCATTTCTATTGACTTCCTTAAGGTCTCAATCACAACAAGAGGCCTTGGAACAAGAAATAATAAATCTCCTGTCCAAAGGAGTACTAGTGGAAGTCCCTTTTCATCAAAGAGGAAGAGGTTTTTATTCCCCTTTATTTTTGATTCCGAAACCAGACGGATCGTTTAGAACAATAATTAACCTGAAAAGACTAAACGTCTTTCTAGAAAACCAAACCTTTAAAATGGAATCTATACGATCAACTATTAAGCTTCTGTTTCCCCATTGCTTTATGGCAGTGCTTGACCTTAAAGATGCGTATTATCATCTACCAATCTTCATTGAGCATCAGCAATTTCTTCGGGTGGCAGTTATGATGGGAGGTCAAGTAAGGCATTATCAATATACAGCAATGCCCTTTGGACTGTCGATAGCCCCGAGAGTCTTCACAAAATTAATGTCGGAAGTAATGTCATACTTGAGATTAAAAGACACACTTGTAATACCATATTTAGATGACCTTTTGATAGTGGGTAACTCCTTTTCCCAATGCCATCAGCGAGTACTTGATACAATTTCATCCCTGCAGGAATTAGGGTGGTTAGTAAACTGGGAAAAATCCAGATTATCCCCCACAACTCGACAAACATTTCTAGGCCTTATTCTAGACTCTACAAGTCAGAGGTGCTTTCTTCCTGACTCTAAACAAATAGCAATCATAAACAAAGTACAATCGGTGATTAATAACCCCCTAATTTCCCTAAGAGAAGGGATGTCCCTTCTGGGTTCTTTCACATCGTGTATCCCAGCTGTCCCATGGGCTCAATACCATAGTAGAAAATTACAGTACAACATTCTGCAACAAGAAGAGAGGTTACAAGGCCAATTAGATAGCAGATTATCTTTACCAACAGACGTGTTAAATTCCCTTACCTGGTGGTTAGATCACAATCATTTTACCAGTGGGGTTCCCTGGGTGATTAAACCTTCAAAAACAATCTTTACCGATGCCAGTCCTAGTGGTTGGGGAGCACACTTAGGAGATCAAATAGCTCAAGGTCTGTGGTCTCTTGAAGAATCGAACGATTCTTCTAATAAAAAAGAACTGAAGGCTATCTATTATGCCATATGTAAATTTCTTCCACAGCTACACGGAAAGCATACAAGAATCCTTTCAGACAACATGACAGCGGTGGCATACTTAAATCACCAAGGGGGAACGAGATCAGAAGCTCTCATGTTTATAGCTGGCAACATTCTATCCATAGCAGAGGAGCACCTTCTATCCTTGTCAGCACTGCACGTAAGAGGAGTCGACAATCCAAGAGCGGATTTCCTCAGCCGCCACACTCTTCGCCAAGGAGAGTGGGTTCTCAGCCGACGTATCTTTTTAATGATAGTCAAAAAATGGGGCACTCCCGAGATAGACCTTTTTGCGACGAGACGCAACAGACAAGTCAAAAGGTTCGCTTCATTGTTCCGATCCGACAATCCAGATATCTTCGATGCTCTGCAAGTCCCATGGACATTCCAGAAAGCATATGCCTTTCCCCCTCTAATACTTCTTCCAACGGTAATCAGGAAGATAAGGGAGGACAGAGCAAACGTGATCTTAATAGCTCCGTTTTGGCCCAAGAGGCCATGGTTTTCCTGGCTGAGAGCCATGTCAATCTCAGACCCGTGGATCCTTCCGGAGGATCAGGATCTGCTCTCTCAAGGCCCCTTCAACCACCCTCAGGTGAAGGGTCTGCGGTTGACAGCCTGGCATTTGAGAGGCAGCTGCTAAAAATGAGAGGGTTCTCTAACAAAGTAATTGACACTCTGCTACTGAGTAGGAAGAAATCCACCACATCCATTTATGTGAGAGTGTGGAAAAAATTTTTAAACCTCTACCCAACAGCACTATCAAACAAAATTCATATCCCTATGATTCTAGAATTTCTTCAAAAAGGACGCGATTTAGGTCTGGCAGTCAGTACCTTAAAAGTACACATTTCTGCGCTTGGTGCTTTATATGGTCACGATATTGCAGGTGACAGGTGGGTAGCTAGATTTATCGCAGCTTGCCAAAGATCAGAAACAGTCCAAATTCCCCATGTACCACCTTGGGATGTTAATTTGGTCCTCGAAGCTCTGACAGACCACCCCTTTGAGCCACTACATTCAGCTCACATAAAACATGTCTCCATCAAGACAGCTCTCCTTGTTGCTTTGGTGTCAGCTAGAAGAGTAAGTGACATACAGGCATTATCGATAGATCCACCATTTATGTCTGTATATCCAGATAGAATTGTCCTGAAAACAGACCCTTCCTACTTGCCCAAAGTATGTACTAAATTTCATAGATCACAGGAAATTTTTCTTCCCTCCTTCTATGATAACCCTACGAATCAGGAAGAACAAAAATACCACACATTAGATGTGAGGAGAGCCATATTAGCCTATTTAGACAGAACTAGCACCTGGAGGAAGAGCAGGGCTCTCTTTATTTCCTTCCAGGGCCATAGGAAAGGAGATGGAATCACGAAGGGTACTTTATCTCGGTGGATTCGGGATGCAATATGTCTGGCCTATTCATCCAAAGGGGAGAACCCGCCTGAGACCGTAAAAGCACATTCCACTCGGGCGATAGCATCATCCTGGGCCGAGCGAGCGGAAGTTCCAATAGAACTGATATGTAAGGCCGCAACCTGGGCTTCTCCTACTACATTCTATAATCACTATAGATTGGATTTGTCTTCCTCATCTGACCTGTCCTTTGGTAGATCAGTTCTTAACACTGTGATCCCTCCCAAATGACTATCTCTGAAAGTCTCTCAAGTGGGTGCTGTCGTGGCGAAGAGAAAACACCGGATTACGTACCGGTAATGCTCTTTTATAGAGCCACGACAGCACCCCTTTACTTCCCACCCTATTAAGTTATTTTTATAAAAGCACGATTAAGGGTGTTTTTGGTTCTTATAGTTAGTCATACTAAATTAACTAATGATAATTGATGAAATCATATTGCCTACTAAATCTGGTGGGCGGTTCCTCGCAATCTCTGTAACCCAACTGTGGGAGCGAGGGGGACCGCCCCTTTTATCTCTCCATAGGGTTTCCTGTTCCTAGGGGCGGATCCCCTCTCTCAAGTGGGTGCTGTCGTGGCTCTATAAAAGAGCATTACCGGTACGTAATCCGGTGTTTTCTTTTATAACACTATGTAACACAATTTTTGTTCCTGGCTTCCAAGTGTATTATTTCAACTGCTTATGTTTAAATACTATAGAAAAACGACTACATTCAGCACAAACTTTGATTTTATGAAGACAGGCCAGAAAAATTTCGTATTTATTGTGTCAAAAAAGAAAATTACACTATAACAACAAATTTTTATTTATTTTTTTCTTCCTGGGTCCAAAGTGTGTTTTCCTAACCCATTATGTCTAAAACAAATAGAAAATAGTTGTTGTCCCACAAAAACTTTGCTTCTGTGATCAGGACAATGAAATTTTAAAATTTGTCTGTTTTCGTGAAAATTCTCCATTTGTATTCAGTACTGAGTAGTCTTCATTGTCCTGATCACAGAAGCAAAGTTTTTGTGGAACAACTATTTTCTATTTGTTTTAGACATAATGGGTTAGGTAAACACACTTTGGACCCAAGAACAAAAAATAAATACAAGTTTGTTACATAGTGATTGGTCCCATTAGGAAAGATTAAAAAAAAAAAAAAAAATACACTCACCTACACGGCGCTCCCTCGCAGAGTCCTGCTCCGGTGCCAGCAGCTGTTTAATGCTTGTAAGCAGCGCATGGCAGGGATGTCATGCGCTGCCGGAATACTCACCGGGACCATTCATCGCAGAGAGCGGTGAGTATCCATTCCTCTTCAGTAGCGCGCAGTGTCAGCTAGCAGCTTCCTGCTGCTGCCAGCGTTCACGTGTGCTGTGTAGGTGAGTGTAATTTTTTTGTTTGTTTGTTTTTTTTCATCTTTCCTGATGGGGCCATGCATACCAGGAACGGGATGGGGCCAATTATAAAAGAAAGATGGGACCAATCATACCAGGAACAGGATGGGGCCATTTATAAAAAAAAAAATGAATATGCATTGCCCTCCACGCTCATGAATGTGGAATGCAGTGCATATTCATTTCTCTTCAGCAGCGGGCACAGAAGTTAGCTGGAGCCACCGCCGAAACCGCGCCCCCACCTTCCCACCACAGCCAGATCCCATACATCCAGACTATAAGACGCACCCCCCATTTTCCTCCACATTTTGGGAGTTAAAAAAGGACGTCTTATCCGAAAAATACAGTACTTTCTTTTGTCGCTGACTTCTCAGAGGTTCTGGTAATCATGGTGGGAGACTTCAATGCCTAGCCTCACCGCTACTGGAATAGATATAATTTGGGCTCTATTTCCCAGCATGCTAGTCCAACATCTCTACACCACCTGTGGTCAGAGGCTGGAGTGCTAGACATTTGGTGTCTTCATCACTCTTGCTACTCCTCTTCACATCATTCACTTTCACAAATAGATTTGGTACCGAACATATTTTGGGCTACATCAAATCTATGAAGTTCTTAACCAGAAATAGCTCAGACCTTGCACCTATGCTAATACAATTACAACTAAGTGAGACTGTCAAAGAGGAACAACCCTCTTTAATAGAAGAGGTGAGGGGTATGGTTCGCCAGGAGGTCCAATCATCCCTAGCATCCTTTTCCCTGTCCCTTCCGGTAGCCACCACCAGAGGTGGAAAAGAGGAAAAATTTCCATAGAGGAACGTTCGGAGTCTAAATACCAGGGAGGTCTGGGATCCTTCACTAGTGAATAGTGGAAAGAAGGTGAATTTGTGTCAGGGGCAGATCAGTCCCAGAGCGGTAAAAAGTATTATTTTGCATCAGAAGATCTAGAGTAACGTCTGACGGCGGTGAGAACCACTGAATGTGGGAGAGGAAGAAGTTGTCCAGAACACAGTTCAGGACGAAATGTTTGGGGGTCCAAGATCTCAGAAAAAAATTGTGTTTCTGGTACATGAAAATATCCAAAAGGTGATACTGGATGAGTGGGAACTACCAGAGAAGCGCTTGGTGCCACCCACAGAGCTGAAATGAAGGTTCCCACTTGGTGAGAAAATATCCAAATGCTGGATGGAGGTACCAAAGGTGGATATTCAAGTGGCAAAAAAAACAATCTTGCCCTTTGAGGTTTCCTCCCAATTACAAGAGACAGCCTGCTGAAGAAGTCGTGGGAAATGTTTGCGGTGTTGTTAGATGTGAACGTGGGATCTACCTGTGTAGCCAGGTCAATGTTCCGATGGCTAAATCAGCTGGAGGAACACCTCAACATGGGTACCTCGAGAAAAGTTGTTGGGATCTATACCTCTCTTAAAGAAAGCCATGGGGTTCATGGCCGACGCTTCCGCAAAATCGGTAAAGATGGCAGCTAGAGCTTCGGTCTTGTTGAACTCGGCCAGAAGAGCAGACTGGCTGAAGTTCTGGAGCAGAGACATAGCCTCAAAGGTTAAACTTTGCTGTATCCCCTTCAAAGGGGAATGTGTTTAGGCAGGCCCTGGACGAATTACTAGAGAAAGCAACAGACAAGAAGAAGGTGCTGCCAGAACCCAAAGTGGCCAAGAAGCGGTCCTTTCGTTCCCTTCAGAATCAACCATCCTCATATAGGGGAAAGGGGAAGACCAGACACTAGAGCTATCCCAAGGGAGGTAGAGGCAGAAACATCTTACTTAACCAGGGACAATGTCAAGATAAACAATGACGTCGGATCTCCGGGTTCCTCCCCAATGGGAACGTCTTACCTTGAACCAATGGGTGAGACAATCAATCCAGACTGGGGTAAAAATAGAGTTCTCTTCCAGACCTCCACAAGTATTGAGAAAAACTTCCCTACCATCTCAGGAGTTACAAAGCGCCTTAACGACGGTTCTCCAAAAGTTACTTTCAGATGGGGTGATATCTTCAGTTCCAGAAATGGAGTGCAGAACAGGACATTATTCGTGTGTGTTTCTGTTTGGAAAAAAAAAACAATGGAACACACAGAATGATAATCTAAAACATCTGAATATGTATGTAAAGTACAAGAGGTTGAAGATGGAATCATTAAAAAGCACCATTCCATTGGTAGGCCGAGATTTTGTAATGGCGACTATAGATCTTCTGGATGTTTACTATCACATCCCCATTCACACAAAGCATTGGAGATATCTGAGATTTGCGGTAGCTCAGGGACGACAGGTACATCACTACCAGTTCAATGTCCTCCTGTTTGGCATTTCTTCTGCACCACAGATCTTCACCAAAATAGAGGTGATAGCAGCTATCCGAAACAGAAACATCTGTATCGTGTCTTACCTAGACGACATGCTACTCCTAGATCAATCTGAAGTGGTTCTCAAAAGCCAAATCCAGGAAGTTATGGATGTTCTAACATCATTAGGATGGTTGTTAAGCTATCAAACATCCAACCTGGATCCATCCACCAGAAAACTTCTTGGAATTAATGTTGGACTTGCAAGACCAGATGTCTCATCTTCCAAAAGAGAAACAAATTCTGATGCAGTCCAAGATGACAGACTTACGGGGTCAACGGAATGTATCTATCAAATCAGCAATGTCGGCACTAGGATCCATGACTTCCCGCATTCCAGCGGTAGCTTGGGCCCAGGCCCATACAAGATGCTTGCAGTCCCACATTGTATCTTGCTAGGGCGGTGTCCTGGGGTCACTGAACAAGACTATTCGCCTGCCAGGATGAGTCAAAGCTTCCCTCAGCTGGTGGCTCAAACCCAAGAATTTGGCCAGGGGGAGGCTTGGAATCAAAATCCCCATTCAACCGTCGCAGATGCCAGTGGGAAAGGGTGGGGAGTCACTGTCTCCCATGCCACATTCCAGGGGATATGGTGCCAGGATGTTAGTCTTAGTTCTTCCAACTTCAGGGAGCTGACAGCAGTAGAAGAGGCTCTAATGGCAGCAGTAGACTTGGTAAAAGGGACTTATATAAAGGTCTATCCATACAATATGACTACTGTAGCACATCTTCGACACCAAGGGAGTACGATACACAAAAGTCTGAAGGTGATTTCTACCAGGATCTTTGCTTGGGCGGAACAACACGTGTTATCCCTGTCTGCATTCCATCTAAAAGGATTGGCCAACGTGCAAGCAGATTTCCTCAGCAGGAAAATTATACATCCTGGAGAATGGAGCGTAGCTGCCACAGCCTTTCAGAGGCTAGCCGAAAAATGGGGTCTCCAAGAGGTTGACCTGTTTGCTACTCGTCTAAACACAAAAGTAAGCACTTTTCCCTAGATCCAGATGACACATGCATAGCGGTGGATGCTTTCGCCTACCGTTGGAACTTCAAATTGGCGTATGCCTTTCCTCCGATTCCTCTCCTACCAAGGATCAGGAGGGACAAGACAACGACCATTCTCGTAGTGGCTCATTGGCCAAAAAAAAGCTGGTTTAGCTCCCTGAATAGTATAAAGATAGATGGCCCGCTGGTTCTCCCAGCAACCATCTCCACTAGAGACCGATTTCTCACCCAGATCCTCAAGCCTTACAACTTGCAGCCTGGCTTCTGAATCCATCATCCTAAAGACTAGAGGCCTATCTGATAAGGTGGTAAAAACTGCAAAAAAACAGGAAACCAGTGACCAATGCCATATACAACAAGATATGGAAAACCTTCATGTCCTGGTGCGGTTCCAACCCACCAAATGTGTTGCATCCAGATGTGGCACAAATCTTCGATTCTTTACAAAGCGGGCTAGAGAAAGGTTTAAAGACTAGCACTCTAAAAGTCCAAGTTGCAGCCCTCAGCTCCTACTTCGATCAAACCCTAGCTGACCATCGCTGGGTAAGGTGATTAATGATCGCAGCCTCTCGTCTACAACCTAGAACTCCAAATCTGATCTAAACCTGGTACTTAAAGGCCTTACAATTCCTCCATTTCATCCTATAGAGACTATAGATATGGATAAATTTTCTAGGTGACTTTCCTGGTGGCCATCACAACAGCAAGAAGGGTAGGTGAACCACAGGCCCTCTCAATCCGAGAACCCTACTTAAGAATCTTAGAGGACAGAATTATTTTCCACCTACATCCATCTTTTTTTCACCTAAGGTCTCCTCGGAGTTCCATAGGTCCCAAGAAACCATATTACCTTTGTTTTGTCAAAACTTGTCCAATACTAAGGAAACAGAGTTCCATACTCTGTATTGTACAAAGAACAGTCCTTTAATATCTTCAAAAGTCAAAACCTTGGAGGAAGGACCAGAATGTCTTCATACAACACTTTGGGAAAAATAAAGGGAAAAGAACTTCCAAGAGCACGGTTGCGAGTTGGATTAAAAATGTCTTTTGCAGACTTCAACAGGTTTTCTTCAAGAATGGTCCTGTATTTGGCTCCATCCATCTTCCCATCCATTTTAACCACCTTCCCTGTCCCTGCTGAAGAAAAACAGGTCCAAACCATGATGCTGCCACCACGTTTGACAGTGGGGATGGTGTGTTCAGGGTGATGAGCTGTGTTGCCTTTACGCCAAATATATTGTTTGGCATCGTTGCCAAAAAGTTCGATTTTGGTTTCATCTGACCAGAGCACCTTCTTCCACATGTTTGATGTGTCTCCTAGGTGGCTTGTTGCAAACTTTTAATGATACTTTTTATAGATATCTTTGAGAAATGGCTTTCTTCTTGCCACTCTTCCATAAATACCAGATTTGTGCAGTGTACGATACGACTGACTGTTGTCCTATGGACAGACTGTCCCACCTCAGCTGTAGATCTCTGCAGTTCATCCAGAGTCATCATGGACCTCTTGGCTGCATCTCTGGTCAGTCTACTCCTTGTTTGAGATTTAAGTTTAGAGGGATGGCCGGGTCTTGGAAGATTTACAGTGGTATGATACTCCTTCCATTTCAATATGATCGCTTGCACAGTGCTCCTTGGGATGTTTAAAGTTTTGGAAATCATTTTGTATCCAAATCCAGCTTTAAACTTCTCCACAACAGTATCGCAGACCTGCCTGTTGTGTTCCTTGGTCTACATGATGCTCTCTGTGCTTCAAACAGAACCCTGAGACTATCACAGAGCAGGTGCATTTATACGGAGACTTGATTACACACAGGTGGATTATATTTATCATCATTAGGCATTTAGGACAACATTGGATCATTCAGAGATCCACAATGATCTTCTGGAGTGAGTTTACTGCACTGAAAGTAAAGGGGCCGAATAATATTGCACGCCCCACTTTTCAGTTTTTGAATTTCCACAAAAATTTAATTTTACCAATAAATTTCGTTCAACTTCACAATTGTGTTCCACTTGTTGTTGATTCTTCACCAAAAATTTACATTTGCTATCTTTATGTTTGAAGCATGATATGTGGGAAAAGGTTGAAAAGTTCCAGGGGGCCGAATACTTTCGCAAGACACTGTATTGTCTATGCAGTATATTGATTTGTGTGTGAAAATAGAGTCCAGAATGGCTTCTATGAATAAACTCTTCCAGCATTCAGCTGCAGTTTTAGCATTCCTTGCTGTTCCTTTAACTGCAGGAAGGTGAGAATGTTTTGAGGTTCCCTTCCTTTAGTTTGCATGTGTGGCTTATTGCTCCATATTTATTTATTTTTTATCACTTCCCATATAATATGTTTCTATATCTTCTTCATCCTCAGCCCTGTCACCATCTTGCTTTGTTTCAGAATCAATTTCACATACTTCCACCTCATCATGAGAATCAATCTCACCTTCTTATCCTAAATCCTCATGTAGTGTGGGGTTAGCATCATCATCATCTAACAGCATCTTCACTTCATCAACATGAAGGGGTTTTGACAAATCATACATTTTTCTTTCCATTTCAGCAGATAATCTGAAGCAAGAGCTAGAATATGTGTTAGGGAACAATGTGCCTGAGGAGCACACTTTCATTTGTTAAGAAAACTTTACTTATTTCTATGAAATATCCACAAACTTTGCACTACCCATTCATAAAACAAGCATAAAACAAATAACAATTGTGATTACTAAAAACATAAAATACCAACCTTATATAATGTGACGTGTTTGGGAACAATGTGAGAAGCCAGCAGTTATATCTGCTCTCCTGAGTCTCTGCAGTACAACTGTGATATCAAGTTTCACAAAGCATCAAGCGTCAGGAAGGTATTTGAGGAATGGGGGATTTCCTGACAATCTGGTGAGGAGGGACAAATGAAACTAAAAGAGTTGCACCTGTCAGATCACTTGTTCCTGATGGAGGGTTAACCACTGTCAAGAGATCAAAATTCACTGACTATCCATAATCAAAATGTCTCCCAAATATATAACTAATTTCACTGTCTAAACCAATTGGAATAATATTAGAATATATAACATTATTGTTAATTTTAAAACCAATACGCATGGATTCAAAACACTATTTACAAGCTATATCTTATGTAACACCTAACAGGGCTGGTTGATTATAAAGGATCAACCCATCGTAGTTGATATGTGATTATTCCAATTTATAAATGTCAGT
Organism: Ranitomeya variabilis; assembly: GCF_051348905.1. Taxonomy (NCBI): domain Eukaryota; kingdom Metazoa; phylum Chordata; class Amphibia; order Anura; family Dendrobatidae; genus Ranitomeya; species Ranitomeya variabilis. The sequence continues at coordinate 645,815,933 of NC_135233.1, read as the reverse complement.
TCAAATACAGTTAGGTCCATATATATTTGGACAGAGACAACATTTTTCTTATTTTGGTTATAGACAATACCACAATGAATTTTAAACAAAACAATTCAGATGCAGTTGAAGTTCAGACTTTCAGCTTTCATTTGAGGGTATCCACATTAAAATTGGATGAAGGGTTTAGACGTTTCAGCTTCTTAACATGTGCCACCCTGTTTTTAAAGGGACCAAAAGTAATTGGACAGATTCAATAATTTTAAATAAAATGTTTATTTTTAGTGCTTGGTTGAAAACCCTTTGTTGGCAATGACGGCCTGAAGTCTTGAACTCATGGACATCACCAGACTCTGTGTTTCCTCCTTTTTGATGCTCTGCCAGGCCTTCACTGCAGTGGTTTTCAGTTGCTGTTTGTTTGTGGGCCTTTCTGGCTGAAGTTTAGTCTTTAACAAGTGAAATGCTGCTCAGTTGGGTTGAGATCAGGTGACTGACTTGGCCATTCAATAATATTCCACTTCTTTGCTTTAATAAACTCCTGGGTTGCTTTGGCTTTATGTTTTGGGTCATTGTCCATCTGTAGTATAAAACGACGACCAATCAGTTTGGCTGCATTTGGCTCGATCTGAGCACACAGTATGGCTCTGAATACCTCAGAATTCATTCGGCTGCTTTTGTCCTGTGTCACATCATCAATAAACACTAGTGACCCAGTGCCACTGGCAGCCATGCATGCCCAAGCCATCACACTGCCTCTGCCGTGTTTTACAGATGATGTGGTATGCTTTGGATCATGAGCTGTACCACGCCTTCGCCATACTTTTCTCTTTCCATCATTCTGGTAGAGGTTGATCTTGGTTTCATCGGTCCAAAGAATGTTCCTCCAGAACTGTGCTGGCTTTTTTAGATGTTTTTTTCAGCAAAGTCCAGTCTAGCCTTTTTATTCTTGATGCTTATGAGTGGCTTGCACCGTGCAGTGAACCCTCTGTATTTACTTTCATGCAGTCTTCTCTTTATGGTAGATTTGGATATTGATACGCCGACCTCCTGGAGAGTATTGGTCACTTGGTTGGCTGTTGTGAAGGGGTTTCTCTTCACCATGGAGATTATTCTGCGATCATCCACCACTGTTGTCTTCCGTGGGCGCCCAGGTCTTTTTGCATTGATGAGTTCACCAGTGCTTTCTTTCTTTCTCAGGATGTACCAAACTGTATATTTTGCCACTCCTAATATTGTAGCAATTTCTCGGATGGGTTTTTTCTGTTTTCGCAGCTTAAGGATGGCTTGTTTCACCTGCATGGAGAGCTCCTTTGACCGCATGTTTACTTCACAGCAAAACCTTCCAAATGCAAGCACCACACTTCAAATCAACTCCAGACCTTTTATCTGCTTAATTGAGAATGACATAACGAAGGGATTACCCACACCTGTCCATGAAATAGCCTTGGAGTCAATTGTCCAATTACTTTTGGTCCCTTTAAAAACAGGGTGGCACATGTTAAGGAGCTGAAACTCCTAAACCCTTCATCCAATTTTAATGTGGATACCCTCAAATGAAAGCTGAAAGTCTGAACTTCAACTGCATCTGAATTGTTATGTTTAAAATTCATTGTGGTAATGTCTATAACCAAAATAAGAAAAATGTTGTCTCTGTCCAAATATATATGGACCTAACTGTACACTGCTCAAAAAATAAAGGGAACACTTAAACAACAGAATATAACTCCAAGTAAATCAAACTTCTGTGAAATCAAACTGTCCAGTTAGGATGCAACACTGTTTGACAATCAATTTCACATGCTGTTGTGCAAATGCAATAGACAACAGATGGAAATTATTGGCAATTATCAAGACACACTGAATAAAGGAGTGGCTGTGCAGGTGGGGACCACAGACCACATCTCAGTACCAATGCTTTCTGGCTGATGTTTTGGTCACTTTTGAATGTTGGTTGTGCTTTCACACTCGTAGCATGAGACGGACTCTACAACCCACACAAGTGGCTCCGGTAGTGCAGCTCATCCGGGATGGCACATCAATGTGAGCTGTGGCAAGAAGGTTTGCTGTGTCTGTCAGCGTAGTGTCCAGAGGCTGGAGGCGCTACCAAGAGACAGGCCAGTACACCAAGAGGCGTGGAGGGGGCCGTAGGAGGGCAACAACCCAGCAGCAGGACCGCTACGTCAGCCTTTGTGCAAGGAGGAACAGGAGGAGCACTGCCAGAGCCCTGAAAAATGACCTCCAGCAGGCCACAAATGTGCATGTGTCTGCACAAAAGGTTAGAAACTGACTCCATGAGGATGGTCTGAGTGCCTGACGTCCACAGATGGGGGTTGTTCTCACAGCCCAACACCGTGCAGGACGTTTGGCACTTGCTACAGAACACCAGGATTGGCAAATTCGCCACTGATACCCTGTGCTCTTCACAGTTGAAAGCAGGTTCACACTGAGCACATGTGACAGACATGACAGAGTCTGGAGACGCCGTGGAGAGCGATCTGCTACCTGCAACATCCTTCAGCATGACCGGTTTGGAAGTGGGTCAGTAATGGTGTGGGGTGGCATTTCTTTGGAGGGCCGCACAGCCCTCCATGTGCTCGCCAGAGGTAGCCTGACTGCCATTAGGTACCGAGATGAGATCCTCAGACCCTTTGTTAGACCATATCCTGGCACGGTTGGCCCTGGGTTCCTCCTAATGCAGGACAATGCCAAACCTCATGTGGCTGGAGTGTGTCAGCAGTTCCTGCAAGATAAAGGCATTGAAGCTATGGACTGGCCTGCCCGTTCCCCATACCTGAATCTGATTGAACAGATATGGGACATCATGTCTCGCACCACTCCTTTATTGCACCACAGACTGTCCAGGAGTTGGCGGATGCTTTAGTCCAGGTCTGGGAGGAGATCCCTCAGGACCATCCACTGCCTCATCAGGAGCATGCCCAGGCGTTGTAGGGAGATCATTCAGGCACGTGGCTGACACACACACTACTGTGTATCATTTCCTTGTCTTGAGTCATTTCCACTGAAGTTGGATCAGCCTGTAACTTCATTTTCCACTTTGATTTTGAGCATCATTCCAACTCCAGACCTCCGTGGGATATTAGTTGTGGTTTACGTTGATCATTTTTAGGTTTTATTGTTCTCAACACATTCCACTATGTAATGAATAAAGATTTACAACTGGAATATTTAATTCAGTGATATCTAGGATGTGGGATTTTAGTGTTCCCTTTATTTTTTTGAGCAGTGTATAATGATTAGGAATAATAATAATATAGTCCCATTTATATTAACATAATCAGACCTATTTTCTAATAATAGCTGATCCCTTCTAGCCTACGGCAATATTTGCCAAATTAGTAGTATTCATTTGGCAACCATTCAACTAAGATGGACTAATAGCCAAAAGCCCATAAGAAATAGAACTGATTAGATACAATCTTTCCTATGCTTGATGAACAGTAAAACTATTCTGTGGTAGATGATCAATTAACAGGATTGCCGCTAAACGCAAAGAGCACACAATAGATAATCACTGACCAACTAGCTGGTAGAAGCGCTAAGTCACTGGTCCTGAATCATCAGGGGCTAGCAGTGTAACAATAAGGTGAGCTAAGTGCATGATAATTTGTGATAACTTGCCACCATGATTACTGACCACAATTTCACATTAAAAAGCCCTTTTTTCACTTCTACTGTATTTCTTAGTCTCCTTAGGGAACTTGAACATGTGATCATCCAATTGCTTCTGCTGTACGTAGCTCTGCATGAGCACTACTATGTATAGCAAAAATCAGTCTCCTATGAATGTCAGCTACAGATTTTAAAAAAATACACAGGTGTAGCAGGATGTGAAACCCATTAATTTCTGTAATGTTCCCAAGTGTAAATCATAATGTCTTGGTGTCCTTAGATGAACATGGATGTTAGTATCAGTACAGTTTAGTTCACCCCCTCACCCCCAGGTCTTTTTTCATCTGCATGACCAGGCCACATTTTACAATTCTGACCACTGTTTTTTCTATATGGTTATAACTGGAACGCTTCAATGGATCCTGCTGATTCTGAGTGTTTTTTCATGACATATTGTACTTCATGATAGTGGTAACATTCCTTTGATATGACTTGCGTTTATTTTTTAAAAAATCTGAAATTCGGCGAAAATTGCTCAATTTTCAAACTTTTAATTTGTATGCCCTTACATCAGAGAGATATGTCACACAACACAGTTAACAAATAACATTGCCCTAATGTCTACTTTACATCAGCACAATTTTTGAAACATTATGACAACATACATGACAGAAAATACCCAAAAGTGACACCATTCTAAAAACTGCACCTTTCAAGGTACTCAAAACCACATTCAAGAAGTTTATTAACCCTCCAGGTGCTTCACAGGAATTAATGGAGTGTGGATGGAAAAAAAAGAACATTTAACTTTTTTTTAACAAAAATGATTTTTTTGGCCCCAATTTTGTTATTTTTACAAGAGTAACAGAGATAATGGATCCCAAAAATTGTTGTGCAATTTCTCCTGAATACGCTGATACCCCATATGTGGAGGAAAATCACTGTTTGGGTGTACGGCAGAGCTCAGAAGGGAAGGAGCACTGTTTGACTTTTTGAACGCAAAATTGGCTGGAATTGAGAGTGGAAACCATGTCGCGTTTGGAGAGCCCCTGATGTGCCTAAACAGTGGAAACTTCCCGTAAGGGACCCCAATTTGGAAATTAGACTTCTCAAGGAACTTATCTAGATATGTGGTGAGCACCTTGAACCCCCAAGTGCTTCACAGAAGCACTTTTAGTTCCAGTTTTTTTATTTTCACAAGGGTAAAAGGAGAAAATGGACCCAAAACATTGTTGTGCAATTTTTCCTGATACTGCAGATACCCAATAGGTGAGGGGAAACCACTGTTTGGGTGCACAACAGGGCTTGGAAGGAGCACCGGTTTGACTATTTGAACTTAAAATTGGATGTTTGGAAAGCCTCTGATGTGCTTAAACACTGGAAATCCCCCACAAGTGACCCTGTTTTATACACTAGACCCCCCCCCCCCAAGGAATTTATAGATATGTGAAGACCACCGTGAACCCCCAGGTGCCTCACAGAAAATTAAAATGTTGAGTCATGAAAATTAAAAAAAATGATTTTTCCAACAAAAATGATCATTTAGCCCCCAATTTTTTTTTATTTTTACAAGGGTAACAGGAGAAAATGGACCCCAAAATTTGTTGCACAATTTCACATAAGTACGCTGATACCTAATATATGTGGGAGAAAACTACTGTTTGGGAACCCCTCAGGGCTCGGAAGTGAATTATTGACATTTTGGAATGCAGACTTTGATGGCATGGTCTGAGGGCGTCATGTTGCGTTTGCAGAGCCCGATGTGCCTAAACAGTAGAAACCCCCCACAAGTGACTCTATATTGGAATTGATCTTGTGTTTTCCTGGTAGGTGAATTTTGTAATGAGTTGGCATATACGTAAATTGTGTATAGTGCATCAGGTTGGCATTCATGAGTTGTGCAGTGTACATCAGGTTGTCAAACGTGAGTTGTGTAAATAAAAAATGAACTTAGTTCATGGATGTGTGATACAGTTTGAAACACCCTTTTATACACAAGCCAGGTTTATCCGGGCAGGCGTCGCATTGCCAAATTGTATCCTTGCATATCTCATTTTGTAACACACTCAGCACTTTTTCTGTGACCTTCCTTTCTTTTAGGTTTGAGGGACCTCATCAACGAAATGTTGGCCTTGTACAATACGGCTACCTTCAGTTCCGGAGTATGCTCCTTTCCGACTGCCAAATATTAGGGCTTTAATCACTACCTCCTGGAACTGAAGGTAGGTACTGGTCTGGCCTGCACATCATGATAGCACAAAAGCATTGTACATTGTCATCTGTACGATGTGCATGGCCAGCTACTTGTACCACACCTTGGCTTTTTTCATGGCACTGTAAAGCTGGAAGACTTGATCAGAAAGATCAGCTCCCCTCATATTCTTGTTGTACCCCAGTACATACATTTGCATCACTGATCAACACTCGGCAGCTGCAGGACGTACAAAAAAGAAAAAAGCCAAAAAATGAGCGATCAAGTACTGATCAACGCCAGGTGGCAGTCAAGGATTAGGGAAGGATCAGGAACTCTTCTTTTTTCAGCAGGAGCATGAGCACCAGCAGTGATGCACAGGCTTCAAAATGTCTGTGGCACCACAAGTCCCAGCACAGAGCGACAGATCAGAATAATGACCACTCTGTAATGTCCCTAAGCTGAAATGAGGAAGTTAAGAACTGTCATTGTGAGGTTAGATCTTGTCTGTGCGCTCTGATTGCTGCGATCGATGTCATCGTTGATCGCACCAACTAGAGCTGGCCCTGGTGACACAATAGTTGCTAGGCTCCAGCCTAATGTCGGTGCAACGCATTGAACAGGCAATGGCAGCGATCGCAGTTGCGGGGCGAGGGCGATACCCCCCACGACGACAACTCCATGTGCCCTGCTGCACATTGATGCGATCACCGAGACTACATTAGTTTTTTATTTACAGCGTTCATTTTACTATAAGAATGGCAATATGATTCCCTAGGTCAGTACGATTATGGAGATACCAAACAAATATAGCTTTTGTTTTATGTAATTCAGAAACTTGGTAAAATAACATTTTTGCTTGTGTCGCCATTTTATGAGAATTTTCAGAATATGGAGCTATGAGAGGTCATGTTTTTTGTGCCCCAAGCCAATGTTTTTATTTATAAAATTTTGGGGTATATATGATGTTTTGATTGCCTCTTACTGCATTTTTTCCTGTTGTTACAGTGGCAATAAAAACCAAAATCATGGCATTTCAATTTTCTTCTTGTTACGCCGTTAACTGATCTGAATTAATTTTCTTTAGATTTTGATATATATATTTATTTTTTAATATAGTAAAAGGAGGTAATTTGAACTCATATATTTTTTTTTTAGTTTTTAAAACTATTTTTTTTCCTTTTCACTGTAGTTGTTCGTCTGCTTAGGGAACTTGATGCTGCAATCTGAACTCTTGTGCTATACATAGCAGTGCTGTAGCGAAAATGACACTCCTATGAATGCTGGCCACCAGCAGTCTTTGAGTCGCCCACCAGGGCCATGGGGTACCTGGTACCAGGTCCGGTGTTCACAGGGGGATGTCAAGGTGGCGACCTGGTCCATGGCCCTGGGCGCCCATGTAAAAGGGGAATTGGATAAAGTTTGTGTTGGTGACCCACCTGTGGTATTCGGTCAGTGGGGACCGACGTTGCTTTAAGGGGTCCTCTGGGGTGATGTTATGGCAGCTAGATGGTATAACTTCCAACAGGTGAAGTATATCCCCAGGGCTCCGGGTGTGTAGATGGTGAATGGCGCAGTAAAGATCGAAGACACAGGTTTGCAGTCTCTTTACCTGGTTTACTGAAGACTTCAGGCAGCCACAGTCCAGGGTACCATATCACAGGGCAGGCAGGGTCTGGCCGGCTTGGAAGTGAATCCATAGTCCCCTTTACCAGGTGGAGTTAAAAGCTTTCCTCTAGCGCGGTGGTGTTGTAGTCCCTTACTGCCTATGGCTTCAGATAAGGTCCTCAGTTTTTCTCTCTGTCCCCCATATAGGATAGGACATAACCCATGACTGGTGACTTGAGCCTTTTTACAGGTACGCTAGCACGCCCAGGGCTCTATAGGTGTCATCGTGTCTGCTGGGTATTAAGGTGGACAGGTAACTTGCAGTTCAGCTGTCCTGCCGGTCTCTGATGTAAGTCGTAGAGTCCTTACAACCTCGGTGGTCCAGCTACCAGTTATCTGCACCTCAGAGGGAGGCAGCCTGCTCGTAGCTGGTCTCCCGTGATATTCTCTCCTATGCTTCGCACTCCTTCACGCTCACTGAACAATGTTCGGCTTTCTGTACGTCTCCTTCCAGGAGCTGTGGTACTTCAGACCACACGGCCCCTTCAGACCTTCTGACCCTCTAGGTCGGTCTGCTCTCTTCTGTCTCTCTGACAATCTGATCTCTCTTTCCCTCCAAACCACAAAATCTATAGGGGAGACACCTAGTAAATAGGATCAAAAGCTCCCCCTTGTGACCTGGAGTGTGAACATGTTGTGTGTATGATGGTTACCTGATAGAAGATATCTGTCGTCGCTTCCAAACGTAACATCACTCTCCCCGGGAGGAAAGCAATGCCACTATGATGACCTGGACCCTGAGGCGACACTCTCCCAAACCCCCCGTTAAATCCAGTACCCCCGGACTGGGAAAAGAAGAGTAACAATATAAATTATAGATTAGCAAAAAGACATACAATTTTTTTTTTTTGGAATGCTGTAAACAGGTAGAACAAGTTAATAACGGTAAACTGGAGCTTCCCTTTATGGGAGGTATATTTGGCTTGAACGTTACAAGAACATATTTACATTGTAGGCCTACTTTTAACAATAGAGATCAGTATAATAACTAACTATGAAAGGCTATTACCCACTACGGGTATACTATCTCTTAAGGCTTCAAAGTGCAAAACTTTTCCTGTAAAACGGAGACTACCTCTATGGGTATAACAACTTCAGGTTCATTCAATTCAAAAGTGCAACATTAGACATCTTCAATACTTTATGCACATAACACTATCTGGATTCAAGTTTCAGTTTTATTTTTATTCATTATATTAACTCACTAATATACTAACTATCTGGCATGTCAAATACTGTTCTAACTAACTTCAGATATCACTTTAACAAAGTGGGACAAGTCAACATTCCCTTTATGGGAGCAAACAACTTTCAAGTCTTTCAGTACGGAGGTAGTGCATTTAAAGGTGCAATTTAATACTCAAGTCAATTAGTAACTTTATAACAGCAGCGATGCGAGGGACCCGTCATTAACCCCCAACATAGGGTTGGGCGGGCTACAAGGCGTGTATCCAGACCCGGAATCCTGCCACGCGAAACGGGTTTTTCTTCAGGTCTCTGTAAAACAAAGCAACTTTCACAGCAATATTAGAAGCAGTCTCTTAAAAGCTTTGTAAAACCAGTAGGAAGCACCTTTAAGAGGGTGCAAACTATTTATAAGAAAGTTTGTGAACCATTCACCGTCCATGATTCAAATGTTCTTTAAACGAATGAACTCTGTAAAAGGAGGATCCCTTTTAACGAGGGACCCCTTTAAATGGAAACCTGGTCAGGTTTATCAAAACTTTTAAATCGTAGCAGTCGTTTCAGCAGCAACGGGTTAACTTCCATCTATTTACAGTCACATTCTTTCTTTTTATTTACTTTGGCTGTCTCCAAGGTAAGAGTTGGCGCTGAATACTTCCTGGCCTGGGAAGATCTGTATCATGATCTCCATGGCCAGAGAACTAGCATAAGCCTCAATAGGAACAAGCTCTTGGAAGATGTAACTATACTGACCATGAACTAAACCTACCGCATCATCTAGAAGTAGCCAGGTAGCATGTCCTACTTTTTATCCCTATATGCCCAGCGCCGGCCGGAGAACTAAATAATGCTAGCAGAGGGAAATATAAGACCTGACTCACCTCTAGAGAAATGCCCAAAAAGGAGACAGAGGCCCCCCACATATATTGGCGGTGATATGAGATGAAACAACAAACGCAGCAGGAAAATAGTTTTAGCAAATTTGAGGTCCGCTTTCTAGATAGCAGAAGACAGAAAGCATACTTTCATGGTCAGTAGAAAACCCTAACAAAACACATCCAGAAATTACTTTAGGACTCTGGCATTAACTCATAATACCAGAGTGGCAATTCCTGATCAACAAGAGCTTTCCAGACACAGTAACGAAACTGCAGCTGTGAACTGGAACCAAAATACAAAAACAAAACATGGACGAATGTCCAACTTATCTAGTAGATGTCTGGGAGCAGGAACAAGCACAGAGAGGCTTCTGATAACATTGTTGACCGGCAAGCATCTAACAGAGAAGCCAGGTTATATAGCGACACCCAGATCTAATCAGAACAGGTGAACAGGGAAGATGATGTCACAAGTTCAATTCCACCAGTAGCCACCGGGGGAGCCCAGAATCCAAATTCACAACAGTACCCCCCCCTCAAGGAGGGGGCACCGAACCCTCACCAGAACCACCAGGGCGATCAGGATGGGCCCTATGAAAGGCACGAACCAGATCAGAGGCATGAACATCAGATGCAGTGACCCAAGAATTATCCTCCTGGCCGTATCCCTTCCACTTGACCAGATACTGGAGTCTCCGTCTGGAAACACGGGAGTCTAGGATTTTTTCCACAACGTACTCCAACTCACCCTCAACCAACACCGGAGCAGGAGGCTCAACGGAAGGCACAACCGGTGCCTCATACCTGCGCAATAACGACCGATGAAAAACGTTATGAATAGAAAAGGATGCAGGGAGGTCCAAACGGAAGGAAACAGGGTTAAGAATCTCCAATATTTTATACGGACCGATGAACCGAGGCTTAAACTTAGGAGATGAGACCCTCATAGGGACAAAACGAGAAGACAACCACACCAAATCTCCAACACAAAGCCGAGGACCAACACGACGGTGACGGTTGGCAAAAAGCTGAGTCTTCTCCTGGGACAACTTTAAATTGTCCATCACCTGCCCCCAGATATGATGCAATCTCTCCACCACCGCATCCACTCCAGGACAATCCGAGGATTCCATCTGACCGGAGGAAAATCGAGGGTGGAACCCCGAATTACAGAAAAACGGGGACACCAAAGTGGCAGAGCTGGCCCGATTATTGAGGGCGAACTCCGCCAATGGCAAAAAAGCAACCCAATCATCCTGGTCAGCAGACACAAAACACCTCAGATATGTCTCCAGGGTCTGATTAGTCCGCTCGGTCTGGCCATTAGTCTGAGGGTGAAAAGCAGACGAAAAAGACAAATCTATGCCCATCCTAGCACAGAATGCCCGCCAAAATCTAGACACAAATTGGGTTCCTCTGTCAGAAACGATATTCTCAGGAATACCATGCAAACGAACAACATTTTGAAAAAACAGGGGCACCAACTCGGAAGAAGAAGGCAATTTGGGCAGGGGAACCAAATGGACCATCTTAGAAAAACGGTCACACACCACCCAGATGACAGACATCTTCTGAGAAACAGGCAGATCTGAAATAAAATCCATCGAGATGTGTGTCCAAGGCCTCTTAGGAATAGGCAAGGGCAACAATAATCCACTAGCCCGAGAACAACAAGGCTTGGCCCGAGCACAAACGTCACAAGACTGCACAAAGCCTCGCACATCTCGTGACAGGGAAGGCCACCAGAAGGATCTTGCCACCAAATCCCTGGTACCAAAAATTCCAGGATGACCTGCCAATGCAGAAGAATGTACCTCAGAGATGACTCTACTGGTCCAATCATCAGGAACAAACAACCTATCAGGCGGACAACGATCCGGTCTATCCGCCTGAAACTCCTGCAAGGCCCGCCGCGGGTCTGGAGAAACGGCTGACAAGATAACTCCCTCCTTAAGAATACCTGTGGGGTCAGAGTTGCCGGGTGAATCAGGCTCAAAACTCCTAGAAAGGGCATCCGCCTTAACATTCTTAGAACCCGGTAGGTACGATACCACAAAATTAAACCGAGAGAAAAATAATGACCAGCGCGCCTGTCTAGGATTCAGGCGCCTGGCGGTCTCAAGATAGATCAAATTTTTGTGGCCAGTCAATACCACCACCTGATGTCTGGCCCCCTCGAGCCAATGGCGCCACTCCTCAAACGCCCACTTCATGGCCAAAAGCTCCCGATTCCCAACATCATAATTCCGCTCAGCGGGCGAAAATTTACGGGAAAAGAAGGCACAAGGCCTCATCACGGCGCAGTCAGAACTTTTCTGCGACAACACTGCCCCAGCCCCGATCTCAGAAGCGTCGACCTCAACCTGAAAAGGAAGAGTCACATCAGGCTGACGCAACACAGGGGCAGAAGAAAAACGGCGCTTAAGCTCCTGAAAGGCCTCCACAGCATCAGGGGACCAATTAGCAACATCAGCACCCTGTCTAGTCAAATCGGTCAATGGCTTAACGACATCCGAAAAACCAGAAATAAATCGACGATAAAAGTTGGCAAAGCCCAAAAATTTCTGAAGACTTTTAAGAGAAGAGGGCTGCGTCCAATCACAAATAGCTTGAACCTTGACAGGATCCATCTCAATGGAAGAGGGAGAAAAAATATATCCCAAAAAGGAAATTCTCTGAACCCCAAAAACGCACTTAGAACCCTTGACACACAGAGAATTAGACCGCAAAACCTGAAAAACCCTCTTAACTTGCCGGACATGAGAGTCCCAATCATCCGAAAAAATCAGAATATCATCCAGATACACTATCATAAATTTATCCAAAAAATCGCGGAAAATATCATGCATAAAGGACTGGAAGACTGAAGGGGCATTAGAAAGACCAAAAGGCATCACCAAATACTCAAAGTGGCCCTCGGGCGTATTAAATGCGGTTTTCCACTCATCCCCCTGCCTGATCCGCACCAAATTATACGCCCCACGGAGATCAATCTTAGAGAACCACTTGGCCCCCTTTATGCGAGCAAACAAATCAGTCAGCAACGGCAATGGGTATTGATATTTAACCGTGATTTTATTCAAAAGCCGATAATCAATACATGGTCTCAAAGAGCCGTCTTTTTTTGACACAAAGAAAAAACCGGCTCCTAAGGGAGATGACGATGGACGAATATGTCCCTTTTCCAAGGACTCCTTTATATATTCTCGCATAGCAGTATGTTCAGGCACAGACAGATTAAATAAACGACCCTTTGGGTATTTACTACCCGGAATTAAATCTATAGCACAATCGCACTCACGGTGCGGAGGTAGTGAACCCAGCTTGGGTTCTTCAAAGACGTCACGATAATCAGACAGGAACTCAGGGATTTCAGAGGGAATAGATGATGAAATGGACACCAAAGGTACGTCCCCATGAGCCCCCTTACATCCCCAGCTCAACACAGACATAGCTCTCCAGTCAAGGACTGGGTTGTGAGACTGCAGCCATGGCAATCCCAGCACCAAATCATCATGTAGATTATACAGCACCAGAAAACGAATAGTCTCCTGGTGATCCGGATTAATACACATAGTCACTTGTGTCCAGTATTGTGGTTTATTATTAGCCAATGGGGTGGAGTCAATCCCCTTCAGAGGAATAAGAGTCTCCAAAGGCTCTAAATCATACCCACAACGATTGGCAAAGGACCAATCCATAAGACTCAAAGCGGCGCCAGAGTCGATATAGGCGTCCGTAGTAATAGATGACAAAGAGCAAATCAGGGTCACAGACAAAATAAATTTAGACTGTAAAGTGCCAATGGGAACGGATTTATCAAGCTTTTTAGTACGCTTAAAGCATGCTGATATAACATGAGTAGAATCCCCACAATAGAAACACAACCCATTTTTCCGTCTAAAATTCTGCCGCTCGCTTCTGGACAGAATTCTATCACACTGCATGTTTTCTGGCGTCTTCTCAGTGGACACCGCCAGATGGTGCACTGGTTTGCGCTCCCGCAGACGCCTATCGATCTGAATGGCCATGGTCATGGACTCATTCAGACTTGCAGGCACAGGGAACCCCACCATAACATCCTTAATGGCATCAGAGAGACCCTCTCTGAAAGTTGCCGCCAAGGCACACTCATTCCACTGAGTAAGCACAGACCATTTACGGAATTTTTGGCAGTAAATTTCAGCTTCATCTTGCCCCTGCGATAGGGACATCAAAGTTTTTTCTGCCTGAAGCTCCAAATGAGGTTCCTCATACAGCAAGCCCAAGGCCAGAAAAAACGCATCCACATTGCGCAACGCAGGATCCCCTGGTGCCAATGCAAAAGCCCAATCTTGAGGGTCGCCGCGGAGCAAGGAAATCACAATCCCAACCTGCTGTGCAGGGTCTCCAGCAGAACGAGATTTCAGGGACAAAAATAACTTACAATTATTTCTAAAATTCTGAAAGCTAGATCTATTCCCTGAGAAGAATTCCGGCAAAGGAATTCTCGGCTCTGATACCGGAGCATGAACAACAAAATCTTGCAAACTTTGTACTTTCGTGGCGAGATTATTCAAACCTGCAGTTACACTCTGTAGATCCATTATAGACAGGTGAACATAGAGCCATTCAAAGATTAGAAGGAGAGAGAAAAAAAAGAAAGACTGCAGCATAGACAGACTGGCAAGTGATCCAATTAAGAGCACACTAACTACTAGAGAAAAAAAAAAAAATAAATTTTCAGCAGACTTCTTATTTCTCTCCTTTCTCAGCCAAGGATTTTAACCCTTTAGTGGGCCGGTCAAACTGTCATGATCTCCATGGCCAGAGAACTAGCATAAGCCTCAATAGGAACAAGCTCTTGGAAGATGTAACTATACTGACCATGAACTAAACCTACCGCATCATCTAGAAGTAGCCAGGTAGCATGTCCTACTTTTTATCCCTATATGCCCAGCGCCGGCCGGAGAACTAAATAATGCTAGCAGAGGGAAATATAAGACCTGACTCACCTCTAGAGAAATGCCCAAAAAGGAGACAGAGGCCCCCCACATATATTGGCGGTGATATGAGATGAAACAACAAACGCAGCAGGAAAATAGTTTTAGCAAATTTGAGGTCCGCTTTCTAGATAGCAGAAGACAGAAAGCATACTTTCATGGTCAGTAGAAAACCCTAACAAAACACATCCAGAAATTACTTTAGGACTCTGGCATTAACTCATAATACCAGAGTGGCAATTCCTGATCAACAAGAGCTTTCCAGACACAGTAACGAAACTGCAGCTGTGAACTGGAACCAAAATACAAAAACAAAACATGGACGAATGTCCAACTTATCTAGTAGATGTCTGGGAGCAGGAACAAGCACAGAGAGGCTTCTGATAACATTGTTGACCGGCAAGCATCTAACAGAGAAGCCAGGTTATATAGCGACACCCAGATCTAATCAGAACAGGTGAACAGGGAAGATGATGTCACAAGTTCAATTCCACCAGTAGCCACCGGGGGAGCCCAGAATCCAAATTCACAACAGATCTGGATCCAAAATCACACCTGGTGCCAGATAAATGTCATGGGTTTGGTGTTGGTGCAGTCAAATCATGTCCTGCAATAAGGGTTTGCCTAGCCTCGGTGCGCATGATGATTGGGGAGGTTGCCGGTGCTGTTGTTTCAGTAGTGGGGATGGTGCACACTGTTGTCTTGGTAGTGGCACAAGCTGGGGTTACTGGGAGTGGTGGTGGCGGTAGCTATTTTTGCACTAGGTGGCGCTGCTGATGCCTTTCGTTTGGGTCTGCTTTGGGGCGGTGTCTCTATGCTTGTGTACATTCAAGGCATACCACCCTTTTTCACCAAAATGTCTGGTGTATGTCACAATATCCGCTGGATACAAATCCCAGTCTGGGTGTCCTTCCCAGAGGTGCGATTCTACATCTTGTCTGTTGACAAAAACCTCAGCATACAGGCCTGGCTCTTTAACCCCTTCCCGACCTTTGACGCATACGCTGCGTCATGAAAGTCTGTGCCAATCCGACCTATGACGCAGCGTATGCGTCATGGAATGATCGCGTCCCTGCAGATCGGGTGAAGGGGTTAACTCCCATTTTACCCGATCTGCAGGAACAGGGGGAGTGGTGCTTCAGCCCAGGGGGTGTGGCTCCACCCCCCCGTGGCTACGATCGCTCTGATTGGCTGTTGAAAGTGAAACTGCCAATTAGAGCGATTTGTAATATTTCACCTAAAAAACTGGTGAAATATTACAATCCAGCCATGGCCGATGCTGCAATATCATCGGCCATGGCTGGAAATACTTAAGTGACCCCCCCCACACCCACCGATCGCCCCCCCCCCAGTCCTCCATTATGGGGTCCGGTCCCCTCCGTCCGCCTGCCGGCTCCCCCGTCCTCCTGTCCGCTCCTTGTTTGTATTCACCCCCCCTGTGGTCCGATCACCCCCCCTGTGCTCCAATCCACCCCCCCACCACCCCTTCATACTTACCGATCCTCCCGGTGTCCGTACGTCTCCTCGCTGGGCGCCGCCATCTTCCAATATGGCGGGCGCATGCTCAGTGCGCCCGCCGAATCTGCCAGCCGGCAGATTCCTTACAAGTACATTTTGATCGCTGTGATAGGTTCTATCACAGCGATCAAAATAAAAAAAAATAATAAATAACCCCCCCCCTTTATCACCCCCATAGGTAGGGACAATAATAAAATAAAGAAAATATTTTTTTTTTTTTTCGTTTTCCACTAGGGTTAGGGTTAGAACTAGGGGTAGGGTTAGGGTTACGGGTAGGGTTAGGGTTATGGCATGTGCGGATTTGGCTGCGGATCCGCAGCGGATTGGCCGCGGATCCGCAGCGGATTGGCCACGGATCCGCAGCGGATTTGGCTGCGGATCCGCAGCGGATTGGCCGCTGCGAATTCGTTGCAGTTTTCCATCAGGTTTACAGTACCATGTACACCTATGGAAAACCAAATCCGCTGTGCCCATGGTGCGTAAAATTCCGTGCAGAAACGCTGCGTTGTATTTTCCGCAGCATGTCAATTCTTTGTGCGGATTCCACAGCGTTTTACACCTGTTCCTCAATAGGAATCCGCAGGTGAAATCCGCACAAAAAAATAATGGAAATCTGCTGTAAATCTGCAGGTAAAACGCAGTGCCTTTTACCTGCAGATTTTTCAAAAATCGTGCGGAAAAATCTCACACGAATCCGCAACGTGGGCACATAGCCTTAGGGTTAGGGTTGGAATTAGAGTTAGGGTTGGAAATAGGGCTAGGGTTGGAAATAGGGTTAAGATTAGGCTTGTGGTTAGGGTTACGGATAGGGTTAGGGGTGTGTTGGGGTTACAGTTGTGGTTAGGGTTGGGATTAGGGTTAGGGTTGGGATTAGGGTTAGGATTAGG
Organism: Ranitomeya variabilis; assembly: GCF_051348905.1. Lineage (NCBI taxonomy): Eukaryota > Metazoa > Chordata > Amphibia > Anura > Dendrobatidae > Ranitomeya > Ranitomeya variabilis. The sequence continues at coordinate 645,799,015 of NC_135233.1, read as the reverse complement.
GTTGGAATTAGGGTTACGGGTGTGTTGCGGTTAGGGTTGTGGTTAGGGGTGTGTTGGGGTTAGGGTTGTGATTAGGGTTATGGCTACGGTTGGGATTAGGATTAGGGGTGTGTTGGGGTTAGTGTTGAAGTTAGAATTGAGGGGTTTCCACTGTTTAGGCACATCAGGGGTCTCCAAACGCAACATGGCGCCACCATTGATTCCACCCAATCTTGCGTTCAAAAAGTCAAATGGTGCTCCCTCCCTTCCAAGCCCCAACGTGCGCCCAAACAGTGGTTTACCCCCACATTTGGGGTACCAGCGTACTCAGGACAAACTGGGCAACAACTGTTGGGGTCCAATTTCTCCTGTTACCCTTGCAAAAATAAAAAATTACTTGCTAAAACATAATTTTTGAGGAAAGAACAATTATTTTTTATTTTCAGGGCTCTGCGTTATAAACTTCTGTGAAGCACTTGGGGGTTGAAAGTGCTCACCACACATCTAGATAAGTTCCATCGGGGGTCTAGTTTCCAAAATGGGGTCACTTGTGGGGTGTTTCTTCTGTTTAGGCACATCAGGGGCTCTGCAAATGCAACGTGATGCCCGCAGACCATTCCATCAAAGTCTGCATTTCAAATGTCACTACTTCCCTTCCGAGCCCTGACATGCGCCCAAACAGTGGTTTACCCCCACATATGGGGTACCAGCACACTCACAACAAACTGGGCAACAAATATTGGGGTCCAATTTCTCCTGTTACCCTTGTGAAAATAAAAAATTGCTTGCTAAAACATCTTTTTTGAGGAAAGAAAAATGATTTTTTATTTTCACGGCTCTGCGTTGTAAACTTCTGTGAAGCACTTGGGGGTTGAATGTGCTCACCACACATCTAGATAAGTTCCTTGGGGGGTCTAGTTTCCAAAATGGGGTCACTTGTGGGGTGTTTCTACTGTTTAGGCACATCAGGGGCTCTGCAAATGCAACGTGATGCCCGCAGACCATTCCATCAAAGTCTGCATTCCAAAACGTCACTACTTCCCTTCCGAGCCCCGGCATATGCCCAAACAGTGGTTTACCCCCACACATGGGGTATCAGCGTACTCAAGAGAAACTGGACAACAACTTTTGGGGTCCAATTTCTCCTGTTACCCTTAGGAAAATAAAAAATTCTGGGCTAAAAAATCATTTTTGAGAAAAGAAAAATTATTTTTTATTTTCATGGCTCTGCGTTATAAACTTCTGTGAAGCACTTGGGGGTTCAAAGTGCTCACCACACATCTAGATTAGTTCCTTGGGAGGTCTAGTTTCCAAAATGGGGTCACTTGTGCGGGAGCTCCAATGTTTAGGCACACAGGGGCTCTCCAAACGTGACATGGTGTCCGCTAATGATTGGAGCTAATTTTCCATTCAAAAAGCCAAATGGCGTGCCTTCCCTTCCGAGCCCTGCCGTGCGCCCAAACAGTGGTTTACCCCCACATATGGGGTATCATCGTACTCAGGACAAACTGGACAACAACATTTGGGGTCCAATTTCTCCTATTACCCTTGGGAAAATAAAAAATTCTGGGCTAAAAATCATTTTTGAGGAAAGAAAAATTATTTTTTATTTTCACAGCTCTGCGTTATAAACTTCTGTGAAGCACCTGGGGGTTATAAGTGCTCACTATGCATCTAGATAAGTTCCTTGGGGGGTCTAGTTTCCAAAATGGGGTCACTTGTGCGGGAGCTCCAATGTTTAGGCACACAGGGGCTCTCCAAACGTGACATGGTGTCCGCTAATGATTGGAGCTAATTTTCCATTCAAAAAGCCAAATGGCGTGCCTTCCCTTCCGAGCCCTGCCGTGCGCCCAAACAGTGGTTTACCCCCACATATGGGGTATCATCGTACTCAGGACAAACTGGACAACAACATTTGGGGTCCAATTTATCCTATTACCCTTGGGAAAATAAAAAATTCTGGGCTAAAAATCATTTTTGAGGAAAGAAAAATTATTTTTTATTTTCACGGCTCTGCGTTATAAACTTCTGTGAAGCACCTGGGGGTTATAAGTGCTCACTATGCATCTAGATAAGTTCCTTGGGGGGTCTAGTTTCCAAAATGGGGTCACTTGTGCGGGAGCTCCAATGTTTAGGCACACAGGGGCTCTCCAAACGCGACATGGTGTCCGCTAACGATTGGAGCTAATTTTCCATTCAAAAAGTCAAATGGCACGCCTCCCCTTCCGAGCCTTGCCGTGCACCCAAACAGTGGTTTACCCCCACATATGAGGTATCGGCGTACTCAGGAGAAATTGCCCAACAAATTTTAGGATCCATTTTATCCTGTTGCCCATGTGAAAATGAAAAAATTGAGGCTAAAAGAAATTGTGTGTGAAAAAAAAGTACTTTTTCATTTTTGCGGATCAATTTGTGAAATACCTGGGGGTTTAAAGTGCTCACTATGCCTCTAGATAAGTTCCTTGGGGGGTCTAGTTTCCAAAATGGGGTCACTTGTGGAGAAGCTCCAATGTTTAGGCACACAGGGGCTTTCCAAACGCGACATGGTGTCCGCTAACGATGGAGATAATTTTTCATTCAAAAAGTCAAATGGCGCTCCTTCCCTTCCGAGCCTTACCATGTGCCCAAACAGTGGTTTACCCCCACATGTGAGGTATTGGTGTACTCAGGAGAAATTGTCCAACAAATTTTAGGATCCATTTTATCCTGTTGCCCATGTGAAAATGAAAAAATTGAGGCTAAAATAATTTTTTTGTGAAAAAAAAGTACTTTTTCATTTTTACGGAACAATTTGTGAAGCACCTGGGGGTTTAAAGTGCTCACTATGCTTCTAGATAAGTTCCTTTGGGGGTCTAGTTTCCAAAATGGGGTCACTTGTGGGGGAGCTCCAATGTTTAGGCACACGGGGACTCTCCAAACGCGACATGGTGTCCGCTAAAGATTGGAGCCAATTTTTCATTGAAAAAGTCAAATGGCGCTCCTTCCCTTCCGAGCCCTGCCGTGCGCCCAAACAGTGGTTTACCCCCACATATGAGGTATCAGCGTACTCAGGACAAATTGGACAACAACGTCCATGGTCCAGTTTCTCCTTTTACCCTTGGCAAAATAAAAAAATTGTTGCTAAAAGATCATTTTTGTGACTAAAAAGTTAAATGTTCATTTTTTCCTTCCATGTTGCTTCTGCTGCTGTGAAACACCTGAAGGGTTAATAAACTTCTTGAATGTGGTTTTGAGCACCTTGAGGGGTGCAGTTTTTAGAATGGTGTCACTTTTGGGTATTTTCAGCCATATAGAACCCTCAAACTGACTTCAAATGTGAGGTGGTCCCTAAAAAAAATGGTTTTGTAAATTTTGTTGTAAAAATGAGAAATCACTGGTCAAATTTTAACCCTTAACCCTTCCTAGCAAAAAAAAAATTTGTTTCCAAAATTGTGCTGATGTAAAGTAGACATGTGGGAAATGTTATTTATTAACTATTTTGTGTCACATAACTCTCTGGTTTAACAGAATAAAAATTCAAAATGTGAAAATTGCGAAATTTTCAACATTTTCGCCAAATTTCCGTTTTTTTCACAAATAAACTCAGAAATTATCGACCTAAATTTACCACTAACATGAAGCCCAATATGTCACGAAAAAACAATCTCAGAATCGCTAGGATCCGTTGAAGCGTTCCGGAGTTATTACCTCATAAAGGGACACTGGTCAGAATTGCAAAAAACGGCAAGGTCTTTAAGGCCAAAATAGGCTGGGTCATGAAGGGGTTAATAAACCCCCAGCCTCCCCTTAGCTTGAAGGTTACCACTGTGCCCTGCCTTAGCGGGGCCTGATTTGTTTGTCGGTCCTTGCGGACCTGAGCCTTAGCGTGTAGATCTCTTTCATTAAAAGCTCTGCGCCCGACCTGGTACTTCTCATCCTCCTTTCTCAATTTTAGCTCTAGGCGCTGGCTGTACTCCACCCAAGTGAGGACTTCTATATGGATCCCTCTGGCTGGGCCTCCCCAGGGAACCTGATCAGTTCTGCTCCCGGATTGTCCCATTGGAAGACTACCCCCTCTGCACTCACCTCCAGTGGGGTGCCGATGGGTGCTAGTGGAGCGCTCAGATGCCTCTCCATCCCGGAGTCCTGATCCCAGGGGATGTTATAGCGACCCCAACCAGGTCGGGGGGCTGAGGGGAGCGGGTAGCAGGTCTACCAGCGTCTCATCGGTAGTAGTCACTAGAGCACGGCCTTCAGCTGGAGCAGTGGCGGTCGCGGGAGCGGTAGCTGAGGCAGGAGCAGTCGCTGGAGCAAGGTTACTGGCTGGTGCAGGAGCAGTTGCGGGAGTTGGGTCGGTCACCGGGACAGGGTCGTTTTCTATACCTGTGTCTGATGTGGTTTCACCGGTGTCAGTTCGCTCCGCTGGTGAGGCTGCTGACGTTGGCTGCTGCTGCGGCTCCTCCAGCATGATCTTCCGGCGCAGGGCTGCTTTCCACTTCTCCACTGCAGACAGCTCGGCGTCCAGGAGCTGGCAGCTCAGCTTCTCCACCTGCGCTTCCAGGAAGTCTGGATTCTCTGGCAACTGTGAGTCCGGATTCTCTTCGGCTGCTTCCCCACGCTCCGGGTGACTGCTGGTCGCCATCCTCTCTCCCGGGTCTGCGGCCACACGTGCACGCTGCTTTGTCTTCTGGGGGCGGGGCTTCTTCTCCTTGTTCCCGCCATAGCAGATCAGGAGGCGGACCTCTTTGGCAGACGGGCACGTCCTCGTCGTGTAATAACATGTAAAGGGAGCGTTCATCACTGTTCGCGTCGCTCTGGTAGTCTCCTCCCATGCTGGCACGCCCTTCTTCTCCGGCGCTCCTCGTGGCGCTGTAATGGCGGCAGTAATGGCGTCAATTTTCAGTGCACAGTCCCTCAATAAAGCACAGTTCAGGTACAGTCTTTTAGGCGCACATGACCCGATTTGCTGGGTCAGTCCATCCTGTTCGTAACGCCAAGATGAGTCGCCCGCCAGGGCAGTGGGGTACCCGGTACCGGGTCCGGTGTTCACAGGGGGTTGTCACGGTGGCGACCCGGTCCCTGGCCCTGGGCGCCCATGTAAAAGGGGAATCGGATAAAGTTTGTGTTTGTGACGCCACCTGAGGTAATCGGTCAGTGGGGACCGACGCTGCTTTAAGGGGTCCTCTGGGGTGATGTTATGGCAGCTAGATGGTATAACTTGCCACAGGTGAAGTATATCCCCAGGGCTCCCGGTGTGTAGATGGAAGATGGTGAATGATGCAGTAAAGAACGAGGACACAGGTTTGCAGTCTCTTTACCTGGTTTACTGAAGACTTCAGGCAGCCACAGTCCAGGGTGGCAGGGTCCGGCCGGCTTGGAAGCGAATCCAGAGTCCCCTTTACCAGGTGGAGTTAAAAGCCTTCCTCTAGCACGGTGGTGTTGTAGTCCCTTACTGCCTATGGCTTCAGATAAGGTCCTCACAGTTCTCTCTGTCCCCCTTTCAGGAAAGGACATAACCCATATGACTGGTGACTTGAGCCTTTTTACAGGGACTCCAGCACGCCCCGGGCTCTATAGGTGTCACAGTGTCTCTTGGGTATTAAGGTGGACAGGTAACTTACAGTTCAGCTGTCCTGTCGGTCTCTGATGTAAGTCGTAGAGTCCTTACAACCTCGGTGGTCTGGCTACTGGTTATCTGCCCCTCAGAGGCAGCCTGCTCATAGCTGGTCTCCCGATATCCTCTCCTATGCTTCGCTCTCCTTCACTGAACAATGTTCGGCTTTCTGTACGTCTCTTTCCAGAAGCTGTGGTACTTGAGACCACACGGCCCCTTCAGACCTTCTAGGTCAGTCTGCTCTCTTCTGTCTCTCCGACAATCTGATCTCTCTTTCCCTCCAAACCACAATATCTATAGGGGAGTCACCTAGTAAATAGGGTCAAAAGCTCCCCCTTGTGACCTGGAGTGTGAACATGTTTGTGTGTATGGTGGTTACCTGATAGAAGATATCTTTCATCGCTTCCAAACGTAACATCACTGTCCCCGGGAGGAAAGGAATGCTACTGTGATGACCAGGACCCTGGGGCGCTATATAGAAAAATAGGGAGCACCACAGACTTCCCCTGACGAAGCTGCGCTCAGCAGCGATACGCGTGGGGCCTCCCCACACCTACTGGATCCCGGGATCATCTTCCTCGACTCCTGACAGCCCAGACCGCAGACTGGATGACCTGATCGGGTGATTTATACTTATACTCATACCTTGTGTTCTTTCTACCATTGTGCCACATACCCTGACCTTTGTGGGCACTTTTCTATAGCCTGGGTGATATTCTTGTTCCACCTGATCACCCTGCTTTATATTTATATATTTTTCCTTTGATTTAATTTACCTTTTGCTGGTATTACCTCTTTTTTTTTTTCCTATTATGGCCCCTTGATAGTCACAGGCTCGTCTTCTATAGCAAGGCTACTCATTCATAGTGGGGGTATCTGGGGACGCCCAGACCCTCTGTGCACTTTAATTTGTTTGTACTATTACATCTATATTATTGAATCATTGAGCCATATTACATTTTTATAGGGCTTAGGGGGTTTTATTCCCCACTTTACAGGTCTTCCTTATATGCTGTCTAGTCATTGATTTTCATATATTTGGTTGCCATTATTGTTGTGGTGTATAGCATATATTACTATTTGTATTTTGGGCTGTCTTTCATGAGTATTCACCATGGGACTAAGTGGTGTGGTTGTTATATTTTAATATGCTTTTATTCTAGTGTATGTGTCTCTGTTTTCAATAAACTTTTTGTATTTGTTGCTACTCAGCTTGTATTTTTCTGGGTGTGCGCTCCATTTGCGTGTCTGCTTTTCTTGGTTGCTCCATCAGGACCCTGGGGTGCCACATCTTCAGCAGGCCCCTGGCTTCATGCAACCCATTAGCGCCCCGGAATTGGGTCGCAGACACCCTCGTTATTGACAGCGGCATTTACGGGCGAACAGCTGCAGATGGAGCTCCATACACCCGGTACTGGGGGCCAAACCTGAACAGTTACACGGACTTCCTGGTGAAGGCTGTGTTCGGTGTCCGCGCCCGAACAGTAGGTGTTTACTGTTCAGGTTCGCCCTGCTCTACTTCTGACTGACATAGTACTTAATGGGTCATGAAGGGGTTAACTCCAGATTTTCTGTTCGGAATAGTCACAAATTTTTCAGACATAAAAATCTTTTTCCTGGAAATAGTGTGCGTAAATTGCCCTTTTTCCCAAATCCTGTTTTATGGTGTCACATCTTACAATGGTGTCTGACACCGTGCTCATGGTTACAAGATACCGGAAAAGTGAACTGGGTCCTGAAGCACGCAGCAAACCCTGCTTGTTGTAAACAGTCTCTTTCCTGCCGAGAGAGCAGCTTTTGCCTCCAGGAAACAGCTCTGGGTGAACACCGCCGACGCGTGACGTCGTTTTTCGTCGTCCATCCCCATGACACAACGCACCTGAATGTGAGAGTCAGGTTCAGAGGCGTGACTCAGATCTCGCCACCGACGTCATGACGCAAGGGGAGGAGTTTGGGTGTCGGCGGATGACAGTGGGAGGAACCGGAGAAAGGAAAAAATAGCAACATCCGGGAACCTGGCAAGCACAGGAGCGAGGCGCAAAATGGCTGCCCGGAACTGAGCGAGAACTTCAGAAGTTGGCGGTGAGTGCAGAAGCGGAGAGACTGGGAGTCACTGAGGCAGCTGCGCTGTCCGGTGTGGGAGACCGCGCGATGGTGGCCGCCGTGCACCGCGTGAGGGGAGCTGGCCGGGGACGGCTCTGGCCCGCAGCTTTCATTAGTATTAGTGCTCGCCGGTCCTTCGCCCGGAATGTGCGCCGCCCCCAGCTTCATGTAACCAGCCGTCTGCTTCATGTAACTTTATTAACAGCGCCTGGGAGTGAACAGCGGCAGAACAAAGAGCCGGAGTGAGGGGCGAGCGGTGTGTGACAGGGGGCGGGGAGCGACCCCTTATAGACTGTGCGGGATGTAGTGACCCCCCCCAGAGACTGTGCGGGATGTAGTGACCCCCCCCCCCCCCCCCCAGAGACTGTGCGGAATGTACTGACCCCCCCCCCCCAGAGACTGTGCGGGATGTACTGACCCCCCCCAGAGACTGTGCGGGATGTACTGACCCCCCCCCAGAGACTGTGCGGAATGTACTGACCCCCCCCCAGAGACTGTGCGGAATGTACTGACTCCCCCCATAGACTGTGCGGGATGTACTGACCCCCCCCCCACCCATAGACTGTGCGGAATGTACTGACCCCTCCACCCATAGACTGCGGGATGTACTGACCCCCCCCCCACCCATAGACTGCGGGATGTACTGACCCCCCCCAGAGACTGTGCGGGATGTAGTGACCCCCCCCCCCCCCCCAGAGACTGTGCGGAATGTACTGACCCCCCCCCCCCAGAGACTGTGCGGGATGTACTGACCCCCCCCAGAGACTGTGCGGGATGTACTGACCCCCCCCCAGAGACTGTGCGGAATGTACTGACCCCCCCCCCAGAGACTGTGCGGAATGTACTGACTCCCCCCATAGACTGTGCGGGATGTACTGACCCCCCCCCCACCCATAGACTGTGCGGAATGTACTGACCCCTCCACCCATAGACTGCGGGATGTACTGACCCCCCCCCCACCCATAGACTGCGGGATGTACTGACCCCCCCCCCACCCATAGACTGTGCGGGATGTACTGACCCCCCCTCCCATAGACTGCGGGATGTACTGACCCCCCTCCCATAGACTGTGCGGGATGTACTGACCCCCCTCCCATAGACTGTGCGGGATGTACTGACCCCCCCCTCCCATAGACTGTGCGGGATGTACTGACCCCCCGTCCCATAGACTGTGCGGGATGTACTGACCCCTCCTCCCATAGACTGTGCGGGATGTACTGACCCCCCCTCCCATAGACTGTGCGGGATGTACTGACCCCCCCTCCCATAGACTGTGCGGGATGTACTGACCCCCCCCCCTCCCATAGACTGTGCGGGATGTACTGACCCCCCCCTCCCATAGACTGTGCGGGATGTACTGACCCCCCCCTCCCATAGACTGTGCGGGATGTACTGACCCCCCCCTCCCATAGACTGTGCGGGATGTACTGACCCCCCCCTCCCATAGACTGTGCGGGATGTACTGACCCCCCCTCCCATAGACTGTGCGGGATGTACTGACCCCCCCCTCCCATAGACTGTGCGGGATGTACTGACCCCCCCTCCCATAGACTGTGCGGGATGTACTGACCCCCCCTCCCATAGACTGTGCGGGATGTACTGACCCCCCCCCCCCCTCCCATAGACTGTGCGGGATGTACTGACCCCCCCTCCCATAGACTGTGCGGGATGTACTGACCCCCCCTCCCATAGACTGTGCGGGATGTACTGACCCCCCCTCCCATAGACTGTGCGGGATGTACTGACCCCCCCTCCCATAGACTGTGCGGGATGTACTGACCCCCCCCTCCCAGAGACTGTGCGGGATGTACTGACCCCCCCCTCCCAGAGACTGTGCGGGATGTACTGACCCCCCCTCCCAGAGACTGTGCGGGATGTACTGACCCCCCCTCCCAGAGACTGTGCGGGATGTACTGACCCCCCCCTCCCAGAGACTGTGCGGGATGTACTGACCCCCCCCTCCCAGAGACTGTGCGGGATGTACTGACCCCCCCCTCCCAGAGACTGTGCGGGATGTACTGACCCCCCCCCTCCCAGAGACTGTGCGGGATGTACTGACCCCCCCCTCCCAGAGACTGTGCGGGATGTACTGACCCCCCCCCCCCCAGAGACTGTGCGGGATGTACTGACACCCCCCCCCCCCCAGAGACTGTGCGGGATGTACTGCGTGCGGCTGTGCCTGTGCGGGATGTACGGCGTGCGGCTGTGCCTGTGCGGGATGTACGGCGCGCGGCTGTGCCTGTGCGGGATGTACGGCGCGCGGCTGTGCCTGCCGCGGGATGTACGGAGTCGTGGAGTCAGTATAAAATGGACTCCCGACTCCTAAAATTTAGAATACATTGGGTAAAGTAGTTCAGTGTAGGATGTCCTGTAAATGTTTTCATAATTTGTGAAAGTTATGAAATGTCCTATAAATGTCTGTTCTGTTCCTAATCTAAGGTGCTAGGCTTTTAGTGGAGATGAATCTGTGCTGCACTTTATGCACATGCTCAGTAGTGACCAGTGCTGTGGGGTCGGTGGTTTGGCTTACCGATTCCACAGCCCTGATCTCAAGTGTTTTCTGACCTCTCGATCTGTTGCCTCCGGAAGCACAACATACTCACTTCTCCACATTTATATATAATTATTTCAGCTGGTTTATTTTTATGTAACAGTTGTGTGCATCTGTCCATTTATATCTTTAAATGCTTTTGTGTTTTTCATGTACAGAATTGCTCTGAAATTACTGCCACTTTCCAATTCTGTGCATTCAGTAGCAGGCATTGCTGTGTGCCATCTGTACTCGGACTATGGCGACTCTACTGGCAGGCATTGCTGTGTGCCATCTGTACTCAGACTATGGCGACTCATCTGGTGTGCATTGCTGTGTGACATCTGTACTCGGACTATGGCGACTCTTCTGGTGGGCATTGCTGTGTGACATCTGTACTCGGACTATGGCGACTCTACTGGCAGGCATTGCTGTGTGCCATCTGTACTCAGACTATGGCGACTCATCTGGTGTGCATTGCTGTGTGACATCTGTACTCGGACTATGGCGACTCTTCTGGTGGGCATTGCTGTGTGACATCTGTACTCGGACTATGGCGACTCTTCTGGTGGGCATTGCTGTGTGACATCTGTACTCGGACTATGGCGACTCTTCTGGTGGGCATTGCTGTGTGACATCTGTACTCGGGCTATGGCGACACTTCTGGTGGGCATTGCTGTGTGACATCTGTACTCAGACTATGGCGACTCTTCTGGCGGGCATTGCTGCGTGACTTCTGTACTCAGACTATGGCGACTCTTCTGGTGTGCATTGCTGTGTGACATCTGTACTCAGACTATGGCGACTCTTCTGGTGTGCATTGCTGTGTGACATCTGTACTCGGACTATGGCAACTCTTCTGGCAGGCATTGCTGTGTGACATCTGTACTCGGACTATGGCAACTCTTCTGGCAGGCATTGCTGTGTGACATCTGTACTCGGACTATGGCGACACTTCTGGTGGGCATTGCTGTGTGACTTCTGTACTCAGACTATGGCGACACTTCTGGTGGGCATTGCTGTGTGACTTCTGTACTCAGACTATGGCGACACTTCTGGTGGGCCTTGCTGTGTGCCATCTGTACTCGGACTATGGCGACACTTCTGGTGGGCATTGCTGTGTGACTTCTGTACTCAGACTATGGCGACACTTCTGGTGGGCATTGCTGTGTGACATCTGTACTCAGACTATGGCGACACTTCTGGTGGGCATTGCTGTGTGACATCTGTACTCAGACTATGGCGACACTTCTGGTGGGCATTGCTGTGTGACATCTGTACTCGGGCTATGGCGACACTTCTGGTGGGCATTGCTGTGTGACATCTGTACTCGGGCTATGGCGACACTTCTGGTGGGCATTGCTGTGTGACATCTGTACTCGGGCTATGGCGACACTTCTGGTGGGCATTGCTGTGTGACATCTGTACTCGGGCTATGGCGACACTTCTGGTGGGCATTGCTGTGTGACATCTGTACTCAGACTATGGCGACTCTTCTGGTGTGCATTGCTGTGTGACATCTGTACTCAGACTATGGCGACTCTTCTGGCACATTATGTGCTGCTGTGAGATCACGGTCCTCTCCAAGAGTGCTAGATTTATTTCAGGGCAGTACATTTTTAGGAGCGCTTCACACTGCAGACGCACCTACAGACCTGAACATGGATTGTACATCGCAACGGCATCTGCTGCAAACATTGAATAGGGGCGTCAGTTCTTGTGCCTGAATAGCCAAATCGGGCAAATTGCATATTAGGTTTATGGTGCACACTCATTACAGTGGCTCCATTTTCCGTCACTAGGCCTAGTCATGCGGCGGACCCCTCTCTCCAGCAGTCTTGTTTTATAGTGTTAATGATACGGGGGGGGGGTTATAGTTTGTATTACCTGTGTAAATGCAGAACTAGGTTATGAAAGGTGAGATTGAACATAATTGATACAATGCTCTGGCTTATGTTGATGCAGCGTTGCTGATCTTGCCGTATAATGTGTATGTTAATGTTTTGTTTGTTTTTTTTTTACATCCCAGGTGGATTTCACTATATCTATCGGCACTGGAAATACAAACTCCCGTCACAACCGACCCTGTTGAGTCTGCTCAATACAGTTTGAGCTACAGATTTACTTTTGTCTCTAAGAAGTCATACAGATACATGTGTTTTCATGAAGAGGGGGGAGAAACCAGAGGGCTACAGGCAAATGAGGCCTAAAACATTCCCAGCAAGCAATTGCCCAGGCAATAGCAGACAGATGCTGCTGGAAATACGCGAGAGCCTCCGCCATCTTCCCAAACCATCCGATGCAGGGAAGACTGAGCAAGGGCTAACTAAGGCTGAAGATCCGAGGCAGGGTCGGAATCCCCCTAAGTTTGTCACTTACCACAAAGCTTTGGCTGAAATTCGCAACTCTTTGCAACCTTTTGCCAACTCCACAAATGCTTCTCAGAGGGGCGGAAATGAAGTCAATCGAAAAATGCTCCATGACCTGCAGGCTGCAGGCTTTGATGAGGTGAGGCATCTAAAGCTCAAACTCCCATATTATTCGATACCTTAACCTTCAAGTCTGATTTTCTGCCAAACCCATAAATTAGACTGGATATGGACGTGCAGACTAGGGGGTTTTGAACCTAAAAAGCAGAGGGTATAAAAGAAACACTTTAGTGTTCGTCTCTAAGACCACCACAAAATCTGCCAGTGTAACTCCAGCCTAAAAGTAATGTAGCATCTCTTGTTTTTTTCTCTGGAGTTTTGGCGAAGAACGCCACGTCTCCTCTAAGTCATGTTGAGCTGTGGTTACACCTGAAATTTTACTCCAGTGTATGAGTGTATGAATGGTTGTGGCAAGGCACAGTGGAATGTGTTGAGAACAATAAAACACAAAAATGATCAACGTAAATAAAAATTAATATCCCATGGAGGTCTGGATTTGGAATGATGCTCAAAATCACTTTTCAGGCTGATCCCCTAGTTTGCATAATGAATACCAGCACATAGTGAATAATAATTAAAAAAAAAAAATAACACTGATGCCCGCAGCGCCATCTTGCTGGAGTAGAAATAAAAAGATTTCTTCCTCCAAGATGGCCCCGCCTGCACAGTAGCAGCTATCGGATCTCTATCCGCACTGAGAGCTGCTACTGTGCAGGCTCCATTTTCAAATTGACTTTTTTTTTTTTTTCCTCGCTCAATTAAATAAGCAAAAGGGACTAAGTGCACATTAATAATGCGATTATGCTGCAGCGCAGGGGCCATGGACGGCAGCTCCCTGCAGAAGCGTCTTTTTATTCAGTATGTGCTGGCATTCATTATGCAAACTAGGGGGAGGGTCAGTGAGAGATCAGTGTCCTGTCAGCAATCTGCATTATGGGTATATAAGCGGAGCACCACATGCAGACCCCCCCACAGATCGCCCTGGGGCACGAGCATATCATAAACTACAAACTGAAAATAAAGATTACACAACAACCCCAAGACGGATTTCATCAACCCAGGCATCACTGTAATCAGTATTACGGCGCCGACCTGACACTCTAGGTTACTGAGCACAATCCTGCTGACAGGCTCCCTTTAATAACTGCTGTTTGTTTTAATTTCCCCCTTTGCCTTGCAGGATATGGTGATCAGAGCTTTGCAACAGACGAATAGTCGCAGCATAGAAGCCGCGATAGAATATATCAGCAGGATGAGTTGTCAGGATTCTTATAGGGAGACGCCTGCAAGAACACACAATACAGGAATGATTCCTTCAGGTAAACTGCCATTTAGTGTAACATTTATTACAAGCTTTAATGACATATGTCTTTGATGAAGGAATTCTGGGGTTTTGTAAATCCTCCCAGGTGCCATCCTTGTTGCATCCTACTTCTGTCATTTTCATGTTTGTTTAATAGGAGAAGCTTGAGAAACCCTCTTGCATACAAAAAAGGTGAGACTTTTAGAGAGTGTTCACACTGCATCTTTCTCGGGCAGATTCCGCCTAGAACCCACCTGAAAAAGCACAAAAAAACTTAATAAGAATGAAAATATGGAGAGCAATGTCAAAAAGTGTTGCTGTGGATTTGTTCTGTCTTATTTAACTTTTTAACCACTTCATGCTTCCAAAGCGGTTAACCCCTTCATGACCCAGCCTATTTTGGCCTTAATGACCTTGCCATTTTTTGCAATTCTGACCAGTGTCCCTTTATGAGGTAATAACTCAGGAACGCTTCAACGGATCCTAGCGATTCTGAGATTGTTTTTTCGTGACATATTGGGCTTCATGTTAGTGGTAAATTTAGGTCGATAATTTCTGAGTTTATTTGTGAAAAAAATGGAAATTTGGCGAAAAATTTGAAAATTTTGCAATTTTCACATTTTGAATTTTTATTCTGTTAAACCAGAGAGTTATGTGACACAAAATAGTTAATAAATAACATTTCCCACATGTCTACTTTACATCAGCACAATTTTGGAAACAAATTTTTTTTTTGCTAGGAAGTTATAAGGGTTAAAATTTGACCAGTGATTTCTCATTTTTACAACAAAATTTACAAAACCATTTTTTTTAGGGACCACCTCACATTTGAAGTCAGTTTGAGGGTTCTATATGGCTGAAAATACCCAAAAGTGACACCATTCTAAAAACTGCACCCCTCAAGGTGCTCAAAACCACATTCAAGAAGTTTATTAACCCTTCAGGTGTTTCACAGCAGCAGAAGCAACAAGGAGGGGAAAAATGAACATTTAACTTTTTAGTCACAAAAATGATCTTTTCGCAACAATTTTTTTATTTTCCCAAGGGTAAAAGGAGAAACTGGACCACGAATGTTGTTGTCCAATTTGTCCTGAGTACGCTGATACCTCATATGTGGGGGTAAACCACTGTTTGGGCGCACGGCAGGGCTCGGAAGGGAAGGAGCGCCATTTGACTTTTTGAATGAAAAATTGGCTCCAATCTTTAGCGGACACCATGTCGCGTTTGGAGAGCCCCCGTGTGCCTAAACATTGGAGCTCCCCCACAAGTGACCCCATTTTGGAAACTAGACCCCCCAAGGAACTTATCTAGATGCATAGTGAGCACTTTAAACCCTCAGGTGCTTCACAAATTGATCTGTAAAAATGAAAAAGTACTTTTTTTTCACACAAAATTTCTTTTAGCCTCAATTTTTTCATTTTCACATGGGCAACAGAATAAAATGGATCCTAAAATTTGTTGGGCAATTTCTCCTGAGTACGCCAATACCTCATATGTGGGGGTAAACTATTGTTTGGGCACATGGTAAGGCTCGGAAGGGAAGGAGCGCCATTTGACTTTTTGAATGAAAAATTATCTCCATCATTAGTGGACACCATGTCAGTTTTGGAGAGCCCCTGTGTGCCTAAACATTGGAGCTCCCCCACAAGTGACCCCATTTTGGAAACTAGACCCCCCAAGGAACTAATCTAGATGTATAGTGAGCACTTAAAACCCCCAGGTGCTTCACAGAAGTTTATAACGCAGAGCCATGAAAATAAAAAAATATTTTTCTTTCCTCAAAAATGATTTTTAGCCCGGAGTTTTTTTATTTCCCCAAGGATAATAGGAGAAATTGGACCCCAAATGTTGTTGTCCAGTTTGTCCTGAGTACGATGATACCCCATATGTGGGGGTAAACCACTGTTTGGGTGCACGGCAGGGCTCGGAAGGGAAGGCACGCCATTTGGCTTTTTGAATGGAAAATTAGCTTCAATCATTAGCGGACACCATGTCGCGTTTGGAGAGCCCCTGTGTGCCTAAACATTGGAGCTCCCGCACAAGTGACCCCATTTTGGAAACTAGACCTCCCAAGGAACTAATCTAGATGTGTGGTGAGCACTTTGAACCCTCAAGTGCTTCACAGAAGTTTATAACGCAGAGCCATGAAAATAAAAAAATTATTTTTCTTTCCTCAAAAATGATTTTTTAACCCACAATTTTTTATTTTCCCAAGGGTAACAGGAGAAATTGGACCCCAAAAGTTGTTGTCCAGTTTCTCCTGAGTACGCTGATACCCCATATGTGGGGGTAAACCACTGTTTGGGCACATGGCGGGGCTCGGAAGGGAAGTAGTGACGATTTGGAATGCAGACTTTGATGGAATGGTCTGCGGGAATCATGTTACGTTTGCAGAGCCCCTGATGTGCCTAAACAGTAGAAACCCCCCACAAGTGACCCCATTTTGGAAACTAGACCCCCCAAGGAACTTATCTAGATGTGTGGTGAGCACGTTCAACCCCCAAGTGCTTCACAGAAGTTTACAACGCAGAGCCGTGAAAATAAAAAATCATTTTTCTTTCCTCAAAAAAGATGTTTTAGCAAGCAATTGTTTATTTTCACAAGGGTAACAGGAGAAATTGGACCCCAATATTTGTTGCCCAGTTTGTTGTGAGTACGCTGATACCTCATATGTGGGGGTAAACCACTGTTTGGGCGCACGTCAGGGCTCGGAAGGGAAGTAGTGACATTTGAAATGCAGACTTTGATGGAATGGTCTGCGGGCGTCACTCACGTTGCATTTGCAGAGCCCCTGATGTGCCTAAACAGTAGAAACACCCCACACGTGACCCCATTTTGGAAACTAGACCCCCGAAGGAACTTATCTAGATGTGTGGTGAGCACTTTCAACCCCCAAGTGTTTCACATAAGTTTATAACGTAGAGCCGTGAAAATAAAAAATAATTGTTCTTTCCTCAAAATTATGTTTTAGCAAGTAATTTTTTATTTTTGCAAGGGTAACAGGAGAAATTGGACCCCAATAGTTGTTGCCCAGTTTGTCTTGAGTACGCTGGTATCCCATATGTGGGGGTAAACCACTGTTTGGGCGCACGTCGGGGCTTGGAAGGGAGGGCGCACCATTTGACTTTTTGAACGCAAGATTGGCTGGAATCAATGGTGGCGCCATGTTGCGTTTGGAGACCCCTGATGTGCCTAAACAGTGGGAACCCCTCAATTCTAACTTCAACACTAACCCCAACACACCCCTAACCCTAATCCCAACTGTAGCCATAACCCTAACCACAACCCTAACCCCAACACACCCGTAACCCTAAATCCAACCCTAATCCTAACCCTAATCCCAACCCTAACCACAACTGTAACCCCAACACAACCCTAACCCTATCCTTAAACAGACTGGTCCACTCTTCTGCCGGCTTCTGCTTGAAAGTCACTCACTATTAATACATAACAAAAAAATGTAAATGCCGCCTGCAAGACCACTGCAGCAGATGTCAGCGGGTATTCCTGTGTCTAAAGACGCTGTGCGCACATAACCCTATGCTAAAAACCGCCACACTAACGAGAATACTCAAGCAAAATCCAGTGAGCAATAACTGATTTGTTGGCCAGTTTGGAAACAAAAATCTCTAATATGTTTAAACTATTGTGATTGTCTGTTATCCCAAACAGAGTGTGGAACCTGTCATCTTATTCATGCTGCTCAAACCATGAGAAGCATGAATCTGAGTCTAGCAGCCAGGTATATTTTTCTATGATACCTCAGAGGTTCCTGACAAAATATACTTAACCCGTTAGTGTTCGGGCCAAATATTTTAAATCTGACAAATGTCACTTTGTGGTTATAACTCTTGAATGCTTCAACAAATCCCAGTGATTTTGAGATTTTTTTTGTGGCACATTATAATTTATGATAATAGTAAATTTAGGTTGTTTTGTGTTTATAAAAAAAAAAAACATCAAATTTTACAAATGTAAAAAAAAAAAGTACAATTTTCAAACTCTGAATGATTATCCCTTTAATCCAGATAGTCATACCACACAAAAACATTAATAAATAACATTTCCCACACGTGTGCTTTACAATAGCACCATTTCCAAAATGTTTTCATTTTGTTAGCATTTTAGGAGGTATAAAAATGTAGCAGCAATTTTTCATGGAAATTTACAAAATGCATTTTTTTAGGGACCTATCCAGGTTTGAAGTGACTCTAGTGGTCCTATATATTGGAAAACCTCCAAAAGTGATACAGTTTTAAAGACAGCACCCCCTGACATACTGAGAACTGCTGTCAGGTAGTTTATTTACCATTCAGGAGATTTTCAGGAATTAATACAAAGTGACATGACAGGAATGAAAAATTGTATTTTTACCACCTAATTGTCGCTAACTTATGAACAGGTCACTATATCCGGCGGACTCTAAGGCTGCTATTTGGCCGTGAATTGCCATGGCAAACATCAGGACCACACAATCAACATCTCAGGTTGACAATGAGTATAAAGAGGGAACCCCATACTCTTTTAACCATTTATATGATAGTCAATATTGACAGCAGCATCTAAGCCTTCTTTCATACTTCAGTTGTTTGGCGTCAGTCTGCTCCGACATAGTGACGGATCGACGGATCCGTCACAATTGTTGAGAAAACGGTTCTAACGGATCCGTTTTTTTGACGGAACCGTTACTTGGGGGTTGTCTGGGAAAACTATCTACTTTTTGGAGCATGCTCAATTGAAAAAGCGGATTGGGGCGAAGGATCCGCCAAATGACGGATGGAACGGAACCGTCGCCCATAGGCGGCCATTCTAGGGAATGGCGGACGCGACGGATCCGTCGCGAACCGCCATTTCGGCGCAGACAAAACGTTATAATGTCCGTCGATGTCTAGATGACGTCTGCCAAATCTCGACGGATCCGTCACATGGCGGATGGAACGGACGACCATCCGCTACAATCCGTCGGTAATGCATGTCTATGGGAAAATGGCGGATCCGCTATTTGACGAAAACGGCGGATTCAAACTGACGCCAAAAGACTGAAGTGTGAAAGAGGCCTAAGGCGTTAAACAGATATGGACGGTGCCAACACTGATCATGGCTAATGCAGCAAGTTATCAGCTATAGTGGACAGCCAACAGCTGCTGGATTGTCACCTGTATGGGGATGCTATTCCCTTATATCTCAGGTCAGTAAAAAGATGTATTGGCGGTCATTAAGGGGTTAAAAGATCTGATGTTGCCCCCAGCTGCTTACTCTGTTCTGATTAGAGGTGTTTCACAGGTCTGTCTTAAGGCCCCGTCACACATAGCGAGATCGCTGCTGAGTCACAAGTTTTGTGACGCAACAGCGACCTCAGTAGCGATCTCGCTATGTGTGACACGTACCAGCGACCCGGCCCCTGCTGCGAGATCGCTGGTTGTGTCGGAATGGCCTGGACCTTTTTTTGGTCGTTGAGGTCCCGCTGACATCGCTGAATCGGTGTGTGTGACACCGATCCAGCGATGTCTTCACTGGTAACCAGGGTAAACATCGGGTTACTAAGCGCAGGGCCGCGCTTAGTAACCCGATGTTTACCCTGGTTACCAGCGTAAATGTAAAAAAAACCAAACAGTACATACTCACCATCTGATGTCCGTCAGGTCCCTTGCCGTCTGCTTCCTGCTCTGACTGAGTGCCGCCGTACAGTGAGAGCACAGCACAGCAGTGACGTCACCGCTGCGCTCTGCTCTCACTGTACGGCGGCACTCAGTCAGAGCAGGAAGCAGACGGCAAGGGACCTGACGGACATCAGATGGTGAGTATGTACTGTTTGTTTTTTTTGGTAACCAGGGTAAACATCGGGTTACTAAGCGCGGCCCTGCGCTTAGTAACCCGATGTTTACTCTGGTTACCCGGGTGCTGCAGGGGGACTTCGGCATCGTTGAAGACAGTTTCAACGATGCCGAAGTCGTTCCCCTGATCGTTGGTCGCTGGAGAGAGCTGTCTGTGTGACAGCTCCCCAGCGACCACACAGCGACTTACCAACGATCACGGCCAGGTCGTATCGCTGGTCGTGATCGTTGGTAAATCGCTATGTGTGACGGGGCCTTTAGGCCTCTTTCACACATCCATGTCTCCAGTACATGTGGTGACAGTTTTCACACGTACTGGAGACACATACACATGTAGACCCATTCAAATGAATGGGTATTTGCACATGTCTGTGTCCATATGTTTCCACGGACCATGTGTCCGTGTTTCCCACACGTAGACATGTCCATTTTTTTTACCGTCAGCATGGACGGCAAAATGTCCTGAAGACGTGCACACGGAGAACACACATTGATGTCCTCCGTGTGACACACATCGGCACCGGGGAAGAAGCGCTACAGTACAGTAAGCACTGTTCCCCAGCAGCTAGTGCTGAAGACAGCTCTCCTCATTCTCCCCTGCTCTGCCGGCGATCAGGGCGAGCAGAGCAGAATGATGAGTTTATAATAAAGTCCAAACAGTGACAGCAGGTGGAGGCTTTTTAGACTCTTACTCCCATCATCTGACACCTGCTGCCGCTAATAAGTGACAGCAGGAGCCGATGATCGGGGTATCCCTCAGCCGCCGTCGCCTGCGATCTAACGAAATAAATGAATGAAAAACCCGACGTGGGTTCCCCCCTATTTTTTCGAACCAACCAGGCAAAACTCACAGCTGGGGGCTGCAACCCTCAGCTGTCAGCTTCAGCATGGTTGGTTATCAAGAATAGAGGGGTCCCCATGCTTTTTTTTTTTAAATAAATAAAGACGTGGGGTCCCCCCCATTTTTTACAACCAGCCTAAAATAATTAAAAAAAACAAGCCTGGGGACCCCTCTATTCTTGATAACCAACCTTGCTGAAGCTGACAGCTGAGGGTTGTAGCCCACAGCTGTGAGTTGCCTGGTTGGTTTAAGAAAATAGGGGGAACCCACGTCGGGTTTTTCATTCATTTTAGTTAGATTGCAGGCGGCGGCTGAGCGATACCTCAAACATTCTCTCCTGCTGTCACTGCTATTAGCGGCAGCAGGTGTTGGATCATGGGAGTAATAGTCCTAAAAGCCCCCACCTGCTGTTATCGTTCGGACTTTATTATAACTCTCATCATTCTCCTCTGCTCGCGCCGATCACCAGCAGAGCAAGGGAGAATGATGAGCCATCTTCAGCACTAGATGCTGGGGAACAGCCCTTACTGTAACGCTTCTTCCCTGTAGCCCGTCCGTGTGGTACTGATGCGGCACAACATGCATTCACAACACACGCACACATGGATATCTCCGGTACCAGAAATAAACGGATGTGTGAAAGAGGCCTTAGCACCTGTTAATCACCTAGAGTGGCACTGGGAGGAGTCGGTCAGGGATGGTGCTGGACTGGTCTCATCTCTGTGTATGGTCCCCAGCTGGATCTTTAAAGTATATGTTCTCTAAATGCTGGGACATTGCAAAGAGGAATATACCTGGCTGCAATCAGCCAGACTTGATTTATAATGCTCGTGGATTCCCTTTAATGACAGGTTCCCTTTAGTAAAAAGACCTGATATAAACTGTTTGGAATATGTATTAGGCATATACGTCAATGAACCAGATGCATTGATCTCCAGATATCAGCATCAGTTCCAGGAATTCCACCTTTGGTTGGAGATGGACAAAGTAAAGTGCCCCCTGTGCCAACATGTGACCAGTGCTGTATGACAGGGGCTGACTCAGTAGTTAAGCCAGCTTCTACTGTACTTCTGTATCTGTAGTGACGGAGAAGCGTTGCTTTTGGTATTAAAATGAGTGATCAGCCACCTAAGTCACATACAACTTTGGTCAGATGCTGCACAGAAGAGCCTCTCCTGTGTCTCCGCAAAATCCAGAAGTGAAGATCTCATGTCTATTGGTGAATTCTGTAGATCAAGGCACCTTTTGCTGAAGTAGTTTAGTAGGTTGCATTTATTTTTTAAAACACATTTAAAGATGGCCTTTTAAAGCTGGACTTGTCTGCCCTCAGCATCAGAAGTACTAGAATCATAACAACCCACTATTGTAAGCATGGTTTTCACGATCCAAGCATAAAGGCTCAGCAGCTGACTACGTCCAGTGGGAGAGCTCAGGGACATGTAGGGGATAGGAGCAGATCATGCTGCATTGTCATGAAGCTCCTTAAAATTGTACTTATTTACAGCTTAGACCATCAATCTAATCATTACATGAAAACAATTCATAGTTATAGTAGCAGACTTTCTTTGAGGATGATATTTTGCATTTTTTTCCCTAGAGGTTTTATGGAAAAACTACTGCTACAGAATATCGGTTAATTTGGCAGCTACTAGGTCTGTTAACAGGTTTGTCAATTTCATTTTTCAGGTAATATTCAGCATTCCATTAATCGGCGGCAGAGCTGGAAAGGGTCAAAGGAGTCCTTGGTCCCCCCTAGACACATATCACCGTTGTCTGACAGTGTTGTTTATGGGGCATCAGAAATTCAGAGTGCACAGGCAGAGATGGGAAGGCCTTTGTCTGGAACAGGCCTCCCATCATTTGGTCAGGCTCTACCAGTAAATGGCCAGAGAGTCAATCCTCCACCTCCACCACAAGTCCGAAGTGTTACTCCACCACCACAACCTCCACCCAGAGGCACTGCTCCATCCCCACAATCCTGGGAACCAAACTCGCAGACAAAGCGTTACTCTGCTAATATGGATTTCGTTATCTCCCGCATTTCTCCAGTTCCACCAGGAGGTTGGCAAGAGGCATATCCACCTCCAAATATGAACTCTGCACAGATAATGAACCCACAGTCCCAAGCACAGAGAGCTATTAATCCCGTTCCTGTAGGAAGACAGCCCATCATAATGCAGACTTCCAGCACCAGCAAGTTTGGTTATTCCGGGAGGCCTGGCATGCAGAATGGTAATGCACAGCCTGAATTTATCACACACCAAGGCAATAACAATGTGGTCCGGAGCCAGCCACCACCTTATCCTATGTCAAATGGCCCAAACAATACAGCATTGCAGATGCCAGGGGGTAATGGACCAATGTCTCCGTCTGCTTATAATAATGGAAATCTTCCCTCATCTATGCTAGTACCAAATCGAAATAGCCACAACTTGGATATGTACAACCTGGGCATCCCAGGCCATCCAACTTCATGGCCTCAGTCCTCTTCAGCCCAGTCCCCCCAAGGAAATCATGACATGACATCATGGCAAAATAATGTCCCTGTACGGTCCAACTCTTTCAATAATCCAATGGCAGTTCGGCAGGTGCATCCTGCTAACACTCAACCGTCTGCCACTACTGTGACTGCAATCACTCCGGCTCCTATACAGCAGCCTGTAAAGAGCATGCGGGTGTTAAAGCCAGAACTTCAGACTGCATTGGCACCAGCACATCCATCATGGATGACCCAGAGTGTGCAGCCAGGACACTATTCAGAAGTCACTGTACATGGCAATTCCCTTCTGCCACCACAAACGGAAGCACCCAATTACCAGGGGCCACCACCACCATACCCAAAGCACTTACTGCAGCAAAACCCAGCCGGTTACGAGGTAGGTCTGAAATCTGGCAAAGACGACATTCATGTGTCTTCCAGTATCCAAGAAGAAGGGGATAAAGTAATTGACAGTCCTGGGGAAAGCACAGAGAAAGAGATCACAACATCGCCTGTGCCTGTAAGGAAAAATAAGCGGGATGAAGAGAGAAGGGAGTCTCGCATCCAGATCTATTCTCCTCAGGCATTTAAGTTCTTTATGGAGCAGCACGTAGAGAATATACTGAAGTCCCACCATCAGCGACTGCACCGAAAGAAGCAGCTGGAAAACGAAATGTGTCGGGTAAGAATACAGCTTTCTGTGTATTTCTGAGAGCAGTGTGAAAGTAACCCAACGACCTATAATGTTATGGCATATCGCTTGATTATTCCAGAGAATACAGGCGGAGGGCACTCGCTGCGAGATGGCCTTACTAAGGTGAATTAAATTCTACCCATATTCTATCACTCTCGTGGAAAAACAGGCCCAAAGTAGCCATTTTTTGTTGCTCATTGCATTCATGCTTCTCCCCAGCATATTCAGCTTTTTTATTAATTTTCCAAATTGTTCTGAAATGTTTGTTTTGTATTTAGTGAGAATTTTTATGGTCTTCCCCAAAAGGGTGTGGCTCACAGGGTAATAATGCAGATCAATCTAAGCCGTGCCCCCTTGTAAAGACCATAATAATTAGCACATACCTCTCAAACATCATGGCAGATTTAACCCTTTTCCGACATGTGGCCTAATAGCACACCCATGTCGGAATCCCCCCTATTTGGTGTGGGCTCCGGCGCTGAGTCCACACCTTTCTGGGCACATGAAGGCTGATCTATATAGCTGACATATGCCCACAACAGCTGCAGGTGGAATCGCGATCCACCCACAGCTGTTAACTAGTTAAATGCCACTATCAATCTGACTCCGGCATTTAACTCGCGCTTACAGGAAACGCGTGGCTAATCCCACCCATCGGTTACCCCGTCACATGATTGGCATGACAATCGGAAGTCTGCAGCAGACTTCTTTGGTTGTCATTGCCAGATCGCTATGAGTGCCGCCTGGTGGTCGGCGCTCATAGCAAGTGAACATTTCTGCTACACACAGGCGATCTGATCATCGCCTGTGTGTAGCAGAGGCGATCCAAGTACTGCAGCTTCTGGTCTCCCATGGAGACTATTGAAGCATGCAGAAAGTAAAAAAAAAAAAAAAAAAAAAGTTTAAAAAAAATGTATAAAAGTTCAAATCGCCCCCCTTCACCCCATTCAAAATAAAACAAAAAAAATCAAATATACACATGTTTGGTATTGCCGGGTTCAGAATCGCCCGATCTATCGATAAAAAAAAATTAACTTGAATGCTAAATGGCGTAACGAGAAAACAATTTAAAATGTCAGAATTACGTTTTTCTTGGGTCGCCGCTACATTGCAATAATGGGCAATCAAAAGATCATATCTGCACCACAATGGTATCAAAACATGAGCTCGACACGCATAAAATAAGCTCTCACCCAACCCCAGATCACGAAAAATGGAGGTGGTCTCGTAAAATGGCGCCATTTTGTTTGGTTTTTCTTACAACTCTAATAAAAAAAGAACCTAGACATGTTTTGTGTCTACGAACAGGTCAGGTCAGTTTTAGCATTTAGTGGACATGGTAAAAAACAACTCTGGAATTGCACTTTTATTTGCAATTTCACCGCACTTGGATTTTTTTCCCGTTTTCCAGTACACAATATGTTAAAACCAATGGTGTTGTTCAAAAGTACAACTTGTCCCACAAAAAACAAGTCCTCACATGGCCATATTGCCCAAAAAATAAAAAAAGTTATGGCTCTGGGAAGAAGGAGCAAAAAACTGAAATTCAAAAACTGAAATACCCCTGGACTTTAAAGGGGTTAAAAGGAGGAAAAAAAAAAAAAAAAAACGGAATACTCAGGAGCAGCAGGCATATAATAAGAGCAATAACTGTCCATTTTTTACTTGGTGACGGGTCCTCTATAAGGTGGACAAATATGAGCTACAAAGAGGGCACATACATTGGGCATATTGAAGTCTGAAGAGCCTGTAACAAGGGCATTCTGGCTACAACTGTACAGCTCTGGCAAAAATTAAGAGACCACTGCAAAATTGTCAGTTTGTCTGATTTTTCTCTTCATAGGTATAGTTTTGAGTAAAATGTAAATTGTCCTTTTATTCTATAAACTACTGACCACATGTCTCCGAAGTTCCAAGCAATATATTTGTATTTTCTGAAAATGAGAAATAGTCAAAATAACAAAAAAATGCATTGCTTGCAGACCTCAAATAATGCAGAAAAAAGTTCATAATCATTTAGAAACAACAATACTAATGTTTTAACTCAGGAAGAGTTCAGAAATTAATATTTTGTGGAATAGCCATGATTTTTAATCACAGCTTTCATGCGTCTTGGCATGCTTTCCACCAGTCTTTCACACTACTTTTGGGTGACCTTATGCCACTCCTGGTACAAAAATGTAAGCAGTTCTTCTTTGTTTGATGGCTTGTGACAATCCATCATCCTCTTGGTTACATTCCAGAGGTTTTCAGTGGGGTTCAGGTCTTGAGATTGGGCTGCCCATGACAGGGATTTGATGTGGTGGTCCTTCATCCACACCTTGATTGACCTAGCTGTGTGGCGCATTGTCCTGCTGGAAAAAACAGTCCTCAGAGTTGGGGAACATTGCCTGAGCAGAAGGAGTCAACTGTTTTCCAGGATAACCTTGTATGCGGCTTGATTAATACGCCCTTCACGAAGAACAACCTGCCCAGTTCGCAAGTTTTATAGAATAATAGAACAATTGACATTTTCCTCAAAAATCTACCTATAAAGAGAAAAATCAGACAAACTGAACATTTTGCAGTGGTCTTTAATTTTTGACAGAGATGTATATGTTAGATTTCTGGTGAGACCGAGCGACAACTATCCAATGTCTAGTCTGCTTTTTGTGTTTTTATTGTTATAATAGTTTGTGCAATCCTACTCTTGTATAGACTTGACACAGGAAGCTTGAAAGTAAGGCCGGGGTCACTCTTGCGAGTGCAGTGCGAGAAACTCGCACGAGTCTCTCGCATCAATACCCGGCACTGCCGCCGGCACTCGGGACCCGGAGCGTTCAGCAATGTAAAGTACATGCAGCCGCACACTCCGGTCCTGAGTGCTGGTGGCAGTGCCGGGTATTGATGCGAGAGACTCGTGTGAGTTTCTCGCATTGCACACGCAAGTGTGACCCTGGCCTAAGGATTGTTCTCTATTTTATGAGACCTGGATGTTGACAATGGAAATATAATGTTTTGGTTTTCACGAAGGTTTGCTGCAGTGTTTGTAGATCTTTCAGTTGGATATTTCTATGGTTACTGAAGTACAATTAAGACTTGTTCAATCTTTGCATTTTTTTCAGCACGTTTTTGCTGCAAGAAAAACATAATTTTACAGTACCAGCAAAGTGAATGAGATTTCTAAAATCTCATGCACATACTGCATATTTTCTCTTGCAGGTTTGAGCTATCTAAGCATTTTTTCAAATCTGCAGCATTTCAGTTCTTAAAGCATTTTATGCCCATTCAAATTAATTGGACAAAATACAGCAAAAGTACACGTAAAAAGCACATTTTATGCAGGGTTTTTCTTGTCAACACTCTGGTTTTTGCTGCAGAAAAATCTGCCTCAACTAATCACCATGTGCACGTAGCCTTACTGTGTTGACCCTTACTTTTCAAGATTTCTGCAGTTCGCCCTACCATTCAGGATTTTGGCCTTTGGGTCAAATCCTAATTGATGTCAACCCAATCTTGCCTAATCCATGCTTGGAGCTAATCATTTCTTAATTTTTGTTTCTGGGATTGGCCACAGATTCTCAGTGGGACAGAGATCTGAGGAATTTCCTGGTCATGGACCAAAAAATATGAACGTTTTGTTCACTTAGGCTGCTTTCACGCTAGCATCGGTACGGGGCCGTCGCGCTGCGTCAGGCCCGACGTACCGACGCATACTGTGCAAAAAATGCCCGACGTGGGCAGCGGAAGCAGTCTTAAGACGCTTCCGCTGCTTCATCGTAATGTCCGGGGAGGAGGGGGCGGAGTTTCGGCCACGCATGCGCAGTCGAAAATGGACTCGACGCACAAAAAAAGTTACATGTAACTTTTTTTGTGGAGGCGGTGCGCCAAAACACGACGCAACCGTTGCACGACGGTTGCGACCTGTGGCACTGCGTCGCTAATAAAAGTCTATGGAGAAAAGCATCCTGCAGACAACTTTGCAGGATGCGTTTTTTATCCACAACGACGCATTGCGACGTGCAGCCAAAAACGCTAGTGTGAAAGTAGCTTAGCCACTTATAACTTGGGGTTTTTATGTTTTACACAGTTTCCTTCTGATTTAGATCTTGGGTCTAGGACCAAAACATTAATATTTTGTGCAGCTGGATTGTCTGATTAAAATATTTCAATATTCTACTTCTCAACCTCTAAGTGCAGAGTTTTTCCCTATTTATGTTGAGTGCTGAGGGGTGGAGTAGTTATTTTCTTTGATGAAGCCCTTTCAGGCTGTTTGGTACATCTGTTGGAATGATTGTCCAGAGAAGGAAATAGCGAGCGTTTCCATGAGTTCTGTGTCATGCCAACAGTAAAGAAACCTGAGCCCATTCATGTGTTGACCTTTCATCCATGTTGTTGGCTCACTCACAATTTTGCCCCAAAACAATGCCCTGTGAACAATGCTTTGAAATGTTGAGTCCATGGCCAGGGAACTCTCCAGATCTCAAGCCCATTGAGGACCTGTGGTCAATCCTCAAACAGGTGGACAAATAAACACACAGAAATTGTGGTAAGCACCTAGCACTGATTAGGCAAGAATCAGTTGCCGTCAGTCAGGATTTGGCCCAGAAACTGATATCCAGCATGTCAGGGCAAATTCTCTTTAAAAAATAAGGGTCACCACTGTAAATATTGAGTGTTTGCATAAACTTGATGGACTTGATTATAAAAGTGTAAAACATGCTTATAACTGTACTTCATGAACCATAGAAATATATATATATATATATATATATATATATATATATATATATATATATATTATTACTCTTTATTTTAACAAGGAAAACTGTACTTTCAACAAACTTTGCATTAATCAGTGATACAAGTAAATATAAGAAACTTTATAATGTGTATTGTCAGATAAATCTGTTTTATTCCCCACTTGAGAAACGTCAAAATGCTTCCTGAACTTCCCATCCTCTGAAAAATAAAAGGCAAATCCATCTTGTTCAGACTAGACAGACTGCAGGCGCACCATGGTGTCGTGTGACACTGTCCATGATATTGTATGTAGAGGGTAAGGGGGAAGAAAAGTGAGCTGCAGGGAGAGGAAACAGGCAGAGGAAAACACAAAGATCGTGACGAATTTTCCACCACAGAGCACAGTCACATCCAGACAGCTCTACTCTGCTAGATAATATCCTCCATGTTGATGTTTTCATTTCTGTATGCTAAAATATGAATGTGTGCTGTATATGATGGAGATCATAGCAGCTTGTCACCTCCCATCTGCTCAAAAGGATTACAAATTGAGATCGAGGCTGTAGGGGGGAATCTGGTGAAGATGCAGGATAGAAGCCATAGAATGGCGAGAAATGGTGTTATTCCTCATGTACACACATGGCAGCTTATGCTGAATAGTTCCTTGAAAATACAGTTACCCTTTTACATTTATTTGATGATTTCACTACTTTTTGTCTGCTCTTAGATTTACTTTTTGAATGTTTGTCTGCTCTTAGATTTTCTATATCTCTTTTCCTCTTCCCCACACACTAACAGATAAGGTTGGAGCTTGGCTGAGCTCTTCAAGCCTCCATTACTGGGTAGGCAAGTAAATGTCAGCGCCATGATGCATGACCTTCCTAGGCGGCTGCATGTGTATCCTATGTGATAGTAATGTAAGCATGAGGCTGCCCATTTCACAGATCCCTGCACATGTAACTTCAAGCCTTCAAAACTCGTATGCTTGTGATTGTTTTTTTTGCACAACCATGTAACAACTACTCATTTTGTATGCATACTCATATGTGCGAATTTTACTAAAGAGTTGTTTTTGTTTCCCTTCACACTTTTCCATTTTAGTGTTGAATCGTCTTATTTGGGGATTTTGTTGATGCTGGATAAAAGTTACCTATAGAAATGGCAAGTTCTGCACAGATACACAGTTCATATGCAAAACTTTAGAAAACATGTCTGGGTTCATACAGTGGAAGGTGACTGGCCAAACTGAATTTCCCGGACTATGATGATGATGGCCGATTCTCGAGAATGGCCTTCACTATCAGATCTGTGGCAGGGTGACTCCTGACCCCCCACAACCGCCACAACTCAACTGATTGACATAGCGGCTCTCTAACATCCTATTCACACCTCCTTCAATCAGGTGATCGGCGGTTGTGCCAGAAATCAGACTTCCATCAATAACACAGGTCAACAAAAAAAATTTTTTTTTCTGGTGTCCAAAATATTTTAATGAATTTGGGGTATTTTTGGGGTGCTGATTCTGAATATGCTATCAGTTTTGCCAGATTGGCTCAAGTTTTTGACATTTTTGGTATCTTATTTATAGCACTTGTTGGTAAATGCGACGCATCATCTCATTAATTTCTTTGGATTAGTACTTGAACTGAGCAGTTCTCAATATAGTTTTGTGTTAATTAGTGTTCTAAAAGTTTGTTCATAGCTTGATTTTTGCACTAACTTTATGTTGTTGTCTGTTTTCCAGTGAAAAGCATGAACTCATCAAGAAGTTGTCTTAACGATCCAGACTCATTCTGTTACTTTTGTGGTGAATACACACTGCCAAAACATAGAAGAAACATAACAGACTTCGTAAAAAAAGTGTATTTTGCCTATTTTGGGGTTATGCTTGGGGACCAAGACAAGTTTTGGGCACCACACATAGTGTGCAAAGCATGTATCGAATTATTACGAAAATGGAGCAAAGGACAAAGAAAAAGCTTCACATTTGGTGTTCCAATGGTGTGGAGAGAGCCAAAAAATCATCATGATGACTGTTATTTCTGTGCAGTGCAAGTGCAAGGATTTAATAAGCATAAGAAATGAAAATGGGAGTAACATGGAATCTGCAAGAAGGCCTGTCCATCATTGTGAAGATGTGCCTGTACCTGTGTTTACCATAAATAACAGTCATCATGATGATTTTTTGGCTCTCTCCACACCATTGGAACACCAAATTTGAAGCTTTTTCTTTGTCCTTTGCTCCATTTTCGTAATAATTCGATACATGCTTTGCACACTATGTGTGGTGCCCAAAACTTGTCTTGGTCCCCAAGCATAACCCCAAAATAGGCAAAATACACTTTTTTTACGAAGTCTGTTATGTTTCTTCTATGTTTTGGCAGTGTGTATTCACCACAAATGTAACAGAATGAGTCTGGATCGTTAAGACAACTTCTTCTTGATGAGTTCATGCTTTTCACTGGAAAACAGACAACAACATAAAGTTAGTGCAAAAATCAAGCTATGAACAAACTTTTAGAACACTAATTAACACAAAACTATATTGAGAACTGCTCAGTTCAAGTACTAATCCAAAGAAATTAATGAGATGATGCGTCGCATTTACCAACAAGTGCTATAAATAAGATACCAAAAATCTCTAAAACTTGAGCCAATCTGGCAAAACTGATGACATATTCAGAATCAGCACCCCAAAAATACCCTAAATTCGATGAAATATCTTTGGCACCAAAAATGCTGTTGACCAGTGTAATCTAATAAATGAGGTTCACTGAGCCTGACTTCCAGTAGCAGAAACCTGATAATTTTTCATAGCTGCATTGGTACATGTGCACAAGCTGGTATCAGTAAAGGGGCTTACCAGGCATACTCCAGCAGTAGTCGGGGAGGCACAACTTCACATTCTCAGGTGCAGTTGCCTCAGCAGCCTTACTACCTAGTGAGTATTGCATGGGTCCCATGCTAATTCGTTGCGTCTGTCCAAGCTTGATGTCATATCGTGTGGGGGAGGATGCACGGACAATACTTAGAGCATAATTTATTTATTTTTTTACAGAAAGGAAAATTATTGCATTCAATGAACCTTTTCTTGATAATAACGGTACTAAAACCTTTAATACTGGCAGTTTATCTTTTACTAGATATTAATCTCATAAAGCACACTATGGACGTGTCGGCCGTGATAGTTATGTATAATGGTAAATATCCAGCATTGAACTATTGCAAACTGCTAACACTGACACTTATAGTAGTGCCATTTTCTTGGTAAATGTGTCCAGAACCGAATTATTTATGGAGGTTCTTCTATAAAATGTTCTCATATTATTACATTTTCAATAGGTGGGTTTGTCTCCAGATGCCCAGGACCAAATGAGAAAGATGCTTTGTCAGAAGGAATCAAACTACATCCGACTTAAGAGAGCCAAAATGGAGAAATCCATGTTTGTGAAGATCAAAACTCTGGGAATCGGAGCCTTTGGGGAAGTGTGCCTAGCCAGAAAGACTGATACCAATGCGCTGTACGCAATGAAAACATTACGAAAGAAAGATGTGTTATTACGTAACCAAGTAGCCCATGTCAAGGCTGAGAGAGACATCTTAGCAGAAGCAGATAATGAATGGGTTGTACGCCTGTACTACTCTTTCCAAGACAAAGACAACCTGTACTTTGTGATGGATTATATTCCAGGCGGAGATATGATGAGCCTCCTCATCCGGAAAGAGGTTTTCCCTGAAGATTTGGCTCAGTTCTACATAGCAGAGCTCACCTGCGCAGTGGAAAGTGTCCATAAAATGGGCTTCATTCACCGTGACATCAAACCTGACAATATCCTTATTGATCGTGATGGGCACATTAAACTCACTGATTTTGGCTTGTGCACAGGATTTCGATGGACGCATGATTCAAAGTACTATCAAAGTGGTAAGGATTAAACGTACCCTGAATTATGTTCAAGAATGTACACTGACTTGGAGAAATGCTTATAATAAACATTAAAGGCGGTTGCTCTCTACTACTATGGGCACAGGATGGAGCAAGTGTTACATTTAAATGGGGGGGGGGGGGGACTGCCTTAACAATTCTGCCTAAGGGTATGTTTCCACGTTCAGGAAGTGCTGCGTGTTTGACGCTGCTTAGAGCCACAGCATCAAACACGCAGCGTCCAGATGTTACTGCATAGTGGAGGAAATGTCATGAAATCCCGTCTCCACTATGCGGTAAAAAACGCAGGTGGCAGACCCGCGTCTTTTCAGCACGCAGCATGTCTGTTTACAATGCGTCGCCACGCCGTAAATTTAGTAGCCAGTAAAGGCTACGCAGGCAGCTGTGGGTTGATATTCATAGCCTAGAGAGGGGCCATGGGTATTAACCCCTTCCCAGGCTACAAATATTGGCCCCCAGCCATTGGCTTTCCCCCTCTTGCGCAGAAAATTGCGTGGGAGGCCACGCCATTTTTTTTTCTCCTTTTTTTTCATTTTTTTAATTAAACGTTCATTAATAAACATCGGCCTTGCTATTGCATATCTACTAGATGGTGGCCCGATCCGATTCTAACGCATCGGGTATTCTAGAATATGTATGTATGTACGTTGCGCTGTGAGTGGGGGGTTAAATTCCGCGCCAATATCGCTGATTGGTTGCGGCTGGCCACGTAGTATATAGCACAGCCGCATAGTATATAGCAGCCACGCAGTATATAGCACAGCCCACGCAGTATATAGCACAGCCCACGCAGTATATAGCACAGCCCACGCAGTATATAGCACAGCCCACGCAGTATATAGCACAGCCCACGCAGTATATAGCACAGCCCACGCAGTATATAGCACAGCCCACGCAGTATATAGCACAGCCCACGCAGTATATAGCACAGCCCACGCAGTATATAGCACAGCCCACGCAGTATATAGCACAGCCCACGCAGTATATAGCACAGCCCACGCAGTATATAGCACAGCCCACGCAGTATATAGCACAGCCCACGCAGTATATAGCACAGCCCACGCAGTATATAGCACAGCCCACGCAGTATATAGCACAGCCCACGCAGTATATAGCACAGCCCACGCAGTATATAGCACAGCCCACGCAGTATATAGCACAGCCCACGCAGTATATAGCACAGCCCACGCAGTATATAGCACAGCCCACGCAGTATATAGCACAGCCCACGCAGTATATAGCACAGCCCACGCAGTATATAGCACAGCCCACGCAGTATATAGCACAGCCCACGCAGTATATAGCACAGCCCACGCAGTATATAGCACAGCCCACGCAGTATATAGCACAGCCCACGCAGTATATAGCACAGCCCACGCAGTATATAGCAGTGTGGGCACCATATCCCTGTGGAAAAAAAGAATGAAAATAAAAAAGTTATATACTCACCTTCTGTCGGCCACCGAAGCTGTCCCGCTCCTCGCGATGTGGCCGGCAGCTTCTGTTCCCAGAGATGCATTGCGACATTACCCAGATGACTTAGCGGTCTCGCGAGACCGCTAGTCATCTGGGTAATCTTGCAGTGCATCTCTGGGAACGGAAGCTGCCAAGAGCATCGGGAGGAGCAGGAAAGCTGCGGAGGCGACGGAGGGTCAGAATAGCATGATTTTTTATTTTTTTTAACTTTATATCTTTTTACTATTGATTCTGCATAGCCAGCATCAATAGTAAAAAGTTGGTCCGGGATGGGGCAACACACTGGCACTGACTAGAGGGTAGTAGGGAGGGGCCAATTCGCGGCCGGACTAACCAATCAGTGACGTGGGATTTCCGTTACAGACAGAAACAGAAGAGACAAATGGCTGGCACATGACTAAGGTATGTGGTGCTAGTGAATGGAAACTGAGCGCCCATAAATATAGAAAGTCGATAATCACTGCACTCTTGGCTAGAAAGAATTTGCTTCAAGTGAAAAAGTTTATAGGTGATGAGCGACAGGCAATTAAGATGTTTCGGCCACACCGTGGCCTTGATCAGTGTCGCAAAAACTGATTAGGTTTAGGTTTACCACATGGGATGCGGTCTGTATTGAGGTAATGGAATACACTGTAGAAGTGGAACTGTAACACGTTAAATAGGGATAATAGTAACCCTGTGTTGCAGGACGCTCAAAATACTCGTCTAGGTCCGGAGGGTGCAGCGTTGTGCAGGAATCCATTGCTGTATAAGCCGACGTCGGTGGTATAGTGGGGGTGCTGGCGAGTCTGCGTCCAGGAGAGGAAAGACAGACAGACTGAAGTACTCCTTAGATTATCCATCTATCTATATAAAAATCAATCTGTCTATAGATAGATATGTCTATAGATAGATATATCTATAGATATACTAAACATTGGGCTTGGTATTATCTATCTATTTATCTATTATCTAAGTATCGATATATCTAGCTATCTATAGATATATCTATCGATTAGATATATCGATGGAGAGATACGATGGATCTATCTATCCCATATCTATCATCTATCTGTGTGTAAACATTATTCTTCAATGGAGTATGTAAATGAAGAGGTTGGACAAGAAATGACATCACAATTATTTTTTTTTTGTATATCTTTATTGAGCTTACAAAAACACAAATCCGCGTGAAAAACGCGTCAAAAAACACATGAAAAACGCAGATGACCTGCTAGTGACCTCAGGTGCAGATTTTACCTGTGTCAAATGATGATCAAATCATGATGCAATCCTGAACGTGGAAACATACCCTAAGTTTCTCTTCCAGCTTGGATGGCGGGTCAGGGCTGCATCTTAGTGGCTGCAGTATTGACCTGACATGTCCTGATGGGAGAGAAAGCCAGTAGAACGGCAGAGGAATGCCAGCAGCTGTATATTGTAAAAGCGCACTATAAGAAGCGCCACCATTTTATTTAAAAAAAAAATCCTTTCCTTCCCCAAATTTGGGGTGCGTCTTAATGTCCACAAAATACAATATCTTTTTTTTTTTTTTTTCTCCTCTTCTCTCCGTTTTCACCATTCTATGCCCACTAGTAAGGTATTTGAAAAAGTAGACCACCCCTTCAAATGGTAACTGGGATCTGCCTTGAGTGCCTTGTTTTGAGGGTCATATAATACAGGAACGCCTAAGATTCAGTGGATGCAGCCGGTGATGATGTCTGATTACAGATGGGTATGTATATTAGTGTGTTCAGAATACACCGTTTGGGAAAGCCGTCAAGCCCTTGGCAAGTGTTCAGACCAGCGGTCAGCAAGCTTTGGTACAGTTGTGGCCAAAAGTATTGACACCCCTGCAATTCTGTCAGATAATACTCAGTTTCTTCCTGAAAATGACTGCAATCACAAATTCTTTGGTATTATTATCTTCATTTAATTTGTCTTAAATGAAAAAACACAAAAGAGAATAAAGTAAAACATTGATCATTTCACACACAACTCCAAAAATGGGCCTGACAAAAGTATTGGCACCCTCAGCCTAATACTTGGTTGCACAACCTTTAGCCAAAATAACTGCGACCAACCGCTTCCGGTAACAATCAGTGCGTTTCTTACATTGCTCTGCTGGAATTTTAGACCATTCTTCTTTGGCAAACTGCTCCAGGTCCCTGATAATTGAAGGGTGACTTCTCCAAACTGCCATTTTTAGATCTCTCCACAGGTGTTCTATGGGATTCAGGTCTGGACTCATTGCTGGCCAACTTAGAAGTCTTCAGTGCTTTCTCTCAAACCATTTTCTAGTGCTTTTTGAAGTGTTTTGGGTCATTGTCCAGCTGGAAGACACATGAACTCTGAGGGAGACCCAGCTTTCTCACACTGGGCCCTACATTATGCTGCAAAATTTGTTGGTAGTCTTCAGACATCATAATGCCATGCACACGGTCAAGCAGTCCAGTGCCAGAGGCAGCAAAGCAACCCCAAAACATCAGGGAACCTCCGCCATGTTTGACTGTAGGGACCATGTTCTTTTCTTTGAATGCCTCTTTTTTTCTCCTGTAATCTCCTATGTTGATGCCGTTGCCCAAAAAGCTCTACTTTTGTCTCATCTGACCAGAGAACATTCTTCCAAAACGTTTTAGGCTTTTTCAAGTAAGTTTTGGCAAACTCCAGCCTGGCTTTTTTATGTCTCGGGGTACGAAGTGGAGTCTTCCTGGGTCTCCTACCATACAGTCACTTTTCATTCAGACGCCGACGGATAGTGCGGGTTGACACTGTTGTACCCTCGGACTGTAGAGCAGCTTGAACTTGTTTGGATGTTAGTCGAGGTTCTTTATCCAACATCCGCACAATCTTGCGTTGAAATCTCTTGTCAATTTTTATTTTCCGTCCACATCTAGGGAGGTTAGCCACAGTGCCCCATGGGCTTTAAACTTCTTGATGACACTGTGCACGGTAGACACAGGAACATTCAGGTCTTTGGAGATGGACTTGTAGCCTTGAGATTGCTCATGCTTCCTCACAATTTGGTTTCTCAAGTCCTCAGACAGTTCTTTGGTCTTCTTTCTTTTCTCCATGCTCATTGTGGTACACACAAGGACACAGGACAGAGGTTGAGTCAACTTTAATCCATGTCAGCTGGCTGCAAGTGTGATTTAGTTATTGCCAACACCTGTTAGGTGCCACAGGTAAGTTACAGGTGCTGTTAATTACACAAATTAGAGAAGCATCACATGATTTTTCGAACAGTGCCAATACTTTTGCCCACCCCCTTTTTTATGTTTGGTGTGGAATTATATCCAATTTGGCTTTAGGACAATTCTTTTTGTGTTTTTTCATTTAAGACAAATTAAATGAATGTTAATAATAACAAAGAATTTGTGTTTGCAATTATTTTCAGGAAGAAACTGAGTATTATCTGACAGAATTGCAGGGGTGTCAATACTTTTGGCCACAACTGTATGTGTTTCTTTTTCTATTTGTACGAAAGAGGTTGCTGATCGCTGATTTAAACCATTGCATACAAACCATGTAAATGGGGCTGTTAGCTGTACAAAATATTTCACCCAGTGAAGTTACTCATTTTGTTTCTCTTCTGCTGACTGGGAATGTAGACACTGAAGTTTACCATCAACTCTTGGCCACCATGCAATTTTTTAAATCTTTTTGCATAGTAGGTTGATGAGCGGTCGTTCTCGGATAAGGTGTTATCCGAGCATGCTCGAGTACTAATCGAACATCTTCGGCATATGTTCGACATCCGCCACACATGGGAGGATTAACTAACACTTCATGTGTTATGGCTGTCAAACAGCTGTGAGACATAAAGCCATGCCGACTGGAACATACAATTAGAGCACGCCGAAGATGCTTGATTCGAGCGTGCTGGCTCATCACTAGTAATAGGGTATTGAGCATTTTCTGGCATTGTTTTGTGATTATGCACTTCTGTTCTGGCATAGGTGACCACCTGCGACAAGACAGCATGGATTTCAGCAGTGAATGGGGTGATCTTGCAAATTGCAGATGTAGTGACAGACCTAAGCCTCTGGAGTGGAGGGCGGCAAAACAGCATCAAAGGTGCTTGGCGCACTCTCTGGTTGGCACCCCGAACTACATTGCACCAGAAGTTCTTTTGCGTACAGGTAAAGAGAAACCTCAAATCTAATAACTTTTTTAAAATGCGCATCAATCCAGCTTTTCTCTTTGTCACTATAATATCTGTACATATACAAGGCCCACATCATATACCACTAGTATGCCAACTACAGTATGTTACAGTTCTTCTCTTTGGAGGCCAAAAAGATTCTCACTAGACCGCTTAAAGGGGATGTCCACTACTTGGACAACCCCTTCTTGATCAAAATGTTGATCTCCCATAAAATAATAAAACCTATACTCTCCTCCTGTGCTGGCGCTGTTTCCATGGTGTCTGCACTCACTCACCCCAGGGCTCTCGTGCGATGAACATGACCCGACGCCCAATCAGCGCTAGCGTCGCTGTCCCCACCTTTGGACAAATCGAGCATGAAGAGGAAGTCCTGGCTGCAGCTGATCTGATTTCCTCTTCATGCTCAGTTCGACAAGAGGCGAGGACAGTGACGTCGGCACTTTTTGGGCATCGGGGTCACGTGACACTGCCCCTCAAGAGTTCTGGGGAGAGCGAATGCCGACACCGCAGGAACCGTGTCCGCACGGGAGGGGAGTATAAGCTTTATTATTTTATTGGTGCCAAGCAAGGGGTATGAGGATAACTTGTCTGGACCCCTTGTCTTGTACTGGACTCCTTAGTGACCAGGCTAATTTTTACAATTCTGACCTCTGTCACTTAGAGGTTATAGTTCTGGAACGCGTATCCCACTGATTGAGACATATTGTACTTCATGATGGTGGTAAAATTTCTTCTATGACTTGCATTTATTTATTAAAAAAATGGAAGTTTGTCCAAAATGATGAAAATTTTGCAATTTTCAAACTTTTAATTTTTGTGCCCTCAAATCAGTCATGTCATACAAAATAGTTAATAAATAACATTTCCCACATGTCAACTTTACATCAGCACAAATTTGAAAAATCCTTTTTTTGTAAGAACATCATATGGGTTAAAAGTTGACCAGCGATTTCTCATTTTTCCAATAAAATTTACAAAACCAATTTTTTTTTAAGGACCACATCACATTTGGAGGATTGATATGACAGAAAATACCCAAAACTGACACCATTCTAAAAATTGCACCCCTCAAGATGCTCACAACCATATTCAGAATTTTATTAACCATTCAGGTGCTTCCCGAGATCTAAAGCAATGTGGGAGGAAAAAAAATGAACACTTTACTTTTTTCGCAAAAAATTCTCTTTAGACTTACTTTTTTTATTTTCACAAGGGTATCAGGAGAAAATGAACCATACAATTTGTTGCGCAGTTTCTCCTAAGTGTTGCAATACCCCGTATTTGGTGCAAAGTCACTGTTTGGGCGCATGGCAGGGCTCAGAAGGGACGGAGCACCATTTGAATTTTTTAACTCAAATTTGGCTGAAATCTATGGCGGACGGCATGTCACTTTTGGAGACCCCTTGATGTACCTAAACAGTGGAAACCCCCCAATTCTAACTCCAACCGCAACAAACCCCTAATCCTAACCACAACCATAAGCCTATCCCCCCAACACAACTCCTAAATGCAAAGAATGGAGAAAAATACATTATTTGTGTTTTTTTATTAATGTATTATTTTTACCTAACTAAAGGGGTGACAATGGGGAATTTGATTTACTTTTTTTTTTAATTTTGATCACTGTGATAGGGTCTATCACAGTGATCAAAATTAATCAGTAGGGGGGGCGTGGCTATGTAACTGTGGAGGAAAGACATGCCTTGTGAGAGCTCCGGCCATCCTGATCTTATCCTGCCATTAAGACCCCTTATTTACCAGCGGTATCGGCTGGCATTGGCGCCTAGGGACCCCAGGAGTCGGGTAACCTCCCCGAAAGGCTGCAGTGAGGACCCGGGACTCGGAAATCCGTGAGTGGTCTGGACAGACTGAGGGTACCTGTACAGCGGCGGCCATCTTGGTGCGCGCGCTCCGGCGGGACAAGACGCAGCGCCGGCTTCTTCTGACACCTGGCTTCTCATCTGCTGGACTTGGTGGGGCTGCGCTCTTCAGCGGTGAACGCTGTGTGGCATCGGTGTGAGGGGGCTGGGAGCTCCGGGACGGGCGGCGGTGACTGCGGAGGGCAGCAGCCATTACCAGTGCGCACGCCCTGACAGTGAGGGAAGAGGCGCTCATCATCACTCTGGCGGTGCTGCCCAGGAGGTGAGCAGATAACCTGGGATATACAGGGGCGGCGTGGTGTGTGTGCCCTGAAAGATTGGGCCCTGCGCCCCCCCCCCCCCCCCCCTGCCAGACAGACACCTCCTGCCCGCGCCATAACTATGGAGGGATTAACCCCCTCCCTGCTGGTCCTCCTGTGGGGGCTGTGGGCCCGTCCCGATATATAGCACCTCAGGCTACATTTGATACTTTTTACAACTCTCCATACGCCAGCTGCCTGTTCAGTAGCCCTCTTTTCTCTAAAACACAGCCCTATATCCTGCTGTGTCCGCTGACTTGTATAGCTCCTTCAGCTGCCCACCATGCATCACTCCAAAGGGGCAGGGGCTGCTGAGAAATTAAGGAAATACTCCAGGGAGGACCCCCCTGATAATTACGTGCTCTCAGGAATAATTCTACGCCGGCCCAGCGTAAAAATCGCCCCTCCGATGGTATTGAGGAGGGAGAGCAAGAACTGACCCTCAAACAAGCATCTGAGCAACTAATGCAGGCTATATCCCTCACCAGATCGTCCCTTACTGAAAAGATAGAGGACGTGCATACTGAAGTGGGTCGTCTGCGGCATGACATGCAGGCCATGAGAGGGCGCATTTCAGAGGTTGAAACACGAGTGTCCCATATAGAGGATACTATCACCCCAATGAAGACTACCCTGAAAAAAGCCGCTGGTTCCATAAACGCCTGGAAACAAAAGGCAGATGACCTGGAGAATAGACTGCGCCGCAATAACATTCGAATTATTGGCCTACCAGAGCGCTCGGAGGGTCAGTAACCTGAACAATTCCTGGAAGACTGGCTTAGAACCTCTCTGGGAAACGGATTCTCCTCAACATTCTCGGTGGAAAGGACCCATAGGGTCCCAACGAGACCTCTCCCCCCTGGAGCTCCACCTAGACCTTTTTTGGCACGCCTCCTTAACTGCAGGGATAGGGATGCTATTCTCTGCTTGGCGCGACATAAGGGTCCAATCAAATTCAACAATGCTACCATATCGATTTTCCCAGATTTCTCCATGGAGCTCCAGAAACAGCGGGCGCGGTTTATGGAAATTAAGAAACAGCTACGAGATAAAAATATTATCTACGCCATGCTTTATCCAGCTCGACTACGTATTGTCCATGATGGTTCCTCCTTATTCTTTACGGACCCGGCGGAGGTTGCCGAATGGTTACGGTCCTACAGGGTGTCCACTGTGAAAGACTCCTATTCGGCCTTTTCTGTCCAATGGCAACATGGAAAAAGGAGCTCTTCGTGTGGGTGCTGAGCTTATCAATAATACTGGACGCTGGAGTCAGTGAGGGTATCCCCTTTTCTATTTGATCGCAGGATTGTACTTCTCTACTGTTCAAGTTATGTTATGTTGGGTTTTTTGTATTAGTTTTGATTGTTCAATGTGTATGGTTGCCGCCAACACTATCTTTATACCTTGTGTGGTGCCTCTGAACCTGGTCCGAGTACTAATCCACATCTTCCTTTCTTTTAAGTATAAACATGGGATCTGAGATCATATTTATGACTTGGAATATACGAGGTATCAAAACCCCCCCTGTTATGGTTCTCAATGGCAAGAGAACATAGCCCAGCAAACATGAGTACTAGCT
Source organism: Ranitomeya variabilis (assembly GCF_051348905.1). Lineage (NCBI taxonomy): Eukaryota > Metazoa > Chordata > Amphibia > Anura > Dendrobatidae > Ranitomeya > Ranitomeya variabilis. The sequence continues at coordinate 645,757,178 of NC_135233.1, read as the reverse complement.
CTTGGAAGGATGGAAACTAAACTGACCATGAACTAAACCTGCCGCACAACTAACAGTAGCCGGGTAGCGTTGCCTACGTTTTTATCCCTAGACGCCCAGCGCCGGCCGGAGGACTAACTAATCCTGGCAGAGGAAAATATAGTCCTGGCTCACCTCTAGAGAAATTTCCCCGATAGGCAGACAGAGGCCCCCACATATATTGGCGGTGATTTTAGATGAAATGACAAACGTAGTATGAAAATAGGTTTAGCAAAATTGAGGTCCGCTTACTAGATAGCAGGAAGACAGAAAGGGCACTTTCATGGTCAGCTGAAAACCCTATCAAAATACCATCCTGAAATTACTTTAGGACTCTAGTATTAACTCATAACATCAGAGTGGCAATTTCAGATCACAAGAGCTTTCCAGACACAGAAACGAAACTACAGCTGTGAACTGGAACAAAATGCAAAAACAAACGAGGACTAAAGTCCAACTTAGCTGGGAGTTGTCTAGAAGCAGGAACATGCACAGAAAGGCTTCTGATTACAATGTTGACCGGCATGGAAGTGACAGAGGAGCAAGGTTAAATAGCGACTCCCACATCCTGATGGAAACAGGTGAACAGAGGGGATGATGCACACCAGTTCAATTCCACCAGTGGCCACCGGGGGAGCCCAAAATCCAATTTCACAACACCCCCCGGAAGAAAATTTAAAGTATTCTCGCAGATTAGACGGTATCGCCCGCATAGTGTGGCACTAGTGGAGACGCATCTGACTAGAGATTCAGTCCAATATACACAAAAACCGTGGGTGCAGTGGTCTCTCCACGCATTCCACACCAGCTACTCGAGAGGGGTCTCTTTGTTAATACATAGAGATGTTAGATGGGAGGCCAGGGAAGCACGACGGGATCCTGAAGGTCGCTTTGTATTTGTACATGCATTTTCTAACTCGTGAGAATGTGATATTATGTATCTATAACCCCTCCCCCGCTAGCACTTCGATCCTTCGCATGGCATTGGGTTTCTCCTTAAATTATCCTGATGCTAGTGTTATTTGTATGGGAGATCTTAACCTAGTCATGGAGGGTTCTCTGGACAGATTGAGACTAGATGACATGACAACTGGGGAGCCCCTGTCTCAGCCCCCCTCCCAATTGGCGTTGTTTATGGGTGGTAGTGGATGGCTGGATTTGTGGAGAGTGCGTCACCCTGAGACTAAAGGGTATACCTGCCACTCATCCACCAGGCAATCTTGGTCTCGCATAGACTACATATTCGGTTCTAGTAATTTGGCACTGTGGGTGGATAGTGTTGAGCATGGCAATAGAGGGATTTCGGACCACAGTCCAGTTATCCTCAAACTTAAATATGGCCACTCATATAATATGTCCTGGAAGTTGAACCCTTTCTGGTTAAAATTAATTGACTCTAATGATAGAACGGTTGACCAGCTGAATTGTTTCACTTCAACTCATCCGGAACCCCAAAATCTTGGTTTGTTTTGGGATACTCTAAAAGCCTATTTAAGGGGGTGCTTGTCCTCCACAATTTCCTATATTAAAAGGGTGACGGCGGGGGAAGATGATGAGAGAGCGCAGCGGCTGAAAGACTCGGAGGCTACTTATATAACTAGTCAAACTAGTGGTAACAGGGCTGAGTGGCTCGCCTCTCAGAGGTTATATGTTCAACATGCAGACACTAAGTCAAAACGCAAATTATTCTTTACCCGTCAATCCTACTTCGAACTAGGGAACCAGGCTAGCACACTCCTTGGCTTCTTAGTACGCCAGCACAATACCTCCAATACTATACTACAAATCCGCACACTTGACGGCTCACTGGTATCTTCTACAGATAAGATACTTCAATGCTTTCATGATTACTATGAAGCGCTGTATAAATCTGGTAGTGGTCTTGATGTTTTTGAGTGTTTGGATTATTTATCAGATACAGTGTTTCCTTTATTGAGTCCAACCCAGCGGGCCTTTATGGACGCTGAATTCACCCTGGAGGAGGTAGAACATGCTATGGCGGATATGGCCACTGGGAAAGCCCCTGGGCCAGATGGGTTTCCTATTGAGTTTTACAAGAAATATCGTGATCAACTGGCGCCACTCTTATTGAAGGTACTTCGGGAAATATGGGAGGGAGGACCTGTGCCCGAAACATTTTATGATGCAAATATTATGCTCAGGAAAGAGGGGGAGGATCCTTTGGAATGTGGGTCGTATCGCCCTATATCGCTGGTAAGTGTGGATTATAAAATCTTTACTAAAATTTTGGCTACTAGACTGAACACAATTATATTAGACCTTATACACCCTGACCAGACTGGCTTTATGCCTGGAAAAAGCACCTCCATCAATATTAGACGGGTTCAATCAGTGATTCAGTATAGCTCCCTAGAAACAGATAACTGGGCACTAGCATCGTTAGATACAGCCAAGGCTTTTGACTCTCTCGAGTGGCCCTGTCTATCTGCGTGTCTGAGGAAATACGGTTTTGGGGATACATTTCTGAGAGGGATAGATATACTATATATGAAGCCCAGGGCGCATATAGTTGTGAATAATGCCATTTCTGAGCCCTTTTCCTTATATAGGGGAACTCTCCAGGGATGTCCTCTATCCCCGGCTCTCTTCGCCTTGGCAATAGAGGCCTTGGCAATACGCATAAGAACCTCCGATGACATTAAGGGAATAAATATTGCGGATCGAGTGGATACCATTGGTCTTTATGCTGACGATATGGTGATATTTATGGACAAAGTAGAGGAAACGTTACCACAGGTGATAGCGACTATAGATAAATTCAGTAAATTCTCAGGTCTATATATAAACTGGGATAAATCTGCTCTGTTCCCTCACATACCCCAGCACCCTGCCTTGAAACTCTCTCGTCGCTTCCCATTGTCTCCAGTTTTAAGTATTTAGGTATTCACATGTCTAAATACAGCCAATTAGATCTGCAACTTAATATCTACCCACTATTAGATTTGGTTAAAATTAAATTTACAACCTGGAACAAACTCCCGCTCTCGGTTGCCGGCCGAATTAATCTAATTAAAATGATACTGCTCCCTAAGCTTAGCTATTGCCTTCAACATAGTGCTGTGCCCATACCCAAACACTTCTTTGTGAGTTTAAACTCCCTGGTTACATCCTTTATATGGGGGAAAACTAGACCTAAGCTTAAATTATCGACATTACAGAGGCCAAAGCAGGGGGGTGGGGCGGCTTTGCCGGATTTCTACTTGTATCATCTCGCCGGCCAGGCTAAGGCGATAAATAAATGGATGCCTAATAATTCCCTGCCTAACTCTGAGAGCCATTTGCTCCATTCTGCCCGGGCTGATTGTCCACTGGGGTTTCTAGAACTAGAGAAAGTTAATGCTCCCCGTTTGCTGCTGTTACTCCGGCTGGCATGATTAATATGGAGGCAAATTAAAAAAGTCACTGGATTTGTAGATGTAGTAGTTGAAATGCCCCTGTGGAATAATAGTTACTTTCTGGGATTATTGAGCCATCCATCCACTGATTTTTGGATTTTGCACGGTGTTCTCTCGGTGAGAGATGTATATAACCAGGGGATCTTTGCATCCTTTGAACAACTACAGAATACCCACAGTATTCCGAGGTCTCAGTTCTTCCGTTATCTACAGCTAAGATCAGCCTTTCAATCACACATGCGGAGTATGGGTGTAGATCGAGCTATTTCATCTTTACCTTTGATAGGTATTCTCAACTCACAGGGCCCTCAAGGACTTATTTCCTCCTTATATACTTATTTGTTGTCCATGGGAGATGGGTTTACTATAAATTCCATCAAAGGGAAGTGGGAGGGACTTCTTCCTGATGTATCAGGAGAAGAATGGGAGGATATTTTGGAGTCCCCAACTAAAGTCTCTCCCTCAATTACCGTATATACTCGAGTATAAGCCGACCCCCCTAATTTTGCCACAAAAAACTGGGAAAACTTATTGACTCAAGTATAAGCCTAGGGTGGAAAATGCAGCAGGTACCGGTGAATTTCAAAATTAAAAATAGATACTCCATACCGTTCATTATGGCCCCATAGATGCTGCACATAAAGCTGTGCCATATACAGTGCTCTGCACCGTTGCCCCATAGATAGCTGTGCCATATATATATATAATGCTCTGCACCGTTGCCCCATAGCTGTGCCATATATATAATGCTCTGCACCGTTGCCCCATAGCTGTGCCATATAGTGCTCTGCACCGTTGCCCCATAGCTGTGCCATATATATAATGCTCTGCACCGTTGCCCCATAGCTGTGCCATATAGTGCTCTGCACCGTTGCCCCATAGCTGTGCCATATATATAATGCTCTGCACCGTTGCCCCATAGCTGTGCCATATAGTGCTCTGCACCGTTGCCCCATAGCTGTGCCATATAGTGCTCTGCACCGTTGCCCCATAGCTGTGCCATATAGTGCTCTGCACCGTTGCCCCATAGCTGTGCCATATAGTGCTCTGCACCGTTGCCCCATAGCTGTGCCATATAGTGCTCTGCACCGTTGCCCCATAGCTGTGCCATATAGTGCTCTGCACCGTTGCCCCATAGCTGTGCCATATAGTGCTCTGCACCGTTGCCCCATAGCTGTGCCATATAGTGCTCTGCACCGTTGCCCCACAGCTGTGCCATATAGTGCTCTGCACCGTTGCCCCACCGCTGTGCCATATAGTGCTCTGCACCGTTGCCCCATAGCTGTGCCATATAGTGCTCTGCACCGTTGCCCCATAGCTGTGCCATATAGTGCTCTGCACCGTTGTCCCATAGCTGTGCCATATATATAATGCTCTGCACCGTTGCCCCATAGATAGCTGTTCCATATATATAATGCTCTGCACCGTTGCCCCATAGCTGTGCCATATAGTGCTCTGCACCATTGCCCCATAGCTGTGTCATATATATAATGCTAAGCACCGTTGCCCCATAGCTATGCCATATAGTGCTCTGCACCGTTGCCCCATAGCTGTGCCATATAGTGCTCTGCACCGTTGCCCCATAGCTGTGCCATATAGTGCTCTGCACCGTTGCCCCATAGATTAGCTGTGCCATATAATGCTCTGCACTGTTGCCCCATAGATGCTCCACATAAATCTGTGCCATTGCTGCTGCTGCAATAAAAAAAAAAAACACATACTCACCTCTCTTGCTTGCAGCTCCTCGGCGTCCCGTCCCGGCGTCTCTCCGCACTGACTGATCAGGCAGAGGGCGGCGCACACACTATATGCGTCATCGCGCCCTCTGACCTGAACAGTCAGTGCGGAGAGACGCGGGGAAGATGGTGCGGCGCCCGGCGTGTGGAACGAGGGAAGGTAAATATGACATACTTACCTGCTCCCGGCGTCCCGCTCCTTCCCCCTGCCTGTCTTCGGTGCCGCAGCTCTTCCTCTGTCAGCGGTCACCGGCACCGCTTCATTAGAGAAATGAATAGGCGGCTCCGCCCCTATGGGGGGTGGAGCAGCCTATTCATTTCTCTAATGAGCGGTCCCATGTGACCGCTGAACAGGGGAAGAGCTGCGGCACCCGGAGACCGTGGGACGAGCAGGGGGAGCGCCAGGAACGCCGGAACTAGGTGAGTATATGGCAGTCCTCACCCGCCGACCCCACCACCGATCATGACTCGAGTATAAGCCGAGAGGGGCACTTTCAGCCCAAAAATTTGGGCTGAAAATCTCGGCGTATATACGGTAATAATAAAATGACCCAGTTATATATTATATATCAGTCTTATTTGACCCCGGCGCGACTTTTTAAAATGGGCCGCCTCCATTTGTCAGATTGCTTGAGGTGCCATTCAGGTGATGCAGATTTCATCCATATGATTTGGAAATGTCCTGTTATTCTTCAGTATTGGAAGGAGGTGACGACATTATTAACATCCTTATTACTGATTCCTGTCCCACTTGAATCACTGATATGCTTGTTCGGGGTGTGGGATGCGGAAGCTTGGGATCATTATACCGGAATATTTCTACGAGAGTCACTTTTTACGGCACGGAAGGTGTTAGCATTACGATGGATGGGTGGTTCCTGCCCATCTCTCAGAGCCTGGGTCGATCTGGTGAATTCGATCATCCCGTATGAACGTACACTATATCAAAATAGAGGATGTCCAGGTAAATTCGAAAGGATCTGGGGTAGATGGAACTCCTCTTATAATACTTTATAGTCCCCATTAATTTGACAACTATGTGGAGGTTGGGCTCGTGGTTTGGGAGGCATCACTTACGGGGTGAAATCTGTATGGAACTTTCTTTTTATCGGCGTACTATTAAAAGTTAATGTAGTTAAATGTTATAGGTGATTTATAAGATGTCAGTTTGTTACTTTTGCAATGCTTTTAGATATAATGATGCATGGCACCTATCTGTATTTCATACTGTTATTGATAATGACAAATGCAAACGTGTGTATTGTGTAGTTTATTCTGGAATTAATAAACGAATTTAAAAAAAAATAAAAATTAATCAGTAGGAAAAATCTATTGTTGCCGGGTACCAGCCGGCAGATCTCGGCGGGCACACTGAGCATATGCCTGCCATTTTCTTCCAGAAAGAAGACACGGAGGGCCGGGGGACAGGGCAGGAGGAAGCCTCGGGGACCCCATTTCTCTCTCATCTGGTATGCTAGGTCATATCAGAGGAGAGAGAAATGAATGGGAAAGCAGATTTTTTTTATTTTATTTTTTTTGCGATCACCATTATTCGGTGAATAGCAGCGATCACAAGACTGGGGACGGTAGAAACCGACCCGAATCATCATGTTCTCCAGGGTCTCCCCTACTGTCGGTAGCGGAGACCCCAGAGATTTTCTGACGCTGGAGGGCGCTATACCCTTATTTCTCAGCGTCGCTTTTTAACGGCGCTGAGAAATAAGGGTATAGCGCCCTCCAGCGTCACAAAAGTAAGTACACTTAGCTGCTGTCATTAAAAGGCGTATTGGCAGTCGTTAAGGGGTTAAGCTGTCTCTGTACTATAGTGACAAATTGCATTTATAGCTATCCTGGCAATACACTATGGATCACGTAAGGCTGCAGTTGTTCAAATGCCGTCTTATCTGCCATTTGCTGTTATGGTGTAAAATAACGATCTTTTTACTATTGCAGGATATACGCAGCTTTGTGATTGGTGGAGTGTTGGAGTGATCCTTTATGAAATGCTTGTTGGGAAGGCTCCATTCCACGCAGGGTCGCCACTGGAGACACAAATGAAAGTAAGACCAAAAAGATTTCTCATCACAAATCTTTGTAACAAGATGTTTATATCTTGTCTAATTTCTTAAAATAATGCACTTCGGGACTTTCATTAACCCCTTCCCGACCTGTGACAGCGTAAGCGTCATGAAAATCTGTGCCAATCCAACCTGTGACACATATGCTGTGTCACAGAATGATTGTGCTCCTGCAGGTCGGGTGAAAGGGTTAACTGTAATTTACCTGACCGACAGGGGGAGTGGTACTTCAGCCCAGGGCTGCGATCGCTCGGATTGGCTGTTGAAAATGACGTTTCACTTTATCAGAGCAATCGTAATATTTCACCAATGAAAATTGGTGAAATATTACAATCCAGCCATGGCTGATGCTGCAATATCATCGGCCATGGCTGGAGACTGCGATCTGCCCCCGCTGCCGCGACTGATCCACATCCCACATCCTCCGTCCTGTCTTCTGCTGTCCTCCGCTCCCCTCTGTCCTTCTGTCCGCTCCCCCCTGCAATCCGATCTCACCCCCTCGTGGTCCGATCCCACCCCAGCATACTTACCGAGCTCCGGTGTCTGTCCGTCTTCTCCATGGGTGCCGCCATCTTCCAAAATGCCGGCAGATTCATTCCATGTACATTTTGATCACTGTGATAGGTTCTATCACAGTGATCAAAATAAAAATAATAATAAATAACCCCCATAGGTAGGGGACATAATAAAATAAAGAAAATATATTTACTTTTATTATTATTTCACTAGGATTAGGGTTAGAACTAGGGTTAGGGTTTCAATTAGGGTTAGGGTTAGAACTAGGGTTAGGGTTAGAACCTAGGGTTAGGGTTGCAATTAGGGTTAGGGTTGCAATTAGGGTTAGAATTAGGGTTAGGGTTAGAACCTAGGGTTAGGGTTGCAGTAAGGGTTAGAAATAGGGTTGCAATTAGGGTTAGGGTTGCAATTAGGGTTAGGGTTGCAATTAGGGTTAGGGTTGCAATTAGGGTTAGGGTTGCAATTAGGGTTAGAATTGGGGTTAGGGTTAGAATTGGGGTTAGGGTTAGAATTGGGGTTAGGGTTAGAATTGGGGTTAGAATTAGGCTATGTGTACACGGTGCGGATTTGGCTGCGGATCCGCACCGGATTGGCCGCTGCGGATTCGCAGCAGTTTTCCATCACATTTACAGTACCATGTAAAACTATGGAAAACCAAATCCGCTGTGCCCATGGTGCGGAAAATACAGCGCGGAAACGCGTTGTATTTTCCGCAGCGTGTCAATTCTTTGTGCGGATTCCGCAGCGTTTTACACCTGTTCTTCAATAGGAATCCGCAGGTGAAATCCGCACAAAAAACACTGGAAATCCACGGTAAATCCGCATGTAAAACGCAGTGCGTTTTAACTGCGGATTTTTCAAAAACTGCGGAAAAATCCTCACACGAATCCGCAACGTGGGCACATAGCCTTAGGGTTGGAATTAGGGTTAGGTTTGGAAATAGGGTTAAGATTAGGGTTAGGCTTGTGGTTAGGGTTGGGGTTAGGGGTGTGTTGGGGTTAGGGTTGTGATTAGGGTTATGGCTACAGTTGGGATTAGGATTAGGGGTGTGTTGGGGTTAGTGTTGAAGTTAGAATTGAGGGGTTTCCACTGTTTAGGCACATCAGGGGGTCTCCAAACGCGACATGGCGCCACCATTGATTCCAGCCAATTTTGCATTAAAAAAAAAAGTAAAATGCTGCTCCTTCCCTTCTGAGCCCCGACGTGCGCCCAAACAGTAGGCACATATGGAGCAAAAGCATACTCCGAAAAAATTGCACAACAACTTTGGGGTCTAATTTCTCCTGTTACCCTTAAGAAAATAACAAAATGGGGGCTAAAAACTTATTTTTGTGGGGAAAAAATGATTTTTATTTTCACGGCTCTGCGTTATAAATTTCTGTGAAGCACTTGGGGGTTGAATGTGCTCACCACACATCTAGATAAGTTCCTTGGGGGGTCTAGTTTCCTAAATGGGGTCACTTGTGGGGGGTTTCTACTGCTTAGGCACATCAGGGGCTCTGCAAACGCAACATGATGCCCGCAGACCATTCCATCAAAGTCTGCATTTCAAAACTTCAGTACTTCTCCTCTGAACCCCGACGTGTGCCCAGACAGTGGTTCCCCCCCACACACGTATGGGGTATCAGCATACTCAGGACAAACTGGGCAACAACTGTTGCGGTCCAATTTCTCCTGTTACCCTTGTGAAAATAAAAAATTGCTTGCTAAAAAATAATTTTTGAGGAAAGAAAAATGATTTTTTATTTTCACGGCTCTGCGTTATAAACTTCTGTGAAGCACTTGGGGGGGTCAAAGTGCTCACCACACATCTAGATTAGGTCCTTGGGGGGTCTAGTTTCCAAAATGGGGTCACTTGTGGGAGAGCTCCAATGTTTAGGCACACGGGGTCTCTCCAAACGCGACATGGTGTCCGCTAACTATTGGAGCTAATTTTTCATTCAAAAAGTCAAATGGCGCTCCTTTCCTTCCGAGCCCTGCCGTGTGTCCAAACAGTGGTGTACCCCCACATGTGAGGTATCGGTGTACTCAGGAGAAATTGCCCAACAAATTTTAGGATCCATTTTATCCTGTTGCCCATGTAAAAATGAAAAGATTGAGGCTAAAAGAAATTTTTTGTGGGAAAAAAAAAAAAGGTACTTTTTCATTTTTACTGATCAATTTGTTAAGCACCTGGGGGTTCAAAGTGCTCACTATGCATCTAGATAAGTTCCTTGGGGGGTCTAGTTTCCCCCGGATATGGTGTCCGCTAACGATTGGAGCCAATTTTTCATTCAAAAGACAAATGGCGCTCCTTCCCTTCCAAGCTCTGCCATGCGCCCAAACAGTGGTCCTTCCTCTCCCCCCCCACACACATTTGAGGTATCAGCGTACTCAGGACGAATTGTACAATAACCTTTTGGATCCAGCTTCTCCTTTTACCCTTGGGAAAAAAGAAAAAAAATTGTTGTTAAAAGATCATTTTTGTGACTAAAAAGTGAAATGTTCATTTTTTCCTTCCATGTTGCTTGTGAAGCACCTGAAGGGTTAATAAACTTCTTTAATGTGGTTTTGAGCACCTTGAGGGGTGCAGTTTTTAGAATGGTGTCACTTTTGGGTATTTTCAGCCAGATAGACCCCTCAAACTAACTTCAAATGTGAGGTGGTCCCTAAAAAAATAATGGTTTTGTAAATTTTCTTGTGAAAATGAGAAATCGCTGGTCAAATTTTAACCCTTATAACCTCCTAGCAAAAAAAAATTTTGTTTCCAAAATTGTGCTGATGTAAAGTAGACATGTGGGAAATGTTATTTATTACCTATTTTGTGTCACATAACTCTGGTTTAACAGAATAAAAATTCAAAATGTGAAAATTGCAAAATTTTCGACAAATTTCTGATTTTTTTTCACAAATAAACGCAAAAAATATCGACCTAAATTTACTACTAACATGAAGCCCAATATGTCAGGAAAAAAACAATTTCAGAATCGCTGCTAGGATCCGTTGAAGCGTTACTGAGTTATTACCTCATAAAGGGACACTGGTCAGAATTGCAAAAAATGGCCAGGTCATTAAGGCCAAAATAGGCTGGGTCATGAAGGGGTTAATATTCTAAGTAAAGGGAAGATGTAAGCTGCTTTTTGCTGCCCCATCCATGTCATCGGAGTCTAAACATCCATAATAACCTCTGAGACACTGCGGCATTTCAGACAACAGCATGATTGAATGTGCATCTAGTGTTAAGGGGACTGGTCTAAGGCACAGACCTGTGTGTATGTATAGGAAGAGACCCGTCTGGCTGCATGCGGGCGGCTCATGACAGTGGGATTTGCCACCTGGTCTAGTCGCCTCATCCCCAGCCGCGCATTGAACTGTTTTTCTTTGAAATGTAGTGTTAGACTAAACATAGATGATGGCTTGTGGTTCAGCCTGTAAAATCCAGTGACAGGTTCTGTGACATAGAATTACATTTTTATTTCTTTCTTTCAGGTAATAAAATGGCAGACAACGCTTCATATCCCTCCCCAAGCCAAACTCTCCCCAGAAGCCTCTGATTTGATTGTGAAGCTCTGCAGGGGCCCCGAGGACCGTTTGGGCAAGAATGGCGTTGATGATATTAAAGCTCACCCTTTTTTTAAGAGCATAGACTTCTCTAGTGACTTGCGCCAGCAACCTGCCTTATATATTCCCACTATTACTCATTCCACGGACACTTCAAACTTTGACCCAGTAGATCCAGACAAACTATGGAACGATGAAGACAAGGATGGAAATAAAAATGACACCCTAAACGGGTGGTATAAGAATGGCAAACACCCTGAGCATGCATTCTACGAGTTCACTTTCCGGAGATTCTTTGACGATAATGGACACCCATACAACTATCCTAAACCCTTTGAATATGACTATGATGAAGCGCAGGGGAATGGCTATCAACAGTCTGAAGTAGAGGATTGTGGTCATGGTGGGAAAAGACCTCCAAACAGAGACTTGGTATATGTCTAAAAAGCCACGATTGGATATATGGGATGACTCGTATATGCTGTGGTGTGAGGCTGAGCTTCCGCTCCATAGGAAACCTGGAAAATCACGGAGGAGTCCGACCTGTAGTGCTTCAGCACCAGCGGCAAAATTCTAATCTTAATAAGAGACTTATTTAAGCAATAGTTGTTGCTGCTCCTCATTTTAGAGTGATGCTGGAATTCATCCCCACTCAGTTTTAAATCTAAAAAAACAAACGTTTTTCTTCTCACAGCACCTTGTTTTTACACGTTTCTGTGTTTTCAGATTGCCCTTATTTTTTATTGGGATCGCGGCATAGTTCTTCAGAATGGACTAAAGGGTTTAATTTAATTTTAAACTGTAAAGGTACAAGTTTTGCAAGACAATGAGGGGGATATATATATATATATATATATATATATATATATATATATATATATATATATATATATATATATATATATATATATATATATATATATATATATATATATATATATTTTTCATTAAAATTCTCATAATGGTTATATATATCAATTTATGTATTTATGTAATTTCAATTATTTATAAGGCCTCATAAAAAAAATCAAATTGTTTGCGACATCTGCATCTTATGGAAAGTATTGAGAAAATATAGATTCTCCGATATCACTCATGAAAAGAAATCCACTAACCGTTTCTACCAAAAGCATGTCCATATTAAACCTTATGGAATATTAACGTTTCATTGGTTCTGCTTCATCCACAGTAAATGTGGTATGATTGTACTCTGGTAGTTTTCGCATTGAAGAAACCTTTGTTTTTTTTTTTCTCCAGAAAGGCAGATGCTTTGACTTCTTTCTAGACTTTATCTTGATAGTTTATTCTGCTTAAAGGGGTGATCCGGCACTGCTCACTTCCACATCAAAGGTGAGCCATTGCCATTGAAGTTTACAACTGCCGAGATGTATGAGCAGTCTGCAGGTATCATTCACCTGTTCTGTTCATTAGAATAGGACATGTGGACAATCGTGCTGAAGTCTTGGGAGGCGTGGGGTGTTGTAATGTCATTGACACCTCCAATGTGAAAGTGAATGACGCCAAACAACCCATTTAAAGAGATATTTCCATCTCCAAGATCCTATCCCAAAATGTAGTAGGTGTAATAATATTAGCAAATACCTCCAATTAGAAATGAGGTTTAGTTCTTCAGATAAGCAGTGTAATTTTCTCATTGTTCATTACATTGCAGTGGCTTGGGTATCCATGGTTATGACCACTAACAATCAACTGTCTCTAAGAGTGGTCGTTACCATGGATACCTAAGCTACTGCAGTACCCTGCACATGGGGCAAGCAACATGGCTTATTAGAAGAACTATACTAAATTTCTAATTGGAGGTATTTGCTAATATTGTAATACTATGATTATAATTATGATTATTATAATATAATATTATAATATTTTATATCACATCTCAGAATGGCATAATTCCAGCTATGTTGGTGACGCGTCTGCCGACAGTCACGTGAATGCTGCAGCCAGTCAGTGCCTGCTAATTCTCACTTTCCTGGGCATATAATGGAAATTGTGCCATTGCGGACCGACAGCATCTGATTATCGGGCTGTAGTGCTCATCTAACATAGCAGCTGCTAATAGGCAGCAGTGCTTGCATCTCCCCCGGATATCTGAGGAAAGTGACGAAGCAGCGGTGAGATGACGTAACATTGTCACAAATGGCCGCAGACGACCCGAGTCAATCGCTGCAACGGCCCTATTCAGGGAGGTATTTCTAGGCGTCTCTTTATTCAATGTGGCCCTGTTTCAGTAAAAATGGAGATACTCAGATAGAGGACAATCCCATTGCCATTATTTAGACATTATGTTGAATAACGCCTGACCACTGAAAGCAATTGAAATGGGTGGTCTGTCACTATTAACTTCGGCTTCGGAGATTAGCCATGTCAGTGATGTTAAGACACCACGCGCCTGCCAAGATGTAAGCAGGATTATCCACGTATTATATTCAAATGAGCAAGACGTGTGCCCGATACCTGCCAACTGTCCATGCATCTCAGCAAGTATGTGGTCATAACATCATTGGCAACTGCCCACCTTCAATGTGGGCAAATGTAATCATTGGCATATGCATAAAGGTTAGAAACGCCTAGGTCACCAATTCAATGTCCTTTTCCCAAATTCAGCTTCTTCATGACATTGTAAGTGTTAGAGACTGTCCACTGTGGTCAAAATCGATAAGTGCGGTAACTTGATCTTTGCGGTGGAAATAAAGACTACCTACATACCCCCGTTGTGCTAGCAAAATCCTCTGTCTGCCCATCTCTATGCTGTGTGAACACTGGACCTGACAAGTTTGGCGTCCATAGCAGTCATGATTGACTTGTGACTGTTTTTTGCACTTTGTCCTTTTGTTGCGCTGGAGCTGAAAGTTTTTAGCATAGGTTCAGATTCAGGAGATACTGCTGGACATGTTCATCACCTGTGCTGAAAAGGACAGCAGCAGGGAAGCAGCCAGATGGGTTATTCACACGGTCACAGATCATCATGACTTATACGTACAGTGGGGAAAAAAGTATTTGATACACTGCCGAGTTTTTTCAAGTTTTCTAAAAAAAATAAATTGTATTTTTACATAAATAGATAACTAAATATTTTGTACAGAAACCTTTGTTTGCAATTACAGAGGTCAGACGTTTCCTGTAGTTCTTGACCAAGTTTGCACACACTGCAGCAGGGATTTTGGCCCACTCCTGGGCAACATTGAGTTTCAGCTCCCTCCAAAGATTTTCTCTTGGGTTCAGGTGAGGAGACTGGCTAGGCCACTCCAGGGCCTTGAAATGCTTATTACAGAGCCACTCCTTGGTTGTCTGAGGTCTTTGTCATGCTGGAAAATCCAGCCACGACCCATCCTTAATGCTCTTACTGAGCGAAAGAGGTTGTTGGCCAAAATTTTCCGAGATATGACCCCATCCTTCCTCTCTTCAATACGATGCAGTCATCCTGTCTCCTTTTCAGAAAAGCACCCCCCAAAGTATCATGTTTCCCCCCACCATGCTTCATAGTTGGGACTGTTCTTGGGGTTATACTCATCCTCCTTCTTCCTCCAAATACGGTGAGTGAAGTTGATACCAAAAAGTTCTGTTTGGTCTCATGTGACTACATGACTTTTTCCCATGCTTCCTCTGGATCATCAGCAGTGGTCATTAGCAAATTTCAAATGGGCCTGGACATGTGTTAGTGTGAGCAGGGGGACCTAGCAAGCCCTGCAAGATTTTAATCCATGACAGTGTACTGTTTTACTAACGGTACTGTTTGACACTGATCCCCGTGTAATTCAGGTCATTGACCAGGTCCTCCCATGTAGTTCTGGGCTGATTCCTGACCTTTCTCAGAATCGTCCTTACTTCACGAGGTGAGATCTGGCATGGAGCCCAGACTGAGGAAGATTGACAGTCATCTTGTTTCTTCCATTTTTTAAAAATTGTGCTAACAGTTGTCTCTTTCTCACCGAGCTGCTTGCCTATTGTCCTGTAGCCCATCCCAGCCTTGTGCAGGTCTACAGTTTTGTCCTTGGTGTCCTTAGACAGCACTTTTGTCTTGGCCGAGGTGCAATGAGTGCAGAGTAGGAGGCTTGAGTGCCAGAATTCTTGCTGGTTGGTAGGTGATCAAATACTTATTTCATGCAATAAAATACATTTTTACTTTTAGATTCTGACTCACAGTTGTGTACCCATGATAACAATTATAGACCTCTCCATTCTTTGAGGGTGGGAAAACTTGCAGAGAGTATCAAATACTTATTTCCCCCTTGGGGATTTTAATTGGCACAGCTGGAGTGAGCTGATTTACAGTCAGTTCTGCTGTTTATCTGTGCAGAGTGAGCTGTGATTGTGTTGGGGCGTGCTATATACTGAGCGGTGACTCTAGCCACTACTACACCCCTCTATTACTGAAGGCCGGCAGCTCCCAGGAAGAAATAAGTTCATGGAGGTTCACTAAAGCAGCCACACAGCATTGTAATGCTTTTCACCTGAGATTACGGTAAACGCTTAAGAAATGGCACCAATCTTGCCCATGGACTCTTGTCTGGTTTTGTAGCTCAGCCCCATTCACTGCACATGAACACAGTGAGAGTACACTCAGTGCTGAGATCTCATCTCTTGAGATCTTATCTCCTGAGATCTTGGTGCTGAGATCTCCATCTGTGCATGCACTGCCCCTGGCAGCCATTTTCCCGGAGTCCACCGCATAGTAAACCATGTAAATGCTGGGGCTGTGGGCTTTTTCACAAAATGTCGGCAGAGCCCCCGAACCACCGAACACCCCCGCATCCCAGCCTGCGTCCTGCAGCAGCGACCCTGGGACCCCCGCTTCACTGCAGCCACCACCCCCGGTAAGCAATAAGACGCATGGATTATCAGAAGCACCACCATTTTATAAAAAAAAACAAACGCTTTTTATTTTTCTCAAAATTTGAGGTGCGTCTTATAATCCGCAAAATAAGGTAGTTTCGCACTCTCCCCTACATATTATAAACTTGCACCCTTTAGTGCCTTTCATGTGGAATTTATTCTATCTTTTTATGCTTGTTTACATTTTTTTTTTATGTATTTTATAGGGTAATGAAATTGGCAAAGGTAAAGCAGATAGTATCAGCCGACAGATATCAGGCTGGAAAGGTCTATGGTTATTGGGCCCTTCCCAGCCATTTGCCTCCCCAGAAGTGGAGCATCACATGAGATTCTCAAAGTCTGGCGCTTCGCACCGGTTGTTTTTTAACAAATTGCTGAACCAGAAAAAAAAGTCAGGGAGTGTTTTGGTTTTTTTAATTAACTTTTTAGTATTGGGTTAGGGGGCTTTGCGGAGGGCTGCATACGTTCTCCGTTAAGCCCCGCCTACTTCCGCATACTTCCTGCATACCTATCTTTAACATTGTATATAAAAAGAAAAATATTCAGCACACCCAGTTATGTCCAGGCTCCTTGGCTGGTCATGGTCATGGGCGCACGGAGCTGCCCTGGTCCTGGCGGTATGGAAATCCAATGTGCAAGAAAAGAGATAAAGATCTTGTAGGTTGAATTCATTCCTTGCACTGGGATTACCCATATCTACATATCTGTGCTTTTTAATATGATGATAAATGTCAAGTTTTAATAATCGTTTCTCCTGTGGCCGCTGGAGACAACTAATCTTTAACATTGGGTGCGCAGGACATGCGGATGCGTTGTTTTGACGTGCCCGCTGACCGCACGGGAACTTAACAAGTTGTTCTTTTGCTGACGGTGGGCGCGTCAAAACGCATCCTCATGTCCTGCATAACCAGTGTTAGATAGGTACGCAGGACTTATGCAGAAGTATGCGGGCTTAAAAGGGGAGGTACACAGCCCTCCGCAATGCCCCCGAACGCAAATGTGAACCCGACCTTAGTAATGGAGGTGTTTGAAAGACCCTTCTCCATTACTAACACCAGTGCACTCACAGCTGACATCAATCCCAGGATTCATGACCCTGATTGCCAGCACTCCAGGGCAATCCGGAAGAGCAAAGCACCAGAATTGGAGCATCTCATGCTTTTGCAAATTCTGGTGTGGCTGCAGGCTTGTTTTTAGGCTGGGAAGGGCCCAATAACCAGGGACCTTTCCAGCCTGATATCGGCTCACAGCTGTCTGCTTTACCTTTTGCTGGTTACCAAAAATAGGCCCATGTCATTTTTTTATTATGTTAAACAAGCACAAAAAGCTGTAGAATAAACTACATGAAAGGCGCTAAAGGGTTCAAGTTTACAATAGGTAGAGGGAGTTGTGAAATTATAGATCTGCAGAATAACAAGAAAATAGCTAATATCTATCCTATATCTAATGTATATCCTTTATCATTCCTTGCTTTATTATTTTTGTCAACTAGCTTTTAAGGTTTCATGGAGTATTAAAGTATATGAAATAGGATGTTGAAAATGCGTTCCTTAAAGATCTGAGCTGAGAAAATAATCACACTCACATGACAAAAGGTAAACCATACAGATTCCACTTGTCCAACTTTTCTGGATGAGAATGGGACCAACTTTTTACATGCTAGTGTGAACGAATCCTTATGGTGTTAATAAACAATTAAAGTGGAGGGGGTGGGATTCCGCTTTTATCCAATCTTGTTAAACACTTTTAAAGAGAATAGGCCCAATTCATCAAGTCTGGCGTGGTTCAAGCTAGACTCGATGAGGGGTGTTCTGGAGTCAGACGCTCCAGATTCAGGAAGTGCATGCCTGTTCATTAATCTGGATCGTCTGATGAATGGTGTGCCCCTATGTGTACTAGGCCAGAAATCTGTGCCAGACATGCTTTGGTGCCCCACCATGCCCCTGCTCTACTTATTTTGTCATCTGGGAGAAACAGACATGGAAATGTAAAAAATCACAACATTTTGGTGCAAATCTTTAGTTGTGCCTAAATTGTGCGACTTTTCAAACTTTTATGCCAGAATTTTGGCATGAAAACTTTGAATCGCCCAATGTGTCACAAAAGCATGATATAGCAGAAAAGCGTATACCTTGGTGATTGTATCTTATTAGTAGAATGCAACAACAGTTGGCTTAAGATGAGCTGAGTGAAATTTGCAAAAATTGCAGAAGATCAGATAGTTCCCATATGGGGTAGTATTGGAATAAGATGTTACATGCAAATTCTTCTACATTTAATTCTTAATTTCTGATCTAGATTGGCATAGAAATCACAAATAACATGATAAATGATCTATGATATTTTAATAGGAAATTCTGACTTGAAAGGCAAAAGCCATTCTGAGACAACGTTCTGGCAATAGCTGAACATTTACTAATTTGGAGCGGGCAAAAAGCTTGTAAGATTGGAGCGAAGACCTCATTTGGCACACACATTGTGGCTGCAAGACCCTGACTTCCTGTGGTTCAAATGCATCAAAATTAGAACTGTTATAATTTTTATCGTTATTTACCAAATGTGTTGAGGATGTGATTTTGTGGCACATAATATATATTTATGTAAGTATTACGGGTTCTCCTCCTGTACTTGTTCGTGCAGCCTTCTTCTAAAAATGGCAGCTGGTAGACCAGCCTGGTCAAATGCTTCTCTCAGCCTCCTCCAACTGAAAGCAGTCATTCTATGGTGGTTTTAATTGGAGAGGGCTGATGGACAGGCTGGTCACCTTCTCCTTCCTCAGTAGCCATTTTGAGTACTGAAGAAGTGAGCAGTCTGTGAGGAAAGCTGCTCGATCAAGTTCTGTAGCAGCTTTGTGGTTTCTTGCCATTTTTGCCTAGTGCTGAGAAATTGAGTGGAGATGGGGTGTGGTGAGGGGCACAACACTTTGCACCTTGCCTAAACCCCAGGTCCACCCACTGCTCCTGGTGAAAAACACCCTTCTTGATGAATTGGGGCCTCATGTTTGTCCTACAGAACCCATCAATGGTTCAGAGCCAGTTGTAGGCCAGGATGTGTTGGTGTAAAGTTCATCATAAAGCTCATGGATTGCAGGTAATACACAAGATACACATTGGAGAAGTGGTGTACCCACAGAAAAGTGGTTCTAACATGAATAACGGAGAATTCAAGAAAGACAATAAGAACGGTAGATACTGTACTTCTAGGATTTCAGGGGCCTAAGGTACTGTACACATGTAACAGATTAACTTTTAAGAAATGTCTGTGACCTTTTTTTTCCTGTATTTTCACGAGTAGTAAATAAAAGGAAACAAAATCCTTTGTAAACTGCAGAAACAATCCAATTCTGATGTCCATGGCTTGGGCTACTAAGTGACTTCGGCCGCGTCTCGGGTTGCACTGCCAATGATTGCTCTGCAACTGCTACATCGCAGTGTAATGTAGGTGAATGGGGTCACATTGCAGCCCCTTGGGTACCGCAATAAGCAAGTTGGAAAAAAAACAGACTGGCATTTGCTTGTCGCAGAACCACTAGAGTCATGAATGTAACACCATTTATTTGCATTTTACTGAAATGTAGACCCAGACTAAAATCGATTTTCAGTACTAGTATTTTCTGGAGAAAAAATGCAAAATATGAAAAGACCTTGAAATTGATCACTCAATACATTTTCATGCTAAAGGCCCCGTCTCACTTAGCGACGCTAAAGCGATCTCGACAACGATACGACCTGTCAGGGGTCGTTGCTGCGTCGCTATGTGGTCGCTGGTGAGATGTCAAACAGTGAGATCTTCCAACGATCGCTGCTGCGATCTCACTGTTTGACATCTCACCAGCGACCTGTAGCGACCTGTACAACGATGTCACATGGGAGCTATTATGACGATTCAGTGTCTGAGTTGTCAACGAGGCCGTTGGTAAGGTGTCAAACACAGCGATGTGTGCTACCCAGCGGGACCTCAACGATCAAAAAAAGGTCCAGGCCATTCCGACACGACCAGCGATCTCACAGCAGGGGCCTGGTCGCTGCTACGTGTCACACATAGCGAGATCGCTACTGAGGTCGCTGTTGCGTCACAAAACTTGTGACTCAGCAGCGATCTCGCTAGCGATCTCGCTTAGTGTGACGGGGGCATAAGGATGAGGCTCTTAACTCCACACATTATTCGTGTTTCCTTGTCTGCAGCACTTGCATGGTTGTATCGTCTGTGTTCCATAGAGATGAGGAGCAAAGCTGTGTTCTGGTCTCCCTGTACACTAATGGTCTCTAACCTCGATCCGCAGCAATTTCACAAATGTAATTCCTGCCATGCGCTGACCGCAAAGTGTACAAATTGAAGAGGAAATCCTTAGAGTAATCAATTAACCTTAGCTTGATCTGAAATATAGATGGTGCTAGGATTGCAGTATCTGGTATGTTTCCTGCCCTGAGCCTAAAGTCTCATGTATGCCAATCGGGCAATTAGCTGAGGGTTAAGGGTATGTGCACATGTTAGGATTTCTTGCAGAAATTTCCTGAAGAAAACCGGAAATTTTCTCCAAGAAATCCGCATATTTTTTTTTTGCGTTTTTTTTTCCCGTTTTTTTTGCTTTTTTTTTTTAGCATTTTGCAAGCGAAATTAGCTTGCAGAATGCTAAAGTTTTCCAAGCGATCTGTAGCATCGCTTGGAAAACTGACTGACGGGTTGGTTACACTTGTCAAACATAGTGTTTGACAAGTGTGACCAACTTTTTACTATAGATGCTGCCTATGCAGCATCAATAGTAAAAGATAGAATGTTTAAAAATAATAAAAATAAAAAAATGGTTATACTCACCTGCAGACAGCCGATCTCCTCAGCGGCGTCCGTTCCTATAGATGGTGTGTGTGTGTGCAGGACCTTCCATGACGTCGCGGTCACGTGAGCGGTCATGTGACCAATCACAAGACCGCGACGTCATTGCAGGTCCTTCCCCACACCATCTATAGGAACGGAAGCGGCAGCATGCACCTGAGAGGCGGGAAGACTCCGGGGGCCATCGAAGGTGAGTATATGACTATTTTTTATTTTAATTCTTTTTTTTACCTCTCCTCTCCTCCACCCTGGGTACCAACCGCACATAATCTGCTTACTTCCCGCATGGTGTGCACAGCCCCGTGCGGGAAGTAAGCAGATCAATGCACTCCTAGGTGTACGGAATCCCCGCAATTCCGCAAATTTAATGAACATGTTGCTTTTTTTTCCGCGATGCGTTTTTTTTCGTGGAAAAAAATGCAACATTTGCACAAAAAATGCGGAATACCCTGAAAATAATCGGAGGCATATATTAGCGTTTTTATAGCGAAAAAATGTGAAAAATACTGAACGTGTGCACATGGCCTTAGTCTTCAAGCCAATTTCACACAATAGTAATATAGATGCATTTTTGCCCCTGAATCGCACCCTGGCCAGATTTTTGGTATGACCAAGGACTTTGATATTGTTAGTGTGTGATCCGTGTTTTACAACATAAATGTAACATCTCGATACTTCTCTACAGTATTCCACCTTGTCTCCTTTGAAAACAATCTGCACTTAATACCATACACACATTTATTTTTTACTCCCAAAGATAAAATGTGAGGAGAAAAGTTTATTATGGCTTTTCTTCACCCTATGTTACTGTAGCTTCCATCGATAAGCATTGAGTTGCAGCATTCACACAACTTAGGCAGAGTTCAAATCTAGGGAAATAGGGCCCGTTATCAGGATCCTATGTATAGAGGATTATTCAGGACTGTTGCCCATGATCCGAAACTAGCAGAGCTTGGGACGCAGCATATGTGAGTATAAGTTTTATTATTCTTAAAAGAGAAAACATTCAGGTTGAGAAGGGGCTGTCTGAGTATTGACAACCCCTTTTAAGGTGGTTATCCAACACGTTTAAGCAAGTGGTCTAACAAGTGAAGCAAAATTCAACACAACCTAGCAGTGTTCTACAATTTGGGTTGTGGACACTTATTGTATGTGGGCTGGTGACGGCTGCTTTTTAGTCCTACAAATAAGGCAGCACTCTGTAGCGCCTTAGCATGCAAATATGAAAATTAAATTGCATTACTGCACTAGAAATATGAAAAATTGAGAATGCTTAGCGCATAAATTGGCCAATTCATGTTTACCTGAAAGCCACGTTAAGGCGATTCTCGTTTCTAGGACCTAACATAATGCTATTCCTCTCTTAGAATAATGTCTTCATCTGTATGGGAACCTAATATGAATCCTCTCTTGGACTGAAATCTATATCTCTGTGGAGGGATAGGGTCCTGCTATGATTAAAACTGCCTGAGGCTAAGGGGTGTAGTGCTCAGTCAGAAGGCTAATGAATACAAATTTAAAAAAACTGACCATCACATCCAAACATAAACTAGGTTTTAATCATACGGCACAGCAATAGTTAAAAGCCGCCAGCCAATAGGAGACTGACAGCTGATGTCAGCACGCACATCGCCGGCATATGACGTAATTGTCATTCGCCAGTGAGTACGCGCTTAATATGCCTGGGGTGGACGTCGCCGCTGGAACGTTGCCAGATAAGGAAAAAGTGTTTTTTTTTTATTGAAAGCGGCAAGCGAGCCGCAATATGTTTGGGTGGCAGGATGGAGACACATGGAGCTTGTGGCTCCATCCTGCCCCATCTGTCTCCTTCCTGCCTCATGATCCTGCACCCTGTGACATGGTGCAGGATGGAGACACATGGTGCAGGATCATGGGGCAAGATAGAGACATGGTGCAGGATCATGGGCAGGATGGAGACAGATGGTGCCGGATCATGGGGCAGTATGGAGACAAATGGTGCCAGATCATGGGGCAGGATGGAGCCACATGGTGCAGGATGGAGACATGCTGCAGGATGGAGACATGCTGCAGGATGGAATCAGATGGGACAGGAAATGGTGCAGGATGGAGACTGATGTCACTGCTATCATATCTATAGTGGATATATATTATGTCAAATTTGGTGCAAGATACAAATTCTGGTGCAATTTGCTGTTCCGTGTCGGCATCAACCTTCTAAGGGAAGGGCGATCCTCCAGCCATAGTTCCCTAGAGGTTTCCTTCACAGGGGTTTTTCTTATCCTGAGTGCTGAAGGATGATTCTTCGCGAGTCAGAGGTTTTCCATTTTCAGTGTCTTTTTCATAGCAATTGGCTGACTCTAAATTTCAGACACTGAATGAAATAATAATGTAATTTGTAATAAAATTTGATCTATTTAACATCCAATAAAAGTGTTTTGTGCGTTTTTTTTCACAATCTTCAGTTGGTGGGATATTCAGGATCCAGCATCAATGATTAAGCCATGAAGCCAGATATGGAGTTGGAGCATTTTTAACCCTGTGCTGGGAGACAGGACAGAGCAGAGATGACGAAAGTGTTACTGCACAGTTAGTACAAGTTCACAATCTTCCTTGCATTTAGATAATGGGGGTCAGGGCTGCCACTAGGAATTTTGGGGCCCCATACTGGCAAAATGTTCGGGGCCCCC
The DNA here is from genome assembly GCF_051348905.1 of Ranitomeya variabilis. Taxonomy (NCBI): domain Eukaryota; kingdom Metazoa; phylum Chordata; class Amphibia; order Anura; family Dendrobatidae; genus Ranitomeya; species Ranitomeya variabilis. The sequence goes on along the minus strand of NC_135233.1, from coordinate 645,733,518 downwards.
TTGAGACTCTGCCCAGGCTCTAACCCAGCCCCTCCTCCACCCCTCGACCTGTCCACAGTCCCACCGCCCTAGCTGGGAAAAACTCCATTTCTGCACAACGTCCTCAGCAATCACACATTAACAGTTCCCATCACCAGATCACATACATAGCCAGGAGCTTTTGTTTTGGCCAAAAGATTTTTTAATCTGCCACCACGACAAGGTCAACTCTTTTGGCCGAACCCTACTCTATCCTATTAATCATTTGTTTAAATATCCAATACAATTTAGGTATATTTTTATTCATTTTTCAATGTTTAAAATGACCAAAAATATCAAAATAATACCACATACAAGGGACAAATAACACCGCTTCATGACCAGACCACATATTACCACCACAGTGACTGAATAATACTACATACAAGAAATAAATACCGCCACACCATGACCAGACAGCATATTACCACCACAGTGACCAAATAATACTACATACAAGGAATAAATACCACCGCACCATGACCACACGACATAGTGACCAAATAACAGCACATACAAGGAACAAATACCACCACACCATGGCCGTATTACCACCACATACAGTAGTGACTGAATACTACAATACCGATTATTAATTAAAAAAAAAAACAATACTAATATCACCACAAGTGCCATGATACACAGGAGATCTGTACTTAGTATGCAGTGTCTGTGTACAGGTAATACAGTGATTAACGGTGACATTTTACACAGCTCTGTATATAGCGTACGGTGTACAGGTAATACAGTGATCAACAGTGACATTGTACACACAAGTGCTGTATATATTGTACAGGTTATACAGTGATCAAAGATAACACTGGTCAACAGCATTTTTGGTGCCAAAGATATTTCATCGAATTTAGGGTATTTTTGGGGTGCTGATTCTGAATCTGTTTTCCAGTGAAAAGCATGAACTCATCAAGAAGAAGTTGTCTTAACGATCCAGACTCATTCTGTTACATTTGTGGTGAATACACACTGCCAAAACATAGCCAAAAAATCATCATGATGACTGTTATTTATGGTAACCACAGGTACAGGCACATCTTCACAATGAGGGACAGGCCTTCTTGCAGATTCCATGTTACTCCCATTTTCGTTTCTTATGCTTATTGAATCCTTGCACTTGCACTGCACAGAAATAACAGTCATCATGATGATTTTTTGGCTCTCTCCACACCATTGGAACACCAAATTTGAAGCTTTTTCTTTGTCCTTTGCTCCATTTTCGTAATAATTCGATACATGCTTTGCACACTATGTGTGGTGCCCAAAACTTGTCTTGGTCCCCAAGCATAACCCCAAAATAGGCAAAATACACTTTTTTTACGAAGTCTGTTATGTTTCTTCTATGTTTTGGCAGTGTGTATTCACCACAAATGTAACAGAATGAGTCTGGATCGTTAAGACAACTTCTTCTTGATGAGTTCATGCTTTTCACTGGAAAACAGACAACAACATAAAGTTAGTGCAAAAATCAAGCTATGAACAAACTTTTAGAACACTAATTAACACAAAACTATATTGAGAACTGCTCAGTTCAAGTACTAATCCAAAGAAATTAATGAGATGATGCGTCGCATTTACCAACAAGTGCTATAAATAAGATACCAAAAATCTCAAAAACTTGAGCCAATCTGGCAAAACTGATGACATATTCAGAATCAGCACCCCAAAAATACCCTAAATTCATTAAAATATTTTGGACACCAGAAAAAAAAATTTTTTTTGTTGACCTGTGTAATATACACAGGAGCTCTGTATGTAGTGTCAGTGTAAAGGTAATACAGTGATCACTGGTGACATTGTGCACAGGACCGCTCTGTATAGTATACAGTGTATAGTGTCACTTCTTCCAGCCAGGGCTCGTCTCTGCAGGAAATAACAGTTATGTAGAGCACCGCTTGAAGAACACATTGCTTTATTTTTTTTTCCCAACTTCTATACTACACCAGATGAAGAAAAAAAAGGCGACATAGTGTTGCTCTGCACAGCAACAGGACCCCCCCATTTAAAACAGTATCCTCAAAAAATAAAATAAATATACAACTGCAGTAATAATATCCCTTAATTAGCCCCTATTGTAATGTTATCCCCCATCCTGGCCTCGTGTGTCTCAGTCCTGGCTCCAGCCAAATGTTCTTACATCCTGGCTCCATATGTTCTCCCATCCTGCCCTCATCAGTATCCATTCTGCCCCCATGTGAAGTCGCATGATCCTGCCCCATCTGCCCCATGATCCTGATCCATCTTTCCCATGATCCTGCCCTATCTGTCTCCATTGTATCTAGTCTGCACCATGTGTCTCCATCCTGCCCCATGATCCTGCGCCATGTGTCTCCATACTGCCCCATGATCCTGCCCCATCTCTCCATCCTGCCCAATGATCCTGCTCCATCTGTCTCCGTCCTGCCCCATGATCCTGCCTCATCTGTCTCCATCCTGCCCTGTGTCTCCGTCCTGCCCCCTGGGTCTCCATTCTTGACCCCTGTGTCTCTATTCTTCCCCCTATGTCTCCTTTCTTGCCCCCTGTGTCTCCATTCTTGCCCCCTGGGTCTCCATTCTTGACCCGTGTCTCTATTCTTCCCCCTATGTCTCCTTTCTTGCCCCCTTTGTCTCCATTCTTCCCCGTCTCCCATCCTGCCCCCATATCTCCCATCCTGCCCTCGTGTCTCCCATCCTGCCCCCCTGCCACTTTCAATTAAAATACAAAAAACTTTCTTCTTACCTTGCCGCACTCCTGTGGTGAAATTCCCTCCACGCAGTTCAAGCGTGCACTCACTGGCGAATGACAATGACATCCTGCCCCCCGAGGAAGCCCACGCGAAACGTGCGTTGGGGCTGTACTACTCAGGTGACTGCAGTGGAGATTATGGGTAAGGGCATTATTTGACACCCTCAGAAATGTGAATGGATCTTAAAGTGATACATACTTAATTTCTCGCTGGGTTTCAGTGTGACTGGTCAGGTTGTTGTTCTGCCTCCCAATTTTCCTATATTAGCAGCATTCTACATTCTGATACTGTGCTTATGGATATACTGTTTTAGAAGCTGCTATTTATTTTTTTGAGCAGTATAATTTCTCCTACCAGTGACATTTCTACCTAATGCGACATTACTTCATACTTCATGTACTAGCACTTTTTGATGTAATGGTGTTTCTGTCCTCCCATCCATTTTGATATATGTGGCTTCTGGGTGTTACACCTGCAATGTCTGCTATTCCACTTTGTCTATTTGATTATTTTCTGTGGTTACTTTGTGTTGTCTACCTGTAAATGTAAATAAATTATGATTTTGATTTTATTTGGGACTTTTGGTGCTCTTTTTCTCTTGTGTTGTTTGATTATCTGAGAGTGTCCTGGGCTAATATAGCACCCCTATCATGTGAATAAGTGATGAAGGAAATGTTTTCTGGTCTGAAGCTTGTGTTTATGTTAGTGAGAAACTCTGCCAGTGATGGATCATGGGAGGTTTATATATATCTCCAGCCTGGACTGGTGATATATATCCCCCCTCACTGGGAGCGCCTCAATAACTTGTACCTATAAGGGAAGCCTTTCCGGCGACTATTTGCCCTCGGTGCAGTTCCATGACTTACCTGGGGTAAGTGGTGGCGCCAGAGAGCCGATCCCTGCTGGGTCATTCTCACCCCTCCCCAGAGGCGGGTGAAGTCGACACGCCCCTTCCTCTGTACGGTCCGTTCCAGATCTACACCGAAGCTCAGTCTGATTACTGTCCTTACAGACTGCATGGAGCATCAGCCATTTGTGAGCACACCTACAACCGCGAGCATTGGCAGCGCTGTGGGACTGATGCGTGGGGGGCCGTGGGTTCGAGTCAGTTTCATACTCGACCAATGCGGTGCACATTTTATTTATTTATTTTACTTATTTCATTTCCGTGTCTCTTTGCAGCAATGTCACACGTTCCCTTTTCTTATTGCTAGCGATTATTAGTGACCGGACGTGCAGTGCCGGTATAATACAATGGTAGGGCAGAAGGCGTCCGTCTCTATGGGCTGCACGGTGAGGGACATGGGGCTGACGGCTGGGGAGGGCGGAAGTGACGCAATGCTCGGGGTGACTGTGTGAGGAGGAGATATGGAGATGAGAAGGCGGCGGGGAAAAGTGTAGTCCGGCAAGTGTCACTGCAGTCCTGGGGAGAGGAAGCGGAGCTGATCCAGGTGATGTATATATTTCTACTGTGTGGGGGGTATCGTATCTGCGGTGCCCGCTCTCAGGTGGGGGGGTATTGTATCTGCGGTGCCCGCTCTCAGGTGGGGGGGTATTGTATCTGCGGTGCCCGCTCTCAGGTGGGGGGGTATTGTATCTGCGGTGCCCGCTCTCAGGTGGGGGGGTATTGTATCTGCGGTGCCCGCTCTCAGGTGGGGGGGGGGTATTGTGTATCTGCGGTGCCCGCTCTCAGGTGGGGGGGTATTGTGTATCTGCGGTGCCCGCTCTCAGGTGGGGGGGTATTGTGTATCTGCGGTGCCCGCTCTCAGGTGGGGGGGTATTGTGTATCTGCGGTGCCCGCTCTCAGGTGGGGGGGTATTGTGTGTCTGCGGTGGCCGCTTTCGGGGGGGGGTATTGTGTATCTGACCAGGCTGCTAGTACAGCGATATTCCACTTTATCCAGTCAGTGACATGAATGGCGCATACACAGACCACATCCTAATCCCCTAGTTTTTTTCCCTTCATCCGGACGGAGGGCGCCCGCTAACGTTCCTTTATTCTGCCGGAGACAGATTTTGAGCTAATAGCAGGGGGTTTTCTGCCCTTTAGTTTATTTCAATCCTTAAGGTACCGTCACACTGAGCAACTTTACAACGAGAACGACAACAATCCGTGACGTTGCAGCGTCCTGGATAGCGATATCGTTGTGTTTGACACGCAGCAGCGATCAGGATCCTGCTGTGATATCGCTGGTCGGAGCTAGAAGGCCAGAACTTTATTTGGTCGTCAGGTCGGCGTGTATCGTCATGTTTGACAGCAAAAGCAACGACGCCAGCAATGTTTTACATGGAGCTATCAACCTGTGAGAACGAGAAGTGAGTCACCGTTACGTCACAGGATCGCTCCTGCATCGTTCTGGAGCTGCTGTGTTTGACGTCTCTACAGCGACCTAAACAGCGACGCTGCAGCGATCGGCTCGTTGTCTATATTGCTGCAGCGTCGCTGAGTGTGACAGTACCTTAACCCCTTCGTGCCATGCGCCGTACTAGTACGGCGCTGCCGGCACTGCATTAGTGCCAGCCGCAGTACTAGTACGGCGCATCGATCACCGCGGTCTCACGCTGAGCGCCACGGTGATCGGGTGTGGGTGTCAGCTGTATATGACAGCTGACACCCCGCAGCAATGCCCACGATCGGCGCTATCGCCGATCGCGGGCATTTAACCCCTCTGATGCCGCTGTCAATAGTGACAGCGGCATAGAGGGGGATCGCGCAGGGACGGGGGCTCCCTGCGCTCTCCCACCGGAGCAATGCGATGAGATCGCGCTGCTCCAGTGACCTGGAAGGAGTCCCCGGATCCAAGATGGCCGCGGGACTCCTTCCGGGTCATGAGATGACCCTGCTTGCCGGCGTCTGCTGAGAATTCCTCATAGCAGGCGCCGGCAAGCCTCTGCAATGTGCCTGTCACATCGGTGATCTGACAGAGTGCTGTGCACACTGTCAGATCACCGATCTGTGATGTCCCCCCCTGGGACAAAGTAAAAAAGTAAAAAAAAAAATTTTCCACATGTGTAAAAAAAAAAAAATAAATAAATTCCTAAATAAAGAAAAAAAAAAAAATATTCCCATAAATACATTTCTTTATCTAAATTAAAAAAAAAAATCACACAATAAAAGTACACATATTTATTATCGCAGCGTCCGTAACGACCCCACCTATAAAACTATATCACTAGTTAACCCCTTCAGTGAACACCGTAAAAAAAAAAAAAAAAACCGAGGCAAAAAACAACGCTTTATTCTCATACCGCCAAACAAAAAGTGGAATAACACGCGATCAAAAAGACGGATATAAATAACCATGGTACCGTTGAAAACGTCATCTTGTCCCGCAAAAAAAAAGCCGCCATACAGCATCATCAGCAGAAAAATAAAAAAGTTATAGTCCTCAGAATAAAGCGATGCAAAAACAATTATTTTTTTTATATAAAATAGTTTTTATTGTGTAAAAGCGCCAAAACATAAAAAAATTACATAAATGAGGTATCGCTGTAATCGTACTGACCCGAAGAATAAAACTGCTTTATCCTTTTTACCAAACGCGGAACGGTATAAACGCCTCCCCTAAAAGAATTTCAGGAATTGCTGGTTTTTGTTCATTCCGCCTCCCAAAAATCGGAATAAAAAGCGATCAAAAAATGTCATGTACCCGAAAATGGTACCAGCAAAAACGTCAACTCGTCCCGCAAAAAACAAGATCTCACATGACACTGTGGACCAAAATATGGAAAAATTATAGCTCTCAAAATGTGGTGATGCAAAAACTATTTTTTGCAATAAAAAGCGTCTTTTAGTGTGTGATGGCTGCCAACCATAAAAATCCGCCCAAAAAACGCTATAAAAGTAAATCAAATCCCCCTTCATCACCCCCTTAGGCTAGGTTCAGATTGCGTTAGTGCAATCCGTTTAGCGCTAGCGGATTGCGCTAACGCAATGTCTTTTTCGGGGCCGCGTTTAGGGGTCGCGTTAACGTCTCGGGGATCTGCGAGAGCGGGGAACGGACCTCTGGCGCGCCGCGAACGCTGCAAGCAGCGTCCGAGGCGCGCTACAAAAGACCGGCACATCGCTAGCGCGTGCCGAAAATGACACGCGCTAGCAATGCGCTTTAACATTGCCGGCAATGGGAGCGCTAACGGATGCGGTGCACGGCGTTAATTTCCCCGTGCAACGCTGTCCGTTAGCGCTCTCCCATTAACGCAATGGGAACCAAGCCTAAGTTAGGGAAAAATAATAAAATTTAAAAAAATATATTTATTTCCATTTTCCCGTTAGGCTACTTTCACACTAGCGTAGGTACGGGGCCGTCGCGCTGCGTCGGCCCGACATACCGACGCATACTGTGCAAGCGCCGCACAACGGGGGCAGCGGATGCTGTTTTTCCACGCATCCGCTGCCCCATTGTGAGGTGCGGGGAGGTGGGGGTGGAGTTCCAGCCGCGCATGCGCGGTCGGAAATGGTGGACCGTCGGCACAAAAAAAGTTACATGTAACGTTTTTTGCTGCCGGCGGTCCGCCACAACACGACGCAACCGTCGCACGACGCTTGCGACGTGTGTCAATACGTCGCTAATGTTAGTCTATGGGGAAAAAACGCATCCTGCAGATGACTTTGCAGGATGCGTTTTTTCGCCAAAACGACGCATTGCGACGTATGCAAAAAAACGCTAGTGTGATAGTGGGGTTAGGGTTGGGGTTAGGGTTTCAGTTAGAATTGGGGAGTTTTCACTGTTTAGGCACATCAGGGGCTCTCCAAACGCGACATGGCGTCTGATCTCAATTCCAGCCAATTCTGCTTTGAAAACCTAAAACAGTGCTCCTTCCCTTCCGAGTTCTCCTGTGCGCCCAAACAGTGGTTCCCCCCAACATATGGGGTATCAGCGTTCTCAGGACAAGTTGGACAACAACTTTTGGGGTCCAATTTGTCCTGTTACCCTTGGGAAAATAAAAACGTGGGGATCTGTCAATCTTCAGGAGGGCACCTTCTCCACTGGAGCAGGAAGGCAGGAGAGCACTGTGTTCCTGAAGATAGAATAATCGAAAATCCATGTAACCCCTGCCACTCCAGCCCGGCCTTTCCTCTGCTACTGTGGACATTGCTGACCTGATTCTGAGCTCTTTGGTCCTGTACTGACATGCACATAGGAAGCCAAAGGTTTGAAGTGGAAAGTTCCTTTAAGCCTCTGTGGCTAAAGGGCTTTGGCACTTCTTCCTTGTCTGTTTTTGCACTAAGCACCCTGTTACTTAGTGTCCTTACTGGCTCTCCTCTTAAGTTCTAGCGACTCATAAAAGGTACGGTATGTATCAAGCCCACAGGATAGGGGATAACTGAGTTCTGGGATTTATACAGATCTCAGGTAGCTCCGCGCCATTCATTATCTTTGGGACTGCCTGAGATAAAGCCAGGTCATTATGTATTTCTCCTGCATGTGACCCTATGAGTGATGTCTGGCACATACCATATATGCTTATAGATTTCCCCGGAGTATGAACCTACCGGTAAGCCTGATTGTGAGTTTAGCAGAGCATTAGAGGAGAACCTGAACAACACTGACGTGGCTCAAGTTTCTAAGCTGCTAATCCAAGTTCACTAGTGAAGTAGTCTACAAAGGCTACAAAGATCTGTTTTCCACAGTAGCTCTGACATGTCGGTAATGCATAACAGTAAAGTCTCTAATCACATTTTTGTGCGTTATATCGCATAGTGGCGTAAAGTACAAATATCTATATGTATTTATATAAGATGTGGAAGAACAACATTACCTTTTTACCATAAATTTGCAACTTTGTTACATCTGAAAGTGTGCATATTAAGGGTGTTGTCCGGTCACCACATTGATCACCTATCCACGGTGTGTGTCTACCGATCATCTGTTATTTACTCCTGCAGCAGCCTGATGTCAAAAATTTGCATGGACATGAAAAGTGCAACTCCATTCATTGTGTGGTAGCCACTGCGGCGTACTGCCCAATGGCTCTTAAAGAGAACCTGTCAGCAGGATTTAGCCCTAAAGGCATGGCCATAATGGCGCTGTGATGCTGGTAAGGCTACTTTCACGTTTGCGTTTTAATCTGCAGCGTTTAATCCGCAAACGCAAGGTCCAGAAAAACGCAGGAAAACGCGTGTAAACGCAGCGGTTTTTAAGCGCATGCGGTTAACGCATGCGGCTGTAAAACGCTGCGTTTACATGCTTTTTTATGCGTTTTTCATGCGTTTGCGTTTTTTGTGCGCATGTTGAAAAAATTTACAGGAGAAAAATCTAGATTACCAGAAACAGCCAATGGGAGTACAGAGGGCTTGTATTATGGGATATCTATATATAGACCCTAGGACTGCTGAAATCTTCAGATTTTGCTCCTGTATCCTGTGACATGATGGATCTTCACATGGATAGCTTTTATTTCAACCTGGATCTAAGCATCAAGATTTTTCTTGCGTGTGCGTTTGCTTGGGAGCAACACCGAATCCGTGAAAGACAGAGAAGGACACGGCGTAGGCGTTTTTGGCAACACCCAATTATAGAACTGCGGGAGAGCCGTGGTGCATATCACCCCCTGTATGTCGAGCTCAATGAGAACCCGGAAAAATTCCCGGAATATACCAGGATGTCACAAGACTCTTTCCAGGATTTGCTTGCTCGTGTTCAAGGAGCCATCCGGAGACAGGACCCACAGCTCTGTAGAGCGATTCCACCTGAGGAACGTCTCCTGGTTACCTTAAGGTACGTAATAATTCTAAACAAATGCTAGTCATAATTATTGCTGGTCTGACATGTATTCTTTGCATTTTTGTAAATTATTTTTTCTTTATTACAGATTTCTTGCAACTGGAGAGAGCTTGTCATCCCTCCATTTCCAGTACCGCCTCGGAATTTCCACCCTGTCCGGAATAGTTTTTGACACCTGCCGGGCTTTGTGGAACGTTCTCCGTTAAGAATTTATACCCATACCCACCAAGGACATGTGGATGGAAATTGCTGATAAATTTTGGACTGTGTGTAATTTCCCCAACTGTTTGGGTGCGGTGGATTGGAAGCACATCCAGATTATCAAACCAGCCAGAACGGGATCACAGTTCTTCAACTACAAAAAATATTTTTCAGTAGTTCTCATGGCAATAGCCGATGCAGACTGTCGCTTCATTGCCGTGGACATTGGTGCTTTTGGCCGTGGCAACGTTTCACAGACTTTTAAAAACTCAGATATGGGCCGACGTGTTTATGGGAAAATTTTAATTTTCCACAGCCACGACCTCTCCCCAACACTCAAGGCCCACCGATGCCATTTGTATTGGTTGGGGATGAGGCCTTTCAGATGAGTGAAAATCTCCTGAAGCCCTATTCAAGTCGGGACTATAACTACAGACTAACCAGGGCCCGCAGAACAGTAGAGTGTGCCTTTGGGATTATGGTGTCCAAATGGCGCATTCTAGCAACAGCCATAAATCTAAAAATGGAGACAGTGGATGAGGTGGTAAAAGCCTGTGTGGTTCTCCACAATTTCATTCTGGCTAAGGAGCGACCCACCACTGAACTTGATGAACCTGTTGCAAACCCTTTGCCTGATTACCGTCATCACCCGCTGCGGTCAACTGTTGAAGTAGGCCACATGCGGGACCAATTTGCTGCCTTATTTGATTCAGACCTTGGACGAGTGGAATGGCAGGACAATATGGTGTGAAATGTTCGGTTGTCTTTGGGTGTGTAACAGTTATTTTCAAAATGTTGATAATGTTTGTTTTAATAAAATAATTCTGTTTTAGTATCTCCACGATGTCTCCCATGTATTTGCTTACACACCACTAATGGTTTTTGGGCTTGGCTGTTGACGTCATTGCGTTCTGACTCGGTTCACCAGTAGGTATTTGAGGCAGACTGTGTAGACGATGGCTGTTTGGTGCCATCAAATTCTCACTATTTGTTCCTTACTTAACATCAGTATATAAGCCAAAACCAGGAGTGGTTGTTAAATGCAGAGGTGGTGTTTATATTTTTATTTGACTTTTCCTCACATTGAACCACTCCAGGTTTTGGCTTACCAATAGTGATGTTAAATACTGAGCCAATAATGTCAGTGTGACGGGAGCATACACAACAGATCAATAGTCATCAAGTCAGGTGTCAGAAATAATGAATTCATGATGCATCAATAAATAGCTCATGAATTTATTTTTTCAGACACAAGTCCTGTTGGGTATAGATATGCCTTGTATCACCTGCATCGTACCTTCACTTTGTGTTTAATAGATTTAATGTACAAAGAAGATAAAATGGAGGTAATACAAGGCATTTATCTAGTCTGCAGGACTGGTGTCATAACTAACGATTTTGTGAAGACACGACCAGTTGAGTATAGTTACTGCTGTGTATTCGGCTGTGTATTGCCACCATTTTGTCTTCAGTCTGCGACCAAAAAGTCACAAAGTGAAAATACAATTTATTTATTTTTTTGGGGGGGGGAGGGGGGGCAACCTCTTTTCTCTATACCAAACACATACAAACCTTCTGTGTTGTACTAACTACTGGAGCTAGGAGGTGGCACAAAAAAATATGTTCGGCGCATTGTTGGATTTGGCGCATGGTGTGTGTTGCCGGCGGCGAAATACACAATTATCCAAACCTTATTGGGGGAAAAAAACATGAATATTTATTTTAACAAAATAAAACCAAAAAAAAAAATTTAACTGCGCCTGCTTGGGGTTGATTGCCGAAATTGGGGGGTGTGGAGCAGTGAGGGCTGGCTAACTATCGACGACGCAGGGGTGGCTGGAGAAGGTGCAATAAAACTACTGGGGTCGGGAAATTTGGGAATTGGGCTAGACACATGAGAGGGCAGAGACAAACTAGAAGGTTGAGACAAGCCAGACATTACAGACACATTGGGAGGTGAGGGGGGAGGGATAGCTATTGTCTTTGTTTTTTTTTTTTTATTGCCTTTCCCTTTTTTGGATTGGCGCTGCCATCCGGGGAGCCTCGTTGGGCTACTTTGTATTGGCCTTGCCGTGGTGGCCGACCTGTCATTGTCCATCTGCCGTTCTTGTTGCATTCTTGTGGTGGCGGGGAACGCCAGGGCAGGGTCCGTCAGTGGCATTTCTGTGGTGGTGGCGGGTAACAGGCCTGGGTTCGGCAGCGACATTCTTGTGGTGGTGGCGGGTAACAGGCCTGGGTCCGGCAGCGACATTCTAGTGGTGGCGGGTAATGACAGGCCAGGGTCTTGCGGCTGCAGCATGGTGGTGGCAGTGGAGGAGGTCCAAGCAGGAGCAGTTGTCATTGTGGTGGCGGTGGGCTGTCCCACTGCACTGGGCATGGTGGTGGTGCTATAATAAGGTCCGGCAGTGTTTGGAATGGAGGTGGCCATGCAGTGGTATGCAGCAGATGTCGGCATAGAGGTAAAGCGTGACAGTGTGGGCACTGGTGGAAATGCCCCCACTGTCTGCTGAAAATACCGACTCTGCTGCATAGCCTGCACGTAAGCAGCATTGCAGGCCTGCATAACACTAATCTGGATCCCACAACCCTCGATGCAGGGAATAAAAAATTATCTTGGATCCGTGAATCTCCCTAAGATTTCAGATGAGCAATTAAGCTATTTGAATGCTCCCTTCACAAAAGAAGAAATTATTTCGATCATAAAACAATCTAAGAGGGCTAGCGCTCCTGGGCCGGATGGTTTTCCTAATTATTATTACCAAATTTTTCAGGAGGAGTTGGTTCCTTTTATGTTGAGGATATTTTCGAGGTGGAGGGATGAGGGGTCAATCGAGAAAGTTAATTTGGAGGCTACCATTATTACTTTACCGAAACCCGGCAAAACACCCACAGTCCCAGAAAATTTTAGACCTATAGCTCTCTTGAACAACGATATAAATTTTTTTACTAAAATGTTAGCCTCACGTTTAAATCAGATCATTCCAGATCTGGTCTCACCAGACCAGGTAAGGTTTGTGAGGGGTAGAGAGGCGAAAGATGGAATACGCCGAATGTTAGATCTAGTTCGGATTGCGGAGCTGTCTGGCCTCCCCAGTGTATTCCTGTCATTGGACGCAGAGAAGGCCTTTGACAGGGTGCACTGGGGTTATGTCCGGGCAGTTCTGGAAAAATTTGGGTTGGGAGGATCAATTCTCGCAGCTATTTTAGCTATATATGCGGCCCCTTCGGCGAGGGTGTGGACGGCGGGTGCTCTATCGGAACCTTTTTCTATAACAAACGGGACGCGACAGGGCTGCCCCCTGTCCCCAATAATCTTTGTCCTATGTATGGAACCACTGGCGGAAAGGATTAGGATTTCGCCTTTAATTTCAGGGGTAATGGTAGGAAAGGAAGCTCATAAAATAAGTCTTTATGCGGATGATATTATTATCTCTTGTGTGAACATCAAACAGTCCTTATCGACAGTCTTAGAGGAGCTGAAGGAATTCAGTGAGATATCGTTCTATAAATTAAATCTGAATAAATCATCAATTCTTCCATTGCCAATATCAATAGAGTCCATACAAGATATGAAGAAATTATTTTCATTTCAGTGGTTAAAAGATGGAATTCCGTACTTAGGGATAATGTTGACAACTACAGATCAGATAATAAAAGTAAATTTTACAAATCTACATACACAAATTAAAATTTTACTAGAAGATATGCATAAAATCACCACTTCGTGGATAGCCCGTATCAATGCTTTCAAAATGATAGCCTTACCAAAGATCTTGTAGTATTTCAGAACCCTCCCCCTAAATATACCAAAAAAATATATTTATGATCTACAACCATTAGTTAGTAAATACATATGGGCATATAAGAAACCACGTGTAGCAAGGGCGTTACTATATCTACCTATGGAAGCAGGGGGGATGGGAGTTCCGGATCTAATGGCATATCATAGAGCCTCAATATTAGTGGGTTTAAAAGAATGGTGGCCGATGACTGGAAACCACAGATGGATGCAGATAGAAAAATTTTATTCTAGACGGGGTTCCACGCGTCTGGCGCTAGAGACAGAGTTAATTCAAACTGGACCCACCTCCCCCTTATTGCCAACAATGCAGGCGGCAATTAGGTTATGGAGAATGTTATTGCCCTCGCTGCTAGGGATACCATGTGAAACATTATCAATATATGCCATTGAGCCCCATATTCCTTATTTAAACCTCCAACAATGGCGAGGGGCAGGTATACAAATCTTAGCAGACATAATGGAAATTAACCCCTTCACCCCCAAGGGTGGTTTGCACGTTAATGACCGGGCCAATTTTTACAATTCTGACCACTGTCCCTTTATGAGGCTATAACTCTGGAACGCTTTGACGGATCTTGGCGATTCTGACATTGTTTTCTCGTGACATATTGTACTTCATGTTAGTGGTAAAATTTATTCGATATAACTTGCGTTTATTTGTGAAAAAAGTGGAAATTTGGCGAAAATTTTGAAAATTTTGCAATTTTCCAAATTTGAATTTTTATGCCCTTAAATCACAGACATATGTCACGCAAAATACTTAATAAGTAACATTTCCCACATGTCTACTTTACATCAGTACAATTTTGGAACCAAAATTTTTTTTTGTGACGGAGTTATAAGGGTTAAAAGTTGACCAGCAATTTCTCATTTTTACAACACCATTTTTTTTTAGGGACCACATCTCATTTGAAGTCATTTTGAGGGGTCTATATGATAGAAAATACCCAAGTGTGACACCATTCTAAAAACTGCACCCCTCAAGGTGCTCAAAACCACATTCAAGAAGTTTATTAACCCTTCAGGTGTTTCACAGGAATTTTTGGAATGTTTAAATAAAAATGAACATTTAACTTTTTTTCACACACAATTTATTTCAGCTCCAATTTGTTTTATTTTACCAAGGGTAACAGGAGAAAATGGACCCCCAAAGTTGTTGTACAATTTGTCCTGAGTACGCTGATACCCCATATGTGAGGGAAAACCACTGTTTGGGCGTATGGCAGAGCTCGGAAGGAAAGGAGCGCCATTTGACTTTTCAATGCAAAATTGACTGGAATTGAGATGGGACGCCATGTTGCGTTTGGAGAGCCCCTGATGTGCCTAAACACTGAAACCCCCTACAAGTGACACCATTTTGGAAAGTAGACCCCCTAAGGAACTTATCTAGATGTGTGGTGAGCACTTTGACCCACCAAGTGCTTCACAGAAGTTTATAATGCAGAGCCGTAAAAATAAAAAATCATATTTTTTCACAAAAATGATCTTTTCGCCCCCAAGGGTAAGAGAAGAAATTGGACCCCAAAAAATGTTGTGCAATTTGTCCTGAGTACGATGATACCCCATATGTGGGTGTAAACCATTGTTTGGGCGCATGGCAGAGCTTGGAAGGGAAGGAGCGCCATTTGACTTTTCAATGCAAAATTTGAGTGGAATTGAGATGGGACGCCATGTTGCGTTTGGAGAGCCCCTGATGTGCCTAAACATTGAAACTCCCTACAAGTGACACCATTTTGGAAAGTAGACCCCCTAAGGAACTTATCTAGATGTGTGGTGAGCACTTTGACCCACCAAGTGCTTCACAGAAGTTTATAATGCAGAGCCGTAAAAATAAAAAATCATATTTTTTCACAAAAATGATCTTTTTGCCCCCAATTTTTTATTTTCCCAAGGGTAAGAGAAGAAATTGGACCCCAAAAAATGTTGTGCAATTTGTCCTGAGTACGATGATACCCCATATGTGGGTGTAAACCATTGTTTGGGCGCATGGCAGAGCTTGGAAGGGAAGGAGCGCCATTTGACTTTTCAATGCAAAATTGACTGGAATTGAGATGGGACGCCATGTTGCGTTTGGAGAGCCCCTGATGTGCCTAAACATTGAAACTCCCTACAAGTGACACCATTTTGGAAAGTAGACCCCCTAAGGAACTTATCTAGATGTGTTTTGAGAGCTTTGAACCCCCAAGTGTTTCACTACAGATTATAACGCAGAGCCGTGAAAATAATTTTTATTTTTTTTCTCAAAAATGATTTTTTAGCACCCAGCTTTGTATTTTTACAAGGGTAACAGAATAAATTGGACCCCAAAATTTGTTTTCCAATTTGTCCTGAGTACGCTGATACCCCATATGTGGGGGGGAACCACTGTTTGGGCGCATGACAGAGCTCGGAAGGGAAGGAGCGCCATTTGGAATGCAGACTTAAATGGATTGGTCAGCAGCCAATCACGTTGCATTTGCAGAGCCCCTGATGTACCCAAACAGTACAAACCCCCCACAAGTGACCCCATATTGGAAACTAGACCTCCCAAGGAACTTATCTAGATGTGTTGTGAGAACTTTGAACCCCCAAGTGTTTCACTACAGTTTATAACGCAGAGCCGTGAAAATAAAACATCTTTTTTTTCCCACAAAAATGATTTTTAGCCCCCCAAATTTTTATTTTCCTAAGGATAACAAGAGAACTTGGACCCCAGAAGTTGTTGTTCAATTTGTCCCGAGTACGCTGATAACACATATGTTGGGGTAAACCCCTTTTTGGGCGCACGGGAGAGCTCGGAAGGGAAGGAGCACTGTTTTACTTTTTCAACGCAGAATTGGCTGGAATTGAGATTGGACGCCATGTCGCGCTTGGAGAGCCCCTGATGTGCCTGGACAGTGGAAACTCCCCAATTCTACCTGAAACCCTAATCCAAACAGACCCCTAACCCTAATCCCAACGGTAACCCTAACCACACCCCTAGCCCTGACACACCCATAATTCTAATCCCAACCCTAATCCAAACGTAAATGTAATCCTAACCCTAACTTTAGCCCCAACCCTAACTTTAGCCCCAACCCTAACTTTACCTCCAACCCTAGCCCTAATCCTAACCCTAAACGTGACTGAAATACGTGGCACTGAAATACGTGGCACTGAAATACGTGGCACTGAAATACGTGGCACTGAAATACGTGGCACTGAAATACGTGGCACTGAAATACGTGGCACTGAAATACGTGGCACTGAAATACGTGGCACTGAAATACGTGGCACTGAAATACGTGGCACTGAAATACGTGATACGTGGCACTTAAATACGTGGCACTGAAACACGTGGCACTGAAATACGTGATACGTGGCACTGAAATACGTGGCACTGAAATACGTGGCACTGAAATACGTGGCACTGAAATATGTGACACGTGGCACTTAAATACATGGCACTGAAACACGTGGCACTGAAATACGTGATACGTGGCACTGAAATACGTGGCACTGAAACACGTGGCACTGAAATACGTGATACGTGGCACTGAAATACGTGGCACTGAAATACGTGGCACTGAAATACGTGGCACTGAAATATGTGACACGTGGCACTTAAATACATGGCACTGAAACACGTGGCACTGAAATACGTGATACGTGGCACTGAAATACGTGGCACTGAAATACGTGGCACTGAAATACGTGGCACTGAAATATGTGATACGTGGCACTTAAATACATGGCACTGAAACACGTGGCACTGAAATACGTGATACGTGGCACTGAAATACGTGGCACTGAAATACGTGGCACTGAAATACGTGGCACTGAAATACGTGGCACTGAAATACGTGGCACTGAAATACGTGGCACTGAAATACGTGGTACTAAAATATGTGGCACTGAAATACGTGGCACTGAAATACGTGGCACTGAAATACGTGGCACTGAAATACGTGGCACTGAAATACGTGGCACTGAAATACGTGGCACTATGACTGTCAGAAAATGTTCATTAAACGGTTAGGGGTGAGGTTAGGGGTAGAGTTAGGGTTAGGGTTTGGATCCCTTTATCACCTTGATGGTGGTGGGTGGCTTTTCAGTGTGTTTTCTGTTTTTTTTTCGATAAAAATGCATGCGTTTTTAACGCAAACAAACGCATGTGCTTAAAAACGCAAGAAAATACTGCAGGTTGTATTTCTGAAAATGAACGCATGCAGAAAAAAACCACATGCGTTTGAAAACGCGACGAAACGCGTACAAAAAAACCGCATGCGTTTTCAATGTTAAATATAGGGAAAAAACGCATGCGGTTTTTTTGTGCAAAAAACGCTGCAGACAAAAACGCAAGTGTGAAACCAGCGACGCTTTTTATAGCAAAAAAGTTTTTGCGTCTCCACATTTTGAGACCTATAATTTTTCCACATTTTGCTCCACAGAGTCATGTGAGGTCTTGTTTTTTGCGGGACGAGTTGACGTTTTTATTGGTAACATTTTCGGACACGTGACCGTTTTTGATCGCTTTTTATTCCGATTTTTGTGAGGCAGAGTGATCAAAAACCAGCTATTCATGAATTTCTTTTGGGAGAGGCGTTTATACCGTTCCGCGTTTGGTAAAATTGATAAAGCATTTTTATTCGTAGGGTCAGTATGATTACAGCGATATCTCATTTATATCATTTTTTTATGTTTTGGCGCTTTTATACGATAAAAACTAAAATATAGAAAAAATAATTATTTTGGTATCGCTTTATTCTCAGGACTATAACTTTTTTATTTTTTTGCTGATGATGCTGTATGGCGGCTTGTTTTTTGCGGGACAAGATGACGTTTTCAGCGGTGCCATGGATATTTATATCAGTCTTTTTGATCGCGTGTTATTCCACTTTTTGTTCGGCGGTATGGTAATAAAGCGTTGTTTTTTGCCTCGTTTTTTTTTTTTTTTCTTACAGTGTTTACTGAAGGGGTTAACTAGTGGGGCAGTTTTATAGGTTGGGTCGTTACGGACGCGGCGATACTAAATATGTGTACTTTTATTGTTTTGTTTTTTTTATTTAGATAAAGAAATGTATTTATGGGAATAATATATATATATTTTTATTATTTATTTAGGATTTTTTTTTTTTTTTTTTTACACATGTGGAAAATTTTTTTTTATCACTTTTTTACTTTGTCCCGGGGGGGACATCACAGATCATTGATCTGGCAGTGTGCACAGCACTCTGCCAGATCGACGATCTGCTGTGCAGGGCTGCAGGCTTACCAAGTGTCTGCTCTGAGCAGGCACTCGGTAAGCCACCTCCCTCCCTGCAGGACCCGGATGCCGCGGCCATCTTGGATCCGGGACCTGCAGCCAGGAAGGAGGTAGGAGACCCTCGCAGCAACGCGATCACATCGCGTTGCTCCGAGGGTCTCAGGGAAGCCCGCAGGGAGCCCCCTCCCTGCGCGATGCTTCCCTATACCGCCGGCACACCGCGATCATGTTTGATCGCGGTGTGCCGGGGGTTAATGTGCCGGGGGCGGTCCGTGACCGCTCCTGGCACATAGTGCCGGATGTCAGCTGCGATAGTCAGCTGACACCCGGCCGCGATCGGCCGCGCTCCCCCCGTGAGCGCGGCCGATCGCGTATGACGTACTATTCCGTCCTTGGGAAGTAGGGCCCACCCCACATGGACGGAATAGTACGTCTAATGACAGAAAGGGGTTAATGGAGTTATCCCTTTTGATCAATTGGCCAATAAACATACTGGAATACGAAAATATTTTTATCAGTATTTACAAATTAGGAATTTTCTAAATAAAATTGTAATAGCGAGACACTCTGGTACTACGGGAGAGGGAAAGATGGGTAAACTTGTAGTAACATTAGGTCCAATTATAAAGGGAATATCGGTGTTTTATAGAGCTTTAGTTAATCCAGTGGAAGAGATTAAACTGCCCTATATGAAAAAATGGCAACTAGAGTTAGGGGAGGTATTAGAATTAGAACTATGGGGAAATAGCATAAAGGAGGTTAAGAGAGTGTCATCTTGTATAAATCACGTGGAACAATTAAAGAAAACTCAAATGAGATGGTATCTATGCCCAGAGAGAATTGCAAAATTTAATCCGCAATCCTCCCATTTGTGTTGGCGAGGATGTGGATTAGTAGGAAACCAGAGACATATCTGGTACTTGTGCCCGAAGCTTTTATCCTTCTGGGGCGGTGTGTTGAAGCTGATTATGGAGATTACGGGGGTAATGGCACAAATTACACCCTCAATGGCGATTTTACATATTGGATTGGAAATATTTCCTAAACAAATTAGAGGGTTGATATCACATATATTGATAGCGGCTCGGATACTGTTGGCTAGAAAATGGAAGGAGACCTTTCCTCCAACCCTAGAAGAGCTGACCGAAAAGCTGAATGTGAATTGTAAATATGAATTAATGTTGTCTCAGTCTCGCACTAGGAGAAAAAAGGTAGCAAAGATTTGGCAAACCTGGACTGTGAGTAAATATTATTTGTCTTAACATAGCTGTTAAATTTTTTTTTTGTTTGTTTTTTATTATGTAATTATAATTTGTAATGGAAATAATTTATGTTTTTGTTGTCATGTGTTACTTTTTGAAAATAAAATAAATATGGAAAAAAAAAAACACTAATCTGGAGATCGGGACTAAGGTGTTCCGACATGCCCTGTTCTATTTGATTAAAAAAATGATGTGCTGGCCTCTGGAGGTCGGCTTTCACTTGGGCAAGGGCTGTGGTAACCTCCTGGATACGTGTGCTCATATGACTAATGGCAGTATCCAGTCGGTCACCCATCGCCTTGAGTCCCTCGTGGAAGACCGAGCTCAAGTGCAAAAACTCGGGCATGAGTGACCTGTCCGCGGCCCTCTGCCGCTGCCGGGAGGAGCCCATAAAAAATTGGCTAGAGGCAGAGGACTGGGGAATGGGAACACCAGATGGACCAGCTTCCTGGTCTCCAGGTTGTGTGGCTGGCCCACTTGCTGCAGCGCTGGAGGATGGCTGGGACGGGTCCGTGGCTGACTGATAAAGGACCGCTCCAGAACGTGGGCCAACAGTGGAGCTCCAAGTGCTGTGAAAAAAGATTAAAAAAAAATTAATACCAAACATTTACAAAACGATAACTCCTGTGGAATATAAACATTGAGATTAAGGCAGAGGTCACACTAGCACTATTTGGACTGAGTTTTACATCAGAGTTTGCAAGCCAGGAGTACAACAGTACAAAGAAAAGTATAATAAAACCTTATGCTCTACTTCTGCATGCATCAACCACTCCTTGTTTTGGATTCAAAATACTGATGTAAAATATGAAGAGACGATGGAGGCGATACAAGCCATATCTATATACATGCTATATCTATACTCACCTGGACAAGTGTCAGGAAAAATGAATTCAGGAGCCATTTCTTTGTGCATCATGAATTAATTATTTCTGACACCTTACTTGATGACTATAGATCTGTTGTGTGGGCAGCCGTCACACTGTCATTATTTGCTCAGTATTTCACATCACTCTTGGTAAGCCAAAACCTGGAGTGGAACTATGTGGGGAAAAGTATTCAAAGAACATGTGCCCCACTTCTGCATGTATCAATCACTCCTGGTTTTGGAATCCAAATACTGATGGAAAATATGAATGGACAATGGAGGTCATACAAGACACATCTATACTCACCAGGAAAAGTGTCAGGAAAAATGAATTCAGGAGCCATTTCTTTGTGCATCATGAATTCATTATTTCTGACACCTGACTTGATGACTACAGATCTGTTGTGTGGGCAGCCGTCACACTGTCATTATTTGCTCAGTATTTCACATCATAGCTCAAAAACAAAATATATAGAGGAATCAAAAATTCATTTGCGTACATATAATCCCTTAAAAACAATTTTTATTAATCTTAAATATATAAAACCCCAACCCATTAACGAATAGATACCACAATAGGATGAATCAGTCACCAAAAATGACCTGTTGACCTAATGAAATCCTAGGTATAACTACCACTGGCACCTACCTTGCTGCGGGGGTTGGCACCCTAAGAAACGATTATTTGGCTCCCCCGCTCAACGTAGGCTATCCCTCACTCCCCTACACTTTCCCTTAGATAAAACGTGGGAAAACAATATAGGTGAGGAGTAGTAGTGAAACAACAGATAAACAAAAACCTAGATCTCCAAAACCACCACCATATATAAATCAATAGTTCCGGCACATCGCATCAATTGCATATATAGTATCCTCTGATCTCAAACAAATTTGGCCTTAGCAGACATTATTGTCATGGTCCCATGTCAGCAATACATCCCCCATAGCAGCAAAAAGGGGTATCAAATATGCCAATAGATAATTCCTTATCAGAAGGATAACTTAGCGTGTGCCGGTTTCACTTCTCCTCGACGCGTTTCCCCGCTTTAGCAGTTCATCAGGAGGATAATACGGTTCATGATGCCAGATGCTTCATCGATATAGGGCATAAACCGACGGTGACATAAGCCGACGGTATTTCACATCACTATTAGTAAGCCAAAACCTGGAGTGGAACTATGCGAGGAAAAGTATTCAAAGAACACGTGCCCCACTTCTGCATGTATCAATCACTCCTGGTTTTGGATTCCAAATACTGATTCAAAATAGTGACCAAAAAATGCTAGCATTACAAAACATTTCTTTTCTATTCGCCACGACAGCACCCACTGAGAGAGGGGATCCGCCCCTAGGAACAGGAAACCTACAGAGAGATAAAAGGGGCGGCCCCCCCTCGCTCCTCAGTTGGTTTCCTGTTCCTAAGGAAGCCCACAGAGAAGATCTCTGTAGACACTAACAGCGGTGTCTGAGAAGAGGAAAGACTCGCCTGGATGCCGCCTGTACGTCTCTGCTGAGCGGCAGGGGCTCCAGAGCGAGTAGAAGCAGAGTCGGGGATTCCTGTTGGTTCCCTCCTCGTCTGCACCGGCCAAATAGTGGGGCCTGGGAAGTTCCAACGATCTCCCTGCTGGGACATCGTTGTGGAAGGACGACCATGGCGGTATGGTTACCTGGTCGATTCCGGTCTGGAAGGTGTGGCGCGACAGCGGTGGCTCCCCCCGGTCCCTCAGGTACGATGCGTGGGGTTGTAATGCCGGAAAAATGCGGCAGACGCCGGCGCATGCGCAGTGCGTCCGGAATCCCGGATGTAGTATGGCCGACCCCCGGAGGTCGGCATTGCATTTCCGGGGGAACCGCCATGTTGGATTCCTCCTGGCGGTGTTCGCAGGTGTCCTGGTGCAGGTAATTAAAAAAAAAAAAATGGGTTGCAGCTGCGGGGGCTGGGTTGATAGTCCGCACTATAAAAGTCCGATAGGAAGGGAAAAACAGTGCGCATTATGTCGTCCCACGAGGAAGTCAGTGAGCACCCTGTAGAAGAGCCACAAAAGCAAAGTGGAAATGCTGCAAAAAAGAATAGTGGACACTCCAGGAAGAGTGATTCCACTGAAAAATCAGGAAGGAGATCATCCCGTTCCACATCCCAGAGCGGACGTTCCACCCAACAATCGGTATAGTATGCTTCAGAATGTTTGGGTATTCAGCTCCTTCAGAGCTTATATTGGTCTCCTCTGCTCATGTCCCTCTAGGCAAAAAGCAAGGAGAAGACCAAGCACAAGCAGTGTGCTATATGTATTGAGCCCCTGCCTGACTCTTATTCAAAAACGTTATGTCAGGCATGCATAGATAACACCCTGCGGCAGGAGGAGTCCGTTAAAATGGACGAAATACGGCTCATGATTCGGGAGGAACTCCAATCGTTGAGTGGTGGTCCCTCAGGCAGTGTTGAGAAGAGAAGTAGGAGAAAATCCTCACCTAATGCTGACACGTCGGCGGAAAGTGGGGAAATTGATTCAGACGTCTCCCACTTGTCTGGTTCCTCAGATGAGGAGGAATATGTCTGTTTCCCGACTGAGGGAGTAAATAGTCTAGTCAAATCAGTGAGGAAAACGATGGGGGTGTCGGAGGTTAAAGAACCCCAAACGGCCCAGGAGGTTATGTTCGCAGGTCTATCTCAGCGAAAGGGCCACGTATTCCCAGTAAACCAGACTATAAAAGATCTCATTAAAAAAGAGTGGAGCAAGGGGCAGAAAGGGTTTACACCAGTATCCTGTAAGAGACGTTACCCCTTTGAGGACGAAGATTTAAACACCTGGACTAAAGTTCCAAAGGTCGATGCGGCTGTCGCATCTACTTCCCGCCGTTCTTCCCTACCAGTGGAAGATTCAGGCTCCTTATCTGATCCCATGGATAGGAAATCGGATGCACTTTTGAAAAAATCGTGGGAAGCCTGTGTCACTGCATTTAGGCCGGCAATCGCCACCACATGTACCAGTAGATCTATGCTGGTTTGGTTAGACCAGCTGGACCAGAATATCAAGAGTGGTATATCTAGAGAGAAATTGAGGGCATCCATCCCCTTAATTAAGAGCGCTGCGGCATTTATATCCGATGCCTCCGTGGATTCTCTCCGCCTGGCGGCCAGAACAGCCAGCCTCGCAAATACTGCCCGCCGAGCCTTATGGTTAAAGAACTGGAAGGGGGATGCCCAGTCCAGATCCAAGTTGTGTGCCATACCCTGTCAGGGTGAGTACCTCTTTGGAACTATTCTGGATGAGATACTCACTAAGGCGGGTGAGCGTAAAAAAGGTTTTCCTAATCCCTTTGTTCCTGCTTACAGAAGGGCATTTAGGAGGCCAGCATTTGGCAGAAAGGGAAGCTTTAAAGAGCAATGGAGGAACAAAGACTTCAGGCAGAAAGGCAATTTGTTTAACAAACGTCCCTTCAAACCAGCCGAAAAATCCCGGGAACCCTATTCCACCAGTGGGCGGTAGACTACTGGGATTTATCAATCAGTGGAGAGAAATAACTGTCAACCCATGGGCCATAAAATTAATATCCTCAGGCCTCACCCTAGACTTCATCCGAAAACCTCCGGATTCCTTTCGGCTCACCTCCCTAAAGTCCAAACTACAACAAGAAGCATTGGAAGTAGAAGTTAAGTCCCTTCTTGCAAAACGGGTCTTAATAGAGGTTCCGTCATCTCAAACGGGGCAGGGGTTCTACTCCCCCTTGTTTCTGATTACAAAACCTGACGGATCCTATAGAACTATTTTTAATTTGAGGAAACTAAATATGTTCATAAAACCCACAACATTTAAGATGGAATCCATTCGATCAGCCATTAAAAATTTGTTCCCTAACTGTTACATGGTAGTACTTGATCTCAAAGATGCTTATTATCATCTTCCTATACACCAGTCGCACCAGCAGTTTCTTCGGGTAGCAGTAGTTATAGACGGTCAAGTTCGTCATTTTCAATATAGAGCAATGCCCTTTGGTCTGTCTATGGCTCCTAGAGTCTTTACTAAGTTACTTTTGGAAGTAATGTCCTTCCTACGATTAAAAGACACATTGGTCATCCCATATCTGGACGACCTACTAATTGTGGGGAAAAATTTCTTACAGTGTGAGCAAAGGTTGAAGGAGGTGGTATCCTCTTTACAAAGGCTGGGTTGGATTATTAACTGGGAAAAATCCAGACTTCAACACGTCACTTGTCAGAAATTTTTAGGTCTCCTCCTGGATTCAGTAGACCAAAAATGTTGGTTGCCTGATGATAAAAAGTATTCGATCATTAGTAAAGTAGATTTAGCTATCAAAAAGCGTAATATGTCACTGAGAAATGCCATGTCATTGTTAGGTTCGCTATCATCATGTATCCCTGCGGTTAAATGGGCCCAATTCCATACCAGGCAGCTGCAAAAATTGGTATTACAGGAGGACACTAAAAATAGAGTACATTTAGATAGAACAATTTTCTTAACGGCAGAGGTAGTACACTCCCTTACATGGTGGTTAGATTGGGGAAATCTATCAGAGGGGGTACCATGGGTCATTACCCCTTCTTCCATAGTGACCACAGATGCTAGTCCGGAGGGCTGGGGAGCACATTTTGGTGATGAGGTGGTTCAGGGCCTTTGGTCCGGGTCAGAATTAGCTAATTCCTCTAATGTAAAAGAATTAAGAGCTATATATTATTCCCTACTCCACTTTCTTCCCCAGCTACGAGGCTCTCACACAAGGGTCCTCTCAGACAACACCTCGGCAGTAGCCTATTTAAATCGTCAAGGAGGTACACGGTCAGAAAATCTTATGAAAGTCTCTTCGGACATCATGACGTTAGCCGAAAGTCATCTGTTGTCCTTGTCAGCGGTGCACATCAGAGGTATAGACAACATTCGTGCCGATTTCCTCAGTCGCCATACCCTTCATCAAGGGGAATGGATGCTCAGCAGAGAGATTTTCCGGCTGATAACAGACCGATGGGGCGTGCCACAAATAGACCTATTCGCAACAAGGTCCAACCGTCAGGTCAAAACATTTGCTTCCCTTTGCAGACTGGACAACCCCGACATATTCGATGCCCTTCAGGTGCCATGGACATTCGACCTGGCCTACGCATTCCCTCCATGGAATCTATTACCTATAGTAATAAGAAAAATAAGGGAGGAGGGGGCAAGAGTTCTGTTGGTAGCCCCATTCTGGCCCAAAAGGCCATGGTTCTCCTGGCTCAGGGCGATGTCGACTACAGACCCTTGGATCCTGCCTCAGACCAAGGACCTGTTGTCTCAGGGACCGTTTTTCCATCCTCGGGTAAAAGGCATGAATCTGACGGTATGGAATTTGAAAGGCACTTACTAACTCTAAGGGGTTTTTCCAGTGGGCTTATAGATACTCTTATGAAGAGTAGAAAGCCTTCCACTACCCAAATCTATGTCAAAATTTGGAAAAAATTCCTTCAATTTCATACTGCACAACTTTCCGCTGAAGTTCCTATATTTGCAATATTGGAGTTCTTGCAAAAAGGACTTGAATTAGGACTGTCTGTAAATACTCTAAGAGTCCAGGTTTCAGCTCTAGGAGCCCTCTTTAGTTATGATGTGGCGGGAGATAGATGGGTTTCTCGTTTTATATCAGCATGTGAACGATCGAAACCTATTCATATACCACAGGTGCCTCAGTGGGATCTATCTCTGGTCCTAGATGCCTTGACACAAAGCCCGTTTGAGCCGCTACATGAGGCCTCATTAAAGAACATCTCGCTAAAAACAATACTGTTAGTAGCGTTAGTATCCGCTAGAAGAGTGAGTGATCTCCATGCCTTGTCTATTGACCCTCCTTATCTATCCGTGACATCTGATAGAATAATTTTAAAGACGGACCCTTGTTATCTCCCTAAGGTAGCCACTAGTTTTCACAGATCCCAGGAGATCTTGTTACCTACCTTCTATGAAGACCACTCGACTCCAGAAGAAGCCAGGCTTCATACCCTAGATGTTAAGAGAACTATTCTAGCCTACTTAGAGAGGACTAGGGACTGGAGGAAGAGTAGGGCTCTCTTTGTCTCTTTCCAGGGGAAAACCAAGGGTTCCAGAGTTACAAAGAACACGCTATCACGCTGGATTAGAGATGCCATAATCCTGGCGTATAAAGCTGGAGGAAGAGATCCTCCAATGCATGTGGGAGCACACTCCACAAGAGCCGTGTCGACCTCCTGGGCAGAAAGGGCGAATGTGCCGATAGACCTTATATGTAAGGCTGCAACTTGGTCTTCACCAAACACCTTCTATAGACACTATAGATTAGATCTATCTGCTGCTTCTGACCTAACCTTTGGGGTTTCGGTTCTTGATTCAGTTAACCCACCCAGTATATAGTCTCTGAAAATCTCTCAGTGGGTGCTGTCGTGGCGAATAGAAAATATCGGATTACTCACCGGTAATGCTCTTTTATAGAGCCCACGACAGCACCCATTCGATTCCCTCCCTTTTCTTTATTTAGTTGCACGTGGTGTCTTAATAGGGAGATGTATATAATAGAGTAATATGATATGAAATTGTAAATATGTATATATGCCTAAACCTGGTAAACTAAAAAACCTGGCGGCGGTTCCTCCTTTTTCTCTGTAAAACAACTGAGGAGCGAGGGGGGGCCGCCCCTTTTATCTCTCTGTAGGTTTCCTGTTCCTAGGGGCGGATCCCCTCTCTCAGTGGGTGCTGTCGTGGGCTCTATAAAAGAGCATTACCGGTGAGTAATCCGATATTTTTTTTTAACCAATATACTTACGTTCTTCGTACCGGTCTCAAAAAACGCAAGGATGCGGTAATACTTGTATTTTCGGAACCCTGCTCCAGAACCACTTGGAAGCCGGCTCTCTTGGCGCAGGTCCTTGTTGAAGCGGTCCTTCATCGATCGCCAACGTGTTTTGACTTTTGACACTGTTGACAAAACAAAACATAATGGTTAGGACAATGGTCTTTTGACCGTGGTCACACAACTGTGTGTGCTGAGAAAAAGTAATGACTTTCTATCATCATACACAATTGTGTGAGCATGGCCAAGGTCTTGGCTGCATCACACTGCATTGCGATACTTACCAAATGCAGAACGGACCCGAGCCGGGGCATTGGCCCAGCCATCCCACAACGCTGTGGCCACGTCATTCCAAAGCCTCCGGATCGTCACGTTGTTGGCGTGCAGTGGATCCCGGGTGTCCCACAATGGGACTCGCTCATGGACCAGGGAGATGAGGTGCTCATTCTCTTTGAGGTCCTCATCCCGTTCTGGAACCTAAAAAACAAAAAGGACATTAATATTGGAGACATTAACATAAGGAAGACAGAAAACAGAAGCAGAGGAATGGCATGAATATTGAAATAAAAAAAAAAATAGTGCTGAAGCAAAAGGGAAAGAAAGAGAGAAGTAGAAAGAAATGAAGATTCTAGAATTTTAAAATGAGGATACAATAAACAGTCAGCCAGGTATACTTACACGCTGCCGCCGTGCCACTCGACCGTGACTCCTCTGCTCCTGCCCAGTCTCCTGCACAGTGTCTTCCGCTGTAGAAAAAGTGCTCTGAAAAAAGGAAAATATACATTGTCATATGTGTAGATGTGACAGTGAATACTTACCAATCTGAGGAGGTGAATACTCACTTCGCTGACATTTTCGCCTTGTTCAGGCCCTGGTGTTTGCTCCTCATCAGAAGAAGACATTCTGATGCGTGCAGAAAGAAAGAAATGGCAGAAATTAGGGCATGTAGAGACAGAAAATTGAAAAGAAAGGCATTGGATAAGATATACTCACATTGTTCAGAGGCTTGTTTGCTGCTCCAAGGGGCTGTGGGGCGTCTCGTCTGCAAGGCAGTCTGCTGACTAGTGACCTGCAAATGTACACTACCTCCCTTTATCACCTTGTATGTGGGGGGTGGCTTATCAGTGTCTAGACATGTTTTTCTCAATTGAAACGCATGCGTTCAAAAATGCAAACAAACGCATGTGCTAAAAAACGCATGCGTTTCCATAGGCTGCAATGCGTATTTTGGCCGCAAACCTAACGCAATCGACCGCATACGTTTCCAGGCGGCAAATTGACGCCTCTAAAAATTACTACATGTTACATTTCCGCGCCAAGCCGCAGACATCTAGATGACGCATGCGTCGTCAAACGCGGCAAAATGGGAACAAACAAAAACGCATGCTTTTCTAATGTTAATTATAGGAATACACAACGCATGCGGATATTTGCGGATGAAACGCTGCGGACACAACCGCAAATGTGAAAGCGGCCTTAGTCTGATGTGAAGGGATCCGATCTGTGGTTGTGGAATACTCGCCTTGTGAAGCTTCAGCTTGGGGGCAGGGTCTTCTGGTTCTTGGCCCCCACCAGCCTCCTCTGCTTCTTGTATTATTCAATGACCTGCCTCTTTAACATTCCGTGCTGCCGCCATTACTGTGTGGGCGACGTGCGCAGTGTGAGTTAGCGTCCTGTGTGCAGGACTTCCATAAAATGGAGACAGCGTATGCACAGATCAAGATTTCAGCTATGAATTGAGCGAAATCTCGGATCTGTGCATGTGCTGCCTCCACGCTGTTTTATTGACGTCATACACCCAGGACGCCATCTCACACTGGGTAGCTCACTGAATAATCATGACCTGTACAAGAAGTAGAGGAGGCTGGTGGAGGGGCGGAGAACCAGAAGACCCTGCCCCCACGTCTCGCCATGAAGCACAGTAGACACACTGCTACTGGGGGAAATAACAGATAATTGGTGGGACTAACAAGTGTCGGACCCCTACCAGTTTGACTTTGATGAGCTATGCTAATGACAGGTCATCAATATGTTGTGCCTGGACTTTGCCTTATTGTTTTCTTCTATGTTCTAAAACTATAACTTGCCCTGTTGAAGCTTCATCTGCACAATGCCAATGTAGAATGGTGTGGGAATTCTATCAAGTGATTAAGTTCTGTTACTACCTAAGGTTGAGAGCCATCTTTGCCTTTCATGTTTGGAGGCTACTCCCTGATGCATCGCATGCTAATGGTATAATAGGTCTTTACCTTGTAAATCAGGCCTGGATAGGTCCTCCACGTGGAGAGAGACTATTTATATGGTCTCTCCACTGTGACTAGTAGATCTTCAATTAAGGGACACCCCTTATCTATTTTAGTGTGTGTAAAGTTGAGTTTATTAAGCTAGACAAGCTCCTTCAGGTTCATTCAAGCACTTTTTATAGGATGTATCCTCCAGGTTTTGTTTTGCTTTTCATTAGGTTCTTGTACACTGAAATGATGAGACGCGTTTGGTTATGGAGTGTCAGTAAGGAATATAACCATGAAGGTGATTCCTTACATCAAACCATTTATTTGCTTTGTGGGAGGGTTTATGAGAAAAGTGCTACCTCGGCTGTAGTAGAGGCGGAGCAGCACGCTTCCCATAAACATCCTGTGGCTCCCTCCCTGATCCTGTTCCTGCATGTTCACTGCGGTAACCACGACCAGTGCATATTCTGAGCATATCATCATCTGCTTTATATAGATAAACACAGTCCACCACAGGTGTTATTTTTTTGCAATGTAAAATAGTTCTCGAATGAAGCGTTTGGTGACAAATCCTACTTTGGCCCATATAGAATGACGGCTACATAATGTATTTTCCTCACAGCGTGATCTTTATACTTCTGGTATACAGTGGATATAAAAAAGTCTACGTACTCCTGTTAGGATGCCAGGTTTTTCTCCTGTGAAAAAAAAAATCATTCAAGAAGAATCAATTCAGAGTTTTTCCCATCTTTAATGTCACACATAATCTGTACAATTCAGAAGGAAAATAAAAAATAAAGCATAAACGAAAGTGATTGCATAAACATTCACATTAAAACTAATACTTTGTTGAAAGTAGTCTTTGAGTTTCTGACAGCTTCTGGTCTTTTTGGGTTCGGGTCTTTCGGTGAGGCACATCTAGATGTGGCAGTCTTTCCCATTCTGTCTTACGTCAGCGCTCCAAATCTATAAGATGGTTGGTATTGTCTGGGCCGTTCCAAAACTTTGATCTTCTTTCTAAGCCATTGTTTTGTTCATTTGGGGGTGTGCTTATGGTTGTTCATCTTCAGCTTTTCATCAGAGGTCTGAAGGATATGAAGCAAAAGTGATTGATATTTGGAACTGTTCATAATTCCCTCCACCTTGTCCTGTAAAACGTCCCCTGAGGTTAAAGGCATTTTCCCACTAACAAAAGTCCATTTTAATCAATAGATCTTGAAATAATAACAAGTTCCATCATTTATGTGTTTAAACAAAATGTTCCTGTGCGGAGATAATCTTATAAATGTGCCTCTGCTGTGTACTGTGTAATGGCCATTTCTGATCATACACAGCTCCTGGGCAGGGGAGGAAGCAAAAGAGAGGATACAGGCAGGACAGTGGGGGATCACAACTGGTTCTTTTTGTGAGGTAAAACATTTCCTGCCTGTTTTTAAACAATGTTTTACTTTAAAGAAAGAAAGAATCATTTGCGATTCAGTGCTGTCCTGTCTTAATACTCTTCTCCATCCTCCCCTGCCCAGGAGCTGTGGTATAACCAGACCATGTTCCTGCACAGTCAGACACGGCCATTACACAGCAGGGCACATTTATAAGATTATCTCAGCTCAGGAACTTTTTGTTTAATTGCATCCAATTGTGGAACTTATTATTAGATCTACTGATTAAAATGAACGTTTGTTTGTGGCAATACACCTCCAATGCTGCCTCTACTGTGCTGCTTTTGGTCATTTGCGATGTTGGTTTTGTGCCAAACATACCTTTTGGAATTTTGGCCAAAGGACTCACCCTTGGTGTCATCAGATCACTTTTTCCTACATACTTTTGGCAAAGCATAGCTGGACCTGGATGTTTTTCTTTGTAAGAAAATAGCTTCTCTCTCGACACCGTACCCCACAGGCCAGACAGTTGAATATGGGAGATTTTTGTCACATGCAGTACTTAGCAGAAATTCCTGCAGATGCTTTAATGTTGTTGAAGGCCTCTAAGCGACCTCCTGGACCAATTTTTTTTTCTGGTCTTTTTTACCAATTTTTGAGGGACATCCAGTTCTAGGTGATGTCACTGTTGTGGGTTGTTTTTGTTTTGCAATGATTTTCCTGCCAAGAGATACATTTTTGATACGGAAATGTCTGCAGCAAATAGTTAATATAACTAATTAAGCGTTAAGATAAGAAGATGCCTAAAATAACACTCGACAGGTTGCTGCGCTGTTGGTCGAGTCTCGCTGTTTTGGCTGTTGCAGTGACGTTACATCAACAGTGCATGTCGCCACCTCTGAGCTCAATAACTGGCTTGTGCGACCACTCAACTATCGACGTGACTACACCGCTGCAACCAAAGTGGTGGCGCTGGACCCAGGGAGGAGTAATCTAGTGCCTGCTGAGTTTATTTTAGGTACGGTATTTACGGTAACAGTTTGGGGCCCACTTCTCTGAAAGTTCATAACCCCTTTAACTAATTCTGCAGTTGTAAACAAAACAAAAAACCTTGTAACCTAACAAATACTGGATAAAACTACATCTTTATTATTCACTTTTAAAATACAATCACCATACAGACAACCGTGCTCGACTAAAAATGTCCCTCACACTGTTAATGCCCTAAATCTTCCCTGCCTATGCAGCGGAGGTTGGCACCCTAAAATTTAATCGAGATAGGCGCCCCCGCTCAACGGCGGCTGTCCCTTTTACTCCTGTTTAACCACTAGAGAATGATGTGATGCAATTATACTCCAATCTGGCACGACAGGAAAAATGAAAAGGACAGTGATCGCCTTACAGGTTAATCATCCATGGCAATCATTAGACAGTGTGAGGCAGAGTGCATAACAAACCTGATTAAAGTGCAAAAAAAGTGCGTAACACACACAGAGTACCTCTCTGCAACTGTTCCCTGTTCTGTATGGCAGCCTACCTGACTGTGGGGGTTGGCACCCTACTGTTCAGCGGAAATGGCGCCCGCACTCCTCGGCGACTCACCCTAACAGTGACCCTATAAATAAACTATATATAACCTAGTGGGCCTTAACCAATTTACGACCACAGTTATTGATAACAGGTAGACTAAATCTGCTTAATCAGAAATGGACGCAGTCTAGATAGAAAACCGCGCAACCATACTGTGATATAGAAAGATGCCAGTTATGACAATGGGGTACTCATCGTTAATGATGTTAGGAGGATAGACTCCTCATGCCTCAACGCGTTTCACCGATCTGGATCATCAGGAGGCTTTGATAGACAGCATCTGAGGATAGATTCCTCATGCCTCAACGCGTTTCACCGATCTGGATCATCAGGAGGCTTGGATAGACAGCATCTATATATAGTTTATTTATAGGGTCACTGTTAGGGTGAGTCGCCGAGGAGTGCGGGCGCCATTTCCGCTGAACAGTAGGGTGCCAACCCCCACAGTCAGGTAGGCTGCCATAAAGAGCAGTCACACTGTCTAATGATTGCCATGGATGATTAACCTGTAAGGCGATCACTGTCCTTTTCATTTTTCCTGTCGTGCCAGATTGGAGTATAATTGTATCACATCATTTTCTAGGGGTTAAACAGGAGTAAAAGGGACAGCCGCCGTTGAGCGGGGGCGCCTATCTCGATTATATTTTAGGGTGCCAACCTCCGCTGCATAGGCAGGGAAGATTTAGAGCATTAACAGTGTGAGGGACATTTTTAGTCGAGCACGGTTGTCTGTATGGTGATTGTATTTTAAAAGTGAATAATAAAGATGTAGTTTTATCCAGTATTTGTTAGGTTACAAGGTTTTTTGTTTTGTTTATTCTTGAATTTGAACATTGGTTGTCCATCCAAATTTTCATGTTTTAATTCTGCAGTTGGCAAAATAAATAGCATAACACAACAATAGAAAGGAAGTGGTTCAATTTTTTTTATTATTATTTTTTTTTTTATAAGAAACCCAATTGCAAAAAATAATTTTGGCCTCATGTTCATGCATTTAAGAGAGCAAAATTCCACAAGGGCAGACAACACCTTTTAGCATCTGAAATACAGAATTAGGTAAAATGCTACAGCTAGTTGGGTGGGAGGGTGTTTTTCTTGTGGGTACGTTTCTTCAGGATTGCAAGATGTTAAACTCTCCAGCACATACCGGTAGCTTGTTTTTGCCAATGAATACGCAGATTTTGCTTACAGTGCACCTCGTGAATTGTTACATAATTCTAAATATCGGAATGTTTTCCCTGCGGCAGTGTATGGAGTTCTACAAGGACATTGAGCGTAATGAATCTGCTATCAGCAATGCGTTTTCCCCAGCACGTAGGTTGCACGTGTAATGTCCTGGCGGGTTGTGAGCTATAGAATGTGCTTGTTCCTGTACTTCACTGAGAGTCATTCTAATGATACTTATGTATTAGGCTACTTTCACACTAGCGTTAACTGCATTACGTCGCAAATCCGTTTTTTGCCGAAAAAACGGATGCGTCAAAAAAAGTGAAAAACGTATGCAACGCATACAGCATTTCGACGGATCCGTCGCAAATCCGCTAAACGTTTCCGTCGAAAATACTGGATGCGTTGCATACGTTGCATCCGTTTTTACCATCCGTTGCATCCGTTTTTACGACGGATCTGTTTTTAAAATGGGAGGCTCCCAAATTTGATTGGCTACTGGAAAATATGGAAAACTATATAGTTACTGTTTTTACAGCCCATCTTTGAGGGTTTTAGTTTTGTGGCAGCGATGGAAGGTGTTCTTGTGAGGATTGCTAGTTTGGTTACCGACGTTATCTTTGAGACGAATCGCCTGGATATCATAGTGCGGGAGAAGGAGGCGGCAGCGGAAAGACGTAGGATGCTTCTGCAGCAACGGAGACGACTGTGGATTCATCCGATTAATGAACTACGGATGATGATAAAGGGATCCAAACCCTAACCCTACCCCTAACCTCACACCTAACCGTTTAATGAACATTTTCTGACAGTCATAGTGCCACGTACTATAAATACTATAACTACGTGGTTATACGTGGCACTGAAATATCGTGGCACTGAAATATCGTGGCACTGAAATATCGTGGCACTGAAATATCGTGGCACTGAAATACGTGGCACTGAAATACGTGGCACTGAAATACGTGGCACTGAAATACGTGGCACTGAAATATGTGGCACTGAAATACGTGGCACTGAAATACGTGGCACTGAAATACGTGGCACTGAAATACGTGGCACTGAAATACGTGGCACTGAAATACGTGGCACTGAAATACGTGGCACTTAAATACGTGGCACTTATATAAGTGCCACGTATATACGTGGCCATATATGTGGGGTTGAAGGCCCAGGCCAGGTTTATATAGATTTGGGGGTGTCTGGCCAATTGGCAACAAAATCCAGCTTCTGAGCATGCTCAGTGTAAAAAAACGTATTGCAGCGCTGCATTGCGTCGTACGACGTGTCCCGACGCATCCGTCGCTCATAGGCTTCCATTGTAGCCAACGACGCATGCCGCAGGATGCGTCGCGACACGTGTTTTTTAGGCGGAGACAAAAAACGCTACAAGCAACGTTTTTTGCTGACGACGTATCGCCAAATTTCGACGCATCCGTCGTAAAACGTACACGACGTATGTCAATCCGTCGCAATACGTCGCCAATACAAGTCTATGGGGAAAAAACGCATCCAGCAAAAACTTTTGCTGGATGCGTTTTTTCGAAAAAAAGACGTTTTGAGACGTAATGCAGTTAACGCTAGTGTGAAAGTAGCCTTAGTGTTCTATGTTAACAAGTTGCTGCTCAGCAGGTTTGTGATAAGTCACATTTGTTAACTAGTGATGAGCGAATATACTCGTTACTCGAGATTTCTCGAGCATGCTCGGGGGTTCTCCGAGTATTTTTTAGTGCTCGGAGATTTAGTTTTTAGCGCCGCAGCTGAATGATTTACATCTGTTAGCCAGCATAAGTACATGTGGGGGTTGCCTGGTTGCAAGAAAATCCCCACATGTACTTATGCTGGCTAACAGATGTAAATCATTCAGCTGCGGCGCTAAAAACTAAAACTCCGAGCACTAAAAAATACTCGAAGGACCCCCTAGCGTGCTCGAGAAATCTCGAGTAACGAATATATTCGCTCATCACTATTGTTAACCTATTGGGAGACCTGCTGTCAACCATTTTTATTAGTTCATACCGTTTACTGCAGGTTTACTATGTGAAGAGCTTGGGGGGAAAAAACCCCAAATGTGACATCTTCCCTAAGGGTATGTGTCCACGTTCAGGATGGCCGGCGCTTTGGACAGAGCGGAAAACTCGCTCCGCCCAAAGCGCCGCCCCTTCTGTAGACGCGATGATGCCGGATGTGATCATTGCACACATCTGGAATCATCGCACCCCACACATAGGGCCCTGTGTTTTACCTTGCGGCGTCGCAGCAAGGTAAACGGACATGCTGCGTTCTAAAAAGACGCGCCACATGTCCGGAAATGCAGGGCCGCCGGGTGCGTGTTCGCACGCATAGTGGAGACGGGATTTCATAAAATCCCCTCCACTATGCTGTAACATCTGGACGCTGCGGATTGAACGCTGCGGCTCTACGCAGCGTTCAATCCGCAGCTATTCCGGATGTAATACGGCCCGTGGACACATACCCTGAGCCTCCCTGCGTAAGGAAATGTCCTGATTTATGATCTTAAAATAATCAGGTCTGTTAAAAGGTAGGATTTCCTTATTGCTGCGATTGATATATGCAGTTTTCATGTCTAATGCTATTCTCAGATTTAAAAAAAGGAAATAATCCTAAGTGGATAGCATCCTAATTGTTTTTAAGAATTTTAGTAGTTTTATCTGTGAAGAGTGCAGGTTAACACTGAGCACATATGACAGGGTCTGGAGACGCCGTGGAGAATATTCTTCTGCCTTCAACATCCTCCAGCATGAGCGGATTGGCAGTGGATTAGTAATGGTGTGGGGAGACATTTCTTTGGAGGGCCGCACAGCCCTCCATGTGCTCGCCAGAGGTAGCCTGACTGCCATTAGGTACCGAGAGGAGATCCTCAGTCCCCTTGTGAGACCATATGCTGGTGTAGTGGGCCATGTGTTCCTTCTGATGCAGGACAATGCCAGACCTCATGTGGCTGGAGTGTGTCAGCAGTTCCTGCATGATGAAGGCATTGATTATAAGGACT
The DNA here is from genome assembly GCF_051348905.1 of Ranitomeya variabilis. NCBI lineage: Eukaryota > Metazoa > Chordata > Amphibia > Anura > Dendrobatidae > Ranitomeya > Ranitomeya variabilis. The sequence goes on along the minus strand of NC_135233.1, from coordinate 645,696,491 downwards.
GGCCCGCCTGTTCCCCCGACCTGAATCCAATCGAGCACATCTGGGACAACATGTCTCGTTCCATCCACCAACACCATGTTGCACCTCAGACTGTCCAGGAGTTGGCGGATGCTTTAATCCAGGTCTGGGAGGAGATCACTCAAGAGACCATCCGCCGCCTCATCAGGAGCATGTTCAGGCTTTATACGGAGGTCACACAGGCACGTGGAGGCCACACACACTACTGTTCATCATTTCCTTGTCTTGAGGCATTTCCACTAAAGCTCCATCAGCCTGTAATTAGATTTTCCACTTTGATTTTGAGCATCATTCGAACTCCAGACCTCCGTGGGATGTTAGTTGTGATTTACGTTGATCATTTTTAGGTTTTATTGTTCTCAACACATTCCACTATGTAATGAATAAAGATTTACAACTGGAATATTTCATTCAGTGATATATAGGATGTGGGATTTTAGTGTTCCCTTTATATTTTGCAGCAGCGTATATGCTAAGAGAAATAATTTTAATTTTTAATTACGGTAATTTCTATCACATTGTTTTGGGATTTTTAGACTTTTAAATGCACTAATAAAAGCTATATGTATAACCTTCCCAACAATTCCTTTTTATTCTTTAATTGATTATTGCATATGCCATAAAACTTTTTTTTTTTTTTTTTTTTTTTTACTTTGGTGATATGCTAGTTTTCCCCAAACTTTATATCCCACTCATAATGCTATCACGCCTCCTTGGGAGTGAATGATATATTTTACGAATCACCACTGGCTCTTTGTAGAGCTTTGCCTCTGTGACAGTGCGCAGTAAGCCGGCTTCACCAGCGCACGTCCTGTGTCCCGGGAACGTTGCATTGTCCTGTTGAATCAGCTGTGCATGTAGCGGGATGATTAGTCTGGCGAAAAAAAACCCCCATGATTAGTCACCCAGTAAATGGCATATGGCAACCGTAGCTATAAGATTGTTTTTATGCATAGGCCGCAATCAATAAGACAATAAAAATGGTTCATTAAGAAGGATAAGCAGATTGCAATAAATACTGTACATGGTGGTGGTTTCATGGCCTGGGAAAGCTGTCAAGTCCCCTTTAATTATTTTTCTACAAAAAACGCTTTATTACATGTGGTATGACACCCTACAGGCCAATTCATATTTAATGTGTCTGGCATAATATGTTCTCTTCTGATGGTGGGGCCCAAAACTAATCTGTTTGTATGTGGTATTTTAAGAGATTCAATCTTGTATTTTACTCCATCCAGCTATGGAAATTATGAAACAAAATATCCATTTGCCTAATCTTAATTTTTTTTTAACGTTTGCAGTCAAGATGAGTCTGCTCATGATAAGTGAAAATTTGAAGCTAGCACGAGAGTACGCCCTCTTGGGTAACTACGACTCCGCCATGGTTTACTACCAAGGGGTGTTGGATCAGATGAACAAATACTTATACGTCAAAGACACCTTCCTACAACAAAAGTGGCAGCAGGTAAGGTGTTCTGACGCTGCTCATTACATTCTCTATGTCTAGCACACGATTTACAGCTGGACTGTTTTGTCACATGCTTGGCATTATATGAACAGAAATACAATGAATTATAGAAATAAATGGTATTTTACGATTTTTGTTCTTACTGAAGGGTAGTATGGGAAATTGTACGGAAAGTTTGCTTTCTGATGCTTCCTGACAAGTTGCAGACATACAAACAGATCTGCTCCAACAGTGGTTTAAAAATTATATTCAGAAATGGGGAGGTAAAACGGGGTCTTGAAAATGTTTTATGCCGTTTTCAAAGCTTTGAACATGTGTATAGGTTGAAAAAAATACGAGCAACTAAATACTTTTTTTTTTTTTTTCATTTTTTTCATTTTTTTAAATCCTCCAACACAGCATCATTGGAGGTTTGAGATGTAAGTATGATAAGTGTCCACCATCACCCGGTTGTTGTGCCTGCTTTGTGCCATATTCATTACATTTGGTTTGCTTTTTCAGTTCCTGTTACGTTTTAATAGCATGGGTTTCATGGTGATTTTCTTTTTATAACTAACAAGTCGTCTGAATATACAGAGACAAGTTTTCTTGCCTGTTACACATTCCAGTCACTACACTGACGAAAGTATTTTTTTTTACTTTTCTAAAGCCTCTAGAATTGACATCTCCGCTTGAATGGAATTCTTTTTTTATGATGATGAATACAATAATTAACAAGCTACACATACATTTTCTTTTCCATTTTTTTTATTGTGGTAATGGTTTGTTTAAAGTAGACAATCATTTAATCTCGTCAACATTGCTGTTAGTATATGTTGCTTACAAATCATAATTTTCAGCAGCACATTGTCCTATAAAAGCAGGACATACGGTGGATATAAAAAGTCCACACATCCCTGTTTAAAATGGCAAGTTTTTGTCATGTAAATAAAAAATCATATCAAGAAGAATCATTTCATCAGATTCTCCATGCTTATGGACACCCATAAATCAGTACAAATCTAAAAGTAAAATAACCTGGTTGCATAAGTGTGAACACCCGCTTATAATTGGGGATGTGACTGTGTTCAGAATTAGCCAGTCACTTATAAACTCATGTAAATAATAGCCAGAACACAGCTGCCATCATTTAAAGTGATTCTGATTTGATTAACCCCATATAAAGTTTAGCTGTTCTAGTAGGATTTTCTTGACATTTTCTAAGTTGCATTTTATAGCAAAAGCCATAGTCTGTAAACAGCTTGGAACAACAGCAAGGGGATCTCATTGCTGAATGTTTTCAGTCAAGAGAAGGGTGCAAAGTAAATACTGTACATCACCCCAGGGCCGGCTCCAGGTTTTTGAGGGCCCCGGGCAAAAGAGTCTCAGTGGGCCCCCCCTTTAACACATACCACGATTCATGATGCCCAGATACAGCAGAGAAATATACCGTATATACTCGAGTATAAGCCGACCCGAGTATAAGCCGACCCCCCTAATTTTGCCACAAAAAACTGGGAAAACTTATTGACTCGAGTATAAGCCTAGGGTGGAAAATGCAGCAGGTACTGGTGAATTTCAAAATTAAAAATAGATACTCCATACCGTTCATTATGGCCCCATAGATGCTCCACATAAAGCTGTGTCACATATAATGCTCTGCACCGTTCATTATGGCCCCATAGATGCTCCACATAAAGCTGTGCCATATATACAATGCTCTGCACCGTTGCCCCATAGATACTCCACATAAAGCTGTGCCATATATACAATGCTCTGCACCGTTGCCCCATAGATACTCCACATAAAGCTGTGCCATATATACAATGCTCTGCACCGTTGCCCCATAGCTGTGCCATATATATAATGCTCTGCACCGTTGCCCCATAGCTGTGCCATATATATAGTGCTCTGCACCGTTGCCCCATAGCTGTGCCATATATATAGTGCTCTGCACCGTTGCCCCATAGCTGTGCCATATATATAGTGCTCTGCACCGTTGCCCCATAGCTGTGCCATATATATAGTGCTCTGCACCGTTGCCCCATAGCTGTGCCATATATATAGTGCTCTGCACCGTTGCCCCATAGCTGTGCCATATATATAGTGCTCTGCACCGTTGCCCCATAGCTGTGCCATATAGTGCTCTGCACCGTTGCCCCATAGCTGTGCCATATAGTGCTCTGCACCGTTGCCCCATAGCTGTGCCATATAGTGCTCTGCACCGTTGCCCCATAGCTGTGCCATATAGTGCTCTGCACCGTTGCCCCATAGCTGTGCCATATAGTGCTCTGCACCGTTGCCCCATAGCTGTGCCATATAGTGCTCTGCACCGTTGCCCCATAGCTGTGCCATATAGTGCTCTGCACCGTTGCCCCATAGCTGTGCCATATAGTGCTCTGCACTGTTGCCCCATAGCTGTGCCATATAGTGCTCTGCACCGTTGCCCCATAGCTGTGCCATATAGTGCTCTGCACCGTTGCCCCATAGCTGTGCCATATAGTGCTCTGCACCGTCCATTATTGCCCCATAGCTGTGCTGCTGCTGCAATAAAATAATAAAACACATACTCACCTGTCTTGCTTGCAGCTCCTCGGCGCCATCTTCCCGGCGTCTCTCCGCACTGACTGATCAGGCAGAGGGCGGCGCGCACACTATATGCGTCATCGCGCCCTCTGACCTGCACAGTCAGTGCGGAGAGACGCCGGGAAGATGGCGCGACGCCCGGCGTGTGGAACGAGGACAGGTGAATATGTCATACTTACCTGCTCCCGGCGTCCTGCTCCTTCCCCCGGACAGCTGGTCTTCAGTGCCGCAGCCTCTTCCCCTGTTCAGCGGTCACCGGCACCGCTGATTAGAGAAATGAATTATGCGGCTCCGCCCCTATGGGGGGTGGAGCAGCCTATTCATTTCTCTAATGAGCGGTCCCACGTGACCGCTGAACAGGGGAAGAGGCTGCTGCACCGAAGACAGTGGGATGGGCAGGGGGAGCGCCAGGAGCGCCGGGACTGGGTGAGTATGCCTCAGCGCCCTCTCCCCCTCACCCGCCGACCGTGACTCGAGTATAAGCCGAGGGGGCACTTTCAGCCCAAAAATTTGGGCTGAAAATCTCGGCTTATACTCGAGTATATACGGTAGGTATAGTACAATGCCAGATTTCACTTCTTGCATGAATGATAGCTATTGTAAATTCTGCAGTGTATATATACAGGACAGGAGGAGTGGTACTGTACAGTGTATATATACAGGAGTGGTACTGTGCAGTGTATATATACAGGGGAGAGGTACTGTGCGGTGTATATATACAGGGGAGAGGTACTGTGCGGTGTATATATACAGGGGAGAGGTACTGTGCGGTGTATATATACAGGGGAGAGGTACTGTGCGGTGTATATATACAGGGGAGAGGTACTGTGCGGTGTATATATACAGGGGAGAGGTACTGTGCGGTGTATATATACAGGGGAGAGGTACTGTGCGGTGTATATATACAGGGGAGAGGTACTGTGCGGTGTATATATACAGGGGAGAGGTACTGTGCGGTGTATATATACAGGGGAGAGGTACTGTGCGGTGTATATATACAGGGGAGAGGTACTGTGCGGTGTATATATACAGGACAGGAGGAGAGGTACTGTGCGGTGTATATATACAGGACAGGAGGAGAGGTACTGTGCGGTGTATATATACAGGGGAGAGGTACTGTGCGGTGTATATATACAGGGGAGAGGTACTGTGCGGTGTATATATACAGGGGAGAGGTACTGTGCGGTGTATATATACAGGACAGGAGGAGTGGTACTGTACAGTGTATATATAGAGGGGAGAGGTACTGTGCACGGTATATATATACAGGGGAGAGGTACTGTGCGGTGTATATATACAGGGGAGAGGTACTGTGCGGTGTATATATACAGGGGAGAGGTACTGTGCGGTGTATATATACAGGGGAGAGGTACTGTGCGGTGTATATATACAGGACAGGAGGAGTGGTACTGTACAGTGTATATATAGAGGGGAGAGGTACTGTGCACGGTATATATATACAGGGGAGAGGTACTGTGCGGTGTATATATACAGGGGAGAGGTACTGTGCGGTGTATATATACAGGGGAGAGGTACTGTGCGGTGTATATATACAGGGGAGAGGTACTGTGCGGTGTATATACTTCAATAGTCGCCCAGGCCCCCAGCACCTGTCCTGTGTATATATATATTATATACACTGTATCTATACAGGCTGTGCTGGGGGCCTGGGCTGGGCGGCTGCTGTAGTATATATGTGTGTATATATATATATATATATATATATATATATATATATAGTCAGCTGCAGCCGCCCAGCCCATGGCCGCCCCAGGTCACCCAGATTGTCAGAACATACAACGATAGCATGGCACTCACTCAGGCGCCGGTAGGAGCTCCTCCAGTCCAGAATCTGCCCGTGCCTGATAAGTTCAGCACTGCACCCAGCCAAGAGAGCAGAGCAGGAGAACTCTCCGCCCACAATGTCACGCTGGCTGTTTCCTTAACCCCTATGTGCCTGGCCCTGCACTGACTGAGAAGATGCTTGTGCAAGGCAGCGCAAATTGAAAGGGTAGAAAGGGTTAAAGCGGCCAGATGGATCTATGACTATGACTGCGTGAGTGGGCCCCCCTGTCTTGTCAGGGCCCCGGCACTTGCCCGGGTGCGCCGGGTGCTGACGCCGGCCCTGCATCACCCCAAAAGAACACCAAACCCCCCACAGTGAAGCATGGTGGAGGCAGCATTATGCTTTGGCTTTGATGTTTTTCGGCAGATAGAACTGGGGCTTTAATCAAGTTGGAGGAATTTATAAACAATTCCAAATATCAGTCAATGCATGACCCTAAGCATATCTCCAAATCAATTAAAGAATGGCTTCTCCAGGACAAGACCAAAGTTTTGAAGTGGCCCTGACAGAGCCCATAGTTGAAACTAATTGAAAATCTGTAAGTTTACTTGAAGTGGGCAATGTACACAGGAGATGCTCCCACAATCTGACAAATTTCTAGACTTAGGCTGTGTGCACACGTTCCGGATTTTTCACGTTTTTTTTTTTTTTTAAACGCGGGAAAAAAAACTGCTCACATTAAGCATCCTATTAAAAGAATGCAATCTGCATTTTGTATGCACATGTTTCTTTTTTTTCCTGAGTGGAAACGCATTCTGGAAAATAAAACAGCATGTTCATTAATTTGCGGAATCACGGGGATTCCGCACACATAGGAATGCATTGATCCGCTTACTTCCCGCATGGGGCTATGCCCACCATGCGGTAAGTAAGCAGATCCTGTGCGGATGGTACCCAGGGTGGAGGAGAGGAGACTTCTCTAGGCCCTGTGAACCATATAATTGTAAAAAAAAAAAAAAGAATTAAAATAAAAAAGTGATATACTCACCTTCTGATGGCCCCCGGAGTCTTCAGCGGTGCACGTGGCAGCTTCCGTTCCCCGGGATGCTGTGTGCGAAGGACCTGTGATGGCATCGCGGTCACTTGACCGTGACGTCATCCCAGGTCCTTCGCACACTGCAAGCTAATTCTGCATGCGATATACCCGCGGCAGAGTTACGGAATTGCCGCGAAATTTTCTGCTGCAATTCTGCAACGTGTGCACTTAGCCTAACGGTGAGGACGAGTTGGCAAAGATTGACTGTTCTACACGTGGACTGCAATAGAATAATTCACCCCCTCTTTAAATCATAGGCTATGTGCACACGTAGGAAATGTGGTGCAGAATTTTCTGCACTAAATCTGCATCTGCAGATTTGATGCAGTTTCTGTGCAGTTTCTATGCAGTTTCTATGCAGTTTTTATGCAGTTTCTATGCAGTTTCTGCGCAGATTCTATGCAGTTTCTGTGCAGTTTCTATGCAGATTCTATGCAGATTCTATGCAGTTTCTGCGCAGATTCTATGCAGATTCTATGCAGTTTCTGCGCAGATTCTATGCAGTTTCTGTGCAGTTTCTGTGCAGTACAATGTAAATCAATGGGAAAAAAAAAGCTGTGCACATGGTGCAGAAAAATCTGCAGCAGAAACGCTGCAGAACTGCACAAAAGAAGCGACGTGCACTTCTTTGAAATCTGCAGCGTTTCTGCGCAGATTTTTCTGCACCATGTGCACAGCTTTTTTTTTTTCCCATTGATTTACATTGTACTGTAAATCACAGTGCAGTTCTGCAGCGTTTCTGCAGCAGAAAAATCTGCTGCAGTTCTGCACCAATTCTGCACTAAATCTGCATCGTGTGCACATACGGCTAGATAACCTTTATTTAGTTATAACATTAAAATACACTCAAAAAGATAGCAAAAAAGTCCTTAATCTGTTCTCTCCCCCACCCAGGAAAGTATATGAAAATACACAAACCAGACTAACAAGGGAATATGTACAGGGATAAAGGAAAATACCAATCACGCAAATATGCACATATGCAAATATGGAACAGAGGAGAGTTAAGGAAGGAAAAAAGCAAATAGGAGAGAATGAGGAAATGCTCACAACCGAATAACCAAGCAACAGTATTTAGATAAACTTTTCAAACACCTTCTCAAACAACCAACTGCTTCAGAGCCCGGCAGCAAGAAACTAACATTGGCATCCCCTATAGCCAGAGGCGAGTGTATATATAGGAGCGTGGAGTGGCCAACACTGAACAGCTGAAACCATCAATGCTGGAAAGCTCCAGCATCTCTCAACTGAACAGTTTAACCCCCGACTGCTAGCTGAAACCTGCACTGTTTAATATGACGGTGAGGTTCTTCTAATCAGTGCAGGACTGCAGGAATTCAGACACTGCAGTCTTCTGGCACCTCTCTGAACCCTGACACGATCACTCCACATTCAAAGGGCTAGACACTTATAATCTCCCTGTAAGGCTCTAAATCTTATAGAAAACGTTATCTATGCTACGGAGGCTGTCATTCTTAATTTGCATAAATGTTGCCCTTTCTCAATGTTGGCTAAGTTCTAGTGATGCGTAACCAGTCTCTAACATGTGATCAGGCTTATTTAATATGCTTATTAACAAGCCAAAATGCCATGGGGTTATAAAAGAGAGCAACCCAAATATAATGAATAGTTACTGATACATGTTGCTTTCTCAGAGAAAGAGATACGTGTCTGCTTAGCGTCCTTGTTACTGCATTACCATGTTGTATTATGGGGTTCAACAGGATGCACGGAATGTTCAGAGATGCCATACCCAAAGTGGCTGCTTGTAAACACACACGTAGGGAGTGTTATCATGCCAACCTCTCTACAATGGCCTATTAGTGCACATAAATGTACCCCAGAAGTAGGGAAAACCTGCCTGTTTAAAGGGAATCTGTTGCCAGTTTTTTTGCTGCCTCATGAGGAAAAGATAATGTAGGGAAAGATATTGTGATTCCAGCTATGTATTACTTTGTAACAACTGCTGCACCCAGTAAACTATCAGAGTTTTTAGAAGTGACATGTAGTGGAGCTTAGCCTACCTCACCAACAGTCCTGACTAGCAACTTTCTGTGTACATTGTGTATTGACAGTAAGCTACTTATCAGTGCTAGGTGCAGAGTTGAACCATGATGCATGTTAGCTGTAGCCCTGTGGTTATATTCGCATGCAGTTAAAACACTCATTGTATTGAAACAACACACAGCCTAATAAGTGACACATTGCTGAAATCATTGTCTCAGCACTTAACTCATGTTACCCTCAGATTAAATAGCAAAAACCTGCTGACGGATTCCCTTTTAAGATGAAGCAAGATGGCCACGAACCAGAAAAACATACCCATCACCATGCATTCCAGCAGCCCGAGGAATGCAAAATGACCGTGGACCGGAAGTGGGTCACAAAATGGGACTGTCACGAGGATACCACGACAGAAAGGCGGCCAAAAGATTGCGGCGTCTGGTTTCATGAACTCCTGCACTGATTAGAACGCCATCTTATTAAACAGTGCACTTTTTTTACTTGCTGGCACTGCAAGTGTTTATTGGTTCAGTTGATGTCCTGGATTTTTCCTACCTGGATTGTCTCAGCTGCTTATGTTGGCCACTCACTCTGCTATATATGGCCAACACTGAACATCTGAGATTGTTGCGTGGGGTTATTTGCTTGTTCGTTCTCATCCTCTCCTATTTTATTTCACCTTCCTATACCTCCCCTGTGTTCCACTCTGTTGTTTTGTGAGTAGAGATCGGCGAATCCGAACAAAAATGTTCAGCGTTCGTACCAGATAGTCACTGTTCGGGCCTGAACGTCGAAAATGGACTTCCTTCTGAGAGAGAGATTTTTTTCCTTTTCTTTCAGTTTCGGGACTCCATTATTACCAATGGGGATTCGGGTAATGTTCTGGTACCCGAAACAAACTTTCTCAAAAATTTGAGTCAAGTACTAGAGCCCGAACTTCCAGCAGTCCATCCATCCCTATTTGTGACTCTGTTTTGTATGATTGTAGTTTTCATTTATCCCTCTCCATCTTCCCATGTGACCCTGGCGTCTCCACCTTCAGGAGTACAGGGATAGACTAGGACGCCCCTAGTTTGAGGGATTGGGTAGGCGCCCACAGTCCCTAGTCACTACATGAAATTGAGACTGTAGATGAAAAGACAAGTGACCAAAATGACAGAATGATTAAAGAAAATGCTATTTAAGTACTGACTAAGCCATCATTCACAATAAACAGATAATGCATGGATTTATTTATTTATTTACTAGAGGTTTCCAGCCAGCTAACGCTCGGCACGCTCATTGCTATCTAATTAACGCTGCAAGTGATTAAACTAAAGTAAATAATGACAACATTCAATAGCGCTTACGCAGGTGGTAAATTAACTTAAAATGAAGTTAATAACAATAGTGTGGTGATGCGTTGGGGGCGGGATTATGTGTGGTGATGTGGTAGGGGGGCGGGATTATGTGTGGTGATGTGGTAGGGGGGCGGGATTATGTGTGGTGGTGGGGGGGTGGGATTATGTTTGGTAATGGGGTGGGGGGCGGGATTATGTATGGTGATATGTTGGCGCGGGATTATGTGTGGTGATGTGGTGGGGGGGTGGGATTATGTGTGGTTATGTGTTGAGGCGGGATTGTATGTGGTGATGCGGTGGGGGGCGGGATTATGTGTGGTAATGTGGGCAGGATTGTGTGTGGTGATGTGGTGGGGGGCGGGATTACGTGGTGGGGGGGTGGGATTATGTGTGGTAATGGGGTGGGGGGCGGGATTATGTGTGGTGATATGTTGGCGCGGGATTATGTGTGGTGATGTGGTGGGGGGGTGGGATTATGTGTGGTAATGGGGTGGGGGACGGAATTATGTGTGGTAATGGGGTGGGGGGCGGGATTATGTGTGGTGATATGTTGGCGCGGGATTATGTGTGGTGATGTGGTGGGGGAGTGGGATTATGTGTGGTAATGGGGTGGGGGACGGAATTATGTGTGGTTATGTGTTGGGGCGGGATTGTATGTGGTGATGTGGTGGGGGCGGGATTATGTGTGGTAATGTGGGCAGGATTATGTGTGGTAATGGGGTGGGGGGGCGGGATTATGCGTGGTAATGTGGGGAGCGGGGATTATGTGTGGTAATGGGGTGGGGGGAGGGATTATGTGTGGTGATGTGGGGGAGTGGGATTATGTGTAGTAATGGGGTGGGGGACGGGATTATGTGTGGTTATGTGTTGGGGCGGGATTGTATGTGGTGATGTGGTGGGGGGGCGGGATTATGTGTGGTAATGTGGGCAGGATTATGTGTGGTAATGTGGTGGGGGCGGGATTATCTGTAGTAATGTGAGGGGCGGGATTATGCGTGGTAATGTGGGGAGCGGGATTATGTGTGGCAATGTGGTGGGGGGGTGGGATTGTGTGTGGTAATGTGGTAAGGGGCGGGATTATGTGTAGTAATGTGGTGGGGTGGCGGGATTGTGTGGTGATGTGGTGGAGGGGCGGGATTATGTGTGGTGGGGGCGGGATTGTGTGTGGTAATGGGGTGGGGGGCAGGATTATGCGTGGTGGGGGGCAGAGCTACTGTGCAGGGGGCGGGATTAGCGAGTAAGCACGATGGCTCATATATATAGATTATCCTTTGCATATATAGCGCTATCTTATTCCGCAGAGCTTTACATACGTTATATTCGCTGTCCCCATTGGGGCTGACAGTCTAAATTCACTATCAGTATGTCTTTGGAGTGTGGGAGGAAATCGGAGAACCCGGAGGAAACCCACGCAAACATGGAGAGAACATACAAACTCCTTGGAGATGATGTCCTTGGTGGGATTTGAACCCAGGACCCCAGCGCTGCAAGACTAGTACTGCGCATGTCGTGTCTCCCCTTTGATGTTGGCTCCGGCGCTGAGCCCACATTTTTCACGGCATGTCAGCTGTTTTGTACAGCTGACGTGCCCTGAACAGCTGCGGGTGGAATTGCCATTCACCCATGGCTATTAACCCGTTAAATGCCGCTGACAAACACTGACAGTGGCATTTAACATGCATTTCCGGCAATCGCACCGGAAATTCACTCATCGATGACCCCCGTCATGTGATTGCAGGTCACCGATGAGTTGGCATGACAACCAGAGGTCTCCTGGAGACCTCTGGTTGTCACTGCCGGATTGCTATAAGCGCCACCCGGTGGTCGTCGCTCATAGCAAGTGAGGTATTCTACATGCCGGCGATCTGATCAGGGCAGAGGAAAGTACTGCAGTACGCTGGGCCTCTCTGGCCTTTCCTGGCGCCTGTGCAGTACTTTGGTCTTCCCTTTGAGGGCAGAGAAGTACGCCTGTGCAGGTGGGCGACACCGGGGAGCCATGAAGATGCAGGGCGGCATCACAAGAAGATGGGAGGCGCCGGATCCGGACCTGCAACACCTATCGGACCGGACCGCCCTACAGGTGAGTATAATAAAACTTATTTTTCAGGTCAGACCAGGGCTTATATACAACATTATAGAATGTTGTAGATTAGCCCTGAAAGGTAGGGGCCATATCTTGTATCATCCAAAACTACTGACAGGTTCCCTTTAAAAATATAAAAGTTCAAATCAAACATACACATATTTGGTATCGCCACATTCAGAATCGCCCGATCTATCTTTAACCCCTTCCCGACCCATGACGCCTATGCGGCGTCATGGAATGATCGCATCCCTGCAGATCGGGTGAAAGGGTTAATTCCTATTTTACCCGATCTGCAGGGAGAGGGGGAGTTGTACTTCAGCCTAGGGGGGGTGGCTTTGCCCCCACGTGGCTACGATCGCTCTGATTGGCTGTTGAAAGTGCAGCAGCCAATCAGAGCAATTTGCAATATTTCACCTATGAAAATGGTGAAATATTGCAATCCAGCCATGGCCGATGCTGCAATACCATCTGCCATGGCTGGAAATCATGTTCTGGCCCCCCCACCGCCCCCGATCTCCTCCCCAGTCCTCCGTTCTGTCCGGTACCCCCCTCCGTCCCCCTGTTCGCTCCCCCGTGCTCCTGTCCGCTCCCCCATGCTCCTGTCCGCTCCCCCCGTCCTCCGATCCCCCCCCCCTGTGCTCCGATCCACCCCCCCACCACCCCCTCATACTTACCGATCCTCCCGTAGTCGGTCCGTCTTCTCCCTGGGCGCCGCCATCTTCCAAGATGGCGGGCGCATGCTCAGTGCGCCCGCCGAATCTGCAGGCTGGCAGATTCATTACAGGTACATTTTGATCGCTGTGGTAGGTTCTACCACAGCGATCAAAATAATAAAATAATAACACAGGCCAACAAAAAACAACTTTTTTTATGTTTCTTTGATGAAAATAGGCAAATATTACTAATTTTGGGTCGAGAAACTCAAATATACCCACAGAATTGTTTAATTAGCTCTCGTTTTTTAGATACACGCCATGGAAGTATGTGCTGTAGGTAGCGAGAAGAATTCATTACAAGAGTATAAATTGCACAGTACAGTACACATATTTAGTATCGCCGCGTCCGTAACGACCCAACCTATAAAACTGTCCCACTAGTTAACCCCTTCAGTAAACACCGTAAGAAAAAAAAAAAAAAAACGAGGCAAAAAACAACGCTTTATTACCATACCGCCGAACAAAAAGTGGAATAACACGCGATCAAAAAGATGGATATAAATAACCATGGTACCGCTGAAAACGTCATCTTGTCCCGCAAAAAACAAGCCGCCATACAGCATCATCAGCAAAAAAATAAAAAAGTTATAGTCCTCAGAATAAAGCGATGCCAAAATAATTATTTTTTCTATAAAATAGTTTTTATCGTATAAAAGCGCCAAAACATTAAAAAATGATATAAATGAGGTATCGCTGTAATCGTACTGACCCGACGAATAAAACTGCTTTATCAATTTTACCAAACGCAGAACGGTATAAAGAAATTCATGAATAGCTGGTTTTTGGTTATTCTGCCTCACAAAAAACGGAATAAAAAGTGATAAAAAATGGTCACGTGTCCGAAAATGTTACCAATAAAAACGTCAACTCGTCCCGCAAAAAACAAGACCTCACATGACTCTGTGGACCAAAATGTGGAAAAATTATAGGTCTCAAAATGCCACGTATATAAGTGCCACGTATTTAAGTGCCACGTATAAGTGCCACGTATTTAAGTGCCACGTATAAGCAAAGTAATGATGGTAAGCAGTCTTCACAAGTGGAGTAATTGGTCTTCTTTGGTTGGCAAATGTCACATAACCACACACGTAACAAAAATTGTTAACAATATTTGCACATTTACGAGGCATTTTCAAAGTGTAAATTCTCTCCACAAAATTACTGCAACAAGAGAAAGAGACTTCAATTAGTACAAACTATGCAGACACAATTTATAAAATGGCTGACATTGGTTCAACAGGTCTGTAATCAGGTTTACCAATACACATTTGTTGAAAATTCAAAATTTCCCTATTTTCCTGCATAATAATCTTAAATGACCTGTATCTCAGCAACAAGAGCTAATAATGATTTTTAAGTAACATATTCGTTTTTAGGATGCTAAAATTATTACAAACCAGCTATTTTCATTTCAGAAACATTTTCACTGTTGGCCAGTGTAATTAAACCCCCCCTTTATCACCCCCATAGGTAGGGACAATAATAAAATAAAGAAAATATTTTTTTTTTTTCCACTAGGGTTAGGGTTAGAACTAGGGTTAGAACTAGGGGTAGGGTTAGGGTTAGGGTTACGGGTAGGGTTAGGGTTAGGGTTATGGCATGTGCGCACAGAGCGGATCGGCCGCGGATCGGCAGCGGATCGGCCGCGGATTCGCCGCGGATCCGCAGCGGATCGGCAGCGGATCGGCCGCGGATCGGCAGCGGATCGGCAGCGGATCCGCCGCGGATCGGCCGCGGATCGGCCGCGGATCGGCCGCGGATCCGCAGCGGATCGGCCGCGGATCGGCAGCGGATCGGCCGCGGATCCGCAGCGGATCGGCCGCGGATCCGCAGCGGATTGGCAGCGGATTGGCCGCGGATCCGCAGCGGATTGGCCGCTGCCAATTCGAAGCAGTTTTCCATCAGGTTTACAGTACCATGTACACCTAAGGAAAACCAAATCCGCTGTGCCCATGGTGCGGAAAATTCCGTGCAGAAACGCTGCATTGTATTTTCCGCAGCATGTCAATTCTTTGTGCGGATTCCGCAGCGTTTTACACCTGTTCCTCAATAGGAATCCGCAGGTGAAATCCGCACAAAAAAACACTGGAAATCTGCTGTAAATCCGCAGGCAAAACGCAGTGCCTTTTACCTGCAGATTTTTCAAAAATCGTGCGGAAAAATCTCACACGAATCCGCAACGTGGGCACATAGCCTTAGGGTTAGGGTTGGAATTAGAGTTAGGGTTGGAATTAGGGCTAGGGTTTGAAATAGGGTTAAGAATAGGCTTGTGGTTAGGGTTACGGATAGGGTTAGGGGTGTGTTGGGGTTACAGTTGTGGTTAGGGTTGGGATTAGGGTTACGGTTGGGATTAGGGTTAGGATTAGGGTTGGAATTAGGGTTACGGTTGTGTTGCGGTTAGGGTTGTGGTTAGGGGTGTGTTGGGGTTAGGGTTGTGATTAGGGTTATGGCTACAGTTGGGATTAGGATTAGGGGTGTGTTGGGGTTAGTGTTGAAGTTAGAATTGAGGGGTTTCCACTGTTTAGGCACATCAGGGGTCTCCAAACGCAACATGGCGCCACCATTGATTCCAGCCAATCTTGCGTTCAAAAAGTCAAATGGTGCTCCCGCCCTTCCAAGCCCCGACGTGCGCCCAAACAGTGGTTTACCCCCACATTTGGGGTACCAGCGTACTCAGGACAAACTGGGCAACAACTGTTGGGGTCCAATTTCTCCTGTTACCCTTGCAAAAATAAAAAATTACTTGCTAAAACATAATTTTTGAGGAAAGAACAATTATTTTTTATTTTCACGGCTCTGCGTTATAAACTTCTGTGAAGCACTTGGGGGTTGAAAGTGCTCACCACACATCTAGATAAGTTCCTTGGGGGGTCTAGTTTCCAAAATGGGGTTACTTGTGGGGGGTGTTTCTACTGTTTAGGCACATCAGGGGCTCTGCAAATGCAATGTGACGCCCGCAGACCATTCCATCAAAGTCTGCATTTCAAATGTCACTACTTCCCTTCCGAGCCCTGACGTGTGCCCAAACAGTGGTTTACCCCCACATATGGGGTATCAGCGTACTCACAACAAACTGGGCAACAAATATTGGGGTCCAAATTCTCCTGTTACCCTTGTGAAAATAAAAAATTGCTTGCTAAAACATCTTTTTTGAGGAAAGAAAAATTATTTTTTATTTTCACGGCTCTGCGTTGTAAACTTCTGTGAAGCACTTGGGGGTTGAACGTGCTCACCACACATCTAGATAAGTTCCTTGGGGGGTCTAGTTTCCAAAATGGGGTCACTTGTGGGGGGTTTCTACTGTTTAGGCATATTAAACACAGTCTTAGAAGAAAAATTACTTTGCAACACGTCAAAATTTGTAATAAATACACACTACCACCTAAATCCGGAGTAGAAAGACGAAACAGCAAAATATTAAAATAATTATAATTTTATTGAGAAAATGATTAAAAACATGTAAAAAAGCTGTTTGAACCACACAAAATAGAGCACGTAAAAAACGGGACTCCTGAAAAGTCAATGTATATATACAGGGTCAGGTGAGTACAGGAAATTAATACCTAGAAAGAAACATGTTTCTAAACTGATGAATACAATTAGCTGTATTGCCAATCATATATGACACTTAATTATATGTGCAAAAAACTGCTACATAAAGTGCCAGTAAATAAATATCTATAACAAATATATACAAAATATGCAAAAATTGCTACATAAAGTGCTAATGCCAATCATATATAACACTTAATTATATGTGCAAAAAACTGCTACATAAAGTGCTAGTGAATAAATATCTATAACAAATATATACACAGAATGTGCAAAAATTGCTACATAAAGTGCTAGTGATGAATGTTTCTTGCATATATAAAAATAAATAAATGAATGTGACCTTGAAAAGGAACTAAAGTGTACCAATGCAATTTGTATATATGTAAACTATATAATAATTAGGGATGCTGGATATTCTATAAAAGTATATAATGCCCAAAGTGTGCCATGATGAAATTATGGGTCTAGCATAAAGTGCTATGTGTATAATACATCTCGCATAAGGTACTGAGTATTAAATATAAAGACTTGGTATACACGTATGTCATTGCAAGATAGCCACACTATGACTTTTAGTCTAAAGTGCAGAGTGCTCAGTGCTAATATATGGCACACAAATGTGCCACTACAAAGTTATATGAACAAAGATCCAGCTTATTGCATAAAGTAATGTGGACAGACCTGTAATCATACCTGGCAATGGATGCGGTCCTAAGTGAAGTGCGTGCTCTCACCCCGACAGCGCCGTTTCGCTAGTGCTTCCTCTATGGGGGCGTGCAAAGGAAAGGAAACACATTTATTATTTTCACGGCTCTGCATTATAAACTTCTGTGAAGCACTTGGGGGGGTTCAAAGTGCTCACCGCACATCTAGATAAGTTCCCTTGGGGGTCTAGTTTCCAAAATGGAGTCACTTGTGGGGAGTTCCTACTGTTTAGGCACATCAGGGACTCTGCAAACGCAACCTGATGCCCGCAGAGCATTCCATCAAAGTCTGCATTTCAAAACGTCACTACTTCCCTTCCGAACCCCGACGTGTGCCAAAACAGTGGTTTACCCCCACATATGAGGTATCAGCGTACTCAGGAGAAACTGGACAACAACTTTTGGGGTCCAATTTCTCCTGTTACTCTTGCAAAAATAAAAAAATTCTGGGCTAAAAAAATATTTTTGAGGAAAGGAAACACATTTTTTATTTTCACGGCTCTGCATTATAAACTTCTGTGAAGCACTTGGGGGTTCAAAGTGCTCCCCACACATCTAGATTAGTTCCTTGGGAGGTCTAGTTTCCAAAATGGGGTCACTTGTGCGGGAGCTCCAATGTTTAGGCACACAGGGGCTCTCCAAACGCGACATGGTGTCCGCTAATGATTGGAGCTCATTTTCCATTCAAAAAGCCAAATGGCGTGCCTTCCCTTCCGAGCCCTGCCGTGCGCCCAAACAGTGGTTTACCCCCACAAATGGGGTATCATCGTACTCAGGACAAACTGGACAACAATATTTGGGGTCCAATTTCTCCTATTACCCTTGGGAAAATAAAAAATTCTGGGCTAAAAATCATTTTTGAGGAAAGAAAAATTATTTTTTTATTTTCACGGCTCTGCGTTATAAACTTCTGTGAAGCACTTGGGGGTTATAAGTGCTCACTATGCATCTAGATAAGTTCCTTGGGGGGTCTAGTTTCCAAAATGTGGTCACTTGTAGGGGAGCTCCAATGTTTAGGCACACAGGGGCTCTCCAAACGCGACATGGTGTCCGCTAACGATTGGAGCTAATTTTCCATTCAAAAAGTCAAATGGCACGCCTCCCCTTCCGAGCCTTGCCGTGCACCCAAACAGTGGTTTACCCCCACATATGAGGTATCGGCATACTCAGGAGAAATTGTCCAACAAATTTTAGGATCCATTTTATCCTGTTGCCCATGTGAAAATGAAAGAATTGAGGCTAAAAGAAATTTTGTGTGAAAAAAAGTACTTTTTCATTTTTGCGGATCAATTTGTGAAGCACCTGGGGGTTTAAAGTGCTCACTATGCCTCTAGATGAGTTCCTTGGGGGGTCTAGTTTCCAAAATGGGGTAACTTGTGGAGGAGCTTCAATGTTTAGGCACACAGGGGCTTTCCAAACGCGACATGGTGTCCGCTAACGATGGAGATAATTTTTCATTCAAAAAGTCAAATGGCGCTCCTTCCCTTCCGAGCCTTACCATGTGCCCAAACAGTGGTTTACCCCCACATGTGAGGTATTGGTGTACTCAGGAGAAATTGCCCAACAAAATTTAGGATCCATTTTATCCTGTTGCCCATGTGAAAATGAAAAAAATGAGGCAAAAATAATTTTTTTGTGAAAAAAAAAGTACTTTTTCATTTTTACGGATCAATTTGTGAAGCACCTGGGGGTTTAAAGTGCTCACTATGCTTCTAGATAAGTTCCTTGGGGGGTCTAGTTTCCAAAATGTGGTCACTTGTGGGGGAGCTCCAATGTTTAGGCACACGGGGGCTCTCCAAACGCGACATGGTGTCCGCTAAAGATTGGAGCCAATTTTTCATTCAAAAAGTCAAATGGCGCTCCTTCCCTTCCGAGCCCTGCCGTGCGCCCAAACAGTGGTTTACCCCCACATATGAGGTATCAGCGTACTCAGGACAAATTGGACAACAACCTTCGTGGTCCAGTTTCTCCTTTCACCCTTGGGAAAATAAAAAATTGTTGCTAAAAGATCATTTTTGTGACTAAAAAGTTAAATGTTCATTTTTTCCTTCCATGTTGCTTCTGCTGCTGTGAAACACCTGAAGGGTTAATAAACTTCTTGAATGTGGTTTTGAGCACCTTGAGGGGTGCAGTTTTTAGAATGGTGTCACTTTTGGGTATTTTCAGCCATATAGAACCCTCAAACTGACTTCAAATGTGAGGTGGTCCCTAAAAAAAATGGTTTTGTAAATTTTGTTGTAAAAATGAGAAATCACTGGTCAAATTTTAACCCTTATAACTTCCTAGCAAAAAAAAAATTTGTTTCCAAAATTGTGCTGATGTAAAGTAGACATGTGGGAAATGTTATTTGTTAACTATTTTGTGTCACATAACTCTCTGGTTTAACAGAATAAAAATTCAAAATGTGAAAATTGCGAAATTTTCAAAATTTTGGCCAAATTTCCGTTTTTTTCACAAACTCAGAAATTATCGACCTAAATTTACTACTAACATGAAGCCCAATATGTCACGAAAAAACAATCTCAGAATCGCTAGGATCCGTTGAAGCGTTCCTGAGTTATTACCTCATAAAGGGACACTGGTCAGAATTGCAAAAAAGGCAAGGTCATGAAGGGGTTAAAAAAAAGATTAACCTGATCGCTAAATAGCGTAGCAAGAAAAAAAGTCAAAACATCAGAATTAGGTTTTTTGGTCGCCGTGACAGTGCATTAAAATGCAATAATGGGCAATCAAAAGATCATTTCTGCACTAAGATGGTATCATTATAAACATCGCACGCAAAAAATAAGCCCTCACCCAACCCCAGATCACGAAAAATGGAGACGTAACGGGTATCGGAAAATGGTGCAATTTTTTTTTTCTTTTTTTAACAAAGTTTGGAATTTTGTTTTCACCACCTAGATAAAAAAAAGAACCTAGACATGTTTGGTGTCTATGAACTCGTAATGACCTGGAGAATCATAGTGGCAGGTCAGTTTTAGCATTTGGTGAACATGGTAAAAGAAAAAAAAATAATAATAAAAAATAAATTGTGAAATTGCACTTATTGCAATTTCACCGCATTTGGAGTTTTTTTCCCGTTTTTGAGTACACGACATGGTAAAACCAATGGTTTTCTTCAAAAGTACAACTTGTCCTGCAAAAAATAAGCCCTCACATGGCCATATTGACAGAAAAATAAAAAAGTTATGGCTCTGGGAAGGAGGGGAGCGAAAAGCAGAAACGCAAAAGCAAAAAAGGACTCCGTCTTGAAGGGATTAAAGAACCATTCTATCAAGTATCTTGTAATACTATATATTGATAGATATATGAAATAGGCATCATAATTAGCTGGAACAATACTGTCGTGGCGAAACATTGTAATTGAATGCTCCAATCCAGAATAGTGCCACAATACATACATTTTTATTAAAATAATGTAATAAGTAGCAATGATGTGCTGACATAGAACGGTACAATTCCATACTAGAATTACTTTCATGCTAGAAATCACCAGAACACAGGAGGACAGGGTTATAGATTAAATGGTGTAACAATGGAAGATATGTGTGTTTCAATATTCTAACTTACCTGGTGTCCCTCTACATTGTCCTCTGGACATTCACTACCTCCGAACCTCTTGATGGGCACAAATGGGGCAAAATGTGTCACAATGTGTGTGGTCTAAAACAGGCCTGTATCTCTCTATGAGCAGGTAATATGATCGGTAGCTATTAACTATATTTGGGTTCCTCTTTCTTTTTTATACTTGTGGTATTATGGTTGTTAGTTTAAGTATATTTAGCAGCCTTGTCAGGAATTACAAGGACGTAGAGCCATAATTTTAGGGTGCTATCCGCCGAGGCTTAGGGTAGGGTCTTTTAGAAGATTTAGGGCCCTATAAAGACATTGTAGGTGCCTAGCTCTTAACTCCCTTTTTTTGTATGTTGGGGGGGGGGGGGGGGGGCAGTAGCATTGTATTATGCTTTTAATGTTTAGTATTTTTTTATTCCTGTTGGGGTGTATTTTATTGGTATAGCTAATATAAAGGTTTGTCTTCAAGGGGATTCCCACGGACAAAAGTGAATTTTAATCAACAGATCTTGGAATAGTAATTTCCAAATTGGATGTGGTTAAACAAAATGTTCCTGTGCTGAGTAGGGTTGAGCGAAACAGATCGGCACTTTTCAAAAGTCGCCGACTTTTAGCAAAGTCGGGTTACAATAGCAAGGTGGCATTAACCCTTCATTACCCCATATCCCACCGCTACAGGGAGTGGGAAGAGAGTGGCCAAGTGCCAGAATAGGTGCATCTTCCAGATGTGCCTTTTCTGGGGTGGCTGGGGGCAGATGTTTTTAGCCACGGGGGGGGCCAATAACCATGGACCCTCTCCTGGCTATTAATATCTGCCCTCAGTCACTGGCTTTACCGCTCTGGCGGAGAAAATTGCGCGGGAGCCCACACCAATTTTTTTCCGCGATTTAACCCTTTATTTTACAAGCTACAGCGCCGAAATTTTGCACATACACACTACTAACATTAGTAGTGTGGAATATGCAAAAAAAAGGGGGATATGAGATGGTTTACTGTATGTAAACCATGTGTCATATCATGTCGGGTTTAGGCAGGAGAAATGAAAAACAGGCAATTGAATTACCGGCTTTCCAACATTATCGCGCTGAAGCAAATATTAAAAAAGTATGCTTCCCCATTAACTTGCATTGGGTTTCGTGTTTTGGCCGATCCCCGACCCCGACTTTTCAATAAGATCGGCCGATTTCACTCGACCCGACTTCTGAGAAAGCCGACTCGATCTCAAAAAATGAAAAGTCGCTCAACCCTAGTGCTAAGAGATAATCTTATAAATGTGCCCCTGCTGTGTTTTGTGTAATGGCTGCATCTGACCATACAGGAACATGGTCTGATCATACACAGCTCCTGGGCAGGGGGAGAAAGAGTATACAGAAAGGACAGCACAGGCAAATGGCCATCTGAGGGCTTGTTTTTTATGGGACGAGTTGTACTTTTGAACGACACCATTGGTTTTACCATGTTGTGTACTAGAAAACAGGAAACAAATTCCAACTGCAGTCAAATTACAATAAAGTGCAATCCACACTTGTTTTTTGTTTGGCTTTTTTGCTAGGTTCACTAAATGCTCAAACCGACCTGCTACTATGATTCTCCAGGTCATTACGAGTTCATAGACACCAAACATGTCTAGGTTCTTTTTTTATTTAAGTGGTGAAAAAAATTCCAAAGTTTGTTAAAAAAAAAAAAAAAAAGAGTTCAATTTTCCGATACCCGTAGCGTTTTCATTTATCGTGATCTGGGGTTGGGTGAGGGCTTATTTTTTGAGTGCCGAGCTGTTGTTTTTAATGATACCATTTTGGTACAGATACATTCTTTTGATCACCCGTTATTACATTTTAATCCAATGTCGCGGCGACAAAAAAAAGAAATTCTGGTGTTTTGACTTGTTTTTTTCTCACTACGCCGTTTAGCGATCAGGTTAATCCTTTTTTTTTTTATTGATCGGGCGATTCTGAACACGGCCATACCAAATATGTGTATGTTTGAATCGCGATCCGCGGCTATTAACCCCTTTAAGTTCAAATCACCCCCCTTTCGCCCCATTCAAAATAAAACAATTAAAAATAAAATCAAACAAACACAGATGCAGGCTCGGACTGGCCCATAGGGTAACAGGGGAATCCCCCGGTGGGCTCCTGTGCTGATCTGGGCCCCCAGCTCCACTGCATGGGCAGTACTTGGCAAATTTCACTCTGTACAGAAAAAAGCAGCATCACATCATTTATTAACCACGCTACCCAGTTTATTATTATATAGAGACATAGGTAAATTTGTGAACGAAGGTGGTGTAATGTTTGTATGCAGGTGAAAAGTGGGCCCCCCCAAAGTCAATGTAGTAACATTGGTGGGCTCTTGTCACCCCAGTCCGACACTGCACAGATGGGTGCATGTCGCTGTTCAAAACAGCTGAAATGTGGCAGGAAAGATGTGGGCTTAGAGCCGGAGCCCACATCATAGGGGGAGGGAGTCCGATGTGGGCATACTGTTATGCCCAATGTCAAAAAGGGGTTGACTATATAATTTATTAGAGGGGATCCATTTTTATTACATTCTTCTAATTCCTCGTACTCTTGCATCATACATTAATTTTTTTCTGTGATGCGTTAGATCCTAGATGTGCCATGCTGACAATCCTACCCAAAATGCTGTCATAAATCCAAAGTGTACTACTTCAAAGTGTTAGTGTACAGGTGTGCAAATTTATGCAACCACATTAAATTAGTTTTTTATTTTTCTGTTTCCTTTGAAAAGATTTTGGTTTATTTTTCAGTGGAGTAGTCTTGATTAGTGCGGTGGAGATTTAATTTCACTGTATTCTGATTTATGTTGTAGAATTTCTCTGGAATTCATTCTTCGCCATGCCTAGTGTGATATGCAGAGCAAATACTCTACAAATCTTCAGTTTTAGACTGAATTTGGTGCATATGTGAATGTTCTTAAAGGGTTCAAACAAATGTTCTACCAGAGCCTTAAAGGGGTTGTCCAGGCTGACATTAGAAAAGCCTGCAGTCACTCTGAGTACAGAATTGTGACATTGTGTGATTCTCCTATATTCCCAATGCAGGTGAAACGCGACTAGAAATTGTCACCGGCATCTTGCTTATCACATTCTCAGAGAACCCCTTAAAGGGAACCTGTCAGCTGATACATACATGCTGCCCGCAGTTGGGCAGGATCAGCCACTGGCTGTACGATCACCGCCGTGTATGTTTCCATGCATGTAGGCGGAAGCTTGCCAGCGGGCGGGGAGAAGCCTGTACGACTAGTCACCCGTGTGGCTTAGTCCCTGGTGGATACAGAACATGGCTGTGACTGATGCACACTACCCACAGATTTCACAGCATGTATCTCCTGTCAGGTTCCCTTTACATCCTTTCTGAAGGCCCTCCTGAAGATATTGTATAGTGGTGGTAAGTAAATGATTTATTGGTATTGCTAGCGCACCAGGGTACACACTGAGAGGTGTTTTGGAGGCTGGCAGAGTGTGAAGAACGGTCACATCAGATTGGGCCTCTCGCCCTCCATGCTGTCAGATAAAGCGTTGTACGGCCCTTCTGGACGTTTTCAATAATAGAGATGAGCGAATATGTTCGGGTTCCCTCTTATTCGCCAAGCTATAGCGCTTGCCGAATAAGCTGCAGAGGGAACCCCGCTTCCTGGATCGCGCTGGCCGATCAGCTGATCGGTGCCACTGCTGTGTGACAGTCACGACACATGCATGGAGACCCAACAAACAGGCTCTTCATGCATGTGTCCTGACTGTGGCACAGAAGCGACACATGCAGCTGCGGCGCCGAGCTGCACTATAGCTATTCAATAATCTACATTGAAAAGATATTTCAAAAACCATGTATGAGTTTGTGCTAACTTTTGCTCACATGCATTAGTACATTTGTCCATTCAAGCAGGCTTGACGAATCCTACAGTGATTATTGCTGAGATTTAGTTTTACATTGGTGTTTAAAACCATGTAAAGTTGGCTGTTTTTATCTGTTTGTTATTGTTCCACCCACATGCACTCATTAGTGTGCGTGATGAAGCACATCTAGCTACTGTGCACACATGATTTCATGTCTCTGCCAGCAAGTTATCGCTGCCATCTAATCTTCGCTCAGGCCTTCAGTTTCTCAGAAATTAATAGCTTTACCTGTGTGCTTTTCTCATGCGCTAATGTCACTAATATTGTACTGAAGCTATTCCATTGCTATTCACTTACTTTGTTAAGCTTTTTTTGCAGTTTTTTTTCTGCAGCCAAAAGCTGATCATTTGGCAGTAAAAGAAGCTACAGCCAAAACAGTTTTTGCTGCATTTTTCAGGATTCAGCTTTGCTTCCACCTTGCAAGCAGGAACAATACAAGGTGTTAGGCCACAATGCAAGACCTATGAGACACCGTAAAACATTTTTTTTTTTTTTTTTAAAGACAATTTAATTTAATTATTTAAGGGAAAGTTTATGTGACTTCTGAACAAAGAAAAGCAGGATTCGTGCGTGAAGTGTAGCTGTGAGCTAAGGTTATATGAGTTCATGAAAAAATTTAAATGGTCAGGCTTTGATTACTTTAACACATCACTAATTTAAGCCATTAATGACCGCTGGTACTCATAAAAATGACCGTTGCTAAGCGGCCTTATTCCCTCATCACCCGATCTGAAATAAGTGAATAGCGCCCCACAGAGTCCAAAAATCTCCGGGGGTCACGGAGACCCTGGAGAGACCACTATCAGGGCTATTTTTTTCCTGTCCCTGATCACATGATCACCGTTATTCAATGAATAACGTCGATCACAATAATAAAATTAAAAAAAGTGATTGGCTATTTAAAATATTTTCTCTCTTTTCTGACATGAAGAAATGATGTGCCCAAGACCCCTTTCAGTACCTCCACCATCCCCCGGCCCACCTATCCATCCCCTGATGCTTTGCCTCCTCTTCATTAAGAAAAATGGTTGTCGCATGCCGAGATCTGCCGGTTAGCACTCAGCAACTGCAGGGATTTTTCTTATTGGTTCCTGACTTTTGATCGCTGTGATGTGGTCTATCCCCCCTGTGTCGTCCCCTTAGGCTACTTTCACACTTGCGTTGACGTTTTTTCTCCATAGACTTGCATTAGCGATGCATTGCGACATATTACCACACGTCGCATCCGTCGTGCGACGGATGCGTCGTGTTTTGGCGGACCGTCAGCACAAGAAACGTGACATGTAACTTTTTTTGTGCGTCGCGACCGCCCCCTCCTCCCCGCTCATCACACTGGGCAGCGGATGCGTTGTAAAACTGCATCCGCTGCCCACGTTGTGCTAATTAATTAGCACACCGTCCGTCGGTACGTCAGGCCGACAGTTTGCGACGGCCCCGTACCGACGGACAAGTGTGAAAGTAGCCTTAGTCAGATTAAACATTTATGTATTTTATAAAAAAATTTTCTTTAAATTTTTGCTGTTAAGGTTGGTATACTATCCCCATACACGTTAGCAGGGTGTGCAATGAGACATGTAACTAACCCCCTGTCTTCTTTACGAAAAAGAGGCTGTAAAGTTGTAACCTTATTTTATTGATTGCAGATGTGACAGGAAAGGGTGAAACCATAGGATGCAATAACAGGAGCATTTCAGAATATATAACTGCACAGAGCATAAAACACAAATAGTCTGCAATACACAGTAACATGAGGTAATACACAGGTAACATGAGGTAATACAAACTGATGATTACCTACTTAGTACAGCAAACATATTGATAAACACAGGATTATAACACATAGATAGCACTTACCAACTGCTTAGAGCAGGCTGTTTAACTCCTTAACACCCAAGGGTGGTTTGCACATTAATGGCCGGACCAATTTTTACAATTCTGACCACTGTCCCTTTATGAGGTTAAAACTCTGGAACGCTTCAACTGATTCTGACATTGTTTTCTCGTGACATATTGTACTTCATGATAGTGGTAACATTTCCTTGATATTACCTGCGTTTATTTGTGAAAAAAAACAAATTTGGCGAAAATTTAGAAAATTTTGCATTTTTCCAACTTGGAATTTTTATGCCCTCAAATCACAGAGTTGTCACACAAAATACTGAATAAGTAACATTTCCCACATGTCTACTTTACATCTGCATAATTTTGGAATCAAATTTTTTTTTTGTAAGAGAGTTATAAGGGTTAAAAGTTGACCAGCAATTTCTCATTTTTACAACACCATTTTTTTTAGGGACCACATCACATTTCAAGTCCTTTTGAGCGGTCTATATGATAGAAAATAACCAAGTGTGACACCATTCTAAAAACCGCACCATCAAGGGGCTCAAAACCACATTAAAGAACTTTATTAACCCTTCAGGTGTTTCACATGAATTTTTGGAATGTTTTAAAAAAAACGAACATTTAACTCTTTTTCACAAAAAATTTACTTCAGCACCAATTTGTTTTATTTTACCAAGGGTAACAGGAGAAAATGGACCCCAAAAGTTGTACAATTTGTCCCGAGTATGCCGATATCCCATATGTGGGGGTAAACCACTGTTTGGGCGCATGGCAGAGCTCGGAAGGGAAGGAGCGCCTTTTGACTTTTCAATGCAAAATTGACTGGAATTGAGATGGGACACATGTCCTGTTTGGAGAGCTCCTTATGTGCCTAAACATTGAAACCCCCACAAGTGACACCATTTTGGAAAGTAGACCCCCTAAGGAACTAGATGTGTTGTGAGAGCTTTGAACCCCCAAGTGTTTCACTACAGTTTATAACAGAGCCGTGAAAATAAAAATTCTTTTTTTTTTTTTTTTTTCCACAAATATTTTTTAGCCCCCAGTTTTGTATTTTCCCAAGGGTAACAGGAGAAATTGGACCCCAAAAGCTGTTGTCCAATTTGTCCTGAGTATGCTGATACCCCATATGCGGGGGCGAACCACCGTCTGGGCGCATGGCAGAGCTCGGAAGGGAAGGAGCGCCGTTTGGAATGCAGTCTTAGATGCGTTTGCAGAGCCCCTAATGTACCTATTAGAAACCCCCCACAAGTGACCCCATATTGAAAATTAGACCCCCCCCAAGGAACTTATCTAGATGTGTTGTGAGAACTTTGAACCCCCAAGTGTTTCACTACAGTTTATAACGCAGAGCCGTGAAAATAAAAAAATCATTTTTTTTCCACAAAAATGTTTCTTTAGCCCCCCCAATTTTTTTTTCCCCAAGGGTAACAAGAGAAATTGGACCCCAAAAGTTGTCCAATTTGTCCTGAGTACGCTGATACCCCATATGTTAGGGTAAACCCCTGTTTGGGTGCACTGTTTTACTTTTTCAACGCAGAATTGGCTGGAATTGAGATCGGACACCATATCGCGTTTGGAGAGCACTTGATGTGCCTGAACAGTGGAAGCCCCCCAATTCTAACTGAAACCCTAATCCAAACACACCCCTAATCCTAACTCTACCCATAACCCAAACCACACCCCTAACCCGAACATGCCCCTAACCACACCCCTAACCCCAACACACCCGTAACCCCAACAGACCCCTAATCCCAACCCTAACCACAACCCTAACCCTGACACACCCCTAGCCCCAACCCTAACCCCCTAGCCCCAACCCTAATCCCTAGCCCCAACCCTAACCCTAATGGGAAAATGGAAATAAAAACTTTTTTTTAATTTTATTATTTTTCCCTAAGGGGGTCATGAAGGGGGGATTGATTTACTATTTATAGCGGGTTTTTTAGCAGATTTTTGTGATTGGCAGCTGTCACACACTAAAAGACGCTTTTAATTGCAAAAAATAGTTTTTGCGTCTCCATATTTTGAGAGCTATAATTTTTCCATATTTTGGTCCACAGAGTCATGTGAGGTCTTTTTTTTTGCGGGACAAATTTACTTTTTTATTGGTACCATATTTGGGCATGTGACATTTTTTGATCACTTTTTCTTCTGATTTTTGTGAGGCAGAATGACCAAAAACCAGCTATTCATGAATTTCTTTTGGGGGAGGCGGTTATACCGTTCCACGTTTTGTTCGGCGGTATGATAATGAAGCGTTGTTTTTGGCCTCTTTATTTTTTTTCTTTTCACGGTGATCACTGAAGCGGTTAACTAGTGGGACAGTTTTATAGGTCGGGTCGTTAGACGTGGCGATACTAAATATGTGTACTTTTGTTGTGTTTTTTTTTTTTTTTTTAAGATAAAGAAATTTATTTATGGTAACAATAAATATATATATATATATATATATATATATATATATATATATATATATAATTTTTTTTTATTTTTTTTTTTTTCTTTATGGGCAGCACGGTGGCGCAGCGCTGGAGTCCTGGGTTCAAGCCCCACTAAGGACAACATCTGCAAAGAGTGTATGTTCTCTCCGTGTTTGCGTGGGTTTCCTCCGGGGTCTCCGGTTTCCTCCCACATTACAAAGACATACTGATAGGGAATTTAGATTGTGAGCCCCAACGGGGACAGTGACGATAATGTGTGTGCAACCTGTAAAGCGCTGCGGAATATGTTAGCGCTATATAAAAATAAAGATTATTATTAGATTATTTATTATTTATTTAGGAATTTTTTTATTTTTTTTTACTTAACATTGCCCTGGAAGGGGGGGGGGGGGGCGGCGGCATCATGTTATAGGGTCAGATCGCTGATCTGACACTTTGCAGAGCACTGTGTCAGATCAGCGATCTGACAGGCAGTGCAGGGACGCTTGCTCTGAGCAGGCACTTGCAAGCCACCTCTCTGCAGGACCCGGAAGCAGCCCTGCGGCCATATTGGATCCGGGGCCTGCAGGGAGGGGGAGGTAGGAGACTCAGGGAAGCACGCAGGGAGCCCCCTCCCTGCGCGATGCTTCCCTATGCCGCCAGAACACTGTGATCATGTTTGATCGCAGTGTACCGGGGGTTAATGTGCCAGGAACATAGTGCCGGATGTCAGCTGTGATAGTCAGCTGACACCCGGCCGCGCTCCCCCCGTGAGCGCGACCGTTCGCATATGACGTACTATCCCGTCACTGGTAATTAAGTCCCAGGTCACCTCGACGGGATTGTACTTCATATGGGATTAAGGGGTTAAGGAGCATGAAGATAACTAATGGTGTGGTTTCTACTAAAACGCACGGAGGAACAATGGCTGCTGTTCCCTTCACAATGTCGTCATAAGACCACAATGCAACAGGAACAATCCCACAATGCCCTAGGAACTTCCCATAACACATTGCAAATTAAAATAGAATCTATGCATTAAACGGTCAGCAGATGGTGTTGTTACCTTACAATATGAAATATAGGAAGGATTAATACACACAAAAATACAATGTCTGTAATCACGGAGACATAAAAAAAAATGACTAAACTTTCTAGACAGCAATTATATGGCTGGACAGAACACTCAGCCGACGTCATTATTGTGTTTATTGGACGAGAATAGCAGAACAAGTTCCCCTACTGGCCTGAGGAACAATTTGGTCCCGCCTTGTTTCCCTATTTTTACTTCCACCTCACTTACGATTCCCTCCTTACTTGACGTCCTTACTTGGGAGTGTCTGGGTATTGAGACCTAATAGCCATTCGTTTCTCCGAGACTGACAGTCTTTCATTAGTACTGTATCGCCAGGCTGGAGGTTAGGCTTGGTGGTTTGCCACTTTCTCCTCTGTTGCAGAGTTGGCAGGTACTGTTTTTTCCTCTTGTCCCAAAAGGCATTGGAGAGACTCTGTACTTGTTTCTATCGACTCCTGTAGCGGTCTTTAACATTAAATTTTCCAGGTGGAGAACAATTAGGGTCGGTCTTCTGTATAAGCAGCAGGGCTCGGGTGAGAACAGTTGGGTCATCAGGATCACTGGAAATTGGAGTCAACGCTCTGGCATTTATGATGGCTGACACTTGTGTCAGTCTTGCAGATCCTTCCTGTAAGAAGATTGAATCGATAATTCTCCTTGCGATACGTATCATTTTCTCCCATACAAAGAACAATGTCTGTAATAACAGAGACATAAAAAAAAAATGACTAAACTTTCTAGACAGCAATTATATGGCTGGACAGAACAGTTGGGCTTAGGGTTGTTTTTTTTATCAAAACTTAAATTAAAATAATAAAATGACAATGACATTATGTTGTCATATGAAATATGCCATCAAATTCCGTGTAGTACTTTTAGATTTAAGATCCTCACTATATCCCTGAATAAAATCTTTGAAGGGTGTAGTTTCCAAAATGGTGTCCGTTGTGGGGGGGTTCCTGCTGTTTAGGCACCTTTGCGGGCTCCATATCACATTTTCAGAGCCTCTATCTATTTCAGCCAATTTGTGTTCCAAAATTCACTTGGTGCTCCTTCCATTTTGATCCCTGCCAGTCTTCCAAACAGAACTTTTTGTCCATATGTAGGGTATGGCTGTGCTCAAAAGAAAGTGGGTAACAAACTGTGGGGTCCACTTTTTGGTGTTACAATTACAAAAAATTGGGGATAAAACAACATTTCAGAGGTAAAATTATTTATTTATTTTGTCATACCTCTTTGCATTAATTCCTGTGTAGCACATGAAGGGTTACATTTTTTCTTGTGAACAGTTTGGGTATGTGCACAGGTTGCGGATTCTGCTGTGCATTTTTCCGCAGCGGATTTGGAAAATCCGCAGTGCAAAACCACTGCGGTTTTCACTGCGGATTTTATCGCGGTTTCTTCTGCGGATTCCACTGCGGTTTTACAACTGCAGTTTCCTATTGGTGCAGGTGTAAAACCACTGCGGAATCCACACAAAGAATTGACATGCTGCGGAAAATAATCCACTGCGTTTCCGCGCGAAATTTTCTGCAGCATGTCCACAGCGTTTTTTTTTCCCATAGGTTTACATGGTACTGTAAACTTTGGGAAAACTGCTGCGGATCCGCAGCGTCAAATCCGCTGCGGATCCGCAGCAAAATCCGCAGCGTGTGCACATACCCTTTGAAGTATTTGAGAGGTGTGGTTTTTAAAATGGTATTACATTTGGGGCGTTTCCAATATAGGCCCCTCAAAGTCCATTTATGATAAATCTGAATAGGTCCCTAAAGAGACAGGTTTTATAAATTTGTTGAAAAAATGATAAATTGCTGCTAAACTTAACCCCACTAACATCCTAGCAAAATAAAATGATGTTTGAAAAATGATGCAGATGTGAAGTAGATGTATGGGAAATGTAATTTATTAATTATTTTGTAAAGCATTGACTGTTTTAAGGACATAAAGATTAAAATTTCTTTTGAAAATTGTTGCCAAAGTTGCGATACTCATATTGAACAAACTTTACCATTGTCATGAAGTACAATGTATCACGAAAAAACAGTCTCATAATCAGTGGGATCCATTGAAATGTTCAAGAATTATTGGCTCATAAAGTGACACTGGTCAGATTCCTAAAATTTGGTCTGGTCATTAAAGTCAAAATTGACTCTGTCACTAAGGGATTAAGTAAACTGTAGCAATAATAACATTCATGCTCATGTGAGGACACCAAGACATTATGGTTTCAACTTGGAAAAATCACAGCAATAAATGGGTTTCACATCCAGCTGCAGCTGTGTTTCTTTCACCCCAAACACTGCAAAAACTGATAGCAGCATTTTTGTTGTGTTTTCGCACTTATTACTTTCTATGTGTAAAACAATACTGCAAAAATGTTAAGAGTTGACATACTGAAGTTTTCAAAAATGCAGCACTTTACCAATTCAGCCACCAGGAAAAAAATTGTGTACACGAGACTTCTGAAATCTCAGCTTTTGCTGGTACTCTAAAACGCAGCTGACAATTTACATTAAAATAAATGCAACGTGTGCATATAACCAGGGCTGTGGAGTCGGAGTCGTGGAATCGGAGTCATGGAAATTGACGAGTTGGAGTCGGAGGTTTGTCTTATAGAATCCAGAGCCCTGGTATGAGGGAGTCAGAGTCGTGGAGTCAGTCAGTCGGAGGTTTGGCTTACCGACCCCACAGCCCTGCATATAACCAAACAGTCACCACTAGCAGACGTCTGTTCCTATGATTTAAGGGTGTTCTTAGTAACCAAAGCAAGTGTTGAATTTTCTTTAAAAAACAAAACAAAACAAAACTTGATTACTAGTTTGAGGCATTAAGCATTAAAGGAAACCTGTCACCAGTTTTGTCATATAACAACTAAAACTATGACCTCCTTCAGTGCCTGTGCTGCAGTTTATAAATGCTTATATAATCTCCTGACTCCCCCTGTATATCCCGATAAACCTTTTTAAGTTCTCCAGTGCTGTATGGAAATCGGGTTGGTCCGGTACTCTCCATCCCTCCCCCTGGCTGCTACTCTCTGTCCTCCTTTAATTGATGTGTCGTTCACATTTCCTAGCAAAATCTTAAGCCTGCGTACAGAAATTGAGGCCCGCGCTTTCGCACTATGTTTTTCCCTACTGCGGGCAGAGCCAAAGACATACGGTAAGTGCGTCTGCGCCCTCAATAGGCCAAAACTGATGACCAGTTCCCTTTAATCTCACCCAATCGAGCTTCATTGAAGTGCCCGGTTAGGTTTTAGGGTGATGTGCCCTGTCCTTGGGGGCATCAATCAAGCCAGCTTGTGTGGGATTTGAGCGCAGCCAGCTCCACTTCTTTCCCGGGCCTCCCATCCTCCTTGACACCCTGTGTGCGTAGGGATTAAAATTATTATTTTTTCTTTACAAAATCCACAGTGCACAGGAGCAAGACTGTCCGCATCTGTGGTGTTCAGAGAGCAAAAAGGCCCTGAGTGGTGTATAGCAACATGGTTTCCTACTACCGATATCACACCTTAATTTAACCCTTCCGTGTCTTGGGGCATATCTGTAGTAATAAAGTATGTTTGAAGGAATACATACTAAGAAATGGAAAAATTTAAAAAAAATAAATGTAATATTTTAGAGAAAATACGCTGTACTTCTGATCAAAATCGAGACCACTTTGAGCACTCCCAAAAGAAATGGTGGTAGGTACTGTGATGGCAAGCATAGCGGGTACTCGTGTCCTTCCTCCGCCGAGAAAGTGTTTAGATCCTTCTCCCCGGTGACCTGATAATATATGGATGATAAGATGGAGAGGGATCAATAGATTATGCTGGATCCATTCTTGTATTGCATATGTTCAGAAGGTTGAGACCTTGTATCTCCGATGATCCAATCTTTATCTCATTGGCAGGTTTGGCACGGGATCAGCGTGGAAGCTAAACACGTGAAGGACATTATGTCTACACTGGAAAGTTATAAATTGGACAGCTCTCCTGTGAAAGCAGCAGAACATGACTTTCCAGCTCAGGACGGCGAGGTCTGGTCATTACCAGTGCCAGTGGAACGTAGGTGAGCTGAAAGTGAACTGCAGAAGTGGCAATGTCATCTATATACAGTATGTGTATTTACGGTAGTTAAGTAGCAAACTGTAGCGGACGTTTATTTTTTACATTTGATCTAGAATCTTACTGAATATGAATTTGAAACATGGAAGTCCAGTCATTTAGAATTTGAAAACAACTTTTTCACAGTCGCCCATGACAGCACTACCAGAGAGAGGGGATCCGCCCTTCAGGGACAGGAAACCTATAGGATAAAAGGGCGGTACCTCTCTCCTGCGTCAGTTTGGTTTCCTGTCCCTGACAGGGAACCCTCTAGGATCGGTACCTGAAGATCCGGAGCCGTCCAGTTGAGCTGTGACGGCGGGGAGGCCCCTGTCACGGCTGGTGCGGTGTCCGACCCTGCCACTGCTGGGACCAAGGGGTCTGCAGAGTGCGCGGAGGGAAGCGCGGCCGCCTCCCCGGATTGGGGTAGGGGCTTCGGGGACCCGGTGTGCTGTACATCTCCACGCCGCAACAAGCACTTCCTGATTCAGGGGCGGGCGCACGGTGTGCGAGGTGCACCAAGATGGCCGCCGCCCCGGATCTAGTGCATCTCTACTTCCGGGTCCCAGGCAGTGCGCGCATGCGCAGATGGGGATCAGTGCTTCCCGATGACGCAGCCGTGGAGGAGGGGGTGGATTGGCGCCAAAATTCCTTTTTAAACATCGCTGTGGAGATGTTTCCTTGCTGCATGCAGTCCCAATAATGGAGGACCGCGAACAGCAGCTCCAGCCGCCGCAGCCATTACAGCCGCCGCAGCAGCGTCACCACAAGCGCAAGCCGGATGCACAAAAGAAGAGATCCTCTACTGGCACCCGCAGTACTTGCTCCAGCAGCCATTCCACGCCGTAAAGTCTCCACTATGGCTAACCAGCCGACACCACCGACTACGGATCTTATACAGGATCCTATACCTTTTCCAGAACCGGTACCCGTGGCTGCGCAAGATGGGTGAGTGATCTTCGTGAAAGTTCACCAAATAATTAGGGTCCCCTTTTCCGTTTATTTTTAGGCAAGAAAAAGAACAGAGAAAACTAAGCATAGGTCATGTCCCCTGTGCAGAAAACCCCTGTCGCAAACCTGGGAGAATATAGCCGCTAATCCATGGGTAACAAGGTTTATTAAAGCTGCTGTAAGATCTAAACCCATAAACATAAAAAGACTACCAACCTGGGACTTAAACTTAAGGTATCTTCACACGAAACGACGCTGCAGCGATAGCGACAACGATGCCGATCGCTGCAGCGTCGCTGTTTGATCGCTGGAGAGCTGTCACACAGACCGCTCTCCAGCGACCAACGATGCCGAGGTCCCCGGGTAACCAGGGTAAACATCGGGTTGCTAAACGCAGGGCCGCGCTTAGTAACCCAATGTTTACCCTGGTTACCAGCGTAAAATGTAAAAAAAACAAACAGTACATACTTACATTCGCGTCCCCCGGCGTCCGCTTCCTGCACTGACTGACTGACTGAGCGCCGGCAGTAGCAGGGCACAGCGGTGACGTCACCGCTGTGCTGTGCTTTCACTTTCACTTTACGGCGCTCAGTCAGTGTGGGAAGCAGACGGCGGGGCATGCGAATGTAAGTATGTACTGTTTGTTTTTTTTACATTTTACACTGGTAACCAGGGTAAACATCGGGTTACTAAGCGCGGCCCTGCGCTTAGCAACCCGATGTTTACCCTGGTTACCAGTGTAAAATATCGCTGGTATCGTTGCTTTTGCTGTCAAACACAACGATACACGGCGATCGGACGACCAAATAAAGTTCTGAACTTTATTCAGCGACCAGCGACATCACAGCAGGATCCAGATCGCTGCTGCGTGTCAAACTAAACGATATCGCTAGCCAGGACGCTGCAACGTCACGGATCGCTAGCGATATCGTTACAAAGTCGTTTCGTGTGAAGGTACCTTTAGTCTTGTCAGCTCTAACAGAGCCCCCGTTTGAGCCCATAGATTCGATACCACTTAAAACGGCCTTTCTCACAGCCTTAACATCTGCCAATAGAATAAGTGATCTCCAGGCCCTATCTGCAAATCCTCCCTTCACGCAAATCATGGATGATGGGGTAATACTGAAAACAGAGCCTGCTTATCTACCCAAGGTTGCAATTTTCACAGGTCCCAGGAGATAATCCTTCCTTCCTTCTGCCCAGACCCTAAAAATAAGAAAGAGGACAAATTCCACACATTAGATGTGAGAAGGTGTCTAGTACAATACTTAGAATCCACCCAGCGGCATAGGAAGGAAGGGTCTCTCTTTATCTGTTTTCAGGGACCCAGAAAAGGAGTCAAAGCCTCCAAAAGCACTATAGCTCGCTGGGTAACAGATGCGATAGCCTTGGCGTATTCATCCACTGGAAACACAGTTCCTGAGGGGCTCAAAGCGCACTCTACAAGAGCCATGGCGACCTCCTCGGCCGAAAGGTCGGAGGTATCTATAGACAAAATCTGTAAGGCGGCCACCTGGTCATCACCTTCAACCTTTTTCAGACACTACCGCTTAGACCTAGCCTCTTCATCTGACCTAACCTTCGGAAGAAGGGTCTTGCAGGCTGTGGTCCCTCCCTAAGCAATAATCTCTGCAATTCTCTCTGGTAGTGCTGTCATGGGGGACTGAGAAAAGCATAGTTACTTACCGATAACGGTATTTCTCAGAGCCCATGACAGCACCTGCTTATTCCCCCCCTTTTATCACGTGTGCGGTGAGCACTTTATTATATGAAATGTGTATTTTTATTATAGACACGGTGTAATCCTATTAAGCAATATGTTAAAATTGTGTATTTTCCTGTTGTCACTAACCTGGAGGACCTCTGATGCTGTGTAAACCAAACTGATGCAGGGGAGAGGTACCGCCCTTTTATCCTATAGGTTTCCTGTCCCTGAAGGACGGATCCCCTCTCTCTGGTGGTGCTGTCATGGGCTCTGAGAAATACCGTTATCGGTAAGTAACTATATATATATATATTTTTTTTTTATAAGATTAGCCACACATAGTGGACCAGCAATTACTATGAAGGTAACTCATAGCTCTTATCAGGCTTCACTTCAAATCTCCTTGCATATTAACTTGTAATAATTAAAAATGAATGTATATTCCATGGAAAACCTGTTTGTTTTCACATTTTCTAATCCTATCATTACCGATCAATGTAGGCGGTCACCTTTAAAGGGAACCTATCTGCAGAGTTTAACCCCCTCACCGCAAGCTATTTATATGTGCATGTGGTTCTTTCAAAGACAAGTCCAGTAATACTTATACATGGCCGGTCTGTTCCTCCATTACTGAGAAATCAGAGTTCCAATGGATATGCATTATGCTAATGTGTCTGAAGTGCTCTGGGCTGGAGGAAGCTCTTTCCAAGCCTCCGTCAGTCCAGTTCTATTTCCTGCCCAGCAACTCCTCCTCCAGCTTCTTGCCTGACAGTCTATATGCTGGGTGACCAGCAAAGAAGCTGTTGGTCAAGCAAGAGGTGTCGCTGAGCAGAAAATAGAACTGGACTGACGGAGGCTTGGAAAGAGCTTCCATGTGTCAAAAACACTTCATCCTCACTTGTACATGCATTCAAACACTGATTTCTCAGTAGCAGCAGAATGGACTGTTTCGTTAAATATGTTGGTAGGGGTAAAGGAGGGTGAAATCCAGCTGACAGACTCCCTTTAAAATGTCAAGGTAATTTTATGAAACTGCAGCATATGACATGCCAAAAGATGTAATCATTTGTGGTTGATGTTATGAGACCCCTACTGATCACAAAAGGAGTACCCATTTTTGGTGTGGGGGGGGGGGGGATTCTGCTGTTTTTTTAAGGAAAGTCATGAAATGCACATAGGAGCTGAGCCAGAACTGTAGTGTGACTCAAATGGTCAGAAATGCAACCAAACTACGATTTGGCTCCTGGTTTTTAAGTCTTTCAGTTTGAGCCAAATGTGCCTGTGTGATTACTTTTATCCACTAGAGGGAGCATGGGAGCTGCATACTGTGGTACTGAACTTGTCATACTCTGTACTCCCTCTAGTGGAGGCAGCGGGTAGTAAACCCTCTTATTCAGCTTTTCATTTTTACCAAGACTGGTATTTCATACACCAGCTTTAAACTGACTTGCACTAGAATAAACTGCACCAATGTTATTAAAAGTAGACATTATCGTAATAACTTTTGGCTGTTTTTTTTTTTCCTTTCATCAGAAAGTGAAACTTATGGCAGCTATGGACATATGTAAATTTGGAGTCTGATTGCACCAATTTGTGTCCCCGCCACGTCTGTATAACCAAAAAACGTCTTGCTTTACCTGTTAGTGGGGGTCTTCTCATTCCCACCTCCAAAGATCAAACACGCTGCAGCTAATAATCTAGTACAGCCATACCTTGATGAAGAAATGTCTCCGCTATCAGCAGATGTCTTAAGTAACTTTAGAAACCTGACCTCTTTCTAATTGATCACAATATGTTAGATTTATCCATGACCTCTGCTGTTCATCTTCCATGACAAGTGCAGTATACAGCATTATTGTGTACGCTATAATGCAGACCTAATCCATGTCACATCCAAGAGGGGCAATCAGACTGTTCCCACACCTATCCAGGCACCTCCATGGTCACATCCTAGGGGGTTCAATACCAGAACGGGGGCAATCAGACTTTTCCCACACCGTCTCCCCAGCTCCTCCTTTACATATCCAGGCACCTCCATGGTCACAACCAAGGGGGCAATACCAGACTGGGGGCAATCAGACTGTTCTCACACTGTCTCCCCAGGTCCTCCATTACTTATCCAGGCACCTCCATGGTCACAACCAAGGAGGCAATGCTAGAACGGAGGCAATCAGACTGTTCTCACCATCCCCAGGTCCTCCGTTACTTATCCAGGCACCTCAATGGTCTCATCACTTTTTCAATTTTTCCATTTTTTAATTGATGTATTCCAGAAACCCTTTTATTAACACTGTTATAATCCACATATCATTTACAGTTTTGTGATTTATTTTTTGTATACGGATTCTTTTTCTTTACCAAGTCCTATCTTTTTGGACATATAATTAATCCCATTGTAATTCATTGTATTTGTATTTTAAGGCCTTCACCAGGACCCCGGAAACGACAGTCTGCTCAATTCAGTGACAATCGAGTACATAACAACCGCATAAGTGTGGCTGGAAAGGGTCCAACCCCACCATCCTCGAGAAATGCCAATAACCAGAAAGTAAAACCTGCCAGAGCACGAGAGCGGAAAGATCCCTTGCAGAAAGTGAAAGAAAAGGTAGTTGCCAAGTGCCAACATATGTTCAAATACTATGAAAGCTTGTTTTTTGCTGGACGAGTTGTACTTTTGAATGACATGATTCATTTTGCCACATAGTGTACTCAAAAAAGGCAAAAAATTCCAAGCGGGGTGAAATTATGAAAAAAACACAATTCTGGCATTGTTTTTTGGGAATTGTTTTTACGGTGTACATTTTGTGGTAAAAATGGCCATGCAATACGATTCTCCTCATGAATACGATTACGGCGACGGTTTGCCCCCCAAAACTTTGTAGTTGTGTTGCCACTTTCCCAGACACGTAACATTTTTAGTTTTCTTCCGATGGAGCTGTATGATATCTTATTTTTGTGGGGCGAGACAACGTTTTTATTTTCGTACCATTTTGAGATGCATGAGACTTTTTGATCGCTTGTTAGAGCATGTTTTGTGAAATTGGCAACCAAAAAAATGTAATTTTGGTAGTCTTTAATTTTTTCCGTTTATGATGTTTACTGACTGGGTTAATTGTTTTTATATTTTGATAGATTGGACTTCTCTGAACACGGTGATACCGAATGCATGTTTTTAAAATGTTTTAACACTTTTATTTTCACTGGGGAGAAAGGGGGTGATTTGAACTTAATTATTTTTTTAATGTTTTCATATTTTTTAAAAGGTGTGTGTGTGTGTGTGTGTGTGTGTGTGTGTTTTTTGTGTTTTTTTTTTGTTTTTTTTACTACTTGAAGATGTGATCATCTGATCACTTGTGCTATATGCAGTAATGCCTCGGCTACTGCATGAGGAATCTATGTATCCTACAGGAGCTGTCTTTCTTGGTTTTCTTTGATTTTTTGCTAGAACCTCTCCTTTCACTTGCATGGTTGCACATATTTTCTTTTTTACGTTTTAATTGACAAATTAAAAGTTATATTTTAATTCTAACTTTGGTGCTGTATAACATATTTCTTCTAGTGAGATTCCTACTTTTGTATTGGTAGTATCTATTCCATCATAGCTTTTTTTAAACTCAGATCACAGGCAGGGTTTCAAAAGAGTTTTGTAATGACAAGCATGGGGGTCATCAGCTGACCCTCAGCTGATGACCCACCGACAACTTGCGATCACGTCACGGGTGTGCTAATAGGCGGAAGAAAGCACACACGCTCGTCGGCGGCGACTTAGGCCATGTGCACACGTTGCGTTTTTTGCTGCGGATCCGCATCCGCAGCAGTTTTCCATGCGGTGTACAGTACCATGTTAACTTATGGAAAACAAAAACCGCTGTGCACATGCTGCGGAAAAAAACACGTGGAAACGCTGCGGTTTATTTTCCGCAGCATGTCAATTCTTTGTGCGGAATCCGCAGCGATTTTACACCTCCATATTAAAAAACCGCAGGTGTAAAACTGCAGAAGATAACGCACAAAAACCGCGGAAAATCCGCAGGAAAACCGCGTAAATCCACAGGAAAAACGCAGTGTTTTTGCCCTGCGGATTTATCAAAATCCGTGTGGAAAAATCCGCACACCAGTCCGCAGCGTGTGCACATAGCCTTAAATGCCGCTGTTAGAGATTGACAGCGGCATTCAACAGGATAACAATAGCTGGTGTAACTTCACTCCACTTACGATTGTTAGGAGCAGGTCCTAGCTGTAATTTAGAGCCATTGCCGGCCGGATATGGGGCGGATTCGCTGCGTGAGCCCACCCCATACACGTGCTTCTGACTTGCGCCGTATATATACGGTGCATGTTGTGAAAGGGTTAATGGGCTTAACTTGTCAATTGTGACCACTGCATCTGTATGGCTGAAAGAGGGAGATGGTGTTAGAGAGGAAACTATCGGTATATAATGACTTCTGGGTACGGTGGCCTTTTAGACCCTTTCGATGACTGGATCTAACAGGCTGTGTGAGTGAGAAACTGCCAGCTCTTATGCACTGCAGTGCATGTGTCAGTGCTGAAGAGAAATACTGGCACACAGGAGTGCATGTGTCGGTACTGAAGAGAGATACTGGCACCCAGGAGTGCATGTGTCGGTACTGAAGAGAGATACTGGCACCCAGGGGTGCATGTGTCAGTACTGAAGAGAGATACTGGCACACAGGAGTGCATGTGTCAGTACTGAAGAGAAATGCTGGCACCCAGGAGTGCATGTGTCAGTACTGAAGAGAGATACTGGCACACAGGAGTGCATGTGTCAGTACTGAAGAGAAATACTGGCACCCAGGAGTGCATGTGTCGGTACTGAAGAGAGATACTGGCACCCAGGAGTGCATGTGTCGGTACTGAAGAGAGATACTGGCACCCAGGAGTGCATGTGTCGGTACTGAAGAGAGATACTGGCACCTAGGAGTGCATGTGTCGGTACTGAAGAGAGATGCTGGCACCCAGGAGTGCATGTGTCGGTACTGAAGAGAGATGCTGGCACCCAGGAGTGCATGTGTCGGTACTGAAGAGAGATGCTGGCACCCAGGAGTGCATGTGTCAGTACTGAAGAGAGATACTGGCACCTAGGAGTGCATGTGTCAGTACTGAAGAGAAATGCTGGCACCCAGGAGTGCATGTGTCAGTACTGAAGAGAGATGCTGGCACCCAGGAGTGCATGTGTCAGTACTGAAGAGAGATACTGGCACCCAGGAGTGCATGTGTCAGTACTGAAGAGAGATACTGGCACCCAGGAGTGCATGTGTCAGTACTGAAGAGAGATACTGGCACCTAGGAGTGCATGTGTCAGTACTGAAGAGAGATGCTGGCACCCAGGAGTGCATGTGTCGGTACTGAAGAGAGATACTGGCACCCAGGAAGTGCATGTGTCGGTACTGAAGAGAGATACTGGCACCTAGGAGTGCATGTGTATCGCAATGCATGGAATCAAAGTTAAAAAAAAAAAAAAAAAAAGTGAGTCCCACAGTGGGACAGAGTAAAAAAAAAAAAAAACACAAAAAAACCCACACAAAAATCTAGGGAAATCTGCGCTAGACAAACACCACCCTTCGGAGCCCCACTGTGCCTAAAACCTCAGCTAGCGTCGACCTGTATCACATTACTATAGTGAGGAAAGTCCACTGAATATTTCATGGGACATGAGTCTCCAGAAGCACAGGCTGGGCACCATGTATGGGCACTAAGCTGGCATATTTGCCGTTTTCACTCTGCAGCTCCCACACTATTCTTTTTCTGGGTACGGTAATTGCAAACTCGTGTGGAGCCAAAATAGTCACTGCAACTGAAGATGGATTTAAAAGGTGTCATTTTTTATATGGGGTCACTTTTGGGTGTTTCCTGCTGTTCTGATTTAGGGACTATGCAAATACCTCCAGCAAACTATACCAGCAAAATGGGCACTCCAAAAGCCAAATGGCACTCCTACCTTGTGTGGCCAAACAGTAGTTTGTGTCGATATGTGGGTTAACCAGCTTGTTGTGGGACAAGTTGCATAACAAATTATGGGGTCCATTTTCATCAATTACCCTTTGTGTAAACTAAAAATGTGCTGCTAATATAGCATTATTGGTAAAAAATGTAATTTACTTCCAGAACCCAATGTTACAAGATGTAATTTGTAGGTAAAAATGTTTACAACACCCCTAAATTAAGTCCTTGTAGGTTATAGGTTTTGCAAAATGGGGTCACTTGGGTGGGTTTCTGGGTCTCTTTGGCATCTTGCACGCTGTGCAAATGCATCATGGTGTCCAAATTTGCACTCTAAGGCTACTTTCACACACAGCATATTTGCTGCGTATTTTTACGCGCGCGTATTTTGCTGCTGCTTTACCTGCGTTTTTTTACGCAGGCAAAAAACGCAGCTGCTTTCACACACTGCGTTTTTTGCTGCGTTTTTTGCAGCTGCATTTTTTTCAGCATTGTGTACTGAAATTAAAGTTTGTTTGAAAAAAAAAAAAAAGGGGAAAAAAAAAAGAGTCATTGAGGTCATTTCCTGTCTTTATGACTCAGAATACAATACACACTGGAGTTAACACTGGAGTTTTCCGGTACTCCACATTGTTTGCTGTACGTTATTCCTGACACTCCTGTGAGTTCTTCTACCATAGATATAGAGTGCCTTCTATTCAGCAGTTCCCCTCGTAGTATATCTGATTTCTAGGGGGTGTCCTCTATTCATGGCAAGTGGGTGTTATGTAATGTGTATTTTTTGCCATGGTCGACAAATCAAAGAAGCAGACTACATCATAGTTAAAAGTTCAAATATTTATTTGTAGTAACTGTCAAAATTGAAAAACTTTTCTAATAAAATTGAGAATAGAATGATTTGTTGTTTTTTTTTGTTATTAAC
The DNA here is from genome assembly GCF_051348905.1 of Ranitomeya variabilis. Lineage (NCBI taxonomy): Eukaryota > Metazoa > Chordata > Amphibia > Anura > Dendrobatidae > Ranitomeya > Ranitomeya variabilis. The sequence goes on along the minus strand of NC_135233.1, from coordinate 645,652,695 downwards.
AAAATTCCACACGTAAACACTGTAAACATCCCCAAAATGGGATTATAAACCTGTGGATGTCCAAGTCCACTCATTAATTGCCGCCAGGAGGGCATGCTTCCAGCTTTCATTAGTATTGCGCAAGGCCCTTTCCTCGTCACCACTGACGGTGAGTCATTCGGCACTTGCGCAACACTAATCAGAGCTGGAAACATGCCCTCTTGGCGGAAACTGAGGAGTGGACTTGGACATCATGGCGTTTTAAACATGAAAAGCAACATTATGCCTACTGGTCCTCATATAGGCTTTGTGAATATGAGTAGTAGCTCCAGTCTGGATGGTGTTCTTCAGACTGGGCTACTACTCTGGATGTTGGTGCACCTGCAGCAGCACTTGGAGCAGATGGCAGAGGTCTATTGAATGCTGCTGCAGGTGCAAGAGGAGTCGGCGTCGGTGGATGCCAGATGTGGTTTAGTGAACAAACCATTTCTTCAAAGGTTGGATTTATATGCGGATACTTCTTAAAACATGTCACCGCCATTGAAATATACGTCATGCAGGAGTCCTGGACCTCGGGGGACAGAGTACGCATTCTGGAAGCTAGAGTGGTTCCATATGCTGAGAATTGATCCTCTTCAGGTTGGCGATCAATTAGAGAAATTGCCCTTGCCAAGGCAGCCGTCTCCTCATCCTCCTTTGAAGAGCCTCTTTTCCTCTTCCTCTGTGTTGAGGGTGGAGGTGGTGTTGGTGGCGGTGGTGGCGGCGGCGATGCCAATGAACTAGTCTCGGAGAGGGGCAGATCATCATTTTGGGTAGAAGGGTCAGGCCTTGGCTCATTTGGAAGAGAGCTGGTAGCAGGCTGTGAAGCATGTTCATACACTGGAGTTGTTGCTGTGGCCGGGATTTCGGTCATCGGCTGGACATTGCCTATGGTTCTGTAAAGAGAAACATCAAAACAATAGTTTTAATACATTTTATTTTCTATTCAAAATTAAAGACGTTACTGATACTTACGGTCGGTAATGTAGACTGCCGTTTAAAAATTGGAGTTCCTGTTCAAAACGCCCTTGAGAAGCAGGTGCCGCAGAGCCACTTGGTGCTTCTGACCGTGACCGTGTAAATCTGTCCCTCACCGACCTCCAGCGGGTTCTCAAGGCTGAAACTAAAAAGTGAAAAATTGAACCTATTAATATACTATTCAACTACATACAGACAAGAAATTCAAAAATACTCCTCCAAAATGGAAAATATTTACCAATTTCTTTTTGCCGCTCCTTTGGGTATGACTCGTACAGGGGATAGAGGGTGACATAGACCTTGTGCCAGGAAGCCGTTTTTGTATATTTGTTGGAAAACTCCCGGCACCCCTTATCCCAAAGACATGGGAAGTTTTGAACCTAAAAAAGGTAAAACATTAACTACTATTAGTTATACACACAAAATTTGACAAACTTGATAGAGGCAGAAAAAGTAACACAGGCTGCTGAGGAATGACAACCCCAACTGCTTGTTATTACCTTCACACGCATACGGGACACACACGCAACAGGGGACACACACGCACAGGGGACAGAAAATCCGGTGAAGAGCGTTTTTTTAAATAAATATTTTGCTAGGTTTAAAACTAAATTGGAAATAAATAGGGATTCAACGCAGGGCGCAGAGAACGCAGCAAGTTGCGTATTTCAGTGCCACGTGCCACGTATTTAAGTGCCACGTATCACGTATTTCGGTGCCACGTATTTCAGTGCCACGTGCCACATATTTCAGTGCCATGTGCCACGTATCAAAGTGCCACGTACTTCAGTGCCACGTATCAAAGTGCCACGTATCAAAGTGCCACGTGCCACGTATCAAAGTGCCACGTATTTCAGTGCCACGTGCCACGTATCAAAGTGCCACGTATCAAAGTGCCACGTATCAAAGTGCCACGTATCAAAGTGCCACGTATCAAAGTGCCACGTATCAAAGTGCCACGTGCCACATATTTCAGTGCCACGTGCCACGTATTTCAGGGCCACGTGCCACGTATTTCAGTGCCACGTATTTAAGTGACACGTATCACGTATTTCAGTGCCACGTATTTCAGTGCCACGTGCCACGTATCAAAGTGCCACGTGCCACATATTTCAGTGCCACGTATTTAAGTGACACGTATCACGTATTTCAGTGCCACGTATTTCAGTGCCACGTATCAAAGTGCCACGTGCCACATATTTCAGTGCCACGTATTTAAGTGACACGTGCCACGTATCAAAGTGCCACGTATGACATATTTCAGTGCCACGTATTTAAGTGACACGTATCACGTATTTCAGTGCCACGTATTTCAGTGCCACGTATCAAAGTGCCACGTGCCACATATTTCAGTGCCACGTATTTAAGTGACACGTATCACGTATTTCAGTGCCACGTATTTCAGTGCCACGTATCAAAGTGCCACGTGCCACATATTTCAGTGCCACGTATTTAAGTGACACGTGCCACGTATTTAAGTGACACGTGCCACGTATCAAAGTGCCACGTATCACATATTTCAGTGCCACGTATTTAAGTGACACGTATCACGTATTTCAGTGCCACGTATTTCAGTGCCACGTGTCACGTATCAAAGTGCCACGTGCCACATATTTCAGTGCCACGGATTTAAGTGACACGTGCCACGTATCAAAGTGCCACGTATCACGTATTTCAGTGCCACGTATTTAAGTGACACGTATCACGTATAAGTGCCACGTGTCACGTATTTAATTGCCACGTATTTAAGTGCCACGTATCAAGATTTTCCATGGAGAACAGACACATCCAGAGATATGTCTGCTCTCCACGGCTGCAGCAACACACTGACAGGAGCCATAGTTCCTGTTGGTGTGTAGTCACTGCGCATGCGCGAGCGAGTTTACCGGCGGTCATTGACCCCGGCACTCTCGCTTAACGGCAGTGCTGCGTGGGAAAGTTCAACGCAGCTGTACTGCTGTTAACCGAGACGCCGGAGCCATTGAAGTACGCGATGCACTGCTAGGAGCTTCGCTCCTGGCAGTGTATCGCCGGACAGCAGGGGATCGGCGTGGGACACTCGTTTTATGGATTCTGCGGACAGGGAGTATGGATTTGGTTTATTATTTTTGGATTTTTTCCTGGAGGATCGAGGGCTTCGCCTACAAGTGTGGTGTTGGTGAGTATATACTCTGTTATGTGTTGTATGTACTGTACTGTGTGTCATGTATGTGTACTGTGTGTAGGTGTTTTGTGTAACTTTACAATTGTGCTAAGTCGCCGGACACAGGGACAACTCTCCCATCCTAATACCGGATGGGAGTAGTAGTCCCATACGGCGACTTAGCACAATGGTGGCACTAGCGTCGCATGGGGACACACACGCATACACACATACACACACACACACACACACACACACACACATACATACACACACACACACACACACCGTCTCGATCAGCAGCCCCACGTTTATGGTCATTCTGTTGAATGACTCCATGCTGCTTCACTGGGGGGCGGGGGCTTCCCTCTTCCTGTCCGACGTCACGTCCGGTCCTGGGTGTCAACCCCTCCGTACAAAGACGCCGACACCCAGGACAAAGGCGCTGTGTGTGGACGGTAAGATGGGGCCCTATGGGGACACGCAGACACGCCGCTGCGTAAAGAATTGACATGTCAATTCTTTTTACGCCGGCGTGTTTGCAGACAAAAGCGCCGCGTTTTTTTGCGGTGTGTCTGAACGGCAAAGTGAATTTCTCATTCACTTTGCCGGCAGACGAAAATGACATTGCGCATTTTTGAAAAGCGCCCGCAAAATAGCGCTCAAAAATGCGCTATGTCTGAAAGTAGCCTTAAAGTCAAATGGTGCTCTTTGCTTTCCGAGCCCTACCGTATACTCAAAACACTCATTTTTAATCATTATGGACTGTCGCCACGTTTGGGAGAAACTGCATAACAAATTCTGAGGTCCATTTTTTCCTATTACTTTGTTTAAATTACAAATTTGGAGCTAAACCAACAATTTCCTGGAAAAGACTTGTTTTTCTTTTGTTTTGTGTAACTAATTATGGGGCCATTTTCACATTTGCGGCTGGTCTGCGAATTTTCTCCCTTAAGCTTTGCCTACTTCCGTAGGCGTCCTGTGTTTCCCTGCGTACCTATCTTTAACATTGGGTACGCAGGGACATGCGTTGTATGCGGATGCGTCCCCTGCGTCGTTTTGACGTGCCCGCCGACCGCACAGGAACGCAAACCTGTTTACATGAAACATGATATACAGTAAAGTGTGGTATTTTGTGTGGTGTAACTTTCTGGTTTAAGGATGTAAGCAGTCAAAATTTGAAACTGGCTTTAATTTTTCAAACTTTTCATAAAACTTCTCATATTTTCATTACTTTTTTTTTTGTGCAAAACATATTGACATAAATGTACTGCTAAAATAAAGTACAATCTTAGATATATCTGGTATATGTAGAAGCATTCCTGAACTATTTCCACCGGGCAGGTAAAGACCTAAAGGGTTAAAAAGGACCCACTAGCTTCGTCTTTTATGAACACTTACTGAAACAAAGATGCGATGCTTTGTTCTAGTTATTTTATAGGCTGTCAGGGGAGCTGATTGGTAGTGATGAGCGAATGTGCTCAGATCATGTGTTATCCGAGCATGCTCGTGTGCTAACCGAGCGACTTCGGCGTGCTCGAAGAATATGTTCCGAGTCCCCGCAGCTGCGTGTCTCATGGCTGTTCAACACATCTAGACAATCCCTGCATCTGTTGCGCCTGTTGAACAGCCGCGAGACTGGAAGATATTATGCGAGCATGCCAGAGTCACTCTGTTAGCACACGAGCATGCTCGGATAGCACGTTATACGAGCATGCTCGCTCATCACTACTGATTGGTTCTCTGTCAATTTCCCCGCCTCCCTCCCTGATGATTGACAGAACTGACTTGCCTTAGGGGAGCTCTATTTGGAGAGAAAATACAGGCCGACCAGTGCTGTCAATCATCCCTCACTGGTGCCCAACTTCAAAAATAAATAAATATCCTTTAAGTTCTAGCAAATCCTCACAAAAATGACCTGTTCTTTGTGAAACAAGTATATATTTTTGCACGGTCTATGTAAGTACAATAATATACTCAATGATCGGCGTCTTCCCCAGTTTCCAACTACTTGGTTCTCTTCTGGGTCACATGACAGTTATTTCCACTTGCCAGATGACACTGGGGTTTGTGTCCCTTTTACAATGTAAGCCTATGGAGTGTCGTATGAGGCTCCATAGACTTGCATGTAATAGCGACCTCTGGCCCACACTTAACCCCCCCCAGTGACACATGATCTAGAAAGGAGCAGTGTGGCGCTGGAAGCAGGGGAAGACTGATCAAGGAGCATTTTAGGGTACCTACACTACACTATGTATACATTTACACATGTGTAGTTTAATGGGATTCCTTTGTTAAAGGGAACCTGTTAGCAGAAGATGGGGCCACTGCCTTTCAGGGCTTATCTACTGCATTCTATAATGCTGTAGATAAGCCTCCGATCCGACCTGCAAGTGAAGAAAAATAAGTTATATGCTATGCTTTTGCAATAACTGAATAGCTGGGTATCTGCTGCCCAAGTGTAGCTTATTAAATAGGGAAGCAGTCTGCTTTTTTCCCCCAAGATGTATTCTTGGTGTCAGCCTCTAGGTGGCAGCATATACCAAAATTCTTTATTTGTTAAAAAAATCGCCTGTTTTCGCCATCCTGAGGAGGCCAAATTTTTCACTTATTACTAATATCCAAGATGTATTGTTTCTCCTTGCGGAGATTAACATGCTAAGCATGCCGAGATGAGGAGACTTAAAGCCGCAATGCTTCTCTGGAGAATATGCAAATTCTCTTCAGAGAGGAAGAGGACTAGAACTCTAGTACCACCTATTGGAAGTAGCATATTTCCCAAAGCAGCATTGTAGCTTTAAAGGGAAGGTACCGCAATTGTACATCATTAATAAATCAATGTAATGTAGCATAACATGCTGTTATTATAACCAAGTTTACTCTGTCGCCTCATTGGGGGACACAGGACCATGGGTGTTATGCTGCTGTCCACTAGGAGGCGACACTATGCATAATCTGAAAAAGATTAACTGTGGCTCCTCCTCTGCAGTATACACCCCTGGACGGCATCAGCCTTCTCCAGTTTTTGCTTAGTGTCGCATAGGAGGCACACCTAAGATTTTTTACTCCGTTTTTTTTCCGACGGATTACAGATGAAGAAAAGAGGGTCTCCTGTGAGACTCCCGGCATGGCTCCTTTCTCGGCCCCCTATTACGGGGTGCCCAGTTGAAGTAGAGATGGCTATTCCCCATGTTGCTCCTTCCCCAGTCCCTCGGGTGCTGGTTCGAAGTCTAGACTCCCCCTCCTTCCCCAATTCCCTTTGGTTTCTGGGTTGAGGTCGAGGCGAGGATAAAGGCCCCTGAAGGTGTGACAACAGCACCCTCCCTATCCCCCTCTGGGGGTATTAGGTTGAGACGCCTCAGGTAGGGCCTGTACAGGCAGCATTCTACAGCTCCCAGCAATGGGCCAGTATACTGCGCCTGCATCCAGGGACCCCAGCCAAGCTGAGGGCTCCTGACGCGGCCGTGGGGGAGTGTCAGGCATGGCACATACAGACACAGGGCTCCCTGCGCCCCTGTCTCTGTGGCAGCACCAGCTCTACTCTGCCTCAGGGGGACCCCCCACCGGGCCCCCCTTTCCGCTTATAGCCCCACCGCTATCCTGCCTTTAAATCCGGGGGGATCCGGTTCAGATCCGACCCCCCGGACTTCCGCGCCGGCCTGGAGCCTTTCTGGGCCAGGCATCTAATTTAGGCCCCGGCTTCGGCCTAGCTGTAGCTGCGGCCTCCTCTCCGCCCCCCGGATGACAAATATGACACTCTACAGTGTCATAGAGGGGGCGGATCGAGACAGAAAGGGCGCGTTTTTACACAGCTTCGTCGCCTTTTTCTCAGCTCTCCGCCCCCTTCTCCCCCTGCGTCGTCTCCTTGGCGGCCATTTCTACTGCAGCAAGGATTAACCCTGCATCTCCCGGCAGCAGGACCAGGCCAGCCAGTCTCCGGGGAGCACAAGAATTTGGATCTTCGGCGCTGGACCTAGGGGCATACTGGTGGGGTAAGATCACAGCTGGGTTGTTTTACTCAGGCTGTGAAACCATATTACCTATAAGGCTCCCCTATAGGTTTCTCTACCCCTATAAGGTCCTCTGCCGGCAGCCCTTCTGCACTCTGTGCACTATGCCGGGCTCAAGGTCCAAGAGAACCAGGCAGGACTGCTATTATGCATTCTGTACAGCCTGCAGGACCGCTCTCCCCAGTGGCAGCACGTAACGCGCTGCCAGGACTGCATCCAGACTACTGCGTCAGAGCCCCAAGAAGCCCCTGCCAATGCCTCGGTGTCTAATGCCACGCCGGAATGGGTCACTCAGAGGTCGCAATCTATGACGCAGTCTATAGATAACCAAACCTCCACATTGCTTCGGGCTCTGCAGAGTCATGGCTCGGCTATGACCGCTACCCAGCAAAGGGAGAGCTTGACTTAGGAACAGAACGAACTGGCACATCCACGTCTAGGTTAGGACACAAGCGGACCCACAGTCCATCTACGTCATCCCATAGCACTCGGTCATCCCCTTCTAGGGAGAGACACCGTAGTTCCAAGTCATCTAGACCGTCCCCTTCCAGGGGCAGACAATGCAGATCTCCGCAGTCCCCGACCAGAGAAGGCCTCCTCCCCAGCTCACCCAGCAGGGGACGCCTCAGTGATACACAGGATTCGGAAGGCATCTGCGACTCCGACTCAGACAGGGAAACGGAGGGGTCCCTGATCCCAATCCCCCCCCTAGCAATACATCGCTAGTCGAGGGCATAATCTCTTCCATCGGGTGCTGGACATTTCTAATCTGCCACCAGAGGATTTCCTTTGAAGGACCTCTGAAGCCGCCTAAGGTTTTCTCTAACCACCCAGCGTTTAAAGTGATCCTTATAAAGCAGCTCTCACAGCCTGAGAAAAAATTCGCTAATCGCAAATATCTGGAGGCAAGGTACCTTTTCACACAGAAGGTCACCAAGGAATGGACAAATCCACCCGAAGTGGACCCCCCCCCCAGTCTCTAGACTAGCAGCACAGACTCTCCTTTCACTGCCAGATAGCTCAACCCTCAGGGACGCAGCAGACCGGCAGTTAGAACGCATGGCTCGTTCAATTTTTCGAGGTGGCAGGGGCCTCCCTGGCTCCTGCGTTCGCTTCAGTTTGGGCTGCCAAGGCCATACTGGCTTGGGCCAAAAATTTACAAGCTGGCCTCCAAGCATCTGCTCCTGAGCTGTCGGACCAAGCGGTTCAAATAGCAGTTGTAGCAGACTAATATGCTTCATGCAGCTCTGGATTGAGCAAGGGGAGTAGCGGGGATAGCATCAAATGCCATCACGATTCGGCGTATCCTCTGGCTGCGGAATGGAAAGCAGACGCAGCCTCAAAGTAGTCCCTCAGGCACCTCCCGTATCTCAGTGGGTGACTTTTCGGTGAAAAGTTGGACACAATGATATCCAACGCCACCGGGGGGGAAGAGTACCTCTCTCCCTCAACTGAAACCTATACGCACTTACAAGAAGTGTAACAAAACCGATTCCGATCCTCTCGGAATTCCTCAGGCGGGTCCGTCTCGCGTCCAGCACAAAATCGTAACTGTTCCCCACACAGGGACAACTCATGGTCGACGCAAAGGTCGGACAAGACCTGGCAGTTAAAAGCAAGCCAGTAAAAGCCCAAAGGAGGTAAACCTCAGATTTTTTTTTTTCCTCCTCATGACTCACGGATTCCGGAAGACATCCCACCCATAGGCGGCCGACTTTGCTCTTCCAGCAAGTCTGGATGCCTACTACAGAAGACAGGTGGGTCAGGGAACTAGAGTCTTCCGGATACAAGATAGAGTTCAACCTCCAACCCACCGAACCGAGTCTTCCTCTCTGTTCCCCCAAAACCGCCAGCCAAGGCTCGTGCCTTCCACCAAGCGGTTCCCTCGCTTCTTCAAGCAGGAGTCATAGTACCGGTTCCCACGGCCGGGCGCTTCCGAGGGTTCTACTCCAATCTATTCGTAGTCCCCAAGAAAGGAGGCAGCGTACGGCCCATACTGGACCTAAAACAACTCAACAAATATGTACGGGTTCATCACTTCCGCTGGAGTCCCCTTCGGTCCATCATTGCGTCCATGGAGAAGGGAGAACATCTCGCCTTCATAGACATATGCAGCGCCCCAGAGTCCTGGTCGTTGCAGTACTGTGGCTCCGCCACTAAGGGGAGCTATGGTACGTCTGATGGCACTGAAGGAGTTCATCTGATCAGGTATCACAGACACCAATACATTTCACCGCCGGGCCTCCAGGGGGAGCTAAGGGTTCTATTTACTAGGCCACTCTCCACACACTGGAAAAACTGGGGGTCAGGCAGGAAGTTAGACAGAAAGCTGACTGGGTGGGAGCCAGGCAACACCTTGTGGCAGAGGGTGTTGCAGGAGAAGATTCAGTAGGGTCCCTGTCAGGGGTGGGATCCTGACAGAGGCTTGGCAACTTGAGCGAACGTAATGGGACCGTGCCTGCTCAGTATAGCGGCGGTGCCCAAGGAGGGATTGGAAGCGAGATAGATTGTGCTGAGTGAGAAACGAGATCAAAGCAACAAGGAGAATACCAGTAGGGGTCGTGCTGTAAGACCGAGGCAACATCCTACTGAGGCGCATAACCGGCGGCCGGAACGCCGAGGGAGTATTACAATATTCAGCTTCAAGCAATACTCTAAACCAACGGCAGGACAGTCAGTCAAAGGCGGGCTGTCTCATCTAAATCACCTATGCAGTCTTGGGGGGCAACCTGTGGAGAGGGGCGACTCTAGGGTCCCGGAAGAGCTCCGAGCCTACCCGTCATACGGGTGCCGTCCCAACCGTAACATCAGGGAGGGACGGAGGATTAGCAGAACATCATCTAACCGAGTTGTGAGGGAACTTAAGAAACAGACACAACAGTTGTGGGGACTTTCCGTAAGCACAGCAGGGAAGGACCGCAACACATAGCGCTAGAAGGAAGGCACAGATTTCCACCTGTAAAGAGAACTCTGGAGGTGCCATTGGACCGGCCGGGCTTGCGCAGCCTGGTTATCCGGATTCTGGACTGAGGACCCAGAGATCTTCAGTAAAGAGGTAAAGAGACTGCAACCTGGTGTCCTCGTTATTTATTGCATCGCACCACCACCACTACCATCATCCATCATATCTATCACTGTACGCCCCTCGGCAGGGTCACGGATCGGGCCTAGCCACCGTGACAACCCCAGAACAAGAGACTCAGAGGCCCGGTACCGGGTACCCCTCGGCCCTGCGGCGGTGGGGGCGCTACACATACAAGACGCAAACCTGCATATACCAATTGCACCTTCTCGTCAGAGTTTTCTCAGATTCGCAATCGACCAGGACCACTACCAGATCGTGGCTCTTCCGTTCGGACTCGCCACGGCTCCCAGAGTGTTTACCAAGGTCATGGCAGCCAAACCATGGACGTCCTGCACTCCAGAGGCATAGTAGTCGTTCCATACCTGGACGATCTACTCATCAAGGCTCCTACCTTCAAGGACTGCGAGCTCAGCGTCTCAATCACAATCGACACTGAGTCGCATGGCATGGGCTGGTTAGTCAACCTACAAAGGTCATCACCAACCCTGAGTCAGTCTCTGGCCTTCCTGGGAATGCTATACGACACCTCCAGGGGTCTAGTGCTCTTTCCCAGGGACAAGGCACTGGCTCTCCGCCTAGGAGTTCGCATCCTCCTCCGCAAACCCCCTTGATCTCTCCGGTTTGCCATGAGTCCTCGGCAGGATGGCAGCAATAGAAGCGGTCCCAATTTGGCCCAGTTTGACCTCAGGCCTCTCCAACTAGCCATTCTCAAGTCCTGGGACAGGAATCCCTTTCTCTCTCAACAGGGAGTTCCGGCTAACGTCGTCAATCAAGAGGTCCCTGCACTGGTGGCTCAAGCCAACCTCGCTAGCAAAGGGGAAATCCTTTCTCACAGGTCATTGGAAGGTTCTGACCACCGATGCGAGCCTGACGGGTTGGGGTGCAGTGCACCTACACCACAGGGCAAGTGGTCCCCAGTGGAAGCGACCATGCCCATCAACATCCTGGAAATTCGTGCCATCCTCCTGGCATTGAGGGCCTTCCATCACTTACTGGCAGCCTCTCACATCAGAATACAATCGGACAATGGCACCACTGTGGCATATGTGAATCACCAAGGGGGGACCCGCAGTACCCAGGCGATGCGAGAAGTGTCACACATCCTCCACTGGGTAGAGGACACAGGCTCTGTTCTCTCGGCGGTCCACATTCCGGGTGTGGACAACTGGGAAGCAGACTTCCTCAGATGACAAGGAATAGATTCGGTAGAGTGGTCTCTCCATCCCGAAATTTTTCATCAAATCTGCCATCGCTAGGGGACCCCAGATGTGGACCTAATGGCATCCCACTTCAATGCCAAGGTCTCCAACTTCAAGGCCAGAACACACGATCCGCTGTCGCTCGGAGCAGACTCTCTGGTTCAGGACTGGACCCAGTTCCAGCCTCTGTACATTTTTCCACCTCTCCCCCTGTTATCCAGAGTGGTGAGGAGATCAAGCAAGATGGAGTTCCAACCATCTTAATCGCACCGGTCTGGCCTAGACGTACATGGTATGCCGACATCATACAACTTTCAGCAGATGCCCCCTGGCGTCTCCCCGACCGCCCGGAGCTTCTATCACAAGGCCCGTTCTACCACCAGAACTCAGGGGCTCTCAATTTGACAGTGTGGCCCTTGAGACCTGGGTTCTAACCCAGGCAGGGCTCTCGCCGGACGTCATTGGAACGATGACCAGGGCACGGAAGCCAGCCTCTGCCAAGATTTATTACCGTACCTGGAAAGATTTCTTTACCTGGTGTGAATCTCGTGGCCAGACCCCACTCCCTTATTCCCTACCCAAAGTACTTGGCTTTCTCGAATCGGGTCTGGAGGCCAGGCTGTCATTAGGCTCGCTTAAGAGCCAGGTGTCAGCCCTCTCAATGCTTTTTCAAAGGTGCATTGCTACCAAGCCGCAAGTAAGGACTTTCCTTCAGGGGGTTTCCCGATTGGTTCCCCCCTACAGACGACCACTAGAAACGTGGGACCTCAACCTGGTCCTGACAGCATTGCAGGAACCACCCTTCGAACCCCTTAAGGAGGTCCCGCTCCGCCTTCTCTCCCAGAAGGTGGTTTTCCTGGTGGCAATCACCTCGCTACGCAGGGTGTCTGAACTGACAGCACTCTCCTGCAGACGGCCCTTCATAGCCTTTCACCAGGACAAGGTAGTTCTTCGTACGGTCCCATCCTTCCTTCCGAAGGTTGTGTCCAACTTCCACCTCAATGAGGAAATTTCACTACCAACCCTTTGTCCGGTCCCAGTTCATAGAGTGGAGAAGGCTCTGCATACGCTTGACCTCGTCAGGGCATATATACGTGTCTAGGACTGCGTCTTTCCGGAAGTCTTATTCTCTTTTCCTCCTTCCGGAAGGCGGCCACAAGGGTCTGCCAGCTTCCAAAGCTACCCTTGCCAGGTGGATCAAATCCACCATACAAGAGGCCTACCGCCTTAAGAATTCTCCTCTTCCAGCCGGTATTACGGCACACTCTACACGGGCGGTAGGGGCCTCCTGGGCCATTCGGCACCAGGCTTCGGCACAACAAGTGTGTAAGGCGGCCACTTGGATTAGCCTACACACGTATACTAAACACTACAGGGTTCATACCCAGTCCTCAGCGGACGCGAGCCTGGGTAGATGTGTTCTGCAGTTGGTGGTGCCCTAAGTATAGGGGCCTGTCTGCACAATATTCGTCCATTGCTTCCCACCCAGGGACTGCTTTAGGACGTCCCATGGTCCTGTGTCCCCCCAATGAGGCGACAGAGTAAAGGAGATTTTTGTGTACTCACCGTAAAATCTTTCTCTTAGCCTCTAATTGGGGGACACAGCTCCCACCCTGTTGCTTTTTCCGGGCCGTTGTAACTGTTGAATTCTCATATTGTTTTCTTGAGCAAGCACATAGTTGCCTTCTTACAGGCATAATTATGTTATTCATGTTACGTTCCTCCTGCTTTTGCACAAAACTGGACAAGGCTGATGCCGTCCAGGGGTGTATACTGCAGAGGAGGAGCCACAGTTAATCTTTTTCAGATTATGCATAGTGTCGCCTCCTAGTGGACAGCAGCATAACACCCATGGTCCTGTGTCCCCCAATTAGAGGCTAGGAGAAAGATTTTACGGTGAGTACACAAAAATCTCCTTTTTAATGCATTTGAAACATATTTTGTGTGTTATAGGAGTTTAAAGAAGGCACTGGGGGCCAACATCTTGTTTTCACAGTAGCAGCACCACACTATCAGTGTCATAATATGGCACCCCATGGTCATAGGAGATAACAGACCACTGCTGACCCTATCTATTGTAATGGAGCAGTCACTGCTGTGAACTGGGCACGCCTTTGTGGGCTGCACAATTCACAGTAGTGGGAGTGTTCTGCTGGCATATTTATGGAGTTCTCAGATCTGCTAACTAAACATAAGCACTACTGCTTCCAACAGAACACATCCTAGATTGAGGGCTGACAATAGTAAAATGCAGGAGAAAAGAACTGGCAGAAGAGCAGAGACATCAAGGAGGAACAGTGTACCATTAACATTATGGGAGCAGGAGCTGTTAGCTGCTCTGCAGGAGCTGTGATTAATCCCTTCATAAGATAAGGAGCTGCAGGTCTGCAGTGAATGGCCAGACATTGTGGGGGGGGTGAGAGGATCATGTAATCTGGGTGAGAGAGACTGATGGGAGAGAGCGAGAAGACAGTAACTGCTGGTGATAGCAGATCACAGGGCAGTCACCCACTAAATGGTACTGCCCTGTGATACTACTCTTCATTCTGCCCCAGGGATACTAGACCACCCAAAAGGGTAGGGAAATGGTGATGTCAGCAGTTACTGCCCCAACTTTGCTGCTAACAGTAAAGCTGGTAAGTCTCACTATAGCTGCTTGAGGTCTAAAACAGAAAATGCTCCCCCTAGTGGTAAATATATATATTTGTAAGAAAATGTATAATATTTTTCATATAGAAATGTTTGCATACAGTGCAAACATTGCATTAATACATTTTAATTACTATTTTAAGCTTAATTTCAGGAAAAAAAACTACCGTATATACCCGAGTATAAGCCGACCCCCCCCTAATTTTGCCACAAAAAACTGGGAAAACTTATTGACTCGAGTATAAGCCTAGGGTGGAAAATGCTGCAGCTGCCGGTGAATTTCAAAAATAAAAATAGATGCTCCATACCGTTCATTATGGCCCTATAGATGCTCTATATAAAGTTGTGCCATATATAATGCTCTGCACCGTTCATTATGGCCCCATAGATGCTCCATATAAAGCTGTGCCATATATATTGCTCTGCACCGTTCATTATGGTCCCATAGATGCTCCACATAAAGCTGTGCCATATAGAATGCTCTGCACCGTTCATTATGGCTCCATAGATGCTCCATATAAATCTGTGCAATATATAATGCTGCTGCAATAAAAAAAAAAATGACATACTCACCTCTCTTGCTGCCCGCAGCTCCTCAGCGTCCCGTCTTGGCGTCTCTCCGCACTGACTGTTCAGGCAGAGGGTGGCGCGCACACTAGTACGTCATCGCGCCCTCTGACCTGAACAGTCAGCGCAAGAGGATGGGAGGACAAGCGGGGCCCGGCGTGTGGAACTTGGACATGTAACTATGAGTACATACTTACCTGCTCCCGGCGTCCGTGGCTCCTTATCCCGGACAGCTGGTCTCCGGGTGCCGCAGCCTCTTCCTCTGTCAGCGGTCACCATTACCGCTCATTAGAGAAATGAATATGCAGCTCCACCCCTATGGGAGTGGAGTCCATATTCATAACTTTAATGAGCGGTCCCACATGACCGCTGAACAGGGGAAGAGCTGTGGCACCGAAGACCGTGGGACGGGCAGGGGGAGCGCCGGGACTAGGTGAGTATGCGACAGTCCTCTCTCCCCCTCACCTGCCGACCCCACCGCCGATCATGACTCGAGTATAAGCCGAGAGGGGCACTTTCAGCCCAAAAATTTGGGCTGAAAATCTCGGCTTATACTTAAGTATATACGGTACAAGAAAACTGGTGGCACCTTCCCTTTATGTCTCCTCATCTCGGGATGCTTAGCATGTCAATCTCCGCAAGGAGAAACGATACTTCTTGGATCCCGGTCAGAAGCCTCTCACTCAGCCAAACCAGATCTCCGCTTTGCACTGACGAGGGGCAGTACCCCGAAACACAGGATAATAGCCAAACCAGAATCTCAATTTGCAGACACGAAGTCATGTGACAACGTTCGTTAAAGAGTTATTGACTTTTAAGATTGCTACTTGAAGAACGTGAAAACTACGTTATGTTTTAATTTCCCAAAATTGTTGCTTCAGCCTCAAATGTTTCATTTTCACATGTGTAACAGGAGAAAATGGACCACCCAATTTGTCATGCAAGCAACAAGTATGCTGATACCACGTATGTAGAGTAAAGCTTCGGTTCAGGCACACAGTACAGCTACAAAAGAAAAGTGCTGTTTTGGAAAGTGCACTCACCTTGTATAGTTTCCAGTAACCATGCTGCGTTTGTAGACCCCTTGTAATGCTAGAAGAGAAATAGCCCCCCACAAAAGAAAGCATTTTAGAAGCTACACCCCAAAAGGAATTCAGTCATTTTATAACATTAGGACGTGAAAATGAAAAATTACATGGTTTTGTTTTTCAAAAAAATGTTATTTTAACCCCAAATTTTTCATTTTAACACTTAATAATAAGAGAGAATAGACCCACACGTGTATAAAGCAATTTCTTCCAAATGCAGCAATAGCCAATATGTAGTCAGAAACTACTATTTGTGCACACGGCAAGGCTCGGAAGGGAAAAATTATTATTATTTATTTATATAGCACCATTAATTCCATGATGCTGTACATGAGAAAGGGGTTACATACAGGGTTATAGATATCATTTACAGTAAACAAGTTTACAGTTACAGACTGGTACAGTCTCCTTGCGGAAAAATCCCTATTTGAATTTCGGAGCACAAGTTTGGCAGTAGAGCCACTTACAGAGCCCCTAAGCTTCCAAAATGACAGAAGTCTTCAAAAAATGGCCCCATTTTGAAAATTACATTCAGGGAAATCATCGAGGAGTGTAGTAACTAATTTGACCCAGTTGGAATTTTCCCGAAATTAGTGAGCAATGGATGTTGCAGAGTAAAAATTGCAAATATGCCATTTTAGTACCCAATACATAGTGCCCGACTTGTGCACCTGGAGACATGTGCCGCATAGGTTGTTAAAAGGGTTGTCCAGCATCTAACAAGACAACTCATCTTAATTAAGACTGATGGGGATCTGACACTTGTGATCAGTGGTAACTGCTCTGGCAGAGGCTAGAACTAAGGCTAGGTCCACACTGCGCTTGTGGACACTGTTGCTTGCATTGACTCAGGAGGTATGCACCTATCAGTGTTCACAGTCAGGATGGATCCCGAAGCATCCGTCCACATACTGCATGTTATACATCTCTTTCCAGTGACCCCCTGTATAGGAAAGTGCAATCTACTGCGCTTTCAGTGTATGCTGGCCAGATGGAGACTGAAAGATGCCACTTTTAGCCTGTATCTGGTGGGTGATAGTCTATGGTCACGATGCAGAATGCTGTAGGCTATGTGCACGGACACATTGTGCACCTAGCCTAAACTACGGTATGTAAGGGCTATATACAGCACAACCGTACATTGGTGGCTGCTGCCTGAATTCTGCAGTACACTTCAATTAGAGATACAGTTCAGTACTCGTCTACTACGAAATGTGCGGGGCTGCTCTGTTCCACCCGTACGTCGCTTAGGTCTGTTGGCTGCTGGAGTAGTTTTGAGCTAACAGGTGTTATGCTGGTGTCTGACCCCTCCGATCTCCTATTGAATTTGTCAAGGTGAGAATATATTTTCTTCTATACCTTTGTACTTTTATATATCTTATACTGTGAAACAATAAGTTTTTCCTATCTGCTAGCTAATGCAAATGTAATTGTATCTAAAGATGGCTGCCAGTGTTCATTCTTCACTTCAGTTTAGAATCTGAAGGGTTAAGTTTCATTTCTCCTGAAAAGATAACTCTGGAATGTGAAGAAAGAAGTAACCACCGGGAGACGTTCTGACGAATCAGAGAGAGAGACTGAGCACTAGATGTATGCTGCTTAAACTCCGCCTAATGCATTCCTTTTTCCTAAACAATAGTACTGTGTATTCAAAAATAAAGTAGTTGCTGTAACTGCTCTGGACACAAGTGGATGCATGAGCATCAGCAAAGATTGAATAAGCTACGTGCTTGAATCATTTCTTTTCTCTATCCCCATGATGGCACCACGGAGAGAGGGGTCCGCCCCCAGGGACAGGAAACCTACAGGTGAAAAAGGGCGTACCTCTCTCCCACATCAGTTGGTTTCCTGTCCCTGACGGGGAACCTACAGCACGTACCTAAAGGATTCTTCGTGGGATTCCAGGGTGCTGGCCGGTCGGTTCCTGACAGGGGGCGCCCTGTCACGGCTGTGTCCAGTAGGTTTTCTCCCTCCTTTTCATCCGACCCTGAGGCACCACCACGGGGGTCGGCGGGCCCTACGGGTGAGTGTTGCAGGGGAAGGCAGTGAAGAGGTCCGAGCCTGCCTTCCCCAAGGAAAAAAAAAAAAAAGGGGGTGAGGAAAGAGGCAGGTGGCGGCGGTCACCGTTACAGCCTCTACACCGCTAATCGGTGCATGGGGGTAGCGGCGGCTACGCTACCATCACAGAGGTGCTGGAGCATAAGCGCCGCAGGTCACCGCTGAACCGCCGCCCAAACCGGAGGCATGGGCTCGGGCGGAACATTGAAACGCGCGCACAGGCGTCCCCACTAATATCCTCCCTATAGGACGCCTGTGCAGCGAACCTGAAGTGACGCGCGCGCATGCGCAGATGACCGCTTCTGCCGGCGGCAAGTTTAAAAAAACAGCGTTCTCAGCAGAGAAAACGTGGAAAACCCTCTCTTTTGGCAAACGCAGTGCGGAGCCACTATGAGCGGCAAAGAACCACAAGAGGCACAGGAATGTGCACAATCATCACCTGAGCAAGTACCGCGTCCGCGCTCACAACATCAGCGCAAGGGGAACGCTTCATCCCAACAACGCAGCAGCAGCGGACGATCAGGGTCTCAACGCAGCCGAGTCTCTGGAGGAAACACTCGGCCAGCGACAAAACCAGTGGATACAGTCCCGAGGCCAGAGACGGTATCTCTTAGCCGTAAAGGGTGAGTGATCCACGTGGAAGTGGTAACATAATACGAGATTATTTTTCTTTTCTCTCTTAGGGAAGGAAATGTACATCCAAATCAAAACACAAAGTGTGTGCGATATGTTCGGAAGAGCTATCTTCCTCATGGGAAAAGAAGCTATGCGGGCCCTGCATAGAAAAAACCATCCAGGAGGAATCTCCGGCGTTCGCGTCAGACCTAAAAACTCTTATAAAAAATCAAGTGGAAAATGCCCTCAAAAGCATTAAAATTCCGAGGGAAAAACATAGATCAGGTCATAAGTCTCCCGAGTCCAGTATAGACGAATCAGAAAATGAAACATCTGACTCTAATGATTCATCAACATCCGGAACCTCCTCACTATCATCAGAGGGGGGACGCAGTTGCTTCCCCATCGAGGAGACGGACACATTGATAAAGGCCATCAGAACAACTATGGGTCTGGTAGACGAACGCCCTAAAAGAACAGCACAGGACATAATGTTCAGCGGATTAGAACAAAAGAAAAGAAGAGTATTTCCAATAAATGAAAAAATTCATTCTTTGATCAAGAAAGAATGGAAGAAACCAGACAAAAAAGTACTCTTGACCCCCAAGAGAAAGTACCCGTTCGATGACCCAGCCTGCTCATCCTGGAGCAAGGCACCCAAACTGGATGTGGCCATAGCAAAGGCCTCTAAAAAGTTCGCCCTGCCCTTTGAGGACATGGGCACTCTGAAGGATCCAATGGACAAAAAGGCAGACACCTTCTTAAAAAACTCCTGGGAAGCGGCAGGAGGGGGCCTAAAGCCAGCCATCGCAGCCACATGCACGGCCCGTGCTCTGATGGTATGGCTTGAGCATTTGGATTCTCAACTAAAACAGAAAGTCCCAAGAGAGACATTACAAAAGTCAGTGTCCATGATGAAAGGAGCAGCAGCTTTTTTGGCGGACGCTTCGGTGGACTCGGCAAGATTGTCAGCCAGGTCGGCTTCCTTCTCAAACGCCGCAAGACGCGCCCTGTGGCTGAAGTGCTGGCCGGGGGATCTGCAGACAAAGACCAAGCTTTGTTCAATACCTTGCGAGGGTGAATTCCTGTTTGGGTCAACGCTGGACGACATCCTCGACAAAGTGGGAGATAAAAAGAAATCCTTTCCCGGGTTCCCCAACCAGTCATATAGGCGCTCCTTTCGGAACAGAAAGTTCATGCGCAGAAGACCTCCAAAAGGAAATAAAGACGGATGGGAAGACAGAAGAAACAAAAACAGGGGCTTCTTGTTCAACAAAACCCCCCCTCCAGATAATAAAAAATCCCAATGAAGGTACTTCCCGGGTCGGAGGGAGACTAGCGAAGTTTCTTCCAGCCTGGGAAAGAATTTCAAACAGCCCTTGGATTTTAGGCATTATACGAGAAGGCCTCAAATTCAAATTTTGTGTCCCTCCCGGCAACTCCTTCATGGTAACGCCTCAAAAACAGTCACTCGAACAGTCAGCTCTCCAGAAGGAAATTCTGAGCCTAATCCAGAAAGATGTATTGCAAGAAGTTCCATACCAGGAAAGAGGCACGGGGTTCTATTCTCCCCTCTTTCTCCAGAAAAAACCGGACGGATCGTACAGAACGATCATAAATCTCAAAAAACTAAACAGTTTCCTGGAGATACAACATTTCAAAATGGAAACAATAAAATCTTGCGTAAGAATACTCTTTCCTCGGTGTTTCATGACTGTTTTAGATTTACGAGACGCGTACTACCATGTGCCCATACACAGAGATTACCAAAAATATCTCAGATTGGCAGTGAATATCCAGGGGGAGATCAAACACTTCCAATTCCGAGCTCTCCCCTTCGGGATAGCTATCGCTCCTCGAGTATTCACGAAAATAATGTCAGAGGTAATGGCCCACATACGGGAACAGAACATCCTAATAGTTCCCTATCTAGACGACCTACTCGTGGTAGGGAACTCATTTCAACACTGCGAACAACAGTTGAATCTGGTCATTACTTCTCTGTCGAGTCTAGGGTGGCTGCTAAACATACCCAAGTCCAAAATGGTGCCATCTCGGGTACAGGAGTACTTGGGGATAGTCCTAGACTCGAACACGCAGACATGTTATCTTCCTCAGGAGAAGGTACAAAAAATGACACAAGCCGTATTACAGCTGACGGTATCCCCAGTGACCACTCCGAGGAGAGCAATGTCCCTCCTGGGCTCTATGACTGCCTGTATTCCGGCAGTTCAATGGGCACAACTTCATTCCCGGGATCTACAGTGGGAGACCTTAAATTTAGGCATATCTCTGCACGGAAATTTAGACGGGCGGTTAACTATTTCTCCAAATACAATACACTCCCTAGCATGGTGGGCAGACCCAGGGAATCTAGCCAAAGGGGTTCCTTGGGCGCTACCGACGGAAAAGATTCTAACAACAGATGCAAGCCCCTGGGGCTGGGGAGCACATATAGGCGATCAAGTGGCACAGGGAAGTTGGAACAAAAGTCAGGAGCCAGACTCTTCCAACATGAAAGAGCTACTAGCGGTAAAACTGGCCCTAACACACTTCCTATATCTCCTGCACGGTCATCACGTAAAAGTGTTTTCAGACAACCAAGTGGTTGTGGCATATCTAAACCACCAAGGGGGAACCAGGTGTCGAGCTCTGATGGAGGTAACCCAATCCATCTTCCACATAGCGGAACACAGTCTAAAGTCCTTGACAGCTCTCCACTTAAAAGGCTCCGAAAACCAAACTGCAGACTTCCTGAGCAGAACATGCTTAAAACAGGGAGAGTGGGAGCTAAGCCAATCGGTCTTCGATCAGATCGTGAATCTCTGGGGCTTACCAGTAATAGACCTATTCGCGAACAGTCAAAACCGCAAAGTAGAAACATTCTGCTCAATCGATCCCCGGGGGAACCCTGTAGCTCTAGACGCTTTGACAATTCCTTGGAACTATCACCTTGCCTACGCGTTCCCTCCAATGTCACTCATCCCCTTAGTGCTGAGGAAAATTCGGGAGGAGAGGTCTACAGTGATACTAATAGCGCCATTCTGGCCCCGCAGAATATGGTTTTCTTGGCTAAGAAAAATGTCCATATCAAGTCCATGGGTTCTACCAGACACCCCGAAACTTCTGTCCCAGGGCCCAGTGTTTCACCCCAATGTGAAAAATTTACACATGACAGCGTGGCTTTTGAAAGGAGGTTACTAAGGGACAAAGGGTTCTCTCCTAACTTGGTGTCCACTCTATTACAAAGTAGAAAACCCGTAACCACTAGAATATATGGCAAAGTGTGGAAAAAATTCATATCCGTATCAGGGGCAGACCCGTCCGGGGAAATTCCTATTGGGAAAGTCCTTGAGTTTTTACAGAAAGGCCTGGAAAGAGGTTTGGCTACAAGTACACTAAAAGTTCAGGTAGCAGCCTTAGCAGCTCTGTATAATCACGATCTGGCCAGAAATCGTTGGGTCATGCGATTTATTAAAGCCTCATCTAGGTCCAGACCCATTCCCCTCCACAACTCTCCCCCATGGGATCTAAACCTCGTACTAAACGCTCTAACCAAACCTCCCTTTGAGCCCCTGACAGAAGTCTCTTTAAAGATCCTGTCTCTGAAAACCACACTCCTAGTGGCCCTAACCTCAGCTCGCCGTGTCAGCGATATACAAGCGTTATCTTCATGCCCGCCCTTTACTCAGATACTTGATGACAGAGTCATTCTAAAAACTGACCCAGCTTATCTCCCTAAAATAGCGTCACAGTTTCACAGAACGCAAGAAATTTCCTTACCCTCCTTTTGTCCCAAACCTAAAAATGAGGGGGAAAAAACACTGCATACCCTAGACGTAAGAAGGTGTCTAGTTCGGTATCTATCAGCCACTAGGGAGTGCAGGAAGGATAGGGCTCTGTTTGTCTGCTTCCAGGGTCCACGCAAAGGACAAAAAGCGTCGAAAGCCACGTTAGCAAGATGGATAAGAGACGCCATCGCCCTATCCTACTCATCCTGTGGGACAGCCATCCCAGAGAACATAAAAGCTCATTCGACCAGAGCAGTGGCATCATCCTGGGCGGAGAGAGCTGGCGCTTCAATACAACAGATATGTAGAGCGGCCACTTGGTCTTCCCAGTCTACATTTTTTAAGCATTACCGCTTAGACTTGACTTCCTCTGATCCTACCTTTGGGCGAAGGGTTCTAGAGGCAGTGGTCCCTCCCTAATAGCTCTCTCTATTCAAATCTCTCCGTGGTGCCATCATGGGGATAGAGAAAATGGTAGTTACCTGCCGATAACGGTATTTCTCTGATCCCATGATGGCACCCGTATATTCCCTCCCTTCTCACACACAGGTGTGCACTGGATAATTACTAGTAATTAATTTTAGTCACGGTGCATCTATTAAGTTAAATAGGTTAAGTTTAATTTGCGTAAATATTGAGTTGCAGCTGAAGTTCTGTATAAGGCTCTGTAAACCAACTGATGTGGGAGAGAGGTACGCCCTTTTTCACCTGTAGGTTTCCTGTCCCTGGGGGCGGACCCCTCTCTCCGTGGTGCCATCATGGGATCAGAGAAATACCGTTATCGGCAGGTAACTACCATTTTCTCGGTACCATATGCCCAGCGCACACTTTAATTTGGAATGACTGGTGAATGAAGGTTATTATTGTCGTAACGACCCCTACAAATTATCAACTGTATTTTTATTGAAGTCTTATAATACAGGGTGGGCCATTTATATGGATACACCTAAACAAAATGGGAATGGTTGGAGATATCAACTTTCTGTTTGTGGCACATTAGTATATGGGAGAGTGGAAACTTTTCAAGAACTATCCAGTGGATAGATAATCAATTATTAGACGCAGAGAACCCCTTTATAAGGGTATAAAGGTATTCCCAACTCCAAGATCCTATCCAATATGTAGTAGGTGTAATAATAATATTCGCAAATACCTCCAATTATAAATGTAGTGTAGCTTTCCTGATTCGATATGTCTCTTTCCTCATGTGCAGGCACTGCAGGACCTTAGGTATCCATGGTTACGACCACTGATATAGTGACAGTGAGCTAGTCGCGAGTGGTCGTAACTAGGGTTGAGCGACTTTTGCTTTTTTAGGATCGAGTCGGGTCTCGTGAAACCCGACTGTCTCGAAAGTCGGATCGTGTGAAATCGGCCGATTATTGTGAAAAGTCGGGGGCCAACCGAAACACGAAACCCAGTGCAGGTCAATGCATCTCTCTCTCTCTCTCTCTCTCTCTCTCTCTCTCTCTCTCTCTCTCTCTCTCTCTCTCTCTCTCTCTCTCTCTCTCTCGGCAGTTTTACCCCCAGTGACGCCGCACAAAGCAAGCCGGAACCTATGTCATCACGCTGCCCACACTCCTTCATTGGCTGAAAAAATGGCGGGGAAAGCGTCATATGAAACGCGACTTTGGCGCGAAGATCGCCGACCGCATGGCCGATCCCACAGTCATGAAACCCGACTTTGCTGAAAGTCGGCGACTTTTGAAAATGTCCGATCCGTTTCGCTCAACCCTAGTCGTAACCATCGATACCCAAGGTCCTGCAATGCCTGCACATGAGGAAAGAAGCATAGCAAATCAAAAAAATTATACTACATTTATGATTGGAGGTATTTGCTAACATTATTATTACACCTACTACATATTGGAATAGGATATTGGAGATAGGAATACCCCTGTTAAGTGCATGTTCCCGTCTTGCAGCAGTGCCATACATGTTAACGTTATGTGTGGTTTGGGCTCGGTGTGGGGCTCAGAGGGGAGGGGGCTGTTAGGCATTCCAAGCTTGGATTTTACTGGATTAGTTTCTTTTCCAGCACCTCTTAACTACTAGGAACATGGACAGCCTCTACTTGTCTGTCTGTTGATGGGCGACAGATCTGAGAAGGGGCTTGTCTTTTGTGGGATGAGATGGAAGTTTTTATTGGTGCCATTTGGACTATATAACATTTTTTTATTTGCTTTTTATTCCAGTTTTTGAGAAACAGAATGCACAAATACACAGTGTTCCAAATTATTATGCAAATTGGATTTAAGTGTCATAAAGATTTAATTGTTTTGTTTTTCAAATAAACTCGTGGATGGTATTGTGTCTCAGGGCTCAATGGATCACTGAATTCAATCTTAAACACATGGGATAATTAGTTTTCCAGGTGATTCTAATTAAAGGAAAACTACTTAAAAATGATGTTCCACATTATTAAGCAGGTCACAGTTTCAAGTAACATGGGAAAGAAAAAGGATCTCTCTGCTGCCGAAAGGCATCAAATAGTGCAATGCCTTGGTGAAGGGATGAAAACATTAGAAATTTCCCGAAAACTTAAGCGTGATCATCGTACTGTTAAGAGATTTGTGGCTGTATCTGAGCACAGATGTGTTTGTGCTGATAAAGGCATAATGAGGAAGATTTCTGCCAGGCAAGTTCATCGGATTAAGTGAGCAGCTGCTAAAAAGCCATTACAAAGCAGCAAACAGATATTTGAAGCTGCTGGTGCCTCTGGAGTCCCTCAAACCTCAAGGTGTAGGCTCCTTCAAAGGCTTGCTGTGGTGCATAAACCTACTATTCGCCCATCCCTAAACAGTGTTCACAAGCAGAAATGGTTGCATTGGGCCCACACATACATGAAGACTAATTTCCAAACAGTCTTGTTTACTGATAAGTGTTGAGCAACCCTGGATGGTCCAAATGGATGGAGTAGTGGATGGTTGGTGGATGGCCACCATGTCCCAACAAGACTGCAACGTCAGCAAGGAGGTGGAGGAGTCATGTTTTGGGCTGGAATCATGGAGAAACAGCTGGTGGGGCCCTTTAAAGGGCCACTGTCACCCCCCCTCCAGCCATTATAAACTAAAAGAGCCACCTTGTGCAGCAGTAATGCTGCATTCTAACAAGGTGGCTCTTTTAGTTTTAGGTTCAAGCATACCCCAAATAAAACGTTTTTATACTTAGCCACAATTCCTGTCTCTAGCCAGGTAGGCGGGTCCTCACTGCCCAGCTTGGCCAGCTCCTCTGCCGTCACTCACATCTTCCTGCGCTTTCGGCGCCGCCCCCTCAGCGCTGTTATCATTTCAAAACCGGCGCCTGCGCTGTGTACAGGTGTCCTGCGCAGACGCAGTAAGCTCTGGCCGTCTGATGTAATGGCTGATACCAGAGAACAAAAGACATCCACAGAACACCAGGATGGATCTGCTGCACAGCAAATAGCTGTAGGACCTGTGATGACATCACTGCCATGTGATTGCCCTAATTGTGGCTAAGTATAAAAACGTTTTATTTGGGGTATGCTTGAACCTAAAACTAAAAGAGCCACCTTGTTAGAATGCACATTACTGCTGCACAAGGTGGCTCTTTTAGTTTATAACGGCTGGAGGGGGGTGACAGTGGCCCTTTAAGGTTCCTGAAGGTGTGAAAATGTCCTCTGCAAAGTATATAGAGTTTCTGACTGACAACTTTCCTCCATGGTATACAAAGCAGAAACATGCCTTCAGGAACAAAATCATCTTCATGCTGACAATGCCCCATCTCATGCTGCAAAGAAAACCTCTGAGTCATTGGCTGCTATGTGTATAAAAGGAGATAAACTCATGGTGTGGCCACCATCTTCCCCTGACCTCAACCCTATAGAGAACCTTTGGAGTATCATTAAGCAAAAGATCTATGAGGGTGGGAGGCAGTTCACACCAAAACAGCAGCTCTGGGAGGCGATTCTGACTTCATGCAAAGAAATACAAGCAGAAACTCTCCAAAAACTCACAAGTTCAATGGATGCAAGAATTGTGAAGGTGATATCAATGAAGGGCTCCTATGTTAACATGTAACTTGGCCTGTTAGGATGTTTTGGAGTTAAATAGCTTTTTTGTTCAGTGAATGTGACCTCCTAATGCTGCAAATTCCACAAATGAACATTTTCAGTTCTTTAAAACATATCAAATGTTTAGAAATACTACTGTGCCTAATAATTTTGAACAGTGCATTTTGAGTTTTTATTCATTTTGGAGATTATACTGTTATCATTGGGAGGTTTCTTCAATAAAATTCGATGTATAATCTAACGGGTGATGACTTTTATTAGACTGACTGTCATTTGCACCGACCATTTAGGAAAATCCGAGAAAAATGTCATTTGCATAATAATTTGGAACATAGTGTAAACAGCAATTCGGGAAATTGTCTTTGATTTATTTATTTTTTTACGCCATTTTACAATGTTCACCATGCATTAAACGTGACTACATGACTTTATTATTCTGGTTAGTACAGCTACGTCAACACCAGGGTTATTCAGTATTTTTATAGTTTGCTATAGTTTTGCATGCTTAAAAAACATTGATTTGCAGAAAAAAGTATTTTATTGCATTGCCATATTCTGCGAGCTATAATTTTTTTTTCAATTTTTCTGCTGAATGAGGCATGTGGGGGCTTGTTTTCTGCGGGATGAGTTGACGCTTTTATTCGTTGCATTTTAGACTATACAACATTTTTGATCACTTTTGATTTTGGGGTGGCAGCATGAACAAAATCCCGAAATTCATATATTTCTCCCCCATTCACCGTGCTGTAAAAGTGATCTTTATTCTTTGGGTCTGCACTGCAGGGTATTGGATCTTTGGATCTGTCAATCATACACAGGAGGCATGTCAAGTCCTGCTCTTGGAAGGACCTGACAGATCGCTGTACTTGGTGACCCTGCTTCCATTATTTGGCTTGAGCTCACCTTCGAGACAATCAGCATGACACAATCACGTTGTCCTGATTGGAGCAAAGAGGGAGCTCCCTCTATAAGCAGATCAATGCCGCTGTCGCTATTGACAGCCGCATCAGAGAGGTTAAACTCCGGATCACGGCTGTTACTGCGGAGTGTCAGCAATCGCCGCGCTATACATTTACAGTGGTTTGCGGGAAAGCATTTTGCGCTGCGCCGTACATGTACGTCGGGAACATGTTAAAGGAGTTGTTCAACCTGGAATCATTTAGAAAGCTTTTAGATGAATTTCTATTCAAGTTTCTTAATTTTGCAGAACTTTGCTACTCACTCAAATTTCATGCAGCAAAATGTGCCTGAAGGGGCCTTCCAGACTGAAAAGTCTACGTTCGCTCCATGTACTTGCCAAATCTGTTGATAAGTGACTGACACTGTAGTTGGCACATGACTGCATGTATGTAATTTACACCTTTGTGGTCATGTGACTGTATGATTGCAACTACAGGGGAATCGTGTGAGTGTGCACATTACACACTGCCAGGATTTGGCAGTCTGCAGTCCATGGAGTGGCTGGCAACTTTTCAGCTTGGAACAAGCCCTTTAGGCCATGTTCACACTTTGCGGGTTTTACCGCGGATCCGTAGCGTTTTTGCAGCTGCGGGTCCGCAGCAGTTTCCATTGCGTTTACATTTACATGTAAACTTTATGGAAACCGCAATCCGCTGTGCACATGCTGCGGGAAAAACCGCGCAGAAACGCAGCGGTTTACATTCCGCAGCATGTCACTTCTTTGTGCAGAATCGCTGCGATTCTGCACACATAGGAATGCATTGATCCGCTTACTTCCCGCATGGGGCTGTGCCCACGATGCGGGAAGTAAGCGGATAATGTGCATATGGTACCCGGGGTGGAGGAGAGGAGACTCTCCTCCAGGCCCTGGGAACCATATTAGTGTAAAAAAAAAAAAAAAGAATTAAAATAATAAATAATGATATACTCACCTCTCAGCGCTGCACGCAGCCGTCTGGTCTCAGTTGCTGTGCGAGCAGGGCCTGAGATGACGTCGTGGTCACATGACCGTGACGTCACGAAGGTCCTTCTTGCTCAGCATCTTTGGAACCGGACCGCCGCGTGCAGCGCCGAGGAGATCGAGACGTCAGAGGGTGAGTATAAACCATGTTTTATTATTTTTACCATTACTATTGATGCTGCATATTGCTGCATATGCAGCATCAATAGTATAGGAGTAAAACCTGCAGCGGAAACCGCAAAACAAACCTCGATAAATCTGCATGGATAACCGCAGCGGTTTTGCCCTGCAGATTTATCAATTCCGCTACGGGAGAACCCGCAGAGGACGCCGCAAAGTGTGCACATAGCCTTAAACCTTATCATTTACCTTATACCAATCTGTTTGTAGAACAAGTCATCAGCTGATGAATCGGAGCCAGAGCCCAAGAAATTTGATGGAACTGGATATGATAAGGATCTGGTGGAAGCTTTGGAAAGAGATATAATTTCCCAGAACCCCAATGTTCGATGGTGAGTGTAACGATGGCCTTGCACATCGGACAAGATTGCTGGTTAGTCGTTCTGAGAAAAGGATGAAAGATCTCTACAAAGAGAGTTGTTTTTTTTTATATACAACATTTTTCGCTTGTAAGAATTCTTCCAGAAAGGTTTTTCATATGACTATCATTTGTGGAAATCCTTTGCTAGGTGAAGAGAATGGGGCATCAGACTGTGCTGCTCTCCTGTCAGGATAATGTACCAGAGAAGTCCAAGTAGATGTAATAGAAAATAGACTTTATTTCTACGCGTTTCGTGGTGATCACACCACTTCCTCAGGACAGTCTATACACATACACATATAGGGTCTTGTATTTATAGCAAAAGAAGGCACATGGAGACGCCTTCTTTCAAAAAAACACCACACCCAGTGGGCGGGGAATCCGACTTAAACACATATTCAAACACCTATGTACATCATGAAACACACAAAACAATCATGAAATATAATTGAGTATAGAACTTAAAACCATTGCTCATACATGTTAAAATCTAAATACAAAAAAACACATTAAAAAGAGTAGTAAAGCAAACGAATACCTTTTGCAAGCTGGGGGAGTGCTAGAACCTACGGTGTTAAAACATTTATTCTTTGTCAGGACCCTGCTACTGATGTTTTGAACCATTGAGCCATGGGTGGATTTGATTGGATTGTTTTGTTTGGTGGTAGTTTCACAAAAGTCTGTGAAATCAGAGATAACAGTGGAAAACAAAAAGAAAAAGAAAAAAAAAAAATCCTTCTTACTATCTCTCACGAATATTCCCTTTTTCTCGGATAAGACCCTATTTGCGCTCTATATTCCTTCTAGCTACCCTATCATTTGTGGAAAACATTTTAAAACATTGGAGATGATTGAAAATGTCCATTTTCTACATCTTTCTTATAATATGCATAGGCAGGTTTAATTGCTCTGTAAAGTAAGAGCTAGGGTTCGAATATTACATGCTCCTTGTACGTGACCACAGTGCGCCTCAGGGTTAACCTAACTTGGAAAAGTTGCATATATGTTTGTCATACACAGGGATGACATTGCAGACTTGGAAGAAGCCAAAAAATTGTTGAAAGAAGCTGTAGTTCTACCAATGTGGATGCCAGAATTTTTTAAGGGAATAAGGCGGCCATGGAAGGTAAAGATCAAATAGAACTCATTCAGAATACAATTTATTAGTTATTTCATAGATATAATGAACACCGTGTAATTGTCAGCAGCCGGTCTGTATCTAGCTTCTCCTTTTCCCCTCACCGTAGACCTGTACGAGCAGCAGCTATCCTCTCATCCAGCCTGAGCTGAAAATCTGCATTCACTGGAGACATATGTTACCTATGAACTGAGAGTGGATGATCATTCCAGGAGGAGACCAAAGCATTTTTGACATATAATGCATTGTAGTCCAGTCAAAATACGAAAAAAAACAAAAAACTTTACCCTGAACAAATTCTAAGAAAGTGTTTTATTGCCTTTCTTGGTAGTATTACATGTAGGGAAAATCATACTAAAAGTTTACCAAGATAGGGTTACCACAAAGGGTCCAAATGTGACGTCAAAGAATATGGCCGCCAAAGCTGTAAAATGTTAAATGCGACTCGCCTTTCAGTGTCTATCATATTTCTTTTACAATTACTACTATTATATTTATTATTTAATGATTTATTTATCTTCTTTTACAGAGCTGAGAATGATGGAAAGTCAAACTTGCCCCTTATGCAGCCATGAAGTAGAAGATGATGGAGAAAGAGTGGTGATTGGTGCGAAAGGAGCTGAAGGGATCAATAAAGCCAGTTTAGAGAAGGGCTTTAGCACTGGTAGCTGCTGGAGCAGTGGTGCACAAGAGATGTCGTATGAACTACATAAACAAGAAGCAAATAGACTTGCATAAGAAAGCTACTTCCGTTCATTGTTCACCTGCCAAGAGAGGTACACGGGTGTCTACTGGATCCTATGATAGCACGACGCAGTGTTTGTTCTGTGGACATGAAGTGGTGAAGACAAGATCTAGTAGTGATTTCGATGACTATAGCTTTGTTAAAATGGATGGATTTGTAAGGTCCATCATGTTACATTGCAAACAGCGTAATGATAACTGGGCAATCACCATTCAAGGGAGAATCGCTTACTTTGGGAAGGACTTACATGCTGAAGACTGTCTGTATCATCGTTTATGTGACATTAACTTTTGGACAAATTACGGAATTCCTATGCGTCATGGTGGTGGATCTACTACAAAAAAACCACGGAAGGTAGGGAGGCCGATGAACATGGACCAAGAGCAAGCGTTCTTGAGAATGTGTGCATTTCTCGAGGACAACAATGAAGGGCAACTGACTGTCACAGATCTTGCAAAGAAAATGATGGAGTATCTTGCAGAAGGAGACAGTGCTGCCTATAGTAATAAATGGCTGAGGTATAGGCTGGAGGAGAGGTATGGTGATTCGCTATTCATAGCAGAGTGTGAAGGGTTGCCTAACATTGTAACGTTCCGTGAAAAGACCAGAATAATCCTGAGGGACTATTTCCGTAGTCAGGAAACGGATGAAGACGCACAGAAGAGAGCCATCATAGAGACTGCTGCCAAACTAATCAAGAGCGATATCAAGTCTAAGATCCCATCTTCAACCGATGAATATCCGAAGACTTCTTCACTTGAATGTCAGTCTGCCTTAGATTATCGCCCCCTGAGTTTGCTTTGCTTGCTTGAAACCCTCTTCATTGGAAAGGACATTCACAGGAAGGTCGCAAGCATTGGACAATCAGTTGTTCAGGCTGTACGTCCCAGGGCTGTAGTAACTCCATTGCAGCTTGGGTTAGAAGTCCAGCTCCATCATCATTTCAGGTCTCGATTTCTTGTAGACAGTCTCTCAGCCATGGGATATTGCTCATCATATTCGGAAGTTCAGCGATTCAAGGAAAACGCTGCCGCTTCTCTTGGCCAGGATGTACTCGGTGGTACCATAGACAGACTGGATACGGCACTGCTGTTCGCTGCGGACAACGTCGATCATAATATCATCACGTTAGATGGGAAGGGGACTTTCCACGGCATTGGGATGGTAGCTACTGTGACTCCAGGAAGGAAGGTCAGTTGCACTGTTCTCAGACGGAAGACTGCGGACTTGGAGATAGTTGAACAAAGCAGAGTTGATGTAAGGGAATACTGTTTCGCAAAACACACTCTCTGAAACATAAAATTCAAGCCCTTGCCATTTCTCAACACCATTGACCATCGTGTCGATGTATTGTGGGAGATGTCTTTACGCTTCAAACAGCCTGCACTGAGCTGGAATGGAATGTTGCACATGTAACATAAAGACTGTGATCATCCGGGGTCGTCTTCGGTAATCTTCCTGCCCGTCATTGACATGTATTCCGGAGACAAGTCATGCATCTTCTCTACTCTTGAGTATCTGTGCAACCTTGCTGATAAACACCGATCCGCTGCAGTTGTTACATTCGATCAGCCACTCTACTGGAAAGCGTCAGAAATCAAACACGAGGTGCCTGAAGACAGCCCGGTTCGAGATGTTGTCCTGATGCTCGGGAGCTTCCACACATTGATGAATCTTTGGGTGCCATAGGAACGTTGATGGATGGGAGTGGAATCAAAGAGATCTTGGGAACAATTTACGGTGACAATGCTGTGCAACACATCATGACTGGAAAGGCAGTTCAGCGTGCAGTTCGTGGCCATTTTCTACTTGATCAGTGTCTTACTCAGCAAGTTGCAGACAAAGTACTTTGCGACCATCCTGGTTTTGCAGACCTGTTGCAAGAACTTGAGCAGTTGTGTGCTCGGACACTGACAGTGGAGAGTGACTTGAATTCGGTCATCACTTCTACCTGCCTTAGTGAAATTGTCCACCTCATATCCACCAAAAGAAACGGATTATCCGCTCACTCTCGCACCAGTAAACTATGGCTGAATTACCAACAGATAGTTGGAATTGCAAGGGAGCTTATCGAGGCCGATCGTACAGGATCCTGGCTGATGCACCTTCATGCTGTAGCCGAATGTTTGCCCATTCTTGCAGCTGCTGGGCATGGGAACTATGTGAAAACCGCCTACCTTTACCTCCAGTCTATGACCACTCTGGAAGATGATATGCCATCAGTTTTCCATAGATTTATGAATGGCTTGCATGTTGTAAGACAGACTGATCAGTACTGGGCAGACCTGGGTTGCGACCTAGTCTTCGAGCAAGCTCTGATACGCTCCCTAAAAACTGCAGGAGGACTCGCCAGAGGAAGTGGAATGTCCGAACATCAGAGGGCCTTGTGGACTCTGTCTGTGCCAGTGTCCTCTTCCTACAGTGATGCAATGCGGGGTTTCACTCGCCAGAGCTTTGTCACCAGTGAACAATACAAGGAGGCAAGAACGTCAAGGACGAGAAGAGATCGTGAAGACCTGGAGAAAATTGCAGATGAACTCAAGACCTTTTCACCTTTCTCTGATGAAGTGTCTCTTCACAACATTATCACCGGTGTCAATGCAAATATGGATGTGAATGTCCATAACCTGTTCACCATTGGCAGAGAAATAGTGGCAACAATGGAGGGTCAATCACTGTGTTCATTTAAGTACAAGCGGTCAATGAAAGCCAAGACCCTGGCATCCAGTGAGGCTATTGACGTTGCTAAGGACAAAACAATAGACCCCGCTCTTTCGTTCCAAAGGTTTCTTGTGGTGTCTCAAACTGCTGATCTTTCCCTTGATGAGGTGATGGCCTATGAACTTTCACCATACCCACCATCCCTCTTTGAGGCAAAACATCTCTTACGCAAACCAAACAAAGCACAACTGATGGCTGCAATAAAAGAACAGAGTTCAGATGACGCAGTACTCAAGGATGTACCAGAAGTGGAACATTTATGTTCTTGACGGAGGATCTCTTCTCCATCGACTGAAGTGGTCAGAAGGAAAGACATATTGTTCAATCGCTCAAGACTATGCATCTTTCACACTAAAGCACTATGGAAAGGTTGCGATAGTATTTGATGGTTACATTGGAGGACCAAACACTAAGGACATTACCCATCAGCGACCGCGCAAAAAACGAACAAGTAACAAAGTGAACATTGCTGAAGGAACGAAATTTGTCGGGAAAAAGGAGGACTTCCTTTCAAATGTGGAGAACAAACAGTCTCTTATCAATCTCTTTTCACAGCGCATGAATGACAGGTTGCCATGTAATACAATCAGAGGGGGATGCAGATGTGGAGATTGTTAAGGCAGCAGTGTCAATATCATCCAACAAAAGTACTAGTCTCATTGGCGAAGATACAGATCTTTTGGTGTTGTTACTTCATCACGTGTCAACCAGCGATGGCAACAAGCTTTATTTCTACTCGGATAAAGGGAGTCCTGCAACAGTATACGACATTAAGGTTATGAAGAAGTTCCTGGGAAACCATGTCTGCAGCAGTCTTCTGTTCCTTCATGCATTCACGGGTTGCGATACCACTTCCGCGGTTTTTGGAATCAGAAAAAAAACTCTGTCTACACAAGGTTTTGAAGGGAGACTCGGTCTTAAATAGCTGTGCTAAAATCTTTTCCACACCTAACAAAAACAGAGCTGAGATTGAAGACGCTGGGTGTAAAGTGATGGTGGCATTGTTCGGGGGCAAACCTGGAGACAATCTGTCTGCAATGAGGTATTCTAATCTCTGCAAAAAAGTTGGTTCAGCCAAAATCTTTTACACCTGAACGACTGCCACCGACCTCCTGCAACAAAGTATCATGCCCTTCGGAGTTACCTCCAAGTGATGCTTTGTATGGACAATGGTGAGGCCATAGACACTACTGAATGGGGATGGGAATTGCAGAACAACAGTCTAGTTCCAGTGATGATGGATACTTCACCTGCACCAGAAACACTTCTGAAAATAATTCACTGCAATTGTTCTCGTGGTTGTAGTACACTTCGGTGCACTTGCAAAAGACACGGACTTACCTGTTCACGGGTATGCGGACCATGTAAAGAAGGGCATTGTGACAATGAGTGAGGAAGCAGTGTCTGATGACGATAAATAGTGACTATTGACCTGACACACTTATTCAGTGATGAAGTAGGTCTTAAAATGCACTGTGTATTAATTCTATAGTTTCTAGAAATGTACATATGTCATGACGTCATTGACGTCATGACCTCGCCTGTCCATGTAGTTAGTATAAAACTTTGTATAAAAATTTGTTATATGAAAATATATAGTATACAAAATCCAAACTCTTCTGTAACCTAAAGCTACAGCTTTGAAATAGGGAAATATTCATTATTTTTAGTGCAATGGCTGTCATCGTCTTAAGACGTCATAGTTAGGAC
Source organism: Ranitomeya variabilis (assembly GCF_051348905.1). Lineage (NCBI taxonomy): Eukaryota > Metazoa > Chordata > Amphibia > Anura > Dendrobatidae > Ranitomeya > Ranitomeya variabilis. Next base: position 645,617,685 of record NC_135233.1, on the reverse strand, counting down.
CTTTGTGGTGATCAATTTTTGGAAAACTTTTAATATGTTGTTCCCCACATATAATAGTAATAAAAAAAAATCATAAAACGCTTTCTTGGAATTTGTTCCGGGTCAAACCGTATTTTGACTGGACTATTGCTTCACAGGGGTGCGGAGTCAGTGTCCATTTCGGTGGAGTTGGTATAAAATGGACAGACTCTGACTCCTAAGATATATTTTATAAATTGGGTACAGAAGTTCAGTGCAGGATGTGCTGTAAATGTTTTCATAAGAATTTGGGAAAGTTCTGAAATGTCCTATAAATGTCTGTTCTGTTCCTGATCTAAGGAGCTAGGCTTTTGGTTGAGATGAATCTGTGCTGCACTTTATGTAGGTTAATGTGATGATTAGACTTTAACCACTTACCGATCTCCACCGTACATGTACAGCACCAGTCTGTAGCGGGTGTATGGAGCGGATTCATGGGGTGTGCTCACCCCAACCTGTTAAAGGCCGCTTGCAATCTCTGACATCGGCATTAAAGACACACTGGCAGGGGCCCCACATCATTCTAAGTACCCATCGGCGCACACGCGACGTGCTCACGAGGTACTGATGGGTCGCCTGTGGCCTGGCTTCAAAGGAGACTGTGATTTTTACTATATACAGCAATAATATGGCAAATCGCCCCTCTTTTTCCCCCTTTAAAAATAAAGATAATAAAAAAATACAGATGTGGTATTGCCACGTTCAGAAAAGACCAACCTTTCAAAACATAAAAATAATCCAATCGGTAAACAACCTAAACGTAGACAAACTCGAGAATGCCATAAATCCTTTTTTCTAGTCCCTGTAATACCACAAAAAGTTTTATAACAAGATGAAAATGTCATATCTATCCCAAAGTGGTATAAATAAAAACGTCTCGCATCGCAAATAATAATTGTTAAATATGCTTATTTCGCACATTTATTTAATCAGGACTCTTTACCAGATGCGATACTCTTAAAGAAAAAATGTCATGGTATTTTCATAAAAAATGTAGTGGTTTATTGGATTGTCCACAAAAAAAACACATTGCACCTAAACATAAAATAGGTGAAGTAGTTACAAAGAGATTATCCATTTGTCCATCTTTCCTGAGATTCTGAATAGTAAATGGTGTCTGTTGTAGTCATGGAGTATGGTAGAAGTCTTCATAAGCACAGCTACCAGCTGTTCATTTCTTCTGTGTGAAGTATGTAGTCCATAGAGAATGAAGGACAGAAGGCCCAAGATAGTAGCCCCCACGTGACCCCCCCACTTCCTCAGAGACGTGATTATATATATGTCCCATAGAGCACGTGTTCTCTCTATATGGTGTTAACTTACTCTTAGCTAAATATACCGAAATAGCTTTTGTAATGTCAGCGAGAGACAATCTGCTCAGTACAGAATTGAGAATAAGAATAAGTAAAAAGTTAATAATTAATATTTAACAATAATGAAATTAAAACATTATGGGTTTTGGAAAATGGCGACACAACCCCAAAAAATATATTTTTTCAAACTTTTGATCCCCCCCCCCCACTAAAATAATAAACTGGACATGTTTATTATTGCCATAATTGAACTGATGCGGCAAATCATTACAAGGTTATTTTTACCACACAAAATACTCCGTAAACAATTTCCAAAAAACAATGTTAGAATTGCGTTTTTTTCACAGTTTCACCGCACTTTTAATTTTCCATTTTCCTGTACATAATGTGATAAAATGAATGGCGTCATTCAAAAGTACAACTCGTCCTACAAAAAATAAGCCCTCGTATATCTGTGGATGGAAAAATAAAAAAGTTAAAGGGAATCTGTTAGCAGGTTTTTCCTGTGTAATCTGAGGACAGCAGGAGATAGAGGCTAAAACACAGAATTCAGGGATGTCACTTGTCAATGTGCGTGCTATTATTTACAAACTGTGAAGAATTCCTCCTTCCTTTGGGATAGGCAGCTCACTGTCTATGGACTTTGTACAGGGAGAATCTGGTGTGGGCGAGGTTAGCTTTCTCAGCCGGCTTCATGCTAAATCTAAAAGCTTGGATTGTATCCGAACCAATGCTCACAATAAACTAAGTGATACATCATTGGATTCAGCTTCTATTTTCCTACATCAGGCTGCTCTCAGATGAGGTAGCAAAAACCTACAGACAGATTCGCTTTAAGGGTCTGGGAAGAAGGGAAGGAAAAACAAAAGCGTAAAAATGAAATTGGCCCCATTGGGAAGGGTGTTAAATGATGGGTTTTTTTTATATAGGGGTAGATTTCCGAAAACATCCCTTACTGCTCGTTTTGAAGAAACGTACTTTTAATATACCGACATTTTTGTAAAAGGCTCTTTCAAATGCTGAGACTTAAATTATGTCCAGAGGTGTGTCATCATTGATCCATATTGTTTTGTAATCTCTCAGTGGATGTTGGAGAGAAGGCAAGCTACTACTCTAACTGGATTTGTCAGAATCTATCCTGATACCCACTAACTATACATGTGGCTGAATTGTATTTTGAGAGGGAAGACTAAAAAAAGCAGTGGCAGATGTGTTACACTATCTCTGACTTATGATCAATGTTTCTAGAGAAATGTGTGCTTTTGTTGCATGTAAATGAGCTGGTTAAGACAATTTACACTTACTGGCATGACAATCTTCTTGAAGAGCTTATATTAAATGACTGGAGTTTCCAATGTGAAACCTGTAATAACTGACCCTTGACTCTCATAGGGGGATACGTTTCACCTTCTTGAGAGTGATAGGCCAGACTTATAGGCCAAGGGCCTGCCAAGGGGCAGAGGCAGTACAGCAGAGCTGACAGCACTGCAAATATGTTTGCAATGAGACGAGGTTTAACACTGCTGTAATACATTGGTTATAACTAGTGATGAGCGAGTGTACTCATTGCTCGGGTGACCTCCGAGTATTTAAGACTGCTCAGAGATTTAGTTTTCATCGCCTCAGCTGAAAGATTTACAGCTATTAGCCAGCTTGATTACATGTGGGGATTCCCTAGCAACCAGGCAACCCCCACATGTACTCAGGCTGGGTAGTAGCTGTAAATCATGCAGCTGCGGCAACAAAAACTAAATCTCCGAGCACTAAAAAATACTCGGAGGTCACCCGAGCAACGAGTACACTCGCTCATCACTAGTTATAATCAGTCGTAGCTCCACAGCAGTGTTCTACTGGTTACTGCATTTTCTAAAATATGTACACATGAAACTTTTCTTTTCTTCTCTAAAGGGTGTTTTAATGGTTGGACCACCGGGAACAGGGAAGACTCTATTAGCCAAAGCTGTTGCAACAGAATGCAAGACTACATTTTTCAACGTTTCATCCTCTACACTTACATCCAAATACAGAGGAGAATCGGAGAAGCTTGTCCGTCTTTTGTTTGAAATGGTAACCCTTAATTTTGATGATACAAGAATGCATTATGTTCATTTAAACTGGCTGTGACTGTTGTGTAAAACCCCCCCCAAATTGTTGTTAATGCTGTATGTCGTAAGTGTAAACACAATTTATCCTACACTATCTCACTCACTTCATGATATGATAAGGAGACCAAATTTATGTGGGAGCTAGATCTATATAAGAAAGTTTAATAATACACTTTTAAACTTCTTTTTTTTCTTTAATTTTAAGGTGACTGTTAAGGGTTAAGAAATGTACACAGAGGTGGTCCTTTAGTGCAGTTGCTGTTCCTTTTTGCTGAACACCTATTAAACTTTTTGCTTTAGGCACGTTTCTATGCCCCGACAACTATATTTATTGATGAAATTGACTCCATATGCAGCCGACGGGGTACCTCTGAAGAGCACGAAGCCAGCAGAAGAGTAAAAGCAGAGCTCTTAGTTCAGATGGATGGTAACTATTGCTGTTTACTGGATTTAAGAAACTTAAAGTTGGTTTTACCATTTTTATTAAATTAAAGGGAACCTGTCACCAGGTTTGGCTGATACGAGTTACGGCCACCACCTTTCAGGGCTTATCTACAGCATTCTATAATGCCGTGTATCTGCCCCAACCCGACCTGCAAGAGACGAAACATAACTTTTATGATGCTCACCTGCAGGGCGGTCCGGTCCGATGGTGTCACTCTTCTTGGTCCGGTGCCTCCCATCTTCTTGCAATGCCATCCTCCTCCTTGGTTCGTGTGATGACTCGTCCCTGCAGCATCCACATAGTCTTCTCGGCATCGTGCTCCTGCGCAGGCGTACTTATCTGCCCTGTTGAGGGCAGAGCAAAATCCTGCAGTGCGCAGGCGCCGGGCTTCTCTGAACTTTTCCGGCACTTGCGCACTGCAGTACTTCACGTTATCCACACGAACCAAGGAGGAGGACGGCATTGCAAGAAGATGGGAGGCGCCGGACCAAGAAGAGTGACACCCCTCGGACCGGACCGCCCTGCAGGTGAGTATAATAATTTATTTTTCTTCTCTTACAGGTCAGATCGGGTGCAGATATACAGCATTATAGAATGCTGTATATAAGCCCTGAAAGGCGGTGACCGCAACTTGTATCGGCCAAACCTGGTGACAGGTTCCCTTTAATCAAGGTCTAAAAAAAACCTGCATATTTTGATGATATAGATATAGATATATATATATATATATATATATATATATATATATATATATATATACCGTATTTTTCGCTTTGTAAGACGCTCCGGATTATAAGACGCACCCCAAATTTTGAGGAGAAAAATAGGAAAAAACTTTTTTTAATAAATTGAGGGGGCTTCTTATAATCCATGCGTCTTATTGCTTACCAGGGGTTGTGGCTGCGGTGGATCAGGGTCCCAGGGTCGTTGCTGGAGGCAGGAGTGGAGCATTGCTGCAGGCTGGGATGATGGGGTCTGCAGGGGGGCTCTGGTGCTGCAGGGGGCTCTGGTGCTGCAGGGGGCTCTGGTGCTGCAGGGGGCTCTGGTGCTGCAGGGGGCTCTGGTGCTGCAGGGGGCTCTGGTGCTGCAGGGGGCTCTGGTGCTGCAGGGGGCTCTGGTGCTGCAGGGGGCTCTGGTGCTGCAGGGGGCTGTGGTGCTGCAGGGGGCTGTGGTGCTGCAGGGGGCTGTGGTGCTGCAGGGGGCTGTGGTGCTGCAGGGGGCTCTGGTGCTGCAGGGGGCTCTGGTGCTGCAGGGGGCTCTGGTGCTGCAGGGCTGTCTCCAGGGCTGTCTCCGGTGCTGCGGGGGGCTCTGGCAACATTTTGTGAAAGACCAGAGCCCCCAGCAGTTCGTCCATGCGTTCCTGTATGACTGACTTCGGGAAAATGGCCGCCGGAATCTCGAGAGATGAGATCTCAGTGCTGAAATCTCATCTCCCGAGATTCCGGCGGCCATTTTCCAGGAGTTAGTCATACTAGAACGCATGGACGAACTGCCGGGGGGCTCTGGTCTTTCACAAAATGTCGCCAGAGCCCCCCGCAGCACCGGAGCCTCCAGCATCACCCGGGGCAGCAGCGGACAACCCCGGCAGTGGCGGCGGGTGACAGCAGCGGCGGACACCCCCTCATCCCAGCCTGTAATGGTAAGCGGTATATCCGCTTTGTTAGACGCACCCACATTTCCCCCCCAAATTTGGGGGAAATAAAGTGCGTCTTACAAAGCGTAAAATACGGTATATATATATATATATATATATATATATATATATATATATATATATATATATATATACACTCACTGGCCACTTTATTAGGTACACCTGTCCAACTTCTTGTTAACACTTAATTTCTAATCAGCCAATCACATGGCGGCAACTCAGTGCATTTAGGCATGTAGACATGGTCAAGACAATCTCCTGCAGTTCAAACCGAGCATCAGTATGGGGAAGAAAGGTGATTTGAGTGCCTTTGAACGTGGCATGGTTGTTGGTGCCAGAAGGGCTGGTCTGAGTATTTCAGAAACTGCTGATCTACTGGGATTTTCACGCACAACCATCTCTAGGGTTTACAGAGAATGGTCCGAAAAAGAAAAAAAATCCAGTGAGCGGCAGTTCTGTGGGCGGAAATGCCTTGTTGATGCCAGAGGTCAGAGGAGAATGGGCAGACTGGTTCGAGCTGATAGAAAGGCAACAGTGACTCAAATCGCCACCCGTTACAAACAAGGTAGGCCTAAGAGCATCTCTGAACGCACAGTGCGTCGAATTTTGAGGCAGATGGGCTACAGCAGCAGAAGACCACACCGGGTACCACTCCTTTCAGCTAAGAACAGGAAACTGAGGCTACAATTTGTACAAGCTCATCAAAATTGGACAGTAGAAGATTGGAAAAACGTTGCTTGGTCTGATGAGTCTCGATTTCTGCTGCGACATTCGGATGGTAGGGTCAGAATTTGGCGTAAACATGAAAGCATGGATCCATCCTGCCTTGTATGGAGCATCTTTGGGATGTGCAGCCGACAAATCTGCGGCAACTGTGTGATGCCATCATGTCAATATGGACCAAAATCTCTGAGGAATGCTTCCAGCACCTTGTTGAATCTATGCCACGAAGAATTGAGGCAGTTCTGAAGGCAAAAGGGGGTCCAACCCGTTACTAGCATGGTGTACCTAATAAAGTGGCCGGTGAGTGTATATATATGTGTGTGTGTATATATATATATATATATATATATATATATATATATATATATATATATATATATATATATATATATATATATATATATATATATATATATATATATATATATATACAGGTCCTTCTCAAAAAATTAGCATATAGTGTTAAATTTCATTATTTACCATAATGTAATGATTACAATTAAACTTTCATATATTATAGATTCATTATCCACCAACTGAAATTTGTCAGGTCTTTTATTGTTTTAATACTGATGATTTTGGCCTACAACTCCTGATAACCCAAAAAACCTGTCTCAATAAATTAGCATATTTCAACCGTCCAATCAAATAAAAGTGTTTTTTAATAACAAACAAAAAAACCATCAAATAATAATGTTCAGTTATGCACTCAATACTTGGTCGGTAATCCTTTGGCAGAAATGACTGCTTCAATGCGGCGTGGCATGGAGGCAATCAGCCTGTGACACTGCTGAGATGTTATGGAGGCCCAGGATGCTTCAATAGCGGCCTTAAGCTCATCCAGAGTGTTGGGTCTTGCGTCTCTCAACTTTCTCTTCACAATATCCCACAGATTCTCTATGGGGTTCAGGTCAGGAGAGTTGGCAGGCCAATTGAGCACAGTAATACCATGGTCAGTAAACCATTTACCAGTGGTTTTGGCACTGTGAGCAGGTGCCAGGAAGCATGAAGTGCTCCAAAATCTCCTGATAGCTAGCTGCATTGACCCTGCCCTTGATGAAACACAGTGGACCAACACCAGCAGCTGACATGGCACCCCACACCATCACTGACTGTGGGTACTTGACACTGGACTTCAGGCATTTTGGCATTTCCTTCTCCCCAGTCTTCCTCCAGACTCTGGCACCTTGATTTCCGAATGACATGCAAAATTTGCTTTCATCAGAAAAAAGTACTTGGGACCACTTAGCAACAGTCCAGTGCTGCTTCTCTGTAGCCCAGGTCAGGCGCTTCTGCCGCTGTTTATGGTTCAAAAGTGGCTTTACCTGGGGAATGCGGCACCTGTAGCCCATTTCCTGCACACGCCTGTGCACGGTGGCTCTGGTTGTTTCCACACCAGACTCAGTCCACTGCTTCCTCAGGTTCCCCAAGGTCTGGAATCGGTCCTTCTCCACAATCTTCCTCAGGGTCCGGTCACCTCTTCTCGTTGTACAGCGTTTTCTGCCACATTGTTTCCTTCCAACAGACTTACCATTGAGGTGCCTTGATACAGCACTCTGGGAACAGCCTATTTGTTGAGAAATTTCTTTCTGGGTCTTACCCTCTTGCTTGAGGGTGTCAATGATGGCCTTCTTGACATCTGTCAGGTCGCTAGTCTTACCCATGATGGGGGTTTTGAGTAATGAACCAGGCAGGGAGTTTTTAAAAGCCTCAGGTATCTTTTGCATGTGTTTAGAGTTAATTAGTTGATTCAGAAGATTAGGGTAATAGGTCGTTTAGAGAACCTTTTCTTGATATGCTAATTTATTGAGACAGGTTTTTTGGGTTATCAGGAGTTGTAGGCCAAAATCATCAGTATTAAAACAATAAAAGACCTGACAAATTTCAGTTGGTGGATAATGAATCTATAATATATGAAAGTTTAATTGTAATCATTACATTATGGTAAATAATGAAATTTAACACTATATGCTAATTTTTTGAGAAGGACCTATATATATATATAAATTTTTGTTCAATGCTTCATTGCCTTTTTTAGCTTTCTCCTTACCCAAACTCTATGGTGCAGGGCTGTTTCGGTGCCCACTACATTCAGTCCAACAATATATTTTTGGAACTCTCCTGTCTGAGTTTATGGCTGGGGAGAAGAGTATGTGATGTATATGATGGTGACAGGGTCTTCAGTAGGGCTTTGGCTGTCATGGAAGCCCATCGGGCCAATGTGATTTTTTTTTTTTTTTTGCCACGGATGCTGATGGGGTTTGAAATAGACCCAGACACCCTCTTGATTGCAACACTTAAGCGTAACTATTAGAAGAGATTTGATGCAGATATCAACTGTATCACACATCTCCTTAGCCCACTCCATACACTCACACTTAACCTATGTGCTCTTCTACAACCACAGCTGACTTGATGCTGTCATCTTGCCGGGCAGAAGGGATGCCAGGGATCTAGGCTGCTAGGACTTTCTTAAATGGAATATCTCAGTAAGATCAACATCCCTGCCACCTACTGCATTTATGGGCTTGCAGGTCTGGGAAATGTAAATCCATCGACACCTTTATATCTTCTACCTGTTCATGAGTTCCTCACTTTCTGAGCCCCGCCGTGCACCCAAACAATTGGTTTCTCAGGAGAAATTGCACAACAAACTTTTTGTTTTATTTTCCACTGTTACCCTTGTGAAAGTAAAACATTGGGGCTAAAGGAAAAATGTTTGTGAAAATAGTTAAATGTTCATTCTTTGCCTTCCACATTCCATTCCATGTTTTAAAAATATAAAAAAATAAAAAATATATAAAATAAAACAATTAAAAAAAATCAAACATACACATATTTGGTATCGCCGCGTTCAGAATCGCCCGATCTATCAATAAAAAGAAAGGATTAATCTGATCGCTAAATGGCGTAGCGAGAAAAAAAAATCAAAACTCCAAAATTACATTTTTTTGGTCGCCGCGACATTGCATTAAAATGCAATAACGGGCGATCAAAAGAACATATCTACACCAAAATGGTATCATTAAAAACGCCATCTCGGCACACAAAAAATAAGCCCTCACCTGACCCCAGATCACGAAAATTGGAGACGCTACGGGTATCGGAAAATCGCGCAATTTTTTTTTTGTTTTTTTTTTTAGCAAAGATTGGAATTTTTTTTCACCACTTAGATAAAAAATAACCTAGACATGTTAGGTGTCTATGAACTCGTAATGACCTGGAGAATCATAATGGCAGGTCAGTTTTAGCATTTAGTGAACCTAGCAAAAAAGCCAAACAAAAAACAAGTGTGAGATTGCACTTTTTTTGCAATTTCATCACACTTGGAATTTTTTTCCCGTTTTCTGTTACACGGCATGGTAAAACCAATGATATCGTTCGAAAGTACATCTCGTCCCGCTAAAAATAAGCCCTCACATGGCCATATTGACGGAAAAATAAAAAAATTATGGCTCTGGGAAGGAGGGGAGCGAAAAACGAAAAAAACGGAAAAAGCTCCGGGGGTGAAGGGGTTAATTCCTGTGAAGCACCTGAAGGGTTAATAAAATTCTTGAATGTGGTTTTGAGCACCTGGAGGGGGTGCAGTTTGTAGAAAGGTGTCACTTTGGGGTATTTTCTGTCATATAGACGCCCAAAGTCACTTCACATGTGATGTGGGCCCTAAAATAAAATGGTTTTGTAAATTTTGTTGTAAAAATGAGAACTCACTGGTCAACTTTTAACCCTTATAACTTCCTAATAAAAAAAAGTTTAAAAAATGATGCAGATGTAAAGTAGACATGTGCAAAATGTTATTTATTAACACTTCTTTGTGGTACAGCTATCTGATTTAAAGGCATAAACGTTTAACCCCTTCAGCCCCCAAGTCTGTTTTCACCTTCATGACCAGGCCAACTTTTACAATTCTGACATATTGTACTTTATGATACTGGCAAAATTTCTTCTCTATGACTTGCGTTTATTTCTGAAAAAATGAAGGGTTAAAAGTTCCTCAATTCTTAAACAAAATATTCAAAACCATTTTTTAGGGGCTACATTATATTTTAAGTGACCTTGCGGGGTCTATATGACAGAAAATACTCAAGTGACACCATGTTAAAAAATGCCCCCCTCTGGCGGTGCCGGACCACCCAGGGGAGCCATGCACACATATTTTGGGAATGTTCTGAGATTAGAGATTTTTGGGAGGGTTTAAACTCAACGTTTAAAAAACTAAATCTAATTAAAACCAACCTGGTAGCTGTAGAGGCCATTCTCTCGTGCCCGACACATAACTTTAGGCCCTCCAGACATGGTCTTCTCCCCTTAATGCTTGGTGCGGCAAAACATTTAATAACCACTCACTGGAAGAGAGAGTCCCCTCCAACGATGGATGAATGGTTTAACAAAATTTACCATATTTATAGACTAGAGGAACTCTCAAGTTGGGAAGTTCATGTTCATGAGCGTTTTGTTTCAAATTGGCTCCCCTGGAGAAGGTTCCGATCCGACGCGTCCTAATATTGTTAATCTCTTGATCTTTCCGCTCTTTAGACTTCATGCTACCGTATTGCTTGTTCTTGAGTGATATATTCATGCGTACCTGAACTGTAATGTTTAATGTTCTCCCCTCCTCTTCCCTTTTTTCTCCCCCCCCCAGACCTTACCCACCCACCCCCCTCCCACCTCTTCCTTTCCCCTCTCTCTCCATTGTTGTTAGTCTGGATTCGTTTATTGTCAATATTGAAACGGTTATGATTTACTGTCTCTATCATAAAATGTATGTAACGTTTCCAGTCTTTACTTTAAATAAAGAATTTACACAAAAAAAAAAAACCTGCCCCCCTCAAGGTGCTCAAAACCACATTCAAAAAGTTTGTTAACCTTTCAGATGCTTCACAGGAATTTTTAGAATGTGGAAGGAAAAAAATTAACATTTAATTTTTTTTCACAAAAATTGTACTTTAGACTTAATTTTTTTTATTTTCACCACGGTAACAGGAAAACATGGACACCAAAATTTGTTGTGCAATTTCTTCTGAGCATGCCGGTACCCCAAATATGGGGGAACACCACTGTTTGAGCGCACAACAGGAACGCCGTTTTTATTGCAAAATTTGCCAGAATAATTAGTGGATGCCATGTCGCATTTGGAGAGCCACTGGTGTACCTAAACAAGAGTAACCCCTAAAAGTCTTCTCCTTGTTTGAGATGAAAGTTTAGTGGAACGGCCGGGTCTTGGTAGATTTGCAGTGGTATGATACTCCTTCCATTTCATTATGATCACTTGCACAGTGCTACCTGGGATGTTTAGGCTATGTGCACACTTTGCGGCGTCCTCTGCGGGTTCTCCCGCAGCGGAATTGATAAATCTGCAGGGCAAAACCGCTGCGGTTATCCCTGCAGATTTATCGCGGTTTGTTTTGCGGTTTCCGCTGCGGGTTTTACTCCTATACTATTGATGCTGCATATGCAGCAATATGCAGCATCAATAGTAATGTTAAAAATAATAAAACATGGTTTATACTAACCCTCTGACATCTCGATCTCCTCGGCGCTGCACGCGGCGGTCCGGTTCCAAAGATGCTGAGCGAGAAGGACCTTCGTGACGTCACGGTCATGTGACCGCGACGTCATCTCAGGCCCTGCTCGCACAGCAACTGAGACCGGACGGCCGCGTGCAGCGCTGAGAGGTGAGTATAGCATTATTTTTTATTTTAATCCTTTTTTTTTACACTAATATGGTTCCCAGGGCCTGGAGGAGAGTCTCCTCTCCTCCACCCCGGGTACCATCTGCACATTATCCGCTTACTTCCTGCATCGTGGGCACAGCCCCATGCGGGAAGTAAGCGGATCAATGCATTCCTATGGGTGCAGAATTGCTGCGATTCTGCACAAAGAAGTGACATGCTGCGGAATGTAAACCGCTGCGTTTCTGCGCGGTTTTTCCTACAGCATGTGCACAGCGGATTGCGGTTTCCATAGGGTTTACATGTTAATGTAAACGCAATGGGAACTGCTGCGGACCCGCAGCTGCAAAAAAGCTGCGGATCTGCGGTAAAACCCGCAAAGTGTGAACATGGCCTTAAAGTTTTGGAAATCATTTTGTATCCAAATCCGGCTTTAAATTTCTCCACAACAGTATCACGGACCTGCCTGTTGTGTTCCTTGGTCTTCATGATGCTCTTCAAACAGAACCCTGAGACTATCACCGAGCAAGTGCATCTATACAGAGACTTGATTACACAGAGGTGGATTTTATTTATCATCATTAGGCATTTAGGACAACATTGGATCATTCCGAGAGCCACAATTAACTTCTGGAGTGAGTTTAAAGCACTGAAAGTAAAGGGGCCGAATAATATTGCACGCCCCACTTTTCAGTTTTTGAATTTCCACAAAATTGTAAAATAACCAATAAATATTGTTCAACTTCACATTTGTGTTCCACTTGTTGATTCTTTACCAAAAATTAACATTTGGTATCTTTATGCTTGAAGCATATGGAAAATGTGGGAAAAGGTTAAAAAGAATACTTTCGCAGGGCACTTTGTGTATATATATATATATATATATATGTGTGTGTGTGTGTGTGTGTGTGTGTGTGTGTGTGTGTGTGTGTATATAATACATATATATATATATATATATATATATATATATATATATATATATCTCTATGTATGTGTGTGCATGTTTATATATGCTATGCTTTATAGACGGTCAGCGCTGCACTTACAGACAAACTTGCAACATAATGCTTTGAGCATGATCTAACAGGTTTGCTAGTTCTGGTGACCCGGATGTTGGCATGACGGGGGCGTCGATCGAATATCAGAGGGGGGCTCCCTCCAACTGCTATACTGCTAAATACTGCGATCGATATTGTTTGCAGTATTTAGGGGGTTAAAGTGCCAGAAGCGGTGCGGGCACTACTCCTGTGCCAGGTGTCAGCTGTCAGAATCAGCTAACACCAGTCAACGATCGCGCGCCCAGCCTCTGTTCGTGCAAAATCGCCTTGACTTATCCATACGCCATAGGTCAGTAAATACCAGCTGACCATGACGTATGGATACTTCTAATGTCAGGAAGGGGTTAAAGTTTGAAAAGTGCAAAATTTTCCATTTTTGTTTTTCAAATTTTCGATATGATTTGCGTGTATTTCTAAATATATCGATCAAAATGTACCACTAACATGAAGTACTATGTCATGAAAAAACAGTCTCAGAATCACTGTGAACAGTTAAAGCTTTTAGAGTTATTACCATATAAAGTGACACTGATCAGATTTCAAAAGATTTGACCTCGTCATTAAGGTCAAAATTAGCTCCATCACTAAGGGGTTAAAAAGGACCACAAAAAAATGACATGAGGTCCCCCCATTTTCTAATAATTAGCAAAAGCTAATCAAACAGATGCGGGCTGATATTATTAGGCTGGTAAGCGGCTATGGGTATTGACTTCTTCCAAAACTAATAACACCAGCTCTCAACCACCCCAGAAATTATGCATCCATTAGATGTGCAGATTCTGGCGCTTAGCCTCTTATCTTCTCTGCATTGCCCTGGTGCGTTGGTAATCAGGGTAATAGGCCAGGGGTTAGTAATTGAGAGGTGTCTATAAGACACCCCTATTACTAACCCCGTAGTCAAAAGCAATAAACACACACACAAAAACATTCTTTCAATTGTAAAAAGCACTTCCCGACCCCCTTTAATCTATTTATTACCTTAAAAAAATAAAATAATCCAAAGCAATCTAAAATGAATCCGTCCCACGTCTGACAACAATCCCCAACTCCGCTACATCCGAATGCAGTGCTGAGTGGTTACTAATGTGACCGCTCAGCCCGGCATCCAGGACACCAAGACAGTAGCGTGTGACTCTTGCTGCAATCGCTTATGTCAGTAAGCTTATCGTAGTGCATAGCCGATGAACTGCCATAACCTTACAAACATCAGCGCTCTTCGGAGCAGCTGGATTCACACACTGTCTTTGTACACTGTGTTCCAAATTATTATGCACATATAGTTTAGGAGTGATAAGGTTAGAATTTTTTTGTTTGTCATTTAAGCTCATTGATGGTGATGTGTGTCAGGGCTCTTTATATCACTGAAAGCAATTGCAGATACCTGTGCAAATTAGTTTGGCAGGTGTGTCCAAATAAAGGCAAGACTACTTAAGAAGGCTGTTCCACATTATTAACCCCTTAATCCCATATGACGTACTATCCCGTCGAGGTGGGTTGGGCCTTAATTCCCACCGACGGGATAGTACGTCATATGCGATCGGCCGCGCTCACGGGGGGAGCGCGGCCGGGTGTCAGCTGGCTATTGCAGCTGACATCCGGCACTATGTGCCAGGAGCGGTCACGGACCACCCCTGGCACATTAACCCCCGACACACTGCGATCAAACATGATCGCAGTGTTTCGGCGGTACAGGGAAGCATCGCGCAGGGAGGGGGCTCCCTGCGGGCTTCCCTGAGACCCCCGGAGCAACGCGATGTGATCGCGTTGCTCTGAGCGTCTCTTACCTCCTATCCCTGCAGGCCCCGGATCCAAAATGGCCGCGGGGCTGCATCCGGGTCCTGCAGGGACTACTTCCGGGTCCAGAGCAGGCGCTGGTAAGCCTGCAGCGCTGTATGTCAGATCGCTGATCTGACAGAGTGCTGTGCAAACTGTCAGATCAGCAATCTGTGATGTCCCCCCCTGGGACAAAGTAAAAAAAAAAAAAAAAAAAAATTCCACATGTGTAAAAAAAAAAAAAAAGAAAAAAAAAATCCTAAATAAAGAAAAAAAAATATATTATTCCCATAAATACATTTCTTTATCTAAATAATAAAAAACAATAAAAGTACACATATTTAGTATCGCCGCATCCGTAACGACCCAACCTATAAAACTGTCCCACTAGTTAACCCCTTCAGTGAACACCGTAAGAAAAAAAAGGCAAAAAACAACGCTTTATTATCATACCGCCGAACAAAAAGTGGAATAACACGCGATCAAAAAGATGGATATAAATAACCATGGTACCGCTGAAAACGTCATCTTGTCCCGCAAAAAACGAGCCGCCATACAGCATCATAAGCAAAAAAAATAAAAAAAGTTATAGTCCTCAGAATAAAGCGATGCCGAAATAATTATTTTTTCTATAAAATAGCTTTTATCGTATAAAAGCGCCAAAACATAAAAAAATGATATAAATGAGATCGCTGTAATCGTACTGACCCGAAGAATAAAACTGCTTTATCAATTTTACCAAACGTGGAACGGTATAAGCACCTCCCCCAAAAGAAATTCCTGAATAGCTGGTTTTTGGTCATTCTGCCTCACAAAAATCGGAATAAAAAGCGATCAAAAACTGTCACGTGTCCGAAAATGTTACCAATAAAAATGTCAACTCGTCCCGCAAAAAACAAGACCTCACATGACTCTGTGGACCAAAATATGGAAAAATTATAGGTCTCAAAATGTGGAGACGCAAAATCTTTTTTGCTATAAAAAGCGTCTTTTAGTGTGACAGCTTCCAATCATAAAAATCCGCTATAAAAAACGCTATAAAAGTAAATCAAACCCCCCTTCATCACCCCCTTAGTTAGGGAAAAATAATAAAATTAACCCCTTCCTGACCTTTGACGCCACGTAGGCGTCATGAAAGACGGTGCCAATCCGACCCATGACGCCTATGTGGCGTCATGGAATGATCGCGTCCCTGCAGATCGGGTGAAAGGGTTAACTCCAATTTCACCCGATCTGCAGTGACAGGGGGAGTGGTACTTCAGCCCAGGGGGGGTGGCTTCACCCCCCCGTGGCTACGATCGCTCTGATTGGCTGTTTCACTTTCAACAGCCAATCAGAGCGATTTGTAATATTTCACCTATGAAAATGGTGAAATATTACAATCCAGCCATGGCCGATGCTGCAATAGCATCTGCCATGGCTGGAGACCCCGATCTTCCCCCCCCCCGCCACCGATCGCCTCCTCTCCGTCCTGTAATGTCCCCTGCTCCCCTCCTGTCCGCTCCCCCGGTCCTCCTGTCCGCTCCCCCCGTGCTCCCATCCCCCCCCCCGTGTTCCAATCCCACCCCCCCATACTTACCTAGCTCCGATGTCTCTCCCGGTGTCCAGCCGTCTTCTCCATGGGCGCCGCCATCTTGGAAAATGGCGGGCGCACGCGCAGTGCGCCCGCCGAATCGGCCAGCAGATTCGTTCCCTGCACATTTTGGTCGCTGTGATTCTATCACAGCGATCAAAATAAAAATAGTAAATAAAAAAAAATAGTAAATAAACCCCCCCCCTTTATCAACCCCATAGGTAGGGACAATAATAAAATACAGAAAATATATTTTTTTTTTCCATTAGGGGTAGGGTTAGGGTTAGGGTTGCACTTAGGGTTGCACTTAGGGTTAGGGTTGCACTTAGGGTTGCACTTAGGGCTAGGGTTGCACTTAGGGCTAGGGTTCCACTTAGGGCTAGGGTTCCACTTAGGGCTAGGGTTCCACTTAGGGCTAGGGTTCCACTTAGGGCTAGGGTTCCACTTAGGGCTAGGGTTCCACTTAGGGCTAGGGTTCCACTTAGGGCTAGGGTTGCACTTAGGGCTAGGGTTGCACTTAGGGCTAGGGTTGCACTTAGGGCTAGGGTTCCACTTAGGGCTAGGGTTCCACTTAGGGCTAGGGTTCCACTTAGGGCTAGGGTTCCACTTAGGGCTAGGGTTCCACTTAGGGCTAGGGTTCCACTTAGGGCTAGGGTTCCACTTAGGGCTAGGGTTCCACTTAGGGCTAGGGTTCCACTTAGGGCTAGGGTTGCACTTAGGGCTAGGGTTGCACTTAGGGCTAGGGTTGCACTTAGGGCTAGGGTTGCACTTAGGGCTAGGGTTGCACTTAGGGCTAGGGTTGCACTTAGGGCTAGGGTTGCACTTAGGGCTAGGGTTGCACTTAGGGCTAGGGTTGCACTTAGGGCTAGGGTTGCACTTAGGGCTAGGGTTGCACTTAGGGCTAGGGTTGCACTTAGGGCTAGGGTTGCACTTAGGGCTAGGGTTGCACTTAGGGCTAGGGTTGCACTTAGGGCTAGGGTTGCACTTAGGGCTAGGGTTGCACTTAGGGCTAGGGTTAGAATTAGGGCTACGGTTGGAATTAGGGTTAGAATTAGGCTATGTGCACACGGTGCGGATTTGGCTGCGGATCCGCAGCGGATTGGTCGCTGCGGATTCGTAGCAGTTTTCCATCACGTTTACAGTACCACGCAAACCTATGGAAAACCAAATCCGCTGTGCCTATGGTGCGGAAAATACAGCGCGGAAACTCTGTGTTGTATTTTCCGCAGCATGTCAATTCTTTGTGCGGATTCCGCAGCGTTTTACACCTGCTCCATAATAGGAATCCGCAGGTGAAATCCACACAAAAAACACTGGAAATCCGCGGTAAAGCGCAGTGCGTTTTACCTGCAGATTTTTCAAAAACGGTGCGGAAAAATCCACACACAAATCCGCAACGTGATCACATAGCCTTAGGGTTAGGGTTGGAATTAGGGTTAAGACTAGGGTTAGGGGTGTGTTGGGGTTAGGGTTGTGGTTAGGGTTGGAATTAGGGTTAGGGGTGTGTTGGGGTTAGTGTTGGAGTTAGAATTGAGGGGTTTCCACTGTTTAGGCACATCAGGGGGTCTCCAAACGCGACATGGCGCCACCATTGATTCCAGCCAATCTTGCGTTGAAAAAGTCAAATGGTGCTCTCTCCCTTCCGAGCCCCGAGGTGTGCCCAAACAGTGGTTTACCCCCACATATGGGGTATCAGCGTACTCAGGAGAAACTGGACAACAACTTTTGGGGTCAAATTTCTCCTGTTACCCTTGGGAAAATAAAAAATTGCGGGCTAAAAAATCATTTTTGAGAAAAGAAAAATTATTTTTTATTTTCATAGCTCTGCGTTATAAACTTCTGTAAAGCACCTGGGGGTTATAAGTGCTCACTATGCATCTAGATAAGTTCCTTGGGGGGTCTAGTTTTCAAAATGGGGTCACTTGTGGGGGAGCTCCAATGTTTAGGCACACAGGGGCTCTCCAAACGCGACATGGTGTCCGCTAACGATTGGAGCTAATTTTCCATTCAAAAAGTCAAATGGCGCGCCTTCCCTTCCGAGCCTTGCCATGCGCCCAAACAGTGGTTTACCCCCACTTATGACGTATCGGCGTACTCAGGAGAAATTGCCCAACAAATTTTAGGATCCATTTTATCCTGTTGCCTATGTGAAAATGAAAAAATTGAGGCTAAAAGAATTTTTTTGTGAAAAAAAAAAAAGTACTTTTTCATTTTTACGGATCAATTTGTGAAGCACCTGAGGGTTTAAAGTGCTCACTATGCATCTAGATAAGTTCCTTGGGGGGTCTCCTTTCCAAAATGGGGTCACTTGTGGGGAAGCTCCAATGTTTAGGCACACGGGCTCTCCAAACACGACATGGTGTCCGCTAAAGATTGGAGCCAATTTTTCATTCAAAAAGTCAAATGGCGCTCCTTCCCTTCCGAGTTCTGCCGTGCGCCCAAACAGTGGTTTACCCCCACATATGAGGTATCAGCGTACTCAGAACAAATTGGACAACAACTTCCGTGGTCCAGTTTCTCCTTTTACCCTTGGGAAAATAAAAAAATTGTTGCTAAAAGATCATTTTTGTGACTAAAAAGTTAAATGTTCATTTTTTCGTTCCATGTTGCTTCTGCTGCTGTGAAACACCTGAAGGGTTAATAAACTTCTTGAATGTGGTTTTGAGCACCTTGAGGGGTGCAGTTTTTAGAATGGTGTCACTTTGGGGTATTTTCAGCCATATAGAACCCTCAAATTGACTTCAAATGTGAGGTGGTCCCTAAAAAAATGGTTTTGTAAATTTTGTTGTAAAAATGAGAAATCACTGGTCAAATTTTAACCCTTATAACTTCCTAGCAAAAAAAAATGTTGTTTCCAAAATTGTGCTGATGTAAAGTAGACATGTGGGAAATGTTATTTATTAACTATTTTGTGTCACATAACTCTCTGGTTTAACAGAATAAAAATTCAAAACGTGAAAATTGCAAAATTTTCACCAAATTTCCGTTTTTTTCACAAATAAACGCAGAAATTATCGACCTAAATTTACCACTAACATGAAGCCCAATATGTTACGAAAAAACAATCTCAGAATCGCTAGCATCCGTTGAAGCGTTCCTGAGTTATTACCTCATAAAGGGACACTGGTCAGAATGGCAAAAAATGGCGAGGTCATTAAGGTCAAAATAGGCTGGGTCATGAAGGGGTTAAAAAAATGTATTTATTTCCATTTTCCCGCTAGGGTTAGGGCTAGGGTTGGAGCTAAAGTTAGTGTTAGGGTTGGGGCTAAAGTTAGGGTTTGGATTACATTTACGGTTGGGATTAGGGTTGGGATTAGAGTTAGGGGTGTGTCAGGGTTAGGGGTGTGGTTAGGGTTACTGTTGGGATTAGGGTTACGGGTGTGTTTGGATTAGGGTTTCAGGTAGAATTGGGGAGTTTCCACTGTTCAGGCACATCAGGGGCTCTCCAAACGCGACATGGCGTCCAATCTCAATTCCAGCCAATTCTGCGTTGAAAAAGTAAAACAGTGCTCCTTCCCTTCCGAGCTCTCCCGTGCGCCCAAACAGGGGTTTACCCCAACATATGGGGTATCAGCGTACTCGGGACAAATTGGACAACAACTTTTGGGGTCCAAGTTCTCTTGTTATCCTTGGGAAAATAAAAATTTTGGGGGGGGGGGGGCTAAAAATCATCTTTGTGGGGAAAAAAAAAAGATTTTTTATTTTCACGGCTCTGCGTTATAAACTGTAGTGAAACACTTGGTTCAAAGTTCTCACAACACATCTAGATAAGTTCCTTGAGGGGTCTAGTTTCCAATATGGGGTCACTTGTGGGGGGTTTCTACTGTTTGCATTTGCAGAGCCCCTGATGTACCCAATGTGACGCCTGCAGACCAATCCATCTAAGTCTGCATTCCAAATGCGCTCCTTCCCTTTCCGAGCTCTGCCATGCGCCCAAACAGTGGTTTCCCCCCCCCCCCCCCCCCCCATATGGGGTATCAGCGTACTCAGGACAAATTGCACAACAACTTTTGGGGTCCAATTTCTTCTCTTACCCTTGGGAAAATAAATAATTGGGGGTGAAAGGATCTTTTTTGTGAAAGAATATGATTTTTTATTTTTACGGCTCTGCATTATCAACTTCTGTGAAGCACTTGTTGGATCAAAGTGCTCACCACACACCTAGATAAGTTCCTTAAGGGGTCTACTTTCCAAAATGGTGTCACTTGTGGGGGGTTTCAATGTTTACGCACATCAGGGGCTCTCCAAACGCAACAAGGCGTCACATCTCAATTCCAGTCAATTTTGCAGTGAAAAGTAAAATGGCGCTCCTTTCTTTCCGAGCTCTGCCATGCGCCCAAACAGTGGTTTACCCCCACATATGGGGTATCAGCGTACTCAGGACAAATTGTACAACAACTTTTGGGGTCCATTTTCTCCTGTTACCCTTGGTAAAATAAAACAAATTGGAGCTGAAATAAATTTTGTGTGAAAAAAAGTTAAATGTTCATTTTTATTTAAACATTCCAAAAATTCCTGTGAAACACCTGAAGGGTTAATAAACTTCTTGAATGTGGTTTTGAGCACCTTGAGGGGTGCAGTTTTTCGAATGGTGTCACACTTGGGTATTTTCTATCATATAGCCCCTCAAAATGACTTCAAATGAGATGTGGTCCCTAAAAAAAAAAATGATGTTGTAAAAATTAGAAATTTCTGGTCAACTTTTAACCCTTATAACTCTCTACATCAGCACAATTTTGGAACCAAATCTTTTTTTTGTTAAAGTAGACATGTGGGAAATGTTACTTATTAAGTATTTTGCGTGACATATCTCTGTGATTTTAGGGCATAAAAATTAAAAGTTGGAAAATTGCGAAATTTTCACCAAATTTCCGTTTTTTTTGACAAATAAACGCAACTCATATCGAAGAAATTTTACCACTATCATGAAGTAAAATATGTCATGAGAAAACAATATCAGAATCGCTAAGATCTGTTGAAGCGTTCCAGAGTTATAACCTCATAAAGGGACAGTGGTCAGAATTGTAAAAATTGGCCCGACCATTAATGTGCTAACCACCCTCGGTGCTTAAGGGGTTAAGCAGCCTACATTTTTTTTTTGCCAAAATGGGAAAGAAAAAGGATGTGTCGGCTGCTGAGAAGCAACAAATTGTGGAGTATTTAGGTCAAGGCATGACTACAATCAACATTGCCAAGACACTTCATCATGATCATCGCACAATCAAGAAGTATGTAGCTGATTCCCAGCACACACGTGTGCGTGCTGATAAGGAAAAATTGAGGACTCTTTCCAACAGGGAATTGCAGGTTAAAAGAGCAGCTGCAAAAATGCCTTGTCATAGCAGCAGACAAGTTGTTGAAGCTGCTGGTGCCTCCAACGTCCCCAGAACTACAAGATGCAGGGTCCTTCAGAGGTTTGCAGCTGTGTGTAAGCCATCCTGTCGACCACCTCTATCCACTGCACACAAGCAGAAACGGCTCCAGTGGGCCAAACGATACATGAAGACTGACTTCCAAACTTTTGTTCACCGATGAGTTCCGTGCAACGCTCGATGGTCCAGATGGATGGAGTGGAGGATGGCTGGTTGATGGACACCCAATGAAAACACGGCTAAGGCGCCAGAAAGGAGGAGGTGGAGTAATGTTTTGGGCTGGAATCATGGGGAGAGAGATTGTCGGCCCCTTTATGATCCCTGAAGGGGTAAAGATGAACTCCATAATCTATATGGCGTTTCTAAAACAACACTTCCTGCCATGGTTCAAGAGGAAGAACCGTGCTTTCCGCAGCAAGATCATTTTCATGCATGATAATGCACCGTCTCATGCTGCAAAAAACACATCTGCATCTCTGGCTGCTATGGGCATAAAAGAGGGCAAACTTATGGTGTGGCCACCATCTTCCCCTGACCTCAACCCCATTGAGAACCTCTGGAGCATCTGTCTATGATGGCGGGAGGCAGTTCACATCTAAGCAACAGCTCTGGGAGGGTATTCTGTCCACATGCAAAACAACTGAAGCAGAAACCATCCAAAAAATGGACGAGAGAGTTCAGAAGCTTCTTTCGAACAAGGGGTTCTATGTGCAAATGTAACATCACCTAGAATAAAGTTTTCACTTGAAAACTGTTTGATTTCATTTTGTAATAAGCTGATAATGCTTAGAACTTCACAATTGACCATTTTTTTTGTTCAAAATAATAAAAAAAAGGTTGAAAACTCTGCTGTGCATAATAATTTGGAACATGCATTTTGAGTGTTTATTTTTTTTTAAAAAGATACTGTTTTCATGGGCAGTTTGTTCCAAAACATTGCAATTATACTAGAATAGTAGATGACTGGAAAATAACAATGAATGCAATTCAGATAGGTAATTTAGAGAAAATATGAGGAAATATTATTTGCATAATAATTTGGAACACAGTGTATTTTGGTTGCCATGCTGAGTGGTCACATGACTGATGTCAACACTCATCACTGCATCCAGATGTAGCGGATTCGGAGATCGTTGTGGGACAGATTTGCGGCAGACACCTTTGGATTATATTATTTTTTAAAGGTAATAAATAGGTTAAAAGGGGTCTGGGAGTGCTTTATACAATTTAAAGACTTTTCTCAGTGTGTGTTTATTGGTTTTGACTAATGTGCTAGTAATGAGGGTGTCTTATAGATGCCTCTCCATTTCTGACCTCTGAGATTGATGTCAGTGGACATTACACAGCTGACATCAACCCCAAAAACACTACCCCGCTTGCCAATGCACCAGGGCAAGCTAGAAGAGCCGAGGAGGCAAAGTGCTAGAATTGGCGCATCTAATGGATGCGCCGTTTCGGGGTGGCTAAGGGCTGGTGTTATTAGTATGGGAGGGGTCTACTATCCAGCTTTCTGGTTATTAACCCTTTTCTGCCAGCTGACAGGATAGTACGTCAGCTGGCAGACTCCCCACGCTTTGAGGTGGGCTCCGGCTGTGAGCCCACCTCAAAGCCGCGACATGTCAGCTATTTTCAACAGCTGACATGTGATCGCAATGGGCGCGAGCGGAATCGCTATCTGCCCGCGCCCATTAACTAGTTAAATGCCGCTGTCAGTCTGACAGCGGCATTTAACAAGCGCTGCCGGCTGATCCGGGGTCAGTGGTGCATTGCCATAACAACCTGAGGTCTCTTTGAGACCTCTATGGTTGTTGATGGCCGATTGCTTTGAGCGCCACCCTGTGGTCGGCGCTCAAAGCAATGCTGCATTTCTGCTACATAGAGGTGATCTGTGCTTCACCTCTATGTAGCAGAGGCGATCGAGTTGTGCATGCGTCTAGCCTCCCATGGAGGCTATTGAACCATGCCAAAAAAAAAATGTTTAAAAAAAAATATAAAAGTTTAAATCACCCCCCCCTTTCGCCCCTATCAAAATAAAACAATAAAAAAATCAAACTTACACATATTTGGTATCGCCGAGTTCAGAATCGCCCGATCTATCAATAGAAAAAAAAGTATTAACCTGATCGCTAAACGGCATAGCGAGAAAAAAAATCAAAACTCCAAAATTACGGTTTTTGGGTGCTGCGACATTGCATTAAAATGCAATAACGGGCGATCAAAAAAACGTATCTGCACAAAAGTGGTATAATTAAAAACGTCAGCTCGGCACGCAAAAAATAAGCCCTCACCCGACCCCAGATCATGAAAAGTGGAGACGCTACTGGTATCGCAAAATTGTGCAATTTATTTACTTTTTTTTTTAGCAAAGTTTGGAATTTTTTTTCACCACTTAGATAAAAACGGACCTAGACATGTTTGGTGTCCATGAACTCATAATGACCTGGAGAATCATAATGGCAGGTCAGTTATAGCATTTAGTGAACCTAGCAAAAAAGCCAAGCAAAAAACAAGTGTGGGATTGCACTTTTTTGCAATTTCATCGCACTTGGAATTTTTTTCTATTACACGACATGGTAAAACCAATAGTATCGTTCAAAAGTACAACTCGTCCTGCAAAAAAATAAGCCCTCACACGGCCATATTGACAGAAAAATAAAAGTTACAGCTCTGAGAAGTAGGGGAGCGAAAAACAAAAATGAAAAAAACGAAAAAAGCTCCAGGGGTTAAGGGGTTAAAAATGGGGGGGGGGGCACATCTTTTGTTTTGGGGCCCCCATTTTTAATAACAAGTAAAGGCGACGCAGACAGCTGTGAGCTGTTAATAGACTGGGAAGATCCACGAATCCATGTGCAGTAAAGTACACACACACTGCATTAATTATATATCTCACTGACCTCTTTCTATCTGTTCTGTCAATATATCTATTCAATCTAATGTATTCTGACGGTTCATGCTGTGATTTCACTGTACTCAGCTGATGAAATGTAGCGTTTCCTTTGAAATGGGTGCATAAAAACCATGACCAATGTGCCGTGCAATTTTTCTTTTTTCTTTTCTCGCACCCATTGACTTGCATTGGTGAGTCTCGGCCATACAGAGCATGATGCAATTCCCCCACCACCCTCACTCTAATTCCAGGTGAGGAAAACCTCACAGATGAACACTGCCTAATTAAATAATATTGTTGCTAGTTCAATGCGATTTTTTTTTTTTTTTTTTTATCTTTTCCCCTTCATATTGCACTCACTGATTTTATACACAGATGTGAGCACCGCCTAATGGAAAGTCACTGTAAAGGGTAAAATTTGTTGGTGAAATTTAAACCTTTCAAAGGCTGAACTTTGGATGGTCCAAAACGAGAGAGATTTTACACAGACCAAAAAACCCAGTTGGGAATGCAACGTATGAGGCTGTTGTAAGATGCTGTCCAATAACTGTCACCGTAACCCACCTTTTTTTAGGTGTTGGTGGTGCTTCTGAAAATGAAGATCCATCTAAAATGGTAATG
Source organism: Ranitomeya variabilis (assembly GCF_051348905.1). Lineage (NCBI taxonomy): Eukaryota > Metazoa > Chordata > Amphibia > Anura > Dendrobatidae > Ranitomeya > Ranitomeya variabilis. Next base: position 645,592,468 of record NC_135233.1, on the reverse strand, counting down.
GTCCTTGCTGCCACTAATTTTCCATGGGATATTGATGAAGCTTTAAGGAGGCGTTTGGAAAAGCGAATTTATATTCCTTTGCCATCTGGTAGGTGGACAGTCTTGCTTTCCTAAATTTTGGCCTGAATTAATTTGTTTTTATTAATTAATATGTTGTTTCTGATTTCTATGTTTGTAGAAGCTATACTAATAATGATATAATCCATATGTACGCTGTAGTGATCAGGCAGCCATTCTTGCAGCTATCAATTTTGCAGCAATAGTCAGGTTATTTATCTCCTCTTGGTATTGCAGATAAAAGGGTTGTCTTGCCCTTTTATGTGGATAAGTGGCCAAGCGTGATGTAAAAAATAAAAAATGCAGTGTCAGCAGCCAGGGTCTCCTGCTTTTCTCCTTGCTTTCTCTTTGTGATTTGTGACCACTACTGCCAATGATTGGCTGCAGCAATCACATGTTTATACATATGGAAAAGGATTCTCCATTGGGAGAGTTGCAGGCGGGGAAGTATGGTAAAAGCAAAAGGAGCAGACACGGGGCGCCAATATCAAAATCAAATTTAAAGTGTGTGTGCCCAATATAACACATGGAATGAACAAGGTGCAGTACAATAGAGAATGTAATGCGAAGAGAAAAAATTGTAAACAATGCATCCTAGTAATGTATAAAACGAAAACGTTTGTTACATACACATTTAAAAGTGGAAAACCAGCAATTGGCACCACACTCCAAGTTCATAACGCGTAATCGCAGTGTACATCCCCATCATAAAGACAAAACATTAGTCTGTTCCTTGTTGTGTATGTACTGTATATACATAGTTCAAAAAACCCCTTTGGAAGTCATGGTAGAACAATCAATAGCATTGAAAATATTTAGCTATGGTAGTAATAGTAATCATTAAATAAATGAATTGTTATAAAATGGCTGTTGTAAAGTATGAATCATACAGTTCAGGCATGGAAGTAACAGAACGGAAAAAAAGGGGGTAAGGGAGAAAGCAGGGTCCAGAAGAAGGCGTTAAATGCCTAAACTAACGTCGGGGCCTGGCACCATACTATAGGTGGTAATGAAAATATGCTTCCCCCCCCCATCCTTTTTGCCTTTGTTATTAAAATGGAAACCCTAAAAAATTATGTGGAGTCCCCCCTATTTTTTAATAACCAGATAAGGCAAAGCAGACATCTGGGGGCTGATAGTAATAGGTTGGGAGGATCCATGGATAATGGCCCCTTTCCAGCCTATTAAAATCAGCTGTCAGCAACTCCTGAAATGGCACATATATTAGATGCGCCAATTCTGGCACTTAGACTTGACTCTTCCTGATTGCCCTGGTTCGGTGTCAATCGGGGTAATGGTTTATGGGGTTGATGTCAGCTTTGTAATGTCAGCTGGCATCAAGCCCATAGGTTAGTAATGGAGAGACAGCTGTCGGACACCCCCATTTCTAACCCCGTATTTAAATATAAAGGACAAACACCCACACATGAAAAAAGTTTTTTGCAATAAAGACTCCCCAGCACGTTCCCTAGTTTACCCATTTATTACAAAAAGTAATCCCCAAAGCTCTGACTTAATCCAGTGGAGTTACCACAACGTCCTCCGATTCTCTCCTGCAACCTATGGAGCGGCGTTCTGAGAATGGCGCTTTATAGGTTTCTCGCGGTCATGTCTCACGTTAGTGACTTCATCGCCCTTGAGACACGACTGCAAGTGACCTATGTAGGATACCTCCTCCCCTGCAGCTTCCACTGCTCTCTGCTTTCACGCATCTGTTGTAACGCTGCCTCCTGCTAATATGGACTGTATCAGGTGGTGGTGCCGGATGTTGTGGTGTTCCTCATTTCAACAATGCTAACTCTGCCTTCCAAGGTGGTGCCGGTGTCCCAGCTGCATTGGCAACTTCCTATTCCTCCTCTGTCTTGTTCTTCCATTGAACCCCTCGCTGTCAGGTGGGAACGTCGTCAGTATTGCTTCTACCAGCGTGCGCTTGTATTCACGCATTTTGCCACTCCAGTGACGGAAGTAATGATGGTACGTTGTCCTTGTAGTGGGGATCCATCAGGGTCGCTACCCAGTAACCTGCACTGGTAACAATACTGCAACTTGGCGGTCATTCCACAGATGCTGCAGCATGTATTGGCTCATGTGTGCCAGGCTGCCCAGAGGCAACGAAAAGCTGTCCTCAGTGAAAGGTGTATGGTCTGGCTCCTCTGTATCACCCCAGTCACGCTTCAGTGATGCCCGTAAGATGCTATGAGTGCCACCCTGCTGTGAACACGGTTTCTCCTCATCCTCCAAAACTATCCCCTGGTTGGACAGTTGTGTACCTGGCTCTGGCCGCTGTTGGTAAAGGAACCCGCCCTCTTATCCATGTGTGAATGGCAGGACTGGTAACTGTGAATGGTCCCTGTTCCTCCTGTGCTATCACCTCATCTATCATCTCCTGAATTTTTTTTTTTGGAGCAGGCTTAGAAGTGGAATAATAACGCTAATGATGGCATCATCAGCACTGGCCATGTTGGTGGAGTATTGGAAGCCGTGCAACGTGGCACATATGTCCTGCATGGAGGCATACATGTCCTACTTGGAGGCCCACTCTTCGGTGGTGAAGTGGTGTTGTTCCGCAGAGCGACTCACCCACGTGTGCTACAGTTGAAACACTATTGCCTGCTGCTGCTTACAATCTATCCAGCGTATGCAAGGTGTGGAGTTTCACTTTGTTGGCACGTTGCATATGAGGCCATGAGCGGGAAAGCAGAAGTGATGCTGCGTCGGCAGGCAAGCAGCAGTAGGGTGAGAACACCAAAAGCGTGTGAACACACTGCCTACAATTTCAGCAGCAGCTCTGACTCATGTGGGTCATTTTTAAGGAAGTTCTGCACCACCAAATTCAGCACATGTGCCAGGCATGTCAAAGTGACTAGGCCCAGAGCTGCTATGAGATTTAGCCCATTATTGCACCCACCAGAACGGGCTTGAGGTTCACCAGCACCAACCACTCATGTGTTTGCTGTTTGATACACGTCCACGGCTCCTTCGCCCCTGGCTTTGCTGAATTTGGTGTTGCAGGTCTTACTGTCACCGGATGAGGAGGCTATGGAGGAAGCTGAGTAGGAGGAGGAGGCAACATGGACAGAAAAATGGCCAGCAATCCTCGGTGGTAGGTGGTGGTAGGACATAAGCTAGAACACCTTCCGCCTCTGTCCCAGCCCCCACTACATGGTGGTGCTTACTAGTTCAGTGGTTATGTGGACCTTGCCACTAATGGCATTGCGCAGTGCACATCTGATTTGGTCCGCAATATGTGTGTGTAGGGCAGGGATGGCTCACCTGGAAAAGTAGTGTCGACTGGGAACAATGTACTGCAGGACAGCCACAGCCATCAGTTTTTTTAAAACTGTCCATCGCCACCACCCGGTTGGCAGCATTTCAAAGACCAGGAATTTGGGAATGCTGTCATTCAGGACCATGGTTTGTGGGTGGGTATGGAGGTATTTTCTTTTTCCCTTGAGGGTTTTAGGGGAAGGAGAGCTTAATACTTCCATGGGATGGTGTGGAAATGCTCGGTAACACTGCTGGTGTTACTGTCACATCCTCTCTTTGAGGGGAGGCAGGCGGCCCTGTTTCTGGTTAGAATGAGGAAGAGGCCGAGACTATAACAGAAGAGGGAGCAGGAAGGAGGATCAGATCTGTCATGCTGTTAAGGTGCAGTGGAATACACACCTTACTGTTGAGTTTGGAATTCAGATTCCTAGTCATGCGGGTGGTGCTCAGGAAGAAGATTTGTGCCTCGCTTCAGGCTCCAACAGCACAGTGTGCAAACCACACGTCTTGTCGTCAGCACAATGCCTGAAGAAATGCCACTCCAGGAAGCTCTTTTGAGCTGGCTTTGGTTTACTAGACATGGTGGGCAGTAGCAGCAGACGTACTGGCTAGTGGCCGCCCGCTATACTTTTGCACCGTGCTCTTTCTGTGCTGCTGGTGCAGTGTGGACCACTTCCTCTTCCTCCGACCTGCGCACATCACTAGGATGGGATTCGTTCAATGTGGGGTCTAGGACCTCATTATCCTCCGCATCATCTTTCACCCACTACTCACCCTTGCCCATCTGCACATTTCAGAAAGACGCAGCAGTTGGCACTTAAGTTTTGTCGTCCGCTGGCTGTGTGAACTAGCCCTCCCACGTACTCATCTTCCAACATAACAATTTAGTTGAACACCAGTGCACTCAGTCTCTTCCACTTCTGGAGCAGGCCAGGTGGATTGGCCACAGAACCCCAGCCATTGGAGTCATCAAACAGCAGAAGAGACTGCTGCATGACTTTGGCTCAGACTACTTGGAGGATTTACAAGGGGGTGAGGGGTGGAAGAAAAATGTCCATGGTCTTCAGGTGCCAACTCTGTGCTTTTTGCAAGGGACTGTGTGGAAGACAATGCGAAGGAACTGGAAGCATTTTTCAGCCATCCAATCTAACACCGCCTCAACATGTTCTGGCCTCCCCATTCGGCCAGCAATACTCGGCACTACGAAATGACGCATAAAGTCCTGTCGCCTGTGTGCACCTGAGGAAGGTGTTGCATTTGGACACATAACGGATACAGATTGATCACGTCCTCTCTCCGCAGAAGCTACAGCAGGACCATGTCCCCTATTTGATGTGTTCTCCACCAAGGCAGAAGAGGGGGGAAATATACATTTATTTTTAATTCTTCTTTTGAGTGAATGGAGAACTCTGTATACATTTGTGTATGAATATGCCTCGGTGTGTGTCTCTAATTTTTGCTTTGTCTTTTCCAGCCAAAGGCAGAGGAGAGCTCTTAAGAATAAACCTTAAAGAGTTGGAGTTGGCAGATGATGTTGACATTGACAACATAGCAGAAAACATGGATGGTTATTCTGGTGCAGATATTACAAATGTATGCAGGTATGTCTTACAAAATCAATATGTAATTGGTAATAACTAGATTGGTATGTTAATTGTAGACTTATAATAATTTGTAAAAGAGAAATTTATATTTGCGTTAAGAAACTGAGAACACTTAAAAAATAAAAAAAAATTCCAACCTAATATGGGAATAAAACTATGCATTATAAGAGGAAGAGAAAACCTTGATACGCAGATAAAACCCCCAAAAATACACAGTGTATTCCGAAACTAGTTGGATTTTGGTCCATTGTGCGCTCCATAGCCAGTCACGTGATTCATCATGTGACCGTGACGTCACGCAAGGTCCTGCAGCTCCTCTGCACCTTGCCAACTTTACTATATATCCCGTGCAAGCATCTACTGCACGTGGCAGCTTTATATTTCCCAGAGGGGCGTCTGTTACCAGCCGGAACGGCACCCCAACTTCTTGGGTATCATTTTCCTTTTTTTCCCCTTGCTCTGGACTCTGGTTATGATGCCATACCATACTGTGGTGGACATTGAACCACGTTCAAACAAGAGGACCTACACACCATAAGAACTGCTCTCAGTTGGGACAGTCATTCGTACGCCGCTATCCTTTTTCAGAGAGGTAATTTGATATTTTCTTTTTTGGTTTTATCTGAGTATCAAGGTTTTCTCTTCCTTTTATATTGCATAGTTTTATTCCTATTAGGTTGGATTTTTTTTTGTGTGTGTTCTCAGTTTCTTAGCGCAAATATAAATTTCTCTTATATAAATCGTTTTATACTGGACAAATAGGGTGGTATTGTCCCTTTATTTGCTGCAGAGACTCGAGACTGTGTGTTACGCCCTTAGTTCCTTATTTATATTAGACTTATAATACTCAGAATATTAACAAAGTATGCATATATTAAAATGAAAAGTTTATTCTATAAAGTGGAGAAATCCGCTGCAGAATGGCCTGGTGACGTTAAGCCCCTGTAGGCCTGTGACCTGACTTTATTATGTAATCAGAGAGCACCATCCTGTGGGGGCAGAGACCCTGATTCCAACTATGTATCACTTACAGGTCTGCTTGCTGCAGCACTGATTCCCGGTTTTCTCTGCTGCAGATCTACCAGTGCTCTGAAAAGCTGAGCTGTGTATTACCCTGCGCATACCACTGATTGGCAGCTTTCTGTCTACACTGTGCATAGGCTGGAATCTGCCAATCAGTGGTGGGGACAGAATTATACAGAGCTCATGAATAGAGTTAAGCGAATTTCTTCAGGTTCCCTCTTATTTGGCAAGCTATAAGCTGCAGAGGGAACCTGGATACATGGAGCGCGCCGGCTGATCGGTTCCGCAGCTGCATGTGTCACGGCTGTGTCACAGCATATGCATGGATAGCCTGTGTGTTGGACTCTCCATGCTTGTGCTGTGACTGTGACACAGCTGCGGCGCTGAGCAACTGGCGTGATCCAAGAAGCCGAGTTCCCTCTGCAGCTTATTTGGCAAGCTCTATAGCTTGCCAAAAAAGAGGGAACCCGAACAAATTCGCACAACTCTACTCATGAATATGTTTGACTACGTGGCACCAGGTTCACTAGTCTTTTTGTGATTTATCTGCTGCTGATAAAATAATGATTTGGTCAAAGCAGTCCAGTAAGTGACACATTGCTGGAATCAGTGCCTCTGCTTCCCTCCCCCCGGTTAGATCACAACATTTAGATGGCAAAAACCTGTTATCATAATCCATTTAATACTTCTTGACCTAGAAATGCACATATCTCCACAGAGATGCTTCTTTAATGGCAATGAGAAGACGCATTGAAGGCTTAACTCCAGAAGAAATTCGCAATCTATCCAGAGATGACATGCACATGCCCACTACAATGGAAGACTTTGAGATGGCATTGAAGAAAGTTTCCAAATCCGTGTCAGCCTTGGATATTGAAAAATATGAGAAGTGGATAGAGGAGTTTGGGTCTTGTTAACAGGACAGACGTAAAAGATATGAGTCTGCGTGAAGTCTTAACTTTTTTTTCTGTAGTTTATATCTTTGTTGAGTTGGCACAGGTTGCTATATTTTTTTAACTCTTTGTAAACTGCAATGATTCTTAAAATAATAAAAAAAACACTTTTTGATTCTATTTACTGCTTTGATCATCAAAGGGAGTTATCCAGCCTAAATATTTCTGGTTTTCTCTCTCAACACCAGATTTTTAGAGGTGACACCTATGAATGATAGGCTTGCAAAACTTCTGAATCTTTAAAATGTAAAATCTCTCTATGTCTGAAATTTAAGGCCAAGTCGTGAGGCTGCACTACTGAGTGATCCTGGTGACCTACCCGCTCATTTTTTATTTATCAGCCAAGGTACGGTCCTGGAAATCTTGTGAGCATTCAAGTCATCAAATTCACAAATTGTACATCCTGCCTGGCCTTAATAGATGTGTGTGTGTATTTTTTCTAACCTCCAAGATGCTTCGTAAAGAAGCATTCCCAGTTTTTATTTCCTATACTGCACCACCCACTTGTCTGTCACACTCTGCTCCTGTCTTGTATACCATATGCTTCTATGTAGTTGGGCCTTCTGTTTCTTCCATTCACCCTCCATCTTCATTTACAAATTTCATCCTGCATGATATTCTGCTCTGCTATAAATCCCATGATGCATCAGCACATAACCACTACAGCAGCTAGCACCATTGCCTTCCAAGCTAATAGATTAGTAAACTGAACCGTGCTCTCCTATATTATAACACTGATACTGGCCCCTCCCCCAATGCAGAACAATTTCACCATTCAGGAATTTAACCCCTTAACGACCGCTGATACGCCTTTTAACGGCGGCAGTTAAGGGCACTTAAACCACAGCGCCGTTAATTAACGGCGCTGTGGAAAAAGTGAGTAGCGCCCCCCAGAGTCAGATTTTCTCTGGGGTCTCGGTTGCTGGGGGTAGCCGAGACCCCAGAGAACATGATTCGGGGGTTTTCTTACCGACCCCCGAGTTGCAATCGCCGGTAATTAACCGTTTACCGGTGATCGCAACAAAAAAAAAAAAAAAAAAACGCAATCTCCCTTTTAATTTCACTGTCCTCCTATGTGATCTCACATCAGAGGACAGAGAAATGGGGTCCCCGATAGCCCCCCGATACTCACCTGTCTCCCCCGGTGCTCCTCGTGGCTCCCGATGGGTGCCGCCATCTTCTTCCGGCAAAAAAATGGCGGGCACAGTGCGCCCGCCGGCCGGCACCCAGAGGATCTTTGGGGTCTCAGCTGCCGGGGGTAGCCGAGACCCCAAAGAACATGATCGGGGTCGGTTCTTACCGACCCCTGTTTTGCGATCGCCGGTAATTAACTGTTTACCGGCGATCGCAAAAAAAAAAGCGATCAGTCATTCTCTGTCCTCTGATGTGATCGCACATCAGAGGACAGAGAAATAGGGGGATTCGGGGACCCTGCTATACTTACCAGTGTCCCTGGGTCCTCCTGCGTCCCCTCCTGCCCGCCGGCTTCTTCCTATGGAAAGAAAATGGCGGGTTCATGCGCAGTGCGCCCGCTCTCTGCTGCCATCTGCCGGCCGGCAGGAGAGAGGAATTGGGGCTAAAATTAGGGTTAGGGTTGGGGCTAAAATTAAGGTTAGGTTTGGGGCTAAATTTAGGGTTAGGTTTGGGGCTAAATTTAGGGTTAGGGTTGGGGCTAAATTTAGGGTTAGGGCTAGGGTTAGGCTTCTTTCACACTTGCGTCGGTACCGGGCCGTCGCCATGCGTCGGCCCTACGTACCGACGCACGTTGTGAAAATTGTGCACAACGTGGCCAGCGGATGCAGTTTTTCAACGCATCCGCTGCCCAGTCTATGTCCTGGGGAGGAAGGGGCAGAGTTACGGCCACGCATGAGCGGAAATGGCGAACGTGACGTACAAAAAAAAGGTTACATTGAACTTTTTTTGTGACGACGGTCCGCCAAAACACAACGGATCCAGTGCACGACGGACGCGACGTGTGGCCATCCGTCGGCAATACAAGTCTATGAGCAAAAAAGGCATCCTGCGGGCACATTTGCAGGATCCGTTGTTTGTCCAAAACGACGGATGCCACACAACGCAAGTGTGAAAGTAGCCTTAGGGCTAGGGTTATGGTTGGGGCTAAAGTTAGCGTTAGGGTTGGGGCCAAATTTAGGGTTAGGGCTAAAGTTAGGGTTAGGGCTAGGGTTGGGGCTAAAATTAGGGTTAGGGTTGGGGCTAAAGTTAGGGTTAGAGTTGGGATTAGGGTTTGGATTAGGGTTGGGATTAGAATTAGGGTTGGCATTAGGGTTACGTTTGGGATTAGGGTTAGGTTTGGGATTAGGGTTAGGGGTATATTGGAATTAGGCTTAGGTTTGAAGTTAGGGTTGAGATTAGGATTATAGGGGTGTGTTGGATTTAGGGTTTTGATTAGGGTTATGGTTAGGGTTGAGATTAGGGTTGTGATTATCGTTAGGGCTGTGATTAGGATTATGGATCGGGATGGGATTAGGGTTAGGGGTGTGTTGGGGTTAGGGTTGGAGTTAGAATTGGGGGGTTTCCACTGTTTAGGTACATCAGGGGTTCTCCAAACACGACAGGCAATTTTGCGCTCAAAAAGTCAAATGGTGCTCCCTCCCTTTTGAGCTCTGCCGTGCGCCCAAACAGTGGTTTACCCCCACATATGGGGCATCAGCATACTCGGGATAAATTGGAAAACAACTTTTGGGGTAAAATTTCTCCTGTTACCCTTGTGAAAATAAAAACTTGGGGGTTAAAAAAATCTTTTTTTGTGGAAAACAAAAATATTTGTTATTTTCACGACTCTGCATTATAAACTTCTGTGAAGCTCTTGAGCATTCAAAGTTCTCCCCACACATCTAGATAAGTTCCTTTGGGGGTCTAGTTTCCAAAATGGGGTCACTTGTGGGGGGTTTCTACTGTTTAGGTACATCAGGGGCTCTGCAAACGCAACATAACGCCCGCAGACCATACCAAAGTCTGCATTCCAAAAAGGCGCTCCTTCCCTTCCGAGCTCTGCCGTGCGCCCAAACAGTGGTTTACCCCCACATATGGGGTACCAGCATACTCAGGACAAATTGGACAACAACTTTTGGGGTCCAATTTCTCTTGTTACCCTTGTGAAAATAAAAACTTGGGGGTTAAAAAATCTTTTTTGTAGAAAACAAAAATATTTTTTATTTTCACGACTCTGCATTATAAACTTCTGTGAAGCTCTTGGGCATTCAAAGTTCTCACCACATATCTAGAGAAGTTCCTTGGGGGGGTCTAGTTTCCAAAATGGGGTCACATGTGGGGGGTTTCTACTGTTTAGGCACATCAGGTGCTCTCCAAACGCGACATGACGTCCGATCTCCATTCCAGCCAATTCTACAATGAAAAAGTAAAACGGCACTCCTCTTCCAAGCTCTGCGGTGCGCCCAAACAGTGCTTTACCCCCACATATTGGGTATCGGCGTATTCAGGAGAAATTGTACAACAAAATTTATGGTTAAATTTCTGTTTTTACACTTGTGAAAATAAAAAAAAAGGTTCTGAAGTAAAATGTTTGCAAAAAAAAGTTAAATGTTCATTTTTTCCTTCCACATTGTTTCAGTTCCTGTGAAGCACGTAAAGGGTTAATAAACTTCTTGAACGTGGTTTTGAGCACCTTGAGGGGTGCAGTTTTTAGAATGGTGTCAAACTTGGTTATTTTCTATCTCATAGACCCCTCAAAATGACTTGAAATGTGATGTGGTCCCTAAAAAAAAATGGTGTTGTAAAAATGAGAAATTGCTGGTCAACTTTTAACCCTTATAACTCCCTAACAAAAAAAAAATTTGTTTCCAAAATTGTGCTGATGGTCATTAAGTACCAAATTGGCTCTGTCACTAAGGGGTTAACAAAGATGGTGACCCCTTCAGTGAGTCACAGTCTGTACTCAATGTGTGTGTATGTGACAAAAGGAAATAAAAAAAAAATTCTACTTTAACCTTCTATTTTGAGGCCTGGTTGGCACATGGTGAGGGTAAGTTACTGGAGTTAGGGACTACCCTCTTTGGGCGCACCTTGTTGCGGTGGAATGCCCTTTACATTATTTTGATTAAAAAATATTACTATTTACGTACTGCAGTGTTAACGTATTATGGCCCAGATTCGTCATTGCCTTTGTGCCTGTTTTTGTGTCTAGTTTTGTGTTTTGCACCTTTTTTTAATATGCACCCAATTAATTTATTTCCACCTTTTTAAAGTCCATTTTATGTGCTCATCTGCTTTTTTTTTTTTATTCCCTTTTTCTCACTTTGTGGTTGAGTTTAACAATTTCAGATGTTTTCAACTGATTCATCAACTCCAGTCCTCCATACCTGTTGTATTTTTAAGCAGCAGTATTTTGGAGCTATTTTGGCACAATTTGCCACTTTTGGTGCAAAAACAGTACAAGACAGAAAAAAATATTTTTTACTTTGTACCCAATTCATGAATCATGTGTAGCCGACTTGGAAAATGTGCTGAAATCAGCAAGTAATACCACAAGCCATAAAAAGAAAGTGAGTCGCCTCCCCCCTCTGCAAATTGTAAACTGGACCTATGTTTTGATTTTCAGTCATGAAATGAACATGTCAGTGACATAAAAAACTGATATATTGGTGAAAAAATTGTATACACCAAGAAAAAGGTTAGACACAGTAATTAGTGTCAGTTAATAAGCCACCAGTTAACTACACATAGGAATGGACTAGGGAAAATAGAATGTGCCTTACCTATTAACATCCCTTCCTGGCAGCGGAGGTTGGCACCCTGGGAGCGATATGGCGCCCCCTGCTCAACGTTGACTGACCCTCAGGACCCTCAACAGGAATCCCTATCAAAAAGCCACCACCAATCCCCAAACACCTAGAATATAAAGTGCTGTTAGTGCAATATACGTAGCTTAATCCGCATATAGTCCTTATATGGCTTAATAAGTCCACATATAAATTAATGTATTGTGGTTCCAAAGGCGGAGCTGTGTAACTATAACTGGAGGCTCAATAAATTATTCTCAGGTGATAATAGAGAGGGTATAGTATAGTGCAAATCAGAAATATTTAGATAGTACATCCATAGTACATCCATAGGTTGTTATAACAAAGAGAATATAATTATCTCATATTGATGCACTGATGATTCAAAGTCACTCTCCAAAGCATTTATATAGAGTGGACACACATATCTCATGTCAATACTTTATCTAGTTTATAACTAGATCAAATATACCCTTTTATAGTATATTTATGAGCCTCTTAGATACACTTAATTTTTATATTGATATAAATAAGCCGGATCAACAAAAAAGACCACAAAATGTCTGATGAACAATGAGATATCAGGCTCAGTGGTAAGCAGATAAGTCCAAAATGCTAGCAATATACACTGCTTACTAATGCTACCCAAGTCATAAAAATCTCCTTAGGCAAAGAACGAATAATCTAGTGCTAATTGCAACATAACCATTGGGTTATAGCATTCATATATAGTGCCAATAAGAGAGGTTGCCCAGACTATAATTCCTACCCGAAATGGTCACAGATATACACACAGCACGTACCATTGGGCACAAAAGGGGATGATCTGGTATTAATGGCAAAAATAACCATCTAATTATGGCATTGATACATGTTAAGCCAAAAAAGAAGTTGCATAGATTTTTATCCCGGCCAGAAGTGGTCACAGATATATCAAAAACAGCACATAGGTGTGTAATCATAAGATCAACTTATCTCCGGGGACTGGTGCCCCATCCCGACACGTTTCCCCCCCATTGTCCAACTTCTTTTTGGCTTTTTTCTTTTTTAATAAATTTGCAAAAATGTCTATATTTCTGTTTTTTTGTCTGTAAAGATGAGGTGCAGAGTGTACATTCATGAGAAAAAAATAAACTTTTTTTTTAATTTACCAAATGGCTGTAATGAAACGAAGAGTGAAAAATGTAAAGGGGTCTGAATACTTTCCGTACCCACTGTATGTTTACAGATAGGAATTTCTGGAAGTATTGCTGGGCCCATGGAATAATTTGCATAACCGAATCATGCCTGATTTTAACAACTAAGGGCCAGTAGATCACTAACATCCAATACTGACAATTGGCCTTCTCACTTGTGCACATGGATTTCTCCTGAATCTCTGAACCTTCTGATATTATGTTTAGACACAATTGTTCACAGATTGGTGAACCGCTGACCATCTTTGTTTCTGATAAACGCTACCTCTCTAACATGCCCTTATACAGAGTCATGTGACTTAGTTAGCCCCTTCACCGCCTTGCGATTTTCTGTTTTTGCGCTTTTGTTTTTTTGCTCCCCTTCTTCCCAGAGTCAGAACCTTTTTTATTTTTCCATCAGTATAGCCATATGAGGGCTTGTTTTTGGAGAAGAGTTGTATATTTTGGTAGATCTGACATTTCTGAATGCAGCGATACCAAACGTGTATTTTTTATTTTGTTTTAGTTTTATTTTGAACGGGGCAAAAGGAGGGGTGATGTGAACTTTGTGATTTTTTTTCAAATTTTTTAAACTTTTTAAAACTTTTTACTGGCTTCCATAGTCCCCGTAGGAGACTTGAAACTGTGATCATCTGAATCCCTGTGCTACACATAGCAGGGCATAGCACGGAGGTCTACAGGTCCCCAGCTGTCATGACATCCCATCGGCGCCCCACGATCACGTCAAAGGGACGCCGATGGTTGTGTCTTGTAACGCGCTTCTACCCAGGGCATATTAAATGCTGCTGTCAGAAATTGGCAGTGGCATTTAACTTGTTAACAGCCACGGGTAGATCTAGTACTCACCCGCGGCTATTAGAGACACATGACAACCTGGAAATATGAAGATCAAGTCTTTTTTACATGGAAATGAATATGTTCATTTTTTTAGCTTTTTCTTTGTGCTTTTTCACGAAGTTTATGGAGAAAACCTGCTCTATATCTGTCTGAAAAAAACATTGTGTGAACATACTCTTAGGGTTCATTTCCACTGGCTGGTTATCATTAACCCCTTAGTGACAGAGCCAATTTGGTACTTAATGACCGAGCCAATTTTTACAATTCTGACCACTGTCACTTTATGAGGTTATAACTCTGGAACGCTTTATCGGATCCCGCTGATTCTGAGACTGTTTTTTCGTGACATATTGTACTTCAAGTTAGTGGTAACATTTCTTCGATATTACTTGCGATTATTTATGAAAAAAACTGAAATATGGCGAAAATTTTTAAAATTTTGCAATTTTCAAACTTTGTATTTTTATGCCCTTAAATCAGAGAGATATGTCACGAAAAATAGTTAATAAATAACATTTCCCACATGTCCACTTTACATCAGCACAATTTTGGAAACAACATTTTTTTTTGTTAGGGAGTTATAAGGGTTAAAAGTTGACCAGCAATTTCTCATTTTTACAACACCATGTTTTTTTTAGGGACCACATCACCTTTGAAGTCATTTTGAGGGGTCTATATGATAGAAAATAACTAAGTGTGACACCATTCTAAAAACTGCACCCCTCAAGCTGTTCAAAACCACATTCAAGAAGTTTATTAACCCTTTACGTACTTCACAGGAACTGAAACAATGTGGAAGAAAAAAATGAACATTTAACTTTTTTTTGCAAACATTTTACTTCAGAACCATTTTTTTTAATTTTCACAAGTGTAAAAACAGAAATTTAACCACAAATTTTGTTGTGCAATTTCTCCTGAGTACGCCGATACCCCATATGTGGAGGTAAACCACTGTTTGGGCGCACCGCCGAGCTTGGAAGTGAAGGAGCGCCGTTTGACTGTTTCAATGCAGAATTGGCTGGAATTGAGATCGGACGCCATGTCGCGTTTGGAGAGCCCCTAATGTGCCTAAACAGTGGAAACCCCCCACAAGTGACACCATTTTGGAAACTAGACCCCTTAAGGAACTTATCTAGATGTGTGGTGAGCACTTTGAACCCCCAAGTGCTTCACAGAAGTTTATAACGTAGAGCCGTGAAAATAAAAAATCGCATTTGTTTTCACAAAAATGATTTTTTCGCCCACAAATTCTTCTTTTCACAAGGGTAACAGGAGAAATTAGACCACAAAAGTTGTTGTGCAATTTCTCCTGAGTACGTCGATACCCCATATGTGGGGGTAAACCACTGTTTGGGCGCACCGCAGAGCTTGGAAGTGAAGGAGCACCGTTTGACTTTTTCAATGCAGAATTGGCTGGAATTGAGATCGGATGCCATGTTGCGTTTGGAGAGCCCCTGATGTGCCTAAACAGTGGAAACCCCCCACAAATGACACCATTTTGGAAACTAGACCCCTTAAGGAACTTATCTAGATGTGTGGTGAGCACTTTAAACCCCCAGGTGCTTCACAGAAGTTTATAACGTAGAGCCGTGAAAATAAAAAAATCGCATTTTTTCTACAAAAATTATCTTTTTGCCTCCAAATTTTTATTTTACCAAGGGTAACAGGAGAAAATGGACCCCAGAAGTTGTTGTACAATTTGTCCTGAGTACGCCGACACCCCATATGTGGGGGTAAACCACTGTTTGGGCGCATGGCTGAGCTCGGAAGCAAAGGAGCGCCATTTGACTTTTCAATGCAAAATTGACTGGAATTGAGATCGGACGACATGTCGCGTTTGGAGAGCCTCTGATGTGCCTAAACAGTAGAAACCCCCAAAAGTGACCCCATTTTGGAAACTAGACCCCCCATGGAACTTATCTAGATGTGTAGTGAGTGCTTAGAATGCCCAAGTGCATCACAGAAGTTTATAATGCAGAGTCGTGAAAATAAAAAATATATTTTTTTCCCACAAAAAAGATTTTTTAGCCCCCAAATTTTTATTTTCACAAGGGTAACAAGAGAAATTGGACCCCAAAAGTTGTTGTCCAATTTGTCCTGAGTATGCTGGTACCCCATATGTGGGGGTAAACCACTGTTTGGGCGCATGGCTGAGCTCGGAAGGGAAGGAGCGCCGTTTTGGAATGCAGACTTTGATAGAATTGTCTGCTGGCGTTATGTTGCGTTTGCAGACCCCTAATGTACCTAAACAGTAGAAACCCCCAACAAGTGACCCCATTTTGGAAAATAGACCCCCCAAGGAACTTATCTAGATATGTGGTGAGAACTTTGCATTATAAACTTCTGTAAAGCACTTGGGCATTCAAAGTTCTCACCACATATCTAGATAAGTTCCTTGGGGGGTCTATTTTCCAAAATGGGGTCACTTGTTGGGGGTTTCTACTGTTTAGGTACATTAGGGGTCTGCAAACGCAACATAATGCCAGCAGACAATTCTATCAAAGTCTGCATTCCAAAACGGCGCTCCTTCTCTTCCGAGCTCAGCCATGCGCCCAAACAGTGGTTTACCCCCACATATGGGGTACCAGCATACTCAGGACAAATTGGACAACAACTTTTGGGGTCCAATTTCTCTTGTTACCCTTGTGAAAATAAAAATTTGGGGGCTAAAAAATCTTTTTTGTGGGAAAAAAATATATTTTTTATTTTCACGACTCTGCATTATAAACTTCTGTAAAGCACTTGGGCATTCAGAGTAGTGAAAATAGAAAAATTTTTTTTTTTGCCACAAAAAAGATTTTTTAGCCCCCAAGTTTTTATTTTCACAAGGGATCAAGAGAAATTGGACACCAATCTTTGTTCTCCAATTTGTCCTGAGTATGCTGGTACCCCATATGTGGGGGTAAACCACTGTTTTGGCACACGGCAGAACTCGGAAGAGAAGGAGCGCCATTTTGGAATTCAGACTTTGATAGAATTGTCTGTGGGTGTTATGTTGCGTTTGCAGAGCCCCTGATGTACCTAAACAGTAGAAACCCCCCACAAGTGACCAAATTTTGGAAACTAGACCCCCTAAGGAACTTATCTAGATATGTGGTGAGAACTTTGAATGCTCAAGTGCTTCACAGAAGTTTATAATGCAGAGTAGTGAAAATAAAAAAATATTTTTTTTCCCACAAAAAAGATTTTTAGCCCCCAAGTTTTTATTTTCACAAGGGTAACAGGAGAAATTGGACCCCAAAAGTTGTTGTCCAATTTATCCCGAGTACGCTGATGCCCCATATGTGGGGGTAAACCACTGTTTGGGCGCACGGCAGAGCTCAGAAGGGAGGGAGCACCATTTGACTTTTTTAGCGCAAAATTGTCGTGTTTGGAGACCCCCTGATGTACCTAAACAGTGGAAACCCCCCAATTCTAACTCCAACCCTAACTCCAACACACCCCTAACCCTAATCTCAACCCGATCCATAATCCTAATCACAACCCTAACGATAATCACAACCCTAACCCCAAAACAGCCCTAATCTCAACTCTAACCATAACCCTAATCAAAACCCTAAATCCAACACACCCCTAACCCTAATCTCAACCCTAACCTCAAACCTAACCCTAATCTAATCCCAATACACCCCTAATCCCAACCCTAACCTTAACCCTAATCCTAACCCTAATCCCAAACGTAACCCTAATACCAACCCTAATCCTAACCCTAATCCCAACTCTATCCCTAACTTTAGCCCCAACCCTAACCCTAATTTTAGCCCCAACCCTAACCCTAACTTTAGCCCCAATCCTAACCCTAAATTTAACCCTAGCTTTAGCCCTAACCCTAAGGCTACTTTCACACTTGCGTCGTGTGGCATCCGTCACAATCCGTCGTTTTGGACAAAAAACGGATCCTGCAAATGTGCCCACAGGATGCCTTTTTTGCCCATAGACTTGTATTACCGACGGATGGCCACACGTCGCGTCCATCGTGCACTGGATCCGTTGTGTTTTGGCGGACCGTCGTCACAAAAAAAGTTCAATGTAACCTTTTTTTTGTACGTCGCGTCCGCCATTTCCGCGCATGCGTGGCCGTAACTCTGCCCCCTCCTCCCCAAGACATAGACTGGGCAGCGGATGCGTTGAAAAACTGCATCCACTGCCCACGTTGTGCACAATTTTCACAACGTGCGTCGGTACGTCGGGCTGACGCATTGCGACCGCCCCGTACCGACGCAAGTGTGAAAGAAGCCTAAGGCTACTTTCACACTAGCGTCGTACTCGGCCCATCGCAGTGTGTCGGGCCGACGTACCGACGCTAGTGTTGTAAGCGCCGCACAACGGGTGCAGAGGATGCTGTTTTTTCAACGCAACCGCTGCCCCATTGTGAGAGGCGGGGGCGGAGTTCCGGCCGCGCATGCGCGGTCGGAAATGACGGACACGTCGCACAGTTACAAAAGTTACATGTAGAGTTTTTTTGTGCCGACGGTCCGCCAAAGCACGACGCATCCGTCGCACGACGGATGCGACGTGTGGCAATCCGTCGCAATGTGTCGCTAATGCAAGTCAATGGAGAAAAAAACGCATCCTGCAAGCACTTTTGCAGGATGCGTTTTTTCTCCAACGACGCATTGCGACGGAAGCCAAAAAACGCTAGTGTGAAAGTAGCCTAACCCTAGCCCTAACCCTAAATTTAGCCTCAACCCTAACCCTAGCCCTAACCCTAATTTTAGCCCCAACTCGTCTCTCCTGCCGGACGGCAGATGGCAGCAGATGGCGGGCGCACTGCGCATGCGCCTGCCCGCCATTATCTTTGCAGAGGAAGAAGCCGGCCGGCAAGAGGAGACGCAGGAGGACCCGGGGACACCGGGTGAGTATGATAGGGTCCCCGAATTCCCCTATTTCTCTGTCAACTGATGTGCGATCACATCAGAGGACAGAGAATTACAGATCACTTTTTTTTTTTTTTCTTTGCGGTCGCCGGTAAACAATTAATTATCGGCGATCGCAAAACAGGGGTCGGTAAAAACCAACCCCGATCATGTTCTTTGGGGTCTCGGCTACCCCCGGCAGCCGAGACCCCAAAGATCTTCCGGGTGCCGGGCGCACTGCGCATGCGCCCGCCATTTTTTCCCGGAAAAAAGATGGCGGCGCCCATCGGGAGCCACGAGGAGCACCGGGGGAGATAGGTGAGTATTGGGGGGCTATTGGGGGCCATCGGGGACACTATTTCTCTGTGCGATCACATCGGAGGACAGAAATTAAATGGCAAATCGCGTTTTTTTTTTTTTGTTGCGACCGCCGGTAAACGGTTAATTACCGTCGATCGCAACTCGGGGGTCGGTAAAAACCCCCCGAATCATGTTCTCTGGGGTCTCGGCAACCGAGACCCCAGAGAAAATCTGACTCTGGGGGGCGCTATTCACTTTTTCCACAGCGCCGTTAATTAACGGCGCTGTGGTTTAAGTACCCTTAGCGGCCGCCGTTAAAAGGCGTATCGGCGGTCGTTAAGGGGTTAAGATTCTAACGTTTACGACTCATCAATCACGATAATGTGAGTGGATTGAGTGACAACTAAATAACCCAAATTTGCTTTGTCTTTGATACTCCCTGGTGTGTCTTTGACAAAACTTTATTAATACAATTATATGTGGATAACATGCATTTTTAATGCGTTTCTGCTGCGGAAATGGCCTAAAAGCGCATGTCTGTTTTTTACCTTCAGATTTTCTTCACCTGATGCAAGTCTATGGCCGGAGTCACACATAACGTATAAAAATTGGTCCGTTTTTCACGGACGAGAATCGTATCAATGTTCCCTGAACAATGATCCGTATGTCATCCGTGTGCAATGCATGGATGCGATTTCCTCGCATCAAAGTATCCGTGTGACATCCGTATGGCACCAGTATAGTGAGATTTTCTCGCAACCTTGCAAAATGGACATATAACGGTTTCTAATCCTGAAAATAATTAAAATCCTAATCAACATCCCTATTTATTGCCTC
Source organism: Ranitomeya variabilis (assembly GCF_051348905.1). Classification (NCBI taxonomy): domain Eukaryota; kingdom Metazoa; phylum Chordata; class Amphibia; order Anura; family Dendrobatidae; genus Ranitomeya; species Ranitomeya variabilis. The sequence continues at coordinate 645,572,778 of NC_135233.1, read as the reverse complement.
TACAACAGGTGGCAGCCTCCAATCTTGGCATTGGAGTCTGCGCTTGTGTTGGTGTATTTCTGCTTTGTGACAAACATAGAGAAATTGTAAACACTTAAAGGGGAAAACCAATTGTATAATATATTGTATAGTATATATATATATATATATATATATATATATATATATATATATATATATATATATATAAAAAATCCCCAGTGAAAACAACAAAGGCGAGTGGAAACCACTCCTATATATGAAGACCAAGAACCAACCACCTAGAGCAAGGATACCAACCCCAGAAAAGAGGATAACAAAGCAGGGTATACGTATTAAAATATATAGTTCTTTATTAGTGGTAGTGATACATAAAAATAACAGTGCATATGTTGGATAATATAATAGGGATAAAATCTCCAATGAATAATAATAACCAATATAGGAAAATGGTGCACCAATAAGAAAATAGGTGATGTTATATCATACCTATATGTATATGTCTCTAGTATAAAATAACAATGTGTAAAATCGTGAAACGTTAAAAGGATAATAAAGGAATAACCCGTAATAGGGTTAAAATGGAGAAAAACAGTGCAAAATATAAAGTGGCAATGTGCAAAGTGAAATCGTGCCACATAGACTGATGTGAATCAACCATACATATATCAAGTGTATTGCACAAAAAAAGGGGGAGGATGGAAGACATATACCTTTTGGTGTCACCGTATCCAACAAGACGCACCCCGACAAAGGGTTGTGTATCCGAAACGCGCGTCGGGGTGCGTCTTGTTGGATACGGTGACACCATAAGGTATATGTCTTCCATCCTCCCCCTTTTTTTTTTTTTTTTTTTGTGCACTGTTATTTTTATGTATCACTATCAGTAATAAAGAACTATATATTTTAATACGTATACCCTTTGTTATCCTCTTTTCTGGGGTTGGTATCCTTGCTCTAGGTGGTTGGTTCTTGGTCTTTGTGACAAACATGTCAGACAGACTTACATTTAACACTACTGAGCGTGTGCTTTACAACTGGGTTTTGTCACGTTTTGGAAAGCCATACGCAGTGATTGTGGATCCGAGGAGGAGGAGACGAATGTGGGTGCATCCGCTTTTGAGGCAACGGCTCACTAAAGGCCATTTCCACCATCTCTATGCATCTCTGCGTACCCATGCTGACAAGTTTTTCCAATATTGTCGGATGACCTTCGACATTCTGCTGGAGATATTGCGCCCTGGGATCATAGGGCGCAATATCTCCAGCACCCATAGGGGTGGAGCCGCATATTCATCCCTGTAATGAGCGGTACCACGTGACCGCTCACACAGGACAAGCTGCCGGAGCTGAGAGGAGACATCGCGGGAGCTGGGTGAGTATTTTAATGCAAACGGGTGGGCGCACGGGGTGGGAGGCGGGAGGTGACCCTGAACTTTATTCTTAACAAAGCAAAAATAAAAAAACCTTGATTTTTCATTCCTTCTCTCCAGCGAATGCTGCTGGGGAGAAGGAATGAATGCCGGCTTCAGAACCAAAAGCAGGGGACAACGCTTAACTCTAGCGCTGTCTCCTGCACGGTTCGTGTGGTCCTCAGTCGGCACACGGCTGCCGCACATGTGCCACACTGATGTGCCACGTGTGCACACAGACACGGATAACTCCGGTACCGGAATTATCTGGACGTGTGAAACTGGCCTAAGATGAGGTCTTTCAAATAACTCGTCACGTCATGAGGCCCTATTCCTGTAGAACCCTGGACCACCGGCGCAGAATATTTAATTTCCGCCTATTCCGTGCACAACAACTGGTGGAGTGTGCCCTTGGCATTCTTTGTGCCAAATGGCGTGTTCTGCAGTCAGCCATTCAGCTTAGTGAATCAAATGTGAATAAGGTGATTAAAGCGTGTGTGATCCTTCACAATTTTACCAGAATACATGATTGCTCCTCATCTGATGGTGATGAAGTTGTGTTGTCAAATGTGAGGCCTATTACACATGTGATACCTCCCCGTCGTCAGCCCTAAGGACTAAAAGTGCGAGATGTGTTGACAAATTATTTTGTTTCACCACAGGGAGCTACTCCATGGCAAGATAATGCTGTTTCTATGTTGTAAATTTGAATTATGTGGTGAAACTAAAATCATGTTTTTTGTTTGAAGTGTGTGTTGAGTTTCCCTTATAATGTGTAAACTGTGTAAATCATAAGATGTCCAATATCGTCATTACATCAAACATAAGTCATATCGTAACTGTTTTTAATCCAAACATATTTAGTTTCCAGAAAAAACCCATATTATTAGCATATGGCTTTTTTGGCCAATCCAACAAAGAATAAAAAAATTTGCATAATAAAAACAAAAAAAAATTACGTTTTTTTCAATAAAAACAAACAAAAAAATATAAGTTATGGTAGGTTGGGGGTGGTGATGGCGGGAGGGCAGCTTGAGCGATTTGCTGCATTTGACACGCAACTTATACCTCACCCTGTGGGTTTACATATTCAGCCCCAGGATGGTGGATCTGGCCAGGATCCTGTGGTGGCGGGAACAAATGGGATGAGGGATACTGTAGTGGATACTCCTGTGTATTTGGGTACCAACGTGGTTCATAACCCCCAATATGGCCATGTCGACCAAACCCATGTTGGGACCGGCCTCCATCCAAGGGTCTGATCAAGTGGCCATATAGTTCAGGTGCATTATAGGTTGACATTTGGCCCTGTGTAGGCCAATGTTGGGGGGGATGATTTGGTTGTGGTGTTGGCACTCAGGGAGGAGGTGGCTCAGATTGTGCCTGCACTTGTGTTATTGCTGCCATTGGAAGCTGATTTTTGTTGGACAGCTGCCACCGTTCCAAAAATTCCAAAACCATGGTGGGGCTATTGGAGGTGGGGAGGCATCAAACAATATCTGAATGGCTCCTTGGGCACACAGCCTGAACGCCCAGGGTATTGGATGGAGGTACCGGGCCAGTCTGGGGGAATTGGCTTCCTCGCCATTATCGTGGGCAGCCCTGGCCAAATAGTTTAAGACCCCGGTATCAACATGCCTCCTGGTGTCAGAGGCTGTAATGTCTCTCCTGCGTCGGACACGGCGTAGGATGACAGCAGCCTGGGGTGAGGTCTCCAGAGGCACGGTTAGGCTGCTGCTGTGTCCCTGGTCCTCTGGATGTTCCTGCTGTTGTGCTTATGCCGGTGGTGGTGGGCGGATGCAGCTGGAAGGTGCAGTTAGATGGGCCAGCCACCTCTTCACCTTGGCCGACTGCATCGACTGGGCCTCTGAGTCAGAGGTTATCTCCCTCTCAGTTAGCTTTGACTGAGTGCTGTTTTATGTGAAAAAAAAAAATTAGATGTGACCCTAACAGCATGTGAAAAATGTGATGTGATGCATGCACTTACGGTCTCAGATCCACAATGGGGCCAGAAATGAAAGCCTTTCGAAGTATATGTACTTCCTTTTGCGTTGGTGCTGCAACCCCACTCCTGGCCCGCTGCTGACATTCCCACCGGTACTGGTCCCTGATGCTGCGCCAGCATCTTGTGACACCATTCACTGCAACATAACATAACCAAATTTTTGAAATTCAAAATTTTATTTTTTTAATAGATAAAATGTAGTTTGCACTCTGATGTAGCCCGATACTTTGCAAGTTTTATCACAGAAATATGCCACATATTCTAACAAAAACATCACATATTATGATTTTTGTGTCTGATGGCAACACGTGTTACATTGCTCAATAATATTATTAAAGGATTGTACTTACTAATTTGCTGCTGGGCCTCACAAGGTTTGTCCTCATAGTCAGGGAACATGTGGACACATATCCTCCTTCATGCTGTCTCCTTTCGATCCCATAGTTCTGGCATCTCTTGCACAAGAACTATGAGCATCTGAACATTGATATATGTTGCCATGATGGTGTACTCCGTGGAGGCGTGCTTCCTGGTTTTTCGTTGAACTTCCCAAGCTAATTAGCTTACCAAAGCTTCCTGATAATGGATGATTCTATTTCCTGTCACCTGGAGAAGTCTTGCGTATTTATTACAAGTCATACGCTTGGTCCGTGTGTAATCCGTTTTTTTTCTCGCACCCATAGACTTGCATTGGCAAGTTTCGGCCGTAATACGGTGCAAATCGCAGCATGCTGCGATTTCTCTCGCACGTATAATATGGCTGATAAAAAAAAAAATGGATCATTGGAGCTGCCCCATAGATTAACATTGGTCCGAGTGCTATGCGATTTATTCTCGCATAGCACTTGTCCGTATTCCTCTCTAGTGTGACTCCGGCCTATGAGAAAAATCTGCAGATAAAACTCGGTGAACCCATAAGGGTATGTGTCCACGTTCAGGATTGCATCAGGATTTGGTCAGGATTTTTCATCAGTTTTTGTAAGCCAAAACCAGGAGTGGAACAATTAGAGGAAAAGTATAACAGAAACATATGCACCACTTCTGTATTTATCACCCACTCCTGGTTTTGGCTTACAAATACTGATGGAAAATCCTGACCAAATCCTGATGCAATCCTGAACGTGGACACATACCCTAAGAGAAAATGACATTCTGCGGATTTGGAGCATCCACCACATGTTAGTTTATGCTGTAAAAAAGAAGCGCAGTGGGCAGGATATTTCTATAAATCCCATCCACTTTGCTAGAACTGTAAGACACTGCAGCAAAAATAAGCAATGTGTGATGCAGTGACCCCTGTTACAGCTAGGGGCGCTGTATGTTCTCGTCAGGATGCGCATGGAGGCATATCTGTGATTATCATAATGAAACAGTGTCTGGTATGATTGTTAACGGCCGGTATGTGTTGCAGAGGGAGTCTGTGCTGTAAGCTTGAAGTAAGGTTGTTCTGGGACCTGTAGTCCCACAAGTATTTGTGTTTGTATAGTTGTAAAGGGAGACTTACGGGGTTAGTTTGAGAGCTGGTTGGGTCGAACTAACCACACACACCACTCACCTATGGGAGTGGTTACAGGTTCAAAATGTGACCATGGTGTGGTCACATGGTCTCGGCAATGGAGAGTGTGTAGATCCTGGACGGCTTGTGTGTTGGGAGGTCCTGTGTGTGGACCGGATCCCTGAATAGCACACTGAGAGGCCGTGGATCTGAAGACTTGCATGTTGGGAGATCCTGGGAGTAGGATCGGATCCCTGAATAGCGCACTTGTGTGTTGGATGGTCCCAGGTGGGGTCAGACGTCCTGAAGCGTGCATGGAAAGACTGAATGTATGCAGAGTCTGCAATGGCACTGCATTAAGGAAGCTACGGCCCGTCTGAGGATCTGGACTGTCATTTGGCCTCGTGAGCAAGGCATTGTTTTGGACGGTGAACCCAGTTCGGCAGCTTCCCTGGGAACAAGGACTGACGAGTCAGCATGTGGAGCAGGAGCCTCCAGGAAGGTAACCCAGAGTTGAGAAACTGCACCGACAGGGGGTCAGTTAATGAACTGTGCAGTCACCCATGGTAACTGGATGGAGTAAGGTCCAGCATGTTTAGAGACTGCCACGAAGCTTACAAGCGTCTGGCTGTAACTCGGCAAGGTTACTAAGAGTTGCTGTGGGTCTGTGGGTTCACGAAGTCTGCGGTGCAGAGCCGTGCACAGCCTTGTGGAGAGGAGCTGCAGTTGCAGCAAGAGGTTCTGCAGCAGCCAGAGCTGCAGTGGCAGCAGCAGCTGCTTGTGATCGGCAGCCGGAAGTGCTGGCGGTTTGTGGCTTCAGCAGGAGCTGTGGTAGCACCAGCAAGAGCTGGTGAGGTGTCGTGAGAAGATATTGGTCCAGATCATGCAGACTCTTAAAGGGCCAATGCTGACCCAAAGAAACTTTTTTTTGTACTGTGCGAACTGGTGCCTGAGAGTACCGTGGGGAGTCCACAGGGTGTACCCCAGGAAAGGGGTGGTGTCCCTAAAAGTGGGCGGTGACCCAAACAGGGATGGTTGCCCAAAAAGGGGTGGAGCCCCAAAAGGGGGCGGTGACCCCAACAGGGATGGTTGCCCAAAAAGTGATGAAATCCCAATAGGGGGCAGTAACCTGAACAGGGATAGTTGCTCAAAAGGGGGTAGAGTCCCGGGGAATGGTAGTTTCCAGAAAGGGGGTGGAGCATCCCAAAGGGGTGCTGCAGACTATTGCCCTGGGCAAGTGCATTATGTGTGTCCAGTCTGCTATATGAACTATCCACCTGACGAGAGTTTATGGTGGTGTGCCCTGCGGATGCATGAGAAAGAAATGTGCAGACTGGTCGATTCTGGGAGCCTGGTGACTTTAGTGAGGGTTGCACCCGAGGGAATTGAAATACCTAATAGGGTCGGGGTCACCTACATCCATGCGCACACTAAGTGGCCAGGGTGGTCCTCGAGACAGCCAGGGACAGTGCAATCCATGATGTCACTGTAGTCTCAAACTTAACCTGTTCGGTGACAATAGGCCAGGACTCTGGGCAGGGGTGGATTAAGGGTAGCCAGGGCCCCAGGCTGTTCAGACACTGTGGGCCCCCCTGGTCATGTGACGGGGGTCATGTGACGGGGGTCATGTTATACCTGAACCAGATTATTCCAGAAAAATGGCCGGGCCCTACTCTACTGTAACCTATTAAATATTTGTTGAAATCTGCAATACAATTTAGGTATATTTTGACCAATATCACAAACAAGGAACAAATACCACCAAACCATGACCAGACCACAAATTACAACCACAGAATCGAATAATATCACATACAAGGAACACCGCACCATGTCGAGAACACATATTACCACCACTTGGTGACCAAACAGCACATACAAGGGACAAATACCACAACACCATTTCCAGACCACATATTACCACCACATAGTGACTGAATACTACAATACTGATCAGTAAAAAAAGAAAAAAAAACAAACACAATACTATCACCATAAGTGCCAGTATTCACAGGAGATCTGTACTTAGTATGCAGTGTCTGTGTAGAGGTAATACAGAGATCACTGGTGGTATTATACACAGGAGCTCTGTATATAATGTATAGGTAATCCAGTGATCACTGGTGACATTATACACAGGAGCTCTGTATATAATGTATAGGTAATACAGTGATCACTGGTGACATTATACACAGGAGCTCTGTGTATAGTATAGTGTATAGTGTCAGTGTATAGGTAACACTGACTCACCAGTGATGTCTCTAGGTGAAGTCCTTCATCTTTCGTCCAGCACAGACCGCCATCAATTCTTCCAGCCAGGACTCGTTTCTGCAGGAAATAACACAGTTATCTCGAGCTCCGCTTGCAGAACACATTACTTAATTTTTGACAACTTCTACATTACACCACATGAAGAAAAAAAGGCGACATAGTGTCACTCTACACAGTAACGGACCACCCCCCCATTTAAAACAGTATACTCAAAAAATAAAATAAATACATCACTGCAGTAATAATATCCCTTAATTAGCCCCTATGGTAATAATATTCCCCATCCTGGCCCCGTTTATTTAATTCCTGGCTCCAGCCATATGTTCTCCCATCCTGCCCTCATGAGTATCCATTCTACTCCATATGATCTCCCCATCCTGCCCCATCTGTCTCCATCTCCATCGTATCCATCCTGCCCCATGATCCAATCCTGCCCCATGTCTTTCATTCTGCCCCGTCTCTCCAATTATGCCCCGTATCTACATTCTGCCCATGCCTCCAGTCCTGCCCCCAGTGTGTCCAGCAATCTGCCCCAGTATGTCCACCATATTGCCCCAGTGTCCAGCAATCTGCCCGTGTGTCCAGCAATCTGCCCCAGTGTCTGACTCCAGCATATTGCCCCCAGTGTGTCCAGCAATCTGCCCCAGTGTGTCCAGCATTGCCTCCGACAGTGTGTCCAGCAATCTGCCCCAGTGTCTCCAGCATTGCCCCAGTGTCTCCAGCAATCATCTGCCCCAGTGTGTCCTCCAGCAATTGCCCCCAGTGTGTCCAGCAATCTGCCCCAGTGTCTCCTCCAGCATTGCCCCCAGTGTGTCCAGCAATCTGCCCCAGTGTCTCCAGCATTACCCCAGTGTGTCCAGCAATCATCTGCCCCAGTGTGTCCTCCAGCATTGCCCCCAGTGTGTCCATAGTATATACATCACATAGCACTCAGCCGTATTCTAGGCTAGTGTGAGTGCCGACTAAGGGTATGTTTCCACGTTCAGTAAATGCTGTGGATTCGATGCTGCGTAGAGCCACAGCGTCCAATCTGCAGCGTCCAGCATAGTGGAGGGGATTTCAAGAAATCCCGTCTCCACTATGTGTGTACAGATGCCCACGGGTTCCCTGCGTATACGCACGTGCGGTGCGCCTTTATAGACATCAGTATGTCTATTTATCTTGTGGAGACGATCAGTCTCCGCAAGATAAATATCACAGTCTAATTTATAGGGTACAGTGATTCCACACGGTTCAGTGAACACATCTGCGTGTACAAAAGTCGGCAGCGCGGACATGTGCTGCGTCCAAAGTGCTGCCTAAGGCCATGTGCACACGCTGCGGATTCCGTTGCGGAATTTTCCACAGCGGATTTGATTAAATCCGCAGTGCAAAAAGTACTGCAGATTTATCGCGGTTTTTTGTGTGGTTTCCACAGCGGTTTTAGACACCTGCGGATTTTTAATATGGAGCAGGAGCCAAACCGCTGCAGATTCCGCACAAAGAATTGACATGCTGCGGAAACACCAAGGTTACTTACTGGTAGCCAGTTTTTCCGGAACCCATGACGGCACACCTGAGAGAGGGGATCCGCCCAGTCAGGACAGGAAGCCCTACTGAAAATAAAAGGGCGGTACCTCTCTGTCGCTTCAGTTGGTTTTCAGAGCATGAGAGGCCCCCCTGGTTAGTACACATGGCAATCCAACACCACATTATATTAACTAAACACACCCAAAACAATAGTGCACACCGAAGGGGTGATAAAGGGGGGGAATATACGGGTGCCGTCATGGGTTCCGGAAAAAACTGCTACCAGTAAGTAACCTTGGTGTTTTCCCTTCCCCTATGATGGCACACCTGAGAGACTTTTGTAGAATGAAACCTTAGGGAGGGACCACCGCTTGTAGCACCCTTCTACCAAAGGTTAGGTCAGCAGAGGAAGAAAGATCTAGCCGGTAGTGCTTGAAAAAAGTTGAGGGTGAGGACCAGGTAGCGGCCTTGCAAATTTGATCAATTGATACCTCAGCCTTTTCTGCCCAGGTGGTAGCCACGGCTCTGGTGGAGTGAGCCTTGATGCCTTCGGGAACCGGAGTGCCACCCGCAGAGTAGGATAAACTAATGGCCTCCCTAATCCATCTGGCAATAGTACTTTTAGCTACCCCACACCCTCTTTAGCTACCCTGAAAGGCTATGAATAGGGTTTGGTCTTTCCTCTACTGACTTGTCATAGATATGTATTGTAACATAGACCTTCTCACATCTAACATGTGGAACTTTAGTTCCCCTGGATTTTTAGGATTACTACAGAATGATGGTAAAGTAATCTCTTGACTCCTATGGAACTTTTGAACCACCTTGGGGAGATAAGCCGGGTCTGGTCTTAGAACAATCCTGTCATCAAAAACCTGAGTATAAGGAGGGCATATTGACAGGGCCTGTAAGTCACTTACCCTACGTGCCGATGTTAAGGCTACTAGTAAAACTGTTTTAAGGGTAAGCAACTTAGGTGATAACTCCTGCAAGGGCTCAAAAGGCTGTTTAGTTAGGACTTCTAAGACTAAATTTAGATCCCAAGGAGGGATTTTTGGGATAACGACCGGCCGAGATCTACTACAAGATTTTATGAATCGTGAGACCCATCTATTTGAGGCAAGATTACAATTATATAGGGCCCCCAAGGCTGAAACCTGAACTTTAAGGGTGCTGGTTACTAACCCAAGATGTAATCCTGCTTGCAGAAACTCTAGGATAGGACCTACTGGAGCCACCTCCCCCAAAGGTTCACCCAGGAATTCAAGAAATTTTTTCCATGTCCTACCATAGATCCTAGAGGTTATGGGTTTTCTGCTTTTCAACAGGGTGGAGATTAACCCTGGTGAGAATCCTTGGTGACTTAGTAACGCCCTCTCAAATTCCAGGGTGCGAGATGGAAGCCCTTCACCTGAGAGTGGGTTACTGGGCCCTGGGTTAGCAGGTCCGGAACCTCTGGCAGAATCCATGGGTCTGTTACCGACATCTGCCTTAGAAGGGAGAACCATGGTCTCCTTGGCCAAAAAGGAGCTATGAAGATGACTTTTGCCTGATCCTCTCTGATCTTCCGGATCACAGCTGGAATCATCACTATCGGGGGGAACGCGTAGGCCAGAGAAAACTTCCAGGGTATCAGTAGGGCATCTACTGCGAAGGGATGTTCTCCTGGATTCAAGGAGCAGAACTTTCTGACTTTTCTGTTGTGAGAGTTGGCAAACAAGTCTATCTCTGGTGTGCCCCAGGCTTGGACTATTTGTTGAAATATCTGGGGGTTTAAGGACCATTCCCCCTGCCTTAAGCCTCTGCGACTCAGGAAGTCCGCTTGAGTGTTTTCTATGCCTTTGATGTGCAACGCCGACAGAGATGACAGGTGTTGTTCTGCTAGTTGAAAGAGTAGATTTGATGCATTCATGAGGCCTTTGGATCTCGTCCCCCCCTGATGATTGACATACGCCACCACTGCTCGATTGTCCGTCAGGATTCGAGTATGGCGACCCCGAAGTAAAGGAAGAAAATGTCTTAGGGATTTCTCCACTGCCCATAGCTCTTTTTCGTTTGACCCATAGTTTTTCTCTCGTATGGACCAGGTTCCTTGTACAGAGTGAGACCTCAGGTGAGCCCCCCAACCTGTACCGCTTGCGTCGGTCGTGATGATGTCTATGACCGGATTTTTCCACTGGACCCCCATTGTCAGGTGGTTTTTCACCGTCCACCAAACTAGGGAATCCCTTACGCCCAGAGAGAGACATAGATTTCCTTCTAAATGCCCTCTTAACAGTTTTTGAGCTGAGAGAACTTCCCACTGTAGTTGTCTTAAGTGGAATTGTGCCCATCCTACCGCCGGAATACACGATGTTAACGAGCCTAGTAGGGACATCGCCTTTCTCAGAGTCATTGTTGGCTGGCGTATTGCTGTACTGGCCAGGTTTATTATTTTGTCTACTTTGTTTTCTGGAAGGAGGCAGAGCTGACGTTCGGAGTCCAGTATTAACCCCAGGAAGGACTGTAATTTTACTGGCAGTAGTCTTGACTTGGGGATATTTATTAACCAGCCCAACTCCACTAGAGTTGATGTTACTACTGATACTTGATGAGTGCAGTGGGACTCTGACCTTCCTATTATAAGGAAATCGTCCAGATATGGGACGATGACTACATCCCGGGACCGGAGGTACAACATTACTTCCACCATTACCTTGGTGAAAACCCTGGAAGCTGTAGACAGACCGAACGGAAGGGCTGTGTATTGATAATGCTTTACCTGATTCTGAACATAGAGAGCTACTCTCAAGTATTTCTGATATTCCGGATGTATTGGTATATGGTAATATGCATCCTTCAAGTCTATTACTGCCATGAAGCAGTGTTGGAAAAGAAGTTTTATGGTCGTATTTATAGACTCCATCTTGAAAGAGTAGTTCTCTATAGATTGGTTGAGTTTTCTTAGGTTTATAATAGTTCTCCAAGAACCATCCGGTTTTTGGATTAAGAAGAGGGGGGAGTAAAACCCGTCTCCTTCCTCCCGAACCGGGACCTCCTGAAGAACCTTTTTGTGGATAAGTCCCAAGACTTCGGTTTCTAGGGCAGATTGTTCCTGCTGGGACTTTCTTCGGGGAGTTATTATAAAGTTTCGTCTGGGTGGACAGATGAATTTTATTTTGAGGCCGTCTCTGATAATATTTATGACCCAGGTACTGGGGGAGATATTTACCCAGGCCGGAAAGAAGAGGGAGAGTCTTCCTCCCACTTCTGGCGTAATGTCATTGGGGGGATTTTTTTGCCGATGTAGAGGGCCCTTTAAACATATAGCCCGATCCTCTCTTATCCCTAAAGTCCCAGTTTTTTCTCTCCCCTGGGGGGCGACCTCTATTATATCTTCTCCTCCGAAAAAAAGGTTTTTTGGAATCTTTAGGGATATTGGGAAAGACTTTCTTTTTATCTCCTGCATGTTCCAGGATCTCTTCAAGTTTTTTCCCAAAGAGAAGTTGGCCGTCACATGGAATGGAGCACAGCTTGTGTTTAGATGGCAAATCCCCCGGACAACCTTTGAGCCAAAGGGCTCTTCTTGCCGCATTAGACAAGCTCGCTGCTCTGGCGGTTAGTCTTGCGGAATCCGCAGAAGAGTCTGCTAAAAAGGCTGCTGCTCCTTGCACTAAGGATATATTGGCAAGGATGTCGGTTCTGGGTACTTTGTCCCTTAGCTGATCCTCTATCTGCTGTAGCCAGACCATTAGAGCACGAGCCGTACATGTTCCAGCAATCGCTGGCTTCAGGCCCCCCGCTGAGGCTTCCCAGATATGCCTCAGAAAACCATCTGCTTTTTTATCAAGCGGGTCTCTAAGAACACCCGAGTCTTCTAATGGAAGGGATGATCTTTTTAGACATTTGGCTACTGCTCCGTCAATTTTTGGGACCTTTTCCCAGGGATCAGAGTCTTTATCCTCAAAGGGATATCTCCTTTTGGATGAAGAGGGTAAAGAACCCATTTTTTCAGGTCTTTTCCACTCTTTCTCAATTAATGCTTTTATTTTTGTATTAACCGGAAACGTGCGTTTCCTCCTCTCTTCTAAGCCACCAAACATGACATCTTCTAGTGACCTAGGTGTCTTCTCCTCTTTAAGACCCATTACAGACCTAACTGATTTGACTAATTTGTCCACGTCCTCAGTAGGAAAGCATGGACGACCTCCTGAATCACTGTCCGAGGAGGAACCTGAAGGCCACGTTCACACGCTGCGGGTTCCTCTGCGGGTTAATCCCGCAGCGGAATTGAAAATCTGCAGGGCAAACCCGCTGCGGTTATCCCTGCAGATTTATCGCGGTTTGTTCCGCGGTTTCCGCTGCGGGATTACTGCTGTACTATTGATGCTGCATATGCAGCAATATGCAGCATCAATAGTAATGTAAAAAATAATAAAAATTGGCTATACTCACCCTCTGACGTCGCGATCTCCCCGGCGCTGCAAGCGGCTGTGCCGACAAGGACCTTCGTGACGTCACGGTCATGTGACCGCGGCGTCATCACGGTCATGTGACCGCGACGTCACCACAGGTCCTGTTCGGCACAGCAACTGAGACCGGACGCCGCGGGCAGCGCTGAGAGGTGAGTATAGCTTAATTTTTTATTTTAATTCTTTTTTTACACCCAAATATGGTTTCCAGGGCCTGGAGGAGAGTCTCCTCTCCTCCACCCCGGGTACCACCCGCACATTAACCGCTTACTTCCCGCAACGTGGGCACAGCCCCATGCGGGAAGTAAGCGGTTCAATGCATTCCTATGGGTGCAGAATCGCAGCGATTCTGCACAAAGAAGTGACATGCTGCGGGTTGTAAACCGCTGCGTTTCTGCGCGGTTTTTCCCGCAGCATGTGCACAGCGGTTTGCGGTTTCCATAGGGTTTACATGTTAATGTAAACGCTATGGAAACTGCTGCGGACCCGCAGCATCAAAATTGCCGCGGTTCCGCGGTAAAAACCGCAAAGTGTGAACATGGCCGAAGAGTGGACCGAGGCCGGGGAAGTAGAGGGAGATCGGGATGTTTTATGACTCCCCTGTCTCTGAGAGGCATCCGACTCTGTAGACGCCTTACGGCTTCTCCCTCTCAGTTCGTTAAGGGCCAATTTCAAGGAGTCTTTTATTTCAGCCTGTATTATGGCTTTAAGGCTAGTGGCGAAATTAGGGGTCTCCTCTTGTATCGTCTTACTAATGCAGTTAGCACAGAGATCCTTCTTATACTGAACTGCAAGCGGGTCTTTACAAAGGGCACACTCTCGGTTCTTTGTTTTACCGCTAGCTTTCCTGGACCCCTAGTGATCAAAACAGAGAAAATGGACCCTGTTACCATAAGGGATACATTCACGTAGATCACTCACCACCACCGACAATCAAGGGTACCGATTTTGGAGGCTGGACCGATGCACGTGAAGCGTCCCTCTTGGACGCCGACGAATTTTGCCGGACAGAACGACCACTGTTCCTACCACTTGAGCGGCTGCTCCTGGTATGCTGGTGGCTCGGCAAGGCATCTGGTGAGAGCTCCTGCTGCAGCTACTGCTGTGAAGGCGGCTGCTGCTGCTGCTCCTGTTGTCCTACTTCCATGGTGAAGTGTTGAACATGAGCGCGTCTTCTGTGGTCCAGCACCCTTTTATGGGGGGACCACTGCACTCCTCGGTGCCCAATAGTGGCCCCTCCCCTTCTCTGCCATGCCGCCGGAGTCCTTTTTTCACCGGCCGGCGTTTCTTCATGGGCGCCGCCATCTTGGATCCGGCGCCTGCCCCTGATGTCACACGGGCACGCCCATTCCCAGCGTGCCTGGCGTGTGACGTCAGACGAGCGACCCGGAAGCGGCCGCCGCGCCTGGACGCCGGCAGAGAGGGGAGAGCGGCGTGGCAGCCATGGAAGGAACCCGGTCCTGCAACCATGCTACACAACGCCCGCACGGATGCAGTGACCCGGGGGACCTGCGGACGGCGCCTCCAGGACCCGAACCTCCGACGCACAGGCGCTGCCTGTTCTTCCATGCCGGGACGGGACCTGGGTAAGTCGAACCGCCGTGTTCAGCACAAGGGTCCCTGTCAGGACAGGAAACCCAACTGAAGCGACAGAGAGGTACCGCCCTTTTATTTTCAGTAGGGTTTCCTGTCCTGACTGGGCGGATCCCCTCTCTCAGGTGTGCCGTCATGGGGGAAGGGAAAAATAAACCGCAGCGTTTCCGCGCGTTTTTTTTCCGCAGCATGTGCACAGCGGTTTTTGTTTTCCATAGGTTTACATTGTACTGTAAACGCATGGAAAACTGCTGCGGATCCGCATCAAAAACCTCAACGTGTGCACATACCCTAATCCTGAACGTGGAAACATACCCTAAGAGCCTTTATTCCCCCTGCAATATACAGTGCGTGTGATACATATGATAGATATCTATACATAGTGTGTGGTGATGGAAGGTGAGCCTATTCTTCAGCTATAAAGCCTGATGCACAGTGTCCTACTGACCCCCTGCAGAGAAGGATGAGGCTGCTGTGTCCCATCTGCCCCCTGACAGGACTCGGCAGCTTCAGTCTGAACGTTTTTCAGAGCAGTTTGGAGAGACACCTGTGGGAATCTTCAGAGAGCGCTGCTGTGTCCTGAGGGGCAGCGTGGGCTCAGCAGCCTTAGGCTTCTCTGCAGGAGGTGGGGGAGGGGGTCACCAGCAGCACAGACTGCGCTGTGCTCTTATCTCCATCTATAGACAGGGGTCAGGACATAGAAATCCTCAGTGAGCGCTTCCTGTGCTGATAGTATGGACAGCGGCCAGCTCACTGATGATGCGTCTGCTGCAGGGACTGGACTACTGCAGCCTGTCCTCACACCGTCCATACACCTCACCAGTGTCACCAGCACATGCATTGCTCACACACTCACCGGGGGCTGCCCTGCTCACTGACTGTGGAGAGAGGATGCTGCACTGAGCCCGCGCTCAGCAGGGATTGTACGGTGGAGTCCCGCCCTCCTGTGGCTCAGCACTGGCTGCTTCAGCACAGCCATCTGTCACAGTGACGCTCCTCCTCCTCCCTCCTCACATCGCTGCGGCTTATGAAACTGACGGGGGGGGCCATAAACCAGTAAGGGACGGGTATGTAATAATGCCCTGATGGCGGCGGCCGGCGGGCAATCTGGGCGGTAGCCCAGGGCCCCCCCACACCACTGGGCCCTGGGCTACCGCCCAGATTGACCCTCCATCAAGAGACTTGTGTGTTGGATGGTCCCAGGTGGGGACGGATGTCCTGAACAGCACACGCAGTGGCCTGTGTCTTGGATGTTCCCAGTTGGGGTCAGATGTCCTGAAGAGCTCATGGAAAGGCCAAATGTATGCAGAGTCTGCAATGGCACTGCATTAGGGAAGCTACAGCCCATCTGAGGATCTGGACTGTCATTTGGCCTAGTGAGCAAGGCATTGTTCTGGACGGTGAGCCCAGTTCAGCAGCTTCCCTGGGAACAAGGACTGACGAGGAGTCAGCGTGTGGAGCAGGAGCCTCCAGTAAGGTAACCCAGAGTTGAGAAACTGTGTGCACTGACAAGGGGGTCAGTTAATGAACTGTGCAGTCACCTATGGTAACTGGATGGAGTAAGGTCCAGCATGTTTAGAGACTGCAACTTAATGTATGTGCCTATTGTGTTCTATGATGTATACAATGAACTGTGCATAACCCGGTTTATAACTGCATAAACCACATGGACTGTTTATGTGAGAAAAACGTGCCTGTGTGACTGAATCCCGTTGCAAGCGAGTGTCCCCCCAACACATGCGGTAAGCGCTATCTTACAAATGTCAAACCATCACCAAAAGCTCATTATGGCCACACAGCATCACACAGCATAAATGGAGATTGTCCATCCAGTCGATAATCTGGCTTCAGATAGGAGGAGTGAACACAGTGAATAATGTTCCATGTAGCAATTTAATTATTGTAAACTAACAGTTACATGATATTTTTCCAATTTAATTAGTTGTCTACCATCATTTACACTTCATGAGATCCAATCATATCATTCGAAATAGAGAGAAAGTGGGCACCAATTTATCTAATACAAATAATCCATATAGCCAGGTGCTACTCAATGCGCAACCAAAATTGTTAATAGAAAAGAAAAAGAGCGCAAAGTATAGTGCACACAAATTTACATAATATGTAAAAAAAAAAAAAAAAATTACAACAACAATGGCAAAACAGACAAAGTTACAATTAAAACAAATAAAATCATAGTGGAGCAACATGCAAGACAATGAAAGGCAGGTGAGTAAGAAATGTGCAAAAATGCAAGAATATTCAAGAATTACAAAAGCAGTCCATATTGTGAATACATGACAACTCTGGTGTAAAAGAGGCAATGAAAAGGTTCCCAGGGGGAGTAATGTCACATATGTATGACTAAGAATAAATACCAATCAAGAAAGAAGTATTGTCTGTCAGACTACAATATATCAAAGAATAGATTAAATATTCAAATTCTCAAGCACATGTCCTGAACTGAGGGACCACTCTCCCTGGGAACCAAATCGTACATGATTGTGTGCCAAACAGTTGCCATATACAAAAAATATATATATACGTATACAAATCAAAATAGCATCGGTGGCAACACTACACTACTGCGCATGCGCAGCTTGGTTCTCCTACTCCAAGGGCTTCAGACCTCTCTCTGCCCACTGCATAGTGCGCCTGCGCACCCCACGCTCCGGACTTCCTGCCGCCCAGCATAAAAGGCACTCATCTCCCTGGTCCCACACACACCACCACCGCAGACACCAGTTACTCTCAAGTTACAGGTAATTATGCCCGCTTTCCTCTATTTTTCTTGCTTTGGACCTATAGCCTCTATCAGTGTATTCACCGCTGTGGCCTTCTTTTCCATAGCCCCTAACGGGACTCCTGCACCTCTCCAGGGATTTGTGCCCTCTGCTTGGTATCTACTATTGAAAGGTCAGTTTCTTACCTCTATCAGCATCCACCACCTGGGTATCCCATACCGTCATCTATATTACTGCATCAGGGTATTATGTTTGTTTGATACTGTCTTTGCTTACCATTGTTCTCTTTAGACCACTGTTCTCATACATGATACTGTTTGTCCAAAATACTGGCTGTTTTCATTGTATTCTTTGTTTCCTTATGAAATTGTTCCCGCGGTGCACCCCGCTTCTGTAGCCTTTTGCTACACTGATATCCCATTGGTGCTTCACTGCCATGACTACGTCCATAGACAACCCTGATGTCTCCAACCAATGTATCTCCTCAGTGTCTTGTTGGGTCCTGCAATTCTGTCGCCCCGTCGACTACCATGGCGGCGCAATACGAATTTCTAGTATATAGCGACTTTGTATTTGTAAATATTATTTTTGTAATATGTTATATGTTCATGTTTTGTGATACCTTGTATATTTTGTTTTCTGTTTCAGTAAGGTTTGAGAAAGACCCTGTGGGTCGAAACGTTACCTACCTTGAAACACTGCGGTGATACCTTTATTTTGGTGTTTGTTCACAATAAAAAAAAAACACGTTTTTTGACTAACAAAAATTCTGAAAACCTCTTTTTTGAGTGCGACTGTTGTTGTACAGTACTTATGACCATGTGATATTTCAGTTTTTCTTTTTTAATAAATTTGCAAAAATTACTACATTTCTCTTTTTTTCAGTCAAGATGAGATGCAGAGTGTACATTAATGAGAACAAAAATTAACTTTTTTAAATTTACCAAATGGCTGCAATGAAACAAAGAGTGAAAAATTTAAAGGGGTCTGAATACTTTCCGTACCCACTGTATAGTGCCATCCTTAATTAAATAGTTTCCTTATTTATTATGTATGACACCGTCCTTTATTACGTACCATCCTCTCTAGTTATATATGGTGCCGTCCCTTATTATATAGCTCCCTCTGTTGGTGTGTACAGCACTGTCTCTTACATAGTGTATTCTTGTTATTTTTGTTATTCACAGCACTCTTTTTTATTACATAACCCTCTCTTGTTAATTATAAAATGACGGCTGATGGAGTAGCCGGTTGTTAAATATTAATTATTAATTGAATTATTCTTATTCTCAATTCTGCACTGAGCACATTGTCTCTCGTTAACTTTACAAAAAGCTATTTCTGTATATGTAGCTCAGAGTATAAGTTAACACCATATAGAGAGAACATGTGGTCTGTGGGACATATAACAGAGACTCCCAGAAGGGTGGGGGCTGTCACCTCCTGCCTGCTTCTCCATCCTTCTCCATGGACTTCAGACAACTCACAGACAGAAGGAATGAACAACTGGTGACTTCTATTCCATGACAGACAGACACTTTTTACCATCTCAGGAAAGATGAGGAACAAATGGACAATCTGTTCATAATTATTTCACCTATTTTATGTTTTGCTGCAATGTGGTTTTTCTGTGGACAATCCAATAAACCACTACAATTTTTTTGAAAATATCATGACATTTTTTTCTTTAAGAGTAACGCATCTGGTAAAGAGTCTTGATTAAATAAATGTGCAAAATAAGCATATTTAACACCAGTGACCAGATGTCCAGTCCATCAGCTCCTCCATTAGAAAAGAAGCTTTTCCATGCTCCATCAGCCATCATTGTGCGGCGCCCAGGGTCCTGGGCATTGCTTTCCTCTCGAGGAGAGTGATGCTACGTTTGGAGGCAAAGAAGGATAACTGCATCCAGGTATCACAAGCATGCAACACATTTCACACTCCAGACCACCAGAGGGAGCTTCTAATTATTAGGTCACTCCCCATCTACTATATAATTGTCTAAGGGTCACTTCCGTCTGTCCTTCTGTCTTTCTGTCACCGTTATTCGTTCGCTGATTGGTCTCGGCAGCTGCCTGTCATGGCTGCCGCGACCAATCAGCGACGCGCACAGTCCAGAAAACAATGGCCGCTCCTTACTCCCCGCACTCACTGCCCGGCGCCCGCATACACCGCTTAAACAGGGTTAATGCCGGCGGTAACGGACCACGTTATGCCGCGGGTAACGCACTCCGTTACCGCTGCTATTAACCCTGTGTGTCCCCAACTTTGTACTATTGACGCTGCCTATGCGGCATCAATAGTACAAAATGTAATGTTAAAAATAATAAATAAAAAAAAAAACCTGCTATACTTACCCTCCGCCGCCTTTCTCGATCCTCGCCACGCTCCCCGGACCGCTCCATTACAAGCGTCAGCTTGCGGTGAGGTCCCGTCCCAGGGCTGGTGTGCGGCAAGGACCTGCCGTGACGTCACGGTCATGTGACCGTGACGTCTTCATAGGTCCTGCTCCCACCAGCCCTGGCACTTGCAATGGAACTCGGCTTCAGGAAAATGGCCGCCGCGATCTCGATCTGCGCACGCGCGGCGTCCCGCGGCCATTTTCCTGAAGTCGAGCACTACCATCTGCACAGGATCCCAGGAAGAGGAGAGGCGGGACGCGGAGGAGCAGCGACAAGAATGGTGAGTATGATACACTACAAGGGGCCCTCGGATCGTTAGGTGAGTATGTTTATTTTTTATTTTTTGGACCTGTCACTGGGCAATATCCTACGTGGCTCTGCTGTATACTACAAGGCTGGGCAATATACTACGTGGCTGGACAATATACTATAAGGCTGGGCAATATACTACAAAGCTGTGCAATATACTATGTGGCTCTGTGCAATATCCTACGTCGCTGTGCTGTATCCTATGTAGCTGGCCAATACACTACGTGGCAGGGCAATACACTACGTAGCTGGGCAATATACTACTTGGCTGGGCAATATACTACGTGGCTGGGCAATATGCTACGTGGCTGGGCAATATACTACGTGGCTGGGCAATGTACTACGTGGCTGGGCAATATACTACGTGACTGGGCAACATACTACGTGACTGGGCAACATACTACGTGACTGGGCAATATACTACGTGGCTGGGCAATATACTACGTGACTGGGCAATATACTATGTGGACATGCATATTCTAGAATACCCGATGCGTTAGAATCGGGCCACCATCTAGTATATATTTAACTGGTAGTCTGTAGGGAAAGTTGGTTCAGTTGCTGGCAGAGCTCCAGACAGGAGCTATATTGTCCGATATGTAAGGAACGGTGCTGTACATAACGAGAGGGCACTGTGTAATAAGGGACGGCAATATACATAATAAAGGAGACTGTCATGATTCTCAATGGCGAGAGAACATAGCCCAGCATATATGAGAACTAGCTCTTGGAAGATGGAAACTATACTGACCATGAACTAAACCTGCCGCACAACTAGAAGTGGCCGGGTAGCATGCCTACGTTTTTTTTATCCCTAGATGCCCAGCGCCAGCCGGAGAACTACCTAATCCTAGCAGAGGAAAAGACAGTCCTGGCTCACCTCTAGAGAAATTTTCCCAAAAGGCAGACAGAGGCCCCCACATATATTGGCGGTGATTTTAGATGAAATGACAAACGTAGTATGAAAATAGGTTTAGCAAAAATCGAGGTCCGCTTACTAGATAGCAAGAAGACAGAAAGGGCACTTTCATGGTCAGCAGAAAACCCTATCAAAACACCATCCAGAAATTACTTTAAGACTCTAGCATTAACTCATAACACCAGAGTGGCAATTTCCGCTCACAAGAGCTTTCCAGACACAGTAACGAAACAGCAGCTGTGAACAGGAACAAAATGCAAAAACACACAAGGACAAAAGTCCAACTTAGCTGGGAGTTGTCTAGTAGCAGGAACATGCACAGAAAGGCTTCTGATTACATTGTTGACCGGCATGAAACTGACAGAGGAGCAAGGTTATATAGCGACTCCCACATCCTGATAGGAGCAGGTGAACAGAGGGGATGATGCACACAAGTACAATTCCACAAGTGGCCACCGGGGGAGCCCAGAATCCAATTTCACAACAGTACCCCCCCCTCAAGGAGGGGGCACCGAACCCTCACCAGAACCACCAGGGCGATCAGGATGAGCCCTATGAAAGGCACGGACAAGATCGGAGGCATGAACATCAGAGGCAGTGACCCAAGAATTATCCTCCTGACCGTATCCCTTCCATTTGACCAGATACTGGAGTTTCCGTCTGGAAACACGAGAGTCCAAGATCTTTTCCACAACGTACTCCAACTCACCCTCAACCAACACCGGAGCAGGAGGCTCAACGGAAGGCACAGCCGGTACCTCATACCTGCGCAACAATGACCGATGAAAAACATTATGAATCGAAAAGGATGCAGGGAGGTCCAAACGGAAGGACACAGGGTTAAGAATCTCCAATATCTTGTATGGGCCGATGAACCGAGGCTTAAACTTAGGAGAAGAAACCCTCATAGGGACAAAACGAGAAGACAACCACACCAAGTCCCCAACACAAAGCCGAGGACCAACACGACGACGGCGGTTGGCAAAAAGCTGAGTCTTCTCCTGGGACAACTTCAAATTGTCCACCACCTGCCCCCAAATCTGATGCAACCTCTCCACCACAGCATCCACTCCAGGACAATCCGAAGATTCCACTTGACCGGAGGAAAATCGAGGATGAAACCCCGAATTACAGAAAAACGGGGACACCAAGGTGGCAGAGCTGGCCCGATTATTGAGGGCGAACTCCGCCAAAGGCAAAAAAGCAACCCAATCATCCTGATCCGCAGACACAAAACACCTCAAATATGTCTCCAAGGTCTGATTAGTCCGCTCGGTCTGGCCATTAGTCTGAGGATGGAAAGCAGACGAAAAAGACAAATCTATGCCCATCCTAGCACAGAATGCCCGCCAAAATCTAGACACGAATTGGGTCCCTCTGTCAGAAACGATATTCTCCGGAATACCATGCAAACGAACAACATTTTGAAAAAACAGAGGAACCAACTCGGAAGAAGAAGGCAACTTAGGCAAGGGAACCAGATGGACCATCTTAGAGAAACGGTCACACACCACCCAGATGACAGACATCTTATGAGAAACAGGCAGATCCGAAATAAAATCCATCGAGATGTGCGTCCAAGGCCTCTTCGGGATAGGCAAGGGTAACAACAATCCACTAGCCCGAGAACAACAAGGCTTGGCCCGAGCACAAACGTCACAAGACTGCACAAAGCCTCGCACATCTCGTGACAGGGAAGGCCACCAGAAGGACCTTGCCACCAAATCCCTGGTACCAAAGATTCCAGGATGACCTGCCAACGCAGAAGAATGAACCTCAGAGATGACTCTACTGGTCCAATCATCAGGAACAAACAGTCTACCAGGTGGGCAACGATCAGGTCTATCCGCCTGAAACTCCTGCAAGGCCCGCCGCAGGTCTGGAGAAACGGCAGACAATATCACTCCATCTTTAAGGATACCTGTGGGCTCAGAATTACCAGGGGAGTCAGGCTCAAAACTCCTAGAAAGGGCATCCGCCTTAACATTCTTAGAACCCGGTAGGTAAGACACCACAAAATTAAACCGAGAGAAAAACAACGACCAGCGCGCCTGTCTAGGATTCAGGCGCCTGGCAGACTCAAGGTAAATTAAATTTTTGTGGTCAGTCAATACCACCACCTGATGTCTGGCCCCCTCAAGCCAGTGACGCCACTCCTCAAAAGCCCACTTCATGGCCAAAAGCTCCCGATTCCCAATATCATAATTCCGCTCGGCGGGCGAAAATTTACGGGAAAAAAAAGCACAAGGTCTCATCACGGAGCAGTCGGAACTTCTCTGCGACAACACCGCCCCAGCTCCGATTTCAGAAGCGTCGACCTCAACCTGAAAAGGAAGAGCAACATCAGGCTGACGCAACACTGGGGCGGAAGAAAAGCGGCGCTTGAGCTCCCGAAAGGCCTCCACAGCATCAGGGGACCAATCAGCAACATCAGCACCCTTCTTAGTCAAATCAGTCAATGGTTCGCGGAAAATGTCATGCATAAAGGACTGGAAGACTGAAGGGGCATTTGAAAGACCAAAAGGCATCACCAAATACTCAAAATGGCCCTCGGGCGTATTAAATGCGGTTTTCCACTCATCCCCCTGCTTGATTCGCACCAAATTATACGCCCCACGGAGATCAATCTTAGAGAACCACTTGGCCCCCTTTATACGAGCAAACAAATCAGTAAGCAGTGGTAACGGATATTGATATTTAACCGTGATTTTATTCAAAAGTCGATAATCAATACACGGCCTCAAAGAGCCGTCTTTCTTAGACACAAAGAAAAAACCGGCTCCTAAGGGAGATGACGAAGGACGAATATGTCCCTTTTCCAAGGACTCCTTTATATATTCTCGCATAGCCGCGTGTTCAGGCACAGACAGATTAAATAAACGACCCTTAGGGTATTTACTACCCGGGATCAAGTCTATGGCACAATCGCACTCCCGGTGCGGGGGTAGTGAACCAACCTTGGGTTCTTCAAAAACGTCACGAAAGTCAGACAAGAATTCAGGAATCTCAGAGGGAATAGATGATGAAATGGAAACCAAAGGTACGTCCCCATGAGTTCCTTTACATCCCCAGCTTAACACAGACATAGCTCTCCAGTCGAGGACTGGGTTATGAGATTGCAGCCATGGCAATCCCAGCACCAAAACATCATGTAGATTATACAGCACCAGAAAGCGAATAACCTCCTGGTGATCCGGATTAACACGCATAGTCACTTGTGTCCAGTATTGTGGTTTATTACTAGCCAATGGGGTGGAGTCAATCCCTTTCAGAGGTATCGGAGCCTCCAATGGCTCCAAATCATACCCACAGCGTTTGGCAAAGGACCAATCCATAAGACTCAAAGCAGCGCCAGAGTCGACATAGGCGTCCGCGGTAATAGATGACAAAGAACAAATCAGGGTCACAGATAGAATAAACTTAGACTGTAAAGTGCTAATTGAAACAGACTTGTCAGGCTTCTTAGTACGCTTAAAGCATGCTGATATAACATGAGTTGAATCACCACAATAGAAGCACAACCCATTTTTTCGTCTAAAATTCTGCCGCTCGCTTCTGGACAGAATTCTATCACATTGCATATTTTCTGGCGTTTTCTCAGTAGACACCGCCAAATGGTGCACAGGTTTGCGCTCCCGCAGACGCCTATCGATCTGAATAGCCATCGTCATGGACTCATTCAGACTCGCAGGCACAGGGAACCCCACCATAACATCCTTAATGGCATCAGAGAGACCTTCTCTGAAAATCGCCGCCAGGGCGCACTCATTCCACTGAGTAAGCACAGACCATTTGCGGAATTTTTGGCAGTATATTTCAGCTTCATCTTGCCCCTGAGACAAGGACATCAAGGCCTTTTCCGCCTGAAGCTCTAAATGAGGTTCCTCATAAAGCAACCCCAAGGCCAGAAAAAACGCATCCACATTGAGCAACGCAGGATTCCCTGGTGCCAATGCAAAAGCCCAGTCTTGAGGGTCGCCCCGGAGCAAGGAAATTACAATCCTGACCTGCTGTGCAGGGTCTCCGGCAGAGCGAGACTTCAGGGACAAAAACAATTTGCAATTATTTTTAAAATTTTGAAAGTGAGATCTATTCCCCGAGAAGAATTCAGGCAAAGGAATTCTAGGCTCAGACATAGGTGCATGAACAACAAAATCTTGCAAATTTTGTACCTTTGTGGCGAGATTATTCAAACCTGTAGCTACACTCTGAAGATCCATTTGAAACAGGTGAACACAGAGCCATTCAAGGATAAGAAGGAGAGAAAGAGAGGAAGGCTGCAGTATAGGCAGACTAGCAAGTGATTCAATTAAGAGCACACTCAGAACTAGAGGGGAAAAAAAAAAAAAAAAAAAAAATTGTAGCAGACTTCTTTTTTCTCTCCTTTCTCAGCCAGTAATTTAACCCTTTTTTTTTGTCCGGTCAAACTGTCATGATTCTCAATGGCGAGAGAACATAGCCCAGCATATATGAGAACTAGCTCTTGGAAGATGGAAACTATACTGACCATGAACTAAACCTGCCGCACAACTAGAAGTGGCCGGGTAGCATGCCTACGTTTTTTTTTATCCCTAGATGCCCAGCGCCAGCCGGAGAACTACCTAATCCTAGCAGAGGAAAAGACAGTCCTGGCTCACCTCTAGAGAAATTTTCCCAAAAGGCAGACAGAGGCCCCCACATATATTGGCGGTGATTTTAGATGAAATGACAAACGTAGTATGAAAATAGGTTTAGCAAAAATCGAGGTCCGCTTACTAGATAGCAAGAAGACAGAAAGGGCACTTTCATGGTCAGCAGAAAACCCTATCAAAACACCATCCAGAAATTACTTTAAGACTCTAGCATTAACTCATAACACCAGAGTGGCAATTTCCGCTCACAAGAGCTTTCCAGACACAGTAACGAAACAGCAGCTGTGAACAGGAACAAAATGCAAAAACACACAAGGACAAAAGTCCAACTTAGCTGGGAGTTGTCTAGTAGCAGGAACATGCACAGAAAGGCTTCTGATTACATTGTTGACCGGCATGAAACTGACAGAGGAGCAAGGTTATATAGCGACTCCCACATCCTGATAGGAGCAGGTGAACAGAGGGGATGATGCACACAAGTACAATTCCACAAGTGGCCACCGGGGGAGCCCAGAATCCAATTTCACAACAGGAGACTATGTAAAATATAAATGGGTGGGTGTAGCTTTGTCGCCATAAAAGGAGGGGGGGGCAGAGAAATATTTCTTGCACAGAAGTCCCAAGCTGTCAGTATTCACCCCTGGAATAAGGCCTTAATAGAACAGTGTCTATGCCTTGATGTATTCCATTCACTGGATAGACTTACACTGGCTATATATCGGTGCTTCTCACAAAATTAGAATATCATCAAAAAGTTAATTTATTTAAGTTCTTCAATACAAAAAGTGAAACTCGTGTATTATATACGGCAGAGTCATTACAAACAGTGATCTATTTTAAGTGCTTATTTCTGTTAATGTTGATGATTGTGGCTTACAGCCAATGAAAACCCAAAAGTCATTATCTCAGTAAATTAGAATAATTAACAAAAAACACCTGCAAAGGCTTCCTAAGCGTTTAAAAAGGTCCCTTAGTCTGTTTCAGTAGGCTCCACAATCATGAGGAAGACTGCTGACTTTATAGATGTCCAGGAAGCAGTCATTGACACAGTCCACAAGGAAGGGTAAGCCACAAAAGGTCATTGCTAAAGAAGCTGGCTGTTCAGAGTGCTGTATCCAAGCATATTAATGGAAAGATGAGTGGAAGGAAAAAGTGTGGTAGAAAAAAGTGCACAAGCAACCGGGATAACAGCAACCTTGAAAGGATTGTTAAAAAGGCCATTCAAAAATTTGGGGGAGATTCACAAAGAGTGGACTACTGCTGGAGTCATTGCTTCAAGACTCAAGGTACCTTCACACTAAGCGACGCTGCAGCGATATCGACAACGATGCCGATCGCTGCAGCGTCGCTGTGTGGTCGCTGGAGAGCTGTCACACAGACAGCTCTCCAGCGACCAACGATGTTGAAGTCCCCGGGTAACCAGGGTAAACATTGGGTTGCTAAGCGCAGGGCCGCGCTTAGTAACCTGATATTTACCCTGGTTACCAGTGTAAATGTAAAAAAACAAACACTACATACTTACATTCGCGTCCCCCGGCGTCCGCTTCCCTGCACTGTGTGAGCGCCGGCCCTAACAGCAGAGCGGTGACGTCACCGCTGTGCTTTGCTTTCCGGCCGGCACTGACACACTCAGTGCAGGAAGCTCTGAGCAGCAGCGCGGACGCCGGGGGACGTGACAGACATCAGAGGGTGAGTATGTACTGTTTTTTTTTTACTTTTACAATGGTAACCAGGGTAAATATCGGGTTACTAAGCGCGGCCCTGCACTTAGTAACCCGATATTTACCCTGGTTACCATTGTAAAACATTGCAGGCATCGTTGCTTTTGCTGTCAAACACGACGATACACGCCGACCTGACGACCAAATAAAATTCTGAACTTTCAGCAACGACCAGCGATATCACAGCAGGATCCTGATCGCTGCTGCGTGTCAAACACAACGATATCGCTATCCAGGACGCTGCAACGTCACTAATCGCTATCGTTATTGTTGTAAAGTCGCTTAGTGTGGAGGTACCTTTACACAGACATATCCAGGACACGACAGAAATAAACAATTTAAATCGATCACTCTGTTTGTAATTACTCTATACAATGAGTTTCACGTTTTGTCCTGAAGAACTGAAAAAAAATAACTTTTTGATGATATTTTCATTTTGTGAGAAGCACCTGTACATGCACAAGCTCTTTGACCACCAGCTCTCACTCCTGACTTTCCCATTGAAATGAATGTTTGCGTTAGCTGAGCATTCGAGTGTTGTCAAAGGGAAGCGTAAAGAAAGTCACTCACAGACACGTGTAGCAGGAGATTATTACAATAAAACCTGCTCCACTTTCAGTAACTGCAGTTTGTGTGCCAGAGGACGGTAATTTTCTGAAAAGGGGAGACCACTTTAATATAAATGTAACAATTTATTATTGCTAACAGATCTCAAGTGACTTTGACACTTATTTTACCGCCACTAGCCATGGTCACTCAGGAATATTTTTTTTCTTTGCAGGTCAAGCAATAAAGTTTTTGTGGTCAAGGATTTATTTTGTGACTGCGTTTATGGCTGTTACTGAGGAGCTATCGGGCACATAGGAAGTAACGCTCTGTCTGTGGTAATCCCGGGGTCATCATCTGCATTCGGGAAAAGTGATGATTCAGAGTTTTCTACTAAATTCATGTACTGATTAAGTATGGACAAGCAGAGACACGCCAACCTTCAGACGTTAACAATCCCCTTTGCAAGGAACTTGCTTCCTAAATTGAAAAGAAATGTCCCTTTGTTAGAGATTAGTATGCAGGCAGCACATGGCTACATTGTGTCTTTTCACATTGGGAGGTAAAATCTGTATTAAGCAGTTGCTATAGGAACATAACAAGTGCACATTCTTTAGCTACATCTTTTGATAGGTACCCAAAATAAATAAATGAAAATAGCTCCCTATAGTGAGCAATGAGCATAGTTTGTTCCTTTGTGAGCTCAAATATGTAGAACATTGAAAGTAAAGCTGATACAATCATGCATGCTTTATTGTATTGAGAAAACTAAATAGCTAATAAAAATATAGCTTACAGATATACTGATACATGCTTTATTTTTCCTGTTTGCTATGAGTAATATAGATAATAGTTTGACATAAAGTATCTTTTTTCTTTTTGGTGGGTGGGGGAGAAAGGGGTCTGTCACTTTCAGCTGTGTGGTCTTCTACTTATGTTTCTAATGCATTATTATGCTTACTTACATAGCACCATGATATTCCACAGCACTTTACAGATACTGTCATTACTGTCCCCATTGGGGCTCACAATCTCTGTTTTCTATCAGTAAGTCTTTAGAGTGTTGGAGGAAACAGGAGGAAGCCCACACAAACACGGGGAAAACACACAAACTCCTTGCAGATGTTGTCCATGGTGGAAAGTGAAGCCAGGACACCAGTGCTGCAAACCAACAGTGCTAATCAGTGAGCCATCACTGAGCTGCATTGTACGAAAAAAATTGTCCGAGTTCCATTGTTGTCATCTATCAGTTTGGTCAATGTGTCAGCTTTTACCATCAGAGTTGGTTCAATTTTTCTCAAATGAAAAATTTTTTTGGAAGGTTTCTCAACCTTCTTATGGCAAACTTTTTGTGACAAATGGACAGCATACTGATAGCAATCTGAGTGGTGTCCGATTTTTTTTCACAGACCCATAGACTTGCATTGGAGATTTTGACCTGAGAATTGTATCAAGTTCTGACATGATTCTGTCTCAATGATTTTGTGCAGACCACTCAGTACGCAGAAATACACGGACATGTTAACAATCGAATAGCCCGGATTGCACTTGTACCAATGTTATTTAATGTGTCAGTGCTATTCTGCCAATTTTTTCTCAGCTGGAATCTGGCTGAGAAAAAATTGCAGCATGCTGCGAGTGGCCGCCCATATCAAATGATAATTGCTAATGCAAGTCAATGGGTGCGATGAAAAAAACAGACGCACAACGACCATCCCTATGCCATCTAATTTTTAGGCATAGATTGTTCTGGACATTTGTTTGCTGACATTTATATCTGCAATATGCTTCATGAGAACTACAGCAATGTGGAAGGAAAAAATGAACATTTTACTTTTTTCACAAAAAATGTACTTTGGAACCAACTTTTTTTTATTTTGACAAGGGTATCAGGAGAAAATTGACCACACAATTTGTTTCTCCTGGGTACCCCGATACCCCATATGTGGGGAGGAGTATTGCTCTGAGTTTAGGAGGTTGCCCACAGACACTAAATGGAATGACCCCGCACTCTGTAGCCTGTTCTGTGAGGGGCTATCAGTAAGGTGAAGGATGCCTTATCCCTGTAAGAGAGTCCAGTCTCCCTTGAGTTGGCCATGGCTCTGGCTATCCGGGTTAATCGCTGTCCTCACTAGAGACATAGGGAGACATCCCAATGTGTGGGAGATCCGGGGCCAAGAGAGATCGGGTCTGAGTCATCTGAGGAATCCATGTAGGTGGGTGTGGCATCTCATCCTAGATAAGTTTGTTGTTTGGCGCCAAGAGAGAGTGTGTTGCTACTGTGGTAAAAAGGGCCATTTCGTGAGCAAGTGTCTTTCCCAACCTCAGAGTAAAACAACTGCCGGAAGACTAAGAGGCCCGGGTTGCAGGGAGGTTAGCAATGAAAGTGTACTTATCACCTCCGTGGGTAGGACACAATTTATTCTGCCAGCTGAGATTCACCTGGGTGAAATTAAATTGTTGTGTCTGCACTTCTGGACAGTGGGGCAGGATTCAACTTGATCAATGCTAGGTTTGTCCAGGTCTGGGGCCTCAATTCACATACACTGTCCAGACCCATACCCATAATCGCCATCAACTCCACCCCCTTGAGACAGAGGTATTTTACTCAAGTCATCCAAGGTTTACATCTTCAGGTAGTGAACATGCACTCTGAAGTAATTGACTGTTATTCGATAGAGGGTCTGCCCTTTCCTGTGGTTCTTGGACTTCCTTGGCTTACTCTGCACAATCCTGTGGTAGATTGGCAGACTCAGGAAGTAGTAAAGTGGAGAGAGTATTGTCAAGGACACTACTTGGGTAAATGACTAAGCTAGGGTGAATACCCAGTCTGTGCCTAAATACCTGTCTGACTTTGGGGATGTGTTCTAAGAGCAGGGGTGCCAAGAACTTCCTTCCCATCATCCTTATGACTGAGCCGTTAATTTTGTTCCTGGGGCCAAGCTGCCTAAGAGCAGACTTATAATATCTCTGGTCCAGAGAGGCAAGCCATGAAGGACTATATTGCAGAAAGTTTGGCAAAGGGTCATATCAGACCATACTCATCCCCATTTGCTGCAGGGTTTTTCTTTGTAAAAAAGAAAGATGGGGGTTACGCCCATGCCTAGATCTCGACTAACTCAATCTTATCATGGTCTGGGATCTGTTGTGAATTCCGTCTGGGCTCCCTCTGGTGGCCTTTAGCAATACTGCGGGTCTGGAGCTGGGCTCAGCTGCCTCATTTCCTGCTATGCTGGTTCCTATTTAACTCCACCTGGACCTTTACTTGTGGCCTGCTGTCGTTGTATTCAGTACTGGTTCTGATCTCTCTGGACTTCATTGTGACCTGTCTCCATCTGGAGAAGCTAAGTCTTGCTAGTTCTTGTTGCTCATATTTCTCTTGAAAATGTTTCTCAATATATGATGACTTCAGTCCAGCTTGCTTATATGTGATTTTTCGCTTGCTGGAAGTTCTGGGGTGCAGAGTGCGCCCCTCACATCGTGAGTCGGTGTGGGGGTTCTTGTATTTTCTGCGTGGATGTTTTTGATAGTTTTTGTACTGACCGCACAGATCCCTTGCTATCTTCAGTCTATTTAGTGTTAGCGGGCCTCATTTGCTTAAACCTGTTTTTCATTACTACGTTTGTATTTTCCCCTTAACTCACCGTTATTATTTGTGGGGGGCTGTCTAAAACTTTGGGGTTATTTCTCTGAGGCAAGTGAGGCTTTGCTTTCTCTCTAGGGGTAGTTAAGTCCTCAGGCTGTGAAGAGGCATCTAGGTTTTTAGGTAACGCTCCACGGCTGCCTTTAGTGTGTTTGGATAGGATTAGGGTTGCGGTCAGTATAGTTTCCACATCCCCAGAGCTCGTCCTAATATTCAGGTTTACCTATCAGGTCAGTTTGGTGATCCTACCACCGGATCATAACAGGGATCCATATCCACTCCCTCTCATCCCGGAACTCTTTTAATCAGATTTCAGAAGCAAAATGTTTTTTTTTAACTGGACCTCAGGGGGGCGTGTAATCTCATTCGCATTAAAGAGGGGGATGAGTGGAATACAGCTTTCAATACTCCTGAGAGTCACTATGACGATCTGGTGATGCCATTTGGGTTGACGAATGCGTCTGCCGTCTTTCAGCCCTTTGTAAATGGCATTTTTAGTCACCTAATAGGTAAATTTGTGGTAATCTTTCTTAATGACATATTAATTTAGTCACCTGACCTTGAGTCACATCAGGTACATGTCAGGCAGGTCTTAAAGATACTCAGAGACAATAAATTATTTGTCACACCGAAGAAATGTATTCTCTCAGTTGAGGAGATCAGTTTTCTAGGATATTTGTTATTGTTCACCGGTTTTCATATGGATCCGGCGAAAGTCCATGTGGTACAAGTTTGAGGATTTGAAAGCTTTAGTTTTTAGGTTTTGCCAACTACTACTGTAAGTTCATCACAAACTTTTCGGTAGTAGATAAACCGCTGACGGATATGACTAGGAAGGGGACAGACTTTTCCAAGTGGTCCAGTCCAACCAGGGAGGCATTTGATACCTTGAAGAGGTGTTTTGTATCTGCACTGATCCTCATATAGCCTGACGTCACTCAGTCTTTTATTGTTCAGGTTGACGCATCTGAGGTGACAGTGGGGACAACATTTTCGCAGGGTGCGTCTCCTAGTAAATGGTGTCCATGTGCATATTTTTTGTAAAAACTCGTCTGCAGAGAAAAATTATGACATAGGTAACAGGGAACTCTTAGCAATCAAGTGGGCTTTTGAAGAGTGGCATCATTTCTTGGAGGAAGCAGTTCATCTGGTTATTATGATCACGAATCTTGTATATTTAGAATCTGCAAAACGTCTAACATCTCGACAGGCAAGATTATTCTTCAACAGGTTTAACATTTTTGTCACGTATAGGCCGGGGAACAAAAACATTAAGGCAGATGCCTTATGTCGTTGTTTTTCTGGAAGTGGAAATAATTGTGAACTGCTACCTAATCTACAAAAAGTGGAGGTTATAGCGTCTATATGCTCCGATCTGGAAAGAGAGGTTGTTGATGCTCAGGGAACGCCCCTGCTGCCTGTCCATTAGATAAACTGTTTGCACCTGTCAATCTTTGTCTACGAATCTTTAGTGAACATCATAATTCAGTGTGGACCGGACATACTGGAAATAAAGCTGCCACTGATCTTCTTACTCAGCTTTTTTGGTTCATCAGGTTGTTCTGGGAGTACGAAGCCACCTGTCGTGTCTGTGCACATTCTAAGACCTCTCATACTCATCCGTCGGGGTCTCTAAAACCATTGGAGATTCCCATTACACCTTGGACTCACTTGTCAGTCGATTTTATCACGGATCTACCTGTGTCGGTGAGGAATACTGTAATTTGGTGGTGGTGGATAGATTCAGTAAGATGTCTAATTTTATTGCATTACCAGCTTTAGAACACCAAGACCTTGGCACAAATTTTCATCAGGGAAATTGTAAACTTACATTGGATCCCGACTAAGATTGTTTCTGACCGGGGGATACAGTTTGTTTCCAAGTTTTGGAGGGCGTTTTGCACCCGTCTGGGGATCAGTCTGTCATTCTCTTCTACTTTTCACGCACAGTCTAATGGGCAAACTGTACATAGGTTAATCAGAATCTGGAAACTTATCTTATGTGTTTTGTGTCTGAGAATCAGGAGGATTGAGTCACCTACTTACCGCTAGCCGAATTCGCAGTAAATAATGATTGTCATGAGTCTACTGGTAAGTCCCTGTTCTTCGGGGCGTACTTGTTTCATCCTCATTTCAGCTCATTTAATAAGAACCATTCTTTTGGATTACCCAAATACTAATAATTTGAGGAAGATGTGGTCCAAATATGAGTGTTGCTAATCGGAGACGTTTGGTGGTACCGGACATGTGTGTTGGTGACTTGGTGTGGTTGTCCTCTAGGAACATTAAGTTGAAGGTTCCATTTTGTAAACTGGGTCTCAGATGTATTGGTCTTTATAAGAGCGTAGCCATCGTCAATCCCATAGCATTCCACTTTGCTTTGCCACCTACCTTTAGAATCCATAATGTGTTTCATCGATCTCTCCTCAAAAAATAAGTTTAGTCTTCGGTACCATCAACCGCTACCACCATCTCCTGTCATTGTGGATGTAAACTTAGAATTTCAGATAGCAAAAATCATGGATTCTCGTTTAGTTAGTCTGTCGCTTCAGTATTTGGTACATTTTAGAGGATACGGTCCTGAGGGATGTGGGTACCAGCATCTGATGTCCATGGGCCAGACTGATCCGGTCTTTTCACGTGGCACCCCTGATAAACCCAGTCATGAGTTTCCAGACGTCCCTCATAGAAGGGGGCGTACTGTTATGGGGTTACAGTGACAGAGAGGAGCCAGAAGAATGCAGCATCTGATTGTGCCACTCCTGCGCTGAAAAGGAGCACTTCACTTTTGCCATGTTGGGAGCTCTGGGAGTATGGGCTCTCAGTTGAGCATGGTTAGCCACTCCTATCCCCTATATAGTCTGGGTCCTGACTGACATATATTATCAGAACTTGCTTATGCTGCATGGCTGGAGTTATTAGTTATATGAGAAGGCATATGGTGGGTTTAGCAGTGACTGTTGCTTGGGTTTGTAAGTGTGATAAATCCCTTTCCTTCTCTTACTTCGGTTTTCCCCATCCTCCACTTCCTGGTGCATTCCTCTGTTATATGTGAATGAATATTTGTATGCCAGGTATTTTCTGTTGCCAATATTCGTGTTGCCTTGTTCATCTGGTTGGTGTAGTGCGGTGCATGGCTGCTTCCCTCTTCCCTGGGACAAGGGAACAGAAGGAGGGCGTTTACAGGAGATAAGACAAGCTACATCGTCCTGGCATCTTTACCTTCAGAAGTAACCGAGGAAATAGGGCAAGCTAGGATGCCCAATAGCATTAGGGACAGGGAAAGAGTCCCGGGTCACCCGTCAACCGTTCAGGACACATGTACTCCATAGTCTATAGGTGAGCATTATAATACCTACACATTTTTTGCCAAGTTTTTTTAGGCTTTTGTAGCAACGAAATGTACCAAAGAAGATATAATACCCTATGAGTGAGCAGTATAATACCCAGGGGCGTAACGACCGCGGTCGCAGCGGTCGCCATTGCGACCGGGCCCCGCAGGTCAGGGGCCCCGGGCCGGCAGGTCAGGGCAGGGCCGGGCTGGACATCGGGCACTTCTGGCAAATGCCAGAAGAGCCGATGCCAGTAGTGGGCCGCTGCACTGTTCCTCCCCCCCCCGCCGCCGCCGCCGCCGCCGCATTTAACTATACCGGCGTCTATGACACCGGTATAGTTCAATGCAATGATGGAGGAGAGCGTCACCTGACGCTCCCTCTCCCATCATTCCCCGCTCTGCCTCTGACAGTACACTGCGGGTGCGCGATGATGTCATATCATCCCGCACCTGCAGTGTCCTGGGCAGACTGCAGCCACCAGGAGCAGCGCGGGCAAAAGGAAAGGTGAGGAGAGTTTTTTTTTTTCATTTTCACCGGACTGTGGGGCCATTATCGGGGGGGGGGGGGGGGATGAGATGCGGGCTGTGCTCTATATACCCCTGTGCTGGCTGTGCTCTATATACCCCTGTGCTGGCTGTGCTCTATATACCCCTGTGCTGGCTGTGCTCTATATACCCCTGTGCTGGCTGTGCTCTATATACCCCTGTGCTGGCTGTGCTGCATATACCCCTGTGCGGGCTGTGCTGTATATACCCCTGTGCGGGCTCTGCTGTATATACCCCTGTGTGGGCTCTGCTGTATATACCCCTGTGCGGGCTGTGCTCTATATACCCCTGTGCGGGCTGTGCTCTATATACCCCTGTGCGGGCTGTGCTGTATATATCCCTGTGCGGGCTCTGCTGTATATACCCCTGTGCGGGCTCTGCTGTATATACCCCTGTGCGGGCTGTGCTGTATATACCCCTGTGCGGGCTGTGCTGTATATATCCCTGTGCGGGCTCTGCTGTATATACCCCTGTGCGGGCTGTGCTGTATATACCCCTGTGCGGGCTGTGCTGTATATACCCCTGTGCGGGCTCTGCTGTATATACCCCTGTGCGGGCTCTGCTGTATATACCCCTGTGCGGGCTCTGCTGTATATACCCCTGTGCGGGCTCTGCTGTATATACCCCTGTGCGGGCTGTGCTGTATATACCCCTGTGCGGGCTGTGCTGTATATACCACTGTGCGGGCTGTGCTGTATATACCCCTGTGCGGGCTGTGCTGTATATACCCCTGTGCGGGCTGTGCTGTATATACCCCTGTGCGGGCTGTGCTGTATATACCCCTGTGCGGGCTGTGCTCTATATACCCCTGTGCTGGCTCTGCTGTATATACCACTGTGCGGGCTGTGCTGTATATACCCCTGTGCGGGCTGTGCTGTATATACCCCTGTGCGGGCTGTGCTGTATATACCCCTGTGCGGGCTCTGCTGTATTTACCCCTGTGCGGGCTCTGCTGTATTTACCCCTGTGCGGGCTGTGCTGTATATACCACTGTGCGGGCTGTGCTGTATATACCACTGTGCGGGCTGTGCTCTACATACCACTGTGCGGGCTGTGCTGGATATACCACTGTGCGGGCTGTGCTGGATATACCACTGTGCGGGCTGTGCTGGATATACCACTGTGCGGGCTGTGCTGGATATACCACTGTGCGGGCTGTGCTGGATATACCACTGTGCGGGCTGTGCTGGATATACCACTGTGCGGGCTGTGCTGGCACCCAACACCATGTTGCAGTGCAGGAGATTCCTGCAACAGTCCGAGGCGTATCTAGGGGAAGGGGGTGGGGGGGCGTCACGGAGGTAGGGGGGGGGGACCCATTTGGAAGTTCGCACCGGGGCCCATAACTTTGTAGTTACGCCACTGATAATACCAATACATTTTGAATACATTTTTTGAGGCTTATATAGTAACTAAACGTACCCAAGAAGATGTAATACCATATGGATGAGCAATATAATACTGATACATTTTGAACAAGTTTTTTCTGGGCTATATATCAACAAAATGTAATCCAGACCACACAATACCCAATACCAAGTTTATTTCAGGCTTTTACAGCAACAAAATGTACCAAAGAAGATGTAATAGACTATAGATGAGCAGTATAATAACAATAGAATTTGAAACAATTTTTTTGAGGCTTATATAGCAATGAGGTGAACAATTTAACAACAATAAAATTTTGAATACGTTTTTTGGTGGGTATATAGCAAATAAATGTACCCAAGAAGATGTAATACCCTGTAGGTCAGCATTTTAATACCGATAAATTTTGAACACTTTTTTTAGGCTATTATATACCAAAGAAATGTACTCCATACTACGGAATAGTCTATAGGTGAGCATTACAATACCAATGCATTTTTTACCAAGCTTTTGGAGGCTTTTACAGCTATGAAATGTACCAAAAAAGATGTAATATCCTATGGGCGAGCAGTAAAATACTGGTACATTTTTAACAAGTTTTTTGAGGCTTATATAGCAACTAAATGTACCAAAGAGAATATAATACCCTATGGATGAGCAATATACCGTATTTTTCCGACTATAAGACGCACTTTTTCCCCAAAAAAATTGTGAGAAAATGGGGGGTGCGTCTTATATTCGGAATGCAGACTTACCGGCATTGTGGCGGCGACAGAGGTGCGGGGATGATGTGGCGCGGTGAGCTGTATGGCGTGAGCAGGGTCCCGTCCACATTTGAGGTGAATCCGCTGCCCGGTATTGATGGAGAGCAGCAGAGCAGGGTGTTACGGTATTTTCCAGTGGCGGCGGCCATCTTGCTGAGGCCGCGTGTGCGCAGATTCACTACTCTGCGTCCCAGGGCTTCAGGAAAATGGCCGCGGGAGGCCGCGTGTGCGCAGATGGAGATCGCGGCGGCCATTTTCCTGAAGCTGAGTTTGCAGATTGAGATCTCGGCTTCAGGAAAATGGCCGCCGCGATCTCCATCTGCGCACGCGCGGCCTCCCGCGGCCATTTTCCTGAAGCCCTGGGACGCAGAGTAGTGAATCTGCGCACCCACGGCCTCAGCAAGATGGCCGCCGCCACCGGAAAAATCCTTAACTCACCCAGCTCTGCTGCTCTCCATCAATACCGGGCCGCGGATTCACCTCAAATATGGACGGGACCCTGCTCACGCCATACAGCTCACCGCGCCACATCATCCCCGCACCGCTGTCGCCGCCACAATGCCGGTAAGCCTGCCGCCACCAGGAAAACCGTGACTCACTCAGCTCTGCTGCTCTCCTTCACTACTGCTGTGGCGTCACCTCAAATGTGGAAGGGACCCTGGCCGCCGCCACCTGAGGAAGTGACCGCACATCTGCCGCCGCCACAGCAACCTCCCCATGGACACCAGGCCATGGCGTCGCCCACCTAAGCAGGATGGGACCCTGCTCAGGTGCACGCCGTTCCGCCCACCGCACCTCAGCATCACCTCACCTCTGCCACCACCATGCCTCCTGTGACCCTGCTCTGCCACTGCCTGCCCTCAGGTAAGAGATCTTAAATTCGGACAATAAGACGGACCCCCATCTTATAAAAAATCTTTTTTTCTGCAATTTTCACCCCAAATTTGGGGTGCGTCTTATAGTACGGTGCGTCTTATAGTCCGAAAAATACGGTAATACCTATACATTTTATTTTTACAAGTTTTTGGAGGCTTTTATAACCATAAAATGAACTCCAGACCACAGAATTGTCTATGGGTGAGCAATATAATACCGATAAATTTTGAAAAATATTTAGAATTGAGAGTCCTCAGTGGTTGATACCTTTTAATGGCTAACTGAAAAGATGGTAACAAATTGCAAGCTTTCGAGACTACATATGTCTCTTCATCAGGCAAAGACTAAAACAAATTCTGAAGAATCACATTTTTATGCACAACATAGTATAGAAAAAAAAATAGAGGGGAAAAAAACCATGGATAAGCCAGGTGACATGAAGCAGAATTACCATGGGTGATAAACAGTTATGTCCATAAATATTGGGCCAATTCTTAGATAAGGATTGTTTTATTGTCCTGTGATTAGGGTCTCTGTTGTGATGACCCCACATGGTCTGATGGGCAAGTTCATTAGTTGATGTAAAAAGACATAAATCCATGTGACACATTAATTCCTGCAGTTAGAGTGTCAAAGGTCGTCATCAGTTTATATTCCCAGACTCTCCTGTCTTTCTGCGATTTGAAGTTACCTTTTAGTACAAGTAATTTCATGTCCATAATGTTATGATTTGGGAGACAGAAATGTATTGCCACAGGTATATCCATTCTTTTTTCTCTTATTGTATGGCGGTGAGAGTTCATCCTTGCTCTCAGTTTCTGCCCTGTCTCCCCCACATACAGACCCCCAGTTGGACATTTAGTACAAATAATTAGGTACACCACATTAGAAGTGACGCAGCTGAATGTACCTGGTATCTTGTAGTCCTGATGTGAGTTGGGAATCTTTATCTTGTCCGTGGTCATTATAAATGGACAGGTTTTACATTTTTTCTGGTTGCAAGGGAAGGTACCTGCAGCTGTTGGAGAGGACAGGGAGCTCTTGACAATGATGCTTCTTAGATTTTGGGGGCTGCCTAAAACACAGTAGTGGGGGGTCTGGAAAAATGGATTGTAAGCGGGCATCTTTTTGCAGTAAAAGGTTGTAATTTCCGTGCAGCTCCCCTTAGCGCCTCCAGATTTGGATTATAGGTAACTACTAGAGGTACCCGGTTATTTTCTTCTTTAGTTTTGTAATGTAGCAGGTGATTCCTTGATATTCTGGTGGCTCTTGTGATCTGATTTTCAATTGTTCTTGGATGGTAGCCCTGATTCAAAAAGGTCTTTCTGAGGCGACCCAGGTGTTCATCTCTATCCATTGGATTGGAACATATACGATTGTATCTGATGGCTTGGCTGTAGACAATAGAGTTTTTTAAAAGGTATCAACCACTGAGGACTCTCAATTCTAAATATTTTTCTATCTACTGGCTAACACGGTACCAAGATAAATTTTGAACAAATTTTCGGAAGGTTATATACCAGTGAAATGTCACAAGAACATGTAATACCTAGCACAATTTTTTACCCTTTTTTAATCTTATACTGTATATCACAAAAATGTACCCCAGAACATGAAATAATGTATGGGTAAGAAATGTGAAGAAACAAGCAAAATTTTCCAACGCTCTTTTCTACTGTTGTATATCACCAGAATGTGACAGAGAGCAGTGTATGGATGAGTAATCTAATCCTGTATTATTTTCTTATTATTTGCTTTTTTTACATTTTACATACCACCATAATACAACATTAACCATGTTAAACTGTATGGATGAGTCATTGAATCCATAACAACATGTTGAACAAAAATAGTTTGAAATTATAGTTAATGTAACTATACAGTCATAACGACTCTGCAGAAAGTCCAAAGACAGTCAGAAAATATGATGAGGGTCATCCATAGACCCCTTAAAGGCAACAATTGGCTAGACTCATTGAAATATTGAATATTTCAAACACTTTATGTGCTGCTGTGATCTGATGGTGTGGAAAAGTTTGGGCTAATCAAGGCTTTGTTCATTTTTATGAGAGTGAGCCTGTCTGCATTCTCTGTTGACAGGTGAAAGCGCCTGGCTGTTATGATTGCCCCCCCATGCAGGAACTGCTATATGAGTTGCAGAGAACCCTGATAGAACTAAGGCCAGCAATCCTTGGCGTCAGGAACACATGCACTGTGCTAGGGTGTGACTCAGTCCCAGCCTCCACAATGTTCACCCAGTGTGTCATCAGGCTCCTGCTGATCTTTGCATGGCACAGGTTACAGATAGCCATATTTTTAGTTGCAGAACTCTCTTTAAAAAAGTGCCAGACAGGGGCACACCTAATTTTTTGATGGCGAAATTCAGGAATGTTGGTGCTCGTCAGAACAGTTTCCTGCCTTCTCCTTCTGGTCACTCCACTGCCTCTTCCTGCCTGTTTCGGTGCTACTGATCTGTCCCCCTCAGTGCTTCTGGCCCCACTGCAAGCTAGCATCACAGGTTGGGTCTGCGACTTCATCATCCACCACCTCGTCTTCCGCCACCGCACCCTGATCCTACTGACTTCGTGATTTAGCAACAACAAGTTTAGCGGCAACTGTGTCTCATCATCATCTTCCTCCTTCTGATCACAAATTTGGCATTCCCCACCATCATGTTTTTGTGGCCATGGCTGCTTTAATTTTTTTGCATTACTAAACAGCATGTCGTCCTGTCCATCTTGCAGCATGCAGGTTGAGAGACCACAATCAAGAAATGTTGTCCTAGTGTAGGACCACTAGTCTCCTGGGACTCAACATGGTGGGAGCAAGGAGGGTCAGAGTAAGTATTAAGTGATCCAGACTTTAGGCTGAAGAGACTGGACCATGTTGAAGATTGGGTGGTGCTGCCAAGCGTGCTAAAATCTGCTATCCAATCGACCACCTGTTCGCACTGTTCTGGGTTCAGAAGTGATGCCTCCCTGTAAAGTGGGATAGAAACCTATGTTTCATGGATGTGCATGTTTCTTGTGCTATAGCAACAGGCGTAGTTGCACCTGTCCTCGGCATCTGTGTGTACCATCATCAGCACTTCCACTTCCCCTCTCCTTAATGCATGCCTTATGCATTTTGTAATGGCTAGGTCTCTTGAAACCATGTTTAATTTTAATAGAGGAAAAAACTAGTCACCTGCAGCAATCAAAGCTGTTTTTGGGAGTTCTGTTGCACCGTAGTGCAACAGAAAGAACGCAAAAGTGTATGGATGACAATCAAATTCAATCCAGAAAAATGTTTCAATGATTTTTCTCAGTTTTAGATATCACAGAAATGTTCACAGACCACATAACAATGTATGTCTGAGAAATGGAAGCCTTCAAAATTTTTTAAAACTTTTATTTTTCTTTTAGAGATCACAGAAATACTTAAAGTCAAAGTAACGCTGTATGTATGAAAAATGGAGGCCTACAAAATATGTAAAAGCTTTTTATCACTTTTAGAGATCACAGAAATATTCACAGACCACGAAACGCTGTATGTATGAAAAATGGAGGCCTACAAAATTTGTAAAAGCTTTTTATCACTTTTAGAGATCACAGAAATATTCACAGACCACGAAACAATGTATGTTTGATAAATGGAAGACTACAAAATTTGTAAAAGCTTTTATTCTCTTTTAGAGATCACTGAGAAATGGACGCCTATAGCATTTTAAAAGCTTTTGTTAACTTAGCGATCAGAGAAATATGTACAGGTCACGTAACACTGTATGTCAGAAATGACTGCCTGCAAAATTTTTAAAAGCTTTTTAGCAGTTTTACAGATCACAGAAATGTTCACAGACCTCGTAACAATGTATATCTCAGAAATGGAAGCCTTCCAAATTTTTAAAAGCTTTAGATCACTTTTAGAGATCACAGAAATATTCACAGACAAAGTAAAACTGTATGAGAATTAACAAAAACACCTAAACAAAGGTGCCCTCTCGACCAGCAGAGGGCATACCTCTAGGTCAAAACACAGAAAACCTATAAAAAGTCGCACTGGGTAATGGAACAATGACAGATGGCAATGTGTCTAAGGGTATGTTTCCACGTTCAGGAAACGCTGCTTGTTTGACGCTGCGCAGCGCTGCAGCGTCAAACAAGCAGCGTCCAGATGTTCCAGCATAGTGGAGGGGATTTTATGAAATCCCGTCTCCACTATGCGTGGAAACCCGCACGCGGCGGCCCTGCAACTACGGACATGCTGCGCATCTTTTCAGATCGCAGCATGCCCGTACACCTTGCGGGGACGCAGCGTCCCCGCAAGGCATATCACAGGGCCCTATGGGACAGAGCGATCATCCCGGATGTGAAGAGTTAACACATCCGGCATGATCGCGTTTCATTAAGGGGGCGGGGCTTAGCGCCGAGCGGCTTCGCCGCTGCGGCGATACTGCCGGCCATCCTGATCGTGGAGTCATACCCTAATAGTTATGTGGGTTAATTATTTTTTAAAACATATAGATATATTATGACTAGTGTTGAGCGATACTTTCCGATATCGGAAAGTATCGGTATCGGAAAGTATCGGCCGATACCGTCACAGTATCGGAATCCAATCCGATACCGATACCCGATCCCAATGCAAGTCAATGGGACGAAAATATCGGAATTAAAATAAACCCTTTATACACTTGTAGGTTCATTCTACATGAAGGAAAACAACTAAGAATATTGTAGGAT
This sequence comes from Ranitomeya variabilis, assembly GCF_051348905.1. NCBI lineage: Eukaryota > Metazoa > Chordata > Amphibia > Anura > Dendrobatidae > Ranitomeya > Ranitomeya variabilis. The sequence goes on along the minus strand of NC_135233.1, from coordinate 645,529,539 downwards.
GTATTGGGGGACGTGGCGGAGATATTAAAGGGACAGAGGTTTAGCCCAATGTAATAGAATAGCAGGATTTTTTATTTTTTTTTATGAAGTTCGGCGTTAGAAAGAATTTGACTATGTTTTTTTTTATTTTTTTATGTCAGATATTGATGTTTCACTACTTCCACGCCCTTCACCTTCTTTTTTACTTCTCCCACGCTTTCTTCTTAATTATCCTCATCATCAGCTTCTTTGACATCAACTTCTTCACCTTATTCATCTTCTTCTTCATCTTCTACCTATTATTTTTTGGGTTACATTGTTCATATTCTTTTTATTTTACTATTATCTTCATCATATTCAACTTCTTCATCATATTCTTATTTGTGACAGGCATTCCCGTAGTTGTTATCTATAAAAGTTTGAAGATTACACCTTCCGTTCTGCCTGTCACAAAACAGTTACATTTGTCCGCGTTCAGTTTGGCCTGCAGCATCAGGCTTTATCCAGGGGCACCACGAGGAGGAACGGACTCACCCCCATACACTGCTTAGTCTTCTTCTGCTTATAATTTACATAATATTTTTTGCTCTGATATTTTGTGTTATGCTTAATGTCCTTCTGCTCTTTGTTCTGCAGCCTCTTGTTCTTCTGCTTCTCGGTCTTCCAGGTCGTCGTCGTCTCCAGGGTCGTCGTCTCCGGGGTCGTCGTCATCGGGGTGGTCTTCAGGGTCGTCGTCTCCGGGGTCGTCGTCATCGGGGTGGTCTTCGGGGTCATCGTCTCCAGGGTCGTCGTCATCACGGTGGTTGTCGTCTCTGGTGTCGTCGTCATCTTAGGGGTGGTCTTCTGGGTCATTGTGTTTAGTCTCTTGAACTTGGAAATGTAGCAGAAGGTACAAGAAGGCTGAGAAAATGCCGAGAACCAGCTGATGGAACTGGAACTCGGATGGCTACCCGAAGGTCCAAGAGCCAATGGAACTACCGAGGACCAGCTGACGTTACTGGAACCCGGTTACTAAGCAGGAGGTACCTGTGCTGAAAGCACTACCAAGGACCACCTGACGTTGGTGGAACTCGGATACCCAGAGGGAGGCACCTAAGCCAAAGGCTCTGCCCGGAACCAGCTGACGGTACTGGAACCAGGATGGGGAGCAGAAGGTACAAGAGCAAAAGACACTGCCGAGAACCAGCTGACGGTGCTGGAACCCGGATGGGTAGCCGAAGGTCCAAGAGCCAATGGAACTACCGAGGACCAGCTGACGTTACTGGAACCCGGTTACTAAGCAGGAGGTACCCGTGCCTGAAAGCACTACCAAGGACCACCTGACGTTGGTGGAACTCGGATACCAAAGGGAGGCACCTAAGCCAAAGGCTCTGCCCGGAACCAGCTGACGGTACTGGAACCAGGATGGGGAGCAGAAGGTACAAGAGCAAGTGTCTGCGTGGCTTTTGCAGGACACGATGCCGGCTGCACAGCAGGGGAACAGCTGGCGGTGCTGGACCCCACTGACACATTGGCGAGGTGTTTTTCTCTGTGCAGCTAGCACATCTGGGCCCCAACTGGCGGTTTGTTAGAGCCCAGGGTCAGCAGGAGGAGGAGCAGGAGGAGGAGGAGCAGGGGGAGGGGAGTGTAGGCCGAAGCCTGCACTGGCGGCAGCTTTGGGTCTGTTGTGTCTGCGTGGCTTTTGCAGGACACGTTGCCGGCTACACAGCAGGGGAACAGCTGGCGGTGCTGGACCCCACTGACACATTGGCGAGGTGTTTGGCTCTGTGCAGCCAGCACTTCCGGACAGCAACGATCGGTGTTGGAGCCCGGGCTCTGCAGGGGGAGCAGAGTGTAGGCCGAAGCCTACTTGAACCGATTTCAAAGGTCACCTTTAACCCCCCCTCAGGGGTTAGAAAGTAGAAGAGCCACAGCTTATGCAGCAGTAGCGCTGAATGAAACACGTATAACATTTAGCCCTTTATACAGTCAAACTGTGTTGGAGGCGCGAGTTCCCTTTGTAATGAGACGCAGCACAGATGTCAAGAATCCCACCTTGGTGCTGGGTGCAGCCTCCCGAGCGTTGTTATTTGCTGTACAGGAGTCTGCGCTGTCGTGTTATCCCCTGGCCTAGCGCCGTTAGCGCTGCCCATCTTCTGGCATCATGTAATGTCGGCCGGTGCGGTTCGCGATGACCATGAATCCCAGCCCCGCAGTGTCTTAACATTGTTAAAACACTGCGGGGCTGGGATTCAGGGCCTGGCGCAGCACATATGTTGGCCTCTCACACTCGGGTCCTTACACCCGCTTCAGACTGTGCGGCGTCATCTGATCCCTTATCGCATGCCACGGCCATGAAGCCGCACAGTCCGAAGAAGGCGGAAGGAGAGGAGGGACAGGCGAACTGATGCACTGATCCTGCCCATGAATCACACCCTCGCAGTCCCAATAAATAAGACACCGAGGGGCGTTGTGTGGGTCAGGGCGGCCGCAGAGGCGCAGCCAGCCAAACAATGATGCCAGAAGTCGGGCAGCGCTACCAAGGGGGTTGCAGCGTGTCATTACAAAGGAAAGTCACACCACCGGGACGGTTAAATGGTCACACAGAGGACACATTTCAGACGTGTTTTCAGTTCCACATGTGCGAGGAGAATACGTTTCTGAGCCACCTTGCACACATGCAGCATTACCGCTGTACAAGGTGGCTGGATAACGTAAAAACGCCTGGGGGAGGGGGGACAGGTTCCCTTCAATTTCAGTTCTTGTGTCTGCGTGGCTTTTGCAGGACACGTTGCCGGCTGCACAGCAGGGGAACAGCTGGCGGTGCTGGACCCCACTGACACATTGGCTGGTGTTTTTCTCTGTGCAGCTAGCACATCTGGGCCCCAACTGGCGGTGTGTTAGAGCCCAGGGACAGCAGGAGGAGGAGCAGGAGGAGGAGGAGCAGGGGGAGGGGAGTGTAGGCCGAAGCCTGCACTGGCGGCAGCTTTGGGTCTGTTGTGTCTGCGTGGCTTTTGCAGGACACGTTGCCGGCTACACAGCAGGGGAACAGCTGGCGGTGCTGGACCCCACTGACACATTGGCGAGGTGTTTGGCTCTGTGCAGCCAGCACTTCCGGACAGCAACTAGCGTTGTTGGAGCCCGGGCTCTGCAGGTGGAGCAGAGTGTAGGCCGAAGCCTAATTGAACCGATTTCAAAAGTCACCTTTAACCCCCCCTCAGGGGTTACAAAGTAGAAGAGCCACAGCTTATGCAGCAGCAGTGCTGCGCAAGTCAAAGGTTGCTCTTGTAATTTTTCTCCTTGCACACGCTGAATGGAACACGTATAACATTCAGCCCTTTATACAGTCAAACTGTGTAATGGAGGCGAGAGTTCCCTTTGTAATGAGACGCAGCACAGGTGTCAAGAATCCCACCTTGGTGCTGGGTGCAGCCTCCCGAGCGTTGTTATTTGCTGTACAGGAGTCTGCGCTGTCGTGTTATCCCCTGGCCTAGCGCCGTTAGCGCTGCCCATCTTCTGGCATCATGTAATGTCGGCCGGTGCGGTTCGCGATGACCATGAATCCCAGCCCCGCAGTGTCTTAACATTGTTAAAACACTGCGGGGCTGGGATTCAGGGCCTGGCGCAGCACATATGTTGGCCTCTCACACTCGGGTCCTTACACCCGCTTCAGACTGTGCGGCGTCATCTGATCCCTTATCGCATGCCACGGCCATGAAGCCGCACAGTCCGAAGAAGGCGGAAGGAGAGGAGGGACAGGCGAACTGATGCACTGATCCTGCCCATGAATCACACCCTCGCAGTCCCAATAAATAAGACACCGAGGGGCGTTGTGTGGGTCAGGGCGGCCGCAGAGGCGCAGCCAGCCAAACAATGATGCCAGAAGACGGGCAGCGCTACCAAGGGGGTTGCAGCGTGTCATTACAAAGGAAAGTCACACCACCGGGACGGTTAAATGGTCACACAGAGGACACATTTCAGACGTGTTTTCGGTTCCACATGTGCGAGGAGAATACGTTTCTGAGCCACCTTGCACACATGCAGCATTACCGCTGTACAAGGTGGCTGGATAACGTAAAAACGCCTGGGGGAGGGGGGACAGGTTCCCTTCAATTTCAGTTCTTGTGTCTGCGTGGCTTTTGCAGGACACGTTGCCGGCTGCACAGCAGGGGAACAGCTGGCGGTGCTGGACCCCACTGACACATTGGCTGGTGTTTTTCTCTGTGCAGCTAGCACATCTGGGCCCCAACTGGCGGTGTGTTAGAGCCCAGGGACAGCAGGAGGAGGAGCAGGAGGAGGAGGAGCAGGGGGAGGGGAGTGTAGGCCGAAGCCTGCACTGGCGGCAGCTTTGGGTCTGTTGTGTCTGCGTGGCTTTTGCAGGACACGTTGCCGGCTACACAGCAGGGGAACAGCTGGCGGTGCTGGACCCCACTGACACATTGGCGAGGTGTTTGGCTCTGTGCAGCCAGCACTTCCGGACAGCAACTAGCGTTGTTGGAGCCCGGGCTCTGCAGGTGGAGCAGAGTGTAGGCCGAAGCCTAATTGAACCGATTTCAAAAGTCACCTTTAACCCCCCCTCAGGGGTTACAAAGTAGAAGAGCCACAGCTTATGCAGCAGCAGTGCTGCGCAAGTCAAAGGTTGCTCTTGTAATTTTTCTCCTTGCACACGCTGAATGGAACACGTATAACATTCAGCCCTTTATACAGTCAAACTGTGTAATGGAGGCGAGAGTTCCCTTTGTAATGAGACGCAGCACAGGTGTCAAGAATCCCACCTTGGTGCTGGGTGCAGCCTCCCGAGCGTTGTTATTTGCTGTACAGGAGTCTGCGCTGTCGTGTTATCCCCTGGCCTAGCGCCGTTAGCGCTGCCCATCTTCTGGCATCATGTAATGTCGGCCGGTGCGGTTCGCGATGACCATGAATCCCAGCCCCGCAGTGTCTTAACATTGTTAAAACACTGCGGGGCTGGGATTCAGGGCCTGGCGCAGCACATATGTTGGCCTCTCACACTCGGGTCCTTACACCCGCTTCAGACTGTGCGGCGTCATCTGATCCCTTATCGCATGCCACGGCCATGAAGCCGCACAGTCCGAAGAAGGCGAAAGGAGAGGAGGGACAGGCGAACTGATGCACTGATCCTGCCCATGAATCACACCCTCGCAGTCCCAATAAATAAGACACCGAGGGGCGTTGTGTGGGTCAGGGCGGCCGCAGAGGCGCAGCCAGCCAAACAATGATGCCAGAAGACGGGCAGCGCTACCAAGGGGGTTGCAGCGTGTCATTACAAAGGAAAGTCACACCACCGGGACGGTTAAATGGTCACACAGAGGACACATTTCAGACGTGTTTTCGGTTCCACATGTGCGAGGAGAATACGTTTCTGAGCCACCTTGCACACATGCAGCATTACCGCTGTACAAGGTGGCTGGATAACGTAAAAACGCCTGGGGGAGGGGGGACAGGTTCCCTTCAATTTCAGTTCTTGTGTCTGCGTGGCTTTTGCAGGACACGTTGCCGGCTGCACAGCAGGGGAACAGCTGGCGGTGCTGGACCCCACTGACACATTGGCTGGTGTTTTTCTCTGTGCAGCTAGCACATCTGGGCCCCAACTGGCGGTGTGTTAGAGCCCAGGGACAGCAGGAGGAGGAGCAGGAGGAGGAGGAGCAGGGGGAGGGGAGTGTAGGCCGAAGCCTGCACTGGCGGCAGCTTTGGGTCTGTTGTGTCTGCGTGGCTTTTGCAGGACACGTTGCCGGCTACACAGCAGGGGAACAGCTGGCGGTGCTGGACCCCACTGACACATTGGCGAGGTGTTTGGCTCTGTGCAGCCAGCACTTCCGGACAGCAACTAGCGTTGTTGGAGCCCGGGCTCTGCAGGTGGAGCAGAGTGTAGGCCGAAGCCTAATTGAACCGATTTCAAAAGTCACCTTTAACCCCCCCTCAGGGGTTACAAAGTAGAAGAGCCACAGCTTATGCAGCAGCAGTGCTGCGCAAGTCAAAGGTTGCTCTTGTAATTTTTCTCCTTGCACACGCTGAATGGAACACGTATAACATTCAGCCCTTTATACAGTCAAACTGTGTAATGGAGGCGAGAGTTCCCTTTGTAATGAGACGCAGCACAGGTGTCAAGAATCCCACCTTGGTGCTGGGTGCAGCCTCCCGAGCGTTGTTATTTGCTGTACAGGAGTCTGCGCTGTCGTGTTATCCCCTGGCCTAGCGCCGTTAGCGCTGCCCATCTTCTGGCATCATGTAATGTCGGCCGGTGCGGTTCGCGATGACCATGAATCCCAGCCCCGCAGTGTCTTAACATTGTTAAAACACTGCGGGGCTGGGATTCAGGGCCTGGCGCAGCACATATGTTGGCCTCTCACACTCGGGTCCTTACACCCGCTTCAGACTGTGCGGCGTCATCTGATCCCTTATCGCATGCCACGGCCATGAAGCCGCACAGTCCGAAGAAGGCGGAAGGAGAGGAGGGACAGGCGAACTGATGCACTGATCCTGCCCATGAATCACACCCTCGCAGTCCCAATAAATAAGACACCGAGGGGCGTTGTGTGGGTCAGGGCGGCCGCAGAGGCGCAGCCAGCCAAACAATGATGCCAGAAGACGGGCAGCGCTACCAAGGGGGTTGCAGCGTGTCATTACAAAGGAAAGTCACACCACCGGGACGGTTAAATGGTCACACAGAGGACACATTTCAGACGTGTTTTCAGTTCCACATGTGCGAGGAGAATACGTTTCTGAGCCACCTTGCACACATGCAGCATTACCGCTGTACAAGGTGGCTGGATAACGTAAAAACGCCTGGGGGAGGGGGGACAGGTTCCCTTCAATTTCAGTTCTTGTGTCTGCGTGGCTTTTGCAGGACACGTTGCCGGCTGCACAGCAGGGGAACAGCTGGCGTTACTGAACCCCAATGACACATTGGCGAGGTGTTTTTCTCTGTGCAGCTAGCACATCTGGGCCCCAACTGGCGGTGTTAGAGCCCAGGGTCAGCAGGAGGAGCAGGGGGAGCGGAGTGTAGGCCGAAGCCTGCACTGGAGCAAGTTGAAAGGAAACCTTTAACCCCCCCCCCAGGCGTTTGTAGCTGGAAGAGCCATCGTGTACAGCACTAATGCTGGAAAAGGTAAACTTAGCTCTTTTAATTATGGTCCTTGCAGATGCTGAACCTAACACTTATGAAATGTGTCCCCTCACAGCGTTCAACCGTCCGGTCGGTGGAACTTTCCTTTGTCATGTGACGCAGCACAGCCGTCATTTTTACCCCCTTGTCGCCGTGCGCCGCCTCCTCAGCGTTGTTTGAATCTGTCCCGGAGCCTGCGCTGTTAGGTTACCCCTTGGCCATGCACACATTTTGCGCTGCCCGTCTTCTGACATCATTTGCTGTCAGGCTGGCTGCGCCTGTGCGGGTGCGCTGTCCGAGATTCAGCCTCGCGGTGTCGTCTAATGTAATCCCACCGCGGGCCTGGGATCCGTGTCCATGCGCAGTGCATATCCTCGCCTCTCACTCCCCTCCCTACGGCTTCTTAAGACTGTGCGGTGTCACGGCCGTGGCATGCTATTAGGGACCAGGTGACACCGAACAGTCTTTAGAAGCCGTAGGGAGGGGAGTGAGAGGCGAGGATATGCACTGCGCATGGACACGGATCCCAGGCCCGCGGTGGGATTACATTAGACGACACCGCGAGGCTGAATCTCGGACAGCGCACCCGCACAGGCGCAGCCAGCCTGACAGCAAATGATGTCAGAAGACGGGCAGCGCAAAATGTGTGCATGGCCAAGGGGTAACCTAACAGCGCAGGCTCCGGGACAGATTCAAACAACGCTGAGGAGGCGGCGCACGGCGACAAGGGGGTAAAAATGACGGCTGTGCTGCGTCACATGACAAAGGAAAGTTCCACCTACCGGACGGTTGAACGCTGTGAGGGGACACATTTCATAAGTGTTAGGTTCAGCATATGCAAGGAGCACCACGAAAAGAGGCACTTTTTCCCTTTGCATCATTACTGCTGCACAAGGTGGCTCCTTCAGTAACAAACGCATGGGGGGGGGGGGACAGGTTCCCTTAAATTTAACTTGTTGTGCCTGCGTGGTGGTCGCAGTACACGTTGCCGTATACACAGCAGGGGAACAGCTGGCGGTGCTGAACCCCACTAACACATAGGCGAGGTGTTTGGCTCTGTGCGTACAGCACTTCTGGACGGCAACTGGCGGTGTTGGAGCCCAGGGACAGGTGGAGGAGGAGGAGGAGGTTGGAGGAGGTAGGAGGGATTGCCTCACACACAGCAGGGGAACAGCTGACGTTACTGAACCCCAATAACAGAGGAGGGACTGTTGACTGTGCGTACAGCACTTCTGGACGGCAACTGGCGGTGTTGGAGCCCAGGGACAGGTGGAGGAGGAGGAGGTTGGAGGAGGTAGGAGGGATTGCCACACACACAGCAGGGGAACAGCTGACGTTACTGAACCCCAATAACAGAGGAGGGACTGTTGACTGTGCGTACAGCACTTCTGGACGGCAACTGGCGGTGTTGGAGCCCAGGGACAGGTGGAGGAGGAGGAGGTTGGAGGAGGTTGGAGGAGGTAGGAGGGATTGCCACACACACAGCAGGGGAACAGCTGACGTTACTGAACCCCAATAACAGAGGAGGGACTGTTGACTGTGCGTACAGCACTTCTGGACGGCAACTGGCGGTGTTGGAGCCCAGGGACAGGTGGAGGAGGAGGAGGTTGGAGGAGGTTGGAGGAGGTAGGAGGGATTGCCACACACACAGCAGGGGAACAGCTGACGTTACTGAACCCCAATAACAGAGGAGGGACTGTTGACTGTGCGTACAGCACTTCTGGACGGCAACTGGCGGTGTTGGAGCCCAGGGACAGGTGGAGGAGGAGGAGGTTGGAGGAGGTAGGAGGGATTGCCACACACACAGCAGGGGAACAGCTGACGTTACTGAACCCCAATAACAGAGGAGGGACTGTTGACTGTGCGTACAGCACTTCTGGACGGCAACTGGCGGTGTTGGAGCCCAGGGACAGGTGGAGGAGGAGGAGGTTGGAGGAGGTAGGAGGGATTGCCACACACACAGCAGGGGAACAGCTGACGTTACTGAACCCCAATAACAGAGGAGGGACTGTTGACTGTGCGTACAGCACTTCTGGACGGCAACTGGCGGTGTTGGAGCCCAGGGACAGGTGGAGGAGGAGGAGGTTGGAGGAGGTTGGAGGAGGTAGGAGGGATTGCCACACACACAGCAGGGGAACAGCTGACGTTACTGAACCCCAATAACAGAGGAGGGACTGTTGACTGTGCGTACAGCACTTCTGGACGGCAACTGGCGGTGTTGGAGCCCAGGGACAGGTGGAGGAGGAGGAGGTTGGAGGAGGTAGGAGGGATTGCCACACACACAGCAGGGGAACAGCTGACGTTACTGAACCCCAATAACAGAGGAGGGACTGTTGACTGTGCGTACAGCACTTCTGGACGGCAACTGGCGGTGTTGGAGCCCAGGGACAGGTGGAGGAGGAGGAGGTTGGAGGAGGTAGGAGAGATTGCCACACACACAGCAGGGGAACAGCTGACGTTACTGAACCCCAATAACAGAGGAGCGACTGTTGACTGTGCGTACAGCACTTCTGGACGGCAACTAGCGGTGTTGGAGCCCAGGGGCAGGTGGAAAAGCAGAGGAACACAATGTAGGCCGAAGCCTGAGAAAGTCGAAAGGGAACCTTTAACCCCCCCCCCAAGGCGTTTGTAGCTGAAAGAGCCAGCTTGTGCAGCACAAAAGATGCAAAAGGAAAAGGTGGCTCTTTTCATCATGCTCCTTGCAAACACAGAACTAAACACTTATAAAATGTGTCCCCTGAAGCCGTGAAACCGTCCCGGAGGTGGGACTTTCCTTCGTAATATGACGCAGCACAGCCATCATTACTACCCCCCCGCCGCCGTGCCCCGGCTCCTCAGCGTTGTTTGATTCCGTCCCGGAGCCTGCGCTGTTATGTTATCCCGTGGCCAGGCACACTTAGCGCTGCCCATCTTCTGACATCATTTGGTGTCAGGCTGGCTGCGCCTGTGCGGCCGCGCTGGCCGAGAGCCCGCCTCGCAGTGTCTTCTGATGTAATCCCACTGGGGGCCTGGGATCCATGGCCATGCGCAGTGCATATCCTCGCCTCTCACTCCCCTCCCTACGGCTTCTTTTTCAGACTGTGCGGTGTCACGGCCGTGGCATGCTATTAGGGACCAGCTGACACCGAACAGTCTGAAGAAGCCATAGGGAGATGAGTGAGAGGTGGAGGTTCAGATATGCACTGCGCATGTCCATAGATCCCAGGCCCCCAGTGGGATTAAATCAGAAGACACTGCGAGGCGGGCTCTCGGCCAGCGTGGCCGCACAGGCGCAGCCAGCCTGACACCAAATGATGCCAGAAGACGGGCAGCGCTAAGTGTGCCTGGCCACGGGATAACATAACAGCGCAGGCTCCGGGACGGAATCAAACAACGCTGAGGAGCCGGGGCGCGGCGCCGGGGGGGTAGGAATGACGGCTGTGCTGCGTCATATTACGAAGGAAAGTCCCACCTCCGGGACGGTTTTACGGTATCAGTGGACACATTTTATAAGTGTTAAGTTTTGCGTGTGCAAGGAGCAAAACCAAAATAGCTACCTTTTTCCTTGTGCAGCATTACTGCTGCACAAGGTGGCTCTTTCAGTAACAAACGCCTTGGGGGGGGGGGGGACAGATTCCCTTACATTTCAGTTGTTGTGTCAGCGTGGCGGTCGCATGACACATTGCCGGCTACACAGCTGGGGATCAGCTGACGTTACTGAAACCCAATAACACTGGGTCGTATGTTTTGACTGTGCAGACGGCACGTCTGAGCCTCAACTGGCGGTGTTGGAGCCCAGGAATTTAAGTTCAGGTGGTAGAAAGATGAACACAACAGGAGACCTGGATAACGTATACAGTGACCTAATTATTTAATCAGGAGGAGGAGTGGCAAATTCCTGCGAGATCCAGGCCTTGTTCATTTTCAGGAAAGTAAGCCGGTCAACGTTATCGGAGGATAGTCGCATGCGACGGTCAGTTAGTACACCACCTGCAGCACTAAAGACACGTTCCGATAATACACTGGCCGCAGGGCAAGACAGCACCTCCAATGCATACTGGCTTAGCTCTGGCCATGTATCCAGCTTTGAGACCCAAAACTTGAAAGGGGAAGAGCCGTCTGGGAGTACAGCAAGAGGGCAAGACATGTAGTCTGTCACCATCTGACGGAACCGTTGCCTCCTGCTGACTGGAGCCGTCTGTGATGGTGTAGACTTTTGTGGGGGGCACACAAAACTGTGCCACAGTTGGGCCATACTGGTCTTGCCTTGGGCAGAGGCACTGCTTCTGCTCCCTCTTTGTGCAGAGCCTCCACCACTGCCTGGACGCACTGAGCTGCTTTGGAATGCAGTAGCAGCACTTCTCTCAGTTGGAATGGAGAAGATGATGGAACTGACCAGTGTGTCTTGGTACTCCCGCATTTTTCGCTCCCGGTTCAACGGTGTGATGAGGCTTTCTACGTTGTCCCGGTAGCGAGGATCGAGGAGGGTGAACACCCAATAATCAGACATGTTGAGAATGTGGTCGATGCGGCGGTCGTTTCTCAGGCACTGCAGCATGTAATCCACCATGTGCTGCAGACTGCCAACTGCCCAAGAAACGCTGTCCCCAGCTGGAGGCGTGATCTCTGCCCGCTCGTCATCACCCCACCCTCGCTGTACACACTGAGTACTGGACAATTGTGTAACTCCCTCCTCTGGACGGATGTCTTCCTCCTCCATTGACTCCTCCTCATCCTCCTCACAAACTGTCCCCTGCCTACGCGTTTGTGAGGAACCACGTGGCGCTGACTGTCCAGAAGATGATGGAAGTGGTGAATCATCATCCTCCACCTCTTCCACAACATCATCCCTTAGCGCTTGCAGTGATTTTTCAAGCAGGCAGATAAGGGGGACAGTCATGCTGACTAGTGCATCATCTGCACTCGCCATCCGCGTGGAATAATCAAAGGGACGCAAAACCTGGCAGACATCCTTCATAGTGGCCCACTCTGTGGTTGTGAAGTCTGTACGGCGCTGACTGCGACTTTTTTGCGCCTGATACAGCTGGTACTCCATTACAGCTTGCTGCTGCTCACACAACCGCTCCAACATATGTAACGTGGAATTCCACCTGGTAGGTAGGTCACATATGATGCGATGTTCCGGCAGGCGGTGTCGGCGCTGCAGAGCCGCAATGCGCGCTTTTGCCGTGCTGGAACGCCGCAAGTGAGCACACTCTAGGCGGACCTTGTGCAGCAGTGCATCAAGATCCGGATAGTCCCTCAAAAAACTCTGCACGACCAAATTGAGCACATGTGCCAGACATGGGATGTGAGTGAGGTTGCCGAGGCCCAGGGCTGCCACCAGATTTCGGCCATTATCACACACTACCATGCCTGGCTGGAGATTCGCTGGCTCAAACCACACATCGCTCTCCTGCTTGATGGCATTCCAGAGCTCCTGCGCTGTGTGGCTACGATTCCCCAAAAAAATTAATTTCAAGACGGCCTGTTGACGTTTGGCCACGGCTGTGCTCATGTCGGTCGTAACAGGTACACGTTCATCACGGGTCCATGTGGAGGTGGACTGTGACGGCTCCTGCAGCGATGATTCTGAGGAACTGGTGTAAGAGGAGGAGTCAATGCGTACAGAATGGATTCCTGCAATCCTTGGAGTGGGCAGGACACGTCCTGCGCCACTCGCACGGTCTGTACCCGGCTCAACTACATTAACCCAATGGGCAGTGAGGGAAAGGTATCGCCCCTGTCCATGTTGACTGGTCCACGCATCGGTGGTGAGGTGGACCTTGCTACTGACGGCGTTCAGTAGCGCGTGTTTTATGTGTCCCTCAACATGCTTGTGCAGGGCAGGGACGGCTTGCCTGCTGAAGTAAAAGCGGCTGGGCACACTGTACTGTGGGACTGCCAATGACATCAAGTCACGGAAGCTGTCAGTCTCCACCAGCCTGAATGACAGCATTTCCAGTGACAGAAGTTTGGCAATGCCTGCAGTCAGAGCCTGTGCTCGTGGGTGGTTTGACGAGAAAGGCCGCCTTTTCTCCCATGCCTGTACTACCGATGGCTGTAGACTGGGCTGGGAGTGTGTGGTTGACTGGGAAAGTGGTGCTGCGGGTGGAATGACAGCGGGTCTCTGGACAACAGGGCCAGAGGTTCTTCCACGGCGATCCTGGGAGGAAGCCGAACCAGCTGCGTGTGAGCTAGAGGAAGAGGCAACACGAGCTGAAGAGGTGGTAGCTGCCGCTGTTGGTTGGCCTAGCTCTTCAGTGTGTTTGTCTAACTCCGCCGGGTGCCTGTTGCGCACATGTTTCCACATGTTGGAGGTATTGAGGTTGGCGACTTTTTGACCTCTTTTGATTTTTTGATGACACACCTTGCATCTGACATAGCAAATGTCATCTGCAACTGTGTCAAAAAAGGACCAGGCACTGCAAGTCTTGGGAGCCCCCCTTTTGACTTTTGGAAGAGACATGCTCCTTACGGGTGCCAAAGCGGAGGCTGCAGGATCCGCAGTCTTCCCCCTCCCTCTCCCTCTTTGGGCCGTACGGGGAATCTCTTCCTCAGAGCTGCTCCCACCACCTTCCTGTCCCTGACGCCAAGATGGGTCAAGGACCTCATCATCTACACTACCCTCTGCCCCCAACTGCTCCTCCTGGGTAGTCTCAGCAGCAGAGCACGCACCAGTAAGTGGCACCTGAGTGTCATCATCAGCTGATGCGGCCCGCGAGGTGGTGACCGGAGCCACTGGCCCACCCGCCTCTTCAGAGGAAGACAGAAAAAGCGGTTGGGCATCACTGCACCCTGCCTCTTCTTCCATTTCTCCAATGCTGCTTGGCTGGCCCCCTGTTTCCAAGCCAAGAGATGATTCAGAGAACAGAAGTAGAGACTGCTCCTGTCCTGGGATCTCTGTCTGCCTGGGCAATTTTGCAGGTGGTGAAGAGACAGATGGCTGCTCTCCAGTGCTCTGTGTCTGAGAGGATGTGGCACTAATGGAAGTTGATGCATTAGCTGCCATCCATCCCACAACGGCTTCAATTTGGTCTTCACGCAGCAGCGGTGTACGGCGCTCGGCGACAAAGCTGCGCATGAACGACTGTTCCCTTGTGAAAGTGGGTGCTGATGACTCACCGGTGCCCGCAGCAGGCACAGAATCCCCACGTCCCCTCCCTGCTCCGCGCCCACGCCCACGCCCACGTGCCTTACTCACTGCCTTCTTCATCTTGGTTGACTGATAAAGATAAGCAGAAAAGTACTAACGGCTTTGTGTGCTTATTCCTGAGCAACTCCTCCTAACAGGTATAAGACACACTAATTTTCTAAAGTGTGGACTAGACTTGAATATGAGCTAATGTGGCCTACACAAATGTAAAGTGGTGTAACTGGTGTGTTTGGTGAACTTTATTATTTATTTATTTTTTTGGGGCTGAACTGACAACGGATAGAGCTGCAGTCACACGGAGACCGTGCAGACAGACGTAAACGGCGCTGCAAGGCCCAAAAACCCTCCTCTACTTTATCCTATGTAGTGTTTTTCCACAAATTAGCTGGAGACGGGTGGAAAGACACTAATAGGATTTTTTTAAATTAATTAGCAGCAGACTACACTACTTGAAAACAAAATGAAAATTGATTTGGCGGTATGACGCAGTGAACAACCCTGAGCTGGAGACAACCAAGCTACGGCTGCTCACAGACTACAGGGCGAGCTGCAGTCACACGGAGACCGTGCAGACAGCCGTAAACGGCGCTGCAAGGCCCAAAAACCCTCCTCTACTTTATCCTATGTAGTGTTTTTCCACAAATTAGCTGGAGACGGGTGGAAAGACACTAATAGGATTTTTTTAAATTAATTAGCAGCAGACTACACTACTTGAAAACAAAATGAAAATTGATTTGGCGGTATGACGCAGTGAACAACCCTGAGCTGGAGACAACCAAGCTACGGCTGCTCACAGACTACAGGGCGAGCTGCAGTCACACGGAGACCGTGCAGACAGCCGTAAACGGCGCTGCAAGGCCCAAAAACCCTCCTCTACTTTATCCTATGTAGTGTTTTTCCACAAATTAGCTGGAGACGGGTGGAAAGACACTAATAGGAATTTTTGGAAAAAATGTGCAGCAGCCTGCACTACTTCAAAAAAAAAAAAAAAAAGGACAGTATGAGGCAATGAACCACCCTCCCTGAACTGAATACAACCAGCTATGGATGGCCTATGTGGCTGCACTCAGACTAGAGAGTGGGCTGCACTCACACACACACACAGAGAGACCTTGCAGATCGCTGTGAAAACAGCGCTACAAGGCAAAAGGAAGGTGATTAGTAGGTGAACACAGCGGTTGCTAAATTAGCCTTTGGAAAGCACAAAGAAGCAAATCGCTATCTCTAAACTGTCCCTCAGTCAGCAAACAGCGTCCTGTCACTAACTGAATTCACAGCAGAGTGATCGCAAAATGGCGCCAGCGACTTTTAAACTGCATCATGACATCATTTAAGCAGCCAATCACAGCCTTGCCAGTAGTTTCATGCCCTCCATGCTAAACAGGATGTGCCCACACTTGGAATCTTTCTCATTGGCTGAATTTCTGAATTTTGAATCATGGAACTTCCGATTCCGGTATCCGATACGCGCCAAGTATCGGAATCCCGGTATCGGAATTCCGATACCGCAAGTATCGGCCGATACCCGATACTTGCGGTATCGGAATGCTCAACACTAATTATGACCTTTTCTTTGATATCTACCCACTATGATCTTGTAGCATATGTTGCCTTGAGGCTGCAATAGGGGTGGTTGGATTTCTATGTGTTTCTTATCAGTATCATTTCCATCTTGTTATACTGATTTCTTCAGCTGTTATCTCCATATTCACCATTGTTTGTCCATATATGTATTTTCTTTATGTATATTTGATACTTTAATAAATTTGTATTGATCATTTTTGATACCTCTATTGCTCTGGTTTGGATTTTTGATTAATAACTATACTATTTATTATGAACTATTAGACACATTGACATCTGTCATTGTTCCATTACCCAGTGCGACTTTTTATAGGTTTTCAAAGTAACACTGTATGTCTAAAAAAGGATGCCTACAAAATATTTAAAAGATTTTTATGTAGATTTACTGATCACAGAAATGTTCACAGACCAAGTAATACTGTATGTCTGCGAAATGGATGCTTACAAAAATTTTAAAAGCTTTTGTTCACTTTTAGAGATCACAGAAATATGTACAGACCACGAAACAATGTATGTTTGATAAATGGAAGACTACAAAAGTTTTAAAAGCTTTATCTTTTAGAGATCACAGAAATGTTCACAGGCAATGTAACACTGTATATCTCAGTAATGGAAGCCTACAACATTTTTAGACTCATTTGTTCACTTTTAGGCATCACAGAAATATTGACAGGCAAAGTAACACTGTATATCTGAAAAAAGATGGCTACAAAATTTTTAACAACTTTTTAAGCAGCTATATAGATCACAGAAATGTTCACAGACCAAGTAACACTGTTTGTCTGAGAAATGAAGGCCTACAAAATTTTTAAAAGCTTTTGTTCACTTTTAGAGATCACATAAATATTCACAGAATAAGTAAAACTGTATGTTTGAGAAATAGAGGCCTACAAAAAAGTTAAAAGCATTTTAGCAGTTTTACAGATCACAGAGATGTTCACGAACCACAAACACTGTATGTCTGAGAAATGGAGGCCTCCAAAATTTTTAAAAGTTTTTTAGCAGTTTTACAAATCACATAAATGTTTACAGGCCCTGTAACAATGTACAGTGGGGGAAAATAAGTATTTGATCCCTTGCTAATTTTGTAAGTTTGCCCACTAACATAGACATGAATAGTCTATAATTTTAAGGACAGGTTAATTTTGACATTTCGAGATAGAATATCAAAAATAAATTCCAGGAAATCCCATTGCATAAATTATATAAATGTATTTGCATTTTGCAGTGAGAAGTAAGTATTTGATCCCCTACCAACCATTAACCCCTTTCTGCCATCAGACGTACTATTCCGTCCATGTGACCTGGGACTTAATTCCCAGGGACGGAATAGTACGTCTAAGGCGATCAGCCGCTCTCCAGGGGGGGTTGGAGCGTGGCTGGTTGCAGCCGGGTGTCAGCTGATTCTCACAGCTGACACCCAGCACTAAGTGCAAGGAGCGGTCATGGACCACTCCCGTCACTTTAACCCCTGGAACACTGCAATCAAACGTGATTGCAGCGTTCCAGAGCTGGCACAGGTGCTGACAGCCCCTCTGCCTTTGGATTGGAGACCCCGCAGTTGCTGCGGGGTCCGATCGCTGCCATGGAGACCCCATGTCATCATGATGACATCTGGGTCTCCAGAGCTGAGAGACTTCCTGTCATGGGCAGTGCATGTCAGGAAGTCTCTAAGGTCAGTGTGCAGAATCTGCAGCACTGACAGTTCTATAGCATGCAGATCTGCATGCTATAGAAGCGATCAGCCTGCAGAAAATGATTGTCCCATAGTGGGACACAGGGTAAAAGTAGGAATGAATTAAAAAATTTTTTTTAAATAATTGTAAAAATATTTAAAAAAAATAATAAAAATAAATAAAAAATTAATTATTCTATCAATAAATATTTAAATGAAAAAACAATGTAAACAATAAAAGCACACATATTTAGTATTGCCATATGTCCATAACGACCCGACCTAAAAAACTGTCCCACTAGTTAACCCCTTGAGTGAACACCATTATAAAAAAAAAAAGCAAAAAAACAATGCTTTATCATTATACCGCCGAACAAAGCGTGGAATAACACGCTATCAAAAAGACGGATATAAATAAATGCTGCTGAAAACATAATCTTGTCCTGCAAAAAACAAGTCACCATACAGTTCCATCACTGGAAAAATTAAAAGTTATAGCTCTCAGAATAAAGCAATGCAAAAATTATTATTTTCTTATATAAAATAGTTTTTATTGTATAAAAGCGCCAGAACATAAAAAAAATATAAATGAGGTATCGCTGTCATCGTACTGACCCAAAGAATAAAACTGCTTCATCAATTTTACCACACGCGGAACGGTATAAACGCCCCCAAAAGAAATTCATGAATTGCTGGTTTTTGTTCATTCTTCCTCCCAAAAATCGGTATAAAAAGAGATCAAAAAATGTTATGTGCCCGAAAATGGTACCAATAAAAACGTTAACTCGTCCCGCAAAAAACAGGACCTCACATGACTCAGTGGGCCAAAATATGAAAAAATTATAGCTCTCAAAATGTGGTGATGCAAAAACTATTTTTTTTGCAATAAAAAGTGTTTTTTAGTGTGTGGCAGCTGGCAAACATAAAAACCAGCTATAAAAACCCACTATAAATAGTAAATCAAACCCCCCTTTATCACGCACTTAGCTAGGGAAAAATAATAAACTAAAAAAATGTATTTATTTCAATTTTCCCGTTAGGGTTAGGCTGGGTTCACATTGCGCTAGGGCAGTCCGTCTAACGGACACGTTTTTAAGTAGTAAAAACGCAATGTAACGGACATTGTAACGCACCCATAGACTTTCATTTGTATGACGCATCGTAACGCATGTCAAAATTGTCATGCGTTTGCAACATTCTGTTTTTTTTATGACGTACCTTTGAACGCGGCCTGCAGCGTTTTTGGGTCCGGTCAAGTAAACGCAAGGTTAACGGAAGCGCTAATTCTGCCATTCAAGTCTATTGCTAACGTAGCCAGATGCAAACCAAGCAAAATGTCCAAATCAAACCATACATCGGATTGCGTTAATGAGGGTGGTGGGTGGTCCATGAGGGTTCATGTGGTCATGTGACAGGAACCTTTCGGAAATACGCCTTCTCCGCCAAAGTCGCAACTGCATCAAGCGAAATCTAACATGCTCAGACACAAATATCTTGCTAGCAGAAGTTCACTCAATGCTTGCAAAATGGAGAATGTTTTCCATTCACACCCAACGCTGACAAAAGAGCAAAAAAAAAAAAAAAAGAGAACAACTTAATTGACAGTGCCCGAACGCAGACAAACGGATGCTTCACGAACGGACATCAAAATGACATAAATGCAGTCATGTGCGTTAACGCATGCGTTAACGTGAAGCCAAATTTTCACCAAATTTGGCTCTTTTCTGGACATGCGTTTAACGGATCCGATAAATGGATTGTACTAAACGCAATGTGAACCTAGCCTAGCCTAGAGTTGGGGTTAGGGATTGGATTACGTTTACTGTTGGGATTAGGGTTAGGGGTATGTTGGGCTTAGGGTTGTGGTTAGGGTTGGAATTAGGGTTAGAGGTGTGTTTGGGTTAGGGGTGTGGTTAAGGTTATGGTTTGGGTTGGGGTTAGGGTTAGGGGTGTGTTGGGGTTAGGTTTGGAGTTAGAATTGAGGGGTTTCCACTGTTTAGGCACATCAGGAGCTCTCCAAAACGCGACATGGCGTCCGATCTGAATTCCAGCCAATTCTGTGTAGAAAAAGTAAAACGGTGCTACTTCCCTTCTGAGCTCTGCCGTGCGCCCAAACAGTGGTTTTCCCACACATATGGAGTATCAGCGTACTCAGTACAAATTGGACAACAAGTTTTGGTGTCCGATTTCTCCTGTTAGTGTTGGTAAAATAAAACAAATTGGATCTGAATTAAGTTTTTTGTGAAAAAAAGTTAAAAATTCATTTTTTTAAAACATTCCAAAAATTCATGTGAAGCACCTGAAGGGTTAATAAACTTTTTGAATGTGGTTTTGAGTACCTTGAGGGGTGAAGTTTTTAGAATGTTGTCACTTTTGGGTATTTTCTATCATAAAGACACCTCTAAGTGACTTCAAATGTGATGTGGTACCTAAGAAAAAAATGGTGTTGTAAAAATGAAAATTTGCTGATAAACTTTGAACCCTTATAATTCCCTAATAAAAAAAAAAATTGGTTCCAAAATTGTTCTGTTGTAAAGTAGACATGTGGGTAATGTTACTTATAAAGTATTTTGTGTAATATATCTCTGTGATTTAAGGGCACGAAAATACAAAGTTGGAAAATTGCGAAATTTCCAACATTTCCGCAAAATTTCCATTTTTTTCACAAATAAATGCAAGTCATATCATAGAAATTTTACCACAAACATGAAGAACAATATGTCACGAGAAAAGAATGTCAGTATTACGGGGATCCATTTAAGTGTTTCAGAGTTATAACCTCATAAAGGGACAGTGGTCAGAATTGTAAAAATTGGCCTGGTCATTAACATGCAAACCACCCTTGCGGGTTAAGGGGTTAAGAGTTCTGGCTCCTACAGACCAGTTAGACGCTCCTGCATTAATGACAGGTGTCTTACATAGTCACCTTTATAAAAGTCTCCGGTCCACAGACTCAATTAATCAGTCAGACTTTAATCTCTGCAATATGGGCAAGACCAAAGAGCCTTGTAAGGATGTCAGGGACAAGATCATAGACCTGCACAAAGTTGGAATGGGCTACAAAACCACAAATAAGATGCTGGGTGAAAAGGAGACAACTGTTGGTGCAATAGTAAGAAAATGGAAGAAATACAAAATGACTGTCAACCGACATCGATCTGGGGCACCATACAAAATCTCCCCTCATGGAGTATCCTTGATCATGAGGAAGGTGAGAGATCAGCCTAAAACTACACTGGGGGAACTTGTTAATCATCTGAAGGCAGATGGAACCACAGTCACCAAGAAACACATTACGCCGTAAAAGTTTAAAATCCTGCAGTGCTCGCAAGGTCCCCCTGCTCAAGAAAGCACATGTGCAGGCCCATCTTAAATTTACCAATGAACACATGGATAATTCTGTGAGTGATTGAGAGAAGGTGCTGTGGTCAGATGAGACAAAAAATTGAGGTGTTTGGCATTAACTTAACTCGCCGTGTTTGGAGGAAGAGAAATGCTGCCTATGACCGAAAGAACACTGTCCACACTGTCAAGCATGGAGGTGGAAACATTATGCTATGGGGTTTTTTCTCTTCTAAGGGCACAGGACAACTCCACTGCATCAATGGGAGAATGGATGGAGCCATGTACTGTAAAATCCTGAGTGACAACCTCCTTCCCTCCACCAGGACATTAAAAATTGGTTGTGGCTGGGTTTTCCAGCAAAACAATGACCCAAAACATACAGCCAACGCAACGAAGGAGTGGCTCAATAAGAAGCACATTAAGGTCATGGATTGGCCTAGCCAATCTCCAGACCTTAATCCCATAGAAAACTTATGGAGGGAGTTGAAACTCCGAGTTCCAAATGACAGCCTAATAATCGTAATGATTTAGAGATGATCTGCAAAGAGGAGTGGACCAAAATTCCTCCTGACATGCGCAAACCTCATCATCAGCCGCAAAAAAGTCTGACTGCTGAGCTTAACAACTAGGATTGGTGTTAAGTCTTGTTTGCCAGAGAGATCTAATACTTATTTCTCATTGCAAAATGCAAAGACATTTTATATAATTTATACAATGTGATTTTATGGATTTTACTTTTGATATTCTATCTCTCCATGTTAAAATTAACCTTAAAATTATATTTATACTTATTTCCCCCACTGTATGTCTGAGAAATGGGCACTTACAAATTTTTTAAAGCTTTTTGACAGTTTTACAGATCACAGAAATGTTCACAGACCTCATAACACTGTATGTCTGAAAAAATGGAAGACTATAAAATTTGTTCACTTTTTGAGATTACAGAAATATTTACAGACCATGTAACACTGTATATTTGGGGAATTGAAGCCTACAAATTTTTTAAAAACTTTTCTTCACTTTTAGAGATCACAGAAATATTCACAGACCAAGTAGCACTGTTTGTCTGAGAAATGAAAACCTACAACATTTTTTTAAATCTTTTGTTCAGTTTTAGAGATCAAATATTCACAGACCACATAGCACTGTATGTCTGAGAAACGGAGGCCTACAAACTTTTTAAAAGCTTTATAGTAGTTTATCAGATCACAGAAATGTTCACAGACCAAGTAACACTATATGTCTTAGAAATGGAAGCCTTAAAAAATATTTAAAAGCTTTTGGTCACCTTTAGAGATTACCGAAATATTCACAGACCACGTAACACTATTGGTCTAAGAAATGGAGGCTTACAAAATTGTTAAAATCTTTTGTTCACTTTTAGATATCACAGAAATTTACTCCACACTACGGAATAGTGCATGGCTGAGAAATTTAACCCAGGTGTAACAATTATAGTGGAACACTCAGGAATCTCTTGGCTTGAGACAAATAAGCAGCAGAACTAAATATAGTGATAAGTCTGTATTTTTCAAACAAACACTGGTGCAAAGTGTGAGCAAGTTCAAAACACAGCAAATAAGGTGAAATCAGGATAAGTTCCTTGCAGCTCGGCTGCAGGCAAAGTCAATACTCAAACGCACAAACGTGGGTGCAGCATGTGCACAACAGTTCAAGTGGACGGCAAACTGGGTCCTTCTTAGAAATAGTTTATTTGCAGCTTTGCTGCAGGCAAAGTATTATGGGCGTAGCACCCTCTGGGGAAATGCAGATGATAAGACACAGTTCAAACCAGGGCTGGCAGTATTAGCAAAGAGTCCAGAAGCAGTGCAGAGCTTACATGTCCCAGCAGGCAGGAGAAGAATGCAGAGAAATGCAGGAGAACCTCTGAGAGCTGAGAAGGTTAGCTGAATAGGCGGAGCCGGAGAATCTAGAGAGGGGAAGTCTCTTGCAGCACAAGCCAGGGATTCAGGCAGAATACACAAGCAAAGAGAATGAAGAAAGCCAGGCTTATAAAGACAGGGAAGTCAGATCACATGAGCAGATTTGAGGCAGCAGATGCCATCTTGGAAAATGGCAATAAAACACCACAGATAAACAAGGAATCCAGAGTCCTTACACCAGGAAATTGTTTCAACGATTTTTGAGTGTGTTATATAACACAAATAAGGCCCTTAAAGCACGTAATACTTGATTGATCAAAACATATAACATTTGTCTAGCACCCAAAAAAACAACAGCAGCTATATATTTACAGAGGCTGCACAAAGGTAATCCCTGTCTACAGACTGGATTCTGTCACTCTTCCTACTCCTGCGATTCTCTCTCCCTCAATAGGTTATATGCAGATTGTTTATGCTGCGCACGATTAGCCCTTAGTAGGGCTGTTAGTGATGAGCAAGCGTGCTTGACACTGCTCGCTACTCGCTCGAGCATCAGTGTGCTCAAGATGCTCGTTACTCAGTGAGAATTTTTGAATGCTAGCCCGCAAGCTCAAGTCCCCACACTGCAAGTTTGGCATGTGCTAGACAGCCAATAAGCATGTGTTAATTGCCTGTCAGTTGCTGTAATGCCATAGCCATCTTGGTTGTGACATTACTGTGATTGGCTGGCCACATAGCTTCATTGGGTCTAAATAAGACCTGTGACACCATGCTCATTACAGTGTGCCAACGGACACAGGCAGAGCAGGGAGAGGAGGTGCCACAGTGATGATCTAGGGACAGAGTTTAAGCTTTATATACAGGTCCTTCTCAAAAAATTAGCATATAGTGTTAAATTTCATTATTTACCATAATGTAATGATTACAATTAAACTTTCATATATTATAGATTCATTATCCACCAACTGAAATTTGTCAGGTCTTTTATTGTTTTAATACTGATGATTTTGGCCTACAACTCCTGATAACCAAAAAAACCTGTCTCAATAAATTAGCATATTTCAACCGTCCAATCAAATAAAAGTGTTTTTTAATAACAAACAAAAAAACCATCAAATAATAATGTTCAGTTATGCACTCAATACTTGGTCGGGAATCCTTTGGCAGAAATGACTGCTTCAATGCGGCGTGGCATGGAGGCAATCAGCCTGTGACACTGCTGAGATGTTATGGAGGCCCAGGATGCTTCAATAGCGGCCTTAAGCTCATCCAGAGTGTTGGGTCTTGCGTCTCTCAACTTTCTCTTCACAATATCCCACAGATTCTCTATGGGGTTCAGGTCAGGAGAGTTGGCAGGCCAATTGAGCACAGTAATACCATGGTCAGTAAACCATTTACCAGTGGTTTTGGCACTGTGAGCAGGTGCCAGGAAGCATGAAGTGCTCCAAAATCTCCTGATAGCTAGCTGCATTGACCCTGCCCTTGATGAAACACAGTGGACCAACACCAGCAGCTGACATGGCACCCCACACCATCACTGACTGGGTACTTGACACTGGACTTCAGGCATTTTGGCATTTCCTTCTCCCCAGTCTTCCTCCAGACTCTGGCACCTTGATTTCCGAATGACATGCAAAATTTGCTTTCATCAGAAAAAAGTACTTGGGACCACTTAGCAACAGTCCAGTGCTGCTTCTCTGTAGCCCAGGTCAGGCGCTTCTGCCGCTGTTTATGGTTCAAAAGTGGCTTTACCTGGGGAATGCAGCACCTGTAGCCCATTTCCTGCACACGCCTGTGCACGGTGGCTCTGGATGTTTCCACACCAGACTCAGTCCACTGCTTCCTCAGGTTCCCCAAGGTCTGGAATCGGTCCTTCTCCACAATCTTCCTCAGGGTCCGGTCACCTCTTCTCGTTGTACAGCGTTTTCTGCCACATTGTTTCCTTTCAACAGACTTACCATTGAGGTGCCTTGATACAGCACTCTGGGAACAGCCTATTTGTTGAGAAATTTCTTTCTGGGTCTTACCCTCTTGCTTGAGGGTGTCAATGATGGCCTTCTTGACATCTGTCAGGTCGCTAGTCTTACCCATGATGGGGGTTTTGAGTAATGAACCAGGCAGGGAGTTTTTAAAAGCCTCAGGTATCTTTTGCATGTGTTTAGAGTTAATTAGTTGATTCAGAAGATTAGGGTAATAGGTCGTTTAGAGAACCTTTTCTTGATATGCTAATTTATTGAGACAGGTTTTTTGGGTTATCAGGAGTTGTAGGCCAAAATCATCAGTATTAAAACAATAAAAGACCTGACAAATTTCACTTGGTGGATAATGAATCTATAATATATGAAAGTTTAATTGTAATCATTACATTATGGTAAATAATGAAATTTAACACTATATGCTAATTTTTTGAGAAGGACCTGTAAGCAGGGATTAAACACCATTAATATTTCTTTAAACTGGCCTTATTAGGGCTAATTATAATCAATATTCAAACTGCTGTTTGCAGAACTTAGGGAGAGATTGTGCAGAAGAGATAGTATAGGATGGGGTTAATTGCACGTCCATTCTGCTGCAACTCATACCAAAAGCCCTTTTCAAGGTTAATAATATTCTTTTTGCTCTTAATCCTACATATTGTTCTGAGCATGGAAATATACATCAGTTATACTGTGCCAGTTGTGTATCAAAACCATACAGCCAGACTTGTTTGGTTAGCAATAGCATAGCTATATTGCTACTGCAGTGTAACAAGTCCATCTAAGGTGGGAAACTTTTCCTGCGCTACTAATCCTGCTAATTTTTTTTCAGCAGGGAAATATTATAAGCCATTTATACTGTACCAGTTGTGAGTCAAAAGCATACATCAAGACTTGGTTGTGTCATGACTCACCTGTTGGGTGACCCGGCATCAGGGTCTCCTTCCCTGTCCCTACCACTAGGGGGCACCCTAGTTCACCCTATTTCGCAGGATACTTCTGAAGGTGAAGACACCAGAGCCAACACCCTTGCCTTATCTCCTGAGATAGCCCTTCGTTTGTTGTCTTCCCCCAACCAGGGAAGAGGGGAGCTACTGTGCTCAGCTGTACACTAACCTGACAAACAAGGCTACAGAAACAAGGGGGTAACTTAAAATACCAAGCATACAAATATTCACTCACAGATAACAGAGGAATGCAACAGAGTGGGGAGGATGGGGAAAACCAAAGTTAGGCTGGTTTCACACTTGCGTTTTGATCTGCAGCGTTTTAAAAAAAAAACGCATGTGGTGAAAAAACGCATGTAAACGCATGCAAATGCTGCCGCATGCGTTTTTGCGCCAAAAAAACGCGGGAAAACGTGGCGTTTTCCCGCATTTACATGCGTTTTTTCCCGCGTTTGCGTTTTTGAAATGCATGCTGAGAAGTGTGTGACAGCTGCCAATCATCAAAATCAACTAGAAAACACACTATTAATAGAATTAGCTAGGGTTAGGGTTAGGATCCCTAGGGTTAGGGTTAGGGGTAGCTTTTTATTAGAATGTCCTGGTCACCAGGTCACTGATAAGCCACCCCCCACCATCAAGGTGATAAAGGGATCCAAACCCTACCCTAACCCTACCCCTAACCCTAACCCTAACCATAACCCTAGGGATCCTAACCCTAACCCTAACCCTAAGGGTTAGGATCCTAACCCTAACCCTAACCCTAAGGGTTAGGATCCTAACCCTAACCCTAAGGGTTAGGGATAGGATCCCTAGGGCTAGGGTTAGGGTTAGTATCCCTAGGGTTACTAGGGATCCTAACTCTAACCCTAACCGTTACCCTAGGGATCCTAACCCTAACCCTAACCCTAAGGGTTAGGATCCTAACCCTAACCCTAAGGGTTAGGGTTAGGATCCCTAGGGTTAGGGTTAGGGTTAGGATCCCTAGGGTTACTAGGGATCCTAACCTTCGGGTTAGGGTTAGGGTTTGGATCCCTATGGTTAGGGTTAGAGTTAGGGTTTTCTTGTTTTTTTGTGTGTTTTCTTGTGTTTTTCTATAAAAACGCATGCGTTTTTAACGCAAACAAACGCATGTGCTTAAAAACGCATGCGTTTACATACACAGCAATGCGTTTTTTTCGCGGCAAAAAAACGCCGCTAGAAATTACTACAGGTTGCATTTCTGCAAATGAACGCATGCGTCAAAAAACGCATGCGTTGCCGAAAACGCATTCAAACGCATGCGAAAAAACACATGCGTTTTTTTGTTAAGTATAGGAAAAAACGCATGCGTTTTTTGCGTTTTTTAGCGCTAAAACGCAGCTTACAAAAATGCAAGTGTGAAACCAGCCTAAGAGGAGGGAAGGGAATTACCACACTTACGAACAATGCAACAGTCACAGATAACTCCTCCAAAACACCTTCTCATATATACATCTCTCCTCCTAAGCCATGTTGCAAATGTTAGCTCTGACATGGGTTTGAATCAGGACACAGATTATAAAGGGGATTGGAGTGGCTAACTGAGCTCAGCTGAGAGCTCAGATTTTCCAACATGGCCGATTAACCCCTGTTCTGCCAAAAGAAATAAACTCCATTAAAAAGAAGTAAAAGTGCTTCTTCTCAGTGCAGGAGTAAGCACAATTAGACACTGTAGTCTTCCGACTCCTTTCTGTTGTGGTAACCCTGTGACAGGTTGATTAGCAATAGCATCGCTATATTGCTCCTGCACTACAACAAGTTTACCTGAGGTGGGAAAATTTTCCTGCCATACTAATCTCGCAAAGTTTTTTCAGCAGGAAAATATTATTCACCGTTTATACTGCACCAGTTTTGCATCAAAGGCATACAGCCAGACTTGGTTGATTATCAATAGCATCATTATATTGCTCCTGCAGTGTAAGACGTCCATCTGAGGTGGGCATATTTTCCTGCAATAGTAATCCTGCAATTTTTTTTCAGCAGGGAAATATTATACGAGATTTCTACTGCGACAGTTGTGCATCAAAAGCATACAGCCAGGTTCGGTTGGTTAGCAATAGCATCGCTATATTGCTTCTGCAGTGCAAGAAGTCCTTCTAAGGTGGGCAAAGTTTTTTTCAGCAGGGAAATATTATATGCCATATATACAGTATTGCGCAAGTTGTGCATCAAAAGCCTACAGCCCGACTTGTTTGGTTAGCAATAGCATTGCTATATTGCTCAAGCACTGTAACAAGTCCATCTGAGGAGGGCAAATATTTCTGCAATACTAATCCTGCAAAGTTTTTTCAGCAGGGAAATATTATACTTCATTTATACTATGCCAGTTGTGAGTTAAAAGCATACAGCCAGACTTGGTTAGCAACAGCATGGCTATATTGCTCCTGCAGTGTAACAAATCCATCTGAGGTGGGCACATTTTCATGCGATATTAATCCTGAAAAGTTTTCTCAACAGGGATATATCATACATTATTAAAAATAGGCAAGGCGCAAGCAGGCAAAAATGTTAAGAGGTCATAGAAAATTGCAGACCCATTTTCTTAGGTAGAAGATCACAATGGATCACTTAGTTTAGTTGTTGTCCCTTGCCCCCTACGCATTTCGCCCCTTCCTTTCTTTCAGGGCTCATCAGGGGACTGAGGATAGGAGTATGCCACAGTAGGAAAAAATTGGTGGGGGTAACCAGCAGGTCCTGTATTTTATAACCACGTTACCATAATTACCAATTCCGGTCCAATAGGAAAAGCAAATTAGACCCCTGATTATAGGTATACCTGCACATTTCTCATGTACCAATCGCGCTTGGCAGTACATCCGGTGTCCAATCCAGGATGCACTTCCGGTCGGTAGAATGCAAGAGCATGTCATCCTTGTGGTAGCATATGCGAGTCATCCCAGCTCTGCCGAATATTCTTCTGGGGCTTGAGACGCAAATGCGTCTCATCTTAGTGACATGCGCAGTAGGTATTCTTTTATGATACTGGGTTTCCTACGCTGACAATACATATGGACACATATGTCCCCAGTCTCTTAACCATGCATATCAGATCCATCCATGGGACCCAGAAATGGGATTATCCATAAAACCCCTCCCACATATAAATATACTTTGCTATTGATGTTAATTTTGCCAATGGCTTGCACAAATCATTAATGGTTCCTTTGGCTCGTTTTGTTTATCTATCATAAATAAAATAAATAACATTACAAATAGGCTTATATGACGCTTACGAAGCTAATCTGTTCGTTCAAACCACCAGGACTTATGCTCTCCAGCCAAAAAAATCTATCTGCTTTCCCTTTGCAGGATTTTGTTGTCCCAATCTCCCTGCCTAATCAGCGGACTAACTACTTCTATGACCTAAGGCTGGAGTCACACTTGCGAGTGCAATGTAGGGAAACTCACACGAGTCTCTCGCATCAATACCCGGCACTGCCGCCGACCAGAGTGTGCGGCTGAATGCATTTCTATGCAGCTGAACACTCCGGTCCCCGAGTACCGGCGGCAGTGCCGGGTATTGATGTGAGAGACACGTGCGAGTTTCTCGCATAGCACTCGCAAGTGTGACCCCGGCATAAATGCGATACTACCGAGATTACCTCCATGTTGGGTATTCATGTTTCTTGTGCACAGCTCAGCAAATCAATAATCCCAAAAATAAATAATATATGTCACACAATAAAGTGCAAGGTGACAAAAGAGACTAACTAGAAAAAATATAGCAGTTAGAAACCTATACGTTCAGAAATCATGGTGATAAAAATATGAATTAATAAATAATGAAGCAACACTAAAAGCATCTCAATTTGATCTTTTTGATTCACTAAGTTTTGCACATATATAACTTATTCACTTATTGTCATCAATACTAATATCCATTGTCACATTGACAGTATATGATTGGTCTTTGTGTCTCCCCTTTTTTTTCTCCCCTCTTGCTTATCACTTATGTGCAGTGCCTATATCAATTTGATGTATATATCACCTGGTGTATTGGTTTTTAATTGATCAATTTTTAATATAAATGTTTTATTTATTTGGAATATTGATCATTCAATCTATATTACTACCATTTGGTGTAATTATGTGTTATTTCATCGTCCATGTGGGCGCCTCGTTTTGTTTGTAGTGCTACATTTTACACTCACTAAGGCAGGTTTCACACTTGCGTAGGGCAGAGCTGTGGAGGGCTGCGCACTTCCTCTGTTAAGCCCCACCCACTGCCGCACCTCTTCCATTCAGCTCCGCTTACATCTGCATGCGTCCTGCGTATGTGGCACCCCAGGAGTTCGGGTACCACAGTGATGCTGCCTTCCTCTCGGGGAGGGTAGTGCAATGTCACCATCTTGCTGCAACAACATCACCCCAGAGGACTCTTTTAAGCAGCATCGGTCCCTCTAACCAAGAACCACAGGTGGCGTCACAAATAAATTCTATTACCGTATTTTCCGTCATATAAGACGACTTTTTAACCCCTGAAAATCTTCTTAAAAGTCTGGGGTCGTCTTATACGCCGGGAGTCGTCTTGTACGCCGAGTGCAGACACCAATGTGTATATGTGGGTGGGGGGGAGGGGTCCCGATGACGAAGAGGGGGCGTCTCACAGGAAAGTGTGAGTGGAGTATCCCCCATTACCTCATTGTAGCTGCAGCGTGGGGTCTCTGTGCTGGGGAGAGGCGGCGGCTGCTGCTCCTCTTTGTGCTGCGTGGGTGCTGTGGGGCGGTGGCTCCTCTTCGTGCAGCGTCGGGGCTCTGTGCTGTGGGGCGGCATATATTCGTGCAGAGTCAGTCGGAGCTCCTCCGGCATTTCCTCAAAGCCCGGAGGCCCCGGCAGTTCCATTGCTGCGATGCGGTGGCCTCCGGGAAAATGGCCGCTGGGGGCGGCACATGCTCAGATTCAGATCTCGTCCCGAGATCTCAAGAGACGAGATCTGAAACTGAGCATGCGCCGCCCCAGCAGCCATTTTCCCGGAGGCCACCGCATCGCAGCAATGGAGCTGCCGGGGCCTCCGGGCTTTGACGAAATGCCGGAGGAGCCCTGACTGACTCTGCACGAAGATACGCCGCCCCACAGCACATAGCCCCGACGCTGCACGAAGAGGAGCCGCCGCCCCACAGCACAGCACCCACGCAGCACAAAGAGGAGCAGCCGCCGCCGCTCCCCAGCACCCCACGCTGCAGCTACAATGGGGTAATGGGGGATACTCCACTCACACTTTCCTGTGAGACGCCCCCTCTCGTCATCAGGACCACTCCCCCCCAAAAGGCACATTAGTCACCGGCCCTATAAGACTACATACGGCGTATAAGAAGACCCCCGACTTTTAAGAAGATTTTAGATTTTAACTGGAAAAGTTGGGGGGTCGTCTTATACGCCCAGTCGTCTTATACGCCAGAAAATACGGTACCAAATACCCTTTAAAGACCTTTCCTCTTAACTTGAGTGCCCAGGGCATGGACCAGGTCGCTGCCACCGTGACCACCCCTTTAATTGCGACTGGACCCGGTGCCGAGTACCCAAGACCCTGGTGAGCGACTCACGTACCTAGCTTTAACATTGGGTATGCAGGCCATACGGATGTATGCAGATGCGTCCAGATGCGTCATTTTGACACTGCACCGACCGCAACAAAATGCAACATGTGTTCGACTCAGTTCGGTGCAGTGTCAAAACGACTCATGTGGACGCATCTGCATACATCCGCATGGTTTGCGTACCCAATGTTAAAGATGGGTACACAGGACGCATGCAGACGTAGGCGGAGCAGAATGGAAGAGATGCGACAGTGGGCGGGGCTTAACGGAGGAAGTACGCAGCTCTCCGCAGCTCTGCCATATGCAAATGTGAAACAAGCCTAATAAAGGTATTTTAACCTTAATTTTTATTATCCTATCTCTTCCTTATTCTTGTTCGGTGTCTTCCTTTGGTTCTACATCATTCCTGAATGGTCTGCCATTCTTTCTGATAGAGCAGATATATATCACCTACTATTTGTCTTACTTTACACTAATAGTGATATATATCTATTGCTGTGTCCAACACGTGTTTTTCAACAAGTGATGTTGTTAAGTCAATAAGTCAGGAGGAGGACCATGGTGCAAAAGTGGAAGACGAGGTAGTGGATTATGAAGTCACTGGCCCAACCTACGAAGTTGACATGCAGAGTGAGGACAGCAGTGCACGGGGGTGGGATCCACAGCACCACAACAGGTAGGAAGAGGCAATGGGGTTCCCAATGATACAAGGCGGGCAACTGATCCCCAGATCACTAACAGGTGAAGTTGCCAGGCCAAGGGTTAAGTGTTCAGGAGTCGAGCGCTTTTTCAAAGGCAGTCCAGTTGATCCAAAAAAGCCATTTGCAACATCTACCATGCCAGCATTAGCAGAGGCATAACAACTACCAGAATGACCACCATCAGCATGCTCAGGCACATGACAGCAAAGCACCCAACTAGTTGGGCCGAACACAAGGATCTAGAAATAGTGTCTGCGGGTGATACCACTGTTTCTTCCCCTGTGCCATGTACATGCCAAACCCCTGTCCATGAAGCAGGTGAACATGCCTCCCACACTTGCAACCATCAACAGTAGCCATGTCCATGTCTTTGTCTCAGTGAATCGTTCCAGTGTCTTTACCTCAGTCCTCAGTCCTTGGAACTAAAGCGTAAATACACAGCCAACCACCCACAAGCCACAATACTAAATGGCACCATTTCCAGACTGCTTGTCCTGGAAATGCTGCTGTTTAGGCTCATGGAGACTGAAGCTTTCTGCAACCTCATGAAGGCGGCTGTCCCTCAGTACTCAGTCTCCAGCTACCACTATTACTCCCAGTGTGCAGTTCCCGTCTTACACAAGCACTTGTCCCATAACATCAGTCATTCCCTGACGAACGCTGTTACTGGAAAGGTCTACTTAACCATGGACATGTGGGTCTACTTAACCATGGACATGTGGACAACTGCTTGTGGCCAGGGATGTTACATTTCCCTGACAGCACACTGGGTGAACATTGTGGAAGCTGGGACCCAGTCGGACCCTGGGACGGAACATGTGACACCGACACCGAAGATTGTGGGCCCTAGTTCAACCAGTGTTTCCCTCACCGTCTTCAGTAGTCACTGAACCTCCTCACAATCCATCTCTGAAATATCAACATCAGTCGCAAACTGGAAGTACTGCAGCACTGCCTCGGCCAAGCGACAACAGGCTCTGTTGAAGGTAATCTGCTTTGGTGACAAACCGCACACCGCCACAGAGTTGTTGAAAGGTCTAACAGACCAGACTGATCTGTGGCTATCGCTCCTGAACCTACAACCAGGCATGGTCTTATGTCACAATGGCGGTAAATTTGTGGCAGCTCTGACACTTGGCAACCTCTCACACATACCATGCCAGGCCCATGAGCTCAACTTAGTGGTTTAGCGGTTTCTCAAAACCTACCCAGATGTGAATGAGCTACTTGTGAAAGTATGCCATGTGTGTGTCCATTTCCGATTGTCAGCTACTGACCTTCCTGTGTTGCAGCAGTGTTTGCAACTTCCAGCTCATCTACTGGTGCGCGATGTCACCACGCATTAAAACTTAATGTTACATATGTTGGTAAGACTTTGTGAACAGCACAGGGCAGTAGTTGAATACCAGGTGCAACATACCAGTTAGTATTTCAGTCAGCCTCCGCACATAAGAGCTGATGAGTGGACATGGATGTCTGACATCTGTGCGGTTGAGGACTCGACCAAGATCAACGTAACTATCACAATTCTCATTCTAATGAAATGCTTCCTTTTTCGTGACCCTCACGTACGCATTTTGGAAAACACTAATTACTGGTTGGTAACCCTTCTAGACCCATGCTACAAGGAGAACTTTACATGGCAGAGAAGTCTAATAAAATGTTGCAGTACCATAAGGTCCTAGTTGAAGAATTATTTTAAAAATTCCCATATTACAACGCTGGCGGCACAGGTCTCAGTTCCTTGGACAACCAAGGAGTTGAGACTAGGGAGACACACACCAGATGCAGCAGAGGCAGGTGAACAGGTCTGGTCTGGGACAGTTTTCTTATACTCTCCCATCGCCGAGGCCCTCATGCGTGGTGTACTCTAACACAGAGGGAAAAGTTTTGGAAGATGCTAAAGGAATACTTTGCTGACCGTACCAGCGCCCTTCATTATTCCTCTGTGCCTTACAACAATTGAGTATCAAAGCTAGACACGTGTCATGAACTTTCTCTCTATGCCTTGGGGATCCTCCTGGCCTGCCCTGCTGCTAGGGTTTTGTCAGAGTGGGTTTTTAGTGCCGCCGGGGGTATTATAAGGACTAGGGGCATCCACCATCTGCCTGAAAATGCTGGCAGGCTGACTTGTCAAAATGAACAAGGGCTGGATTGGGCCAGACTTCTCAACACGACCGGATGACAGCAGAAGAGCATAAACTCAAATCCAGTGTTTTGGATTAATTTCTGGTCTATTCCCTTGTGCCCATTCCCACCCAAACATGGGTATATGCTTTAGGATTTAATCTTTTTTGTGTTGTTCTGCTCCTTCTCCTACTCAACCACCATATC
Source organism: Ranitomeya variabilis (assembly GCF_051348905.1). Classification (NCBI taxonomy): domain Eukaryota; kingdom Metazoa; phylum Chordata; class Amphibia; order Anura; family Dendrobatidae; genus Ranitomeya; species Ranitomeya variabilis. The sequence continues at coordinate 645,495,323 of NC_135233.1, read as the reverse complement.
AACAGGGTGATCATGCTATTCTCGCAATAAATTTTTTAAGGGTGTTTATAATTCCCGCATTAACAATTTTGAGAGGTCAACTACTAACATTCTTTGACATACTGTATATGTATACCCCTCAGGGGTAAATGTTTTTCAGCCCATGCACCATGTGCATGTGTAAGAAGAGGGACCGTGCCGCGGGTACCTTTTTTGTGCCAGGTACACAACTGTCGGGGCTGTCTCTTCTGTTGTCGGGGGGAAAGCTTAAGAGACCGGACCAATCATTGGAAACAGGGGGTGTGGCTAAGTGCTTAGAGACTCAGCGCATGTGGAAATGGGCAGACTTGGCGAGAAGAGACAGCGTGCAGCAGGGGGATGTGAGTGCTCCAGCCCTTGAGCATCTGTATAGCGCTCGAGCTTCCCCACCACCGCTATCAGAGACTGTGAGGAGGGATATGCAGTGTGCCCATTGGTGACCACAAAGCGTGGTGTTGAATGTTCCGGGCTAGTGAGTACTGTGCGCGTGTTGCCAGAGAGAGACCAGGTGCACGACTGCCATCTGCGCCCTGATTCACCAGTGTATATCTGCCAGATCCTGTCGGGCTCAGACAGTGCCATGGCCCACGCTCCTCCGGCCACATCAGTACATGGACTAGGGGCTCAGCGAAAGGTACCGGAGACCAACCGTTGCCGCCAGAAGACGGATCATCGTTACCTCCAGGACCATATTGGACAAGCGCCGCGTCAGCCGTTGTTGGCGCCATCACCTGTTAAAGGGATGACCACTTCTTGACAAACGTCTGACAGGATAAGTTAACCCCCAAGAACTGTTAATACAGTGCCTTGTGAAAGTATTCGGCCCCCTGGAACTTTTAAACCTTTTCCCACATATCATGCTTCAAACATAAAGATACCAAATGTAAATTTTTGGTGAAGAATGAACAAAAAGTGTAACACAATTGTGAAGTTGAACGAAATTTATTGGTCATTTAAAATTTTTGTGGAAATTCAAAAACTGAAAAGTGGGGCATGCAATATTATTTGGCCCCTTAAACTTAATACTTTGTTGCGCCACCTTTTGCTGCCATTACAGCTGCAAGTCACTTGGGGTATGTCTCTATCAGTTTTGTACATCGAGAGACTGAAATTCTTGCCCATTCTTCCTTGGCAAACAGATCGAGCTCAGTGAGGTTTGATGGAGATCGTTTGTGAACAGCAGTTTTCAGCTCTTTCCACAGATTCTCAATTGGATTGAGGTCTGGACTTTGACTTGGCCATTCTAATACCTGGATACGTTTATTTGTGAACCATTCCATTGTATATTTTGTTTTATGTTTGGGATCATTGTCTTGTTGGAAGACAAATCTCCGTCCCAGTCTCAGGTCATATACAGACTCCAACAGGTTTTTTTCAAGAATTGTCCTGTATTTGGCTCCATCCATCTTCCCATCAATTTTAACCACCTTCCCTGTCCCTGCTGAAGAAAAGCAGGCCCAAACCATGATGCCGCCACCATGTTTGACAGTGGGGATGGTGTGTTCAGGGTGATGAGCTGTGTTGCCTTTACGCTAAACATATCATTTGGCATTGTTGCCAAAAAGTTAAATTTTGGTTTCATCTGACCAAAGCACCTTCTTCCACATGTTTGGTGTGTCTCCCAGGTGGCTTGTTGCAAACTTTAAGCAACACTTTTTATGGATATCTTTGACAAATGGCTTTCTTGTTGCCACTCTTCCATAAAGGCCAGATTTGTGCCATGTACGACTGATTGTTGTCCTTTGGACAGACTATCCCACCTCAGCTGTAGATCTCTGAGTGAAGAGAGTGTCTTATCCATCTCATCTGCTGCAATAGACTTTAATGGTATAACTTCCCACCTCTGCTTGCTGTCTGTCATCTGCCACTCTAGCATCTAGCAACATATTTTAATGTGCCTGCTTAATGATTGGTATAATTCATTTGTTGCATTGTACGTTTTACTCACTGTTTGATGTATATCCATTACTGTGGCCACTTTAGATATTATCTTGCTGAAGGTGTTTATAGCATATAGATGTTGCCAGCCACAATGTGTTTGATCATTTAATCACCCCCTGGTGTGCTGGCCCCAGCTACCAAATTATCCCCACCCTGGTCCGACAATCCATCTCTTCTGACTCAGCATTGGACTATAAAAGTAGAACCATCCTTAGGGGAGCACGCAAGTGCGGGTGCACGCAAGCATCCCAGAAGCAAAGCGTCACGGAAGATAAGCGTCGTGAAACCGCAGTTATTTCATGGCAGTTAGTCAGGGCAGGAGTCAGGTAACACACTCTGCTCTCCCTTCTCACCATGTGCTTTATTCCTATCCTCCTGTGTTCCCTTGCAATACACTTTCACCGCCCAATCCCCCCTCCACCACGACTCATACACATCAGCTCCTCACTGCTTCCATCTCCCATGTACAGCTCCCATGCACTTCTCACCTTCCTGAAAAACATCAGCCCATCTTACACAAACACACTGCACAAAAAAACTTCAAACATTTCAAAAAACGACTTGCTTTTTATCTTGTTGCTCCTACTGATTTCAGGGGACATATCCCCTAACCCCGGTCCCCCATCCCTCAACCGCTACACTACCTCATATCAAAACCATACTAACCTTATTAATATTACTTGCACCCCCTCATCTCTCCCTTTCAATTGTGCCCTTTGGAATCCACGGTCTGTATGTAACAAGCTTCCTTTCCTGCACAACTACTTTCTGAACAACTCTCTCAATCTGTTGGCCCTCACTGAAACCTGGATCCAAGACTCTGACACTGTCTCCCCTGCTGCCATTTCCCATGGTGGCTTACAAATCTCCCATTCCCCAAGACCCACAAACAGACCTGGTGGTGGAGTCGGCATACTCTTGTCCCCCCAATGCACGTTCCAGGTTATACCCCCAGTTCCATCACTCTCATTCCCTTCTTTTGAGGCCCACACCATCAGGCTCTTCCGTCCCCTCTCCCTCAGAGTAGCGGTCATATACCGGCCCCCAGGCTCACCCACCCACTTCCTGGACCACTTCTCAGCCTGGCTGCCGCACTTCATGTCCTCAGAACTACCAACCCTTATCCTGGGAGACTTCAACATTCCCATTAACAGCCCCACTTCCACATCTGCATCCCAGCTTCTATCACTAACCACTTCCCTAGGCCTCTCACAGCTCTCAACCTCTGAAACACACAAAGACGGTAACACCCTTGACCTGGTCTTTGCCCGGCTCTGTTCAATCTCTTACCTAGATAACTCACCACTTCCCCTCTCTGACCACAACATTCTCTCCTTCACACTCACAACTCCTCGCCCACCCCAGCACTCTCCTACCTATCACACATTCAGAAATCTACAAGCCATTAACCCTCATACACTTTCAGGCTCCTTACACTCATCATTGTCCCCAATCTCTTCTATTTCCTGTCCTGATCTGGCTGTACTTCACTACAATGACACTCTTAGAAGCACCCTTGACCAAGTAGCTCCCTTCACCCTCAGAACCTAAAAACACAGAGTGAAACAGCCCTGGCTCACATCGCAAACCCGATTTCTCCAGCGATGCTCTAGAAGTGCTGAACGCTTATGGAGGAAAACACGCACACCAGAAGACTTCATCCACTTCAAATTTATATTAAGGACCTATAACTCTGCCCTTCACCTTGCCAAACAGACCTACTTCACCACTCTGATCTCACTATCCAACAACCCCAAGAAACTTTTTAACACCTTCCACTCCCTCCTCAGGCCAAAAGCACAAGACCCTATCACAGACATTTGTGCTGATGACCTGGCCTCCCACTTTACAGAGAAAATACACATTATCCGTCAGGAAATCCACTCCCAGACACCAAGTGCAATGACTCCCATTCCTCCCTGCATCTCCCCTGGCTCACTCTCCACTTTCGATCCCATCACAGAAGAAGTCTCCAAGCTCCTCTCCTCTTCTCGTCCGACTACATTCACAACTGACCCCATTCCCTCACACCTCCTCCAGTCTCTCTCTCCAGTCGTCACAACTCACCTAACTACAATTTTTAATCTCTCCCTTTCCTCTGGCATTTTTCCCTCCTCCTTCAAACACTCTATCATTACTCCATTACTAAAAAAACAAACCCTTGACCCATCATGCACAAACAACTACAGACCGGTCTCCAATCTCCCCTTCATCTCAAAACTCCTGGAGCGCCTAGTCTACTCCCGTCTTACCCGTTACCTCTCCACTCATTCCCTCCTAGACCCTTCACAGTCCGGGTTCCGCCCCCTACATTCGACAGAAACTGCACTCATCAAGGTGACCCATGACCTTCTGACAGCAAAATGTAACGGTGACCACTCGCTGCTCATTCTCCTCGATCTTTCTGCAGCTTTCGACACTGTTGACCACCCTCTCCTACTCTCTAGGCTCCAGTCACTAGGCATCAAGGACACTGCTCTCTCCTGGTTCTCTTCCTATCTTTCTGAACGCTCCTTCAGTGTTCTGTTCTCCGGCTCCACTTCATCTCCTCTTCCTCTCACTGTCAGGGTACCTCTGGGCTCAGTCCTTGGCCCCTTCTCTTCTCCCTCTACACGGCCCCAATTGGACAGACCATCAGCAGATTTGACTTTCAGTACCATTTTTATGCTGATGACACACAACTATACACGTCATCCCCTGACCTTACCCCCGCTGTACTACAGAACGCCACTGACTGTCTGTCCGCAGTCTCTGACATAATGTCCGCTCTCTACCTGAAACTCAACCTCTCCAAAACTGAACTTCTTCTGCTCCCGCCTTCTACTAACCTCCAATGCAGCAGCCAGGGTCGTCCATCTGGCTCATTGTCACTCGGACGTGTCAGCTCTTCGCCAGTCATTATACTGGCTGCCCATTCATTACAGGATACAATTCAAAGTACTTGTTCTCACCCACAAAAATCTCCACAGTGCGGCACCGCCTTACATCTCCTCCCTCATTTCTCTCTATCGGCCTAGCCGACCGCTACGCTCTGCAAACGACTTTCGACTAACCTCGGCATTAATCCGTACCTCCCACTCCCGACTCCAAGACTTCTCCCGTGCTGCGCCAATCCTCTGGAATGCTCTACCCCAAGATATTAGAACCATCCACAATTTGCATAGTTTTAGGCGCTCCCTCAAAACACATTTGTTCAGAGTGGCCTATCACGTTCCCTAATCAAACTCATTTTATGTTTGTGTGTGTGTAGCCCATTCCCTATCTCCATCTACCCCCCACTCCCTGAAGATGGCTGGACCATCATTGTAAATACATCATTGTAAATACACACCTGTACTTTGTATCTCCCCACCTTTACTGCAGATTGTAAGCTCTCACGAGCAGGGTCGTCGTATTTTGTTTTATTCTGCTTTATTACTGTATTGTTAACATTGTTACCTATGACTGTTATGTTTGAAACTGTTAAACTGTAAAGCGCTGTGGAATATGTTGGCACTATATAAATAAAGATTATTATTATTATTATTATTATTATTATTAAGTGAAAGAGAACCTGGGGAGTGGAGCTGTGACCAAGCTCACTCCAGAGTACAGCGCTAGAAGCCGGATGCCGGAGTCCGTGGCTGAAGGGTACAATAGTCCCAGCAGCTAAATCCGGTGGGCAGGGGATTGCAGTTCTCCCGGCCCAGCAGACACCCGAAGGCACAGCAGCAGACCAGAGCCCGGAGCTGCCATAAAGGAGCAACACCTGCAATTGGCTCAAGCTGCCTGCCATACGGGCAAGTACTTCAGAACAATAAGGAACAGAGGATTTAGCATAGCTTTAAGGCCCCGTCTCACATAGCGAGATCGCTAGCGAGATCGCTGCTGAGTCACAGTGACCTCAGTAGCGATCTCGCTATGTGTGACACGTACCAGCGACCAGGCCCCTGCTGCGAGATCGCTGGTCGTGTCGGAATGGCCTGGACCTTTTTTTGGTCGTTGAGGTCCCGCTGACATCGCTGAATCGGTGTGTGTGACACGGATTCAGCGATGTCTTCACTGGTAACCAGGGTAAACATCGGGTTACTAAGCGCAGGGCCGCGCTTAGTAACCCGATGTTTACCCTGGTTACCAGCGTAAAAGTAAAAAAAAAAAAACAGTACATACTCACATTCCGGTGTCTGTCCCCCGGCGCTGTGCTTCTCTGCACTGTGAGCGCCGGCCAGCCGGAAAACACAGCACAGCGGTGACGTCACCGCTCTGCTTTCCGGCCGCTGTGCTTACACAGTGCAGAGAAGCAGAACGCCGGGGGACAGACAGCGGAAGGTAAGTATGTAGTGTTTGTTTTTTTTAACTTTTATGCTGGTAACCAGGGTAAACATCGGGTTACTAAGCGCGGCCCTGCGCTTAGTAACCTGATGTTTACCCTGGTTACCTGGGGACCGGCATCGTTGGTCGCTGGAGAGCGGTCTGTGTGACAGCTCCCCAGCGACCACACAGCGACAAAACAGCGACGCTGCAGCGATCAGCATAGTTGTCTGTATCGCTGCAGCGTCGCTGTGTGTGACGGGGCCTTTAGGCAGCAAAGACCTCAGAGGACAGCTGCAGTAAGGAGGCCTCAAAGCACATCTGGCTTAGCGGATCCTAAGTTGCTTCCAGGCTCCCCGGACCTCCATTGTCATCTGTAACTAGTGCCCCAGCCTGCACTTCAAACTGTGAGTAAACTGTGGAAACTGCACCCTGCTGTGTCCTCTGAATTATTTCTGCACCACCTGCCCTGCACTGTGACCACCACCATCACATTTAACACTTTCACTGCCCTGGAGCCTAGCTCTACCCGTGGAGAGCTGTACCAACTGCATCACCAACTGTCCCAGTGGACCAGAACCGCAGCGTCGGCAATCCCTTGCCGAGCACCACGGGTGGCGTCACGAACAATTTCCTCATAAACTTTATTCACCTTTAATTTCATTACTTTTATTGGATGCCCAGGGCCACGGACCGGGTCACTGCTGCTGTGACAACTCCTTTTAGAACCGTCACACCTGGCCCAAGTAGCCCACGGCTCTAGCGGGCGCTCCATGTTGGCATCACGAACAGAATTTCGGAGCCTGGCATTGCGGGGTACTGTGCGCCACAGATTTTGTTAAATTGTGAAGGCGCCACCATTGTTGTGTGGCACGGCGGGAATAGAGGGACGTGTCGTCGTGGGCGGATCCTGGAAGAAGGGCGCGAAGTAAAGCACGGGTCACGCTCTGTGGTGAGCGGAAGCAAGAGGCCCCAACGGGAAAAATCTGGAGGAGCTCCATCGATCCTGTCTGCGGAGCAGCCGCTTGCAACAGTAACAAGTGCAGGGCCTGGCTGAGGTTCACTAGGGGGGAAAGCAAATGTCCAATCCGGGTGGAGACCCAGAGTTCCCATGATGCACCCAAATCCAGTGGTGGCTGCAGCCCCCATGATACAGCCAGATCCAGCGGCAGCCGCAGCCCCCATAAGTCAGACGGATCCAGTGGCAGCCGCAGCTACAGCTTCCATAATGCCGCTATCAATGCCATTCATACCGGGTGCAGCCTGGTTACCGCAGTACTCAGGGGAGTCACACACCCTGAGTGATTTCAAGGAGAGACTATGTAGTTTGTTTGGAGTGTACACCCTGTCTAAGGGTACTGTCACACAGTGCAATTTTGATCGCTACGACGGTACGATTCGTGACGTTCTAGCGATATCGTTACGATATCGCAGTGTCTGACACGCAGCAGCGATCAGGGACCCTGCTGAGAATCGTACGTCGTAGCAGATCGTTTGGAACTTTCTTTCGTCGCTTGATCACCCACTGACATCGCTGGATCGTTGTGTGTGACACCGATCCAGCGATGTGTTCGCTTGTAACCAGGGTAAACATCGGGTAACTAAGCGCAGGGCCGCGCTTAGTAACCCGATGTTTACCCTGGTTACCAGCGTAAACGTAAAAAAACCAAACAGTACATACTCACATTCCGGTGTCTGTCCTCCGGCGTCTCAGCTTCTCTGCACTGTGAGCGCCTGCCGGCCGGAAAGCGAGCACAGCGGTGACGCGGTGACGTCACCGCTCTGCTTTCCGGCTATGGTGCTTACACAGTGGAGAGAAGCAGAACGCCGGGGGACAGACACCGGAATGTAAGTATGTACTGTTTGTTTTTTTTATGTTTACGCTGGTAACCAGGGTAAACATCGGGTTACTAAGCGCGGCCCTGCGCTTAGTAACCCGATGTTTACCCTGGTTACCCGGGGACTTCGGCATCGCTCCAGCGCCGTGATTGCAAAGTGTGACCGCAGTCTACGACGCTGGAGTGATAATCATACGACGCTGCGACGTCACGGATCGTGCCGTCGTAGCGATCAAAATTGCACTGTGTGACAGTACCCTAAGAGTCAAAAAGTCAACATCTTCACTGGCCAGTTAACCGGTGTGGCCCAGAGGGAAGTAAAGTCATGGCCGGGCACTGATAAAAGGACTGTCAAACAAATCTTGGCCAAACTGAAGGACATCTTTGACACCCGCACTGCAGCAGAGATAAAAATGAGACTCTTTGGGTGCAAACAAAGGATACAGGACAGCATAAGGGACTATGCTCTTAAACTTCAGGAAGCGCTACGGGATGTAAAGCAGTTTGACCCTGACAGCATGCAAGATTAAGATAAGTTGCTAACGGAGTACTCTATAGAAGGACTCATGTCTAACAATCAAAGGACACAGCTGCGCATAATGGCCCTACAAAATTCTGAACTGGACTTTGCACACTTTAAGGATAGGGTGCTGCGCGAACCAAATCTTAGTGGAACAGTGACCCCCTAGGCACCCAGCAATTACATATCAGTAGAAGGCAGCTTCCTTTCCTTGGACCCCCGTGGAGGTCGACGCGCTAACCCAAGATAATGATTCTAGTGCAGACCTACATTTCCAGATCCAGGAGCTGACCAAAAGTGTGGCTGCAATAACTAAAACCGTGAAGTCCCTGCAAGAGGCCTCAAAGAAGATGATTCAGTTGGCCTCCAGTCCAGATGACATCCCATGGTGGCGGCAGAGGAGGATTCCACCGACCAGAGGGAGAAACAGCGATCGTTATGACAAGGACGGACAGCCCATCTGTCGCCGCTGCAACAAGGCGGGGCAAATCGCAAGATTCTGTAATTTAATTGAGCGACCCCTGGGGCAGAAGGCCAATCCCCAGGAGTAAGATGTCCAGGCACACAAAGCTGGTGAGACAAGTACGTGGGAGGACAGCCAGTCTTGCCCGTCATGATTAATGGCTTCCCGATGAACGCCTTACTGGACACCGGTTCTCAGGTGACAACAATGCCATATGTCCTCTTTAAGTGGTACTGGGCTGATTCAGACATTACTCGCAGCCCAGATGAACACCTTGCCATCTTTGCCAGTAATGGTCAGCCCTTCCCTCAGGTGGGGTATAAAGAGGTGACCATTAAGATTGGCCGAGTAGAATTGCAGTCACAAGGTTTGATTATAATCGATATTGACAAACGAGAATGCCATCCTATGACCACTTTAGGCACCAATGTAATAGAGCATTGTCTTGGAGAAATTATTGTTTTGTTGCACACAGGTAGCCGAGACCACCAGTTCTAGTCAGCAGCGAGTCCTGCAAAAGGAGATTAAAGCACTGATGCAAAGACAACAGGTAGAGTTGTCTGGTGGAGAAGTCAGCAGTGTCAGAGTGAGTGATCCGTTTCCCATTGCAGTACCGCCAAGGAGTGAAATGTTAATTTGGTGTTGGGCAGCAATAGGCCTCAGGGGTCAAGATTGCCATGCCCTGGTAGAACCAGTGTAGTCTGATAGTAGGCCCACTGTCCTGACAGCCAGGGGGTAGTCGATGTCCGCAAGGGGAGAGTACAGATACGCATCCTGAATTGTGGAGAAAAAGAGGTCCATTTACCCCGATATGCCATCCTTGCTAAGCTGTTCACTGTAAATAACAACGCAATAGAGGCAGCAGAACCCTTGCTTCCGTTCGACCAGGTGGAGGACAATGGCTCTGAGAGGCAGCTGGAGGCTTGGTGTCAACAGCTACACGTAGATACTGACTCCACTCCTTTGCACCAAAAGCATGGGGCTTATCGGGTGGCTCGAGAGTATGAGCAGGTCTTCAGCAAACATCCTCTAGACTTTGGGCAGGCAAAAGGGGTCCAACACCATATCCCCACTAGAGATCATCTGCCCATTAAAGAAAGGTACCAGCCTGTACCCGCAGCACACTATTAGCGTGCCAAGGATATGTTACGGGAGATGAAGAGATGAAGGAGGCTGGGGTAATCAGAGATAGTTGTATCCCCTGGGCAGCTCCGTTCGCCTTCGTTAAAAAGAAAGATGGTACCATGAGAATGTGTGTTGACTACAGGCGAGTTAACAGCATTACACACAAGGACGCCTACCCGTTACCTAGAATTGATGAATCACTAGCTGCACTGAGATCCGCTAACTATTTCTCTACCTTAGAGCTCACCAGTGGGTATTGGCAGGTTCTCGTGGCAGAAGCAGGCAGAGAGAAGACCGCGTTTACGACACCAATGGGCCACTGCGAGTTTAACTACATGCCATTCGGGCTCTGCAATGCACCGGGGACATTTCAACGGTTAATGGAATGCTGCCTAGGACATAAAAACTTTGAAACCATTCTGCTGTACCTGGATGACATCATCATCTTCTTCAAAACCTATGAAGACCACTTAAAGAACCTGGCTGAGGTGTTCGAAGCCCTGTCCAATTTTGGCTTGAAAGTAAAGCCGTCCAAATGCCACCTTTTGAAACCCAAGGTGCTGTACCTAGGCCATATGGTAAGTGTGGAAGGTGCGGCACCAGACCCTGACAAAGTCACCGTTTTCCGGGACTGGCAAAGACCCAACAACATTCAAGAAGCACGGCAGTTCCTTGGGTTGGTGGGCTACTATCGGAGATTCATCAGATCCTTCACAAAGATAGCCACAAGACTTGCTAGTGGGCCAATCCAGGAAGGCTAAGAACAAGAGTCCTCTTGTAACAACATGGCTCAGGAATAAACAATGGACAATGACACATGGACTAATAGTCACCAGGACTATTTTTGAGCTTTGGTTTTTGCAATTTTTCATTTTTGAAATTTTGTAAATAATTATTATTGTTTACTTGTTATGTTTTGTTTCCTCAGTCTGGGAGTACTGAATTTCACTAGGGGGGAATGTGGCACCCCAGGAGTCTGGTTGCCACAGTGGCATTGCCTCCCTCACAGGGGGGTGATGATATGCCTGGAAGCAAGGAGGGTTTCCCTGAACAGATAACACTACATCTAAGGCTGCCGTCACACTAGCAGTATTTGGTCAGTATTTTACATCAGTATTTGTAAGCAAAAACCAGGAGTGGAACAAATAGAGGAAAAGTATAATAGAAACATATGCACCACTTCTGCATTTATCACCCACTTCTGGCTTTGGCATACACATACTGATGTAAAATACTGACCAAATACTGCTTGTGCGACGGCTGCTTAACACAGTTTTCCTGACTCCAAACCAGAAGGGGGAGCTTTAAACCCGGTTTCAGGGGAGCTTCTCCATGAGTTTTGGCCTGGAGGAGGGGTCAGTCAGTCTGTGTCTGGAACAGAGGAGAGACAGAGTCTGAGTGAAGAGAGAAGAGGAGAAGTGAAAGAGAACCTGGGAAGTGGAGCTGTTACCAAGCTCACCCCAGAGTACAGCGCTAAAAGCCGTACGCCGGTGTCTGTGGCTGAAGTGTACAATAGTCCCAGGAGCTAAATCAGGAGGGCAGGGGATTTCAGGTCTCCTGGCCCAGCAGACACCCGAAGGCACAGCAGCAGACCAGAACTCGGAGCCGCCATAAAGGAGCGACACCTGCAATTGGCTCAAGCTGCCTGCCATATGGGCAAGTACTTCAGAACAATAAGGAACAGAGGACTTAGCATAGTGAGCATAGCTTTAGGCAGCAAGGACCTCAGAGGACAGCGCAGTAAGGAAGCCTCAAAACCCATTTGGCTTAGCGGATCCTAAGTTGCTTCCAGGCTCTCCGGACCTCCATTGTCATCTGTAACTAGTGCCTTGGCCTGCACTTCAAACTGAGTAAACTGTGGAAACTGCACCCTGCTGTGGCCTCTGAATTATTGCTGCACCACCTGCCCTGCACTACGACCACCACCAACAAATTTAACACTTTCTCTGCCCTGGGGCCTAGCTCTACCCATGGAGAGCTGTACCAACTCTGCTGCGTCACCAACTGCCGCAGTGGACCTGAACCGCAGCGTCGGCTATCCCTTGCCGAGCACCACGGGTGGCGTCACGAACAATCCCCCATAATCTTTATTCCCCTTTAATTTCATTACTTTTATTGGATGCCCAGGGCCAAGGACCGGTTCCCTGCTGCCGTGACAACTCCTTTAAGAACTGTCGGACCTGGCCTGAGTACCCCACGGCCCTAGTGGTCTCTCCACATGGCTGAGTTTATGTTATGCTGCCTTTCCCGTGACCCCCGCGTTTTCCAAACTTTGGGTGACAGTCATTACTGGTTGGTGACACTTCTAGACCTACGCCACAAGGAGAACTTTCTATCTCTTATTACTGAGGTGGACAGGTCTACTAAAATAAGGCAGTACCAGAGGGCCCTTTTTGCCGAATTATTTAAAAAAAATCCTATCTGAAAACGCTGGCACCAGAGGTTACAGTTCTTTGGACAGCCAAGGAGTACAGGCAAGAGAGACACAACTCCAATCCATCAGAGGCAGGGGAACACTGGCCAAGTTCTGAGAGAGTTTTCTCAGACCCTCCCATCGCACAAGCCCTGAGGCGCGAGATACTCTCACAAGGAGTGCAAAGTTTTGGAAGATGCTGAGGTTGTACCTTGCTGACCTTACCAACATTCTCCGTGATTCTTCTGTGTCTTATAATTATTGAGTATCCAAGATGGACATGGCATGAACTGGCTCTCTACGCTTGGAGGTCCTGGCCTGCCCTGCCGCTAGCGTTTTGTCAGAGCTGACAGGCTAACTCTTATAAAAATGAACAAGGGCTGGATTGGGCCAGACTTCTCAACACCACCTAATGCTAGCGTAACATAATCTCAAATCCAGTGTCTTTTTTTGGAGGTCTATTCAAATGCACCTCTTCACACCCACACATGGGTACACGCTTCCTGATTTTGGCTATTTGCTGTTGTCCTCCTCCTTTTCCTCATCCTCATCCTCCACCACCATATCACCAGGGTGACCGTGGTCCATGATGCAACACCCACATAATTTTTTTAAAGGGTGTTTATGATGCCCATAAAAAAAATGGTTAAACAGTATGTTTATGTATACCCCCAGGGGTAAGTGTTTGTCAGCCCATACAATTAGTGCATGGGGGTTACAAGTATGGGTGACCAGCTCCTAATTGGAACATTTTTTTTATGAGGTCCTCCTCCACATCTCTTCCAAGGGGCATTGAATTACCTCCAAAATATTTGGCAGCTCTTGCATTCACTGCATAGGCAAACAGTATGGGAGAATTACTTCCTAATAATGGGAACATTGTTTTGAGGAGGTTCTCCTGTATGTCTCTTCAAAGGGGCATTGGAGTGCCTCCCAATTTTTGGCAGCCCTTTGCATTCACTGCATAGGCAAAAACTATGGGAAACCCAGTTCCTAATAATAGGAACATTTTTTCAGAAGGCCCTCCTTTAAGGCTCCTCATTGAGTGGAGAGTTCACACTGCAAGCCGGATATGCATAATATGAACTACGTTGTCCCATGCTGCAGTCATCTGCTCGGTGGTCAGGGGACAACGAGCAGCTATATGTGCTGGCTCGTGGCACCTCCAGCAAATAACATCAACGGTAGGGACCTTGGGCACTACCTCCCCCCACCTCTTTGGACCTTGGGTGCCCCACCCCCTTTTGGGCCTGCGCCCCCTGTTGGTACCCCCAGTATGGAGTGGGCTGCTTTTCCACGGAACCTTCCATCCCTTTTTATCTCTCGACCAGTCCGACCAGTTCATCAGCATTCTGGGATCACCCTGGGCAACCCAAGTCTGTATGGGCCTTGGCAGGGAGTGCACAAACTGGTCCATCACCACCCGTTCTACCATCTGCGCAGGCATAGAGGACTATGGCTGCAGCCACTTCTGGACCAGGCGCAACAGGTCAAACATTTGGGAGCACGGTGGTTTGTCCCGGTGATATGCCCAATGGTGAAACCGCAGTGCCCTGAGAGTCATTATTACCCCCAAGCGTGCAAGAATCTCAGTTTTTAGCTTGCCATACTCTTTAGCGTCCTGCAAAGCTAAATCATACTATGCTTTCTGGGGTTCCCCCATCAAGTATGGCGCCTGTACCTCTGCCCACTGCTCTGGCGGGAGTTTCTCCCTCTCGGCGACCCTTTCAAACACCGTCAGGAAAGCCTCAACATTGCAATTCTCCATTGTAGATTCTTCAGCCTCGATAATGCAGTTCTCCACTACACCTTGTTCAGCTTCAACAATGCTATTCTCCACTGCATGTTCTCCAGCTTCAATATTGCAATTCTCCACTGCAGGTTCTTCAGCCTCAACACTGAAATTCTCCACTGCAGATTCTTCAGCTTCAACACTGAAATTCTCCACTGCAGGTTCTTCACCTTCAACATTGAAATTCTCCACTGCAGGTTCTTCAGTCTCAACATTGCAAATTCACTGCAGGTTCTTCAGCTTCAATATTGCAATTCTCCACTTCAGGTTCTTCAGCCTCAAATCTGAAATTCTCGCCTGCAGGTTCTTCAGCTTTAACACTGAAATTCTCCACTGCCGGTTCTTCAGCCTCAACACTGCAATTCACTGCAGGTTCTTCAGCTTCAATATTGCAATTCCCACGGCAGGTTCTTCTGCCTCAACATCATAGCCAGGGGTCATTTTCTGCAAAGCCCATCTTAACGCCTTCTGGACGAGGGCGTCATCAGCTGGACCTGGGATTGGGGCGCTCATCCTGTCCTGGATGACGGTCGCCAGAAGCTGCATCTGCTGCCGCTGCTCCTGATGGCCCTGTTGGATCTGTTGTAACAACAGCATTTCTTGCTGCTGCTGCGATGGGAACAGGTGTTTCACAAAGTCCTTCCTTTTGTCTGGCGATGCTTGCTGTCTTGCGACAGACTTGACCCAGGACATGCAGTCCTGCCAGTAGCAGTCTCATGTCTCTGCTGGGAACGCTGCCTGCATTCTCCACCAATTGTTGGGGTTGTACTCGCTCAGGTGCGATGGGAGGAAAAAAGGAGGCACGTTCCTTTAAAAGTCCATGTGGGTTTATTTCTTCATAAACCCCAG
This sequence comes from Ranitomeya variabilis, assembly GCF_051348905.1. Taxonomy (NCBI): domain Eukaryota; kingdom Metazoa; phylum Chordata; class Amphibia; order Anura; family Dendrobatidae; genus Ranitomeya; species Ranitomeya variabilis. The sequence continues at coordinate 645,480,074 of NC_135233.1, read as the reverse complement.
AAGCACAAACAGGAAATAAATAGGCTTTAGCTCATGCTAAACGAAGTGTAAAAGTCCATAGCAGGGCTCTGCTCCTCCAGGCCTGTGGGCACACAGGCTGGGATAATGTCCAGTACTTCAGGCTCGGTCTGGAGCCTCACACACAGGAGGCCTTCTCCTTCCCAACACACAGACTATGTGCCAAACAACAGCCTCCATTATATAAGCTGTAACCACACCCAGAGGTGAGGTATGTGTGTAGCCAGACCTGCCCATCTCTCACAGCTACCCGCAGCACGGATCCAGGTGCAACAAACAAACCTCTCAGTGCTTTCTTGCACTAGAGAAACACTCCAGGCTACATCACAGAGACAAACCATCTCTGTGACACATACCTCCTATTGACTATGCGACCCTTAGCCACACTACAGAACATTGTTTTATGAGGCCCTTCTCCACGTCTCTTCCAAGGGGTATTGGGGTGCATCCCAATTTTTGGCAGCCCTTGCATTCACTGCATAGGCAAACAGTATGGGAGACCAACTTCCTACTAATGGGAACATTGTTTTTAGGAGGCCCTCCTGTACATCTCTGCAAAGTGATATTGGGGTGCATCTAACTTTTTGGCAGCTCTTGCATTCACTGCATAGGCAAACAGTATGGGAGACCCACTTCCTCAGACTGGGAACATTGTTTTATGAGGCCCTCCTCCACTGCATAGGCAAACAATATGGGAGACCCACTTCCTAAGAATGGGAACATTGTTTTCAGGAGGCCCTCTTGTACGTTTCTTGAAAGGGGTATTGAGGTGCGTCACAATTTTTGCCAGCCCTGCCACTCACTGCATATGCAATAACAGTGTGCTGCAGTCTGTCTAGCTTCTTTTCATCCCCTTGAACTCTGAGTGGTTTTGAGCTCAGCTGCAGACATGGATGTTCAGACTCTGACTTCTAGTGTGGATCATCTTGCTGCACGGGTACAAAGTATTCAGGATTTTGTTATTCATAGCCCTATGTCAGAACCAAAGATACCCATTCCAGAGTTGTTTTCTGGAGATAGATCTAGGTTTCAGAATTTTAAGAATAATTGTAAGTTACTTCTATCTCTGAGACCTCGTTCCTCTGGTGATTCCGCTCAGCAAGTAAAAATTGTTATCTCCTTGTTGCGTGGCGACCCTCAGGATTGGGCCTTCTCTCTGGCGCCAGGAGATCCTGCATTGCTTAATGTGGATGCGTTTTTTCTGGCTCTTGGACTGCTTTATGAGGAGCCTAATCTTGAGAATCAGGCAGAAAAAGCATTGCTGGCCCTCTCTCAAGGGCAGGATGAAGCAGAGGTGTATTGTCAAAAATTTCGCAAATGGTCAGTGCTTACTCAATGGAATGAGTGTGCTCTGGCTGCAAATTTCAGAGAAGGTCTTTCTGAAGCCATTAAGGATGTTATGGTGGGGTTCCCCACCCCTACAAGTCTGAGTGATTCTATGGCTTTAGCCATTCAGGTTGATCGGCGTTTGCGGGAGCGCAAATCTGCTCATCCTTTGGCGGTATTTTCTGAACAGAGACCTGAGTCTATGCAATGTGATCGAACTCTGACCAGAATTGAGCGACAAAGTCATAGACGTCAAAATGGGTTGTGCTTTTACTGTGGTGATTCTGCTCATGTTATCTCAGCATGCTCTAAACGCTTGAAAAAGGTCGCTAAACCTGTCACCATTGGTACTATACAGCCTAAATTTATTTTGTCTGTTACTTTGATTTGTTCTTTGTCGTCCTACTCGGTTATGGCCTTTGTGGATTCAGGCGCTGCCCTGAATCTGATGGATTTGTCATTTGCCAGGCGCTGTGGTTTTGTCCTGGAGCCTTTGGAATTTCCTATTCCTCTGAGGGGAATTGATGCTACGCCATTGGCTGAGAATAAACCTCAGTATTGGACGCAAATGACCATGTGCATGACTCCCGTTCATCAGGAGGTGATTCGCTTTCTTGTTTTGCATAATTTACATGATGTTGTCGTTTTGGGTCTGCCGTGGCTGCAGGCTCATAATCCAGTTTTAGATTGGAAAGTTATGTCTGTGTCTAGTTGGGGTTGTCAGGGAATTCATGGCGATGCTCCATTGGTGTCTATTGCTTCTTCCACTCCTTCTGAGGTCCCTGAGTTTTTTTCTGACTACCAGGATGTATTTGATGAGCCCAGTTCCAGTGCCCTGCCCCCTCATAGGGATTGTGACTGTGCTATAAATTTAATTCCTGGTAGTAAATTCCCTAAGGGACGACTTTTTAATTTGTCTATACCAGAGCATGCCGTGATGCGGAGTTATATAAAGGAGTCTTTGGAGAAGGGACATATTCGCCCATCCTCTTCCCCTCTTGGTGCAGGATTCTTTTTTGTGGCCAAGAAGGACGGTTCTCTGAGACCATGTATAGATTATCGCCTTCTGAATAAAATCACAGTCAAATTTCAGTATCCTTTGCCACTATTGTCTGATTTGTTTGCTCGGATTAAGGGTGCCAGTTGGTTCACCAAGATAGATCTCCGTGGTGTGTATAATCTTGTGCGCATTAAGCAGGGAGATGAATGGAAAACAGCATTTAATACGCCCGAAGGCCATTTTGAGTACTTGGTGATGCCTTTTGGACTCTCTAATGCTCCTTCTGTGTTTCAGTCCTTCATGCATGACATTTTCCGAGAATATCTGGATAAATTTATGATTGTTTATCTGGATGACATTTTGGTCTTTTCTGATGATTGGGAGTCCCATGTGAAGCAGGTCAGGATGGTGTTTCGGGTCCTGCGTGCTAATGCTTTATTTGTGAAGGGCTCAAAATGCCTCTTCGGAGTACAGAAGGTCTCCTTTTTGGGTTTTATTTTTTCTCCTTCTACTGTGGAGATGGACCCAGTCAAGGTCCAGGCTATTCATGACTGGACTCAGCCCACGTCTGTTAAGAGTCTTCAGAAGTTCTTGGGTTTTGCTAATTTTTACCGTCGTTTCATCGCTAATTTTTCTAGCGTGGTTAAACCTTTGACGGATTTGACTAAGAAGGGCTCTGATGTGACTAATTGGTCTCCTGCGGCCGTGGAGGCCTTTCGGGAGCTTAAGCACCGGTTTTCTTCAGCTCCAGTCTTATGTCAGCCAGATGTCTCTCTCCCCTTCCAGGTCGAGGTTGATGCTTCCGAGATTGGAGCAGGGGCTGTTTTGTCGCAGAGAAGCTCTGAGGGCTCTGTGATGAAGCCGTGTGCTTTCTTTTCAAAAAAGTTTTCGCCTGCCGAGCGAAATTATGATGTTGGTAATCGGGAGTTGTTGGCTATGAAGTGGGCATTTGAGGAGTGGCGACATTGGCTCGAAGGAGCTAAACATCGCGTGGTGGTCCTGACTGATCACAAAAATCTGATTTACCTCGTGTCTGCCAAGCGCCTGAATCCTAGACAGGCTCGTTGGTCGTTGTTTTTCTCCCGTTTCAACTTCGTGGTCTCATACCTGCCTGGTTCGAAGAACGTGAAAGCTGATGCACTTTCTAGGAGTTTTGTGCCTGACTCTCCGGGAGTTTCTGAGCCGGCTGGTATTCTCAGAGAGGGAGTGATTTTGTCTGCCATTTCTCCAGATTTGCGACGAGTGCTGCAGAAATTTCAGGCGGATAGACCTGACCGTTGTCCACCAGAGAGACTGTTTGTCCCAGAAAGATGGACCAGCAGAGTTATTTCCGAGGTTCATTCTTCGGTGTTGGCGGGTCATCCTGGGATTTTTGGTACCAGAGATTTGGTGGCTACGTCCTTCTGGTGGCCTTCCTTGTCGCGGGATGTGCGTTCCTTTGTGCAGTCTTGTGGGATTTGTGCTCGGGCTAAGCCTTGCTGTTCTCGTGCCAGCGGTTTGCTTTTGCCTTTGCCTGTCCCGAAAAGGCCTTGGACGCACATTTCCATGGATTTTATTTCGGATCTGCCAGTATCTCAGAAAATGTCTGTCATCTGGGTGGTGTGTGATCGTTTTTCCAAGATGGTCCATTTGGTGCCCTTGCCTAAGCTGTCTTCCTCCTCCGATTTGGTTCCTCTATTTTTTCAGAATGTGGTTCGCTTGCACGGCATTCCTGAAAATATTGTGTCTGATAGAGGATCCCAGTTTGTGTCCAGGTTTTGGCGAACTTTTTGTGCTAAGATGGGCATTGATTTGTCTTTTTCGTCGGCCTTCCATCCTCAGACTAATGGCCAAACCGAGCGAACTAATCAGACGTTGGAGACTTATTTGAGATGTTTTGTTTCTGCTGATCAGGATGATTGGGTGACTTTTTTGCCTTTGGCCGAGTTTGACCCTTAATAATCGGGCTAGTTCTGCTACCTTGGTTTCGCCTTTTTTCTGCAATTCTGGTTTCCATCCTCGTTTTTCCTCGGGTCAGGTTGAGTCTTCTGACTGTCCTGGGGTGGATTCTGTGGTGGATAGGTTGCAGCAGATTTGGAGCCATGTGGTGGACAATCTGAAATTGTCACAGGAGAGGGCTCAGCGCTTTGCCAACCGCCGCCGCGGTGTGGGTCCCCGACTTCGTGTTGGGGATTTGGTGTGGCTGTCTTCTCGGTATGTTCCTATGAAGGTCTCATCTCCTAAGTTTAAGCCTCGCTTCATCGGTCCTTATAAGATCTTGGAAATCCTTAACCCGGTGTCTTTTCGTTTGGATCTCCCGGCATCGTTTGCCATCCATAATGTGTTCCATAGGTGTTTGTTGCAGAGGTATGTGGTACCTGTGGTTCCTTCTGTTGAGCCTCCTGCTCCGGTGCTGGTCGAGGGCGAATTGGAGTACGTGGTGGAGAAGATTTTGGATTCTCGTATCTCTAGACGGAGACTTCAGTATCTGGTTAAGTGGAAGGGCTATGGTCAGGAGGATAATTCCTGGGTTGTCGCCTCTGATGTTCATGCGGCCGATTTGGTTCGCGCCTTCCACGCAGCTCGTCCTGATCGCCCTGGGGGTCGTGATGAGGGTTCGGTGACCCCTCCTCAAGGGGGGGGGGTACTGTTGTGAACTCTATTTTTGGGCTCCCTCTAGTGGTCACAAGCGGTACTGGGTAGTGTTGTCTTTCTGCAGGTTGCTTCATCAGCTGGTTCGTTATCCTTGGTTGGTTTCCTATTTAGCCCACCTGGATACTCAGTTCCTTGCCTGCTATCAATGTATTCAGTGCTCTTCAGATTCCTTGTGATTACCTTGCTCCCAGCCTCTCCAAGACAAGCTAAGTTTTTGTCCGTTCATTTTTTGATTATCAGCATTCATCATGTTTCTTGTCCAGCTTGCTAGGATGTGTTCTCCTCGCTTGCTGGTTGCTTTAGGGGACTGAGTTTCTCCCCCCACACCGTTAGTTGGTGCGGGGGTTCTTGAATCTCAGTGTGGATATTTTGTAAGGGTTTTTTACTGACCGCACAGACCCCTTTACTATTTTCTGCTATCTAGCATTAGTGGGCATCATTTGCTGAATCTGTTTTCACCCCTGTGTATGTGCCTTCCTCTTACCTCGCCGTTATTATTTGTTGGGGGCTTCTATATCTTTGGGGATTATTTCTCTGGAGGCAAGAGAGGTCTTTCTTTCTCTCCAGGGGTAGTTAGTTCCTCAGGCTGGCTCGAGACGTCTAGGAATATTTTAGGCACGTTCACCGGCTACTTCTAGTGTGTTTGGATAGGTTCAGATTTGCGGTCAGTCCAGTTTGCCACCTCCCTAGAGCTTGTCCTATGTTTGTTACTTAGCTGGAGTAATTCGTGATCCTCAACCACTAAGGATCATAACAGGAAGCCATACCATCTTTGCTGCAGAGCCATCACTCCCCAGAGGACCCCTTTAAGCAGTGTCAGACACCCCTCACCAAATACCAGAGGCGTCACGAACATTCTTATTTCTAATAACCCCTTTAAAGACCTTCCCTTTAATTTGGACTCCCAGGGCCACGGACCGGGTCGCTGCCACTGTGACTTCTCCTTTATAGGCCACCGGACCTGGTACCGAGTACCCCTAGACCCTGGCGGGCGCTCCAACTTGGTGTCACGAACAGGATTCGTGCTCCACCTTTGCCGGTACTGTGTGCCATAGACTCTGCTGAATTGCGTGTTAGCTGCTATTGCTGCACCGCGTGGAGCGCGAGGAGAAGAAAGAGGTGAACCTTCGTGGGTGGAGCCTGGAAAAGAGTGCGGAGAGCAAGCTGCGCTCCGTGCTGAGAGGAACGCGAGTGAAGAAGCCGGAAGCCCCGGACATAGAACGGGAGGAGCACCTTACCGAGCGCAGGAGGAAATGCTGCAGACTCTGGTGACGGGACGTCAGGCCTGCTTGAGGTTAGCATGGATATGTTCGACCCGGGAGGAGATCCAGCGGCGGTCGCAGCCGCAGGCCCCATGATGCCACCAGGCCCCGCAGTGGCTGCAGCCCCTATAAACCGGCCAGACCCCGCCACAGCTACGGCCCCCATAATGCCATTATCTATGCCCTATATACTGGGAGCGGCCTGGCTGCCACAATATTCTGGGGAGTCCCACATGCTGAGTGACTTTAAAGAAAGACTCTGCAGCCTATTTGAAGTATACTCCCTGACGGAGCATCAAAGGGTCAGCATTCTAACTGGTCAATTCATTGGAGCAGCACAAAGGGAAATAAAATCCTGGCCGGATATTGAAAAAGGAACTGTGGAGCAGATTTTAGCCAAGTTGAAAAACACGTTTGACAAAGGCACTGCTGCAAACAAAGGGCACAGGTTAGCATACAGGACTATGCCCTTAATCTCCAGGAAGCACTGCGGGTCATTAAATAGGTTGACCCGAACAGCCTGCAGGATGGCGACAAATTATTAAAGGAGCAGTTTATTGAGGGACTCCTGTCCAGCACCCACAGGACACAGCTGCACATCCTGGCCTTGCAAAACCCTGACCTGTACATTGCACACTTCAAAGATAGGGCCATCCGGGAGCTTCATGAACCAATTCCCGCTGCACAGTGCCCCCTAGGCGCCCAGCAATTACGTACCACCAGGAAGTGGCATCCTTTTATCAGGTCCCCGTTGAGGTCGATGCACAGACCCTGGATGATGACCCCTCTGCAGGATTGCTCCTCCAGGTCCAGGAACTGACCAAAAGCGTAGCTGCACTAGCCAAAAACATGCAGTCCCTGCAAGAGTCTCTGAAGGAAAAGATCCAGCTGGCTCCCAGTCCAGATGACGTCCCCTGGTGATGACAGAAGAGGATCCCACCCATCAGAGGAAGAGAAACCAGGCTGGACACATTGCAAGATTCTGCCATTTTTTAAACAAGCGACCCCTGGGGCAGAGAGCCAACCCCCAGGAGTAGGAAGACCAGGCCCACAAAGCTGGCGAGCCAAGTACGTCGGAGGGTTACCAGTCCTCCCCATTGTGATTAACGGCATCCAGATGAACGCCTTACGGAACACCGGCTCTCAGGTGACGATTATGCCTTACATTCTTTATAAACAGTACTGGGCTGACTCTGATATTACCAGTGGCCCAGATAATGACCTGACAATAGTAGCCAGCAATGTTCAGCCTTTGGCACAAGTGGGGTGCAAGGAGGTGACCATTAAGGTGGGGTGGGTAGTGAGCAGCGTATCCTGCAAAAAGAAATCAGCGTCCTGATGCAGAGACAACAGGTAGAACTGTCTGGTGGAGAAGTTGGCAATGTCACAGTGAGTGATCCGGTCCCCATTGCAATACCCCCCAGGAGTGAAATGTTAATCTGGTGTCCGGCAGCAATAGGCCTCAGAGGTAAAGACTACCAGGTCCTGGTAGAAACTGTGTATTCAGATAGTAGGCTGTTGTGAATTCTGTTCTCGAGCTCCCTCCTGTGGTTATGAATGGTACTTCGGCGAGTTCTGTTCATGGACTCCCTCTGGTGGCTGTGAGTGGAGCTGCTGGTTCTGAGATTCTTTCTCCAGCTGATCTCGTTCAGGCCTTGGCTGGCTGCTCTATTTAACTCCACTCAGATCCTTACTTGATGCCAGCTGTCAATGTCCTAGTACTGGTTCAGTTCACTTGGATCTTTCAGATGACCTGTCTACTTCAGCAAAAGCTAAGTCCCTGCTAGCTTATTTGTTACCACTGTGTTTTTGTCCAGCTTGCTATTATATTTAATCTTGTTTGCTGGAAGCTCTGGGATGCAGAGTGGCACCACCGCGCCGTCAGTCGGTGCGGTGGTTTCTTTTGCACACTCTGCGTGGTTTTTTGTTAGTTTTTTATGCTGACCGCAAAGATACCTTTTCTATCCTCAGTCTGTTTAGTTCAGTCTGGCCTCCTATGCTGAAACCTATTTCATTCCTGTGTTTGTGACTTCCATCTTAACTCACAGTCAATATATGTGGGGGCTGCCTATTTCTTTGGGGAATTTCTCTGAGGCAAGGTAGGCTGTATTTTCTATCTTTAGGGGTAGTTAGCTCTTAGGCTGTGAAGAGGCGTCTAGGCAGAGTCAGGAACGCTCCACGGCTATTTCTAGTTGTTGTGATAGGATTAGCGTTGCGGTCAGCAGAGCTCCCACTTCCCAGAGCTCGTCCTGTATTGCTAGTTTGCTCATCTGGTCATTTCTAGTGCTCCTACCCACCAGCCCAACATAACAGTACAGCTGGCCTACAAAGTGTTAATGCATCTCAATAGAGGGATGAGAAGTTCTGAGACCATTTTTTTTTCTCTGCAGTGTGTTTTGTATTTCTTTTCCCCTTAACCTCTGGGTGGTTCAGGACACAGGTGTAGATATGGACATTCAAGGTCTGTCCTCTTGTGTGGATCAACTCACTGCAAGGGTACAAAGCATTCAAGATTATGTAGTTCAGAACCCGATGTTAGAACCCAGAATTCCAATTCCTGATTTGTTTTCTGGGGATAGAACTAAGTTCCTGAATTTCAAGAATAATTGTAGACTGTTTTTTGCTTTGAAACCCCGCTCCTCTGGTGACCACATTCAGCAAGTAAAAATTATTATTTCTTTGCTACGTGGCGACCCTCAAGACTGGGCATTTTCCCTTGCGCCAGGAGATCCTGCATTGCGTAATGTAGATGCGTTTTTTCTGGAGCTTGGATTGCTTTATGATGAACCAGATTCAGTGGATCAGGCAGAGAAAATTTTGCTGGCTTTGTGTCAGGGTCAGGATGAAGCGGAGGTATATTGTCAGAAGTTCAGAAAGTGGTCTGTGCTTACTCAGTGGAATGAGTGTGCCCTGGCGGCAATTTTCAGAAAGGGTCATTCTGAAGCCCTTAAGGATGTTATGGTGGGATTCCCCACGCCTGCTGGTCTGAATGAGTCTATGTCCTTGGCCATTCAGATCGATCGACGCTTACGTGAGCGCAAAAATGTGCACCATTTGGCGGTGTTTTCTGAGCAGAAGCCTGAGCCTATGCAATGTGATAGGACCTTGACCAGAGCTGAACGGCAAGAATACAGACGTCAGAATGGGCTGTGTTTTTACTGTGGTGACTCCACTCATGCTATCTCTGATTGTCCTAAGCGCACTAAACGGTTCGCTAGGTCTGCCACCATTGGTACGGTACAGCCAAAATTTATTTTGTCCGTTACTCTGATTTGCTCTTTGTCGTCCTATTCTGTTATGGCATTTGTGGATTCAGGCGCTGCCCTGAATTTGATGGACTTGGAGTTTGCCAGGCACTGTGGTTTTTTCTTGGAGCCCTTGCAGTATCCTATTCCATTGAGAGGAATTGATGCTACACCTTTGGCCAAGAATAAGCCTCAGTACTGGACTCAATTGACCATGTGCATGGCTCCTGCACATCAGGAGGATATTCGCTTTTTGGTGTTGCATAATCTGCATGATGTGGTCGTTTTGGGTTTGCCATGGCTACAGGTCCATAATCCTGTATTGGATTGGAAATCAATGTCTGTATCCAGTTGGGGTTGTCAAGGGGTACATGGGGATGTCCCATTGTTGTCTATTTCGTCTTCCCATCCTTCTAAAGTCCCTGAGTTCTTGTCAGATTACCGGGATGTATTTGATGAGCCCAAATCCAGTGCCCTACCTCCTCATAGGGATTGCGATTGTGCTATTAATTTGATTCCTGGTAGTAAGTTTCCGAAGGGCCGACTGCTCAATTTATCTGTGCCAGAACATGCTGCAATGCGGAGTTATATAAAGGAGTCCTTGGAGAAAGGGCATATTCGCCCGTCGTCGTCACCGTTGGGAGCAGGGTTCTTTTTTGTGGCCAAGAAGGATGGTTCTCTGAGACCATGTATAGATTACCGCCTTCTTAATAAAATCACCGTCAAATTTCAGTACCCTTTGCCGCTACTGTCTGATTTGTTTGCTCGGATTAAGGGAGCTAGCTGGTTCACCAAGATAGATCTTCGAGGGGCGTATAATCTTGTGCGTATTAAACGGGGCGACGAATGGAAAACAGCATTTAATACGCCCGAGGGCCATTTTGAGTACTTGGTGATGCCATTCGGGCTTTCTAATGCTCCATCTGTGTTTCAGTCCTTTATGCATGACATCTTCCGAAAGTACCTGGATAGATTCATGATTGTATATTTGGATGATATTTTGGTCTTTTCGGACGATTGGGAGTCTCATGTGAAGCAGGTCAGAATGGTGTTCCAGGTCCTTCGTGCTCATTCCTTGTTTGTGAAGGGGTCTAAATGTCTCTTTGGAGTTCAGAAGGTTTCATTTTTGGGCTTCATTTTTTCCCCTTCTACTATCGAGATGGACCCTGTTAAAGTTCAGGCCATTTATGATTGGACTCAGCCTACTTCTGTGAAGAGCCTTTAGAAATTTCTGGGCTTTGCTAATTTTTACCGTCGCTTCATCCCTAATTTTTCTAGTGTTGTTAAACCATTAACTGATTTAACCAAGAAAGGTGCTGATGTGGTCAATTGGTCCTCTGCGGCCGTTGAGGCTTTTCAGGAGCTGAAGCGTCGTTTTTCTTCTGCCTCTGTGTTGTGTCAGCCAGATGTTTCGCTCCCGTTTCAGGTCGAGGTGGATGCTTCTGAGATTGGAGCAGGGGCTGTTTTGTCTCAAAGAGGTTCTGATGGCTCTGTGATGAAACCATGTGCTTTCTTTTCTAGAAAGTTTTCGCCTGCTGAGCGCAATTATGATGTGGGTAATCGAGAGTTGTTGGCTATGAGGTGGGCGTTTGAGGAGTGGCGACATTGGCCTGAAGGAGCCAAACATCGTGTGGTGGTCTTGACGGATCACAAGAATCTGACTTATCTCGAGTCTGCCAAGCGGTTGAATCCTAGACAGGCTCGATGGTCGCTGTTTTTCTCCCGCTTCAATTTTGTGGTTTCGTACCTTCCGGGTTCTAAGAATGTGAAGGCTGATGCCCTTTCAAGGAGTTTTGTACCTGATTCTCCGGGAGTTCCTGAGCCGGCTGGTATTCTCAAAGAGGGGGTAATTTTGTCTGCCATCTCCCCTGATTTGCGGCGGGTGCTGCAGGAGTTTCAGGCTGATAGACCTGACCGTTGCCCAGCGGAGAAGCTGTTTGTCCCTGATAGATGAACTAGTAGAGTTATCTCTGAGGTTCATTGTTCGGTGTTGGCTGGTCATCCTGGAATCTTTGGTACCAGAGATTTGGTGGCTAGATCCTTTTGGTGGCCTTCCTTGTCACGAGATGTGCGTTCTTTTGTGCAGTCCTGTGGGACTTGTGCTCGGGCTAAGCCCTGCTGTTCTCATGCCAGTGGGTTGCTTTTGCCCTTGCCGGTCCCGAAAAGGCCCTGGACGTATATTTCCATGGATTTTATTTCAGATCTCCCTTTCTCTCAGAGGATGTCAGTTATCTGGGTGGTTTGTGATCGCTTCTCTAAGATGGTCCATTTAGTACCTTTGCTTAAATTGCCTTCCTCCTCTCATTTGGTTCCATTGTTTTTCCAGCATGTGGTTAATTTACATGGCATTCCGGAGAACATCGTGTCGGACAGAGGTTCCCAGTTTGTTTCAAGATTTTGGCGGTCCTTTTGTGCTAAGATGGGCATTGATTTATCTTTTTCTTCAGCTTTCCATCCTCAGACAAATGGCCAAACCGAACGAACCAATCAGACTTTGGAAACATATCTGAGATGCTTTGTTTCTGCTGATCAGGATGATTGGGTGTCCTTCTTGCCTTTGGCTGAGTTCGCCCTTAATAATCGGGCCAGCTCGGCCACTTTGGTTTCGCCTTTTTTCTGTAATTCTGGTTTCCACCCTCGTTTTTCTTCAGGGCAGGTTGAGCCTTCGGACTGTCCTGATGTGGATTCTGTGGTGGACAGGTTGCAGCAAATTTGGACTCATGTAGTGGACAATTTGACATTGTCCCAGGAGAAGGCTCAACGTTTCGCTAACTGCCGTCGCTGTGTTGGTCCCCGACTTCGTGTTGGGGATTTGGTTTGGTTGTCGTCTCGTTGTGTTCCTATGAAGGTTTCGTCTCCTATGTTTAAGCCTCGTTTCATTGGTCCTTATAGGATTTCTGAAATTATTAATCCTGTGTCATTTCGTTTGGACCTTCCAGCTTCTTTCGCCATCCATAATGTGTTCCATAGGTCGTTGTTGCGGAGATATGTGGCTCCTATGGTTCCCTCCATTGATCCTCCTGCCCCGGTGTTGGTTGAGGGGGAGTTGGAGTATGTGGTGGAGAAGATTTTGGATTCTCGTATTTTGAGAAGGGAACTTCAGTACCTAGTCAAGTGGAAAGGTTATGGTCAGGAGGATAATTCCTGGGTAGTTGCCTCTGATGTTCATGCTGCCGATCTTGTTCGTGCCTTTCATTTGGCTCGTCCGGAGCGGCCTGGAGGCTCTGGTGAGGGTTCGGTGACCCCTCCTCAAGGGGGGGGTACTGTTGTGAATTCTGTTCTCGAGCTCCCTCCTGTGGTTATGAATGGTACTTCGGCGAGTTCTGTTCATGGACTCCCTCTGGTGGCTGTGAGTGGAGCTGCTGGTTCTGAGATTCTTTCTCCAGCTGATCTCGTTCAGGCCTTGGCTGGCTGCTCTATTTAACTCCACTCAGATCCTTACTTGATGCCAGCTGTCACTGTCCTAGTACTGGTTCAGTTCACTTGGATCTTTCAGATGACCTGTCTACTTCAGCAAAAGCTAAGTCCCTGCTAGCTTATTTGTTACCACTGTGTTTTTGTCCAGCTTGCTATTATATTTAATCTTGTTTGCTGGAAGCTCTGGGATGCAGAGTGGCACCACCGCGCCGTCAGTCGGTGCGGTGGTTTCTTTTGCACACTCTGCGTGGTTTTTTGTTAGTTTTTTATGCTGACCGCAAAGATACCTTTTCTATCCTCAGTCTGTTTAGTTCAGTCTGGCCTCCTATGCTGAAACCTATTTCATTCCTGTGTTTGTGACTTCCATCTTAACTCACAGTCAATATATGTGGGGGCTGCCTATTTCTTTGGGGAATTTCTCTGAGGCAAGGTAGGCTGTATTTTCTATCTTTAGGGGTAGTTAGCTCTTAGGCTGTGAAGAGGCGTCTAGGCAGAGTCAGGAACGCTCCACGGCTATTTCTAGTTGTTGTGATAGGATTAGCGTTGCGGTCAGCAGAGCTCCCACTTCCCAGAGCTCGTCCTGTATTGCTAGTTTGCTCATCTGGTCATTTCTAGTGCTCCTACCCACCAGCCCAACATAACAGTACAGCTGGCCTACAAAGTGTTAATGCATCTCAATAGAGGGATGAGAAGTTCTGAGACCATTTTTTTTTCTCTGCAGTGTGTTTTGTATTTCTTTTCCCCTTAACCTCTGGGTGGTTCAGGACACAGGTGTAGATATGGACATTCAAGGTCTGTCCTCTTGTGTGGATCAACTCACTGCAAGGGTACAAAGCATTCAAGATTATGTAGTTCAGAACCCGATGTTAGAACCCAGAATTCCAATTCCTGATTTGTTTTCTGGGGATAGAACTAAGTTCCTGAATTTCAAGAATAATTGTAGACTGTTTTTTGCTTTGAAACCCCGCTCCTCTGGTGACCCCATTCAGCAAGTAAAAATTATTATTTCTTTGCTACGTGGCGACCCTCAAGACTGGGCATTTTCCCTTGCGCCAGGAGATCCTGCATTGCGTAATGTAGATGCGTTTTTTCTGGAGCTTGGATTGCTTTATGATGAACCAGATTCAGTGGATCAGGCAGAGAAAATTTTGCTGGCTTTGTGTCAGGGTCAGGATGAAGCGGAGGTATATTGTCAGAAGTTCAGAAAGTGGTCTGTGCTTACTCAGTGGAATGAGTGTGCCCTGGCGGCAATTTTCAGAAAGGGTCATTCTGAAGCCCTTAAGGATGTTATGGTGGGATTCCCCACGCCTGCTGGTCTGAATGAGTCTATGTCCTTGGCCATTCAGATCGATCGACGCTTACGTGAGCGCAAAAATGTGCACCATTTGGCGGTGTTTTCTGAGCAGAAGCCTGAGCCTATGCAATGTGATAGGACCTTGACCAGAGCTGAACGGCAAGAATACAGACGTCAGAATGGGCTGTGTTTTTACTGTGGTGACTCCACTCATGCTATCTCTGATTGTCCTAAGCGCACTAAACGGTTCGCTAGGTCTGCCACCATTGGTACGGTACAGCCAAAATTTATTTTGTCCGTTACTCTGATTTGCTCTTTGTCGTCCTATTCTGTTATGGCATTTGTGGATTCAGGCGCTGCCCTGAATTTGATGGACTTGGAGTTTGCCAGGCACTGTGGTTTTTTCTTGGAGCCCTTGCAGTATCCTATTCCATTGAGAGGAATTGATGCTACACCTTTGGCCAAGAATAAGCCTCAGTACTGGACTCAATTGACCATGTGCATGGCTCCTGCACATCAGGAGGATATTCGCTTTTTGGTGTTGCATAATCTGCATGATGTGGTCGTTTTGGGTTTGCCATGGCTACAGGTCCATAATCCTGTATTGGATTGGAAATCAATGTCTGTATCCAGTTGGGGTTGTCAAGGGGTACATGGGGATGTCCCATTGTTGTCTATTTCGTCTTCCCATCCTTCTAAAGTCCCTGAGTTCTTGTCAGATTACCGGGATGTATTTGATGAGCCCAAATCCAGTGCCCTACCTCCTCATAGGGATTGCGATTGTGCTATTAATTTGATTCCTGGTAGTAAGTTTCCGAAGGGCCGACTGCTCAATTTATCTGTGCCAGAACATGCTGCAATGTGGAGTTATATAAAGGAGTCCTTGGAGAAAGGGCATATTCGCCCGTCGTCGTCACCGTTGGGAGCAGGGTTCTTTTTTGTGGCCAAGAAGGATGGTTCTCTGAGACCATGTATAGATTACCGCCTTCTTAATAAAATCACCGTCAAATTTCAGTACCCTTTGCCGCTACTGTCTGATTTGTTTGCTCGGATTAAGGGAGCTAGCTGGTTCACCAAGATAGATCTTCGAGGGGCGTATAATCTTGTGCGTATTAAACGGGGCGACGAATGGAAAACAGCATTTAATACGCCCGAGGGCCATTTTGAGTACTTGGTGATGCCATTCGGGCTTTCTAATGCTCCATCTGTGTTTCAGTCCTTTATGCATGACATCTTCCGAAAGTACCTGGATAGATTCATGATTGTATATTTGGATGATATTTTGGTCTTTTCGGACGATTGGGAGTCTCATGTGAAGCAGGTCAGAATGGTGTTCCAGGTCCTTCGTGCTCATTCCTTGTTTGTGAAGGGGTCTAAATGTCTCTTTGGAGTTCAGAAGGTTTCATTTTTGGGCTTCATTTTTTCCCCTTCTACTATCGAGATGGACCCTGTTAAAGTTCAGGCCATTTATGATTGGACTCAGCCTACTTCTGTGAAGAGCCTTTAGAAATTTCTGGGCTTTGCTAATTTTTACCGTCGCTTCATCCCTAATTTTTCTAGTGTTGTTAAACCATTAACTGATTTAACCAAGAAAGGTGCTGATGTGGTCAATTGGTCCTCTGCGGCCGTTGAGGCTTTTCAGGAGCTGAAGCGTCGTTTTTCTTCTGCCTCTGTGTTGTGTCAGCCAGATGTTTCGCTCCCGTTTCAGGTCGAGGTGGATGCTTCTGAGATTGGAGCAGGGGCTGTTTTGTCTCAAAGAGGTTCTGATGGCTCTGTGATGAAACCATGTGCTTTCTTTTCTAGAAAGTTTTCGCCTGCTGAGCGCAATTATGATGTGGGTAATCGAGAGTTGTTGGCTATGAAGTGGGCGTTTGAGGAGTGGCGACATTGGCCTGAAGGAGCCAAACATCGTGTGGTGGTCTTGACGGATCACAAGAATCTGACTTATCTCGAGTCTGCCAAGCGGTTGAATCCTAGACAGGCTCGATGGTCGCTGTTTTTCTCCCGCTTCAATTTTGTGGTTTCGTACCTTCCGGGTTCTAAGAATGTGAAGGCTGATGCCCTTTCAAGGAGTTTTGTACCTGATTCTCCGGGAGTTCCTGAGCCGGCTGGTATTCTCAAAGAGGGGGTAATTTTGTCTGCCATCTCCCCTGATTTGCGGCGGGTGCTGCAGGAGTTTCAGGCTGATAGACCTGACCGTTGCCCAGCGGAGAAGCTGTTTGTCCCTGATAGATGGACTAGTAGAGTTATCTCTGAGGTTCATTGTTCGGTGTTGGCTGGTCATCCTGGAATCTTTGGTACCAGAGATTTGGTGGCTAGATCCTTTTGGTGGCCTTCCTTGTCACGAGATGTGCGTTCTTTTGTGCAGTCCTGTGGGACTTGTGCTCGGGCTAAGCCCTGCTGTTCTCATGCCAGTGGGTTGCTTTTGCCCTTGCCGGTCCCGAAAAGGCCCTGGACGTATATTTCCATGGATTTTATTTCAGATCTCCCTTTCTCTCAGAGGATGTCAGTTATCTGGGTGGTTTGTGATCGCTTCTCTAAGATGGTCCATTTAGTACCTTTGCTTAAATTGCCTTCCTCCTCTCATTTGGTTCCATTGTTTTTCCAGCATGTGGTTAATTTACATGGCATTCCGGAGAACATCGTGTCGGACAGAGGTTCCCAGTTTGTTTCAAGATTTTGGCGGTCCTTTTGTGCTAAGATGGGCATTGATTTATCTTTTTCTTCAGCTTTCCATCCTCAGACAAATGGCCAAACCGAACGAACCAATCAGACTTTGGAAACATATCTGAGATGCTTTGTTTCTGCTGATCAGGATGATTGGGTGTCCTTCTTGCCTTTGGCTGAGTTCGCCCTTAATAATCGGGCCAGCTCGGCCACTTTGGTTTCGCCTTTTTTCTGTAATTCTGGTTTCCACCCTCGTTTTTCTTCAGGGCAGGTTGAGCCTTCGGACTGTCCTGATGTGGATTCTGTGGTGGACAGGTTGCAGCAAATTTGGACTCATGTAGTGGACAATTTGACATTGTCCCAGGAGAAGGCTCAACGTTTCGCTAACTGCCGTCGCTGTGTTGGTCCCCGACTTCGTGTTGGGGATTTGGTTTGGTTGTCGTCTCGTTGTGTTCCTATGAAGGTTTCGTCTCCTATGTTTAAGCCTCGTTTCATTGGTCCTTATAGGATTTCTGAAATTATTAATCCTGTGTCATTTCGTTTGGACCTTCCAGCTTCTTTCGCCATCCATAATGTGTTCCATAGGTCGTTGTTGCGGAGATATGTGGCTCCTATGGTTCCCTCCATTGATCCTCCTGCCCCGGTGTTGGTTGAGGGGGAGTTGGAGTATGTGGTGGAGAAGATTTTGGATTCTCGTATTTTGAGAAGGGAACTTCAGTACCTAGTCAAGTGGAAAGGTTATGGTCAGGAGGATAATTCCTGGGTAGTTGCCTCTGATGTTCATGCTGCCGATCTTGTTCGTGCCTTTCATTTGGCTCGTCCGGAGCGGCCTGGAGGCTCTGGTGAGGGTTCGGTGACCCCTCCTCAAGGGGGGGGTACTGTTGTGAATTCTGTTCTCGAGCTCCCTCCTGTGGTTATGAATGGTACTTCGGCGAGTTCTGTTCATGGACTCCCTCTGGTGGCTGTGAGTGGAGCTGCTGGTTCTGAGATTCTTTCTCCAGCTGATCTCGTTCAGGCCTTGGCTGGCTGCTCTATTTAACTCCACTCAGATCCTTACTTGATGCCAGCTGTCAATGTCCTAGTACTGGTTCAGTTCACTTGGATCTTTCAGATGACCTGTCTACTTCAGCAAAAGCTAAGTCCCTGCTAGCTTATTTGTTACCACTGTGTTTTTGTCCAGCTTGCTATTATATTTAATCTTGTTTGCTGGAAGCTCTGGGATGCAGAGTGGCACCACCACGCCGTGAGTCGGTGCGGTGGTTTCTTTTGCACACTCTGCGTGGTTTTTTGTTAGTTTTTTATGCTGACCGCAAAGATACCTTTTCTATCCTCAGTCTGTTTAGTTCAGTCTGGCCTCCTATGCTGAAACCTATTTCATTCCTGTGTTTGTGACTTCCATCTTAACTCACAGTCAATATATGTGGGGGCTGCCTATTTCTTTGGGGAATTTCTCTGAGGCAAGGTAGGCTGTATTTTCTATCTTTAGGGGTAGTTAGCTCTTAGGCTGTGAAGAGGCGTCTAGGCAGAGTCAGGAACGCTCCACGGCTATTTCTAGTTGTTGTGAAAGGATTAGCGTTGCGGTCAGCAGAGCTCCCACTTCCCAGAGCTCGTCCTGTATTGCTAGTTTGCTCATCTGGTCATTTCTAGTGCTCCTAACCACCAGCCCAACAAAACATTAGGCCCACCATCCTGACAGCCAGAGGGGTGGTTGATGTCCACAAGGGGAGGGTACCAGTACGCATCCTTAATTGTGGAGAGAAAGAGGTTCATTTACCCAGATATGCCACGCTTGCTAAACTCTTCACTGTTAGTGATAAAGCAATAAAAGCAACAGTACCCTTGGTCCCGTCCGACCAGGCGGAGGACAATGGCTCTGCAGGACAGTTGGAGGATTGGTGCCAGAAGTTACACGTGGGCACTGACTCTACCCCTTCACACCAAATATGTGGGGCTTACTGGGTGGTCCATGAGTATGAGCGGGTATTCAGCAAACACCCACTAGATTTTGGGCAGGTAAAAGGGGTCCAACATCATATCCCCACTTGAGGTCATCAGCCCATTAAAGAGAGGTACCTGTACCTCCAGCTCACTACCAATGTGCCAAGAGTATGTTATGAGAGATGAAGGAGGCTGGGGTAATCAGATACAGTTGTAGCCCCTGGGCAGCTCCATTAGTCCTCGTTAGAAAGAAAGATGGTACAATGAGGATGTGTGTTGACTACAGCCAGATTAACCGCATTACACA
Source organism: Ranitomeya variabilis (assembly GCF_051348905.1). Classification (NCBI taxonomy): domain Eukaryota; kingdom Metazoa; phylum Chordata; class Amphibia; order Anura; family Dendrobatidae; genus Ranitomeya; species Ranitomeya variabilis. The sequence goes on along the minus strand of NC_135233.1, from coordinate 645,460,966 downwards.
CAAGGATGCCTACCCGTTGCCCAGAATTGAAGAGTCATTAGCTGTCTTAAAATCTGCTAACTATTTCTCTACCTTAGATCTCACTAGTGGGTATTGGCAGGTTCCCGTAGCAGAGGCGGATAAAGAGAAGACTGCCTTCACGACACCGATTGGCCTCTCCGAATTCAACTACATGCCATTCGGACTTTGCAATGCACCAGGGACGTTCCAGAGGATGATGGAGTGCTGCCTTGGGCACAAGAACTTTGAAACCATTCTGTTGTACCTGCATGATGTCATCATCTTCTCCAAGACTTATGAAGACTGTTATGATCTGGTGGCCTAAGAGCAGCATGGGACGTACTCTGGAGAAGGTGGTACCTGTACTGACCGCAAACCCTGAACCTAACACCGCAACTAGATACAATATGTGGACAGCAAATCAAGGCCAGAACTTATCTTTGTTGAAAAGAACTGCAAAGCAGAAGGAACCAGGCAGGGATGTGAATCCTCCAGGAACAATGGACAACTGGCACTGACTAAAGGGTGAAGCAAGACTAAATAGCCCTGTCCAAATTGCAAAAGGTGAAAACACCTGATAAATGCTGTGATTCAGAGACAGCAGCGCTACCACTTACAACCACTGGAGGGAGCCCAAGAGCAGAATTCACAACAGTACCCCCCCCTTGAGGAGGGGTCACCGAACCCTCACCAGAGCCCCCAGGCCGATCCGGACGAGCCAAATGAAAGGCACGAATCAAATCATCAGCATGAACATCGGAGGCAACAACCCAAGAATTATCCTCCTGGCCATAACCCTTCCATTTGACAAGATACTGAAGCCTCCGCCTCGAAAAACGAGAATCCAAAATCTTCTCAACCACATACTCCAACTCCCCATCAATCAACACCGGGGCAGGAGGATCAACAGAGGGAACAACGGGCACCACATATTTCCGCAACAAAGATCTATGAAAAACATTATGGATGGAAAAAGAGGCTGGAAGGGCCAAACGAAAAGACACTGGATTGATAATCTCAGAAATCCTATAAGGGCCAATAAACCGAGGCTTAAACTTAGGGGAAGAAACCTTCATAGGGACATGACGGGAAGACAACCAGACCAAATCCCCAACCGGAAGCCGGGAACCAACGCAGCGACGACGGTTAGCAAAACGCTGAGCCCCCTCCTGAGACAACACCAAATTGTCAACAACATGAGCCCAAATTTGCTGCAACCTGTCAACCACAGAGTCCACCCCAGGACAATCAGAAGGCAACCTGCCCTGAAGAAAAACGAGGATGAAAACCAGAGTTACAAAAGAAGGGTGAAACCAAGGTATCAGAACTAGCCCGATTATTAAGGGCAAACTCGGCCAATGGCAAGAAAGCCACCCAATCATCCTGATCAGCAGACACAAAGCATCTCAAATAAGTTTCCAAAGTCTGATTAGTTCGCTCGGTTTTGCCATTTGTCTGAGGATGAAATGCGGAAGAAAAAGACAAATCAATGCCCAGCCTAGCACAAAAGGCTCGCCAAAACCTAGAAACAAACTGGGAACCTCTATCAGACACAATGTTCTCCGGAATGCCATGCAAACGAACCACATGCTGAAAAAACAACGGAACCAAATCAGAAGAGGAAGGCAACTTAGGCAAAGGTACCAAATGAACCATCTTAGAAAACCGGTCACAAACCACCCAGATAACTGACATCCTCTGGGAAACCGGAAGATCCGAAATAAAATCCATAGAAATATGCGTCCAAGGCCTCTCAGGGACCGGCAAAGGCAAAAGCAACCCACTAGCGCGGGAACAGCAAGGCTTGGCCCGTGCACAAGTCCCACAGGACTGCACAAAAGAACGCACATCCCGTGACAAAGAAGGCCACCAAAAGGACCTACCAACCAAATCTCTGGTACCAAAAATCCCAGGATGACCGGCCAACACAGAACAATGAACCTCCAAAATCACTTTACTAGTCCATCTGTCAGGAACAAACAATTTCCCCACTGGAAAGCGGTCAGGTTTATCAGCCTGAAATTTCTGAAGAACCCGTCGTAAATCAGGGGAGATGGCAGAAAGAATCACCCCTTCCTTCAGAATACCGACCGGCTCAAGGACCCCAGAGAATCAGGCAAAAAGCTCCTAGAGAGGGCATCAGCCTTAACATTCTTAGAACCCGGAAGATACAAGACCACAAAATCAAAACAGGAGAAAAACAGGGACCTTCGGGCCTGTCTAGGATTCAGCCGTTTGGCAGACTTGAGATAAATTAGATTCTTATGATCGGTCAAGACCACAATACGGTGCTTGGCCCCCTTAAGCCAATGTCGCCACTCCTCAAATGCCCACTTCATAGCCAACAACTCACGATTGCCGACATCATAATTGCGTTCCGCAGGCGAAAACTTTCGAGAAAAGAAGGCACACGGTTTCATCAAGGAACCATCAGAATTCCTCTGAGACAAAACGGCCCCTGCCCCAATCTCAGAAGCGTCAACCTCAACCTGAAACGGAAGAGAAACATCCGGCTGACGCAACACAGGGGCAGAAGTAAATCGGCGTTTAAGCTCCTGAAAGGCAGAAACAGCCGCAGAGGACCAATTCGTAACATCAGCGCCTTTCTTCGTCAAATCGGTCAGAGGTTTAACCACACTGGAGAAGTTGGCAATGAAACGGCGATAAAAATTAGCAAAGCCCAAAAATTTCTGAAGGCTCTTCACAGATGTGGGCTGGATCCAATCATGAATGGCCTGAACCTTAACCGGATCCATTTCTATAGATGATGGAGAAAAAAATGAAGCCCAAGAAAGAAATCTTCTGTACTCCAAAGAGGCACTTAGACCCCTTCACAAACAAGGCATTATCACGAAGGATCTGAAATACCATCCTGACTTGTTTCACATGAGACTCCCAATCATCTGAAAAAATCAAAATATCATCCAAATATACAATCATGAATTTATCAAGATAATTCCGAAACATATCATGCATGAAGGACTGAAACACAGATGGAGCATTAGAGAGTCCGAATGGCATCACAAGGTATTCAAAATGGCCTTCGGGCGTATTAAACGCAGTTTTCCATTCGTCCCCCTGCTTAATACGAACCAGATTATATGCCCCTCGAAGGTCAATCTTAGTAAACCAACTAGCCCCCTTAATCCTAGCAAACAGATCAGAAAGCAAAGGCAAAGGGTATTGGAATTTGACCGTGATCTTATTCAAGAGGCGATAATCAATACAGGGTCTCAAGGAGCCATCTTTTTTGGCAACAAAGAAAAAACCTGCTCCCAATGGTGAAGAAGATGGCCGAATATGCCCCTTCTCCAAGGACTCCTTCACATAGCTCTGCATGGCGGTATGTTCTGGCACAGACAGGTTGAAAAGTCGGCCTTTAGGGAACTTACAGCCTGGAATCAAGTCAATAGCACAATCACAGTCCCTATGCGGTGGAAGGGAACTGGACTTGGGCTCATCGAATACATCCTGGAAATCTGACAAAAACTCAGGAATTTCAGAAGAGGGGGAGGAGGCAATTGACATCACAGGAACGTCACCATGAACCCCCTGACAACCCCAACTAGTCACAGACATAGATTTCCAATCTAATACCGGATTATGCATCTGTAACCATGGGAAACCCAGCACAATAGCATCATGCAAATTATGCAACACCAAAAAACGACAATCTTCCTGATGGGCTGGCGCCATGCACATGGTCAGCTGTGTCCAAAACTGAGGTTTATTTTTAGCCAACGGTATAGCATCAATGCCCCTCAAAGGAATAGGACTCTGCAAAGGCTGCAAGGGGAAACCACAACATCTGGCAAATTCTAAGTCCATTAAATTTAGAGCGGCGCCTGAATCCACAAATGCCATGACAGAAAATGACGATAATGAGCAGATCAGGGTCACAGATAACAGAAATTTAGGTTGTACAGTACTGATGGTAACAGAACTAGCGATTCTCTTAGTACGCTTAGGGCAATCAGAAATAACATGAGCAGAATCGCCGCAGTAAAAACACAACCTATTCTGACATCTGAATCCTTGTCGTTCAGCTCTAGACACAATCCTATCACACTGCATAGGCTCAGGACTCCGCTCGGAAGACAATGCCATAGTGTGCACAACTCTGCGCTCGCGCAAGCGCCGATCAATCTGAATGGCCAGAGACATAGAATCACTCAGACCAGCAGGCGTGGGGAACCCCACCATAACATCTATAACGGATACAGAAAGACCCTTTCTGAAGATTGCCGCCAAGGCATCCTCATTCCATTTAGTCAGAACAGACCATTTTCTAAACTTCTGGCAATATGATTCTGACGCTTCTTGACCCTGAGACAAGGCCAACAAGGTCTTCTCAGCATGATCCACTGAATTAGGTTCGTCATACAATAACCCAAGCGCCTGAAAAAAGGTGTCTACATTAAGCAACACCGGATTCCCAGGTTCCAGGGCAAATGCCCATTCCTGGGAGTCACCACGCAGCAGAGATATAATAATTTTAACCTGCTGGATGGGATCACCAGAGGAACGGGGTTTCAGAGCAAAAAACAGTTTACAGTTATTTTTAAAGCTCAGAAATTTGGACCTATCCCCAAAAAACAAATCAGGAGTTGGAATTCTAGGCTCTAAAACTGGAGTCTGAACGATATAATCGGAAATACCCTGTACTCTAGCAGCAAGTTGATCCACACGAGAAGCCAGTCCCTGAACATCCATACCAGCGCCGAACTCTTGAGCCACCCAGAGGCAAAGAGGGAAGAGAAAAAAAAAACACAACAGACTACAGAAAAAAAAATGGCTCAGCACTTTCCTTCCCTTCTTCTGAGATGTGGTTAACTCATTGTTGGCCAGTTGTACTGTTATGATCTGGTGGCCTAAGAGCAGCATGGGACGTACTCTGGAGAAGGTGGTACCTGTACTGACCCCAGACCCTGAACCTAACATCGCAACTAGAAGTAGCCGTGGAATGTACCTAGCGCTCCCTAGACATCTCGACACAGCCGGAGGACTAATTACCCCTAGAGATAGAAAAGGGAAAACTATCTTGCCTCAGAGAAAATCCCCAAAGGATAGACAGCCCCCCACAAATATTGACTGTGAGAGGAGAGGGGAAAAAACATACACAGACTGAAATGAGAATTTAGCAAAGGAGGCCACTTCTAGCTAAATAGAAAGGACAGGACAGAGTACTATGTGGTCAATATTAAAAAACTAGAAAATATCCACCACAGAAAATACAAAAACTCCACAGCTAACTAAAGATATGGAGGGTATATCTGCATCTCCAGAGATACCAGCTTGGCTAAAAAAATCCTAATACAGACCAAGCTGGACAAGACAAAACATAGAAAGGAACTGAACAATAAGACCACAATATGTGGACAGCAAATCAAGGCCAGAACTTATCTTTGTTGAAAAGAACTGCAAAGCAGAAGGAACCAGGCAGGGATGTGAATCCTCCAGGAACAATGGACAACTGGCACTGACTAAAGGGTGAAGCAAGACTAAATAGCCCTGTCCAAATTGCAAAAGGTGAAAACACCTGATAAATGCTGTGATTCAGAGACAGCAGCGCTACCACTTACAACCACCAGAGGGAGCCCAAGAGCAGAATTCACAACAGAAGACCACTTGAAGCACCTGGTTGAAATTTTTGAAGTTCTGTCCAATTATGGCCTGAAAGTGAAGCCGTCCAACTGCCACCTGTTCAAGCCCAGGATGATGGAGTGCTGCCTCGGGCACAAGAACTTTGAAACCGTTCTGTTGTACCTGGATGATGTCATCGTCTTCTCCAAGACTTATGAAGACCACTTGAAGCACCTGGTTGAATTGTTTGAAGCCCTGTCCAATTATGGCCTGAAAGTGAAGCCATCCAAGTGCCACATGTTCAAGCCCAAAGTGCAGTACCTGGGCCATGTGGTAAGCACTGAAGGTGTGGCACCGGACCATGAAAAAGTCACTGTGATCAGGGACTGGCTGAAACTTTCATCAAGGATTTCACTAAGATAGCCGCACTCTTGCAAGACCTGTTAGTGGGCCCACCCAAGAAGACCAAGAGCAAGGGTCCTCCGTTTGAATGGAACAACAAACTGGAAGGATCCTTTACTCAGTTGAAGTTGGCTCTCACAGGAGATGAGGTACTGGCCTACCCTGACTATGACCAACCGTTTGCACTCTACACAGATGCCAGCAATGTGGGATTGGGAGCAGTGCTGTCCCAGGTACAGAGAGGCAGAGAAAGGGTAATTGCCTAAGCCAGCAGAAAGCTTCATCCCACTGAAAGGATCCCCGAAAACTACAGTTCCTTCAAGCTGGAGTTCCTCGCCATAGTCTGAGCGGTAACAGATCGGTTCATTCACTACCTGGCTTCAGCAAAGTTCATCGTTTACATGGACAACAATCCGCTGACTCACCTGGAGATGGCAACACTAGGTGCATTGGAGCAGTGATGAATGGCCCGATTGTCCAACTATGAGTTTACTATCAAGAACTGTGCGGGGCACAACAAATGCTGATGCGTTGTCCAGGATGCCCCATTTACCAGAAGTGGGAAAAGATCCGGAAGCACTCGAAGAGATTGAGTTACCAGCCTTCCACCGCCCCGAAGTGACCCAGTACTCCCATTATATGAAGAACAAGCGCAATGACAGGCGAGAAGCCACGCTGAACCCATTGCCCCACTATGGATGGGCAGAGACGCAGGATAGCGACCCAGCAGTCCGTCTAGTAAAAGAACTGTTGACACAAGCTGTTTCACACCCTGGTCCAGATGCCCCACAAGAGACTCAACAGTTATGGAAGGAGAAGGGCAAATTGTTTATCTACGACGGTAAGCTGTGTTGGAGGAATATCGATCCACACACTCACGCTGGTCTGGCAGGTGGTAGTCCCGAGACAAGATGTGCCAATGGTCTTGAAAGCGTACCACGATGAAGAAGGACACTTCAGATGGAAGAAGTTGGAAGTCCTACTTCGTGGGAGGATCTACTGGATTAGCATGAGAAAAGCCATTGAAAAGTGGCGCCGAGAGTGTGGCCCATGCAACTTGCACAGAAAGGACCGTGACAGCCAGAGGGCACCCCTAAAGCCCATAGTCACCAAACAGCCACTTGAACTGGTAGCTTTGGATCATGTGAAGCTAACCCCAAGCTGGTCAGGCTATGTCTATGCTTTGACCATAGTGGACCATTACTCAAAATTCCTGGTAGTCATGCCTGTTAAGGACCAAACAGCAAAGATGGCAGCCAAGGCATTCCAACAACACTTTTGTTGACCACATGGTTACTCTGAAAAGGTACTCACCGACCAAGGCCCAGCCTTTGAAGAAGAAGTGTTCCAGTAGTTCTGTAACCTGTATGGATGCAACAAGATCAGAACAACGCCGTACCACCCACAGACAAATGGTATGTGTGAGAAGATGAATCAGGTGGTATTTGACTTACTGAAGACCTTGCCTTTGGGGAGAAACCTGTGGCCAGAGAAGTTGCCAGACTTGGTAGATCTGTACAATCATATCCCTGTGAATCCCACCAACTGCACTCCAGCCTGGATAACAGGGTAATGGACGGTGAGTTACCTAGAAACATCCCTTGTAAATAGTTGGCACCTCCTAGGTGCACCTTAGTGGTTTTTCCATGCCCTAGTAGCGTCCGTAGAACCCTGTTTGTTCAAAGACTGAAGAAAAACCATTTGGCATTGTATTCTTGTAAATAATGTTTTGCAACGCTTAAGGAAAATGTGCCTCCCGTAAAGGGAAGAAAAAGTTTTGTACCTGTTTAACCTGTTGAAATGCCTTTTCAAAATATTGCACATTTCTAACCTGTTATTGTTTTTGTTTCTTTTCCCAGTCCAGGAGTACTGGATTTAATGGGGGGGAATGTAGCACCCCAGGAGTTCAGGTACCACAGTGGTATTGCTGTTCTCTCCGGGTGGGTGATGCCATGCCTGGAAACGAGGAGGATCCCTTTGACAAGGTAACCAGTACATGCAACATGTTCTGACTCCAGGCCAGTAGGGGGAGCTCTAGACCCGGTTTCAGGTGAGCTTCCCTAGAGATATATATTCTGGCTTGGAGGAGGAGTTAGTTAGTTCAGTCTGAAGTTTGTGTGAGATAGAGAAGGAGGAAGGAGCACAGGAGAAATAAGGAGTTGGAGGAGAGCTGCGACTAGGCTCTCTCCACACTGAAGCGCAGGAACCAGAGGGCAGGAGACTGAAAGTAACTTGCACACATCTACACCCTGAGGTACAACAACATACAGAGCCCGGAGTCACCGTGAATAGAGACCCCTATTAAATGGCTCGTGTTGCCTACCATGCAGGAACGGTCTCAGTACAGAGAGTGAGAGAGGGCCTTGAAAGAAGCCATAAGCAGCAAGGGATTATTATACAGTGCGTAGTGGAAGGCTCCCAATCTGACCTGGCAAAGGGAATTCAACTCGTTTCCAGGCTGCCTGGACTCCGCCATCACCTGTTGCTGGTACCCTCGACTGTGGCCGTAAATCACCAGTAAAACAGGTAAAGAGACTGCAATCTTGTGTACTCTGATTATTTTTGGCACCACACTATCTTTGTCAAATACACCGGCTGCCCTGGGGACCCAGCTTCAAGTGTGGGAAGCCATACCATCCTTGCTGCAGTGCCTTCACTCCCTAGAGGACCCATTTAAGCAGCGTCGGTCACCCCTGACCGAATACCACAGGTGGTGTCACGAACATTCTTATTTCTTATAACCCCTTTAAAGACCTTCCCTTTAATTTGGACTCCCAAGGCCACAGACCGGGTCACTGCCACTGTGACTTCCCCTTTAATGACCACCGGACCCGGTACCGAGTACCCCTAGGCCCTGGCGGGCACTTGCAGAGGGATGCAGCAGTCTTGAAATTGCCAAACTTTTTAAGCGTGATCACCAAACAATCAAGCATTTCATGGCAAATAGCCAACAGGGTTGCAAGAAGCGTGTTGGGCAAAAAAGGCACAAAATAACTGCCCATGAATTGAGGAAAATGGTGCCATTTGCCACCAGTTTTGCCATCTTTCAGAACTGCAATGTTACTGGAGTGACAAAAAGCACAAGGTGTGCGATACTCATGGCCAAGGTAAGGAAGGCTGAAAAACGACCACCTTTGAACAAGAAACATAAGATAAAACGTCAAGACTGGGCCAAGAAATATCTTAAGACTGACTTTTCAAAGGTTTTATGGACTGATGAAATGAGAGTGAATCTTGATGGGCCAGATGGATGGGCCAGAGGCTGGATCAGTAAAGGGCAGAGAGCTCCACTCCGACTCAGATGCCAGCAAGGTGGAGTTTGGGTACTGGTATGAGCTGGTATCATCAAAGATGAACTTGTGAGACCTTTTCGGGTTGAGGATGGAGTGAAGCTCAACTCACAGACCAACGGCCAGTTTCTGGAAGACAACGTCCTCAAGCACGAAAAAGTCGGTATCGTTCAAGAAAAACATAATTTTCATGCAGGACAAAGCTCCATCACATGCCTCCAACTACTCCACAGCGTGGCAGGCCAGTAAAGGTCTCAAAGAAGAAAAAATAATGACATGACCCCCTTGTTCACCTGATCTGAGCGCCATAGAGAACCTGTGGTCCCTCATAAAATGTGAGATCTACAGAGAGGGAAAACAGTACACCTCTCGGAACAGTGTCTGGGAGGCTGTGGTGGCTGCTGCACGCAATGTTGATCGTAAACAGATCAAGCAACTGACAGAATCTGTGGATGGAAGGCTGCTGAGTGTCATCATAAAGAAAGGTGGCTATATTGATCACTAATTTTTTGGGGTTTTGTTTTTGCATGTCAGAAATGTTTATTTCTAAATTTTGTGCAGTAATATTGGTTTACCTGGTGAAAATAAACAAGTGAGATGGGAATATATTTGGTTTATATTAACCCCTCTGTGACCTTAGACGTACTATCCCGTCGAGGTGACCTGGGCCTATCTGACCCTCGACGGGATAGTACGTCGGGGAGCACGGGGGGAGCGCGGCCGATCGCGGCCGGGTGTCAGCTGCATATCGCAGCTGACATCCGGCACTATGTGCCAGGAGCGGTCACGGACCGCCCCCGGCACATTAACCCCCGGCACACCGCGATCAAACATGATCGCGGTGTACCGGCGGTATAGGGAAAGCATCGCGCAGGGAGGGGGCTCCCTGCGTGCTTCCCTGAGACCCCCGGAGCAACGCGATGTGATCGCGTTGCTCCGAGGGTCTCCTACCTCCCTCCTCGCCGCAGGTCCCGGATCCAAGATGGCCGCGGCATCCGGGTCCGGCAGGGAGGGAGGTGGCTTACCGAGTGCCTGCTCAGAGCAGACACTTGGTAAGCCTGCAGCCCTGCACAGCAGATCGCAGATCTGGCAGAGTGCTGTGCACACTGCCAGATCAATGATCTGTGATGTCCCCCCCTGGGACAAAGTAAAAAAGTAAAAAAAAAATTCCCCACATGTGTGTAAAAAAAAATAAAAAAAATATCCTAAATAAAGAAAAAAAAAATTATTCCCATAAATACATTTCTTTAGCTAAATAAAATAAAAAAACAATAAAAGTACACATATTTAGTATTGCCGCGTCCGTAATGACCCAACCTATAAAACTGCCCCACTAGTTAACCCCTTCAGTAAACACCGTAAGAAAAAAAAAAAAAAACGAGGCAAAAAACAACGCTTTATTACCATACCACCGAACAAAAAGTGGAATAACACGCGATCAAAAAGACTGATATAAATAACCATGGTACCGCTGAAAACGTCATCTTGTCCCGCAAAAAACGAGCCCCCATACAGCATCATCAGCAAAAAAATAAAAAAGTTATAGTCCTGAGAATAAAGCGATACCAAAATAATTATTTTTTCTATAAAATAGTTTTTATCGTATAAAAGCGCCAAAACATAAAAAAAAGACATAAATGAGATATCGCTGTAATCGTACTGACCCGATGAATAAAACTGCTTTATCAATTTTACCAAACGCGGAACGGTATAAACGCCTCCCCCAAAAGAATTTCATGAATAGCTGGTTTTTGATCACTCTGCCTCACAAAAATCGGAATAAAAAGCGATCAAAAAATGTCACGTGTCCGAAAATGTTACCAATAAAAACGTCAACGCGTCCCGCAAAAAACAAGACCTCACATGACTCTGTGGACTCAAATATGGAAAAATTACAGCTCTCAAAATGTGGTAACGCAAAAAATATTTTTTGCAATGAAAAGCGTCTTTCAGTGTGTGACAGCTGCCAATCATAAAAATCCGCTAAATAACCCACTATAAAAGTAAATCAAACCCCCCTTCATCACCCCCTTAGTTAGGGAAAAATAAAAAAATTAAAAAATGTATTTATTTCCATTTTCCCATTAGGGTTAGGGTTAGGGTTAGGGCTAGAGTTAGGACTAGAGTTAGGGCTAGGGTTAGGGCAAGGGTTAGGGCTAGGGTTAGGGTTAGGGCTAGGGTTGGGGCTAGGGTTAGGGCTAGAGTTAGGACAAGAGTTAGGGCTAGGGTTAGGGTTAGGGCAAGGGTTAGGACTAGGGTTAGGGCTAGGGTTGGGGCTAGGGTTAGGGATAGGGTTAGGGCTAGGGTTGGGGCTAGGGTTAGGGCTAGGGTTAGGGCTAGGGTTAGGGCTAGTGTTACGGCTAGTGTTAGGGCTAGTGATAGGGCTAGGGTTATTGCTAGGGTTAGGGCTAGGGTTAGGGTTGGGGCTAGGGTTGGAGCTACAGTTAGGGTTGGGGCTAAAGATAGGGTTAGGGTTTGGATTACATTTATGGTTGGGAATAGGGTTGGGTGTGTCTGGGTTAGAGGAGTGGTTAGGGTTACCGTTGGGATTAGGGTTAGGGATGTGTTTGGATTAGGGTTTCAGTTATAATTGGGGGGTTTCCACTGTTTAGGCACATCAGGGGCTCTCCAAACGGGACATGGCATCCGATCTGAATTCCAGCCAATTCTGCGTTGAAAAAGGAAAACAGTGCTCCTTCCCTTCAGAGCTCTCCCGTGTGCCCAAACAGGGGTTTACCCCAACATATGGGGTATCAGCGTACTCAGGACAAATTGGACATCATCTTTTGGGGTGCAATTTCTCCTGCTACCCTTGGGAAAATACAAAACTGGGGGCCAAAAAATAAGTTTTGTGGGGAAAAAAAGATTTTTTATTTTCACGGCTCTGCGTTGTAAACTGTAGTGAAACACTTGGGGGTTCAAAGTTCTCACAACACATCTAGATAAGTTCCTTGGGGGGTCTAGTTTCCGATATGGGGTCACTTGTGGGGGGTTTGTACTGTTTGGGTACATCAGGGGCTCTGCAAATGCAACGTGACGCCTGCAGACCAATCCATTTAAGTCTGCATTCCAAATGGCGCTCCTTCCCTTCCGAGCTCTGTCATGCGCCCAAACAGTGGTTTCCCCCCACATATGGGGAATCAGCGTACTCAGGACAAATTGGACAACAAAGTTTGGGGTCCAATTTATCCTGATACCCTTGTGAAAATACAAAACTGGGGGCTAAAAATCATTTTTGTGAAAAAAAAATGGAATTTTTATTTTCACGGCTCTGCGTTATAAACTGTAGTGAAACACTTGGGGGTTCAAAGCTATCAAAACACATCTAGATAAGTTCCTTAGGGGGTCTACTTTCCAAAATGGTGTCACTTGTGGGGGTTTTTAATGTTTAGGCACATCAGGGGCTCTCCAAACGCAACATGGCATCCCATCTTAATTCCAGTCAATTTTGCATTGAAAAGTAAAATAGCGCTCCTTCCCTTCCGAGCTCTGCTATGCGCCCAAACAGTGGTTTACCCCCACATATGGGGTATCGTCGTACTCAGGACAAATTGCACAACAACTTTTGTGGTCTAATTTCTTCTCTTACCCTTGGGGAAATAAAAAAATGGGGGTGAAAAGATCATTTTTGTGAAAAAATATGATTTTTATTTTTACGGCTCTGCATTATAAACTTCTGTGAAGCACTTGTTGGGTCAAAGTGCTCAACACACATCTAGATAAGTTCCTTAAGGGGTATACTTTCCAAAATGGTGTCACTTGTGGGGGGTTTCAATGTTTAGGCACATCAGGGGCTCTCCAAACGCAACATGGCATCCCATCTTAATTCCAGTCAATTTTGCATTGAAAAGTAAAATAGCGCTCCTTCCCTTCCGAGCTCTGCTATGCGCCCAAACAGTGGTTTACCCCCACATATGGGGTATCGTCGTACTCAGGACAAATTGCACAACAACTTTTGTGGTCTAATTTCTTCTCTTACCCTTGGGGAAATAAAAAAATGGGGGTGAAAAGATCATTTTTGTGAAAAAATATGATTTTTTATTTTTACGGCTCTGCATTATAATCTTCTGTGAAGCACTTGTTGGGTCAAAGTGCTCACCACACATCTAGATAAGATCCTTAGGGGGTCTACTTTCCAAAATGGTGTCACTTGTGGGGGGTTTCAATGTTTAGGCACATAAGGGGCTCTCCAAATGCAACATGGCGTCCCATCTCAATTCCAGTCAATTTTGCATTGAAAAGTCAAATGGCGCTCCTTTCCTTCCGAGCTCTGCCCTGCGCCCAAACAATGGTTTACACCCACATATGGAGTATCAGCGTACTCAGGACAAATTGTACAACAAATTTTGGGGTCTATTTTCTCCTGTTACCCTTGGTAAAATAAAACAAATTGGAGCTGAAACAAATTTTGTGTGAAAAAAAGTTAAATGTTTATTTTTATTTAAACATTCCAAAAATTCCTGTGAAACACCTGAAGGGTTAATAAACTTCTTGAAAGTGGTTTTGAGTACCTTGAGGGGTGCAGTTTTTAGAATGGTGTCACACTTGGGTATTTTCTATCATATAGACCCCTCAAAATGACTTCAAATGAGATGTGGTCCCTAAAAAAAAATGGTGTTGTAAAAATGAGAAATTGCTGGTCAACTTTTAACCCTTATAACTCCGTCACAAAAAAAATTTTGGTTCCAAAATTGTGCTGATGTAAAGTAGACATGTGGGAAATGTTACTTATTAAGTATTTTGCGTGACATATGTCTGTGATTTAAGGGCATAAAAATTCAAAGTTGGAAAATTGCGAAATTTTCAAAATTTTCGCCAAATATTCATTTTTTTCACAAATAAACGCAAGTTATATCGAAGAAATTTTACCACTATCATGAAGTACAATATGTCACGAGAAAACAATGTCAGAATCGCCAAGATCCGTTGAAGCGTTCCAGAGTTATAACCTCATAAAGGGACAGTGGTCAGAATTGTAAAAATTGGCCCGGTCATTAACGTGCAAACCACCCTTGGGGGTGAAGGGGTTAAGTTGCCTAATAATTCTGCACAGTAATAGTTACTTGCACAAACAGATATCCTCCTAAGATAGCCAAATCTAAAAAAAAAACCACTCCAACTTCCAAAAATATTAAGCTTTGATATTTATGAGTCTTTTGGTTGATTGAGAACATAGTTGTTGATCAATAATAAATATAATCCTCTAAAATACAACTTGCCTAATAGTTCTGCACACAGTTTAGGTACAAATTCTATATGTTCAAATCACAGATAGAGCAAGAAAGCACTAATGAGGCCTGGTACAGGAATAAGCTAATAGACAAGAACGACAGGATAACGAGCTGCTTCTCAGTCACAGGGTCTCCCAAGATTGAGAGAAATTAATAGCCTCTTTTTCTTTATTTTTATTCATCATCACCCTCTCCATTTCCATTTAGATAGTGTTTATTGTCTTCATTTTGCATATTAGATGCTTTAATTATAAAAATTTGAATTGCAATGTTTACATTTGAATGAACAATTGCTCAAAGAAGTGTGTCTTTACAAAGTCAGACACTGTCATGGGTTTGGTCGGTGGCTGACACATCCCAGTAGTAATACTGCAAACACCTAGTTGTCAATTTATTTATACATTTTAAGAAGGAATAGTAAAGGAACAGGACAACAGCGACTTCCTGAATTGGAATTTCATAAATCATTCAAATACATATGTGAGACAGTGAGGGAAATCATATACAAGGGTCGTTATGTGTCCCCCAGGATGTGCACAGAAGCATATTAAACCCACTGGAATACATTGTATTTACGTACTCGTTTGTGGTTACAATGTAGAATAAAAGAGAGTGTGGATTTGGTCAAACTATTTGACCAAGTCAGATTTTAGGAAAACCTGACATGGGCTTTTATTTTTGGAGAGATTTGCAGGTTTGGTACTGGGGCGAATCTCTCCCTCCACTCCAGATTTTGAGAGTAGCCCATGTCCACGACTCACATTTAAACTTTGAGCTGAGGTTTGTGTGTGTCAGTGTAATGCAAGCTGCAGAACAGGAGTCTCTATGCAATACAGGCCTGTGTAAGGTTGAACACAGTGCCAATGAAAGCAAAACTTCTGATGCACCCAAGAGCGATACGACGGTGCAGTCGCCCATGGCAACTGGTTTTGATACGGACTGTTTTGATGAACGGGCTGCAATCCAGAGGATAACGCTTGCCTTAACTTTGTGAGTTTGGAAATAAAGATGTTTCAGTTGCACTTTCTTGGGTCACTGCCTGTTTATCGCATCGTGATTACCGCTGCATTACATATAGTGGAGAATGGAGGCATACCTCAAAGAAAGCTGCATGTTGGTGATCAAGCCTGCAACACTACAGCTCCAGCTTGCCTACAGGATGGAGAAAATACTAAAGCAGTTGGTCCTCTCCCAGGTGCAGAAGCAGAAGTTGCAGGAGCACCAGCAGCAAATTAAACACCGGATACTGCAGCATGTTGTGGCTCTCCAAGAGATGCCCCCAATGATGACCCCCATTCATCATGAGGCCCGGGAGAAAGTAAGGACAGCGCTAAGAAAGTTGAGTCCAGAGGACATGGAAGCCTTCCTCACAGTCTTAGAATGCACAGAAGAGCAGAAGTGCCTGCTAACTTTCCAGTGGCTGGCAGCAGTGGCCCCAGTCCTGACCTCAGCTGGGAGGATGCCCAGGACTATCAGAAGTTGAAATGTATCCACAATCAATGATGGTTTGGGGAGCCATGTCATCTGCTGGTGTAGGTCCACTGTGTTTTATCAAGACCAAAGTCAGTGCAGCCGTCTACAGGGAAATTTTAGAGCACTTCATGCAGGGGTGGATTAAGGGTAGCCAGGGCCCCGGGCTGTTCAGACACTGTGGGCCCCCCCGGTCATGTGACGGAGGGTCATGTGACGGGGGGGGGGTCATATTACACCCGAACCAGATTATTCCAGAAAAATGGCCGGGCCCTACTCTACTGTAACCTATTAAATATTTGTTAAAATCTGCAATATAATTTAGGTATATTTTGACCAATAATATCACATACAAGGAACAAATACCACCGCGCCATGACCAGACCACAAATTACAAACACAGTGATCGAATAATATCACATACAAGGAACAAATACCACCGCACCATGTCAAGACCACATATTACCACCACTTGGTGACCAAATAGCACATTCAAGGGACAAATACCACAACACCATTTCCAGACCACATATTACCACCACATAGTGACTGAATACTACAATACTGATCAGTAATAATAAAAAAAAAACCACAATACTATCACCATAAGTGCCAGTATTCACAGGAGATCTATACTTAGTATGCAGTGTCTGTGTAGAGGTAATACAGAGATCACTGGTGACATTATACACAGGAGCTCTGTATATAGTGTATAGGTAATACAGTGATCACTGGTGACATTGTACACAGGACCTCTGTATATAGTATAGTGTCAATGTATAGGTAACACTGACTCACCAATGACGTCTCTAGGTGAAGTCCTTCATCTTTCATTCAGCACAGACCGCCATCATTTCTTCCAGCCAGGACTCGTTTCTGCAGGAAATAACACAGTTATCTCGAGCTCTGCTTGCAGAACACATTACTTAATTTTTCACAACTTCTACATTACACCACATGGAGAAAAAAAGGCGATATAGAGTCACTCTACACAGTAACAGGACCGCCCCCCTATTTAAAACAGTATACTCAAAAAATAAAATAAATACATCACTGCAGTAATAATATCCCTTAATTAGCCCCTATCGTAATAATATTCCCCACCCTGGCCCCGTGTGTCTCATTCCTGGCTCCTGCCATATGTTCTCCCATCCTGCACTCATGAGTATCCATTCTACCCCATGTGATCTCCCCATCCTGCCCCATCTGTCTCCATCGTATTCTCCTGCCCCATGATCCAATCCTGCCCCATGTCTTTCATTCTGCCCCGTGTCTACATTCTGCCCATGCCTCCAGTCCTGCCCCCAGTGTGTCCAGCAATCTGCCCCAGTGTGTCCAGCATATTACCCCCAGTGTGTCCAGCAATCTGCCCCAGTATGTCCAGCATATTGCCCCAGTAACCAGCAATCTGCCCCAGTGTGTCCAGCATTGCCCCCAGTGTCTCCAGCAATCTGCCCCAGTGTCTGACTCCAGCATATTGCCCCCAGACAGTGTGTTCAACAATCTGCCCCAGTATGTCCAGCATATTGCCCCAGTGTGTCCAGCATATTACCACCAGTGTGTCCTGCAATCTGCCCCAGTATGTCCAATTGTCCAGCATTGCCCCCAGTGTGTCCAGCAATCTGCCCCAGTGTCTGACTCCAGCATATTTCCCCCAGACAGTGTGTTCAACAATCTGCCCCAGTATGTCCAGCATATTGCCCCAGTGTGTCAAGCATATTACCACCAGTGTGTCCTGCAATCTGCCCCAGTATGTCCAATTGTCCAGCATTGCCCCCAGTGTGTCCAGCAATCTGCCCCATTGTCTCCAGCATATTACCCCCAGTGTGTCCAGCAATCTGCCCCAGTATGTCCAGCAATCTGCCCCAGTGTCTCTAGCATTGCCCCAGTGTCTCCAGCAATCTGCCCCAGTGTGTCCTCCAGCATTGCCCCAGTGTCTCCAGCAATCTGCCCCAGTGTGTCCTCCAGCATTGCCCCAGTGTGTCCAGCAATCTGCCCCAGTGTGTCCTCGAGCATTGCCCCAGTGTGTCCAGCAATCTGCCCCAGTGTCTCCAGCATTGCCCCAGTGTCTCCAGCATTGCCCCAGTGTCTCCAGCAATCTGCCCCAGTGTCTACAGCAATCTGCCCCAGTGTCTACAGCAATCTGCCCCAGTGTCTCCAGCAATCTGCCCCAGTGTCTCCAGCAATCTGCCCCAGTGTCTCCAGCATTGCCCCAGTGTCTCCAGCAATCTGCCCCAGTGTCTCCAGCAATCTGCCCCAGTGTCTCCAGCAATCTGCCCCAGTGTCTCCAGCAATCTGCCCCAGTGTCTCCAGCATTGCCCCAGTGTCTCCAGCAATCTGCCCCAGTGTCTCCAGCAATCTGCCCCAGTGTCTCCAGCATTGCCCCCAGTGTGTCCAGCAACCTGCCCCAGTGTCTACAGCAATCTGCCCCAGTGTCTATAGCAATCTGCCCCAGTGTCTACAGCAATCTGCCCCAGTGTCTACAGCATTGCCCCAGTGTCTCCAGCAATCTGCCCCAGTGTCTCCAGCATTGCCCCCAGTGTGTCCAGCAATCTGCCCGTGTCTACAGCAATCTGCCCCAGTGTCTCCTCCAGCATTGCCCTAGTGTCTCCAGCAATCTGCCCCAGTGTCTCCAGCATTGCCCCAGTGTCTCCAGCATTGCCCCCAATGTATCCACAGTCCACCGTTAGCTTATAAAAAAAACGAAAAAAAAACAGTCTCCTCACCTTACCAGCGCTCCACGCGGCTCCCTCCCTCCAGCAGCGCACACTCGCCGGCGACTGACAATGATGTCAGACGCCGGCAACGTGTGAGCTGCGGCCAACTTCAGCTGCCAGCCTCCAATTGGCTGGCTGGCGGCTGTTGTTAACTATTGAGGTGCGGGCGCGCGCGCACGCACGTCAATAGGAAAGCGCCGCAGCGCCGGAAGGGGCCCGGTGAGCAGATGAGAAGGGGCCCGATGCGGACCCCCTCTCTCTGCCCACCGGGTCCGGGGGGCGGGGCACATAAATGCCGGCGGGCCGGGCATTCAGTCACACTCCGGCGGATTATCAGAGGGTCAATCTGCGGTGGCCCAGGGCCCCCCCAAGCCACTGGGCCCTGGGCTACCGCCCATATTGACACTCTGATAATCCGCCCCTGACTTCGTGCTTCCCTCTGCAGACAAGCTTTTTGGAGAAAGAAATTTCATTCTCCAGCAGGACTTGGCACCTGTCCACACTGCCAAAAGTACCAATTCCTGGTTTAAAAACAACAATATCACTGTTCTTTATTGGCCAGTAAACTCGCCTGACCTTAACCCCATAGAGAATCTATGGGATATTGACAAGAGGAAGATGAGAGACACCAGACCCAACAATGCAGAGGAGCTGAAGGCTGCTATCAAAGCAAACTGGGCTTCCATAACACCTCAGCAGTGCCACAGACTGATCGCCTCTATGCCACGCCGCATTGATGCAGTAATTGATGCAAAAGGAGCCCCGACCAAGTATTGAGTGCATTTACTGAACATACATTTAAGTAGGCCAACATTTCAGATTTTAAAATCATTTTTTCAAGCGGGTGTTATAAAGTATTCTAATTTACTGAGATAATGACGTTTGGGTTTTCATTGACTGTAAGCCATAATCATCAACATTAACAGAAATAAATACTTGAAATAAATCACTCTGTTTGTAATGACTCTATCTAATATATGAGTTTCAGTTTTCGCACTGAAGAACTGAAATAAATTAACTTTTTGATGATATGCTAATCAAGTGAGATGCACCTGTATCTATCTATCTATCTATCTATCTATCTATCTATCTATCTATCTATCTATCTATCTATCTATCTATCTATCTATCTATCTATGTGTTTTGAAGAATATTTCCTTTGAAATCAATGTGTAAATTACACAGAGAATTGCTCTTTGAAAAAACTCATGTTAAAGTCGCATTGCAATCGGATAGCAATCACACTGCATTTGGAAGTAAATCGGATGCTAGGTGTTAAAAATCGGATTGTACTCACATGATATGGAAAATGGTGACCACGGCACTCAGGGTTTCTTGGGAGGTGCACAAGTTAGGAATCCAACCCGTAAAGTATAACTGAAAAATACTTGGCACTCAGGAGAAATTCGTTGCAAAATTCAGAAATAAATTTTATTCGGTGCATCCGGCTCAACACATATAAATGTTTTCGGTCTATACAAACGAGACCTTCATCAGATACAGTTGTGAATGCTGGAGACCGTAGGTGGTGTGTGCAAGTCACACACTTAGTAGGATGCTAGCCAGGGAACGGGAGCACAAGGCGCCTGGGAGCATGCGGAGAAGTATCAAGCGCTCTAGAAAAGCGAGGTACTCGCAGGGGGGAGGCGCTGAGGATTGCCGATGCCACGGACGCTGTGGACGCTGTGCTGTGAAGCAGGGAGGCACTCCCTGCTTCACAGCACAGCGTCCACAGTGTCCGTGGCATCGGCAATCCTCAGCGCCTCCCCCCTGCGAGTACCTCGCTTTTCTAGAGCGCTTGATACTTCTCCGCATGCTCCCAGGCGCCTTGTGCTCCCGTTCCCTGGCTAGCATCCTACTAAGTGTGTGACTTGCACACACCACCTATGGTCTCCAGCATTCACAACTGTATCTGATGAAGGTCTCGTTTGTATAGACCGAAAACGTTTATGTGTTGAGCCGGATGCACCGAATAAAATTTATTTCTGAATTTTGCAACGAATTTCTCCTGAGTGCCAAGTATTTTTCAGTTGTACTCACATGATAAACGCTTGACACTCTTCCGACTTTGCAGGAACAAAATCAAACCGATTTTAAAATTGCTAGTGTGTCTCCAGCCTTAGGGTCTGTTCACAAGATGTTTTTTTCAAGGTGGGAAAAAAAAGGCTGCATACCCACAGCTAAAAAATTAAGGTAATGCACAGCAATGTAAAAACAACATTGCAATGCACATATTCATTATTTTGCTACTGCTTTTAACTGCTTCAAGGTTAAAAAAATAATTGTTTAAAAAAAGTAGCTTACTCCACCGGGCAGCTTCTGCTTGGACGCCTCTCAGTAGTTGTAATATGCATAACAGAAAGAAGATGCCGTGAGCAACAAAACCGCCGCTGTTCTAAAAGACATCATGCGCACATACCCTTACAGGTCTGCTTGCTGTAGGTTTGAAAAAATTTACTATTTTACCTGTTGCTGATCTACTAGTTTTCTAAAGCTGCAGTCACACTATTAGTATTTGGTCAATATTTTACATCAGTATTTGTAAGCCAAAACCAGGTGAGGAATAATCAGGCGAAAAGTATAATAGAAACACAAAAAAGATAAAACACACTGGCGCTGGCCTCAATGTGGATAAGTGCCTGACTCAGGAGGGGGTTACTTAAGTAAGGGGAATTTACCAATATCTGTTCCTTTGATTGCTTCTATCCTTGCGGTGCTCAATCACTGGTCACATGCAGCCCAGCACCACTTAGCATTTAACCCCTAAGCGTGGTATCACTTTCTTGTGTATATAATAGAAACACGTCACCACTTCAGCATTTCTCACCCATTCCTGGTTTTGGCTTACAAATACTGATGAGAAATACTGACCAAATACTGATAGTGTGACTGCAGCCTAATTCTGAGCTTTGTGTACCCCCACACAACACAGATTGGCTGCCTTCTGTGTACATTACAAATAGGCAAAAAGCTGTCAATCAGTGATGGGGGAGCGTTTATGCAGAGCTCATGACTATGGAGGACTATCTGGCAGCAGGTTTACTAGTTTTTAGATGGTAATCTCCTATTGATAAACCAGTGATTTTAGCAAAACTACAGCAAGTAGCCCATTACATGACAAATCACTGGAATTAGGGTCTCTGTTGCTATTGCTCTCAAATTGGTTGGAAAAAACCTGGTGACAGATTCCCTTTAATCCTGGCTTTGATTATAGTGTAAACACTATTTAATGTTTACATGTTTAAACAATGGAATTTTCGTCTACAATGAGAGAAGCATTGTTAATAGTTTAATTTATTGCTATGCAAAGTCAGACAAACATTAATAAATTACTCTTTACCCAAGACTTCTGAGACTCCATGTCTGTGTTTAGTCATCCTTTGTCTAGGTGTCTAGTGCACCAAGGTAGGGAGATTTGTTCATACAACCTGATCATTATCTTTATATTCCAAGGTTAGTAATAAAGGAGGCGTTGAGGTAAACAAGTGATAAATTAGAGGCGTATCTAGGGAGAAGAAGGCAGGACATATACCCTGGGCGCAGCTGACAAGGGGGCACCATCGGACAGCATGATATAGTAGTCCAAGGTATCCCCGCGGCGGCAGCATTTTGCTGAAGCTGAGAGAAAGCGCAGCAAACTGGATTCCAGTGATAAATTATACTCACATCTTTCAGACGCGAGTACAATTGAAGTTCTGGCCTAGCAGTAAGGGCAAAGTCAGCAGCATATTTAGGTTCATGTGATCATGCTGCTGACATCACTCACCGGCACTGCAGAGACGCACATTGGTGGTAAGTGCTTTAGTGGAGCTGAAGACACAGAAGATTTAGTGTTATGAAGGGGGGGATTTGAAAACACAGTTTGGGGAGCCAAGGAAGAGACAGGTACAGACACAGTATGAGGAGCAGGAGAAATTTGAATACTCAGTATAAGGAGCAAGGTGTTAGAAGGGAGCATGTATGAGTAAACCATATGGGGCAATGGGTGCAGATACAGTTTGTTGAGTGGAGGGATGAGTGTGGATGTAACACAGGTAATTGGATGCAGTGACACAGAGGCACAGAGCAAAGGTTAACAGGGAAAAACTATTTCTAATTTAATTATTACAGGGATAGACCTCCTTGCCTCGCAAGGAGCAACAGTGAATAAATCAGATGAATAAAGTGGAAAACAAAGGGGAAAGAACAACTCGAAGTAGCAGTTTATATATGTCAATTTCACTTAGCGTGACTCGGGTGCTTGTCTCTTCTTCCAGGTAAGATGGCTGGCTGCCGTCTGAGGCTGGTGCTGAGTTCTTCTGGCTTCTCCGCCTAACAATTCGGTTTCCTTCTGACCCGCTGAGCCCCTAGTCCATTATGCTGCTACGCAGCCAAGAATAGTCCATGGCGAATCTCCGCTCTGCGTGCACTCCTCCGCATGCCCAATGGAGTCTGAGGGTCCTTGCTTAACCCGACCTTTATCACTGCTGAGCGGCCTATCTCTTCTTGGAGCTCAGCACCGGTCCCCGCTAACTCCTCTCTCTTCTCCTGCGCAAACCCTCTTATTCCTCTCTGGCTCACCACGCTCCCTCTACACAGGTCAAGCGTCTGCTCCATCCTCAATCTCCTTCCCCCCTGCAACACTGGGCCCGTCCCCAGCAGTTCCGATCCCGGCGCCTTGTCAGCACCCACAGCCCAGTCTTCTTATCTA
Organism: Ranitomeya variabilis; assembly: GCF_051348905.1. Classification (NCBI taxonomy): domain Eukaryota; kingdom Metazoa; phylum Chordata; class Amphibia; order Anura; family Dendrobatidae; genus Ranitomeya; species Ranitomeya variabilis. The sequence continues at coordinate 645,437,583 of NC_135233.1, read as the reverse complement.
CACCCTCATTCTCCTTTACCTTGCCATTCCACAGGCAAGTGCTCTTTCACCAGGCATTCGAATTTCTTAGCTTCTAGAACAATTCGTTGCCAGATGAATTGATCTTGCTCATAATGGGTGGGAGGCACCCCAGTCATCGTTCGCTTTGATCGGCGTAATCTGGGTTGACTGATGGGAGGTAAAGAGCTATTTTGGTCCAATGGGCCCATCGCTCCTGTGGCTTCAAACATTGGTACTTCAGCACTCACTTCTCTGGGAGTGGCAGGCAGTGAATTGTGGAAATCCGGGGGCGAGGCTGGCATCTCTTCTTTGTCAAAGTCGAGAACCATCGAAGTAGGTACCTTGGTAGTTTTCAGCAATTTTTCTCCATCCTCGATTCCTTTGGACAGGCTGGGCTGCAGTATGCTACAGTTCACCACCCGGGTAGGTGCTCCGTCCACCTCATACACTGGCCAGTCAGAACCGACTCGTCATGTTTCTCTATGCGGGGTCCACTCCCATCGGCTTTCCAGCTTTCTTTGAGGTCGCTTGTTCTAGATCAACACCCGGTCCCCTGATCTCAGAGCTGTCCCTCGAATAGGTGACACCTTATGATGTTTGAGTTCTTAAAACTTTGTCTACACCAACCGTCAGAGGGTCTGTTGTCGATGTCGGTGCTCTCAAACCCAAGAAGACACCCCCGTCCGTGGCCAGGTCCAACTCCAACTCAGTGATCTCTCGCCCCCCTTCACCCGAACAGCAAGGTATGCGGAGTGATTCCCATCGTACTATGCACTTGATTGTTGTATACCCATACTAACTCGGCCATGAACTCAGGCCATTGTATCTGCCGATCTTCCTGAAGCCAAGGTCATACTTGGTGTGCAATGCGAGAAACTCGCATGAGTCTCTCGCATCAATACCCGGCACTGCCACCGGCACTTGGGACCGGAGTGTACAGCTGCATAGAAATGCACAATCTTGGGAGAAAAAAGTGTAGCAGCACTGCCTCATATGCGAGATAAGTCGTGGAATTCAGGATTCACATGGAGAGCCTGATGTATCCAGGAGGTGCTCGCATCCAGAAAGAAGATAATAATATGCAGTGAAAAAATAGAAAAGAATGCGGCAACACTCACCGGACCTGTGATACGGACTTGTCCTTTTTATTGAAGCAATGTGAACATATCTTCACGGCACGGGGGAGACAACAACAAGTGAGGTGAGCGGGGAGAGGACGACGGCCGTTTCACGCCAGCAACGGCGCTTCCACGGGTCCACACTGAAAGGAAGTGACGCCCGGGGAGGTAAGTGTGAAACACCGCCCTCCCGACATGGCTAACCCCAATCAGCGTGAGCAACATCAGGTGCAAATTAAAATACTAATTAAAAACATACATATAAATATAAAACAGGGATTACATAAATCACAATATGTTTTCACCCTGAAAGTAGCTGAGTCCACCGGAATATAAATCTCGCAAACACATAATCATTTCTATTCATGCTGTGATTATTCGGTGTATATATTTGTGACCTATCCGGCCGGGAGGATGCTGGCAATTACTTTAATGAGTGTGAGCGGGCAGATGAGGTGCAAATGCTGAGTTTGAAATCCCTGGAGTTTAAGCTAACTAATCTTTCCGAAAGGGAGATTAGATTGTTTTGGACCAATAATTCCCTTCAATCTTATATTGATAATGGACGTGTCCCGAGAGGACTACACGTCTGGAAAGAAATGTCGCATTTCAATAATGACGCTGATTTAAAGTTGGAATGGGAGAACATCATGATCAGGTGCTCCCAAGATTTATTAAAATTGGTCCTAAAATCCAATATGCAAAACTACGATAATGTGAATGCTGAGATATTAAAAACACAGTCCGAATTAAAGAGCAGAATGACCGAGAACCAATGGGTGACATTCAATAAAAAGTTAGATTCTAAACTCACATTGATGCAGATTGATATTAAATCAAAGAAACGAGACAAATTCTTACGAGATAAAAATGACTATGACTCCGGGAAAGTATTTACATGGAATAAAATGCCGAATAAAAACAGAGAAAATAAAGAGACACGAACCTACGAAGGGGGCTTTAAACAACCTAAACGTAAATTTCGAAAACGGAATCACGGTGCTAAGAGAGACTATTTAACCACTGAGTCGGACTCCAGTCTCAGTGAAAGTGGCACTAACAACATCGACTCCTCTGAAGAGGTGAATTCAGAATTTCCCTCTTCCTCTTCGCTCCCTTTAGGAGGAAAACCCGGAGAAGTCAACTTAAACACCGCCCCAAGAGGACGGAACAAGAGGAAATTTGTCTCCTGGAGATAGACGCAGTACATAACGCAGATTGCGTTATAAATTTGACTCAACGTGAATTGGATCCTGTACATTTATCCTTATTGTCAAAAGGCCTGAATTTTTGTATACCTGTTATTTTTGATTTTCCTACCTTTCAGACTGACTTATTTAAAGCCACCAGAAAAATCCATCTACATAAATCCTTTTCTACAAATACTGTTAATCCTGTGGTTCGAGAAGGTGAACAACCTTGTCATGTGGGAGCTCTCGGTTTCATGGCCGGAGATAAAGAGGGAGTCTTGGCAGATATGCGAGAGGATGCTATGCTCCTCCTAAGTATTACCGACAAAACAAATGAAATTGAGGATTCTATACCTGTCACCACTGGTCCTTTCCTTGGTGGAATTCCCTCAACATACATGCCCCCTATTTCTCCTGGAAACATGGTGGACCTATTCGAAACATTGGTATTAAAAGACATGGAAGCTCTCATGTATAAGAAATCACCCCCTAATTTGACTGTGGCTGAAAGAAAAGCTTTAAAGGACATGGCAGAGTGGACAGACGTGATAATACGCCCAGCCGATAAAGGGGGTAAAGTGGTATTGATACCCAGGGAGGTGTATATAGCAGAAGCTCATAGACAGTTATCGGACACAAATGTTTATGTTCAATTAAAGGGAGATTGCACACAAAAATATAAAGGGGAACTTTGCTCGTTCTTGCGAAAAGCGGTTGAGAACAAAATAATTACACAAAATAAAGCTGAAAAATTACTTCCCCAATTCCCCAAAAAACCTCATTGGTACTATCTCCCGAAAATTCATAAATCTGTCACATCCCCCCCTGGGAGACGTATCGTGTCAGGGATCGGATCACTAACTGAGCCGCTTTCCCAATACATTGACTGGCTTTTACGTCCCCTTCTAAAAGATATCCCCTCATACATTAAAGACTCAGATTCTTTTTTGAGACAGATACAAGAGGTCAATTGGCAGCCGGGGTTCTCCTTGGCATCCATAGATGTGGTCAGTCTGTACACTAACATCCCACAAGATTTAGGCATCCGTTCTATCAGACGCATTTTAGATACCACAAATAACAGTCCAGGATATGTGGACTTTGTGTGTGAGGGTCTCCAATTTGTCCTTACCCACAATGTTTTCAGTTTCCTTGACACTTGGTACAGACAGACCACTGGGACTGCCATGGGGACCCCGGCTGCATGTACTTTCGCCAATCTATTTATGGCGGTTTTTGAGGAGGACTATGTATATTCCAATCTAAACATCTATCTTGAACACATCAGAGCATATCTAAGATATGTCGACGATGTGTTCCTGATATGGGATGGAACTGAGACTGAATTTGTTCAATTTGTTGATTTTCTGAATACAAAAAATACTATGGGTATGTCCTTTACTTCGAATTTTGGTGGCGAGAAATTGGAATTTTTGGATGTGGCAATTAATATCCAGGACAATAAGTTATGTACGTACATTTTTCGGAAACCGACGGCTATTAATTCACTTCTACATTTTGACAGTTTCCATCCCCCCCATGTGAAAAAGTCATTGCCTTATAGCCAGTTACTGAGAACGAAGAGAATAAATAATACCTCTAGTGGTTTCCATGAACAATCAGAAGAAATGTGTCAACGATTTCGTGACAGAGGATACCCAGAGCATATCCTAAAAAAACGCTGTTGAACGGGTCAATATCCATTCAAATACCACACATACCAGACATAGTACACCTAAACGTTTTAATTTCTGTTTCCAATATAGTTCTATGGACAGAGAAATTAGATCCGTAATAAGGAAACATTGGCACATCTTGGAGAGAGATAGGGATCTGGCCGTTATAGCTGCCGGTGGACCCCTTATCTCCAATAGACAAAGTAAAAGAGTAAGGGATGTGCTAGTCAGAAATCGTATAGTGGACAATAAAATCACTTGGTTAGAACGGATGACTCCCAAAGGGAACCATCGATGTGGACAATGTCGTTTCTGTGATTTCCACATTCAGGATGCTGTTTTGAATATTGGCCCCTGCAGACATAGTGTTAAACAATTGATCACATGTAAAACAGATTTTGTAGTATATGTTGTTTTCTGTCCCTGCAAAAGGTTTTACATTGGGAAAACGATAAGAAAACTTTATGTCCGTTTTAGGGAACATTATAAATCTATAGATTCTGGAAAAGGTGTTCCCAGGTTAATCCAACATATCCAGGAATGTCATGGAGGTAATCCCAATGTATTAACCTTTGCAGGTATTGAGAAGGTCTTTTTACCCAAACAAGGAGGAGACTTACAAAAATTATTACTACAGCAGGAAGCTAAATGGATTATGAGGACAAAAGCTACAGGTCCAGCTGGTTTAAATGAGAAAATAGATATGTCAGTGTTCTTGTGAAACAGATTGATATAATAATTATTACATTTTGATCTTTTGATCATAAGTTTATACGTAATATTATAATCCGGTCCTGTTACTATATATTTACATATGTATCTCTTTGGCTAGCAAGCCGTAGATATAGACAAACATGATAGATGTACAGCGTTTAATCATAGTTATTTGATATTCCCGTATTGAAATTTACCTAAATATCGGTAAAAATCGTTAGAAATAATATTTCTTGGTCACAAATATATACACCGAATAATCACAGCATGAATAGAAATGATTATGTGTTTGCGAGATTTATATTCCGGTGGACTCAGCTACTTTCAGGGTGAAAACATATTGTGATTTATGTAATCCCTGTTTTATATTTATATGTATGTTTTTAATTAGTATTTTAATTTGCACCTGATGTTGCTCACGCTGATTGGGGTTAGCCATGTCGGGAGGGCGGTGTTTCACACTTACCTCCCCGGGCGTCACTTCCTTTCAGTGTGGACCCGTGGAAGCGCCGTTGCTGGCGTGAAACGGCCGTCGTCCTCTCCCCGCTCACCTCACTTGTTGTTGTCTCCCCCGTGCCGTGAAGATATGTTCACATTGCTTCAATAAAAAGGACAAGTCCGTATCACAGGTCCGGTGAGTGTTGCCGCATTCTTTTCTATTTTTTCAGCTGCATAGAAATACATGCAGCTGCACACTCCAGTCCTGAGTGCCAGCGGCAGTGCTGGGTATTGATGCTAGAGACTCGTGCGAGTTTCTCGCATTGCACACGCAAGTTTGACCCCGGCCTAACATTCTAATCATCTGGATCAGCATCCGATTGAGCCTACGGTCAAGTAATCGATCATCAGAACCTCCAAGGGAGCAGTCTGTATTGGAACCCTCTGTTCTGAGGGCTTGGTTAACTCGCAGCTCTGACATTGTTGGCAAACAACCTCCACCACAGCTCTCAATTGTGGGTGATACACCAGCTTCTGCAACCACTGAAACGTTTTCTCCTTACCAAACTGAGCCCCCCCTCTCATGAGCCTCCATATCCACTACTCTGATCCACTTCTCCAGGAGCACTACTTGCCAAGTGACTCCCACTTCTCGCAGCAGATGTACTCTCTGATATAGCAATTCATCCTCCAACTGGAGCCGTTCCCACTGCCTCAAAATCCATAGGGTTCCTGGAGACAGAGCATCTCTCTCTCGCTGGCTAGGAAGTTGGGCAATTTCCTTATCTGTCTGTTGAAGTTGAACCCAGTTGTCCAGGGACCTTCCCAACACACCTCCCTGATCTGTCCCTGCATTGCCACCAATGATTTGGCAAAGTCCCGGAAGCTAGGAATCTCTTCCACCTCCAACTCTTCATATCGGTCTTGTTCAGGTCGCTCATGTGTCACCCTAGAGAAAGTGTCAGCGTGGGTGTTCTCAGCCCTGACCCGATAGGTGATCTTGTACGAATACGTCGCCATGCAGGCCACCCATTGCTGTTCTAAGGCCCCAACTTTGCATTTTCCAGGTGGACCAGAAGGTTATTGCCCGTCTGCACCAGGACCTCAGACATGGACAAGTGAACTTTTCGGTTATCACCCACAGCAGCGCCAGCAGTTCCAGCTTGAATGAGCTGTAATTGCCTGGGTTATGTTCTGAATTGTGAAGAGACCGGCTTCCACTTGTCGCACCTGTTGAGGTGACAGTCACGTCAATTTAGCCCGTATCTGCTCTAAGATCCTACAGCCCTCCTTGGTGATGCCAGGTAGGGGTTCCGGCATCATTGTGACTGCTAAAGTGCAGGGATCTCCTCACACGATAACCAGTTGTACTGCTTGAGGTCACAACTTCTCAGGCATTCCCAGGATTTGGGCCACTTCACTCCTAGGTAAGAGGATGAGACTATCTTCTCCGACGTTGACCTACCACACTACAACATTACCGCCATAGACTGTAGCTAGCGTCTGGGCTACGAGAAGTCCAGGGGTTGCCTGGTCCATTGATGTCGGCTCTATCTGAACCTTCACCCCCTCGAGATGTGTACAAGCTCATACCGGTAACGTGAGCACTGTCTGGCAGGGCAGTAGGGTGAGTTTGGCAGCTGCAGGAACCATCACCTTCCCCAAAAGTTCCCTTCACCCGATGTTTCCTGAGCTTGGGCAGCTCGAATAAGTTGTTGGAACTCCTTTCGTTGGGGGGTTCTCTGGCTCCACTGGTTCAAAAAGGTCCCTCGTGCCTCATTGATCAGGAGTTGTCCAATCTCTTTCAATATATGCATTCAGAGGGTCATTACGGGCCCACAGCCAACATTGCCAGCAACCAAAATGACCCCTTTTCAGCCTAAATCCTTTCTACACACGCTGATCTCCATCCAGACCACCCCTGTGACCGTGATGGGCAACTGGTTGGCTGCTGTCAATCCAATTAATGGTCCCCACTATGGCTGTGATACTACTGGGAAGTGTTGTCTAAAGTAAGCTTCCAGCTTGGTGGTCACTTGCGACATGGTGTCACGTAAGCAGTGAACAGCTAGCCTATTTACTTCAGTCCAGACTGTAGGGCTCGTGGCAACTATGCCATCTCTTTTCCTTTGTCTCTCAGGCTCCAGGCTGCGTCCTCCAGCCATGGAGAACACTAGTTTAACAGTTGTCGTAGTAGGGACTGAATCTCCGCTTGTCGTGCTCTCCTCTGCACGCCAGACGGAATCTGGGGGTCCTCCCTGCACCCGACCTTTATCGCTGCTGAGCAGCCTCTCTCTTCTTGGAGCTCAGCGCTGGTCCCCACTAACTCTTTTCTCTGGCGGGAAGTCCCTCTCTCTTCCCACGCAAACCCTCTTATACCTCCCTGGCTCACTATGCCCCCTCTACACAAGTCAAGGGCCTCCGCCATCCTCAATATCCTTCCCCCCTGCAACAGTGGGACCGGCCCTGCAGTTCCAGACCCAGTGCCTTATCATCACCCACAGCCCGGTCTTCTCCTCTACATGGACACAGAATGGAGAGGATGAGTGTGGACAGACTATGGGGAACGAAGAGGAGGGAATATATGCGGACATAGTATGGGCAGCGAAAGGGGCATATATGCGGACACAGTATGGGGAGCAAGAGGGTATTTGTGCAGGCACAGTATGGGGAGAAAGGGAGGGGATGGGTGCAGGCACAGTATGGGGAATGAGGGAGCGGATGGGTGCAGATACAGTATAGTGAGTGGAAAGATGGGTGCAGACACAGTTTGGAAAGTGAACGGATGAGTGTGGACACAGCATGGAGAGAATGGGTGTGGATGCAGTATGGGGAGCAAAGGGGAGGGAATGTATGCGGCACAGTATGGGGAGCGAAGCAAGGAATATATGTGGACACAATATGGGGAGCGAAAGGGGGAATGTATGCGGACAAAATATGGAAAGCAAGGGAGGGCATGGGTGCAAGCACAGTATGGGGAGCGAGGGAGGGGATGTGTGCAGATAGTATAGTATAGTGAGTGGAAAGATGGGTGGAGACACAATTTGGTGAGTGGAGGGATGGATCCAGACACATTATGGTGAGTGGGGGATGGGCTCAGACACAGTATGAGTAGTGTGAGGGGAATATATGTGGTCACAGAATGAGGAGCGAAGAAAAGCATGTAAGCAGACACAGAATGAGGACTGAGGGTAATGGGATGGTGCAGACACAGTATGGGAAGTCAGGGGATGTGTAAGGAGGCAGTATGGAGAGCAAAGGGGTAAATATACGTGAAGACAGTATGGTTAGCAGGGGGATGTGAGATCAGACAGTAAGAGGAGGGAGGGGGAAACGTGTGAGAAGACTATTTATGGGAATAGTGTCAGGAGACAATATGAAGGAGAAAAGTGAGCGCTGAATAGAGACTGATGGGGGGTAGCATGGGGACATAGTGTAAGGGCAAAGCCAGGAGGGGACAGAAAGCCAATCAGGAGAAGTGTGATGAGGGGGCACAGTATAGAGACTGGGCCCTATAGAGGGACCCAGTGTGAGATCATAGTGTGAAGAGGGGGCCTAGTATGGAAAGGGCAATGTGAAGAGCATGTACCATAAGAGGGAGTGTGTGGCTCATATTTTGTGCAGGGTATATACTGTAATGAAGAGAAATGTATTCAGGGGCTCAGCATAGGGCAAATATTTGTATTCAGGACCATTGTAATGACACTGCTATTTTTAAGGATATAAAGTGGGGATGTGCTGCACAAGACTAGAGATAAGCGAACCTTTCAAGGTTCTGTTCAGATTGGCGAACGTCCAAATGTTCACCGAATTTATCCAAACCCCACTGAATTCAATAGGTGGCAAAACAAAATACATAGACAACACCTTCAGGGGGGCCAAAAAGCAGCCCAAACGGTTCAAATTAGGGGCAGAAAACAGGAGAATTGGCATCAATTGATCCAGAGTGCAAATAGTATAATTGAACAGAATGGATGCATGAGACAGGGCTTGGACCAATATTTCTAGCTTAAACATTGATAAGTAACAGGAGGATGAGTGACAGGTGTAGGCTTGGTGCTCTGAGAGCCCTGCAAAATTCAGGCAGCACACATAAAAGAGACCCAACTTGGAGTCCAAACATTTCCAAAATGAAATTTTAGAATGGCATAGCAGCAATCAGCCATGGGCCATGCATGAGGTATCAGGGTCTGGGCCAGCATTTGCAGCTTTGAATTTAAGTTTAAATTAAGATGAGGTGGGTGAGGGACCTGCTGTGCTGGGAGGCCTGATACCTCATTCAGCAGCTCAAACTTCTTTTCTGCTCAGCCACACTCAGGTGGCACAAATCTCAGCTTCATAGACTACTATTTAAAAAATATTTAAGGATAGTAACAAAGGTAATTGACAGAAAGTAAGCGCAGGCCTGCCGATCTGGGAGCCCTACTGCTACAGGCAACACACATGAAGGACACCCAACTTGGAGTCTCCACAGTTCAAAAAATTATTGCTACACACCACTAAAGTGGCATCAATTTCCACAGAGTAGAAATAGTATAATAGGGCTCTGACACCCCTTCCACTATAGGCAGCCCACCAGATGGAGACCCAACTGGGAGTCTCCACATTTCAAAATATTATTCGTAACATCAGCAGAAGTAGCAACAGTAGGCACAGAAACCATGACAAAGATGCCACAGGCTGCAATAAAGCAAGATCAATGCATCACACTAAAACGACACCATCGCTTAGTCTGCTCAATCTGCGACTGGGGTGCAAAAGTCATTAGAGATTCATAACTTGTTCATCTTGATCAAAGTTAGGAGGTCTGCACTTTCAGGGGACAGCCGGATGCGCTTATTCGTCAGGAAACCACCAGCAGCGATGAAGACACGTTCTGAGAGAACGCTGAATGCCAGGCATGAAAAAACCTCCAAGGCGTTTCAGGCGAGCTCATGCCACTCTTCCAATCTTGAAGAGCAAAATGTAAAAGGGTCCAAACACCCACTGATGGCATTGATATTGAGCTCGAGATTCTCCTGCACCATCCTCTTCAGTCATTCACAATGTGTCAGACTTGTACTCTGTTCTGCTGGTGCACGGGCTGGTCTAAAAAATGTGTGAAATAACTCACAGAATTTGCTTCTGCCACTTACACTGCTACTGATAATGTTCTTGCGTTGACAACTCGAAATTCCTGGTGTTGGAAGTCTATAACTGCGATGCCCACTGTGTGCCTCAGTGCTGTCTTGGGGAAAGCCACTCTAAAGATTGTATACAAGCGTGTTTCGATACTTCAGCATGTGAGCGTCCCTTTCCAGGGGGAGGAAGAATCTGGCAAAATGTACTCTTGTTCCGTGGATCTAACAGACTGGCAACCCAGTAGTCAGCACTATTTAAAACACTAAGAATATGGGCATCATGTTGCAGTTAGTGCAGCAAGAAGGCACACATGTGTCAGACGCTTCCATGAAGTCCAAGTCCATGGTGTGTTTGTGGCGAGGTAACACCTAAGCTTGCTACCTAAGTCCCTTCCCGCCCTCCACGGACAACAGAGGGGGGATCAATCTCCTCTTCATCTCCTGACTGTTGTGTGCCCATAACATCTTCCTCATCATCCTCCTACTCTTTTTGTTCCCCGGCGCCTGCACCTTCACAAACAGTTGTCTGGTACCATGAGCCCCCCTCCTTTGCTGTAACCACCTTCCCATGGCACCCACCTGTGCGACGACAGACCGGTACTTAGAGATATTATTATCCCTTCCGCATCCTCCTCTGCTTCCACCTCTTTCTCTGGAACCACAACCTCCTACCACAGACTGTTCAAAGTGTGCTCCATCATGTTGATGACTGGAATAGTGATGCTGATGACAGCATCGTTAGCGCTAACCATCTTAGTAATCATTTTGAAACTGTGCAGAAGGGTGCAGAAGTTCTTCATCTGTGCCCAATCTGCAAGTGTGATTTGCACCACATCCATACTGCGTTAGCCTAGGGTATGCAAAAGGACATACTGCACCAAGGCTAATCACTGCTGCCACAGTCGCTGCAACATGTGCAGAGTGGAATTCCACATAGCATATCAAACTGTTAACCAGTAGACCGAAAGACCTGCAAGTCGATGACCTACCGGGTGTGAATAGTGGAAGTGAGCACACAGCGACTTTAGTTTTTGAAGCAGTGCAGTGCAGGTAAGGATAGTCACATAAAAGGGGAGTAGCCAAGTCCTGTGAGATAGTTTTAATTTGAAGTGGGGTTGGTGGTTGGACATATTGAGAAGAGGAAGCCATTTTGTAGGTGAAGGAATTAGCTACCTTCTCTCTGCCTGCTTTGCTTAAAAAGGGACTGACACAATAAGGGAAATTAATAGTCTTCATATGAGGAAGACTACCATTGCACCTCTAGGATAAAGAATTACCTCAGGGCAGAAACAGAGCACAGTGCTGAAGAAGAAATATTCAGACTTAATAAAACCAGAGGTTACTAAGATCTGCCTGTCTGCAGGTACACAGCAATCATCAACCATGAGTGTAATCCTGTGTGTGTGTAATTCAAGAAGGAAAGACTCTTCTAATAGAAAGCTTGGCCACCGTAACATACATCATACCCTGTCAGGAGTACAACCCTCAACCATACATCACATGTGAACGCCTCAATAGACCTTGTGATGAGCCGACTTGTTGACTCCGATATTTTGCCTGGACTTCCACCTCTTGGCTTTTGAATGGATGGACGGACGTCATAGCATATTTATATTCTTCCAACTGTCATGGCACTCACATGATAAAGTTTGGCAATTTTCTTGGCCAAGAGACCACTTTCGATTAGCTGTATGATGCGGTTTCATTTTTCTTGGGAAATCTTGTTTATGGGTGCTCCTCAATTCAAAGCAGTGACCTTTCACTTGGGAATCAACATCATGACAAAATGAGCTATTAGGGAATGTGACAGCAGGTTGTATTTTGTAGTATACAGGAGGAAAAAGATTTTTCCATCACCAGGAGCAAAATAATAACAAGGCAGTGACATGACAAAGATCTACATAACTAATCATATCCTGAATGGTTGCAAGTCAAATTTATATATGAGTTAGCCAAGATGATTGTCTAGAAAATTATGGTAGTCTCAAGTTCTAAGCAGTAGTGGCTGGTGAGATATGGAGCCTGAAATTCAAAAGATCAAAACATTGTTACCCTTTTGCTCGTCAGCTTAGTATATACGAATCCTAGACTTGATGCCTGGTTCTCCTCAGATCTCTGCTGTAATTATCTGTTCACAGAGGAGGTCCTACTTTAATGGAGGTTGAAGTGTTAGCTCTTTCTCACTGTTATAATTAATCCCTTAACCCCCAAAGCTTTTTTTCGGTTTTGCATTTTCGTTTTTCGCTCCTCTTCTTCCCAGAACCATAACTTTTTATTTTTCCATCAATATGGCATTGTGAGGGCTTATTTTTTGTGGGATGAGTTATACTTTTGAATTACACCATTGGTTAAACCATGACGTGTACTATAAAATGGGAAAAAAATTCCTAGGGCGGTGAAATTGCAAAAAATGTGCAATCCCACACTTGTTTGTTTGTTTTTTAACTAGGTTCACTAAATGCTAAAACTGACCTGCCATTATGATTCTACAGGTCATTACAAGTTCATAGACATCAAACATGTCAAGTTTCTACTTTATCTAAGTGGTGAACAAAAAAATTCCAAACTTTGTTAAAAAAAAATTGCGCCATTTTCCGATACCCGTAGTGTCATTTCCAGCGTGATTGCCGGAAGCGCTATTTAAATGCCACTGTCAGAGTTTGACAGCGGCATTTAACTGGTTAATAGCCACGGATGGAATTGCAATTCCACCTGCGACTATTGCGGGCACATGTCAGCTGTTCAAAACAGCTGACATGTCCCCAGAAAGATGTGGGCTCCGGCGCTGAGCGAGGGAGTCCGACATCGGCGTAAATGTACACCCGATATCGGAAGGGGTTAAACCCATATGTTCAGTGTGAGTGTGATATGTCCCTTCTCCAGAGATGTCTTTATGGATGTTACATATTTTGTGTACTACAGGAATGTTGTACAATTTCTTTGTTACAACATAGTGTCCCTTGGAAAATGGAGGAAAGTAGTACATTACGTATGTGGATGCCATCAGTACCTTGTCTTAGGTAATAACATCATTACCATGTATTTATTGTTATGGTTGATTCATTTTATGTAATTATACCTACAACTTAGTATGACTGTTATTCATGTGACTCATGAAGGGTTTATGATTATGCCAAGACTGTGAATGAAATGTGAGCTTTGTTTGATTTACATATTGTTTACTAGGTCTTAGTTACTGCGCCTCTGTTTGGCATGAGGCACCTTATCCTATTTTAATTTTTCCATTATGGTAATTTACTAATAAAGATTTACATCATACATACTCCTTTTAATTGTTCACTTCTTTGTTCCTGGGATGCATATTCCCAGGGTCACTATTTTGTAATCTATTGTGTAGTGTTGCCCTATAGGCATTAAAGTTTATTGAACAGTGTTATGTTAACCAATTTGTTTGTTGTACCCTCAAAAAATACATTTGTTGAAAGCATGGTATAAATAGGTGTACTGATTTGTACAGCAAAAGTTAAAACGTGTGTGCTAATTATTACCAATGTGTGTCGAACTCTTCGACATGATGGTCATGTCTTGAATGTAATGATTTACACAACACACATATTTGGAAGGAAATATTGTTTTATTTCACAGTCCAAAAAACCTAAATCACAAATGAGCAGTAACATAACTCTATTGTCGTGGAGTAGCTCCATCAGGCATCAAAAAATAGTTGTCAAACAAATCACTCTGACTCCCGAAGAGGTATGGTTTCAGCACATTACGTACAGAGGCAGGATTGGGGCCTTCATCTGCATCACCTTCCACATCCACAAGCGAGTCATACTTGTGCGTGTAATTGTTGAGGATCAAACAAACTTTGATAGCTTCATTAACATTTGCTTCATTTCACTGTATGACACTCATGAAGACCCTCTATTTGGCACACAGGATTCCAATGTGCATTCCATCAATCTACAGGACCTGGAAAGGTAATTGAATATCTGTCACTGGTTATTAAGCCCACTTTGTGGATAAGCCCAAAGGCTCCATCTGCTACCACGACAAATGGCCAGATTCACCACTGGAGCAAGGCAGGATCTGTTGTGGCGGCACTCCATTTGTTTGCTCAGAAGCTGCATTCAAGTCCATTGAAAGGATTGAAGATTCTTACATCTTCAGTTATTCCATAGGCCCCAGCATCTACAATTATTAACTTACAGTTGCTAAAATGCAAAGGGGACTACAGAAAAGTATTGTTTATAATTGTAGTATCAGGACTGTGAGTACAGTGACTTTTTCACATGAACGTGTTTCCTATGTACAGCCCCAATACATTAGGAAATTGACAATTTTGGCCAAAATCCCTGGCAATCTGGGGGTGAAGGTGCCACTGACTTTTGCAGTTTCTCCCATATGAAATCACAGGTGGATCGCACAATCAGTGAAATAGTCGACTTCCCCACCAAAAACTCCAAATGCAATGGTGCAAAATTTCCAGTTACTAGAAACCTGTAAGCCAAATAAAAGGGCACATTAATTTTGATGATAATATTAGACAATTAATAACAGAATATTTATATATTTTCAGTAAGGGAGCACATACATGCAGCGCCCCCAGGATCCTGGTCATTGCAGTAATGTAATTTTCCTTTTAGGGGAGAGTGATATTACGTTTGGAGGCAAAGAAGGACAACTGAATTCAGGTATCACAAACATGCAACACATTTCGCACTCCAAACCACCAGGGGGAGCTCTGCTCCTATTTATTAGGGCACTCTTCACACTTAGGTAAAACTGGTTGCCTGGGGAGGAAGTGAGTTAGTTGCTGGCTGAGCTTCGCTCAGGTAGTTGGTCCCTGGCAGGGGTGGGATCCTGTCAGAGATCGAGACAGAAGGACACAGAGCTGTGCCTGCCCTGAGAGCGGCAGCTTCTAGAAAGAGACACTGAAGGAGAACTGTATTGCAGAGAGGGTGAAAGAAGTCGTAGCAAAGGAGTGGATTCCAGGAGGGGAACAGCCCTACACAGGCTGCCTACTTCTGAGGCACAGGATCCCGGTAGCTGGACCACCGAGGGAGCAACGATCCTTTATGCCTTGCTCCAGAGACCGGCAGGACAGCTAATTTCATGTTACCTGTCCGCCCCTATACCCAGGAGGCAAGGTGGCACCCCTTAGAGGCTGGGGCATGATAGAGTCCCTGTAAAACGCCTCAAGCCACCGGTCATACGGGTTTGTCCTATCCATCTGGGGGACAGAGAGAGAGACATAACATCTACAACATATGTGAGGACCTTATGAGAAGCTTAGCAGTAAGGGACTGCAACACCGCAGTGCTAGAGGAAGGCTACTGATTTCTACCTGGATAAGGGAACTCTGGACTTGCCTCCAAACTGGACTGTGGATGCTGAAGCATTCAGTAAAGGTAAAGAGACAGCAACCTTGTGTCCTCGTTCTTCACTGCGCCTCTCTCCATCCACCATCTACACACTGGGAAGCCCTGGGGACATACTTCACCTGTGGGAAGGTGTATCATCTAGCTGCCATAACATCACCCCAGCGGACCCCTTAAAGCAGCGTCGGTCACCCTGACCGAATACCACAGGTGGCGTCATGAACACAAACTTTATCCCTTTAAAGACCTTTCCCTTTTACACGGACGTCCCAGGGCCACTTACCGGGTCAGCCACCGTGACATCCCCCCCGTGAACCGAAAAACCCGGGACCGAGTACCCCACGGCTCCATGGGAACGCTCCATACACTTCTAGCATTAGGGCCAAACTGACATACCGTAATCTATAAGTTACTAGGTGTATAAAAATTATATTGCTGGTTTTTTATTGCGTGGAGCAATTGCTATGCGCACACATGGGAATTATATGGTGGCGTTAAGCCCAATATATAATTTAGTAGAGGGGAAGACCATGCAATAATGTGTGTCAAAGCATTCTGTAATTACATGTTGCCAAAAATAATGTTTGTAGCCACAAGCAGACATGGGTACCAGAAACAATAATATAGAAACAGAAGCGAAGGCACACCATGTTGGTTACATTTATGGGGCCCAGCAGGTTTTGTTAGTGGAACTATGTGCAACCAGAAACAGGCAAACTTGTGAGGAAGCCATAGCACTCCGCAAATGAAGGTCTGCAGCATCTCTGGCATAAAGTGTGCACCGACAGAATCACAAACATTACAGACTGATATAATTATTGAGACCATTCAAGAAAAGGGTGAAACTATCAAACCAACAACTTTAAAGGAGACATTACAAATAAAATGTGGGATTTAAAACTTAACTCAAGTTGATAAGAAAACATTCCTCAGCCGAAATATATTGCCACATAGTAATATTTAGGAGTCTAACAGGCAACCAAATGTGGCAAAGTGCATGTGGAGAAAGGAGAAAGATTTGTCAGGGTGTCGGCTTAGCTCCCCATGCAGCCCTTGGAAGAGGACTCTAGAGGCCCATTGACTGACCAGAGCATGGACACATAGTTTGGGACACCTCCTTGTATCCAGGATCAGTCTGTGCTGCTCTTCAAGACTGTCTGGAGACCACCCAGGACAAAAGGGCATGCTCAGCAGGGACCATGACAAATTAGCCATATTGAGAGCTTGCTCAATAAAGCCATCCAATAATTACTATTCAGTGTAGGATATACTGACTAAATGGATATGGTCCAGTCATATCACCTTAGTGGGGTTATTTTGATAGGATTGGCATCAAAGAAGCCCTTAATTTAATAGGAAATTGAAAACAAACTACGAGTAATTCAGATTGCATATGGATGGCATGCAATGGCTCAATCGCATAATCGGATTACACTCAGCTTGTATACGGACTCCGCTATGAATTACAATAGTCCAACTTTTCTGAATGAAAATGGGTCAGATTTTTTATATGGTCATGTGAACATATCCTAAGTGTAATAATGAGCGGTGTGCTCTGGCCATAGGTTGTAAAATTGCAGAATGGCATAGACTTTGTCTGACCTCATCTTTTATAGTTCTTGTGGCAGCCTTCTCTGATTGGCTGCTCTAGCTCATATAATGCGATAACTGTAATGGCTTATGGGGAGCACTTGTGGCCATGCCTGATAGGACGAGCTAGCTCTCTGGCTGATGCAATAGTCTCGACTCTTCAGCAATGTAAGAAATGGCGCTGGGTATTCTTCTTTTCAATTCTCACAAATCAAATCACAAATTGTTCAAATTTGTCATTCCGGAGAATTTTTTTAGGAAATTTGACCATGACATATATGATAACTATACTATACAGTTTTATATCTGTGCTCCACATTGAACTTTCTGGTATAAAAGTAGACCGTCTTTTAAAACATATTTAGGCGTCATGCCATATCCAAGCTCTTTTGCAACTGTATGGAAGAAACACAAACTTGGTCCCTCCACGCCTGTATCTATTGTTTGCTCTACTTGTTTTTCAGCCTGCGTGTGGTCAGCTCTGTCACATAATAAATACAGGTAGGGAAGCTATATTTATTGCGCCATTAAAGTCGGAATGTAATATAAGTTACTGATGTTTATTGACGTAGTAAAGAACCATTTACAGCATACCAACGGAGATTGCTTTTTGTTGCTATATAACTAGATGTAGTTGCCATTTAATTCATTTCGCTGCATTTAATTCTGACCTACTAGGCTGAAATCATAAAAATGCCAAGACTAAACTACCAGCATCATGCAGACAATAGACTATAGACAGGGAAATCTGCTAAACTGTTGTTACTGTGATTTGTAAGCTGTTCTGTGAGCGGCATTTCATTGTATCTTTATTAATGACTTCATTGAGGCCAGGCAGCACAGTTGTGATGCAGCCATGACGCAGACAAAGCAGTAAAAAAGCGCGTGCAACTAACTGCATTCAATGTGCGCGGTTTGCATAAACAAACATGCTTAGACATTGGCCTGATTCATTAAGTTGTTCACGCTAGGGTTGAGCGAAACGGATCGGTATTTTCATAAGTCCCCGACTTTTTGAAAAGTCGGGTTTCATGAAACCCGACCCGATCCCTGTGTGGGGTCGGCCACGCGGTCCGCGACTTTCGCGCCAAAGTCGCGTTTCAATGACGCTAAAAGCGCCATTTCTCAGCCAATGAAGGTGGACGCATAGTGTGGGCAGCGTGATGACATAGATCTCAGTCCCCACCATCTTAGAGAAGGGCATTGCAGTGATTGGCTTGCTTTCTGCGGCATCACAGGGGCTATAAAGGAGCGTTCCCGCCGACCGCCATCTTACTGCTGCTGATCTGAGCGTAGGGAGAGGTGCCGCTTCGTCAGAAGCAGGGATAGTGTTTTGCAGGGTACATTCACCCCCAAACCGCTTGTGCTGTAGCGATTTCCACTGTCCAACACCACCTTTTGTTTGCAGGGACAGTGGAAGCTACTTTTTTTTTCCTCAGCGCTGTAGCTCATTGGGCTGCCCTAGAAGGCTCCCTGCTGTGTGTGTACGCCGCTGTGCAAACCAACTGCTTTTTTCAAAGCACAAATCCTGTTGTTCCTTCCTTTCTGCACAGCTATCTTGTTTGTTTGTCCACACTTTTGTTTTTTTTTGTGCAGCTGTCCACTGCTTGTTATTGCTGCCTGCCATACCTTGCTGAGATTACTGCAGGGAGATAGTAATTGTAGGACGGTCCCTTTTTTTTTATTTTTTAAATTCTCCCTGAACAAAAAAAAAAAATAGTGGGAGATTAAGATTGGCATTTCTGCTTGAGTGCCGGTCCTGTGTGTGCCATCTGTCTCAAATTATTGGGGCACAGAAAACCTAGTGTGTCATACTGGGAATTATTATTTTTTTTTTTTTAATTCTCCCTGAAAACAAAAAAACATAGTGGGAGATTAAGATTGGCATTTCTGCTTGAGTGCCGGTCCTGTGTGTGCCATCTGTCTCAAATTATTGGGGCACAGAAAACCTAGTGTGTCATACTGGGAATTTCTTTTTTTTTTTTTAAATTCTCCCTGAAAACAAAAAAAATAGTGGGAGATTAAGATTGGCATTTCTGCTTGAGTGCCGGTCCTGTGTGTGCCATCTGTCTCAAATTATTGGGGCACAGAAAACCTAGTGTGTCATACTTGGATTTTTTTTTTTAATTCTCCCTGAAACCAAAAAATATAGTGGGAGATTAAGATTGGCATTTCTGCTTGAGTGCTGGTCCTGTGTGTGCCATCTGTCTCAAATTATTGGGGCACAGAAAACCTAGTGTGTCATACTGGGAATTATTTTATATTTTTTTAAATTCTCCCTGAAAACAAAAAAAATAGTGGGAGATTAAGATTGGCATTTCTGCTTGAGTGCCAGTCCTGTGTGTGCCATCTGTCTCAAATTATTGGGGCACAGAAAACCTAGTGTGTCACACTGGGAATTTTTTTTTTTTTTTAATTCTCCCTGAAAACCAAAAAAATAGTGGGAGATTAAGATTGGCATTTCTGCTTGAGTGCCGGTCCTGTGTGTGCCATCTGTCTCAAATTATTGGGGCACAGAAAACCAAGTGTGTCATACTGGGAATTATTTTATTTTTTTTTAAATTCTCCCTGAAAACAAAAAAAATAGTGGGAGATTAAGATTGGCATTTCTGCTTGAGTGCCGGTCCTGTGTGTGCCATCTGTCTCAAATTATTGGGGCACAGAAAACCTAGTGTGTCATACTGGGAATTTTTTTTTTTTTTTAAATTCTCCCTGAAAACCAAAAAAATAGTGGGAGATTAAGATTGGCATTTCTGCTTGAGTGCCGGTCCTGTGTGTGCCATCTGTCTCAAATTATTGGGGCACAGAAAACCTAGTGTGTCATACTGGGATTTTTTTTTTTTTTTTTAATTCTCCCTGAAAACCAAAAAAATAGTGGGAGATTAAGATTGGCATTTCTGCTTGAGTGCCGGTCCTGTGTGTGCCATCTGTCTCAAATTATTGGGGCACAGAAAACCTAGTGTGTCACACTGGGAATTATTATTTTTTTTTTTTAATTCTCCCTGAAAACAAAAAAAATAGTGGGAGATTAAGATTGGCATTTCTGCTTGAGTGCCAGTCCTGTGTGTGCCCTCTGTCTCAAATTATTGGGGCACAGAAAACCTAGTGTGTCATACTGGGAATTTTTGTTTTTAAATTCTCCCTGAAAACCAAATAAATAGTGGGAGATTAAGATTGGCATTTCTGCTTGAGTGCCGGTCCTGTGTGTGCCATCTGTCTCAAATTATTGGGGCACAGAAAACCTAGTGTGTCACACTGGGAATTATTTTATTTTTTTTTAAATTCTCCCTGAAAACAAAAAAAATAGTGGGAGATTAAGATTGGCATTTCTGCTTGAGTGCCGGTCCTGTGTGTGCCATCTGTCTCAAATTATTGGGGCACAGAAAACCTAGTGTGTCATACTGGGAATTATTTTATCTTTTTTTAAATTCTCCCTGAAAACAAAAAAAATAGTGGGAGATTAAGATTGGCATTTCTGCTTGAGTGCCGGTCCTGTGTGTGCCATCTGTCTCAAATTATTGGGGCACAGAAAACCTAGTGTGTCATACTGGGAATTTTTTTTTTTTTTTAAATTCTCCCTGAAAACCAAAAAAATAGTGGGAGATTAAGATTGGCATTTCTGCTTGAGTGCCGGTCCTGTGTGTGCCATCTGTCTCAAATTATTGGGGCACAGAAAACCTAGTGTGTCATACTGGGAATTTTTTTTTTTTTAAATTCTCCCTGAAAAAAAAAAAATAGTGGGAGATTAAGATTGGCATTTCTGCTTGAGTGCCGGTCCTGTGTGTGCCATCTGTCTCAAATTATTGGGGCACAGAAAACCTAGTGTGTCATACTGGGAATTATTATTATTTTTTTTTAATTCTCCCTGAAAACAAAAAAAATAGTGGGAGGTTAAGATTGGCATTTCTGCTTGAGTGCCGGTCCTGTGTGTGCCATCTGTCTCAAATTATTGGGGCACAGAAAACCTAGTGTGTCATACTGGGAATTATTTTTTTTTTTTAAATTCTCCCTGAAAACAAAAAAAATAGTGGGAGATTAAGATTGGCGTTTCTGCTTGAGTGCCGGTCCTGTGTGTGCCATCTGTCTCAAATTATTGGGGCACAGAAAACCTAGTGTGTAACATTGGGCCTGATTTTCCTTTCAGTGTCAGCCACCTATAAAGGTATATATAAATCCTACAGAAGTTTGAGTTCACCTTATAAGTTGTTTTATAGTAACAAATACCATTACTTTGGTTACGTTTTGCAAACAATGAGGAAGTCTGGTGGAAGAGGTCGTGGCCGTGGGCGGTCATTGTCAGCTGGTAATGATGGTAGTGGTGGTGGAGCATCAGGTGGTCATGGTAAAAGCAATACAGCACCTAAGTCTCGAGTTGTTGAGCCAGGTTCGTCGTCTGTCTACACAAGGCCTCGAACGCTCCCTTTTCTGGGAGTAGGAAAACCGCTTTTAAAGCCGGAGCAGCAAGAACAAGTTTTGGCTTTCCTTGCTGACTCAGCCTCTAGCTCTTTTGCCTCCTCTTCTGAAAGTGCTAAATGTAAAAGCAGCGTGTCGTTAGTGGATGTTCACGGTCAGGGACAAGTCGCTTCCTTGTCTTCTTCACCCAGAACAAGAGAGAAGGATGCGTCAGGTGACACAATGGGTTACTCCATGGAGCTCTTTACACATACCGTTCCTGGGTTAGACAGTGAAACAGTTAACAGGCCATGCCCATTAGAAGTTGAATCAGACATGGAGTGCACAGATGCACAGCCACAGCCAGATTACTATGCTGTTCCTTTGACTCAGAACATTGCCCTCGCAGTGTACTGAGCCAGAATCAAACCCAGCTGAGACTATGGTGCCCCGTCACGACCACTATACCACCAGCTTACACGGTGACGCAGACGAAGTTGCACACGAGATAGAAGAGGAGGTCATAGATGACCCAGTTGTTGACCCCGATTGGCAGCCATTGGGGGAACAGGGTGCAGGCGGCAGTAGTTCTGAAGCGGAGGAGGAGGAGCAGCAGCAGGCATCAACATCACAACAGGTTCCATCTGCCGGGCCCGTATCTGGCCAAAAACGCGTGGCAAAACCAAAACCAGTTGGAGGACAGCGTGGCCATCCGGTTAAAGCAGCTCAGTCTGCAATGCCTGAAAAGGTATCCGATAGTAGAAAGAGTGCAGTCTGGCATTTTTTTAAACAACATCCAAATGATCAGCGCAAAGTCATCTGTCAAAAATGTTCAACTACCTTAAGCAGAGGTCAGAATCCTAAAAGTCTAAATATAAGTTGCATGCATAGACATTTAACCACCATGCATTTGCAAGCCTGGACTAACTACCAAACATCCCTAAAGGTTGCAGCACCCTCGGCCAATGAAGCTAGTCAGCAACGCTACATCCCTTCCCTCACTGTAAGCCCACCATTTCCCGCACCACCTGCAGTATCTGTGCAGCTTTCGTCGCCAGGCCAAAGCAGTCAGGGAATCACCAGGTTCGTAGTAGGAAACACTGCATGTAGGGCACCGGCAAGAATACCATCTCCAACCCTCTCTCAGTCTGCCATGTCCACCGGCACCACCGCTAGTTCCCCGATCTCCAGCTCTCCAGTCCAGCTCACCCTACATGAGACTCTTGTTAGGAAAAGGAAGTACTCATCCTCGCATCCGCGTACACAGGGTTTGAACGCCCACATTGCTAGACTAATCTCATTAGAGATGATGCCCTACCGGTTAGTTGAAAGCGAAGCTTTCAAAGCGCTGATGGACTACGCTGTACCACGCTACAAGCTACCCAGTCGACACTTCTTTTCGAGAAAAGCCATCCCAGCCCTCCACCACCATGTTAAAGAGCGCATCGTCCATGCACTCAGGCAATCTGTGACTACAAAGGTGCACCTGACAACAGATGCATGGACCAGTAGGCATGGCCAGGGACGTTACGTGTCCATCACGGCACACTGGGTGAATGTGGTGGATGCAGGGTCCACAGGGGACAGCAATATTGGGACAGTTCTGCCTAGCCCACGGTCTAGGAAACAGTTGGCTGTAGGCGTTCGCCCCCCCTCCTCCTCGTCCTCCTGCAGAAGCGAGAGCTTGTCCACAGACCGCAGTCGCACAACCACTCCATCCGCAGCTGCCACTGTTGTACACCAGGTGTCCCATTATGGGACAGCTAGTGGCAAGGGTCAGCAGGCTGTATTGGCAATGAAGTGTTTGGGTGACAACAGACACACCGCGGAAGTTCTGTCCGAGTTCTTGCAGAAAGAAACTCAGTCATGGCTGGGCACTGTACATCTTGAGGCAGGCAAGGTAGTGAGTGATAACGGAAGGAATTTCATGGCTGCCATAGCCCTTTCCCAACTGAAACACATTCCTTGCCTGGCTCACACCTTAAACCTGGTGGTGCAGTGCTTCCTGAAAAGTTATCCGGGGTTACCCGACCTGCTCCTCAAAGTGCGCAGACTTTGCTCGCATATCCGCCGTTCGCCCGTACACTCCAGCCGTATGCAGAACTATCAGCGGTCTTTGAACCCTCCCCAGCATCGCTTAATCATCGATGTTGCAACAAGGTGGAACTCAACACTGCACATGCTTCAGAGACTGTGCGAACAGAGGCGTGCTGTTATGTATTTGTGGGAGGATACACATACACGGGCAGGCAGTTGGATGGCAGACATGGAGTTGTCAGGTGTGCAGTGGTCGAAGGTACAAGACCTGTGTCAAGTCCTTCAGTGTTTTGAGGAATGCACACGGCTGGTTAGTGCAGACAACGCCATAATAAGCATGAGCATCCCCCTAATGCGTCTGCTGATGCAAAGTTTGACGCACATAAAGGAGCAGGCGTCTGCAGCCGAGGAAGAGGAAAGCCTTGATGACAGTCAGCCATTGTCTGGTCACGGCAGTCTACAGGACGAGGTAGCGGGCGAAGAGGAGGAGAACGAGGAGGATGATGGGGATGACTATTTTTTAAATGAGGAAGCTTCTCCGGGGCCAATGGAAATTGGTGGCGTGGCAAGGCCGGGTTCCGTTTTTTTGAGGGAGACAAGTGACGTAGATTTGCCTGTAACTGCCCCTCAAACCAGCACAACCGCAGATTTGACAACTGGAACTTTGGCCCACATGGTGGATTATGCCTTACGTATCCTCAAAAGGGACCCACGCATTATTAAAATGATGACCGATGACGATTACTGGTTGGCCTGCCTCCTTGATCCTCGCTATAAAGGCAAATTGCAAAATATTATGCCACATGAGAACCTCGATCAAGTATTAGCAACGAAACAAGCAACTCTTGTAGACCGTTTGATTCAGGCATTCCCAGCACACAGCGCCGGTGATGGTTCTCACACGAGCTGCAGGGGGCTACAGGGCAGAGGTGTTAGAGGTGCACAAATCAGAAGTGGCGTTGGACAGAGGGGTTTTACCCTTCGCCACGACAGCACCCCACATGAGAGAGAGGGATCCGCCCATAGGAACAGGAAACCTACAGAATAAAAGGAGGCGGTCCCCTCTCCTCCTCAGTTTAGGTTTCCTGTTTCTATGGGAACCCGAAGTACCTGCAGTCAAGAGGATTCCTGGGCCATGCACCCGCCTGCGTCAGTCTCCGTGGGAACGGCAGGGGCTGCGGTGCCAGAAGCAGCGGCGGGGGAGCCACTGTTTGCAGCCTCCCCCCTCGTCTGGTCGGTCGCCATGGTCCGGGTTCGGTGCCGCTGGTCCGCCCGGCTCCATGAGGACGCGCGCGCTCAGCGGCTGGCTTCTTATCCAGCAGCCGCCGCATGGTAAGGAGGAGCGGCGCGTCTAACCCGGAAGTCGCTGGAGCACTTCCGGGTTGGGTCCGGGGAGGCAGGAGATTCGGCGCCAAATTTAAAAGTGCAGCGCTAGCGTCGGCCGGTGTGTGTAAGTATGGCTTCACCGGCCGATGTAGCGCACTTGCCTGTAACAGAGTGGTCTCCCAGCAAGGAGACAAGCGCCAGGAGCAGCACCAAAAGTGGGGATCGATCTCAGGAAAAGCGATCTGCCACCAAACAAAAGGATCTTTCTTCAAAGAATCCGCCTCCAGAACCGGTACCTGTCAGCTTCACTGGGTGAGTTTTTAAAAGAGTCTCTTCCCATATGCTGATATATGTTCCTCCTGTATCCCCTTCCTCTAGACTAAGAAAAGGACACATAAAACCAAACACAGAGAATGTGCCTTATGTTTACAACCCCTCCCGGACTCATATACAAAAAGATTATGTGCAGAATGCATCATGCTAACTTTACGGCAGGAAAACGTAATGACTCCGTCCGACATTAGAGCCATAATACGTGAGGAAATGCAGGGTCTGGCGCATACAAGTAGCACCAGTACCCGTCAGCCTAGCCGGTCCCGATCTCCAACAAGCCCAGAGTCAGAGGTAGTACAAAAATCCTCTGACGAAGAGGAGTCTCAGCCAAGTTCATCGGAATATGAAGGAGGGCTTTGTCTACCAAATAGCAGCATAGACAATGTAGTAAAAGCCGTCAGAAGCACGATGGGGTGTCCAGACGAGAAGGGAAAGAAGTCAGCTCAGGACATCATGTTTGCGGGGTTAGGACAGAAAAAACGGAGGTCCTTCCCCGTCATACCCACAATTAAAGAGCTAGTTAAAAAGGAGTGGGAAAAACAGCAAACAAGAGGTTTTTTACCATCCTCTGCTAAGAGACGCTACCCCTTCAGTGATGAAGAACTTAATACTTGGCAAAAAATACCAAAGGTTGACGCGGCAGTGGCCTCAACTTCTAAGCAATCGGTCTTACCTGTTGAAGACTCGGGGACTCTGACTGATCCCTTAGACCGAAAGGCAGAAGCCTTACTTAAGAGGTCATGGGAGGCTAATACGGGGGCATTCAGGCCAGCCATTTCTGGCACCTGTACTGCAAGATCGCTGCTAGTATGGACAGAGCAGCTGGAGGAACAAATTAGAGGTGGAGCTTCGAGAAATACAATTCTATCGAAAATCCCTCTAATGAAAGAGGCAGTAGCATTTCTAGCTGATGCCTCGGTGGACTCGCTACGCCTAACAGCCAGGTCAGCCGGCCTAGTGAACACAGCCCGGCGAGCACTCTGGTTGAAAAATTGGAAAGGGGACGCACAGGCCAAAGCAAAACTTTGTGCGATCCCCTGCCAGGGTGAGTTCCTATTTGGGAAAACTCTGGATGAGCTCTTAAACAAAGCAGGAGAGCGGAAGAAGGGCTTCCCTAACCAGTATCTTCCCTCTTACAGGAGAGCCTTCAGGAGACGCCCCTTTACCAGAAACAAACCGGCTGAGCAAAGGGAGCGCTGGGAGACAAAGGATCCAAAACAAAGAGGTGCTCTGTTTTCCGGATCTTATAACCAAAAACGTAACAAATACCGTTAATTATGAAGTGGGCGGTAGATTGAAATATTTCTTTTCTAAATGGAAGCTAATAACATCTAGTCATTGGATTCTGGACATTATTGAAAACGGATTAAGATTAGAGTTTGATAGAATCCCTTGGGATTCTTTTATAGTAACATCTCCAAAAGGACGACAACAGCAAGAAGCTCTAGAATCAGAGATCCTGTCGCTTCTATCTAAAAAAGTATTGATAGAGGTTCCCCGGGGTCAGGAAAAGAAGGGAGGGGGTTCTATTCCCCTTTATTCTTGATCAATAAGCCGGATGGTTCATTTAGAACCATCATAAACCTTAGAAAACTAAATTCCTTTCTGCGTAACCATACCTTCAAAATGGAATCCATTAGTTCTACCATCAAACTTTTGTTTCCTAGGTGTGTCATGGCCGGGATAGACCTAAAAGATGCATATTATCATCTTCCCATACATGCCGAACACCAGCAGTATCTAAGGGTGGCAGTCATCATGAAAGGACAGGTTCGTCACTTTCAGTATGTAGCAATGCCATTTGGGCTTTCTATGGCCTCCCGCATCTTTACAAAAGTGATATTAGAGGTGATGGCTTATCTGCGCCAACAGGACACTCTGATAATACCCTACCTGGATGACTTTCTAGTGGTAGGAGACTCTATTGCTCAATGTAAAATGCGGTTGTCTAACACGATCTCATCCCTGCAGGAGTTGGGTTGGATCGTCAATTTCGAAAAGTCCAGACTGAATCCAGACACTACTCAAATGTTTCTAGGGATCCAGCTAGACTCCGTAAGTCAAAGAAGCTTCCTCCCGCATTCAAAGAAAATGATTATACAGTCAAAGGTGTCAGAAGCAATAAGAAACCCATACATGACACTAAGGAAGGCTATGTCCTTATTAGGATCATTGTCCTCATGTATCCCGGCTGTACCCTGGGCTCAATTCCATACCCGCCAATTACAGTACGAAGTATTGTCAGTCCAGGGACAAAGAGGACACCTGGAGAGTAAACTAACTCTCTCTAGAGATGTCATAGAGTCTCTATCCTGGTGGCTAGATATGGGACACCTTTCAGGAGGTGTACCTTGGGTAGTAAATCCATCCAAAATAATTACTACCGACGCCAGCCCTACGGGGTGGGGTGCACATATGGAAGATGACATAGTCCAGGATACCTGGAATCAGGCAGAATCATCATGTTCGTCAAATTGGAAGGAATTAACAGCAGTAGGAAAAGCCTTAAATTATTTTCTTCCACAGATTCAAGGAGCAGATGTAAGAGTTTTCTCAGACAACTCCACCACAGTGGCCTATGTAAACCGTCAGGGCGGTACACGGTCAGGAAGTCTGATGACCATCGCAGGGGAGATCCTCCAGTTTGCAGAGACTCATCTTACGTCCCTAACAGCTCTACACATCAGAGGAGTAGAAAATACCAAAGCGGACTACCTCAGTCGAAACAGGCTGCGCCAGGGAGAATGGTCCTTAAACAGAACCGTGTTCAGACTAATAACAAGAGCATGGGGAGTGCCTCAGATAGATCTATTTGCCACAAGAGGCAACAGGCAAGTAGAAAGATTCGCTTCCCTGAACTCCATGGATCATCCAGACATGCTGGACTCCCTACATCATCCTTGGGACTTCAGACTGGCTTACGCCTTTCCTCCAATGTCTCTAATTCCGCTAGTGATCAGGAAGATCAGGAGGGAACGTGCAAGGGTAATCCTCATTGCACCCTTCTGGCCAAAGAGACCGTGGTTCTCCTGCCTCCAAAGCATGTGTCTATCCGATCCATGGATTCTTCCATTGGACAAGGAACTACTGTTCCAGGGGCCGTTTTTCCACCCGCAAATGAAAGGGCTTCACTTGACGGCGTGGAACTTGAGCGGCAGTTACTAAGCTCAAGGGGTTTTTCAGAACAGCTAGTAAAAACCCTGCTACTAAGTAGAAAAAGATCTACCACCCTGATATATAGCAGAGTTTGGAAAAAATTCTTAGAATTTCATACAGTACCATTCACTAATCAGGTTCCGATAACACCTATTCTAGAGTTCCTACAAAAAGGTAGAGAATTAGGATTATCAGTGAACACCTTAAGAGTCCAGATATCAGCGTTAGGAGCCCTATATGGATATAATATAGCCGCTGATAGATGGGTCTCCAGATTCATTAAGTCTTGTGAACGAAGTAACCCGGTACATATTCCCCGTCTACCTCCGTGGGACTTAAATCTAGTGCTAGAAGCCTTAACCAGCTCCCCATTTGAGCCTCTAGACTCTATACCTCTAAATGTCCTCACATATAAAGTAGCCCTTTTGGTAGCCCTGACCTCAGCCAGACGTGTTAGTGACATCCAGGCCCTATCAGTAGACCCACCATTCTTACTGATATTCCATGATCGAATAGTCCTAAAACCAGACCCCTCTTACCTCCCTAAGGTAGCATCCACCTACCACAGGTCACAGGAAATATTTCTCCCTTCCTTTTTTGATTCTCCTGTAACCCCTGAACAACATAAGTTCCACACCTTAGATGTCAGAAGAGCCATCCTGACTTATATAGAAAGGTGTCAAACATGGAGGGAGAGTAGGGCTCTGTTTATCTCCTTTCAGGGCCACAAGAAAGGACATGGGGTCACGAGAGCTACCATATCTCGGTGGATCAGAGATGCTATCTGCTTGGCCTATACATCAAAAGGCGAGATTCCTCCAGTGGGTATTAAAGCGCACTCAACACGAGCCATGGCTTCCTCCTGGGCGGAACAAGCGGATGTCCCGATCCATCTAATATGTAAGGCCGCAACTTGGTCTACACCTTCTACCTTTTACAACCATTATAGACTTGATCTATCTTCTTCTTCTGATTTGACCTTTGGTAGAGCTGTGCTTAGTACAGTAATCCCACCCGAGTAATGACTCTCTGAAAATCTCTCATGTGGGGTGCTGTCGTGGCGAAGGGTAAAAAGCCGGATTACTCACCGGTAATGCTCTTTTAATGAGTCCACGACAGCACCCATTTACAACCCTCCCTGATTATGCACAGCTCTTTCTTTAATTCACAAATAATGGTTGTATAGAGTTTTTAAGATATTTTGCTGAATAAGAATTAATACTAAAGCTTTTGCGGTTCCCTTTTTATACTCTGTAAACTAAACTGAGGAGGAGAGGGGACCGCCTCCTTTTATTCTGTAGGTTTCCTGTTCCTATGGGCGGATCCCTCTCTCTCATGTGGGGTGCTGTCGTGGACTCATTAAAAGAGCATTACCGGTGAGTAATCCGGCTTTTTCTGACCAGGTTGTGGAGTGATTTCGCAATGACCGCAGACAGGACAGGTACTGCAGCATCTATTCAAAGTGACAGGAGACAACATTTGTCCAGTATGGTTACTAACTATTTTTCATCCCTTATCGATGTTCTCCCTCAACCGTCATTCCCATTTGATTACTGGGCATCCAAATTAGACACCTGGCCTGAATTGGCAGAATATGCATTGCAGGAGCTTGCTTGCTCAGCAGCTAGTGTGCTATCAGAAAGAGTTTTCAGTGCTGCTGGTTCAATATTAACCGAAAAAAGGACTCGTCTGGCTACCCAAAATGTTGATGATCTAACCTTCATTAAAATGAACCACTCCTGGATTTCAAATTATTTTGCCCCACCTTTCCCGGCTGACACCTAGCTTTCCTATAAAAAGGTCTTGCTTGTGGACTGGTCTTACTGAGTGTTCCAATCTCTTAATTTGCAGCAGATGTTTGTCCAGCATACGACATGTTTACACCTCCCTAAATGGGAAAACTCCCCCCACGGGGCCGTGGTCTCGCCACTTGGCGCAAGCACCCGTTAGAGTGCCGTTTGTCTGAAGAGGTGGGTGTGCCCGCTTTTGGTCGACGGCACTGCCACTGGGTCCCTCATAGTACAATAACGTGTCTCTGGCGGTGGTGGCGCGCAACCAACGTCAGACACACCGTTGTAACATGAGGGGCCCTGGGCCTGTACCGCCGGCCACAAGAGAGTTCCTCCCCCCCAGCTCAAACTGGGCTCTACCACGTGCAAAATTATCTCTCACAGCTCCAACAATGTTTAGTCTATGCGCTGACATCCTTCAATGCCTGGCACTAACAATACCAATTTGTTGACATGTATGATGCTAGTTTAAATAGTCAGGGTCAGTGTCCTATATTGACACCAGTAAATACTTAGTGCCAAATTACTATGTCTGAAACTCAGCAGAGGAGCCCACCCCTGTACCTAAGTATGCCACATTTTTGTTTTTTTGTTTTGTTGTTTTGTGAGACATTAACATCTGTTTATTTTTTGGGACTACTAACTGTGTCAGACACTCCTTCCAATCGTCCTCCGCTGACCACACCAATGCTGCCTGTGTACCCATGTAACCTATTTAAAACTGCATAGAGCCTATTTTATTATTTTAGGCCTAGTAAGTCTGTCTGCGGTCCCTCCTTGCAATCGTCCTCCGCTGACCACACCAATGCTGCCTGTGCACCTATGTAACCTATTTAAAACTGCATAGAGCCTATTTTATTATTTTAGGCCTAGTAAGTCTGTCTACGGTCCCTCCTTGCAATCGTCCTCCGCTGACCACACCAATGCTGCCTGTGTACCCCTGCGAGATAACTCTAAGTGCCTTGAGCCTATTTTTATATATTTTAGGCCTAGTAAGTCTGTCTGCGGTCCCACCTTGCAATCGTCCTCCGCTGACCACACCAATGCTGCCTGTGTACCTATGTAACCTATATAAAACTGCATAGAGCCTATTTTATTATTTTAGGCCTAGTAAGTCTGTCTGCGGTCCCTCCTTGCAATCGTCCTCCGCTGACCACACCAATGCTGCCTGTGTACCCCTGCGAGATAACTCTAAGTGCCTTGAGCCTATTTTTATTTATTTTAGGCCTAGTAAGTCTGTCTGCGGTCCCTCCTTGCAATCGTCCTCCGCTGACCACACCAATGCTGCCTGTGTACCCCTGCGAGATAACTCTAAGTGCCTTGAGCCTATTTTTATATATTTTAGGCCTAGTAAGTCTGTCTGCGGTCCCTCCTTGCAATCGTCCTCCGCTGACCACACCAATGCTGCCTGTGTACCTATGTAACCTATTTAAAACTGCATAGAGCCTATTTTATTATTTTAGGCCTAGTAAGTCTGTCTGCGGTCCCTCCTTGCAATCGTCCTCCTCTGACCACACCAATGCTGCCTGTGTACCCCTGTGAGATAACTCTAAGTGCCTTGAGCCTATTTTTATATATTTTAGGCCTAGTAAGTCTGTCTGCGGTCCCTCCTTGCAATCGTCCTCCGCTGACCACACCAATGCTGCCTGTGTACCCCTGCGAGATAACTCTAAGTGCCTTGAGCCTATTTTTATATATTTTAGGCCTAGTAAGTCTGTCTGCGGTCCCACCTTGCAATCGTCCTCCGCTGACCACACCAATGCTGCCTGTGTACCTATGTAACCTATTTAAAACTGCATAGAGCCTATTTTATTATTTTAGGCCTAGTAAGTCTGTCTGCGGTCCCTCCTTGCAATCGTCCTCCTCTGACCACACCAATGCTGCCTGTGTACCCCTGCGAGATAACTCTAAGTGCCTTGAGCCTATTTTTATTTATTTTAGGCCTAGTAAGTCTGTCTGCGGTCCCCCCTTGCAATCGTCCTCCGATGACCACACCAATGCTGCCTGTGTACCCCTGCGAGATAACTCTAAGTGCCTTGAGCCTATTTTTATATATTTTAGGCCTAGTAAGTCTGTCTGCGGTCCCCCCTTGCAATCGTCCTCCGCTGACCACACCAATGCTGCCTGTGTACCCCTGCGAGATAACTCTAAGTGCCTTGAGCCTATTTTTATATATTTTAGGCCTAGTAAGTCTGTCTGCGGTCCCTCCTTGCAATCGTCTTCCGCTGACCACACCAATGCTGCCTGTGTACCTATGTAACCTATTTAAAACTGCATAGAGCCTATTTTATTATTTTAGGCCTAGTAAGTCTGTCTGCGGTCCCTCCTTGCAATCGTCCTCCTCTGACCACACCAATGCTGCCTGTGTACCCCTGCGAGATAACTCTAAGTGCCTTGAGCCTATTTTTATATATTTTAGGCCTAGTAAGTCTGTCTGCGGTCCCACCTTGCAATCGTCCTCCGCTGACCACACCAATGCTGCCTGTGTACCTATGTAACCTATTTAAAACTGCATAGAGCCTATTTTATTATTTTAGGCCTAGTAAGTCTGTCTGCGGTCCCTCCTTGCAATCGTCCTCCGCTGACCACACCAATGCTGCCTGTGTACCTATGTAACCTATTTAAAACTGCATAGAGCCTATTTTATTATTTTAGGCCTAGTAAGTCTGTCTGCGGTCCCTCCTTGCAATCGTCCTCCTCTGACCACACCAATGCTGCCTGTGTACCCCTGCGAGATAACTCTAAGTGCCTTGAGCCTATTTTTATATATTTTAGGCCTAGTAAGTCTGTCTGCAGTCCCACCTTGCAATCGTCCTCCGCTGACCACACCAATGCTGCCTGTGTACCTATGTAACCTATTTAAAACTGCATAGAGCCTATTTTATTATTTTAGGCCTAGTAAGTGTTGTGAATTTACTTTTTGGCTCCCTCTAGTGGCTACTAGTGATTTGACTCTGGGTTTGTCAGTCATTCCTTTTATGCTCACCTGGGTCGTTAGGTCAGGGGTGTTGCTATATAAGCTCCCTGGACCTTCAGTTCAATGCCTGGCAACGTTGATATCAGAGCTAATCTGTAGTGCTCTTGTCTACTGATCCTGGTTCCTGCTTGATTAAGCTAAGTCTGCTTTTTTGCTTTTTGCAATTCGTTATTGTTTGCATTTTTTGTCCAGCTTGTATATTATCTGTATCCTGACCTTGCTGGAAGCTCTAGGGCGGCTGGTGTTCTCCCCCCGGGCCGTTAGACGGTTCGGGGGTTCTTGAATCTCCAGCGTGGATTTTTGATAGGGTTTTTGTTGACCATATAAGTTATCTTACTATATTCTGCTATTAGTAAGTGGGCCTCTCTGTGCTAAACCTAGTTCATCTCTGTGTTTGTCATTTCCTCTTACCTCACCGTTATTATTTGTGGGGGGCTTGTATCCTACTTTTGGGGTCCTTTCTCTGGAGGCAAGAGAGGTCTTTGTTTTCCTCTTCTAGGGGTAGTTAGCTCTCCGGCTGGCGCGAGACATCTAGCGACCAACGTAGGCATGTTCCCCGGCTACTTCTAGGGTTGGCGTGAGGAGTAGATATATGGTCAACCCAGTTACCACTGCCCTATGAGCTGGATTTTTGTACTTTGCAGACTTGCTGATATCTCTGAGACCCTCGCCATTGGGGTCATAACAGTTTGCCAGGCCAGTACTAAATGTTAAATGCATTGCAGAAGTGGGATTATAAGAAAGAAAGTTCTGAGTTTTTTTTTTTCTCTCTCTCATTTTTTTTTTCTTTTCCCCTTTACCTTTGAGTGGCTTGTGATTGCTGCAGACATGAATGTCCAGACCTTGATTACAAGTGTGGACCAGCTTGCTGCTCGTGTGCAGGGCATACAAGATTATGTTACCAGAAATCCTATGTCAGAACCTAAGATACCGATTCCTGAACTGTTTTCCGGAGACCGATTTGAGTTTAGAAATTTCAGGAATAATTGTAAATTGTTTTTGTCCCTGAGACCCTGTTCCTCTGGAGACTCCGCTCAGCAAGTGAAAATTGTTATTTCTTTTTTACGGGGCGACCCTCAGGATTGGGCTTTCTCGCTGGCGCCAGGAGATCCGGCATTGGCTGATATTGATGCGTTTTTTCTGGCGCTCGGTTTGCTTTATGAGGAACCCAATCTTGAGATTCAGGCAGAAAAAGCCTTGCTGGCTATGTCTCAGGGCCAGGACGAGGCTGAGGTGTATTGCCAAAAATTTCGGAAATGGTCCGTGCTGACCCAGTGGAACGAGTGTGCATTGGCTGCAAATTTTAGAAATGGCCTTTCTGAAGCCATTAAGAATGTGATGGTGGGTTTTCCCATTCCCACAGGTCTGAATGATTCCATGGCCCTGGCGATTCAAATTGACCGGCGGTTGCGGGAGCGCAAAACCGCAAATTCCCTCATGGTGTTATCTGAACAGGCACCTGATTTAATGCAATGTGATAGAATCCTGACTAGAAATGAGCGGAAAATTCATAGACGCCAGAATGGCTTGTGTTACTACTGTGGTGATTCTGCACATGTTATCTCAGCATGCTCTAAGCGTCTTACTAAGGTTGTTAGTCCTGTCGCCATTGGTAATTTGCAACCTAAGTTCATTCTATCTGTAACTTTGATTTGCTCACTGTCATCGTATCCTGTCGTGGCGTTTGTAGATTCAGGTGCTGCCCTGAGTCTTATGGATCTGTCATTTGCCAAGCGTTGCGGTTTTGTTCTTGAGCCATTAGAAAATCCTATCCCTCTTAGGGGTATTGACGCTACGCCATTGGCAGAAAATAAGCCGCAGTTTTGGACACAGGTTACCATGTGCATGACTCCTGAACATCGGGAGGTGATACGTTTTCTTGTTCTGCATAAGATGCATGATTTGGTTGTTTTGGGGTTGCCATGGTTACAGACCCATAATCCAGTCTTGGACTGGAAGGCAATGTCAGTGTCAAGTTGGGGCTGTCATGGAATTCATGGAGATTCCCTGCCCGTGTCTATTGCTACTTCTACGCCTTCGGAAGTTCCGGCGTATTTGTCTGATTATCAGGATGTCTTCAGCGAGTCTAGGTCAAGTGCATTGCCTCCTCATAGGGAATGTGACTGTGCAATAGATTTGATTCCAGGCAGTAAGTTTCCTAAGGGAAGACTGTTTAATCTGTCGGTACCTGAACATACCGCGATGCGTTCATATATCAAGGATTCTCTGGAGAAGGGGTATATCCGTCCTTCTTCTTCCCCTCTTGGTGCGGGATTCTTTTTTGTGGCTAAAAAGGACGGATCTTTGAGGCCTTGTATTGACTATCGGCTTTTGAATAAGATCACTGTCAAATTTCAGTATCCTTTGCCGTTGTTGTCAGACTTGTTTGCCCGGATTAAAGGTGCCAAGTGGTTCACCAAGATAGACCTTCGTGGTGCGTACAACCTTGTGCGCATTAAGCAAGGAGATGAATGGAAAACCGCATTCAATACGCCCGAAGGTCATTTTGAGTACTTGGTGATGCCATTTGGGCTCTCTAATGCACCTTCAGTTTTTCAGTCCTTTATGCATGACATTTTCCGGAAGTATCTGGATAAATTTTTGATCGTTTATCTGGATGATATTCTGTTTTTTTCTGATGATTGGGACTCGCATGTGGAACAGGTCAGGATGGTTTTCAAGATTTTGCGTGAAAATTCTTTGTTTGTTAAAGGCTCAAAGTGTCTCTTTGGTGTACAGAAGGTTCCCTTTTTAGGGTTCATTTTTTCCCCTTCTGCTGTGGAGATGGACCCAGTCAAGGTTCGAGCTATTCATGATTGGACTCAACCCTCGTCAGTTAAGAGTCTTCAGAAGTTCTTGGGTTTTGCTAACTTCTACCGTCGTTTTATCGCTAATTTTTCTAGCGTTGTTAAACCGTTGACGGATATGACCAAGAAAGGCTCTGATGTGGCTAACTGGGCTCCTGCTGCCGTGGAGGCTTTCCAGGAGTTGAAGCGCCGGTTTACTTCAGCGCCTGTTTTGTGCCAGCCTGATGTCTCACTTCCCTTTCAGGTTGAAGTGGATGCTTCGGAGATTGGGGCAGGGGCCGTTTTGTCGCAGAGAGGCCCTGGTTGCTCTACTATGAGACCTTGTGCCTTTTTCTCTAGGAAGTTTTCGCCGGCAGAGCGAAATTATGATGTGGGCAATCGGGAGTTGTTGGCCATGAAGTGGGCATTTGAGGAGTGGCGTCATTGGCTCGAGGGTGCTAAGCATCGTGTGGTGGTCTTGACTGATCACAAAAATCTGATGTACCTCGAGTCTGCTAAACGCCTGAATCCTAGACAGGCCCGCTGGTCATTGTTTTTCTCCCGTTTTGACTTTGTGGTTTCGTATTTACCAGGTTCTAAGAATGTGAAGGCCGATGCTCTGTCTAGGAGCTTTGTGCCTGATGCTCCTGGAGTCGCTGAACCTGTGGGTATTCTTAAGGAAGGAGTTATCCTGTCAGCTATTTCTCCAGATCTGCGACGTGTGTTGCAGAGATTTCAGGCTGGTAGGCCTGACTCTTGTCCACCTGACAGATTGTTTGTGCCTGCTAAATGGACCAGCAGAGTCATTTCCGAGGTTCATTCCTCAGTGTTGGCAGGGCACCCGGGAATTTTTGGCACCAGAGATCTGGTGGCCAGGTCCTTTTGGTGGCCTTCCTTGTCAAGAGATGTGCGGTCATTTGTGCAGTCCTGTGGTACTTGTGCTCGAGCTAAGCCTTGCTGTTCTCGTGCTAGCGGGTTGCTCTTGCCCTTGCCTGTCCCGAAGAGACCTTGGACACACATCTCTATGGATTTCATTTCGGATCTTCCGGTGTCTCAGGGCATGTCTGTCATCTGGGTGATATGTGATCGTTTCTCCAAGATGGTCCATCTGGTTCCTTTGCCCAAACTGCCTTCCTCTTCTGATCTGGTTCCTGTGTTCTTCCAGAACGTGGTTCGTTTGCACGGCATTCCTGAGAATATTGTGTCGGACAGAGGATCCCAGTTTGTTTCCAGGTTCTGGCAATCCTTTTGTGGTAGGATGGGCATAGATTTGTCGTTTTCGTCCGCTTTTCATCCACAGACTAACGGACAAACGGAACGAACTAATCAGACTCTGGAGGCGTATTTGAGGTGTTTTGTCTCTTCTGATCAGGATGATTGGGTGACCTTCTTGCCGTTGGCTGAATTTGCCCTTAATAATCGGGCTAGTTCTGCCACCTTGGTTTCGCCATTTTTCTGCAACTCTGGTTTCCACCCTCGTTTTTCCTCGGGACATGTGGAGCCTTCTGACTGTCCTGGGGTGGATTCTGTGGTGGA
This sequence comes from Ranitomeya variabilis, assembly GCF_051348905.1. Classification (NCBI taxonomy): domain Eukaryota; kingdom Metazoa; phylum Chordata; class Amphibia; order Anura; family Dendrobatidae; genus Ranitomeya; species Ranitomeya variabilis. Next base: position 645,400,059 of record NC_135233.1, on the reverse strand, counting down.
TAGGTTGCAGCGGATCTGGAATCATGTGGTGGACAACTTGAAGTTGTCACAGGAGAAGGCTCAGCGTTTTGCCAACCGCCGCCGCGGTGTGGGTCCCCGACTTCGTGTTGGGGATTTGGTATGGCTGTCTTCTCGATTTGTTCCTATGAAGGTCTCCTCTCCCAAATTTAAGCCTCGATTCATTGGTCCTTACAAGATATTGGAGATCCTTAATCCTGTATCCTTTCGCCTGGATCTTCCGGTGTCGTTTGCCATTCACAACGTATTTCATAGGTCCTTGTTGCGGCGGTACGTTGTGCCTGTGGTTCCTTCTGCTGAGCCTCCTGCTCCGGTGTTGGTTGAGGGCGAGTTGGAGTACGTGGTGGAGAAGATCTTAGATTCTCGTCTCTCCAGGCGGAGGCTTCAGTACCTGGTCAAGTGGAAGGGCTATGGTCAGGAGAATAATTCCTGGGTGGTCGCCTCTGATGTGCATGCGGCCGATTTAGTTCGTGCCTTTCACGCCGCTCATCCTGATCACCCTGGTGGTCTTGGTGAGGGTTCGGTGACCCCTCACTAAGGGGGGGGTACTGTTGTGAATTTACTTTTTGGCTCCCTCTAGTGGCTACTAGTGATTTGACTCTGGGTTTGTCAGTCATTCCTTTTATGCTCACCTGGGTCGTTAGGTCAGGGGTGTTGCTATATAAGCTCCCTGGACCTTCAGTTCAATGCCTGGCAACGTTGATATCAGAGCTAATCTGTAGTGCTCTTGTCTACTGATCCTGGTTCCTGCTTGATTAAGCTAAGTCTGCTTTTTTGCTTTTTGCAATTCGTTATTGTTTGCATTTTTTGTCCAGCTTGTATATTATCTGTATCCTGACCTTGCTGGAAGCTCTAGGGCGGCTGGTGTTCTCCCCCCGGGCCGTTAGATGGTTCGGGGGTTCTTGAATCTCCAGCGTGGATTTTTGATAGGGTTTTTGTTGACCATATAAGTTATCTTACTATATTCTGCTATTAGTAAGTGGGCCTCTCTGTGCTAAACCTAGTTCATCTCTGTGTTTGTCATTTCCTCTTACCTCACCGTTATTATTTGTGGGGGGCTTGTATCCTACTTTTGGGGTCCTTTCTCTGGAGGCAAGAGAGGTCTTTGTTTTCCTCTTCTAGGGGTAGTTAGCTCTCCGGCTGGCGCGAGACATCTAGCGACCAACGTAGGCATGTTCCCCGGCTACTTCTAGGGTTGGCGTGAGGAGTAGATATATGGTCAACCCAGTTACCACTGCCCTATGAGCTGGATTTTTGTACTTTGCAGACTTGCTGATATCTCTGAGACCCTCGCCATTGGGGTCATAACAGTAAGTCTGTCTGCGGTCCCTCCTTGCAATCGTCCTCCGCTGACCACACCAATGCTGCCTGTGTACCTATGTAACCTATTTAAAACTGCATAGAGCCTATTTCATTATTTTAGGCCTAGTAAGTCTGTCTGCGGTCCCTCCTTGCAATCGTCCTCCGCTGACCACACCAATGCTGCCCGTGTACCCCTGGAACCTATTTTAAAGTGCATAGAGCCTATTTTTTTATTTTATTTAATATTAATAAAGCCATGATGGACTACGCTGTACCACGCTACGAGCTACCCAGTTGACACTTCTTTTGCGAGAAAAGCCATCCCAACCCTCCACCAGCATGTAAAAGACCGCATTGTCCATGCACTCTGGCAATCTGTGAGTACAAAGGTGCACCTGACAACAGACGCATGGACCTGTAAGCATGGCCACAGAAGGTTACGTGTCCATTACGGCGCAATGGGTTAATGTGGTGGATGCATGGTCCACAGGGGACAGCCTACTAAGTCTGTCAGCAGTCCCTAATTCAAATTGTCCTCAATTCAGGTTTTCGGGCTTTTTTAAAAAATAGGAAACTGCATTTGGGCTACTAGTTTGGTTGGGGCCTACTAGTGATGTCTGCCGCTCCTGGGTGTTCTCCTCCTCCTGGGTGTTCTCCTCCTCCTGGGTGCTCTCCTCCTCCTTGGTGTTCTCCTCCTGGTTTCCTTGTCTGAGCTTCAACCTTCAGGCTCTCATAAAGTATTTTTAAATGTAACACTGCAGTTGCCCTGCTACCTGGGTTGGGGCCTAGTAACGGTGTCTGCCGTTCCTTGGTGTTCTCCTCCTCCTTGGTGTTCTCCTCCTGGTTTCCTTGTCTGAGCTTCAACCTTCAGGCTCTCATTAAGTATTTTTAAATGTAACACTGCAGTTGCCCTGCTACCTGGGTTGGGGCCTAGTAACGGTGTCTGCCGCTCCTTGGTGTTCTCCTCCTCCTTGGTGTTCTCCTCCTGGTTTCCTTGTCTGAGCTTCAACCTTCAGGCTCTCATAAAGTATTTTTAAATGTAACACTGCAGTTGCCCTGCTACCTGGGTTGGGGCCTAGTAACGGTGTCTGCCGCACCTTGGTGTTCTCCTCCTCCTTGGTGTTCTCCTCCTGGTTTCCTTGTCTGAGCTTCAACCTTCAGGCTCTCATAAAGTATTTTTAAATGTAACACTGCAGTTGCCCTGCTACCTGGGTTGGGGCCTAGTAAAGTTGTCTGCCGCTCCTTGGTGTTCTCCTCCACTATATAAAGCTGAGCTTCAGTCTTTAGGCTTTTGGCCTATAGTATCAGATATTAAACTGCATTTGGCCTTCAACTTTGGTTGGGCCCTACTAACGGTGTGTGCCGCTCCCTGGTGTTGTCCTCCACTGTATAAAGCTGAGCTTCAGTCTTTAGGCTTTCGGCCTATAGTATCAGATATTAAACTGCATTTGGCCTTCAACTTTGGTTGGGCCCTACTAACGGTGTGTTCCGCTCCCTGGTGTTGTCCTCCACTGTATAAAGCTGAGCTTCAGTCTTTAGGCTTTCGGCCTATAGTAGCAGATATTAAACTGCATTTGGCCTACTAGTGTGGTTGGGCCCTTAAAACGGTGTCTGCTGCTCCTGGGTTTGCTCCTCCACTGAACAAAGCAATGCCGCCTGTTTAGTCCTGTTACCAATTTTGAACTGCATTTAGCCTACTTTATTCTTTGGCCCTATATCTGTGTTTCCTCCTCATCCTGCCCATTGCCCAGCCACTGCTAGATGAGTCTGCTGGTACATTGACCCAGACCACTACATTCCCCTTGCATGCTACACAGCCAGAATGTGTCCCTGCTGAAAGTCAGGTTCCCCTTCCCGCATACTACTTCCCGCATACTATACCACCTTACACGGGGACAAAGAGGAAGGTGCAGATGAAAGTGCTGGTTCCTTCATCAGGTGGGGGGGAATACTCGTTGGCGTCGTCACTGGCACAGGGCCCCTCATAGTACGCAAAAGTGTAGCTGCCGGTGGGAGGCTCCCCCGCCGTGCAAACACACCGCCGTACTTTGAGGGGCCCTGTGCCAGTGCCAATGCCAAAGAGTGGGCCCCCCCTGCTTGCTCAGGATCACAGCACTTGCAAAGTTGAAATACTTACCTCTCCCTGCGCCACTGCCGTGACGTGGTCCAGATTTCCTGGGCCCACAAAATACTTGAACCAGCCCTACCCCCAACAACTTTAGCCAAATGACCCCCAATTTCCAATGCCTATTATTATAAGGGAAATTAAGATTGACAAGCTTCATTAACAAGAATGGATGTTTTTGGCATTAAAATGGCCACTCTAGGTGTTTTCCTGGCCCCCACTCACTGCCGACTATGCTGCCCCATTGACTTGCATTGGGTTTCGTGTTTCGTCCGATCCCGACTTTACGAGATAATCGGCCGATTTCACTCAACCCGACTTTTGAGATAGTCGAGTTCCGCGAAACCCGACTTGACCCTAAAAAAGTCAAAGTCGCTCAACCCTAGTTCACGCCTCTCTTAATAGGGGACATACTAGAGTCAAAATCTTGGTTAACCCCTTCAGCCCTAAGCCTGTTTTTACCTTCTGACCAGGCCATTTTTTTTCAATTCTGACCAATGTCACTTCGAGGGCTCATACTCACTTGCGAGAAAAACGGACAATTGTTTATCGCATTGCACTCGGACCAATGTTATTCAATGGGTGACATCTCATCTGCGATTTTTTTCTCAGCTGAAATCGGACTGAGAAAAAATTTGCAGCATGCTGCGATTTGCTGCATATCCCGGCGAGACTCGCCAATGCAAGTCAATGGATGCGAGAACAAAATGCACAGCACTCACACCATGCGAGTGCTGTCCATTTTTTATGCAACGGTGTCCTTAGAAAACATGGCAATTCATATCCGGCTACTGTAAAAATCACCCTCACACAGGTTAGAATAGAAATGATAGAATAGATATATACACATACAATACATATATACATGTTAGTGACACACACACACACACACACACATATATATATATATATATATATATATATATATATATATATATATATATATACACAATACAGACCAAACGTTTGGACACACCTCCTCATTTAAAGCTTTTTCTGTATTTTCATGACTATGAAAATTGTACATTCACACTGAAGGCATCAAGACTATGAATTAACACATGTGGAATTATATACTTAACAAAAAAGTGTGAAACAACTGAAATTATGTCTTATATTCTAGGTTCTTCAAAGTGGCCACCTTTTGCTTTGATGACTGCTTTGCACACTCTTGGCATTCTCTTGATGAGCTTCAAGAGGTAGTCACCGGAAATGGTTTTCACTTCACAGGTGTGCCCTGTCAGGTTTAGTAAGTGGGATTTCTTGCATACAGTATGTATATATCTGCATTTCAGTGAAAAGAATTTATATATTTTTTGAGTTGTGAGGGCCCTTTAGAACTTTTGCTATGGTACTCTATGATTGCTATGTACGCCCCTGCTTGCAGGGCAGTAATTATGAGGGCAATATGGCTTGATTCTTCTAGCATGAGGCTCCCGGGGTCTCACTGCAAGATTGCCTTCATCATATTCAGCATGCCGGGGAGGGAGCGGGGCTCAAACACATTTCTTGCACAGGGGCCCCAAGCTGTTAGTGTCCGCCCATGGACAACATCACCACTACCATTGTCAACTAGCATCTACACACCATCCCATCGAAGTGTTGAGCTTTCCATCACCCAAATCCTCAAGAGAAAGAGGAGAAACCCCTCTAGCCACTCACAAGTCATGGTCCTGAATGAAAGCATTTCAAAATTACTGGTCTTTGAAATGCTGCCATTCCAGCTGGTGGAGACTGATAGTTTAAAAAAAACTGATGACTGTGGCTGTCCCGCAGTATGCTGTTCCCAGTCGCCACTACTTTTCCAGGCGAGCATCTCTGCACTGCACAAACATGTTGTGGATCGAATCAGGTGTGCACTGCGCAATGCCATCAGTGGCAAGGTCCACAATACCACCGATATGATCAGGGGAGGAGACAAAATGATCAAAGAGTCCCATATGGAGTAAAAAATAACACATCTTTATTAAGCAAATGTTAGTAGAACAGGCATGGGATAACGTGGACAAACAGCATAGACAAAAACACATAAAAGATATGTGCATGGGACACAAAGAGCAAGGAGCTATCATATCCCACAATATTAGGCCATGTGCACACGTTAAGTATTTTTCGCGTTTTTTTCGCGTTTTTTCGCTATAAAAACGTGATAAAAACGCGAAAAAAACGCTTACATCTGCCTCCCATTATTTTAAGTGTATTCCGCATTTTTTGTGCAAATGTAGCCTTTTTTTCCGCGAAAAAATCGCATCGCGGAAAAAAAAGCAACATGTTCATTAAAATGCGGAATTGCAGGGGATTCCGCACACCTAGGGGTCCATTGATCTGCTTACTTCCCGCACGGGGCTGTGCACACCATGCGGGAAGTAAGCAAATTATATGCGGTTGGTACCCAGGGTGGAGGAGAGGAGACTCTCCTCCACGCACTGGGCACCATATAAGTGGTCAAAAAATAAGAATTAAAATAAAAAATAGCGATATACTCACCCTCGATGTCTTCCCGCCTCCACTGCACGCTGTCGCTTCGGTTCCTGTAGCTGCTGTGCGGCGAAGTATGTTTGACAAGTGTGACCAACTTGTCAGTCAGTTTTCCAAGCGATGCTACAGATCGCTTGGAAAACTTTAGCATTCTGCAAGCTAATTACGCTTGCAGAATGCTAAAAAAACGCGAAAAAAACGGAAAAAAAACGCAAAAAAAAAAATGCGGATTTCTTGCAGAAAATTTCCGGTTTTCTTCAGGAAATTTCTGCAAGAAATCCGCAACGTGTGCACATACCCTAAGAGTATTTAGTGATAAAACAAGTATTGTAAAATGAGAGAATATGAGGGAACCCTGCAATAAAAAGGCAGATGGTATGATGTCAGATAGTACATGTAGGACTAGAAATCAGCATACACGGTGATCTCCAATGGAAAAGTGAATGTAAAGTAGATGGCCCTAAGATAATGGCCCAAACATTCTAGCCAGAGGTGATACCATGATAGTAGAAAATGGTAGATGATATACTTGAGAACTGACACCAGCAGGGGTTCACAAAGCCTGTGTGTGTCCGCCCCAACACGCATTTCGGATGCAATCCTTCATCAATCGCCCCCAGGTGATAACAGGCAAAATCTCATAGCAGCTCTGGACATAATCAGTTTGACGCACATCCCTTGCCTAGTGCATGTGTTAAACTTAGCGGTGCAGAGCTTCCTGAAAAACTACCCATACATGTAGGAGCTGCTGCTGAAAATGCGAGCAATGTGTGCGCACTTTCGTCATTCTCACCCTGCTGCTGCTCGCTTGTCTGTGCTGCAGTGTCATTTCTGCCTTCCTGTTCACTGGCTGATATGCAACGTACCAACAACGTGGAACTCCACCTTGCATTTGCTGGAGAGACTGTGTGAGCTGCAACAGGCAATAGTGAAGATTCAGCTACAACATGCACGAGTCACTATGCAGAATAATACCACTTTTCGACCAATGACTAGGCCTGATACAGGAGCTGTGTGCCGTGTTGTGCTGCTTAAAATATTGTATCAATATGGCCAGCATCATCAGCTTTTCTATACCACTTACAGTGCCTTGGGATGTTTAAAGTTTTGGAAATGATTTTGTATCCAAATCCGGCTTTAAACTTCTCCACAACAGTATCACGGACCTGCCTGTTGTGTTCCTTGGTCTTCATGATGCTCTCTGTGCTTCAAACAGACCCCTGAGACTATCACAGGGCAGGTGCACTTATACGGAGACTTGATTACACTCAGGTGGATTATATTTATCATCATTGGGCATTTAGGAAAACATTGGATCATTCATGCACTGAAAGTAAAGGGGCCAAATAATATTGCACGCCCCACTTTTCAGTTTTTGAATTTCCACAAAAATTTAAAATAACCAATAAATTTCATTCAACTTCACAATTGTGTTCCCCTTGTTGTTGATTCTTCACCAAAAATTTGCATTTGGTATTTTTATGTTTGAAGCATGATATGTGGGAAAAGGTTGAAAAGTTCCTGGGAGCCGAATACTTTCGCAAGGCACTGTGTATACCTGCTGGAAAAAAGAATTCAGGCCATGATGGATGAGATGGTGACACAGGAGTAAGAGGAGCAGGGAAGGAGAACAGCCAATTCACACCGTTATCAGGCCTTTGGTCCACACATGGCTCAGTGGGTGAGTTACTGTCCCAACATCGGCCAGGTACCCAACTGTACAGCCAGAGGACAGTTTGGGAGGTTGATGATAGGGGGTAGAGGAACAATCATGTTCACAGCAGGGTGGCACTCAGATCAGCTCCTGGGTGTCACTGGAGAGAGGATGGGGGATATAGAGTACCCAGACGACATACGGTACCTCCCACTGAGGACAGCTTGTTATTGCCTCTGGGCATCCTTGCACACATAAGCCAATACATGCTGCAGTGCCTGCGCAATGACCTCCGAGTTGCCTGCATTGTTACCAGTGCAGATTACTAGGTGGCTGATCTGCTGAATCCCCACTACAAGGACAACGAACCACGCTTGTAGAAAATCTACTAATGGCTTGTCCAAAAAGATAAATAACAGAAAAAAATTATCCCCACCACTGCACTGTTCAGACCAATGAATCTCACAGCTCACTGCTTATGATCGCCCATAAAGGAACCGGGTGCTCATTCCACAAAGCAGAAATGCAAAGTCCAAATATGTCCAAAAAATGTACATTCTCTCCTGCTGAACATTTGCATGTCGTAATAAAGGCTTGGAATTTTTTAATTTTTTAAAACAGGACACATGGCCTAAGCTTGCCCTGTATTCCTCGGAGGTGCTGTCTTGCTGTGCGGCAAGTGTACTGTTGGAACGTGTCTTTAACACGACAGGGATGTTGCAGAGTGCGTCTTCTTGCAGTCACGCTGTAGTTACGAGAGCTTCAATCAGCAAGATATCTTGAGTAAACAGTATTTACTTCATACTGGATAAACATGAGATACAATTCAGTGTCACATAATCCATGCACTGAGGCACATACTGTACATTCATGAAGAAAAATGAATAATCAGGAAGTAAGAAAAACAACCAACAACAGAGAGTTTCCCTCCCCATATTACAGCAAGTATATAACTTTACACACTATCGCCATCTGCTGTCTGGTTATTATAAAGTCCTCCTTTCACTTATAATAAGTCCTAATCTGTTGCATATGCCAACACCCTTTCTCAACAGTAAGGACTTATTCAATCAAACCCAACTTTTTTATTAGTCTCTGATGTTTATCAGCATTCAACGCCTTCGTGAGGATGTCTGCTGTCATTTCTTCAGTAGGACAGTACTCTAACTTCAAGACTCCTTGTTCCTGATGATCTTTCAAGAAATGATATTTTACATCAATATGCTTGGTTCTTGGATTGACTCTTTCCATCTGAGCAAGAACAAGAAATCCTTGATTGTGCTCTTTCAGTTTTGTTGGTGCCAACTGTGGTTGTCCTAATTCTGTCAACAATTGTCTTAACCACAGTACTTCTTGACTCGCATGTGCTGCGGCAACATATTCTGCTTTTGTTGAAGATAGTGTCACAATTGACTGTTTCTTACTTGTCCAACTTATTGGTCCACCTGAGAGAAAAAAAATATGTCCACTGGTAGATCTTCTGTCAGTTGGATCTCCAGCCCAATCTGCATCAACATATCCTGTTAAAATGCAATCATCACTTGAGGGTAATTTCAGCTTAACATTGCTAGTTCCTTTCAAATAACGCATTACTCTCTTCACGGCATTCCAATCAGCTTTATTTGTTTTTGACACCTTTCTACTCAGGATTCCTACTGCTGCTGCGATGTCTGGTCTTGTAACGGTCGCTAGATACAGTAGTTTTCCTATTGCTGTTCTGTATTCTTCATTATTTGGTAGTATATTTTTTTCACTGTTCATCTCTTTGAGATAATTAGTTTCCATTGGAGACTTTACTGTTTTTGCATCCTTTAATCCAAATTTTTCTGTTATGTCTTGAATCATGTGATTTTGATTCAGTAGGAAACTTCCGTCTTCCTCTCTTTCTACCTGTATTCCTAGATATTGTTTTACATTTCCCAAGTCTTTGATTTCGAAATGTTGCTTCAGGATTTTTAGAATGTTTTCGTTATCCCTTTCTTGTTCAAAACAAATCAAAATGTCGTCTACATATATGAGTATATAAATCCATCTATTAATCAGCCTTTTTGTGTATAAGCATGGATCAGCTTTGCTTCTTTGAAATTTTTCATTTGTAAGTACTTCCGTGATTTTGTCATTCCACGCTTTAGCTGCTTGCTTTAAACCATATATGCTTTTCTGTAGTTTACAAACTTTGTTTGGATTTCTTTCATCTTTGAATCCTGGAGGTTGTACCATATAAATGTCTTCTGTTAAATCTCCATTCAGAAAAGCTGTTTTTACATCCAGATGTCTCAGTTGCATCTGTTTCATTGCTGCAACTGTAAGTAAAGTTCTTATTGTAGTGTGTTTGACAACTGGAGCAAATGTCTCATCATAGTCTTCTCCATATTTTTGAGAATACCCTTTAGCTACGAGTCTTGCTCGGTATCTTTCAGCTGTGCCATCTGTTTGGTACTTAACTTTAAAAAATCCATTTACATCCTATGGTTTTTCTTCCTTCTGGTAAATCTGTTAGTGTCCATGTATTTGAATCTTGCATGGATTTAATTTCTGTTTCTGTTGCCTCTATCCATTTATTAGCTTCTTCTACAGGAAGGTTAGATATGTCTTCCCAAGAGGTAGGCTCATAGATTTTTCTTGTGCTTGTCTTGTATGAGAGACGTTTTGGTGGTTTTCCTTTGTTCTCTCTCATTGAACGTCTTGGTTCTGTGTCTGTTTGTAGTTGTGATTCTTCACTTTCAGTATTTTGTTCTTCATTAATTTCTGCTTCTTTCTCATCAGATATTTCTTCAGTTGTGTCACTATTGGTTTTCTCATTTTTTGCTTCAACTGAAATCATAATGTCTTCATTTAAATCTTCAATGAATGTCACACTGTTACTCACCGTAACTCTGTCTGTTTTGGGATCTAGGATTCTGTATCCTTTGCAATTTTCATTATATCCAACAAATATTCCTTCCATGGATCTGTTTTGAAGTTTGGAACGTTTTTCTGTTGGAATGAATATGAAAACTTTACAACCAAAAACTTTTAAATGATTGACACTTGGTTTCATACCTTGCCACAGTTCATATGGAGTTTTTGTCAGTTTTCTTGAAAAAAGTCAGTTCTGTAGATATGTAGCTGTCATTGCTGCCTCACCCCAATATTTCTCTGGTAGTTTGCAATCTGTCAGCATACATCTTATCATTTCTGTTAGAGTTCTGTTTTTTCTTTCTGCTACTCCATTTTGTTCAGGTGTGTATGGAACCGTTTTCTGGTGTTCTATTCCATTTTGTCTTAAGTAGTCTTCTATTCTGTGACCTGTAAATTCACCTCCATTATCACTTCTGATGACAATTGGCTTCCTTTGAAATTTGTTACTTGATCTTGTTACATAGTCTACAAGTTTATCAAAAACTTCACTTTTGTTTTTAATTAAGTATGTGACTGTGTATCTTGAGTAATCATCTATAAAAGTCAACATGTATCTATTGCCTCCTGATGTGGTCACTTTCATGGGTCCACATACGTCAGTATACACCAAATCAAGTGGTCTTTTGCTTTTCATCTCACTTTCTTTTGGAATAGATATCCTTGTGGCTTTGGATTTTATACAACATTCACATCTTATGGTAATTGAGCAATCTGATATCTTTAAATCTTTTGTCAATTCTTTTCTCTGTAGTTCCCTTATACTGTCAGGGTGTCTATGTCCTAGACGTCTATGCCACATGTGAATACAGTTTTTGTGATCATGTGTACATACCTTCATCTGTTCGTTTGGTGTGTCAAAATGATATAATTGTTCATCTGCCTTGACTTTGGTTATCACCTTGTTTCCTGCAATAATTGCACACTCATTGTCTTTGACTTTCACTGTAAGTCCTTTTGCTGTTAAACGTTTCACAGATAATAATCCGCCTTCCAATTTTGGAACATACAACACATCTTGTACAAGTATCTTTGAATCTTGCCCGAACTTGTTTGAACAATTTAGCATACCTTGTCTGATACCTTCTGCGGTTATTTTGCTTCCATCTGCAAGATAAATGGCTTCTTTCTTATCTAAATCAAGATCAGTAAAGAAATTCTTGTCACTTGTCATATGACTCGTTGCTCCTGAATCAATAAACCAACCAAGTGATGATTTCTTGTCTGTTACTTTAAATGTGCCATTCCTATTATTCTCACATGAATCGGAAAATGTGTTTTTTACTTTCTGTGTATGCTTTTTATGTTGTAATTTTTGTTGTTCTGCTTTCCATATAGTACAGTCTTTCTTTATATGACCCTTTTTCTTACATCTGAAGCATTCTCTTGTCTCTTTATTATAGGGTTTTTTGAATTCTGTAGCTTTAAGAGCGTTTTCACTGTGCTTTTCAGTAGAAGAATCATTTCTTTGTTCTTTTCTTCTCTGATATTCATCTATTAGTCTTGTTTTCACAAAATCTAATGTAATGTCAGTTTCTGGTCTCGTCTCAAGGGCATTTATCAAGGCTGTATACGAATCTGGTAAACTGCACAACAATATAGCTGCTACATGACTTTCTTTAACATCTTCACCAACAGATCTTAGCTGTGATATCACTTCCATCATTGAGAATATGTGCTTCTGCATATCGTCATTTGCACTCAATCTCATACTGTACAGCTTTCTTAATAAAAATAACTTGTGATTCAAGCTAGGTCTTTCATACAGTTTTCTTAATGCTTCCCACATTCCCTTAGCTGTTTCTTCATTTCTTATATGTATTAATTGAGCATCATCCACCAATAAGCTAATGGTGGCTTTAGCTTGTCTATTCTTATTATCCCATGTCTGATTATCTTGATCTGGTCTTGCTGTAACAATTACTTCCCATAGATCATCCTTAGATAACAACATCTCTACTCTACTGAATTTCCATAACTGATAACACTGGTCAACAGCATTTTTGGTGCCAAAGATATTTCATCGAATTTAGGGTATTTTTGGGGTGCTGATTCTGAATATGTCATCAGTTTTGCCAGATTGGCTCAAGTTTTTGAGATTTTTGGTATCTTATTTATAGCACTTGTTGGTAAATGCGACGCATCATCTCATTAATTTCTTTGGATTAGTACTTGAACTGAGCAGTTCTCAATATAGTTTTGTGTTAATTAGTGTTCTAAAAGTTTGTTCATAGCTTGATTTTTGCACTAACTTTATGTTGTTGTCTGTTTTCCAGTGAAAAGCATGAACTCATCAAGAAGAAGTTGTCTTAACGATCCAGACTCATTCTGTTACATTTGTGGTGAATACACACTGCCAAAACATAGAAGAAACATAACAGACTTCGTAAAAAAAGTGTATTTTGCCTATTTTGGGGTTATGCTTGGGGACCAAGACAAGTTTTGGGCACCACACATAGTGTGCAAAGCATGTATCGAATTATTACGAAAATGGAGCAAAGGACAAAGAAAAAGCTTCAAATTTGGTGTTCCAATGGTGTGGAGAGAGCCAAAAAATCATCATGATGACTGTTATTTCTGTGCAGTGCAAGTGCAAGGATTCAATAAGCATAAGAAACGAAAATGGGAGTAACATGGAATCTGCAAGAAGGCCTGTCCCTCATTGTGAAGATGTGCCTGTACCTGTGTTTACCATAAATAACAGTCATCATGATGATTTTTTGGCTCTCTCCACACCATTGGAACACCAAATTTGAAGCTTTTTCTTTGTCCTCTGCTCCATTTTCGTAATAATTCGATACATGCTTTGCACACTATGTGTGGTGCCCAAAACTTGTCTTGGTCTCCAAGCATAACCCCAAAATAGGCAAAATACACTTTTTTTACGAAGTCTGTTATGTTTCTTCTATGTTTTGGCAGTGTGTATTCACCACAAATGTAACAGAATGAGTCTGGATCATTAAGACAACTTCTTCTTGATGAGTTCATGCTTTTCACTGGAAAACAGACAACAACATAAAGTTAGTGCAAAAATCAAGCTATGAACAAACTTTTAGAACACTAATTAACACAAAACTATATTGAGAACTGCTCAGTTCAAGTACTAATCCAAATAAATTAATGAGATGATGCGTCGCATTTACCAACAAGTGCTATAAATAAGATACCAAAAATGTCAAAAACTTGAGCCAATCTGGCAAAACTGATAGCATATTCAGAATCAGCACCCCCAAAATACCCCAAATTCATTAAAATATTTTGGACACCAGAAAAAAATTTTTTTTTTGTTGACCTGTGTAATTTTCACTATTCAGTTTAGCTACTGTAAATTTCAGTTCTGTGTTAGTCATCATCTTTATATAGTCTTACTTGTTTAGAGAGTTGTACTGAAGATATTCTCCTGTATGTCAAGCTCCTGGAATGATGAATTCCTCTGTCACTCTGTATTTATTTCCTTTTGTTTACAGAGCTTATCTGTGTGCTCCGTTGTTATCTGGGGTTATAAACCAGAATCCTTCTGCTGGGCTTGTAGTACAGACCTGTAGTGTCTGGGGTGCCTGGGCCCATAACCTGTTGCAGAGTGCGTCTTCTTGCAGTCACGCTGTAGTTACGAGAGCTTCAATCAGCAAGATATCTTGAGTAAACAGTATTTACTTCATACTGGATAAACATGAGATACAATTCAGTGTCACATAATCCGTGCACTGAGGCATATACTGTACATTCATGAAGAAAAAAGGAATAATCAGGAAGTAAGAAAAACAACCAACAATTGAGAGCTTCCCTCCCCACATTACAGCAAGTATATAACTTTACACACTATCGCCATCTGCTGTCTGGTTAGTATAAAGTCCTCCTTTCACTTATAATAAGTCCTAATCTGTTGCATATGCCAACAAGGGAGCGCATCCGCCTGTCGATCCCACAGGATGTGTCCATACCTTTGAATCACTAGACAACTATAACACTAGCATCAAGCCAGTCTTCAACTCTATTTGCCATTCATTTCATTTGGGTGCCTCCTCCCCAAATAAAAATGTGTTGGCTACCTCCTCCTCCGCCTCTTCTACCTACACAGCCATGTCTGCCTCTTCTTCCAGTCTGACCTCTGCTTTTTGGTTGTAGTTTGTTAGGTTACCTCCTCTTCCGACAAGCCTACAACCTGCAGTGATCCTTAGTCTGCTGAACAGCCGCACGACCAGCTCTACCCTCTCCTAGTGTATCCTCACCCATCCCCTGTAGACTGTGAGCCCTCGTGGGCAGGGTCCTCTCTCCTTCTGTACTTGTGTGTGCCTTGTTTTACTCCTGTTTATTGTGCTTGTCTATATTTTCCCCTTTTCACATGTAAAGCGCCATGGAATAAATGGCTCTATATAGATGTATAATAATAATAATTATTAATTTGGATTCATTCTATGTTCTTTGAAGTCGTTTCCCTAAAAAAAAAACAGTGTTGGATTACTCGTCCCTTGCCTCTTCCACCTATACTGCTACGTCAACTTCTTCCACCACTTGGACCTAGCTCGTGGTTCTAGACAGCTAGTTTTAGTTTTGTAAATTCTAGGTTATTTTAAAATATTTAAAATTGAGAGTCCTCAGTGGTTGATACCTTTTAATGGCTAAGGCTACGTTCACATTAGCGGCGCCCGCCGCAGCGGCGGGCGCCGCAGCGGCGCCGCATGCATCATGCGCCCCTATATTTAACATGGGGGCGCATGGACATGCGGTGCACTTGCTTTTTGCGCCGCATGCGTCCCTGCGGCGCCCGCGTCGGGTCGCGGAGGACGCAGCAAGTTGCATTTTTGCTGCGTCCAAAATCAATGAAAAAAAGGACGCATGCGGCGCAAAAAGCTGCGTTGTGCATGTGTTCACATTTGCGCTGTGCGTTGCGGCGGCGACGCTGCGGCGCACACCGCAAATGTGAACGTAGCCTAACTGAGTTTCAGTTAGCCATAAAAAGGTATCAACCACTGAGGACTCTCAGTTCTAAATATTTTTCTGTCTACTGGCTAACACGGTACCAAGATATATATATTTTCTATTTCAAAATGCAAGTTATTTTAAGTGAGTTACATAAAACGAGTAAAAAAAAACAGTGTTGGATTACTTCTCCTTTGCCTCTTCCACCCATACCACCACCTTCACCTCTTCCTCCACTTGGACTTATGCCTCATGGTTCTAGATAGATAGTTTTAGTTTTGTATACTCCAGGTTATTTTAAGTGAGTTACATTAAAAAAGGCCATGAAAAAAAAAGAAAAAGAAATACAAAAACACAGGGTTGAATTACTCCTTCCTTGTCTCTTCTGCTCAGTTTGTCTTGGAGTGTGGGAAGAAACCAGATTACCTAGAGGTTACGCATGCAAACACAGTATGTTGTCTTAGAACCTAAGACCCCAACACTGCAAAGCTGCAGTGCTAACCACTGAGCCACTGTGCTGCCCTAGCTCTTCTATCTATACCGCCAAATCCACCTCCTCCTCCACTTGGACCTGTTCTTCCTGGTTCAAGATTCTTATTTTTTATTTCTGCTTTGCTTTGTGTAGTAACAGGATGCACAAGTAGTGAGGCTATTAGGCTATGTGCACACGTTGCGGATTTTGCTGCGCATACGCAGCGGATTTGACGCTGCGGATTTGCAGCTGTTTTCCATGCGCTGTACAGTACCATGTAAAAATCCGC
Source organism: Ranitomeya variabilis (assembly GCF_051348905.1). NCBI lineage: Eukaryota > Metazoa > Chordata > Amphibia > Anura > Dendrobatidae > Ranitomeya > Ranitomeya variabilis. The sequence goes on along the minus strand of NC_135233.1, from coordinate 645,383,903 downwards.
AGTGCACATGCTGTGGAAAAAAACGTGTGGAAACCCAGCTTTGTTTTTTCCGCAGCATGTCAATTCTTTGTGCAGATTCCACAGCGGTTTACACCTGCTCCTTAACCCCTTACTGACATCGGACAGGATAGTACATCCGATGTCAGCTCCCCTGCTTTGATGCAGGGCTCCGCGGTGAGCCCGCATCAAAGCCGGGACATGTCAGCTATTTTGAACAGCTGACATGTGCCCGCAATAGCGGCGGGTGAAATCGCGATTCACCCGCCGCTATTAACTAGTTAAATGCCGCTGTCAAATGCAGACAGCGGCATTTAACTACCGCATCCAGCCGGGTGGCCGGATATGAGCGCATCGCTGACCCCCGTCACATGATCGGAGGTCGGCGATGCTTCTCCATTGTAACCATAGAGGTCCTTGAGACCTCTATGGTTACTGATCGCCGATAGCTGTGAGCGCCACCCTGTGTGAACTGCAGATCGCTGCTATGTAGCAGAGGCGATCGTGCTGTGCCTGCTTCTAGCCTCCCATGGAGGCTATTGAAGCATGGCAAAAGTTTAAAAAAAAGTTAAAAAAAATGTGAAAAAAATATAAAGATTTAAATCACCCCCCTTTCGCCCCAATCAAAATAAATCAATAAAAAAAAAATCAAATCTACACATATTTGGTATCACCACGTTCAGAATTGCCCGATCTAGCAATAAAAAAAAGAAAAACCTGATCGCTAAATGGCGTAACGAGAAAAAAAATCGAAACGCCAGAATTATGTTTTTTTGGTCGCCGCGACATTGTATTAAAATGCAATAACGGGCGATCAAAAGAACGTATCTGCACCGAATTGGAATCATTAAAAACGCCAGCTCGGCACGCAAAAAATAAGCCCTCAACCGACTCCAGATCATGAAAAATGGAGACGCTACGAGTATCGGAAGATGGCGCAATTTTTTTTTTTTTTTATTTTTATTTTTTAGCAAAGTTTGGAATTTTTTTTCACCACTTAGATAAAAAATAACCTAGTCATGTTAGGTGTCTATGAACTCGTAATGACCTGGAGAATCATAATGGCAGGTCAGTTTTAGCATTTTCTTCCCGTTTTCTAGTACACGACATGGTAAAACCAATGATGTCGTTCAAAAGTACAACTCATCCCGCAAAAAATAAGCCCTCACATGGCCAAATTGACGGAAAAATAAAAAAGTTATGGCTCTGGGAAGGAGGGGAGTGAATAACGAACTCGGAAAAACGAAAAATCCCATGGTCATGAAGGGGTTAATAGGAATCCGCAGGTGTAAAACCGCAGGTGGAATCCGCACAAAAACCACAATAAATCCGTGGCAAATCCGTGGGTAATCTGCAGTGCGGTTTACCTGCGGATTTTGCAAAAACAGTGCGGAAAAATACGCACACCAATCCGCAACATGTGCACATAGCCTTAGGTTTTGTGTATGCGCAGTTTTAAAAAATCATACTCTATGTGTACTCTGCACCCGTGTCTGTGACAGTACCATGCGTAACCAAACATTTTTATAATGTTCACCTGTGTAGGTGGGAGTGATGTGGGTCTAAACATATTTGTCTACTCTTATGCAACCATGTCTGTGATAGTACTGTGCCAAAAGCCGCTGTCTGTATTCTTTACCCCATATCTGTGTGAGTACTTTGTCAAAAGCCGCTTAGTGTATTCTTTGGCCGGTGTCACACTTGCAACTGCAATGCGAGAAACTCACGCGAGCACTCCGCCGGCACCGGACCGGAGTGTGCCGCTGCATGTATTTCTATGCAGCTGAATGCTCAGGTCCGAAGCGCCGGCGGCAGTGCCAGGTATTGAGGTGAGAGACTCACGCAAGTTTCTCGCATTGCAGTTGCAAGTGTGACACCGGACTTTAACCCACATCTGTGACAGTACTGTGCCTTTAAAGGTACCTTCACACTAAGCGACTTTACAACGATGACGATAGCAATCCGTGACGTTGCAGCGTCCTGGATAGCGATATCGTTGTGTTTGACACGCAGCGGCGATCTGAATCCTGCTGTGATATCGCTGGTCATTGCTGAAAGTTCAGAACTTTATTTGGTCGTCAGATCGGCGTGTATCGTCGTGTTTGACAGCAAAAGCAACGATGCCAGCAATGTTTTACAATGGTAACCAGGGTAAATATCGGGTTACTAAGCGCAGGGCCGCGCTTAGTAACCCGATGTTTACCCTGGTTACCATTGTAAAAGTAAAAAAAAAACACTACATACTCACCCTCTGATGTCTGTCACGTCCCCCGGCGTCCGCGCTGCTGCTCAGGGCTTCCTGCACTGAGTGTGTCAGTGCCGGACGGAAAGCAAAGCACAGCGGTGACGTCACCGCTCTGCTGTTAGGGCCGGCGCTCACACAGTGCAGGGAAGCAGACGCCGGGGGACGCGAATGTAAGTATGTAGTGTTTGTTTTTTTACATTTAACACTGGTAACCAGGGTAAACATCGGGTTACTAAGCGCGGCCCTGCGCTTAGTAACCCGGTGTTTACCCTGGTTACCCGGGGACTTCGGCATCGTTGGTCGCTGGAGAGCTGTCTGTGTGACAGCTCTCCAGCGACCAAACAGCGACGCTGCAGCGATCGGCATCGTTGTCGATATCGCTGCAGCGTCGCTTAGTGTGAAGGTACCTTAAGCCGCTGTGTGTACTCTGCAACCTTGCTTGTGGGGGTACTGTGCCCCATTGTCTGGATGTGAAATTTTTAATCAGCTCTCTCAGGGAAATGTGAAAACATTCTCTGTGGGTGAATTTTTTTTATCTGCTTCAGTGATTGAAATGTGGAAACGTTCTCTGGGTGAAAGTTTGTAACAGCTTTTGTGGAATAAATCTGGAAACAAGCTCTACAGGTGAAATTTGTTTTTCGGTTCTGTGGGGGAAATATGAAAACATTCTCTGTGAGATCACTGTTAAAATTGTAATGTTATTCATTTACTTCCAATTGTACCAGGATTGCTAAGGTGATAGAAACCCTTTAAGGCTACTTTCACACTAGCGTCGGGCTCGGCCCGTCGCAGTGCGTCGGGCCGAGGTTACCGACGCTAGCGTTCTCTGCGCCGCACAACGGGGGCAGCAGATGCATTTTTCCAGCGCATCCGCCGCCCCATTGTGAGGTGCGGGGAAGTGCGGGGAGGTGGGGGCGGAGTTCCGGCCGCGCATGAGCAGTCGGAAAAAGCGGACCGTCGGTGGCAAAAAACGTTACATGTAGCGTTTTTTTGTGCCGACGGTCCGCCACAACACGGCGCAACCGACGTGTGTCAATCCGTCGCAATACGTCGCATAATGTTAGTCTATGGGGAAAAAACGCATCCTGCAAGCACTTTTTCAGGATGCGTTTTTTCGGCCAAACGACGCATTGCAACGGATTGCAAAAAACGCTAGTGTGAAAGTAGCCTAAGTTATTTCCCTATCCACATTTGTTTGCAGAGTGATTGTATTGTTCTTACCCTAATTTTTCTTCCTTTTGTGGCCCCTAGCCTTTACTCCGACCCTTTTACAGCCATGTTACAGCTCTGAAGTTCAGGTCACCATTCACTTATATGAGGTTCGGTATCCCGGGTCAAGTTCGGACTTTTTAAAAATTACAGCTGGACCCGGCAAACTTGAACATCCACAGGTTCCCTCATCACTAGGTATGTCGGAACTTGCTTTGCAATTTCCAACAGCATGGCATCGGGGTTGTTTCTCTCAGTCGCCGTCTGACATACAAACTAAAACCACTGTGCCTGCAACTTAAAAGGAAAAGAACTAGCCACAGGTAACAGGTAAAATGTAGCTCAAACATACAACTCAAAAAGCATACGTTGAATATGGTTGTCCTGTCTTAGGCCGGGGTCACACTTGCGAGTGCAATGCGAGAAACTCGCATGAGTCTCTCGCATCAATACCCGGCACTGCCGCCGGCACTCGGGACCGGAGCGTTCAGCTGCATATGCAGCGCCCCCACTGCCGCAGGGCCGAGGGGTACCCGGTTCCGGGCCTCTGAGTCTCTGCTCTGGGATTGTCACGGTGGCTAGGCCCGGCCCGTGACCCTGCTGAGGGGCGCCCAAATAATAGGGGTGGATGGTGGTGGTAGTGCGGTGCAGTGCCGGTCACAGTAAATAACGAGGACACCAGGTTGCAGTCTCTTTACCTCTTTACTAAAGGCTTCAGGGTCCTCAATCCGGAATACGGTTAACCGGGCTGCGCAAGCCTGGTCGGTCCGATGGCACATCCAGAGCTCCCTTTGCAGGTGGAAATCTGTGCCTACCTTCTAGCGCTTGTGTGTTGTAGTCCTTCCCTGCTAAGCACCACGGGATAGTCCTCACAACTGTTGTGTCTGTTTCTCGTGTTCCCTCACAACTCGATTCTGATGTTCTTCCACGTCCCCCAGATCTTATGGTTAGGACGCACCCGTATGACGGGGAGGCTCGGAGCTCTTCCGGGACTCTAGTGTCGCCCCACTCCTGTTGTTACCCCCCTGTGTCTTCCTAGGTCAATTGGGTGAGACAGCCCGCCTATAACTGACTGTCCTGCAGTAGGTTTGAAGTAAGGCTTGGAGCTCTATACTTCCTCGGCGTTCCGGCCACCGATTACGCGCCTCAGTAGGATGTTGCCTCGTCTTACAGCACGACTCCTACTGGTATTCTCCTTGTTGCGTTGATCTCGTTTCTCACTCAGCACAATAAACCTCGCTTCTTGTCCTTTCTTGGGGTACCGCCGCTATATCGTGCAGGCGCGGTCCCGTAACGTTCTCTCTGGTTGCTAGGCCTCTGTCAGGATCCCACCCCTGACAGGGACCCCTCTGAATCTTCCCCTACAACACCCTCTGCCACAAGGTGTTGCCTGGTTCCAACCCAGTCAGCTTTCTGATCTAACTTCCTGCCTAACCCCCAGTTTTACCAGATTGTGAGGAGTGGCCTAATACATAGAACCCTTAGCTCCCCCTGGAGGCCAGACTGTGAAGTGTATTGGTGTCTGTGATACCTGGTCAGAAGAACTCCTTCAGTGCCATCAGACGTACCATAGCCCCCCTTAGCGGCGGAGCATCAGTACTGCAACGACCAGGACTCTGGGGCACTGCACATAGAAATACATGCGGCCGCACACTCCAGTCTGAGTGCCAGCGGCAGTGTCCCGGGTATTGATGCGAGAGACTCGTGCGAGTTTCTCGCATTGCACTCGCAAGTGTGACCCCAGTCTTAAACTACAAGTATGCAGTCACTCTGTGATGTGATTGCTATTTTTTAAGGATGAAAAATCAGCTGATGGGTTCCTTTTAATAATAATACCAGAAATGTGCGGATGTGGATGTATTTGATTCTTTGAATCCATAAGAGGGCTATGCCGTAACAAGACATCATATTTTAGAACAGTTGTCTTACAATTTTAGGCTATGTGCACACGTTGCAGATTGTATGCGTTTTTGCCGCATTTTTTTTCTGCGAAATCGCGGCAAAAACGCTTACACAACACAGCCTATTGAATTCAATGGGATTCTGCAATGCTGTGCTAATGCTGCATAATTTTCCGCAGTGGAATCGCATCGCTACGCCGACCATGCGGGAAGTAAGCGGATCATGTGCGGTTGGTACCCAGGGTGGAGGAGAGGCAACTCTCCTCCAGGCCCTGGGAGCCATATACCTGTAAAAAAAATAATTAAAATAAAAAATCGTGATATTCTCACCTTCCGGCATCCCTCTCCCACTCCTCGCGATGCTCCCATTCCTAGTAATGCCTTGCGACCATGACCTGTGATGACGTAGCAGTCTCGCATGATGCTACATTATCTGGGGTCATTGTCGCGAGGCGCATCACTGGGAACGGGAGCCGCGAGGAGCGGGAACGCTGCGGGGGCCGCCGGAAGGTGAGAATATCACGATTTTTTATTTTTTTAATTATTTTTAACATTAAATCTTTTTACTATTGATGCTGCATAGGCAGCATCAATAGTAAAAAGTTGGTCACACTTGTCAAACACTATGTTTGACAAGTGTGACCAACCTGTCAATCATTTTTCCAAGCGATACTACAGATCGCTGGGAAATCGCTAGCATTCTGCAAGCTAATTAAGCTTGCAAAACGCTAGTATTTAGCGGGAATACGCATGCCAATTCTGCATGCGTTATACCCGTGGCAGGGAGTTGCAGAATTGCAGCGGAAATTTTCACGGCAATTCTGCAACGTGTGCACATAGCCTTAATGTATAGTGAAAAGTTAATTTATCTTTGATGGTCTAATCAACAAAAGCAAACCTTCAGCCAGTTGATACTACAGTATATCACGTTCTGTCAAAGGAAAAGAATGTATGGGAACCTTGCATTGACAATAATTGATCAAGTCGTTTCTTCTGACCAGCAATCTACACTTCCGCAGCTCTTACTGTCACTTAAACAGCCTCCATAATCACTTGGAGTTACATTCCTTGACTGCATTCCTAGACTTATTGATTTCAAAATATGCCCTTATGTAAAATAGATACTGTGTGCTAGGCCATTAGCGCAATTCTTCTGTAGGTTCTACTGTATATGGTTTCTGCGCACTGCATTGTCTTAAGTTCACTGACATGCATGCTATATATCATACAATACATAATAGAGCATAGAGTTACTGTAGGATAATTATACTAGGATAAGTCTTCACTTACAAAGATACAAAGAGAGAAGTCAACAATTTCCTTAAGTAGCATTACTAACTAGTGTTGAGCGATACTTTCCGATATCGGAAAGTATCGGTATCGGAAAGTATCGGCCGATACCGTCAAAATATCGGATCCAATCCGATACCGATACCCGATCCCAATGCAAGTCAATGGGACGAAAATATCGGAATTAAAATAAACCCTTTATAAACTTGTAGGTTCATTCTACATGAAGGAAAACAACTAAGAATAATGTAGGATGTATTGGGGGACGTGGCGGAGACATTAAAGGCACAGAGGTGTAGCCCAATGTAATAGAATAGCAGGATTTTGGGGTTTTTTTATGACGTTCGGCGGTAGAAAGATTTTGACTATGTTAATTTTTTTTTTTATTTTGTCAGATATTGATGTTTCACTACTTCCACGCCCTTCACCTTCTTTTTTACTTCTCCCACACTTTCTTCTTCATTATCCTCATCATCAGCTTCTTTGACATCAACTTCTTCACCTTATTCATCTTCTTCTTCATCTTCTACCTATTATTTTTTTGGTTACATTGTTCATATTCTTTTTATTTTACTATTATCTTCATCATATTCTACTTCTTCATCATATTCTTATTTGTGACAGGCATTCCCGTAGTTGTTATCTATAAAAGTTTGAAGATTACACCTTCCGTTCTGCCTGTCACAAAAGAGTTACATTTGTCCGCGTTCAGTTTGGCCTGCAACATCAGGCTTTATCCAGGGGCACCACGAGGAGGAACGGACTCACCCCCATACACTGCTTAGTCTTCTTCTGCTTATAATTTAGATAATATTTTTTGCTCTGATATTTAGTGTTATGCTTAATGTTCTTCTGCTCTTTGTTCTGCAGCCTCTTGTTCTTCTGCTTCTCGGTCTTCCAGGTCGTCGTCGTCTCCAGGGTCGTCGTCTCCGGGGTCGTCGTCATCGGGGTGGTCTTCAGGGTCGTCGTCTCCGGGGTCGTCGTCATCGGGGTGGTCTTCGGGGTCATCGTCTCCAGGGTCGTCGTCATCACGGTGGTTGTCGTCTCTGGTGTCGTCGTCATCTTAGGGGTGGTCTTCCGGGTCATCGTGTTTAGTCTCTTGAACTTGGAAATGTAGCAGAAGGTACAAGAAGGCTGAGAAAATGCCGAGAACCAGCTGATGGAACTGGAACTCGGATGGCTACCCGAAGGTCCAAGAGCCAATGGAACTACCGAGGACCAGCTGACGTTACTGGAACCCGGTTACTAAGCAGGAGGTACCCGTGCCTGAAAGCACTACCAAGGACCACCTGACGTTGGTGGAACTCGGATACCCAGAGGGAGGCACCTAAGCCAAAGGCTCTGCCCGGAACCAGCTGACGGTACTGGAACCAGGATGGGGAGCAGAAGGTACAAGAGCAAAAGACACTGCCGAGAACCAGCTGACGGTGCTGGAACCCGGATGGGTAGCCGAAGGTCCAAGAGCCAATGGAACTACCGAGGACCAGCTGACGTTACTGGAACCCGGTTACTAAGCAGGAGGTACCCGTGCCTGAAAGCACTACCAAGGACCACCTGACGTTGGTGGAACTCGGATACCCAGAGGGAGGCACCTAAGCCAAAGGCTCTGCCCGGAACCAGCTGACGGTACTGGAACCAGGATGGGGAGCAGAAGGTACAAGAGCAAGTGTCTGCGTGGCTTTTGCAGGACACGATGCCGGCTGCACAGCAGGGGAACAGCTGGCGGTGCTGAACCCCACTGACACATTGGCTGGTGTTTTTCTCTGTGCAGCTAGCAGTACCGGGCCCCAACTGGCGGTGTTGGAGCCCGGGGTCAGCAGGAGGAGGAGATGGAGCAGAGTGTAGGCCGAAGCCTGCACTGGCGGCAGCTTTTGGGTCTGTTGTGCCTGCGTGGCAGTTGCAGGACACGTTGCCGGCTGCACAGCAGGGGAACAGCTGGCGGTGCTGAACCCCACTGACACATTGGCTGGTGTTTTTCTCTGTGCAGCTAGCAGTACCGGGCCCCAACTGGCGGTGTTGGAGCCCAGGGCTCTGCAGGGGGAGCAGAGTGTAGGCCGAAGCCTAATTGAACCAATTTCAAAGGTAACCTTTAACCCCCCCTCAGGGGTTACAAAGTAGAAGAGCCACAGCTTATGCAGCAGTAGTGCTGCACAAGTCAAAGGTTGCTCTTTTAATTTCGCTCCTTGCACACGCTGAATGAAACACGTATAACATTTAGCCCTTTAAACAGTCAAACTGTGTTGGAGGCGCGAGTTCCCTTTGTAATGAGACGCAGCACAGATGTCAAGAATCCCACCTTGGTGCTGGGTGCAGCCTCCTGAGCGTTGTTATTTGCTGTACAGGAGTCTGCGCTGTCGTGTGATCCCCTGGCCTAGCGCTGTTAGCGCTGCCCATGTTCTGGCATCATTTAATGTCGGCCGGTGCGGTTCGCGATGACCATGAATCCCAGCCCCGCAGTGTCTTAACATTGTTAAAACACTGCGGGGCTGGGATTCAGGGCCTGGCGCAGCACATATGTTCGCCTCTCACACTCGGGTCCTTACACCCGCTTCAGACTGTGCGGCGTCATCTGATCCCTTATCGCATGCCACGGCCATGAAGCCGCACAGTCCGCAGAAGGCGGAAGGAGATGAGGGACAGGCGAACTGATGCACTGATCATGCCCGTCAATCACACCCTCGCAGTCCCAATAAATAAGACAACGAGGGGCGTTGTGTGGGTCAGGGCGGCCGCAGAGGCGCAGGCAGCCAAACAATGATGCCAGAAGACGGGCAGCGCTACCAAGGGGGTTGCAGCGTGTCATTACAAAGGAAAGTCACACCACCGGGACGGTTAAATGGTCACACAGAGGACACATTTTAGACGTGTTTTCAGTTCCACATGTGCGAGGAGAATACGTTTATGAGCCACCTTGCACACATGCAGCATTACCGCTGTACAAGGTGGCCTTTAAAACGTACAAACGCCTGGGGGAGGGGGGACAGGTTCCCTTCAATTTCAGTTCTTGTGTCTGCGTGGCTTTTGCAGGACACGATGCCGGCTGCACAGCAGGGGAACAGCTGGCGGTGCTGAACCCCACTGACACATTGGCTGGTGTTTTTCTCTGTGCAGCTAGCAGTACCGGGCCCCAACTGGCGGTGTTGGAGCCCAGGGCTCTGCAGGGGGAGCAGGGGGAGCGGAGTGTAGGCCGAAGCCTGCACTGGAGCAAGTTGAAAGGAAACCTTTAACCCCCCAGGCGTTTGTAGCTGGAAGAGCCATCGTGTACACCACTAATGCTGGAAAAGGTAAACTTAGCTCTTTTAATTATGGTCCTTGCAGATGCTGAACCTAACACTTATGAAATGTGTCCCCTCACAGCGTTCAATCGTCCGGTAGGTGGAACTTTCCTTTGTCATCTGACGCAGCACAGCCGTCAATTTTACCCCCTTGGCGCCGTGCGCCGCCTCCTCAGCGTTGTTTGAATCTGTCCCGGAGCCTGCGCTGTTAGGTTACCCCTTGGCCATGCACACATTTTGCGCTGCCCGTCTTCTGACATCATTTGCTGTCAGGCTGGCTGCGCCTGTGTGGGTGCGCTGTCCGAGATTCTGCCTCGCAGTGTCGTCTAATGTAATCCCACCGCGGGCCTGGGATCCGTGGCCATGCGCAGTGCATATCCTCACCTCTCACTCCCCTCCCTACGGCTTCTTCAGACTGTGCGGTGTCACGGCCGTGGCATGCTATTAGGGATCAGCTGACACCGAACAGTCTTTAGAAGCCGTAGGGAGGGGAGTGAGAGGCGAGAATATGCACTGCGCATGGCCACGGATCCCAGGCCCGCGGTGGGATTACATTACACGACACTGCGAGGCTGAATCTCGGACAGCGCACACACACAGGCGCAGCCAGCCTGACAGCAAATGATGTCAGAAGACAGGCAGCGCGAAATGTGTGCATGGCCAAGGGGTAACCTAACAGCGCAGGCTCCGGGACAGATTCAAACAACGCTGAGGAGGCGGCGCACGGCGCCAAGGGGGTAAAAATGACGGCTGTGCTGCGTCACATGACAAAGGAAAGTTCCACCTACCGGACGGTTGAACGCTGTGAGGGGACACATTTCATAAGTGTTAGGTTCAGCATCTGCAAGGAGCACCACGAAAAGAGGCACTTTTTCCCTTTGCATCATTACTGCTGCACAAGGTGGCTCCTTCAGTAACAAACGCCTGGGGGGGGGGGACAGGTTCCCTTAAATTTAACTTGTTGTGCCTGCGTGGCGGTCGCAGTACACGTTGCCGTATACACAGCAGGGGAACAGCTGGCGGTGCTGAACCCCACTAACACATTTGCGAGGTGTTTGGCTCTGTGCGTACAGCACTTCTGGACGGCAACTGGCGGTGTTGGAGCCCAGGGACAGGTGGAGGAGGAGGAGGTTGGAGGAGGTAGGAGGGATTGCCACACACACAGCAGGGGAACAGCTGACGTTACTGAACCCCAATAACAGAGGAGGGACTGTTGACTGTGCGTACAGCACTTCTGGACGGCAACTGGCGGTGTTGGAGCCCAGGGACAGGTGGAGGAGGAGGAGGTTGGAGGAGGTAGGAGGGATTGCCACACACACAGCAGGGGAACAGCTGACGTTACTGAACCCCAATAACAGAGGAGGGACTGTTGACTGTGCGTACAGCACTTCTGGACGGCAACTGGCGGTGTTGGAGCCCAGGGACAGGAGGAGGTTGGAGGAGGTTGGAGGAGGTAGGAGGGATTGCCACACACACAGCAGGGGAACAGCTGACGTTACTGAACCCCAATAACAGAGGAGGGACTGTTGACTGTGCGTACAGCACTTCTGGACGGCAACTGGCGGTGTTGGAGCCCAGGGACAGGTGGAGGAGGAGGAGGTTGGAGGAGGTAGGAGGGATTGCCACACACACAGCAGGGGAACAGCTGACGTTACTGAACCCCAATAACAGAGGAGGGACTGTTGACTGTGCGTACAGCACTTCTGGACGGCAACTGGCGGTGTTGGAGCCCAGGGACAGGAGGAGGTTGGAGGAGGTTGGAGGAGGTAGGAGGGATTGCCACACACACAGCAGGGGAACAGCTGACGTTACTGAACCCCAATAACAGAGGAGGGACTGTTGACTGTGCGTACAGCACTTCTGGACGGCAACTGGCGGTGTTGGAGCCCAGGGACAGGAGGAGGTTGGAGGAGGTTGGAGGAGGTAGGAGGGATTGCCACACACACAGCAGGGGAACAGCTGACGTTACTGAACCCCAATAACAGAGGAGGGACTGTTGACTGTGCGTACAGAACTTCTGGACGGCAACTGGCGGTGTTGGAGCCCAGGGACAGGTGGAGGAGGAGGAGGTTGGAGGAGGTAGGAGGGATTGCCACACACACAGCAGGGGAACAGCTGACGTTACTGAACCCCAATAACAGAGGAGGGACTGTTGACTGTGCGTACAGCACTTCTGGACGGCAACTGGCGGTGTTGGAGCCCAGGGACAGGAGGAGGTTGGAGGAGGTTGGAGGAGGTAGGAGGGATTGCCACACACACAGCAGGGGAACAGCTGACGTTACTGAACCCCAATAACAGAGGAGGGACTGTTGACTGTGCGTACAGCACTTCTGGACGGCAACTGGCGGTGTTGGAGCCCAGGGACAGGTGGAGGAGGAGGAGGTTGGAGGAGGTAGGAGGGATTGCCACACACACAGCAGGGGAACAGCTGACGTTACTGAACCCCAATAACAGAGGAGGGACTGTTGACTGTGCGTACAGCACTTCTGGACGGCAACTGGCGGTGTTGGAGCCCAGGGACAGGAGGAGGTTGGAGGAGGTTGGAGGAGGTAGGAGGGATTGCCACACACACAGCAGGGGAACAGCTGACGTTACTGAACCCCAATAACAGAGGAGGGACTGTTGACTGTGCGTACAGCACTTCTGGACGGCAACTGGCGGTGTTGGAGCCCAGGGACAGGAGGAGGTTGGAGGAGGTTGGAGGAGGTAGGAGGGATTGCCACACACACAGCAGGGGAACAGCTGACGTTACTGAACCCCAATAACAGAGGAGGGACTGTTGACTGTGCGTACAGCACTTCTGGACGGCAACTGGCGGTGTTGGAGCCCAGGGACAGGTGGAGGAGGAGGAGGTTGGAGGAGGTAGGAGGGATTGCCACACACACAGCAGGGGAACAGCTGACGTTACTGAACCCCAATAACAGAGGAGGGACTGTTGACTGTGCGTACAGCACTTCTGGACGGCAACTGGCGGTGTTGGAGCCCAGGGACAGGTGGAGGAGGAGGAGGTTGGAGGAGGTAGGAGGGATTGCCACACACACAGCAGGGGAACAGCTGACGTTACTGAACCCCAATAACAGAGGAGGGACTGTTGACTGTGCGTACAGCACTTCTGGACGGCAACTGGCGGTGTTGGAGCCCAGGGACAGGTGGAGGAGGAGGAGGTTGGAGGAGGTAGGAGGGATTGCCACACACACAGCAGGGGAACAGCTGACGTTACTGAACCCCAATAACAGAGGAGGGACTGTTGACTGTGCGTACAGCACTTCTGGACGGCAACTGGCGGTGTTGGAGCCCAGGGACAGGAGAAGGTTGGAGGAGGTTGGAGGAGGTAGGAGGGATTGCCACACACACAGCAGGGGAACAGCTGACGTTACTGAACCCCAATAACAGAGGAGGGACTGTTGACTGTGCGTACAGCACTTCTGGATGGCAACTGGCGGTGTTGGAGCCCAGGGACAGGTGGAGGAGGAGGAGGTTGGAGGAGGTAGGAGGGATTGCCACACACACAGCAGGGGAACAGCTGACGTTACTGAACCCCAATAACAGAGGAGGGACTGTTGACTGTGCGTACAGCACTTCTGGACGGCAACTGGCGGTGTTGGAGCCCAGGGACAGGTGGAGGAGGAGGAGGTTGGAGGAGGTAGGAGGGATTGCCACACACACAGCAGGGGAACAGCTGACGTTACTGAACCCCAATAACAGAGGAGGGACTGTTGACTGTGCGTACAGCACTTCTGGACGGCAACTGGCGGTGTTGGAGCCCAGGGACAGGTGGAGGAGGAGGAGGTTGGAGGAGGTAGGAGGGATTGCCACACACACAGCAGGGGAACAGCTGACGTTACTGAACCCCAATAACAGAGGAGGGACTGTTGACTGTGCGTACAGCACTTCTGGACGGCAACTGGCGGTGTTGGAGCCCAGGGACAGGTGGAGGAGGAGGAGGTTGGAGGAGGTAGGAGGGATTGCCACACACACAGCAGGGGAACAGCTGACGTTACTGAACCCCAATAACAGAGGAGGGACTGTTGACTGTGCGTACAGCACTTCTGGACGGCAACTGGCGGTGTTGGAGCCCAGGGACAGGAGGAGGTTGGAGGAGGTTGGAGGAGGTAGGAGGGATTGCCACACACACAGCAGGGGAACAGCTGACGTTACTGAACCCCAATAACAGAGGAGGGACTGTTGACTGTGCGTACAGCACTTCTGGACGGCAACTGGCGGTGTTGGAGCCCAGGGACAGGAGGAGGTTGGAGGAGGTTGGAGGAGGTTGGAGGAGGTAGGAGGGATTGCCACACACACAGCAGGGGAACAGCTGACGTTACTGAACCCCAATAACAGAGGAGGGACTGTTGACTGTGCGTACAGCACTTCTGGACGGCAACTGGCGGTGTTGGAGCCCAGGGACAGGTGGAGGAGGAGGTTGGAGGAGGTAGGAGGGATTGCCACACACACAGCAGGGGAACAGCTGACGTTACTGAACCCCAATAACAGAGGAGGGACTGTTGACTGTGCGTACAGCACTTCTGGACGGCAACTGGCGGTGTTGGAGCCCAGGGACAGGTGGAAAAGCAGAGGAACACAATGTAGGCCGAAGCCTGAGAAAGTCGAAAGGGAACCTTTAACCCCCCCCCAAGGCGTTTGTAGCTGAAAGAGCCAGCTTGTGCAGCACAAAAGATGCAAAAGGAAAAGGTGGCTCTTTTCATCATGCTCCTTGCAAACCCAGAACTAAACACTTATAAAATGTGTCCCCTGCAACCGTAAAACCGTCCTGGAGGTGGGACTTTCCTTCGTAATGTGACGCAGCACAGCCGTCATTCCTACCCCCCCGGCGACGCGCACCGGCTCCTCAGCGTTGTTTCATTCCGTCCCGGAGCCTGCGCTGTTATGTTATCCCGTGGCCAGGCACACTTAGCGCTGCCCGTCTTCTGGCATCATTTGGTGTCAGGATGGCTGCGCCTGTGCGGCCGCGCTGGCCGAGAGCCCGCCTCGCAGTGTCTTCTGATTTAATCCCACTGGGGGCCTGGGATCCATGGACATGCGCAGTGCATATCCTCGCCTCTCACTCCCCTCCCTACGGCTTCTTAAGACTGTGCGGTGTCACGGCCGTGGCATGCTATTAGGGACCAGCTGACACCGAACAGTCTGAAGAAGCCATAGGGAGATGAGTGAGAGGTGGAGGTTCAGATATGCACTGCGCATGTCCATGGATCCCAGGCCCCCAGTGGGATTAAATCAGAAGACACTGCGAGGCGGGCTCTCTGCCAGCGCGGCCGCACAGGCGCAGCCATCCTGACACCAAATGATGCCAGAAGACGGGCAGCGCTAAGTGTGCCTGGCCACGGGATAACATAACAGCGCAGGCTCCGGGACGGAATCAAACAACGCTGAGGAGCGGGTGCGCGGCGCCGGGGGGGTAGGAATGACGGCTGTGCTGCGTCACATTACGAAGGAAAGTCCCACCTCCGGGACGGTGTTACGGTATCAGTGGACACATTTTATAAGTGTTAAGTTCTGCGTGTGCAAGGTGCTAAACAAAAATAGCTACCTTTTCCTTGTGCAGCATTACTGCTGCACAAGGTGGCTCTTTCAGTAACAAACGCCTTGGGGGGGGGGACAGATTCCCTTACATTTCAGTTGTTGTGTCAGCGTGGCGGTCGCATGATACATTGCCGGCTACACAGCTGGGGATCAGCTGACGTTACTGAAACCCAATAACACTGGGTCGTATGTTTTGACTGTGCAGACGGCACTTCTGAGCCTCAACTGGCGGTGTTGGAGCCCAGGAATTTAAGTTCAGGTGGTAGAAAGATGAACACAACAGGAGACCTGGATAACGTATACAGTGACCTAATTATTTAATCAGGAGGAGGAGTGGCAAATTCCTGCGAGATCCAGGCCTTGTTCATTTTCAGGAAAGTAAGCCGGTCAACGTTATCGGAGGATAGTCGCATGCGACGGTCAGTTAGTACACCACCTGCAGCACTAAAGACACGTTCCGATAATACACTGGCCGCAGGGCAAGACAGCACCTCCAATGCATACTGGCTTAGCTCTGGCCATGTATCCAGCTTTGAGACCCAAAACTTGAAAGGGGAAGAGCCGTCTGGGAGTACAGCAAGAGGGCAAGACATGTAGTCTGTCACCATCTGACGGAACCGTTGCCTCCTGCTGACTGGAGCCGTCTGTGATGGTGTAGACTTTTGTGGGGGGCACAGAAAACTGTGCCACAGTTGGGCCATACTGGTCTTGCCTTGGGCAGAGGCACTGCTTCTGCTCCCTCTTTGTGCAGAGCCTCCACCACTGCCTGGACGCACTGAGCTGCTTTGGAATGCACTAGCAGAACTTCTCTCAGTTGGAATGGAGAAGATGATGGAATTGACCAGTGTGTCTTGGTACTCCCGCATTTTTCGCTCCCGGTTCAACGGTGTGATGAGGCTTTCTACGTTGTCCCGGTAGCGAGGATCGAGGAGGGTGAACACCCAATAATCAGACATGTTGAGAATGTGGGCGATGCGGCGGTCGTTTCTCAGGCACTGCAGCATGTAATCCACCATGTGCTGCAGACTGCCAACTGCCCAAGAAACGCTGTCCCCTGCTGGAGGCGTGATCTCTGCCTGCTCGTCATCACCCCACCCTCGCTGTACACACTGAGTACTGGACAATTCGGTAACTCCGTCCTCTGGACGGACGTCTTCCTCCTCCATTGACTCCTCCTCATCCTCCTCACAAACTGTCCCCTGCCTACGCGTTTGTGAGGAACCACGTGGCGCTGACTGTCCAGAAGATGATGGAAATGGTGAATCCTCATCCTCCACCTCTTCCACAACATCATCCCTTAGCGCTTGCAGTGATTTTTCAAGCAGGCAGATAAGGGGGACAGTCATGCTGACTAGTGCATCATCTGCACTCGCCATCCGCGTGGAATAATCAAAGGGACGCAAAACCTGGCAGACGTCATTCATAGTGGCCCACTCTGTGGTTGTGAAGTCTGTACGGCGCTGACTGCGACTTTTTTGCACCTGAAGCAGCTGGTACTCCATTACAGCTTGCTGCTGCTCACACAACCGCTCCAACATATGTAACGTGGAATTCCACCTGGTAGGTAGGTCACATATGATGCGATGTTCTGGCAGGCGGTGTCGGCGCTACAGAGCCGCAATGCGCGCTTTTGCCGTGCTGGAACGCCGCAAGTGAGCACACTCTAGGCGGACCTTGTGCAGCAGTGCATCAAGATCCGGATAGTCCCTCAAAAAGCTCTGCACGACCAAATTGAGCACATGTGCCAGACATGGGATGTGAGTGAGGTTGCCGAGGCCCAGAGCTGCCACCAGATTTCGGCCATTATCACACACTACCATGCCTGGCTGGAGATTCGCTGGCACAAACCACACATCGCTCTCCTGCTTGATGGCATTCCAGAGCTCCTGCGCTGTGTGGCTACGATTCCCCAAAAAAATTAATTTCAACACGGCCTGTTGACGTTTGGCCACGGCTGTGCTCATGTCGGTCGTAACAGGTACACGTTCATCACGGGTCCATGTGGAGGTGGACTGTGACGGCTCCTGCAGCGATGATTCTGAGGAACTGGTGTAAGAGGAGGAGTCAATGCGTACAGAATGGATTCCTGCAATCCTTGGAGTGGGCAGGACACGTCCTGCGCCACTCGCACGGTCTGTACCCGGCTCAACGACATTAACCCAATGGGCAGTGAGGGAAAGGTATCGCCCCTGTCCATGTTGACTGGTCCACGCATCGGTGGTGAGGTGGACCTTGCTACTGACGGCGTTCAGTAGCGCGTGTTTTATGTGTCCCTCCACATGCTTGTGCAGGGCAGGGACGGCTTGCCTGCTGAAGTAAAAGCGGCTGGGCACATTGTACTGTGGGACTGCCAATGACATCAAGTCACGGAAGCTGTCAGTCTCCACCAGCCTGAATGACAGCATTTCCAGTGACAGAAGTTTGGCAATGCCTGCAGTCAGAGCCTGTGCTCGTGGGTGGTTTGACGAGAAAGGCCGCCTTTTCTCCCATGCCTGTACTACCGATGGCTGTAGACTGGGCTGGGAGTGTGTGGATGACTGGGAAAGTGGTGCTGCGGGTGGAATTACAGCGGGTCTCTGGACAACAGGGCCAGAGGTTCTTCCACGGCGATCCTGGGAGGAAGCCGAACCAGCTGCGTGTGAGCTAGAGGAAGAGGCAACACGAGCTGAAGAGGTGGTAGCTGCCGCTGTTGGTTGGCCTACCTCTTCAGTGTGTTTTTCTAACTCCGCCGGGTGCCTGTTGCGCACATGTTTCCACATGTTGGAGGTATTGAGGTTGCTGACATTTTTCCCTCTTTTGACTTTTTGATGACACACCTTGCATCTGACATAGCAAATGTCATCTGCAACTGTGTCAAAAAAGGACCAGGCACTGCAAGTCTTGGGAGCGCCCTTTTTGGCTTTTGGAAGAGACATGCTCCTAACGGGTGCCAAAGCGGAGGCTGCAGGATCCGCAGTCTTCCCCCTCCCTCTCCCTCTTTGGGCCGTACGGGGAATCTCTTCCTCAGAGCTGCTCCCACCACCTTCCTGTCCCTCACGCCAAGATGGGTCGAGGACCTCATCATCTACACTACCCTCTGCCCCCAACTGCTCCTCCTGGGTAGTCTCAGCAGCAGAGCACGCACCAGTAAGTGGCACCTGAGTGTCATCATCAGCTGATGCGGCCTGCGATGTGGTGACCGGAGCCACTGGCCCACCCGCCTCTTCAGAGGAAGACAGAAAAAGCTGTTGGGCATCACTGCACCCTGCCTCTTCTTCCATTTCTCCAATGCTGCTTGGCTGGCCCCCTGTTTCCAAGCCAAGAGATTCAGAGAACAGAAGTAGAGACGGCTCCTGTCCTGGGCTCTCTGTCTGCCTGGGCAATTTGGCAGGTGGTGAAGAGACAGATGGCTACTCTCCAGTGCTCTGTGTCTGAGAGGATGTGGCACTAATGGAAGTTGATGCATTAGCTGCCATCCATCCGACAACAGCTGCAATTTGTTCTTGACGCAGCAGCGGTGTACGGCGCTCTGACACAAAGCTGCGCATGAACGACTGTTGCCTGGTGAAAGTGGGTGCTGATGAGTCACCGGTGCCCGCAGCAGGCACAGAATCCCCACGTCCCCTCCCTGCTCCGCGCCCACGCCCACGCCCACGTGCCTTACTCACTGCCTTCTTCATCTTGGTTGACTGATAAAGATAAGCAGAAAAGTACTAACGGATTTGTGTGCTTATTCCTGAGCAACTCCTCCTAACAGGTATAAGAAACACTAATTTTCTAAAGTGTGGACTAGACTTTAATATGAGCTAATGTGGCCTACACAAATGTAAAGTGGTGTAACTGGTGTGTTTGGTGAACTTTATTATTTATTTCTTTTTTGGGGGCTGAACTGACAACAGATAGAGCTGCAGTCACACGGAGACCGTGCAGACAGACGTAAACGGCGCTGCAAGGCCCAAAAACCCTCCTCTACGTTATCCTATGTAGTGTTTTTCCACAAGTTAGCTGGAGACGGGTGGAAAGACACTAATAGGATTTTTTTAAATAAATTAGCAGCAACCTACACTACTTGAAAAAAAAAGAAAATTGATTTGGCGGTATGACGCAGTGAACAACCCTGAGCTGGAGACAACCAGGCTATGGCTGCTCACAGACTACAGGGCGAGCTGCAATCACACGGAGACCGTGCAGACAGCCGTAAACGGCGCTGCAAGGCCCAAAAACCCTCCTCTACTTTATCCTATGTAGTGTTTTTCCACAAATTAGCTGGAGACGGGTGGAAAGACACTAATAGGATTTTTTTGAATAAATTAGCAGCAGACTACACTACTTGAAAAAAAAAAAAAAAAAAAGAACAGTATGAGGCAATGAACCACCCTCCCTGAACTGAATACAACCAGCTATGGATGGCCTATGTGGCTGCACTCAGACTAGAGAGTGGGCTGCACTCACACACACACACACACAGACCTTGCAGATCGCTGTGAAAACAGCGCTACAAGGCAAAAGCAAGGTGAATAGTAGGTGAACACAGCGGTTGCTAAATTAGCCTTTGGAAAGCACAAAGAAGCAAATCGCTATCTCTAAACTGTCCCTCAGTCAGCAAACAGCGTCCTGTCACTAACTGAATTCACAGCAGAGTGATCGCAAAATGGCGCCAGCGACTTTTAAACTGCAGCATGACATCATTTCAGCAGCCAATCACAGCCTTGCCAGTAGTTTCATGCCCTCCATGCTAAACAGGATGTGCCCACACTTGGAATCATTCTCATTGGCTGAATTTCTGCATTTTGAATCTTGGAACTTCCGATTCCGGTATCCGATACGCGGCAAGTATCGGAATCCCAGTATCGGAATTCCGATACCGCAAGTATCGGCCGATACCCGATACTTGCGGTATCGGAATGCTCAACACTATTACTAACATATTCTGATCCAGGGTTCGCTCACACAAGCATATAAAATGGTCGAGTGTTTTATCAGATTGCACTTGGCCCAATGTTATACTATGAGGCAGAGCAGATCTACGATTATTTTCCCATGCTGATTCTGCAGGAGAAAACAATCGCAGCATACTGCGGATAACACTCGCCCATACAAGTCTATAGGATGTCATCAAAGTGCAATCCGATTACAGGAGATACCGGTAATAAAGGAGATGGAGAAATTACTTTCTACGTTTCCTCAGTACCTGTGCTGCGATTATCTCATGCAAAAGGATCGGCGCACAGTGTACTGACGCTCAGCTCAAACTCTGAAAAAGTATGAGCCGAGTGTCATTTGCATAATTGCCCAGATTCTCTGCCATGGAGAAGACCCCTGGAAGCCTCATTGACTTCCAGTTTGCTGCTGAGAACAATGGTTTCACACTTTTACTCCATTTTAAAGACTGAAAATAAACATTCAAAATCAAAGAAAAATTGAAGTTTACAGGAAAAAATGTTAGGAAACATTATTTTCTGCATAATGACTTGTATATAGGGCAAACTTTAAAAAGGATTAACAAAATAATAATTTAAGTAAACAAGAATTGAAATTTTTATAATAAATATATAAATTTTTATACCTCAGGACGCACTATGATGGTGGCGTTAGCGCACAATTTGTACGGCCCCTGAAATAAGGTATAAATATCCAAATGGCTCTTGGCAGAAAAAAGATTCCCCATCCCTGAATTAGGGATAATGCTGGTTTTGTTGGCCAGGTATTGCTTGACCATCCTTAAAAACTTTTACCTCCTTGTCAAATATACACGGTCATCAGTACCTGGACATTGGGAGGGTGTTATGAAATTGGCCCAGGCCTTTGACAGTGTACCCCTGCTTCTGCTTCTCCTGTACCTGGTGGTTGTCTCCCTCGCCTCTCCTCCTTGATTGGGCAAGGAAACTTACCCCCTGCCATTAGCATTTTCTGATGGGAATTTTACCATTTTAGTAGACCTCTCTGCCTGTAGCGTGGGTCTAGTAGGGTGACTAACCAGTACTCTTTTTTGGCCAAGATGAATATAACGTGAGGGTCACGTGAAAGCGGTACATACAGTTTTGCATATGTGCGAAGGTCCCTACGGCCAACCTTGGACACTTCCCTGTCTCCACCATGATGACTACTCTCCATCTCCTCCTCCTCCATCTCTTTCTCCTCATTCCCCTCCTCAGCCCATCCACATAGGAGAGATGGTACAAAGCTTGTTTGTAATAGGGTGCGGGTGTTGAGTATGTCACCACGGAACATACAGACCAACTGTTGAGGGAGTTTATTAACATTGATAAGATTCTCCTCGCAGGGAGAAAACAGTAGGATATAAACTAATAATATAACCGTGGAAATATATGGGAAGTAGTATAAGTTCCCAGGCAGTCAAATAGTGTAACAGTAGTAAACGGAATATCTTGAGAAAACACTTATCAGTCTGATGAGGACTTGCTTGTCGTCTTTTCCAACGTAGGCACCGAGAAACAGCGGCACTTGTTATCCCTCTGTTATCCGTGGGCTGTGTAGCCTCTAGGAATCCGCAACCTGGGGTTTAAGGGGTTACTATGATGGACAGAGGGGATGCTAGGCAAACGGGGTCCCCTCTGCTCTGAGTCTTTTACTTTAACAGTACAGCCTATCCCGGGAGAATGGTGCTCAGTCTATTATTGAGTCTTTCAACAGGGATCAAGGGCTCTGCACTAATACCGTGGGTACCAGGGGCCACTGTCTCTGCATGGACCACTGTCTCTGCACGGGTCACTGTCTTTGCACGGGCATCAGGGCATACCTCTCCAGTCACAGCATAGTCCGCTTTCACGTACTCACAAGATGCAGTCTTTCTGGACAATCTCCCTGTATTCGTCCTCCGACCGGGAGCTCTCTCTCTTGGGGAGCGCGGCGCTGCAGCCTGCTTTCTCTCTGGTGCGCTGTCCCCTCTCTTTGGCACTCTCTGCTTTTGCGCCATCTGCCTGCCCACTTTTTTGGACCACCGCCCCTTTCACTTCCTCTCTGCCCCCAGCAGTCACATGGTCTCCTCCGTCCAGGGCAGAAAGTCCTCCCCCCAACAACCCAGCTGCCCGGCTAAGTGGTTCCAGGTAAGGAGCAGGGAAAGCAACCTCCTTTGGGCTCTTCTTCCTCATCACCCCCTTACAGCTACTAGCCAGCTCCTGTTCCTCCTCCTCTTTCTTAGCCTCCACCTCATCATTGTTAACCAAACGCTTATGTGGAAAAACTCTTTAGGCATTAAATAGGTTTACTACATACTCACAGAACACAATACCAAACCTATTAAGGCATGTCACAGTTCACATTACACAATACAATACGCATGTTCTTTAAGAGGGAACGTCCGCAGCATATCTCTTTACAAGTTTTTCTCAGATGGTAACACTCATGTGTGAATGAAGCCAAAGACATTGACTGGGTTGGTAAAATTATACCTTACCTGCCCAAGAGAATATAGAGTGCCTTAGTGCTGAGACCCCATAGCAGTAGTGTCCTGAGCTGCAACATATAAAGTAACCTGAAGAGCCACTAGTTGTTACATTATGCAATTATTACCTTGAAGAACTTTTTGGGACATACACTTGTGTTAAAAAAAGAACTTTGCACTGGCCATATTTGTATTTTTACAGTAATCAATGAAAGAATGTGAACATTCTATAGCCCATCAATACCTCCAACAAAAAGTGGAATATGTATTATATAATATGTATATGTACATATAGGCTGCAGCACTAGCTGCCAATCACACAAAACACTGCTCAGATGTGCAGTGCTCTTGGATACAGACCACTCACAGAGCGGTGTAAAGGCTCAATAGTAAATCTATGCTAGGTATGCTGTGAGATATGGAACCTTAGACTTTCCATGGAGCCCATATACTGTAGTGCTCTGTGTGTGCTGTATACAACAGCTGTGCATTTCTGAGCAGTAATTTTTTCAATCGGTGGGGGTCATCACTCCTTCACCGATAGTCAGCTATTTGCAGTGTCTATTATACATAAAAAATTAGCATAACGAAAGTTACACTTTAAGTCTTAAATCAGGGGTGGGGAATCTTTTTTCTGCCAAGGGCCATTTGGATATCACATTCCCTAACCAAAGTAACTTTATGTGTAAGTGTGCGTGGGTAGTCCATTCACTATCACCATCTGTCCCCCACCCCCTGAAGATGGCTGGACCATCATTGTAAATACATCATTGTTGATACACACCTGTGCTTTGTATCTCCCCCACCTCATTGTAGATTGTAAGCTCTCACGAGCAGGGTCGTCTTATTTTGCTTTAATCATTATATTATTGTTAACACTGTTACTTATGACTGTTGTGTTTGAAAGTGTTTAACTGTAAAGCGCTGCGGAATATGTTGGCGCTATATAAATAAAGATTATTATTATTACCCCTGCTTTAAGACATCCAAAACAGTTGAAAAACATGTTTGCAACGCAAAATGTTCTCCAACATCACTACTTACATACATTATTCTTCTACAATGAATTTGCCACATTTAGCATTAATGGTATACATGCTTCCACCATAAGTATATCATGCCATATCATAATACTCTGCTAATTTCAGTGGTTTGCATGTAACAGCTCTATTATCTCTCATCAGGAATTTTCCATTTCCTGGTGTTGAAAGCCTCAGGAAAACATGAACTCACGTGGACTATCTGCTCTAGCTCATAAAATTCATATGATAAACAGGAAAATATGCCTAGATGACCGAGCATGCTGGGACAAGGTGTTATCCGAGCACGCTCGTTTCCTAATTGAGTATCTTAGAGTCACCGGAGCTGCATGTCTCGTGGCTGTTTGACAAGCCACAACACATGCAGGGATTGCCTGTTTGTTACACCGATACCCCTATGTCGTGGAAAACTACTGTTTGGGCACATGACAGGGCTTGGATGGGAAGAAGCTAAAATTTAATTCTGGAGCGCAATTTTGACTAGAATAGGTTGCGGACGCCATGTCACATTTGAAGATCCCCTCACATCCCAAAACAGCAGAAACTCCCTCAAGTCACCTTATTTTGGAAACTACACCTCTTGAGGAATTAATCTAAAGTGTACACTCTCTGACAGAAGTTATGTCACTTATCCATGTTATGTAAATAAAAGCTTATAACCTGACGTTAAATTCATCCATTGGTTGTATGAATTAGTCTTTTGAAAGCTGAAACCCTCTGAAATGTGGTTTAGGTTAAGAAAATAAATTGGCATCAATGCAGAAATATTGATCAGTTAATGGACACAGAATGGTCAGATTTTGGCAAGAAAAAAGTTTTGTCGCCCACAGAAAGTAATGTGACATTCAAACAAATAATTCACTTAAAATACAAATACATGTTGCATAACATTGGTGAATGATGTTGTGGTGCTATTAGAGTCATATTTAATATTTTGTGTGACTTCCATGAGCTTGAAGGACTGCATCCATGCGGTTCAACAATGATGCATACACTTTATTAATGAAGTCATCAGGAATAGCAAAGAATGCAGTCTTCCATGCATCCCAGAGTTCATCTAGATTCTTTGGTTTTGTCTTCCAAGCTTCCTCTTTCTTCCTACCCCAAACATGCTCAATGATGTTCATGTCTGGTGACTGAGCTGGCCAGTCCTTGAGCACCTTGATGTTTTTGCCTGGAGGAACTTTGTTGTAGAGATGGATGTATGAGATGGAGCACCATCCTGCTGCAGAATTTGACCCCTTTTGTGATTTGGAATATAAGAGGTAGCTAATACTTCTTGATATTTAAGGCTATTGATATTGCCTTCCACCTTGCAAATGTTTCGCACACCCCCATACTGAATGTAACCCCAGACCATGATCTTGCCACCACCAAATGTAACTGTTTTCTGGGTGTATTTTGGATCCATACGGGCTCCAGTAGGTCTCCTGCAGTATTTGCAGGGGCTGTGGTGTAATTCTACTGAAGATTCATCAGCGAAATCCACTTTCTGCCACTTTACCAGCGTCCATCTATTTAGCAGGCTGTGGGACTTTGCAAATGCCACAGGTTTTTTTATTTGCCTTTTGTTTAGTGCTGGCTTCTGGGCACTGATTCGACCATGGAGGTCATTTCGAGACAGAATCCTACAAACTTTACTAGGTGACACAGGCACTTGAGGAGCCCTGGCCTGTTGGAGCTCTGCTGCAGTGGAGGAGGGGCTTACTTTGGATTTTCTAACCAACAAACGTTCCTCCTGGGCAGTTGTCTTGCGGGGTCTGCCGGACCTCGGCTTATCAAACACATCTCCAGTCTCTTCAAATCTTTTTTTAATTCTTTGTACTTGATGCTGAGACACATTAAAGGTGCCAGCCACATCTGCAGTGGATCTGGTCTTCAGCCTCTTGATAATCCAGGCTTTGGTAGCAGGGTGGATTTTTGGCATGTTGTCAGGGCTCAAGTTGCAGTTCAAGTGAAGGTCTGGGGTGCTTGGTTTCTTTTTATACACATACACTAATTAACTGATCATTTACTGAGCACAGGTGAGGATGTAAACTAGGATTGGGTGCATTATATGACCAACTTTTTTCTTGCCAAAATCTGACTGTCCATTAACTGATCAATATTTCTGCATTGATACCAATTTATTTTCTTAACCTAAACCACATTTCAGAGGGTTTCAGCTTTCAAAAGAATAATTTATACAACCAATGGATGAATTTAACGTCAGGTTATAAGCTTTTATTTACATAACATGGTTATGCAACATAACTCCTGTCAGGGAGTGTAGTGAGTCAATGGAAAATTACAATTTTTCCAACAAAAACTTGTTTTAACCCCAAGTTTTTAATTTTCAAAAGGATAATAGGAGAAAATGGTACAATTTGTTACTCAATTTCTCCTGTGTAGGCGAATACCCCACATGTGATGAAAACCTACTTCTGAAGCACAGTGCAAAGCTCAGAAGGGAAGAAGTGCCATATTGGAACGCAGATTTTGCTGTAATTGTTTGAGGGTGCTTTGTCACATTGGTACAGCCCATGAGGTGCCAGAAGAGCAGAACCCCTCCATAAGTGACCCCATTTTAAAATCTACACCCCAATGAATTCATCTAGAGATGCAGTGTGCATGTAGACAACACATGTGTGTCAGGACTCTGAACATTTTTTACCTTTTGTGCATTACTGCCCTTTTTCAAGATGGCGTCTTTGGTCTCATGTGCACTGTGTCTCCTGCTATAAAACTCCACCCCATCCTTCAGTCTGTGCTAGAGTATTCTGCCTTGCATCCAGCTCCTGACCTCTGATTACTCCCCGGCTATACACCTGCTCCTGTGAACCTGTGTGGTGATCCTGCTACTCTGCTCTGAGTTCCTGTTGCATACACAAGTTTCCAGTAATCCTCCTTCATCTGCTGTTCGTGTTTACTTCCATCTGCATTTGCAGGTCATGTAATCTGTTGCTGCTTTGCAATAACCTGAGACTATTAACCAGGCCTCCCTGGTTGAGCTAAGATATTATTTGAACTGCCTAATAAGCATATCTATCTGTGCCTGGACTAAGACAAGGATTTATTCGTGTCAAGTATCCTCAAGAATAACTGTGCTTCATAGACTTTCTGCTTGATTGCATTTTCCTCTGAAGTTTCCTATAGACTGCTAAGCTGCGTTTATTATTTGCACCAAGTGTTGTGGACTTGAGTTTCTCTCTGCACCTGCTTGAATCACCGTGTGATAATATAGACTTTACCACTTATAAAACTGTGTCCTGTAGTTGTCTTATTCCACGCAAAGAGTCTCCTGAGTTATCCCCTATAATTATTACAATGTGCCTCATATAATTTGATACCATTAGGCAGTGAACAAAGAATAATTACATTTTTACCACTAAAATGTTGTTTTTGCCCCAAGTTTTTAATTTTATAAGGGTTAATAGGAAAACATGGACCTCACTGTTTGTTGTGCAATTTCTCCTGAGTGCATATTACCTTACCCTTTTTAAAGGCATAGTGGAAGATCAGAAGGGAAGGAAGGCTATATTACTATAGTGCAGATTTTTTTGGGTACCACTGGAAGATCCCCTGAGGTACCAGAACAGCAGAACCTCGCCATAAGTGACCATATTTTATAAATTACACCTCTCAATGCATTTCTCAAAGGCTGCAGTGTGTCACAAAATGTTATACCATTGTGCAGTGAAGAAAAATAATTACATTTTGCCGCAAAAATTTTGTTGTAGCTCCAGATTTTACATTTTCAAAGGGGAAATTGGTAAAAATGGTACCAAACACACGCCAATAACTCCTGGTCCTGGATTGATTATCTTCTGGTCTCCCCCTCCTTATTAGCTAAATTAATCACTGTAAATATTGATAACATAGCTATCTTAGACCACGCTCTGGTGATCATGGAATTGTCGAGGGTTTTCTCTCAAGGTTCATACTTTTTGTGGAGATTCCCCAACTATTTCTGCAAAGATGAATCTTTCATTTTCTCTCTCACAGTATGGTGGCAAGAATAACTCAGCTCATCATGATGTTATGGCAAACGGCTACGATGGTACTTCAGGAGAAAATTTTGGCTTATACTTTCACCCATAAAAAAAATAGTTCTTGAAAAATATGGTGAACTATTCAAGGAATTAAAACAAAAATGCCAAATTCGTACTCGACCCATCTGTCATAAATAAAAACCTCTGGAAACAAACACAAATAGAATTTAACCAATATGCAGATCTGAGTATTGATGAGCGAGTATACTCGTTGCTCTGGTTTTTCTGAGCATGCTTGGGTGTTCTCCGAGTATTTTGGTGTACTCGGAGATTTAGTTTCCGTCGCCTCAGCTGCATGATTTGCGACTGCTAGACAGGCTGAATACATGTGGGAATTCCCTAACAAACAGGCAACCCCCACATGTATTCAGGCTGTCTAGCAGTCGCAAATTATGTAGCTGAGGCGACGAAAACTAAATCTCCGAGCACACCAAAATACTTGGAGACCACCCGAACATGTTCGGGAAAAATCGAGCAACGAGTATACTCGCTCATCACTAGATCTAAAGAGAAAAATGTTATTTATCTAACTCAGAAGCTTTCTCTTATAGATTTGGAAATAAATGGGGGCAAATGATGGCTAACTTGGCAAGAGGGATGAGAAATACTCAAGGAATCTTCCAGTTGAAAAATGCAAATGGGAATGTTCATACTAATCATAAAACAATTTATAGAGACCTATATAAAAGTAGCGGACAGGCCCCTTATTCTCCAGATACACTCTTAGATAAGGTCAAATTGCCTTCTTTCACAGAGGAATAAAAATCTAGACTGAATAAACGTATCTCTTTGGAAGAGGTCACCAATACAATTAAGAAACTGAAACTAAATAAAGTCTCTGGCCCAGATGGCTATACAAACGAATTCTACAAACATTTAAATGCTGAAATCTCACCATTGTAAGAATCGATTTT
The DNA here is from genome assembly GCF_051348905.1 of Ranitomeya variabilis. NCBI lineage: Eukaryota > Metazoa > Chordata > Amphibia > Anura > Dendrobatidae > Ranitomeya > Ranitomeya variabilis. The sequence goes on along the minus strand of NC_135233.1, from coordinate 645,355,076 downwards.
TAATAAAATATCTTAATAAATTATTACTGAAACCAGACAAAGACATCTCGTATAGGCTAATCTCTCTCCATTAACTCTGACATTAAAATCATATCCAAAATAATGGCCGATAGACTTGCTTCCATTTTACCTCACCTCATATTCCCAGTACAGGCAGGTTTTGTAAAGGGTCGCTCAGCCACATTGAACATCAGAAAAGTACTGTTGGTACTGGATGAGAAAAACACCAAAATTGAGCTTGGATTAAGTTGGTATACATGCAGCACATAAACGCATGTTCACATTGGCCATAAAGCGCATATAACCTACAAGAAACAAAATGAACAAAAACCCTGCTGTAACTAAAAAAGTAAAAAAACAAGTGCATTTAAATAACTCAAGGTTCTTAGTAATACTGTGTTTGATCAAAAATAGCATATAAGCCATCCCACCATCATCAAGGTGCCCTTACTTGTGGTACTGGATAAGGGCCATTCCTCATCGGACATAAAAGATTCCCCAGTGATCATCTCATTAGATGCGGAAAAAGCCTTTGATAACATTAAGTGGGATTGGTTATACAAGGTCTTAACAAAAATGTCTTTAACAGGCCACTTCCTTAATTACATACAGTATGTAATTTACACTCTTCTCCAAAGGCTCAGGTTACGGTATACACTCCGGGTTTTTGTCAACTCCTTTCCCCCTCAAGACAGGGATGTCCATTGTCCCCCCTCCTCTTCAACTTAGCTTTAGAGCCCTTGGTCCGCATTTTATTGGATTCAAACACTTTTTCAGGGATCCAAATTAATAAGAAATCAATTAAGGTAGCTTTTTTTGTGGATGACGTCATTTTATTTATGTCCAACCCCACTCATCATTTGCCAACAGTGCCTGAATTACTTGAACATTTTGGCTCTTTCTCCGGCTTTAAAATTAATGTTAAAAAATGCTAAATGCTTTCACTAACTGAGAGAGGAATAAAACTTTACTCACCTACGTCTTTAGGTGGTATATCATTATCTCTATCGTACATCACTTATCTGGGAATTACCAACATCTCTATACACCCTAAATTATCCCCTCTTATAAAAAAAAAATACTAATCAGCTAAAGACATGACAGGATTTACCTTTATCTATTATGGGGAGGGCACACTTAAGGTACCGTCACACTAAACAATATCGCTAGCAATCCGTGACGTTGCAGCGTCCTGGATAGCGATATCGTTGTGTTTGACACGCAGCAGCGATCAGGATCCTGCTGTGATATCGCTGGTCGTTGATTAAAGTTCAGAACTTTATTTGGTCGTCAGATCGCCGTGTATCGTTGTGTTTGACAGCAAAAGCAACGATACCAGCGATGTTTTACAATGGTAACCAGGGTAAATATCGGGTTACTAAGCGCAGGGCCGCGCTTAGTAACCCGATGTTTACCCTGGTTACCAGTGTAAAATGTAAAAAACAAACACTACATACTCACCCTCTGATGTCTGTCACACGTCCCTCGCCGTCCGCTTCCTGCACTGACTGAGCGCCGGCCGTAAGTGAAAGTACAGCACAGCGGTGACGTCACCGCTCTGCTGTTAGAGCCGGCACTCAGTGCAGGGAAGCGGACGCCGGGGGACGCGAAGGTGAGTATATAGTGTTTGTTATTTTACATTTTACACTGGTAACCAGGGTAAACATCGGTTTACTAAGCGCGGCCCTGCGCTTAGCAACCCGATGTTTACCCTGGTTACCCAGGGACCTCGGCATCGTTGGTCGCTGGAGAGCGGTCTGTGTGACAGCTCTCCAGAGACCAAACAGCGACCCTGCAGCGATCGGCATCGTTGTCTGTATCGCTGCAGCGGCGCTTAGTGTGACGGTACCTTAAGTGAAAATGATCAGTACGGCCAGGCTCATGTACCAACTACAAACCTTACCATTACTCCTGAAACACTCTGATGTCACCATACTTAATAGGGCCTACAGCCATTTTATCTGGAGGGGTAAACGTCCTAGGATTAGTCTGTGCAAACCCATGGTGTCTAAAGACAACAGGGGCATTAATTTTCCAAGTATTAGAAACTACAATCTAGACTGCCTATATAATAGACTGGCTCCACAAGAGACATACATAGTCTGATCACACACTGGAATCTGACTCTGCTTATCAATTTAATTTAATAGCTTTCCTCCATTCCCAGTTTGCCTCGTTACCCCTAACAATTAAAAGATCAGTAATTTTTAAGGATACTATTTCCACTTGGAAGACAGTTAGGAAAAAATTGGCCTATCATTTGGAGTCTCAATACACCTTCTACTATGTACTAGTGCAGCGCCCCAGAGTCCTGGTCGTTGCAGTACTGATGCTCCGCCGCTAAGGGGGGCTATGGTACGTCTGATGGCACTGAAGGAGTTCACCTGACCAGGTATCACAGACACCAATACACTTCACAGTCTGGCCTCCAGGGGAGCTAAGGGTGCTATGTATTGGGCCACTCCTCACAATCTGGTAAAACTGGGGGTTAGATAAGAAGTTAGACAGAAAGCTGACTGGGTTGGAACCAGGCAACATCCTGTGGCAGAGGGTGTTGTAGGGGAAGATTCAGGGGGGTCCCTGTCAGGGGTGGGATCCTGACAGAGGCCTAGCGAACAGAAAGAACGTTACCGGACCGCGCCTGCACTTCATTGCGGCGGTACCCCAAGAAAGGACAAGAAGCGAGGTTTATTGTGAAGAGTGAGAAACGAGATCAACGCAACAAGAAGATAACACCAGTAGGAGTTGTGCTGTAAGACCGAGGCAACATCCTACTGAGGCGCGTAGCCGGTGGCCGGAAATGCCGAGGAAGTATTGAGCTCCAAGCCTTACTTCAAACCTACGGCAGGACAGTCAGTTATAGGCGGGCTGTCTCACCTAAATCACCTAAGCAGACATAGGGGGCAACAGTTGGAGAGGGGCGACTCTAGGGTCCCGGAAGAACTCCAGGCCTACCCGTCATACGGGTGCGTCCTAGCCATATCATCTGGGGGACGGAGAAGAACATCAAAATCAGTTGTGAGGGAACTTCAGAAACAGACACAACAGTTGTGAGGACTATCCCGTGGTGCTCAGCAGGGAAGGTGTTGTGAAATTGGATTTTGGGCTCCCCCGGTGGCCACTGGTGGAATTGAACTGGTGTGCATCATCCCCTCTGTTCACCTGTTTCCATCAGGATGTGGGAGTCGCTATTTAACCTTGCTCCTCTGTCACTTCCATGCCGGTCAACATTGTAATCAGAAGCCTTTCTGTGCATGTTCCTGCTGCTAGACAACTCCCAGCTAAGTTGGACTTTAGTCCTCGTTTGTTTTTGCATTTTGTTCCAGTTCACTGCTGTAGTTTCGTTTCTGTGTCTGGAAAGCTCTTGTGATCTGAAATTGCCACTCTGATGTTATGAGTTAATACTAGAGTCTTAAAGTAATTTCAGGATGGTATTTTGATAGGGTTTTCAGCTGACCATGAAAGTGCCCTTTCTGTCTTCCTGCTATCTAGTAAGCAGACCTCAATTTTGCTAAACCTATTTTCATACTACGTTTGTCATTTCATCTAAAATCACCGCCAATATATGTGGGGGCCTCTGTCTGCCTATCGGGGAAACTTCTCTAGAGGTGAGCCAGGACTATATTTTCCTCTGCCAGGATTAGTTAGTCCTCCGGCCGGCGCTGGGCGTCTAGGGATAAAAAACGTAGGCAACGCTACCCGGCTACTGTTAGTTGTGCGGCAGGTTTAGTTCATGGTCAGTTTAGTTTCCATCCTTCCAAGAGCTAGTACTTATGTTTGCTGGGCTATGTTCTCTTGCCATTGAGAACCATAACAGTTTGACCGGCCAAAAAAGGGTTAAATTAATTGACAGAGAAAGGAGAGAAAAGAGAAGTCTGCTGAAGATTTTTTTTTTTTTTTTTTTTCCCCTTCCCTTCAGTTCTGAGTGTGCTTGTAATTGAATCTCTTGCAAGTCTGCCTATATTGCAGCCTTTCTCTCTCTCTCTCTCTCCTTCTAATCCTGGAATGGCTCTGTGTTCACCTGTTTAAAATGGATATTCAGAGTTTAGCTGCAGGTTTGAATAATCTCACCACGAAAGTTCAAAATTTACAAGATTTTGTTGTTCATGTTCCTATATCTGAACCTAGAATTCCTTTGCCTGAATTTTTCTCGGGGAATAGATCTTGCTTTCAAAATTTCAAAAATAATTGCAAGTTGTTTTTGTCCCTGAAATCTCGCTCTGCTGGAGATCCTGCTCAGCAGGTCAGGATTGTGATTTCCTTGCTCCGGGGCGACCCTCAGGATTGGGCTTTTGCATTGGCTCCAGGGGATCCTGCGTTGCTCAATGTGGATGCGTTTTTTCTGGCCTTGGGGTTGCTTTATGAGGAACCTCAGTTAGAGCTTCAGGCGGAAAAGGCCTTGATGTCCCTATCTCAGGGGCAAGACGAAGCTGAAATATACTGCCAGAAATTCCGTAAATGGGCTGTGCTTACTCAGTGGAATGAGTGCGCCCTAGCGGCGAATTTCAGAGAGGGTCTCTCTGATGCCATTAAGGATGTTATGGTGGGGTTCCCTGTGCCTGCGGGTCTGAATGAGTCCATGACAATGGCTATCCAGATCGATAGGCGTCTGCGGGAGCGCAAACCTGTGCACCATTTGGCGGTGTCTACTGAGAAGACGCCAGAGAATATGCAATGTGATAGAATTCTGTCCAGAAGTGAACGGCAGAATTTAAGACGAAAAAATGGGTTGTGCTTCTATTGCGGTGATTCAACTCATGTTATATCAGCATGCTCTAAGCGTACTAAGAAGCTTGATAAGTCTGTTTCAATTGGCACTTTACAGTCTAAGTTTATTCTATCTGTGACCCTGATTTGTTCTTTATCATCTATTACCGCGGATGCCTATGTCGACTCTGGCGCCGCTTTGAGTCTTATGGATTGGTCCTTTGCCAAACGCTGTGGGTATGATTTGGAGCCTCTTGAAACTCCTATACCCCTGAAGGGGATTGACTCCACCCCATTGGCTAGTAATAAACCACAATACTGGACACAAGTAACTATGCGGATTAATCCGGATCATCAGGAGATTATTCGCTTTCTTGTGCTGTATAACCTACATGATGTGTTGGTGCTTGGATTGCCATGGCTGCAATCTCATAACCCAGTCCTTGACTGGAAAGCTATGTCTGTGTTAAGCTGGGGATGTAAGGGGAAGCATGGGGATGTACCTGTGGTTTCCATTTCATCATCTATTCCCTCTGAGATTCCTGAATTCTTGACTGAATATCGTGACGTTTTTGAAGAACCTAAGCTTGGTTCATTACCTCCGCACCGGGAGTGCGATTGTGCCATAGATTTGATTCCGGGTAGTAAATACCCTAAGGGTCGTTTATTTAATCTGTCTGTGCCTGAACATGCTGCTATGCGAGAATATATAAAGGAGTCCTTGGAAAAGGGACATATTCGTCCTTCGTCATCTCCCTTAGGAGCCGGTTTTTTCTTTGTGGCTAAGAAAGATGGCTCTTTGAGACCGTGTATTGATTATCGGCTTTTGAATAAAATCACGGTTAAATATCAATATCCGTTGCCACTGCTGACTGATTTGTTTGCTCGCATAAAGGGGGCCAAGTGGTTCTCTAAGATAGATCTCCGTGGGGCGTATAATTTGGTGCGAATTAAGCAGGGGGATGAGTGGAAGACCGCATTTAATACGCCCGAGGGCCACTTTGAGTATTTGGTGATGCCTTTTGGTCTTTCAAATGCCCCTTCAGTCTTTCAGTCCTTTATGCATGACATTTTCCGTGATTATTTGGATACATTTATGATTGTGTATCTGGATGATATTTTGATTTTTTCGGATGACTGGGACTCTCATGTCCAGCAGGTCAGGAGGGTTTTCAGGTTTTGCGGTCTAATTCCTTGTGTGTGAAGGGTTCTAAGTGCGTTTTTGGGGTTCAAAAGATTTCCTTTTTGGGATATATTTTTTCCCCCTCTTCCATCGAGATGGATCCTGTCAAGGTTCAGGCTATTTGTGATTGGACGCAACCCTCTTCTCTTAAGAGTCTTCAGAAATTTTTGGGCTTTGCTAACTTTTATCGTCGATTTATTGCTGGTTTTTCTGATGTTGTTAAACCATTGACTGATTTGACTAAGAAGGGTGCTGATGTTGCTGATTGGTCCCCTGCTGCTGTGGAGGCCTTTCGGGAGCTTAAGCGCCGCTTTTCTTCCGCCCCTGTGTTGCGTCAGCCTGATGTTGCTCTTCCTTTTCAGGTTGAGGTCGACGCTTCTGAAATCGGAGCTGGGGCAGTTTTGTCGCAGAGAAGTTCCGATTGTTCCGTGATGAGACCTTGTGCCTTTTTCTCGCGTAAATTTTCGCCCGCCGAGCGGAATTATGATGTTGGGAATCGGGAGCTTTTGGCCATGAAGTGGGCTTTTGAGGAGTGGCGTCATTGGCTTGAGGGGGCTAGACATCAGGTGGTGGTATTGACTGACCACAAAAATCTAATTTATCTTGAGTCCGCCAAACGCCTGAATCCTAGACAGGCGCGCTGGTCGTTGTTTTTCTCTCGGTTTAATTTTGTGGTGTCCTACCTGCCGGGTTCTAAGAATGTTAAGGCGGATGCCCTTTCTAGGAGTTTTGAGCCTGACTCCCCTGGTAACTCTGAACCTACAGGTATCCTTAAGGATGGAGTGATATTGTCTGCCGTTTCTCCAGACCTGCGGCGGGCCTTGCAGGAGTTTCAGGCGGATAGACCTGATCGTTGCCCACCTGGTAGACTGTTTGTTCCTGATGATTGGACCAGTAAAGTCATTTCTGAGGTTCATTCTTCTGCGTTGACAGGTCATCCTGGAATCTTTGGTACCAGGGATTTGGTGGCAAGGTCCTTCTGGTGGCCTTCCCTGTCTCGAGATGTGCGAGGCTTTGTGCAGTCTTGTGACGTTTGTGCTCGGGCCAAGCCTTGTTGTTCTCGGGCTAGTGGATTGTTGTTGCCCTTGCCTATCCCGAAGAGGCCCTGGACGCACATCTCGATGGATTTTATTTCGGATCTTCCTGTTTCTCAGAAGATGTCTGTCATCTGGGTGGTGTGTGACCGTTTCTCTAAGATGGTCCATTTGGTTCCCCTGCCTAAGTTGCCTTCTTCTTCCGAGTTGGTTCCTCTGTTTTTTCAAAATGTGGTCCGTTTGCATGGTATTCCGGAGAATATCGTTTCTGACAGAGGAACCCAATTCGTGTCTAGATTTTGGCGAGCATTCTGTGCTAGGATGGGCATAGATTTGTCTTTCTCGTCTGCTTTCCATCCTCAGACTAATGGCCAGACCGAGCAGACGAATCAGACCTTGGAGACATATTTGAGGTGTTTTGTGTCTGCAGATCAGGATGATTGGGTTGCTTTTTTGCCTTTAGCGGAGTTTGCCCTCAATAATCGGGCCAGCTCTGCCACCTTGGTGTCTCCTTTTTTCTGTAATTCGGGGTTTCATCCTCGATTTTCTTCTGGTCAGGTGGAATCTTCGGATTGTCCTGGAGTGGATGCTGTGGTGGAGAGGTTGCATCAGATTTGGGGGCAGGTAGTGGATAATTTGAAGTTGTCCCAGGAGAAGACTCAGCTTTTTGCCAACCGCCGGCGTCGGGTTGGTCCTCGGCTTTGTGTTGGGGACTTGGTGTGGTTGTCTTCTCGTTTTGTCCCTATGAGGGTTTCTTCTCCTAAGTTTAAGCCTCGGTTCATCGGCCCGTACAAGATATTGGAGATTCTTAACCCTGTGTCCTTCCGTTTGGACCTCCCTGCATCTTTTTCTATTCATAATGTTTTTCATCGGTCATTGTTGCGCAGGTATGAGGTACCGGTTGTGCCTTCCGTTGAGCCTCCTGCTCCGGTGTTGGTTGAGGGCGAGTTGGAGTACGTTGTGGAAAAAATCTTGGACTCCCGTGTTTCCAGACGGAAACTCCAGTATCTGGTCAAATGGAAGGGATACGGTCAGGAGGATAATTCTTGGGTGACTGCCTCTGATGTTCATGCCTCCGATCTGGTCCGTGCCTTTCATAGGGCTCATCCTGATCGCCCTGGTGGTTCTGGTGAGGGTTCGGTGCCCCCTCCTTGAGGGGGGGGTACTGTTGTGAAATTGGATTTTGGGCTCCCCCGGTGGCCACTGGTGGAATTGAACTGGTGTGCATCATCCCCTCTGTTCACCTGTTTTCATCAGGATGTGGGAGTCGCTATTTAACCTTGCTCCTCTGTCACTTCCATGCCGGTCAACATTGTAATCAGAAGCCTTTCTGTGCATGTTCCTGCTGCTAGACAACTCCCAGCTAAGTTGGACTTTAGTCCTCGTTTGTTTTTGCATTTTGTTCCAGTTCACTGCTGTAGTTTCGTTTCTGTGTCTGGAAAGCTCTTGTGATCTGAAATTGCCACTCTGATGTTATGAGTTAATACTAGAGTCTTAAAGTAATTTCAGGATGGTATTTTGATAGGGTTTTCAGCTGACCATGAAAGTGCCCTTTCTGTCTTCCTGCTATCTAGTAAGCGGACCTCAATTTTGCTAAACCTATTTTCATACTACGTTTGTCATTTCATCTAAAATCACCGCCAATATATGTGGGGGCCTCTGTCTGCCTATCGGGGAAACTTCTCTAGAGGTGAGCCAGGACTATATTTTCCTCTGCCAGGATTAGTTAGTCCTCCGGCCGGCGCTGGGCGTCTAGGGATAAAAAACGTAGGCAACGCTACCCGGCTACTGTTAGTTGTGCGGCAGGTTTAGTTCATGGTCAGTTTAGTTTCCATCCTTCCAAGAGCTAGTACTTATGTTTGCTGGGCTATGTTCTCTTGCCATTGAGAACCATAACAGGAAGGACTACAACACACAAGCGCTAGAAGGTAGGCACAGATTTCCACCTGCAAAGGGAACTCTGGAGGTGCCATCGAACCAGCCGGTCTCAGACAGCCCAGTTAACCATACTCCGGATTGAGGATCCTGAAGCCTTCAGTAAAGAGGTAAAGAGACTGCAACCTGGTGTCCTCGTTATTCATCGTGACCTGCACCACACCACAACATTCTCAACTTTCACTGGATGCCCCTCAGCAGAGTCACGGACCGGGTCTAGCCACCGTGACACTCCCAGAACCGAGACAGAGAGGCCCGGTACCGGGTACCCCTTGGCCCTGCGGCAGTGGGGGCGCTCCAACTTGGCGTCACGAACAGGATCTACTTAAGCCTGAATAAGCAGGTCATGTGTGCCTTGGAACTGTGATTTATTGTGCTTGGACTGTGACTTATTGCAAAGACTGTGTATTGCCACTTGGCGCCAGAAGCTCCCGCCAAAACCACCGCCATTACAGCGCTAAGGAGAGCGCAGGAGAAGAAGAAGGGCGTGGAGTGGGTGTAGACACGCTGGAGAGCGCGAAAGGCAATGGCCGCCCAGTCTAAATATTTTTGTACCATGAGGACATGTCCGTCAGCGGCCGAGATCTGCCTCCTAATCCTCAATGGAGGGCGGAGACAGCGAAAAAGAAACCGCCCACGAAGGAGAGAGCGGGAAAAAGACCAGGAAGTGACCCACGTGGAGGACGCAATGGCTGACCGCTCAGACCCAGAGTGTGGGGTGGAAGTGGAGAACTCCCCCAGCTACCCGGAGGAGTGTAGCGGTCTCGTCTCCACAGCTGAAGTGGGTCTCCTGCAACTTGAGATGGGGGACTTAATTGAACAGCTTCTCCAGCTGCGGATGGAAGCCAAGGCCGCACCCCAGGAGATGCCAGCGGAGGGATCCCCGACCTTGGTTCCCGCACCGCTGATTGACTTGCTGCCGACGTCTCCACCAATGTCACCGTTAGTGGGACCCGCCGTGAGGGAGGACGTTCCACCGGCCGGTAAGCCCGCCGACCCTGCCCCGCTAGCAGAGGACCTGCTGATAGGCCCAGTTGCAGCGCCACCTCCCCCTGGGACCTATCGGCTCCAGCGCCTCCTTCCCTGGGACCAGGCCACAGGCATGGAGCACCTCCTGAAACCCCCGATCTCGCCAGTCACCCTGCTGGGCGCGGTCTATGCGGAGCGCACGGTGTGCCGCTGGGTGAACCCCGGGGCCAACTTTATGGGGTTCCCCAGGGTGGCAACCCAGGAGGGTGAGATGGTGCAGGCCCTTAGCTGGGAGGAATACCAGGCCCAACTAGAACAGCAGTGGGAAAAGAAGGATAAGGCGTACCAGGCCGGGCTGGAGGCCCATCACCAAAAAGACTTGGCGGTAAAGGATCGGGCCCGCAAGGACCCCACCACTCATCAGGCCCCGCGCAGGCAGGGCATCGTCATCGCCTTCAAGCTTCGCGGAGGCTGGGGCTTTATTAAAGAGCCAGGCCTGTACGCGGAGGTGTTTGTTAACCGGAGGGATGTCGAGTCCCACCTGAGGGAGGGTCACCCGGCCCGGGACCTCCACCCAGGGGACGAAGTTACCTACACCCGGCACTTTGGGGAGAAGGGGTGGTTCGCTTTGAACGTCCATAAGAAAAATCCCATGACACCCCCAACCAAGGTGCCCGCAAAGCAGCCCCCTGTAGTGAAGACACCCTCCTGTGACCGATCCACCGTCACTACAAAGACCACGGTGGTTACTCCCACTTGCACCGTGGTAAAGACCACCACCTGCACCGTTGCTACCACCACCACTGTGGTGGCCGGAAGCCTGGCCGCGGTGGTAGCTGGTGCCCAAGTTGGCGTTGAAACCAAAACGGTGGCCACCCAGACCCCTGTCTGGGACAAGGAGGCCACCTCTTGCTCAGCCAGAACCTGAGTAAGAATAAATGCTTTACAAACTGTATATAGTTAACTGTTTGTCTTTCCATGTGTTCTTCTGCTGCTACAACCCGACTAGATGTTACCTTTGAGGTTGCCGAGAACAAGTTGAATGTCATTCTGTTATCTCCAACAGGTTCCCTCAATATTGGTTCTGTACTCTGTAATGAGGTCCAATTTATTGGGGGTTCACCCGAACATTTTTTTTTAAATATCGGACGATGTGGAGATTCATAGTAAGATCAGGGCAGGATGGAGCGTGTTCCAGAAACACACTATAAATGAAGCATGGAGAGAAACCCAATATAAAATTATGCATGGAGCCATCTATGCTTTCATTATACCTAAAAAAGATTCTCTGTCAAATAGACTAACTGCATGTCACCTTACTAACTCTGATCTCATGCACGGCCTTTGGTCTTGCCCTGCGTCAGTTTCATTTTGGGGACTTGTTTCAAACTTGGTCAACACTATTTGGGGCTCAGGGTACACCCTATCTCCTTATTTAGTCTTATTACACTTCTGGAGTGATGCGGATAATCGTGGCAGAAAGGTGGGTGGTCCTCCTCTTCTGATCCATACTTTGCTTATATTAGCGAAGAAACTGCTCCTTAAACATTGGCTAGATCCAAACTCCCCCTCATTGTAGAATAGATCAATAATACAAAGAAAAAGCTACAGACCATAACAGGGATGACCGCACAATACAAAAGATTTTTATTGAATACACAACAGACAAATACCAGTAAAAACATTTAAAAAGTCATAAACATGACGTAAATGTGGCGCCCCAGGGTCCTGGTCGTCACAGTGGCATTGCTTTCCTCTTGAGGAGAGTGATGCTACGTTTGGAGGCAAGGAAGGATAACTGCATCCAGGTATCACAAGCATGCAACATATTCACACTCCAGGCCACCTGGGGGAGCTTTTGATCCTATTTACTAGGTGACTCCCCATATATATATAACTGGTAGTCTGTAGGGAAAGGCAGAAAGTTCCAGACAGCCGTCTGAGGAGGATAGAGGGTCCACGGAGCTATGCATGCCCGAAGAGCTGCAGCTCCCAGAAAGAGACATTTCAGAAAGCAGAATACGTTGCAGTGAGCGTGCAGGAAAGCAAAGCACAGGAGAGGATACCAGAAGGGGACCAGCCCCGAGCAGGCTGCCTCCTTCTGAGGCGCAGATAACCGGTAGCCATAACACCGAGGTAGTAAGGACCTCTATGCCTTACTTCAGAGACCGGCAGGACAGCTAATTGCACGTTCCCTGTCGGCACCTACACCCAGGAGGCACGGTGGTACCCCTCAGAGGCTGGGCATGCTAGAGTCCCTATAAACCACCTCAAGCCACCAGTCATACGGGTTTTGTCCTATCCGACTATGGGGGACAGAGAGAGAAACACCACATTTGTGAGGACCTTATTTGAAGCTTATGCAGTAAGGGATTACACCACTACAGCGCAAGGGAAGGCTATTGATTTCCATCTGGAAAAGGGGACTCTGGAATTGCCTCCAAACCGACCGGACTCTACCTGCCCTGTAATCTGGTGCCTTGGACTGTGGCTGCTAAAACCAACAGTAAACAAGGTAAAGAGACTGCAGACCTGTGTCCTCGTTCTTCACTGCACCTCTCACCATTGTACCATCTACACACTGGGAAACCCTGGGGATATACACCACCTGTGGGAGGGTATACCATTGAGCTGCCGTAACATCACCCCACTGGACCCCTTAAAGCAGCGTCACGAACATAAACCTTATCCCTTTAAAGACCTTTCCCTTTTATATGGACGTCCCATGGCCACGGACCGGGTCAGCCACCGTGAAATCCCCCTGTGAACCGCAGGACCCAGTACCGAGTATCCCCCTTACCCTGACGGGGTGCTCCATATAGAAAACCCCGGAGGCTTATAATAAAGCCATAGGTGACCCCCCAACAGGCCAAAATACACAAATTTACAGTGGCTACAATTTGGATGCAAATATGTTATAACATATATCAATCTCTATCATACATGTAATCCTATCCGATGAACAAATTCATTTATGACACTCAATACCAACTATATACAATGTACATGTATGGATAAGATACACAAAAAAGCAATAGACTAAATCTACTGATAAATGCTCCGCATCCACACAAAAGAAAATGTAATGCTACTAAACCAAAAATCCAAGTCTGTCGCAGATCAGGTATACACCAAGAACTCACCATATGAAGGAACAAATACTGCCACTAACACATGGATAAACTGATAAGCAAAGAAAAAATTAAATACAAACCCGGCAAGACACTGATTTTGTGGCCATAAGTAGGGGGAGCCTGTGGAGATGCCCGACGCGTATCGCCACCGCAAGGTGGCTTTGTTAGGGGCTGGAGGTTCAGTCTGCAAAGTATCCTTTAAATATACAATTCGATTTAAACAATAAGACGCAGCTGTGGCGATTACCTGTTATTCCGCATATGCTTGAGGGCGGGGATACAGGCTTCCGGAACACTGAGAGGTAGCGTGTGTGGTTCACCCATGGTTTAGATAGAGACACTTCCAGGATAGTGACAGGCACGCAACAACTGCGCATGATCACCACCGATGTGAACAATGCACTTACGCAGTGAGAAGAACTCCGATGCTTAGACACCCATAGGAAGCGGAAATACGCAAATCCCCAGGTTCCCTAGCAACGGACTAAACAAAAATAACATGAGAGTAACTGCAGAGATCTAAAAAGCACCACTGCGATATAACACTGTCTAGCCAGCAGGTGAAAATACATATAGCTTTATTGAACGCGTTTCGGAGTATTATGACTCCATCAGGAAACCACTAAAGTATATCTATATATACTTTAGTGGTTTCCTGATGAAGGTGTCATAGTACTCCGAAACCCGTTCAATAAAGCCACTTTTTCATCTGAATATCCATTTGGACTTCTATCTTTCAAGCAGCGCGGAGTTACTCCACCTTTTTATCCCTTTTTTTTTTCTTTTTTTTTTTTTTTACTCTGCCTATATTTCCATTAACAGATGACACATCCGAGTGGGGACTTGCTTTTTTGAGGATTGAGTTGAAGCTTTTATTGGTAACATTTTACATAACGTTTGGAATTACATTTTTCAGGTGCTCTACGCTGAGCACTTTAAGGTTTCCATCTAAATCTCTGACTGATGTGATTCATTTGAAACCCCCCAGGGATCCATTCACTATAATGAGGCAGCAGTGTTACTCTGGACTCCGTCTGGCCTCTGCTCAGCGGTGTCCTTTTCAGAAGTGCACAAAACTGGCTGACGGCACTTATATGCAATCCTAAAAAGACGGGCACTGCCAGATCACAGGTCCTATGGCGCCCACAGTGCCGCCATCTGCCTCATTATAGGGAATGTTCTGCCGGGGGTTCTGTCTGAATCACGTATTTCAGAGATTTACATGGAAACCAAGGTGTAAGAACTCAGCACAGAGCGCAGGATAAATGTGCACCAAGCCTTACTGCTATCTTTGGGAGTCAGAATGAAAAAATTCACAGCATGTGAAGAATTGGTTTTATTTATTTTTACGCTGTTCCTCGTGATTAGATGACTTTATTCTTTGGGTCATGCAATTACAGCGATACCGATTTTATATCGGGTTTTTATGTCTTGCTTCTGTTACACACTAAAAGATGCTTTTTATTGCGAAAACTAATTTTTGTATCACCATATTTTGAGAGCTATAATTTTTATTTTTTAATATTTCAGCCGACAGTCATGTGATGGCTTGTTTTTTGCGGGATGTGCTGACATTTTTATTGGTACCATTTTCAGGCACATTAAATTTTTTCTATTCTGATTTTTGGGAGACAGAATGAACAAAAACCAGCAATTCAGGAATTGCTTTTTGTTTTTTGTTTTTATACCATTCTGAGTGTGGTAAAATTGGTAAGACCGCTTTATTCTTCGGGTCAGTATGATTACAGTGATACCTCATTTATATAGTTTTTATATGTTTTGGTGCTTTTACAAAATAAAAAACTATTTTATACTGATGAAGCTGAATGGCGGTTTGTTTTTTAAGGGACAAGGTGAGGTTTTCAGCAGTACCATTTTTATTTACATCCATCTTTTTGATCATGTTTTATTGCATTTTTTGTCCGGCGGTATGATGATAAAGCATTGATTTTGCGTCTTTTTTTTTTACGGTGTTCACTGAAGGGGTTAACTAGTGGGACAGTTTTATAGAGTGGGTCGCTATGAATGCAGTGATACCAAATATGTATACTTCTATTTTTTTTTATTTACATAAATAAATGTATTTATTGGAAAAGTATTTATTTATTTTTCTTTATTTAGGGATTTTTAATAAAAATTTTTTTATAGTTTGTAAAAAAAATGTTTTTTTACATTGTCTCAGAATGGGACATTACTATATAACGTCAGATTGCTGATCTGTCACTGCACTGCAGAGCATCAGGTCAGGATCTGACAGGCAGAGAAGTAGGCATGCCGGCATCTGCTCTCAGCAGGCGCTCACATGCCACCTTCCCTGCAGGACCCGGAAGGACCCCACAGCCATCTTGGGGCATCGCGCTGACCTGATGGAAGTGCGCAGGGAGCCCCCTTGCTGCGCGGGGCCCGCTATGTTCCTGTCACTACTGACAGCATCATCAAAGGGGTTAAATGCCCGCGATCGGTGCTACAGCTGACACTCACATGTAATCGCTGCGGTGCTCAGCGTGAGGCCGCGCGATCGTGCCGCCATTCTAGTATTGCGGTTTCCGGGAACGCACTTCCCGCAGAGCAGTACTAGTACGGCACATGTCGTATAGGGGTTGACAGGTACTGTGGATTTATGAAAAATTAAGAGAATAGTTACTCTCTAATGTTTCACATAGTGCAATTTCTTGCTATAAAATAAATTAACTTATTTATTGTATTATTTATTTAATTTACCTGAATATCTGGCATACCTATCTGCTGTCCATACATTGCATACAAAATGAAGCCTCATAGTGTTTACATTAATTTTCGATTCCTCAACAATTTATAATATCTAACTACGAGAATGACAAACATTTCGTAATAACCTATCAGACAGTTCCCAAACAGGAGATGACAACACACTGAGGTTTGTGCATTCAGTGTGTCACCAGCCAGTCCTCTCTGTATGTTTTCTCAGATACCATTCATTCGGCGTCACATCATACAACAACAAACAAGGCATAAACGCCCCGATGACTAATTAATTATTGCTGTTTGCCCTGGCATGCACCATCACAAGTCTCCAGTGTTGTAACTCCTGTAGTAGCATATGAACTGCCATTGTATGCATTTCCTTCACTAACACTTGGACATTAAAGGGAACCTGTCACCCCCAAAATCGCTGGTGAGGTAAGCTCACCGGCATCAGGGGCTTATCTACAGCATTCTGTAATGCTGTAGATAAGCCCCCCGATGTATCCTGAAAGAGGAGAAAAAGACGTTAGATTATACTCACCCAGGGGCGGTCCCGCTGCGGTCCGGTCGGATGGGTGTCTCCGGTCCGCTCCGGCGCCTCCCATCTTCGTTCCATGACGTCCTCTTCGGGTATTTACGCCGCGGCTCCGGAGCAGGCGTACTTTGTCTGCCCTGTTGAGGGCAGAGCAAAGTACTGCAGTGCGCAGACGCAGGAAAGGTCAGAGAGGCCCGGCGCCTGCGCACTGCAGTACTTTGCTCTGCCCTCAACAAGGCAGACAAAGTACGCCGGAGCCGCGGCACGGAGACCAGAAGAGGACGTCATGGAATGAAGATAGGAGGCGCCGGAGGAGACCTGAGCCGCCCATCTGACAGGACCGCAGCGGGACCGCCCCTGGGTGAGTATAATCTAACGTCTTTTTCTCCTCTTTCAGGTAACATCGGCAGCTTATCTACAGCATTACAGAATGCTGTAGATAAGACCCTGATGCCGGTGGGCTTACCTCACCAGCGATTTTGTGAGTGACAGGTTCCCTTTAACCAACCATTTGACCATTTGTTCTAGAGCAGACTCTGCTTTATATAACCCAGCAGAGCATGTACAGTACCAGTTATGGATCTTACCCTAATTATTACCCACCACCAACTTGCTACTGTTCAAAATCTGTATGTCGCTACTATGTTATTTAATAATTTGTACACTCATGCAGAACAAGAGGAACGAGTCAGAACACATATTGGTATACGTGCAATGTGTAAGTGCACATTCACACTGTGGCCATTTAATAAACAGAATCTATTACATAAAACCTAGAATATTTTTAATCCTAGGTTCCATTTGTACACTCAAGCAAAGCTCTGCTAAAAAAAAGTTTCAAATAGTTCAGTTTTTGCATGCTTTGAAAAAGCATAGGTTTTGTTTTATGTTTGTAACATCTAGGATTGCATTTGTGCCATTTTATAATATATTTTCTATTTACAGTATTAATCATGCAAAAAAAAAATAGAAATGAGATCTGCTTCTTTATAATAATAATAATAATAATAATTTTATTTCTATAGTGCCAAAATATTCCTCAGCACTTTACATTTTAGAGTGGACTTGTACAGACAATAGACATTACAGCATAACAACAAACACATAGAGCAAAACAGATACCAGGAGGAATGAGGGCCCTGCTCGCAAGCTTACAATCTATGAGGAAAAGGGGAGACACGAGAGATGGATGGTAACAATTGCTTAGTTGTTCAGACCAGCCATAGTGTAAGAATCGGGTGTTCATGTAATGCTGAATGAATTGGTTATCAGCCTAAGTATAAAACAGTACAGACACAGAGGGCTATTAACTGCATAAAGCATGTGAGAACATGATGCGAGGAACCTGGTTATGGTAAAAATTTTGAATGGGCCACCCAGGGATACTTAGGTTAATGTATTGAGGCAGTAGGCCAGTCTGAACAAGTGTGTTTTTAGGGCACGCTTAAAACTGTGGGGATTGGGGATTAATCGTATTAACCTGCTTAGTGCATTCCAAAGAATTGGGACAGCACGTGAAAAGTCTTGGAGATGGGAGTGGGAGGTTCTGAATATTGAGGATGCTAACCTCAGTTCATTAGCAGAAAGGAGGGCACAGGGTAGGGTGGTAGATTGAGACGAGGGAGGAGATGTAGGGTGGTGCTGAGCCATGGAGTGCTTTGTGGATGAGGGTAATAAGTTTGTACTGGATTCTGGAGTGGATGGGTAGCCAGTGTAATGACTGGCACAGGGTAGAGGCATCGGTGTAATGATTGG
The DNA here is from genome assembly GCF_051348905.1 of Ranitomeya variabilis. Classification (NCBI taxonomy): domain Eukaryota; kingdom Metazoa; phylum Chordata; class Amphibia; order Anura; family Dendrobatidae; genus Ranitomeya; species Ranitomeya variabilis. The sequence continues at coordinate 645,337,100 of NC_135233.1, read as the reverse complement.
TGAGGAATATGATCCTGGCTGCAGCATTCAAGACAGATTGGAGCGGGGAGAGTTTGATAAGAGGGAGACCGATTAGTATAGAGTTACAATAGTAGGATGAGAATGAATACGAGAAACAGTAAGAGTTTTTGCCGAGTCGAAAGTAAGAAAGGGTCGAATTCTAGAAATGTTTTTGAGGTGCAGATAACAGGAGCGAGCCAGTTATTGGATGTGCAGGGGTGAATGAGAGCTCTGAATCAAGGATGACCCTAAGGCAGCGGGCATGTTGCTGGGGAGTAATGGTGGAACCACACATGGAAATGGCAATGTCAGGCATAGGTACATTAGTAGAGGGAGAGAACACAAGGAGTTCAGTTTTTCACAGGTTCAGTTTCAGATAGAGGGAGGACATGATGTTAGAGACAGCAGTAAGACAATTACTGGTGTTTTCTAAAAAGGCAGGCATGATATCAGGAAAAGAAGTGTATAGTTGGGTGTCACCAGCATAGAGATGGTACTGGAACCCAAATCTACTGATTGTTTGATCAATAGGGGCAGTATACAAAGAGAAGAGGGGGGGCCTGGAACCGATCCTTGAGGAACCCCAACATTAAGGGGAAGATGAGAGGAGGAGGAGCCAGCAATAGATACAGTGAAGGAGTGGTCAGAGAGATAGGAGGACAACCAGGAGAGAACGGTGTCCTTGAGACCGATGGAGCGGAGCATAGTGAGGAGGAGCTGATGATCCACAGTGTCGAATGCTGCAGAGAGATCCAAGTGAATTAGCATGGAGTAGTGACCATTAGATATAACTGTTAGTAGATCATTAGAGACTTTAGTGAGGGCAGTTTCAGTAGAGTGTAAAGAGCGGAAACCGGATTGTAGAGGATCGAGAAGAGAGTTATCTGAGAGATAACAGAAAAGACGGGAGTGGATCAGGCATTCGAGGAGTTTAGAGATGAAGGGAAGATTAGAGACAGGTCTATAGTTAGCAGCACAGTTTTGGTCGAGGAATGGCTTTTTAACCCCTTCATGACCTTGGGATTTTCCATTTTTCCGTGTTCGTTTTTCGCTGCCCTCCTTCCCAGAGCCATAACTTTTTTATTTTTCCGTCAATTTGGCTATGTGAGGGCTTATTTTTTGCGGGACGAGTTGTACTTTTGAATGACATCATTGGTTTTACCATGTCATGTACTAGAAAATGGGAAAAAAATTCCAAGTGCAGTGAAATCGCAAAAAAAGTGCAATCCCACACTTGTTTTTTGTTTGGCTTTTTTGCTAGGTTCACTAAATGCTAAAACTGACCTGCCATTATGATTTTCCAAGCCAGTACGAGTTCATAGACACCTAACATGACTAGGTTATTTTTTATCTAAGTGGTGAAAAAAATTCCAAACTTTGGTAAAAAAAAAAAAAAATTGCGCCATTTTCCGATACTTGTAGCGTCTCCATTTTTCATGATCTGGGGTCGGTTGAGGGCTTATTTTTTGCATGCCGAGCTGGCGTTTTTAATGATACCATTTTGGTGCAGATACATTCTTTTGATCGCCCGTTATTGCATTTTAATGCAATGTCGCGGCAACCAAAAAAACGTAATTCTGGCATTTTGAATTTTTTTCTCGCTACGCCGTTTAGCGATCAGGTTAATACTTTTTTTTATTGATAGATCGGGCGATTCTGAACGTGGCGATACCAAATATGTGTAGGTTTAATTTTTTTATTGATTTATTTTGATTGGGGCGAAAGGGGGGTGATTTAAACTTTTATATTTTTTTATTTTTTTCACATTTTTTTAACGTTTTTTTTACTTTTGCCATGCTTCACTGAACTGGCACAACACGATCGCCTCTGCTACATAGCAGCAATCTGATGTTCGCTGCTATGTAGCAGAATTGCAGGTGTGCTGTGCGCGCCGACCACAGGGTGGCGCTCATAGCTGCCGGGGATCAGTAACCATAGAGGTCTCAAGGACCTCTATGGTTACTATTCTGAAGCATCGCCGACCTCCGATCATGTGATGGGGGTCGGCGATGCGATCATTTCCTGCCGCCCGGCCGGAAGCGCAGGTTAAATGCCGCTGTCTGCATTTGACAGCGGCATTTAACTAGTTAATAGGCGCGGGCAGATCGTGATTCTGCACGCGCCTATTACGGGCACATGTCTGCTGTTCAAAACAGCTGACATGTCCCGGCTATGATGCGGGCTCACCGCCGGAGCCCGCATCAAAGCGGGGCTTCTGACCTCGGATGTACTATCCCGTCCGATGTCAGAAAGGGGTTAAGTAACGGATGTATGATGGCATGCTTAAATGGGGAGGGAAAGATACCAGAAGAGAGAGAGGCTGAATATTTTTGTTAGGTGAGCGGTGACAGCAGAGAAGAGGGACTGGAGGAGATGTGACGAATTGGGGCCACTGGTGCAAGTGGTCGGGGGAGAAGATGCAAGGAGCCTGATTACTTTATGATTGAGAACAGAAGCTGTAAACATGCACTAAACATTTATAGCGACACAGGTTTAACCCCTTAACCCCTGGGCCATTTTTCATTTTTGCGTTTTCATTTTTTGCTCACCTTCTTCCCAGAAGAAACTGTGTAACTGTGAGAGGGCTTGCTTTTAAGGGTCGAGTTGTACTTTTGAAAGGCACCATTAATTTTTGAATATAGCATACTAGAAAACAGGATAAAAATCCCAAGTGTGGTGAAATTGCAAAAAAAGCGCAATTCTACATTTTTTTTTAGCTTTTTAACGATGTTCATTAAATGCTAAAACTAACCTGCCATTATGATCCTCCAGGTCATTATGACTTCGCCAATACCAGGCATGTATAGGTTTCTATCTTTTTAATATTAAACAAATCCAAAACTTAAAAAAAAAAAAAATGGTGCCATTTTCCGAATGTCTCAATTTTTTGTGATCTGGGGCTGGGTGAGGGCTTATTTTTTGCATGCCGAGCTGACATTTTTATTGATACCATATTGGGGTAGATATGATATTCTGATCGCCTGTTATTGCATTTTAGTGTTGCAGTGACCAAAAAAAGTAATTTTGGTGTTTTGATTTTTTTCTCATTGCCCTGTTTTCCGATCAGATTAATTATTTTTATATTTTGATAGGTCGGGCATTTCTGACTGCACCTATACCAAATATGTGTTGTGGAGACACGAGAGTCAGTGGGTGCTCTCATCTACTGGCCTGGCTGTCTTTAAAAGACTGCAAGGATCAGGGCTCATCCCACTGAACGCTCGTTCTCCTTCCTCTAGGGCATAATGCTACTTGTACAACACAGGGTAAAGCTAACACAATGGGGTGATACTTTATTGGATCATCAAAACTCAATTACATATAGTACAGTCCCAGCAAGTACATAAGATGGTGCAAATGACAGAGCCTCACCCTTCCGCTGGCTCGCAGAGAATTAGAAGATCTGCAACTTCGTGGCTTCCAGGGCCAACTGTCCCAACCAGTAGTGCCCCCATTTTGGTGAGCACCCACAGAGAGGAGGTAGCAGCAAGCTCAAAGTGTCCATTGAGGTATGTGACCAGGTTACTTTATTCAAGAAAATCAAGGACAGCACCACAATGAATAGTGAAAAAATACAGCTCACATTTTATTCTGCCTCCTGCGGCGATGTTTCGGTCAACAGACCTTTATCAAGCACAGTCTACAGCGTTCTAACCACCATTATATACAAGTAACCCCACCCACTAATTACAATAGCACCAATGGGGTGAAAACACAACCTAGAAAAAAGCACACAATGTCTATAACATCTATATACTGTATATAAGAGGCATCGTGATTACTCGCTAATCCCGCCCCCTGCACAGTAGCTCCGCCCCCCCACATCACCACACATAATCCCGCCCCCACCCCATTACCACACACAATCCTGCCCCCCACCACATTACCACACACCATCCCGCCCCCCACCACATTACCACACACAATCCCACCCCCCTACCACATCACCACACATAATTCCGCCCCCCACCCCATTACCAAACACAATCCCGCCCCCCCACCACATTACCACACACAATCCCGCCCCCCACCACATTACCACACACAATCCCGCCCCCACCCCATTACCACACACAATCCCGCCCCCACCCCATTACCACACACAATCCCACCCCCCACCACATTACCACACACAATCCCGCACCCCCACCACATTAAAACACACAATCCCACAGCCCACCCCATTACCACACACAATCCCACCCCCCCACCACATTACCACAGATAATCCCGCCCCCCACCACATTACCACACAATCCCGCCCCCCACCACATTACCATACAGAATCCCGCCCCCACCACATTACCACACACAATCCCGCCCCCGCCACATTACCACACACAATCCCGCCCCCCCACCACATTACCAGAGATAATCCCGCCCTCCCACCACATTACCACACATAATCCCACCCACCACATTACCACACATAATGCCGCCCACCCACCACATTACCACACATAATCCCACCCCCCACCACATTACCACAAATAATCCCGCCCCACACCACATTACCACACATAATCCCACCCACCACATTACCACACATAATGCCGCCCACCCACCACATTACCACACATAATCCCACCCCTCACCACATCACCACACATAATCCCACCCCCCACCACATCACCACACATAATCCGCCCCCCCAACACATTACCACACATAATCCCACCCCCACCACATTACCACACATAATCCCGCCCCCCACTACATTACCACACATAATCCCGCCCTCACCACATTACCACACATAATCCTGCCCCCACCACATTACCACACATAATCCCGCCCCCACCACATTATCACACATAATCCCGCCCCCACACATTACCACACGAGGCTCTGTCCTCACACATTACCACACCAGGCTCCGTCCCCACACATTACCACACGAGGCTCTGTCCCCACACATTACCATACGACACTCCGTCCCTCCACATTACCACATGAGGCTGCATCCCCACACATTACCACACGATGCTCCGTCCTCACACATTACCACACGAATCCAGTTTGCTTTTGATTTTACACTGTTAATAAAATGTATTAGTATTATTCTGATTTTTAATTATTATTATTGTTATTAACTTCATTTTAAGTTAATTTACCACTTGCGTAAGCGCTATTGAATGTTGTCATTATTTACTTTAGTTTAATCACTAGCAGCGTTAGACAGCAATGAGCATGCCGAGCGTTAGCTGGCTGGAAACAGCTAGTACATATATAACAATAAAAACAATTCCCAATGAGCAACCACCATATTAGCCCCTAAATTACCCCAGAGATACCATCTCCGATCGCTCCTATGCACTCATCTATACCCATAATAGCAAGATAAAGTACCCATCACGAAAATGTAAACACATAGTGCAGCGCCCCAGAGCCTGGTCGTTGCAGTAATGTCGCTCTTCCACAAGGGGGAGTGATGTTACGTCTGATGGTACTAAAGGAGTCCACCTTGCCAGGTATCACAGTGACACACTACACTTTACACTCCAGTCCACTAGGGGGAGCAAAGCTTCTATCTACTAGGGCACTCCTCACACACGGGTAAAACTGATGGGTTGGATAGGAAGTGAGGCAGAAAGAAGCAGACTGGGCTTTGACCAGACAACATCGAGGAAGAAGCAGCCTGGGTTTGACCCAGAGAGGTCCTGTCAGGGGTGGGATCCTGACAGAGGTCTAGCAAGAGATAGAACGTTATGGAGCTGTGCCTGCACCCATTGCGGCAGCATCCTAAGAAAGGACATGAAGCAAAGTATATTGTGGAGAGTGAGAAATGAAGTCACAGCACAAAGAGATAATACCGGGAGGAGTCCTGCCCCGAGATCGGCAGCCTCCTTCCGAGGCACGTAGCCGGTGGCCGGAACACCGCATTACTCCAAACAATGGCAGGACAGTCAATTCCAAGTTAGCTGCCCAACCTAAATACCTAAGAAGACACGGAGGCAATTGTGGGAGAGGGGCGTCTCTAGGGTCCCTATAAATTAACTCCAGGCCTACCCCGTCATACGGGTTGTCCTATCCATATCCTCTGTGGGACAGAGAGAAAGAATATCAGAAATATTCACGAAGGTTGTGAGGACTTTCCTGTGGTGCTCAGCAGGGAGGTACTACAACACAAGGCTACTGATTTCCTCCTGGCTAAGGGAACTCTGGATGTGCCTTCGGACCGGCCGGACTCAGCCAGCCCTGTGAGCGGTACTCTGGACTGCGGACGCTGAAGTCTTCAGTAAAAGGTAAAGAGACTGCAACCTTTGTGTCCTCGTTATTCATCGCGCCTTACAACGATCACTATCATCATCCACACACTTTGAGAAGCCCTGGGGACATACTTCACCTGTGGGAAGGTATACCATCTGGCTGCCATTCCATCACCCCAGCGGACCCCCAGCAGCATCGGTCACCCTGACCGAATACCACAGGTGGCGTCACGAACACCGTACAAACTTACACCTTTAATTGGGCGCTCCTCAGCAGGGCCACGGACTGGGTCGGGCCACCGTGACATCCCCAGAACCGAGACCGAGGGACCCGGTGCCGAGTGCCCCATTGCCCTGCACCTGGGGGCGATCCAATAGCGTCCCTCCAATCATCATAAAGCATTTCCATCCCCATGGCGACAACCACCCCCAAAGGCGTGTCCTTAGAAATCCAGGTCCAATCCGGATTATGGTATCATCTTGTCCTCCAGCACATAGACCTGCGCATGTCCGCTCTCTCGATCCGGTCAGTGCATCCCCCACTTCATCAGGCGGCCTCAGTGCAGCTGTATATCACATGATCACCAGCACGCAAAGCTCAATCCTATTCCTGGAAATCATGAAGCGTCCATCCAGCATGTCTTAAATTCCTTCATAGTGCACTGCAGCTAAGGCTAGTTTCACACTAGCATTTACCTGATCTGCGGCGGGCTGCGGACTTTTCTACATCAATGGGGCTGGAGCTTTAGGTCCGGGCTGCGCTATTCTTATGAGAAGAACTGAGACATACGCAGAATCAGTGCTCATTAGACCAGCGTATTTGTAACATGCACAGTAGTGTCCATTGAGGACTAAGGCTAGTTTCACACTAGCGTTTACCTGATCTGCGGCGAGCTGCGGACTTCCTCCGTGAAGCCCCGCCCCCCGCCGCACCTCCGCCGCTAGCTCCGCCTACTTCTGCATGCGGCCTGTGTACCTATATTTAACATTAGGTACGCAGGTCGTGCCGCAGTATGCGGATGGTGCCGCATGCGTCGTTTCGATGATGCGGCGACCAGCGTAGACACAGCCATGTAGCATTTTTTTTTCCGCATCGTCAAAAGGACGCATGCGGCACCATCCGCATACTGCGGCACGACCTGCGTACCTAATGTTAAATATAGGTACACAGGCCGCATGCAGAAGTAGGCGGAGCTAGCGGCGGAGGTGCGGCGGGGGGCGGGGCTTCACGGAGGAAGTCCGCAGCTCGCCGCAGATCAGGTAAACGCTAGTGTGAAACTAGCCTTAGTCCTCAATGGACACTACTGTGCATGTTACAAATACGCTGGTCTAATGAGCACTGATTCTGCGTATGTCTCAGTTCTTCTCATAAGAATAGCGCAGCCCGGACCTAAAGCTCCAGCCCCATTGATGTAGAAAATAACCAAAGGATACATAAACCAAAACATTAGCATACCCCATTCAATATATGCAAACAAGCTCATATATATAAACCAGTATATTTACAGGCATATTAATCCGGACAATACATGTGAAGAGATATACATTATATAAAAAATCTACATGTAAGTCCATCCAATATCATTAATCAATATATCTTCATCACAGACGCAGCAAGAGCATAATCAACTCAAAAATATATTATAAATATTATTACCATCTAGCGAAAAGCTCAAAGGCATAAATCACACCAGTGAGACATAGATTAACTAAACTAAACAATATCACACGAACACTCTTGCTGGCGCTGTGGTATGCCTAAGTTGTATAACCCAAACCCAAGTAAACAGCAAAGGGTATACACATGAGGCTATATATCACATAACAGTGCTTTTTTTTAGGTTGTGTTAACACCCCATTGGTGCTATTGTAATTAGTGGGTGGGGTTACTTGTATATAATGGTGGTTAAAACGCTGTAGACTGTGCTTGATAAAGGTCTGTTGATCGAAACATCGCCGCAGGAGGCAGAATAAAATGTGAGCTGTATTTTTTCACTATCCATTGTGGCGCTGTCCTTCTTGATTTTCTTGGATGTGGTTCGATATCTGGGATGGACTCCCCGGTTTTGGGACGTGCGCTCTAAAGTCCTTGGAGACTGGATGCCTCAAGGGTGCGGTTTGATTTTTCTCTTTTTCTGACAGGTTACTTTATTGTCCAAACCTGGATTCTCCAAACGTCTCCATGGGTTCAGTGATAGGCAGTGCATCAAATCTTTATTCCTCCGGTTTATTCCTCTGATGAAGTGACATCATCGCGCGCCCACTGCGTCAGAGGCAGAGAGGGAGTGATGGGAGAAGGAGCGGCATCTATCGCTCTCTAATCCATCATTGCTTTCAACTGTATAGGCATCATAGATGCATAGCGGCCCCGTGGTGTGCCACTCTTAGTGGCACGCTACTGGCTGGGGGCCCCTGCATTAGCGGGGGCCCTAGGCAGATGCCTAGCCTACCTGCCCCTAATGCCGGAATATAAGCCATGTTCACTAAATGCATTCATTACCAATATGGAAGATTGGTTAAAAAAAAGTAAATTGTGGCAAAAAATGCATCTGAAACACATGATATGAACAACATAACCTAGAAATAATATTTCTGCTATAAATTCTAAGTGACAAATTGATAACGCAAACCCTCCTGTATAATGAATAGCATACAGTATTTATCCAGGGCTAATCAAGATTAACTATCAATTTACATAACGTGTGTTTAACACACAATGTGCCAGGCCATAAGAACACGGCAGACCAATGACTGAGATCAACTGCATATTTCCTTGATGCAAACGTCTCTATACAAGGAAGAAATTAAGCTGAGCAATGTTTGTGAACATTGTGTGCCATTGTATGGGGTTTTAAATATCTTTAAATGGATTCAAAATATTTAAATTCTTACCAGTGAATAAAAGCAAAGAGCGAAAAGCAAAAACTCTCCGTATGGAGAGATAGAAAATGTATGCGGCTGAATATAAGTACAGTGCAAATTTTCGGTCCGATCTCATTCATACGCCCATAAATTCACATGTTCTTTCTGTGATTTTCACGGGTAGAACATAGACCCATTATATTCTACTGTACTATTCTCTTGTCCATGTTTTTTTATAGACCGTTTGCTCACAAAAAAAATCACTAAAACTTGTCTGTATTCGATCAAAATTACCATGCAAGTCTACGGATTTGTGAAAATAACGAACAACACTCATTGCCGTCTGTGTGAAGACCCTGTGCTATCTGTGGCTAAAGATGCATTTACACTACAAGGTAATGCTCATTTCACGATTACCTTGGCATATAAACAGGCTGAGGATAACCTGATGAACGAGCAAAACTCTTGTTTTTCATAGGGTGAAACTACCTTTTGCCCAGAACAAAAGATCATAATTTTCGGCAGTGCATCATCCTGTGTAAACAGGTCTCGCCCTGACGAGAACCATGGCAGTCTATGCACACTGAGCGACCTAGTAACGATCACTCAGTTCACATTTTTTTTGAATCTGAAAACAAGCAAACAACCGCTGATCGGATAAAAATATAGCAATTGACGGTTGTATTGTACCGCTCCTTGGACTTGTAAATGGACCTTACTATAACAATGGGTAGGAGAACTCGGCAGTTTTTGTTTCTTTTTCATAAGTAAAAAGTCACTGAGGAAACACTAATGGAAAAACTGAAATACTGACCGATGATGGAAAAACTGAAACACTTATGATATACAAGGGTTAATATTTTTCTGTATTCTATACTATTTTTAGTATTATCTAGTCTCAGTCTCATATTTTGCTTAATTTTTTTCTTAAAGGAAACCTGTCACCCCCAAAATCGAACTTGAGCTAAGCCCACCGACATCAGGGGCTTATCTACAGCATTCTGTAATGCTGTACACAAGCCCCCCCTGATGAATCCTGAAAGATGAGAAAAAGAGGTTAGATTATACTCACCCAGGGGCATTCCCACTGCGGTCCAGTCCGATGGGTGTCGCAGTCCGGTCCCTCCCATCTTCTTACGATGACATCCTCTTCTTGTCTTCACGCTGCGGCTCCGACGCAGGCGCACTTTGTCTGCCCTGTTGAGGGCAGAGCAAAGTACTGCAGTGCGCAGGCACCGGGAAAGGTCAGAGAGGCCCGGCGCCTGAGCACTGCAGTACTTTGCTCTGCCCTCAACAGGGCACACAAAGTACGCCTGCGCCGGAGCCGCAGCGTGAAGACAAGAAGAGAACGTCATCGTAAGGAGATGGGACGCCCCGGACCGGACCGAGACGCCCATCGGATCGGACCGCCCGCCCAGGTGAGTATAATCTAACCTCTTTTTCCCATCTTTCAGGATACATCGGGGGCTTATCTACAGCATTCCAGAATGCTGTAGATAAGCCCCTGATGCCGGTGGGCTTAGCTCACCTTCAATTTTGGAGGTGACAGGTTCCCTTTAAGCATTCAAATTTGGTCTAATATTTAGAATAGTCAGAAGAAACAGCTACAACACTGATGACTAATGGAAAAACGGAAACACTGATCACTGAAGGAAGAACTGAAACACTGACCACTGATGGAAGAACTGAAACACTGACCACTGATGGAAGAACTGAAACACTGACCACTGAAGGAAGAACTGAAACACAGACCACTGATGGAAGAACTGAAAGAAGAACTGAAACACTGACCACTGATGGAAGAACTGAAACACTGACCACTGATGGAAGAACTGAAACGCTGACCACTGATGGAAGAACTGAAACACTGACCACTGAAGAAAATCTGAAACACTGACCACTAATGGAAGAACTGAAACACTGACCACTGAAGGAAATCTGAAACACTGACCACTGATGGAAGAACTGAAACACTGACCACTCATGGAAGAACCTGAAACACGGACCACTGATGGAAGAACTGAAACACTGACCACTGATGGAAAAACTGAAACACTGACCACTGATGGAAAAACTAAAACACTGACCACTGATGGAAATCTGAAACACTGACCACTGATGGAAGAACTGAAACACTGACCACTGATGGAAGAACTGAAACACTGACCACTGAAGGAAATCTGAAACACTGACCACTGATGGAAAAACTAAAATACTGACCACTGATGGAAATCTGAAATGCTGACCACTGATGGACATCTGAAACGCTGATCACTGATGGAAGAAGTGAAACACTGACCACTGATGGAAGAAGTGAAACACTGACCACTGATGAAAGAAGTGAAAAACTGACCACTGATGGAAAAACTGAAACACTGACCACTGATGGAAAAACTAAAACACTGACCACTGATGGAAATCTGAAACGCTGACCATTGATGGACATCTGAAACGCTGACCACTGATGGAAGAACTGAAACACTGACCACTGATAGAAGAACCGAAACACTGACCACTGACGGAAAAACTAAAACACTGACCAGTGATGAAAATGAGGTACAAAAACTAATAAACAACGGTCTACACTTTTATCCACAATAAAAATCATGAACGTCGAAATGAGGCCAAAAAGAGAATAGGGCTGTAGTTGAAAATTGGATGCTCCCACAAAACCAACTGCCCAAACGCCACTGTCATCAGAATACATGTGTTATATACACTGGCTTTCCCTCTCTGGTGCAGAGAATTGCGCGGGAGCCCATGCCAGTTTTTTCTGTGAAAGCATTCTTTTATTAAATACATACAGGTCCCAAATTTTACACACACATACTACTAACAGTATTAGTCACTGACATATAGAAATCTAACTGTTCTACAATGGATTACTGTATGTAATCCATGTCTCCTATCCTGTCGGCTTCTGCAATGATTTTACAGAGCCGACAAATGAATTATCGGATATTCTGCTATATATCTGTCAATTAAATATAAAGATATATATATGTGTGTCACTGACATATACAGTTAGGTCCATATATATTTGGACAGAGACAACATTTTTCTAATTTTGGTTATAGACATTACCACAATGAATTTTAAACAAAACAATTCAGATGCAGTTGAAGTTCAGACTTTCAGCTTTCATTTGAGGGTATCCACGGTAAAATTGGATGAAGGGTTTAGGAGTTTCAGCTCCTTAACATGTGCCACCCTGTTTTTAAAGGGACCAAAAGTAATTGGACAGATTCAATAATTTTAAATAAAATGTTACTTTTTAGTACTTGGTTGAAAACCCTTTGTTGGCAAAGACTGCCTGAAGTCTTGAACTCATGGACATCACCAGACACTGTGTTTCCTCCTTTTTGATGCTCTGCCAGGCCTTCACTGCGGTGGTTTTCAGTTGCTGTTTGTTTGTGGACCTTTCTGTCAGAAGTTTAGTCTTTAACAAGTGAAAAGCATGCTCAATTGGGTTGAGATCAGGTGACTGATTTGGCCATTCAAGAATATTCCACTTCTTTGCTTTAATAAACTCCTGGGTTTCTTTGGCTTTATATTTTGGGTCATTGTCCATCTGTAGTATGAAAGACGACCAATCAGTTTTGCTGCATTTGGCTGGATCTGAGCACACAGTATGTCTCTGAATACCTCAGAATTCATTTGGCCGCTTCTGTCCTGTGTCACATCATCAATAAACACTAGTGACCCAGTGCCACTGGCAGCCATGGATGCCCAAGCCATCACACTGCCTCCGCCGTGTTTTACAGATGATGTGGTATGCTTTCGATCATGAGCTGTACCACGCCTTCGCCATACTTTTCTCTTTCCATCATTCTGGTAGAGGTTGATCTTGGTTTCATCTGTCCAAAGAATGTTCTTCCAGACTGTGCTGGCTTTTTTAGATGTTTTTTAGCAAAGTCCAGTCTAGCCTTTTTATTCGTGATGCTTATGAGTGGCTTGCACCATGCAGTGAACCCTCTGTATTTACTTTCATGCAGTCTTCTCTTTATGGTAGATTTGGATATTGATACGCCTACCTCCTGGAGAGTGTTGTTCACTTGGTTGGCTGTTGTGAAGGGGTTTCTCTTCACCATGGGGATTATTCTACGATCATCCACCACTGTTGTCTTCCGTGGGCGCCCAGGTCTTTTTGCATTGATGAGTTCACCAGTGCTTTCTTTCTTTCTCAAGATGTACCAAACTAGATTTTGCCACTCCTAATATTGTAGCAATTTCTCGGATGGGTTTTTTCTGGTTTTGCAGCTTAAGGATGGCTTGTTTCACCTGCATGGAGAGCTCCTTTGACCGCATGTTTACTTCACAGCAAAACCTTCCAAATGCAAGCACCACACCTCAAATCAACTCCAGGCCTTTTATCTGCTTAATTGAGAATGACATAACAAAGGGATTGCCCACACCTGTCCATGAAATAGCTTTGGAGTCAATTGTCCAATTACTTTTGGTCCCTTTAAAAACTGGGTGGCACATGTTAAGGAGTCGAAACTCCTAAACCCTTCATCCAATTTTAACCCCTTCATGACCCAGCCTATTTTGGCCTTAATGACCTTGCCGTTTTTTGAAATTCTGACCAGTGTCCCTTTATGAGGTAATAACTCAGGAACGCTTCAACGGATCCTAGCGATTCTGAGATTGTTTTTTCGTGACATATTGGGCTTCATGTTAGTGGTAAATTTAGGTCGATAATATCTGAGTTTATTTGTGAAAAAAACGGAAATTTGGCAAAAAATTTGAAAATTTCGCAATTTTCACATTTTGAATTTTTATTCTGTTAAACCAGAGAGTTATGTGACACAAAATAGTTAACAAATAACGTTTCCCACATGTCTACTTTACATCAGCACAATTTTGGAAACAATTTTTTTTTTTTGCTAGGAAGTTATAAGGGTTAAAATTTGACCAGTGATTTCTCATTTTTACAACAAAATTTACAAAACCATTTTTTTTAGGGACCACCTCACATTTGAAGTCATTTTGAGGGTTCTATATGGCTGAAAATACCCAAAAGTGACACCATTCTAAAAACTGCACCCCTCAAGGTGCTCAAAACCACATTCAAGAAATTTATTAACCCTTCAGGTGTTTCACAGCAGCAGAAGCAACATGGAAGTAAAAAATGAACATTTAACTTTTTAGTCACAAAAATGATCTTTTAGCAACAATTTTTTTATTTTCCCAAGGGTAAAAGGAGAAACTGGACCAGGAACGTTGTTGTCCAATTTGTCCTGAGTACGCTGATACCTCATATGTGGGGGTAAACCACTGTTTGGGCGCACGGCAGGGCTCGGAAGGGAAGGAGCGCCATTTGACTTTTTGAATGAAAAATTGGCTCCAATCTTTAGCGGACACCATGTCGCGTTTGGAGAGCCCCCGTGTGCCTAAACATTGGAGCTCCCCCACAAGTGACCACATTTTGGAAACTAGACCCCCCAAGGAACTTATCTAGAAGCATAGTGAGCACTTTAAACCCCCAGGTGCTTCACAAATTGATCCGTAAAAATGAAAAAGTACTTTTTTTTCACAAAAAAATTATTTTAGCCTCAATTTTTTCATTTTCACATGGGCAACAGGATAAAATGGATCCTAAATTTTGTTGGGCAAATTCTCCTGAGTACACCAATACCTCACATGTGGGGGTAAACCACTGTTTGGGCACATGGTAAGGCTCGGAAGGGATGGAGCGCCATTTGACTTTTTGAATGAAAAATTATCTCCATCGTTAGCGGACACCATGCTGCGTTTGGAAAGCCCCTGTGTGCCTAAACATTGGAGCTCCTCCACAAGTGACCCCATTTTGGAAACTAGACCCCCCAAGGAACTCATCTAGAGGCATAGTGAGCACTTTAAACCCCCAGGTGCTTCACAAATTGATCCGCAAAAATGAAAAAGTACTTTTTTTTCACACAAAATTTCTTTTAGCCTCAATTCTTTCATTTTCACATGGGCAACAGGATAAAATGGATCCTAAAATTTGTTGGGCAATTTCTCCTGAGTATGCCGACACCTCATATGTGGGGGTAAACCACTGTTTGGGTGCACGGCAAGGCTTGGAAGGGGAGGCGTGCCATTTGACTTTTTGAATGGAAAATTAGCTCCAATCGTTAGCGGACACCATGTCGCGTTTGGAGAGCCCCTGTGTGCCTAAACATTGGAGCTCCCCTACAAGTGACCCCATTTTGGAAACTAGACCCCCCAAGGAACTTATCTAGATGCATAGTGAGCACTTAAAACCCCCAGGTGCTTCACAGAAGTTTATAACGCAGAGCTGTGAAAATAAAAAAATAATTTTTCTTTCCTCAAAAATGATTTTTAGCCCAGAATTTTTTATTTTCCCAAGGGTAATAGGAGAAATTGGACCCCAAATGTTGTTGTCCAGTTTGTCCTGAGTACGATGATACCCCATATGTGGGGGTAAACCACTGTTTGGGCGCACGGCAGGGCTCGGAAGGGAAGGCATGCCATTTGGCTTTTTGAATGGAAAATTAGCTCCAATCATTAGCGGACACCATGTCGCGTTTGGAGAGCCCCTGTGTGCCTAAACAGTAGGAACTCCCCACAAGTGACTCCATTTTGGAAACTAGACCCCCAAGGGAACTTATCTAGATGTGTGGTGAGCACTTTGAACCCCCAAGTGCTTCACAGAAGTTTATAACGCAGAGCCGTGAAAATAATAAATGTGTTTCCTTTCCTCAAAAATATTTTTTTAGCCCAGAATTTTTTATTTTTGCAAGAGTAACAGGAGAAATTGGACCCCAAAAGTTGTTGTCCAGTTTCTCCTGAGTACGCTGATACCCCATATGTGGGGGTAAACCACTGTTTTGGCACACGTCGGGGTTCGGAAGGGAAGTAGTGACGTTTTGAAATGCAGACTTTGATGGAATGCTCTGCGGGCATCAGGTTGCGTTTGCAGAGCCTCTGATGTGCCTAAACAGTAGGAACTCCCCACAAGTGACTCCATTTTGGAAACTAGACCCCCAAGGGAACTTATCTAGATGTGTGGTGAGCACTTTGAACCCCCAAGTGCTTCACAGAAGTTTATAACGCAGAGCCGTGAAAATAATAAATGTGTTTCCTTTCCTCAAAAATATTTTTTTAGCCCAGAATTTTTTATTTTTGCAAGAGTAACAGGAGAAATTGGACCCCAAAAGTTGTTGTCCAGTTTCTCCTGAGTACGCTGATACCCCATATGTGGGGGTAAACCACTGTTTGGGCACATGCCGGGGCTCGGAAGGGAAGTAGTGACGTTTTGGAATGCAGACTTTGATGGAATGGTCTGCGGGCATCATGTTACGTTTGCAGAGCCCCTGATATGCCTAAACAGTAGAAACCCCCCACAAGTGACCCCATTTTGGAATCTAGACCCCCCAAGGAACTTATCTAGATGTGTGGTGAGCACGTTCAACCCCCAAGTGCTTCACAGAAGTTTACAACGCAGAGCCGTGAAAATAAAAAATCATTTTTCTTTCCTCAAAAAAGATGTTTTAGCAAGCAATTTTTTATTTTCACAAGGGTAACAGGAGAATTTGGACCCCGATGTTTGTTGCCCAGTTTGTTGTGAGTACGCTGATACCCCATATGTGGGGGTAAACCACTGTTTGGGCGCACGTCAGGGCTCGGAAGGGAAGTAGTGACATTTGAAATGCAGACTTTGATGGAATGGTCTGCGGGCGTCCCATTGCATTTACAGAGCCCCTGATGTGCCTAAACAGTAGAAACACCCCACAAGTGACCCCATTTTGGAAACTAGACCCCCGAAGGAACTTATCTAGATGTGTGGTGAGCACTTTCAACCCCCAAGTGCTTCACAGAAGTTTATAACGCAGAGCCGTGAAAATAAAAAATAATTGTTCTTTCCTCAAAAATTATGTTTTAGCAAGTAATTTTTTATTTTTGCAAGGGTAACAGGAGAAATTGGACCCCAACAGTTGTTGCCCAGTTTGTCCTGAGTACGCTGGTACCCCAAATGTGGGGGTAAACCACTGTTTGGGCGCACGTCGGGGCTTGGAAGGGCGGGAGCACCATTTGACTTTTTGAACGCAAGATTGGCTGGAATCAATGGTTGCGCCATGTTGCGTTTGGAGACCCCTGATGTGCCTAAACAGTGGAAACCCCTCAATTCTAACTTCAACACTAACCCCAACACACCCCTAATCCTAATCCCAACTGTAGCCATAACCCTAATCACAACCCTAACCCCAACACACCCCTAACCACAACCCTAACCGCAACACACCCGTAACCCTAATTCCAACCCTAATCCTAACCCTAATCCCAACCGTAACCCTAATCCCAACCCTAACCACAACTGTAACCCCAACACACCCCTAACCCTATCCGTAACCCTAACCACAAGCCTAATCTTAACCCTATTTCAAACCCTAGCCCTAATTCCAACCCTAACTCTAATTCCAACCCTAACCCTAAGGCTATGTGCCCACGTTGCGGATTCGTGTGAGATTTTTCCGCACGATTTTTGAAAAATCTGCAGGTAAAAGGCACTGCGTTTTACCTGCGGATTTACAGCAGATTTCCAGTGTTTTTTTTGTGCGGATTTCACCTGCGGATTCCTATTGAGGAACAGGTGTAAAATGCTGCGGAATCCGCACAAAGAATTGACATGCTGCGGAAAATACAACGCAGCGTTTCTGCACGGAATTTTCCGCACCATGGGCACAGCGGATTTGGTTTTCCTTAGGTGTACATGGTACTGTAAACCTGATGGAAAACTGCCAATCCGCTGCGGATCCGCGGCCAATCCGCTGCCAATCCGCTGCGGATCCGCGGCCAATCCGCTGCGGATCCGCTGCCAATCCGCTGCGGATCCGCTGCCAATCCGCTGCGGATCCGCTGCCAATCCGCTGCGGATCCGCGGCCGATCCGCTGCGGATCCGCTGCCGATCCGCTGCCGATCCGCTGCCGATCCGCTGTGTATCCGCTGCCGATCCGCGGCCGATCCGCTGCGGATCCGCTGCCGATCCGCTGCGGATCCGCGGCCGATCCGCTGCGGATCCGCTGTGTATCCGCTGCGGATCCGCGGCCGATCCGCTGCGGATCCGCGGCCAAATCCGCACTGTGTGCACATGCCATAACCCTAACCCTACCCCTAACCCTACCCCTAGTTCTAGTTCTAACCCTAGTTCTAACCCTAACCCTAGTGGAAAAAAAATATATATATATTTTCTTTATTTTATTATTGTCCCTACCTATGGGGGTGATAAAGGGGGGGGGTTTATTTATTATTTTTTTATTTTGATCGCTGTGATAGAACCTACCACAGCGATCAAAATGTACTTTGCCGGCCGGCAGATGCGGCGGGCGCACTGCGCATGCGCCCGCCATTTTGGAAGATGGCGGCGCCCAGGGAGAAGACGGACCGACTTCGGGAGGCTCGGTAAGTATGAGGGGGTGGTGGGGGGGTGGATTGGAGCACAGGGGGGGGGATCGGAGGACCGGGGGAGCGGACAGGAGCACGGGGGAGCGGACAGGGGGACGGAGGGGGGTACCGGAGAGAACGGAGGACTGGGGAGGTGATCGGGGGCGGTGGGGGGGGGCAGAACATGATTTCCAGCCATGGCAGATGCTATTGCAGCATCGGCCATGGCTGGATTGCAATATTTCACCATTTTCATAGGTGAAATATTGCAAATTGCTCTGATTGGCTGTTGCACTTTCAACAGCCAATCAGAGCGATCGTAGCCACGTGGGGGCAAAGCCACCCCCCCTGGGCTGAAGTACAACTCCCCCTCTCCCTGCAGATCGGGTAAAATAGGAGTTAACCCTTTCACCCGATCTGCAGGGATGCGATCATTCCATGACGCCACATAGGCGTCATGGGTCGGATTGGCACCGACTTTCATGACGCCTACGTGGCGTCAAAGGTCGGGAAGGGGTTAATGTGGATACCCTCAAATGAAAGCTGAAAGTCTGAACTTCAACTGTATCTGAATTATTTTGTTTAAAATTTATTGTGGTAATGTCTATAACCAAAATTAGAAAAATGTTGTCTCTGTCCAAATATATATGGACCTAACTGTATATACCTATTTTCTGTGTATACAGTATATTTATTTTATGTATTCTATTAAAATCTATTCTATTCTATATTGAATGCGTCAGATCATTTGCTGGCTTTTAATCTATGTAATATATATATATATATAATGTGTATATATATATATATATATATATATATATATATATAAATATATATTTTATTTAAGAATATTTGGTTTTAAAAGGATGTGTACAGTTGTGAATTGCATTGCGATTTTAACATGAGCTTTTACAAACAGAGAACTTCTGTATGTAAAAGCTCATGTTAAAATCGCAATGCAATCGGATGTAAATCGGATGCTAGGTGCGAAAATCACATTGTACTCTCATTGTACTCGCATGACACTCGCATAGCACTAGCAAATAGATCAATGGCTGCACTCAACTGTACTTAAGCAAGGAAATGTGCGATACATGAAATGTGAATAGCATAATGGCTTGTGAAATCTATGAAAAAACACATGAGATGCTTAGCACAAGATTAGCACAAAAAATGTGAGCCCATCCACCAAACGTCAAGGTAATCTCAGATCGGATGGGTACCTGACCTGACTGCCTAGTGTGAACACTTACCTATGGCTAATAACATGGTAAAGCCTGCATTTATAGGAAGGTCAGAACCAATTGTGTTTGGATGTAATTAAAATCACAGCATGGTGAAGGGCGGGGCGTTCAACTCAGAAAAAATAGTACATAGTAAATATAGTAAATATAGGTAAACTGACTGAACAGCAATCTAGTCTGAACTGGTGCATAACCAAACAAGTCTTACATAGCAAATAGATCAATGGCTGCACTCAACTGTACAAAAGCAAGGGAATGTGCGATACATGAAATGTAAATAGCTATTAAGCTATTATGGTTAGCACAAGATTTGGCCAAAATCTGAGATTACCTTGACGTTTGGTGGATGGGCTCACATTTTTTGGCCAAATCTTGAACGCCCCCCCCCTTCACCATGCTGTGATTTTAATTACATCCAAACACAGTTGGTTCTGACCTTCCTATGAATGCAGGCTTTAGCCATAGGTAAGTGTTCACACTAGTCAGTCAGGTCAGGTACCCATCCGATCTGAGATTACCTTGATGTTTGGTGGATGGACTCACAAGCATCTCATGTGTTTTTTTTATAGATTTCACACTCCCATAGGGATGAGCCGCATATTCATCACTGTAATGAGCGGTACCACGTGACCGCTCATACAGGACAAGCTGCGGCGCTGAGAGGAAGCATCGAGGGAGCTGGGTGAGTATTTTATTTCCAGCGGGCGGGCGCACAGGGGGTGGGAGGGGGGAGGTTGCCGGGAAGTTTATTTTAACCACAAAAAAATAAAAAAACAATGATTTTTCATTCCTTCTCTCCAGCGAACGCTGCTGGGAAGAAGGAATGAATTCCGGCTTCAGCACCCAAAGCAGGGGACAGCGCTTACTGTAGCGCTGTCTCCTGCACGGTCCGTGTGGTACTCAGTCGGCACATGGGTGGCACACGGCTGCCGCACGTGTGCCACACTGATGTACCACGTGAGCACACGGACACACGGACACGGATAACTCCGGTACCGATTTTTCCGGTACCGAAATTATCTGGACGTGTGAGACTGGCCTTAGCAATCACAAATGCCTCCCTGCTCTTCTTCCATTATTCAGAACTATTTTGTGTTTTCTGTTCTCCTTAGTAAGACTAAGCTAAGTAAATATATATACAAATAAAAATCTGAGTATGAAAAAGCATTAAATTGCCCCTTTTCCCTTTGCAAAATCTCTCTCTATATACAGTATATATATATATATATATATATATATATATATATAATTCTTTTTATTTCTCCTTTCAGGAATGATAACTATTGTATTATTCAATCAACATAGCAGTTTAACTTGATTTTTTGATCGACCAGTTTTATTTTTTAATGTCATTTTACCATATAATGTACTGGAAAACTGAAACAAAAGTTTCAAGTGCAGTAAACAGGTGAAAAAAATACAATTCTGCCATTGTCATTGTCCGTTAAAATGACCTGACAACACGTTTTTCATGATCAGTATAATTATGGTAATACCTCACTTGAATAATTTTTTTTACTGTTTATTTGTTTGTTTTTTAAGTGGTGAACATAAAAAATCAGTCATTTGTAATAGAAAGTTGGTTTCTGTTGCCATTCCATAAGGGTGGTTTCACACTTGCGTTTTTGTCTGCGTTTTTTTCCCTATATTTAACATTGAAAATGCATGCGTTTTTTTGTACGCGTTTGGTCGCGTTTGTAAACGCATGCGTTTTTTTCAAAAATGCAACCTGTAGTATTTTTTTGCGCGTTTTTTTTGCCGCGAAAAAACGCACGCGTTTTTTCGCGGCAAAAAAATGCATTGCTGTCTATGTAAACGCATGCGTTTTTAAGCACATGCGTTTGTTTGTGTTAAAAACGCATGCGTTTTTGTAGAAAAAAAAAAAGAAAACACACTGAAAAGCCACCCACCACCATCAAGGTGATAAAGGGATCCAAACCCTAACCCTAACTCTACCCCTAAGTCTACGTTCACATTTGCGGTCTGCGCCGCAGCGTCGGGCGCCGCAGCGTCGCCGCATGCGTCATGCGCCCCTATATTTAACATGGGGGCGCATGGACATGCGTCGCACTTGCGTTTTGCGCCGCATGCGTCACTGCGGCGCACGCGTCCGGGCGCAGAGGACGCAGCAAGTTGCATTTTTGCTGCGTCCAAAATCAATGAAAAAAAGGACGCATGCGGCGCAAAACGCAGCGTTGTGCATGCGTTTTGCTGCGTTTTTGTTTGCGTTGTGCGTTGCGGCGCTGACGCAGCGGCGCACAACGCAAATCTGAACGTAGCCTAACCTCACCCCTAACCGTTTAATGAACATTTTCTGACAGTCATAGTGCCACGTATTTAAGTGCCACGTATCACTTATTTCAGTGCCACGTATTTAAGTGCCACGTATTTAAGTGCCACGTATCACGTATTTCAGTGCCACGTATCACGTATTTCAGTGCCATGTATTTAAGTGCTACGTATTTAAGTGCCACGTATTTCAGTGCCACGTATTTAAGTGCCACGTCTTTCAGTGCCACGTATTTCAGTGCCACGATATTTCAGTGCCACGTATTTCAGTGCCACGTATTTAAGTGCCACGTACTGTAAATACTATAACTACGTGGTTATACGTGGCACTGAAATATCGTGGCACGTAAATACGTGACACTTAAATGCATGGCACTGAAATACGTGGCACTGAAATATCGTGGCATTTACGTGAAATACGTGGCACTTAAATACGTGGCACTTATATACGTGGCACTTAAATATGTGGCACTTATATACGTGGCACTTAAATACGTGGCACTTAAATACGTGGCACTTAAATACGTAGCACTTATATATGTGGCCACTGAAATATCGTGGCACTTATATACGTATATACGTATATAAACGTATTTCAGTGCCACGCATTTCAGGTTAGGGTTAGGGTTAGGGGTAGGGTTAGGGTTAGGGGTAGGGTTAGGGTTAGGGGTAGGGTTAGGGTTTTTTGTTTTTTTCTTGTTTTCTTGTGTTTTTCTATAAAAACGCATGCGTCTAAAAACGCATGCGTTTTACCGCGTTTACATGCGTTTTTTCACACATGCGTTTTTTAAAAAACGCATGCAGATAAAAACGCAAGTGTGAAACCAGCCTGATAGGTAACTTTTTTATTTTTCCATTACTGAAACTGTGTTAGGGTTTGTTTATGAGTTGACATTTTTATCAGTACCACATACTTACATACTATACTCTCATTTAACCCCTTCATGACCGGAGCTTTTCGTTTTTCGCTCCCCTTTTTCACAGATCCATAACTTTTTTATTTTTTCGTCAGTTTGGCCATGTGAGGGCTTATTTTTGGGGGTACGAGTTGTACTTTTGAACGATACCATTGGTTTTACTATGTCATGTACTCGAAAACCGGGAAAAAATTCCAAGTGTGGTGAAATTGCAAAAAAAGTGCAATCCCACACTTGTTTTTTGCTTGGCTTTTTTGCTAGGTTTACTAAATGCTAAAACTGACCTTCCATTATGATTCTCCAGGTCATTACGAGTTCATAGACATCAAACATGTCTAGGTTCTTTTTTATCTAAGTGGTGAAACAAAATTCCAAACTTTGCTTTAAAAAAAAATAAAAATTTCTGTGATCTGGGGTCGAGTAAGGGCTTATTATGTACGTGCTGAGCTGACGTTTTTAATGATAACATTTTTGTGCAGATACAATGTTATGATCGCCTGTTACTGCATTTTAATGCAATGTCGCGGCAACCAAAAAAACATAATTCTGGAATTTTGATTTTTGTTCTCGCTACGCCGTTTAGCGATCAGGTTAATCAGGTTAATCCTTTTTTTTTATTGATAGATCGGGCAATTCTGAACACGGCGATACCAAATATGTGTATGTTTGATTTTTTTTACTTGTTTTATTTTGAATGGGCAAAAGGGGGTGATTTGAACTTTTACATTTTTTTTATTTTTTTCAGATTTTTAATCACTTTTTTTAACTTTTGGCATGCTTCAATAGCCTCCATGGGAGGCTAGATGCTGCCATAACTTGATCGGCTCTGCTACATAGAGGCGATGCTCAGATCGCCTTTATGTAGCAGAATTACAGACTTGCTATGAGTGCCGACCATTGGTTGGTCACTAGTTAATAGGTCCGGGCGGATTGCGATTCCGCCCACACCTTTTGCGGGCACATGTCAGCTGTTGGAAACACCTGACCTGTCATGGCTTTTAGGTGGGCTCACCGCCGGAGCCCACCTCAAAGCGGGGATTCTGACGTCAGACGTGCTATCCCGTCCGACGTCAGAAATTTGTTAATATATATACAGCAATAGGATTACTCCATCCTAGGTGCATAACTCTGCATTTATTTATATTAAATCTCATTTGCCAAGTGTTTGCCCATTCAGTCATCTTATCCAGATCATTTTGCAATATTGTAATGTCAAGGTCACATTTTAATACCCTACATATATTGGTGTTCTCAGCAAAGACTGACACTTTACTCTCAATCCCATCCACAAGCTCATTAATAAAGAGGTTAAGAGCTGCTGACTATATCCCATTTAGAGAATGTACCATTTCTGACGACTCTTTGTTTCCTGTCATTTAACCAATTCCTTACCCATCTGTACATAGTTTCCCCAGTCCTTACTTCTGTAGCTTCAGTAAGGTTGTTATGTGGAACAGCATCAAATGCCTTTGCAAAGTCCAGATAAATCACATTAGCAGCATTACCAAACATACAGATTTGCATTTACCTCCTCTATCCTTCATGGATCCGTGCTGGTTTTCAGTTATTATATTTTTCTCTGCAATATATCTCTGCAGGTCATCTCTTATAATGCCCTCAAATAGTTAAACAGCTACACCCACCTTAAATGAGATTAGCTATGATCATTGCTGTTACAACAAGATGCCAACTGTGTAATACAGTCCGTATTTGCCATTTCTTGAGCCCATTGCAGACACTCACACCCAATGAGTCATGTATTCGTACATCACAAGTCAGTAAGGGATTAAAAAAGTTTAATTGAAAAGGTTTTCTTGCATGGAGAAATAAGGGCACATGCTGCCAGGAGGTGTGGAAGAACGGCAAAAGCTCTGCTGAGCTACGGCAAGTCAATGGCTGCACGATTGTAAAAGAAAATAATGCAGCAATTGCCCATGGCCCCAACACCCAACCTTACCCTATAGGACATAGGGTCAGTTAATTTGACACAAATAAAGAAGACTTTTAAACTTAAGTTTCTTTACCATCTTTTTTATACACACGCGCACTCATTCTCTAATTCTCACAGTTGGTTCTGACCTTCCTATAAATGCAGGCTTTAGCCATAGGTAAGTGTTCACACTAGTCAGTCAGGTCAGGTACCCATCCGATCTGAGATTACCTTGACGTTTGGTGGATGGACTCACAAGCATCTCATGTGTTTTTTCATAGATTTCACACTCCCATAGGGGTGAGCCGCATATTCATCACTGTAATGAGCGGTACCACGTGACCGCTCATACAGGACAAGCTGTGGCGCTGAGAGGAAGCATCGAGGGAGCTGGGTGAGTATTTTATTTCCAGCGGGCGGGCGCACAGGGGGTGGGAGGGGGGAGGTTGCCGGGAAGTTTATTTTAACCACAAAAAAATAAAAAGCAATGATTTTTCATTCCTTCTCTCCAGCGAATGCTGCTGGGAAGAAGGAATGAATTCCGGCTTCAGCACCCAAAGCAGGGGACAGCGCTTACTGTAGCGCTGTCTCCTGCACGGTCCGTGTGGTACTCAGTCGGCACATGGGCGGCACACGGCTGCCGCACGTGTGCCACACTGATGTGCCATGTCAGCACACGGACACACGGACACGGATAACTCCGGTACCGATTTTTCCGGTACCGAAATTATCTGGACGTGTGAGACTGGCCTTAGCAATCACAAATGCCTCCCTGCTCTTCTTCCATTATTCAGAACTATTTTGTGTTTTCTGTTCTCCTTAGTAAGACTAAGCCAAGTAAATATATATACAAATAAAAATCTGAGTATGAAAAAGCATTAAATTGCCCCTTTTCCCTTTGCAAAATCTCTCTCTATAAACAGTATGTATATATATATATATATATATATATATATATATATATATATATATATATATATATAAATATATAATTCTTTTTATTTCTCCTTTCAGGAATGATAACTATTGTATTATTCAATCAACATAGCAGTTTAACTTGATTTTTTGATGGACCAGTTTTATTTTTTAATGTCACTGTTCATTTTACCATATAATGTACTGGAAAACTGAAACAAAAATGTCAAGTGCAGTAAACAGGTGAAAAAAATACAATTCCGCCATTGTCATTGTCCGTTAAAATGACCTGACAACATGTTTTTCATGATCAGTATAATTATGGTAATACCTCACTTGAATAATTTTTTTTTACTGTTTGTTTGTTTTTTAAGTGGTGAACATAAAAAATCAGTCATTTGTAATAGAAAGTTGGTTTCTGTTGCCATTCCATAAGATAGGTAACTTTTGTGTGAGGGTTTGTTTATGAGTTGACATTTTTATCAGTACCACATACTTACATACTATACTCTCATTTAACCCCCTCATGACTGGAGCTTTTCGTTTTTCGCTCCCCTTTTTCCCAGATCCATAACTTTTTAATTTTTTCGTCAGTTTGGCCATGTGAGGGCTTATTTTTTGCGGGACGAGTTGTACTTTTGAAGGAACCATTGGTTTTACTATGTCATGTACTCGAAAACGGGGAACAAATTCCAAGTCAATGGCTGCATGATTGTAAAAGAAAATAATGCAGCAATAGCCCATGACCCCAACACCCAACCTTACCCTATAGGACATAGGGTCAGTTAATTTGACACAAACAAAGCAGACTTTTAAACTTAAGTTTCTTTACCATCTTTCTTATACACACGTGCACTCATTCTCTATGTGAAACCTGCTGACAGGCATCTCTTCTTGTGGCTTATCTGTGGTTGAACAATACGATCAACAATCTGGGCAGGGCAGTAGCTTTTTAAACCCTTTACCTCTGACTTCCACTGCCAGTCAATAAGTTCTACTTACCTGGTCTATAGCCTCAGTCATTGCTGCTGCAGTGTCTTCTATTGGCTCCTGTTTTTTGCCTAAGGGCTCATTCTCACATGTGAGAAACTCGGATGAGTCTCGCACGTCAATACCCGGCACTCGGATCGGGGCGTGCAGTCGTGTAGCAATACATGCAGCCGCACGCTCCGCTCCTGAGTCCCGGGTGCAGTGCCGGGTATTGACGTGCGAGACTCATCCGAGTTTCTCGCATGTGAGAATGAGCCCTTAGGTGTATTTTTGAACACCCACTTTCTTTCTGATTTAATCCCTGACATTGCCTTGTGGTATTGACCCTGTGTGATGACCTTTTTGCCAACAGCTTGCTCCATCCAGCAACAGCTAACTCTATGGCACCAGCCCAGGGGTCATTGTGGAAATTCAGATCCTTGTTACAGGAGTTAAAGGATGAAAGCCAAGGCAACCCCTGTGATTTGGTAAAAGGGGTAGCATGTGTTAATTCTGTCTGTGGAAGCACTTTAAACAGCTGAAAGCTTCAACAAACAATTTCTACCTAATAAAAAGGCTGTTTTCATGGCACTAGCACCCACCCCCAAATGTAATTGGAATAAATATTGTCTTTTGTGCTGAGTAATTTATCAAGCAACCCCTTTGCCTATTTAACCTGATCTATAAAGGCGTTATTCTAGATCTATGAATGTAACAACCAAAGTGATCCACTTACCCTATTATCCAAACAGCTGATGACAAAGAATTAATTTTTATGTAGATCAGTCTTGTGATTCAGTGAGCACTGATGATTTTGATGAAGACAGCTTTTATTTTTCGCATGCTTTTTATCACTTATTACAGTAAATGCTTTACTGACTGCACTAAATAAAAAATACAAACTACAAATACTTTATGCAGGAGATAGATGTCTTCAAAAGCATGAAGATCTTTATGGAGAACATGGGCCTGATTTTACTCCTTCCTGTTACATTATAAGTAAAACTAAAGGATGACAATAGGTGCCTTGTTCAGCATTCATTTGGCACAGGAATATGATAGTTCAAAAACAACTTTGACACTTTAAAAGTGCAGAGAACGGGAAGACCAATGTGTTTGTTAGTTGCTAGTCACCTGCAAGTGTCTCTTTTGTTTTCAATGTTTGGTTCTGTACTTGTGATTCATACTTCAGACAGATAATTGGCTCTTATTCCACATAATTACACAACATAAAGATGTGTAGTAAAGACTTGGAAGGCTAAGAGCAAAGAAAACAGTGATAGCTTGGAACAAAAACCATGACATACAATATTAATCCGTACTAATGGTAAATCCTAATAATGCGCTCAGGTAACGTACAATACTGTTTGACTTCAGTGTTCACTTACATTAGACTGCTACTTGACACCTAGAGTGAAATGAACTGGCAGACACCATCTACAGTGGGTACGGAAAGTATTAATACCCCTTTAAATTTTTCACTCTTTGTTTCATTTCAGCCATTTGGTAAATTCAAAAAAGTTCATTTTTTTCTCATTAATGTACACTCTGCACCCCATCTTGACTGAAAAAAACAGAAATGTAGTAATTTATGTACATTTATTAAAAAAGAAACACTGAAATGTTACATGGTCATAAGTAATCAGACCCTTTGCTTAGCATTGAGTAGAAGCACCCTTGTGAGCTAGTACAGCCATGAGTCTTCTTGGGAATGATGCAACAAGTTTTTCACAACTGGATTTGGGGATCCTCTGCCATTCTTCCTTGCAGATCCTCTCCAGTTCCGTCAGATTGGATGGTGAACATTGGTGGACAGCCATTTTCACGTCTCTCCAGAGATGCTCAATTGGATTTACAGTAGGTCAGGGCTCTGGTTGGGCCAGTCAAGAATGGTCAAAGAGTTGTTCTGAAGCCAGTCCTTTGTTATTTTAGCTGTATGCTTAGGGTCACTCTCTTGTTGGAAGGTGAACCTTCGGCCAAGTCTGAGGTCCAGAGCACTCTGGAAGAGGTTTTCATCCAGGATATCTCTATACTTGGCCACATTCATGTTTCCTTCAATGACAACCAGTTGTCCTGTCCCTGCAACTGGAAAACACCCCCATAGCATGATACTGCCACCAACATGTTTCACTGTTGGGATTGTATTGGGCAGGTGATGAGCAGTGCCTAGTTTTCTCCACACATACCTCTTAGATTTATCACCAAAAAGGTCTATCTTCGTCTCATCACACCAGAGAATCTTATTTATCATAGTCTGGGAGTCCTTTATGTGTTTTTTAGCATAATCTTAGGGGGCTTTTATATGCTTTGCACTGAGGAGAAGCTTCTGTCAGGCCACTCTGCCATAAAGGCCCGACTGGTGGAGGGCTGCAGTGATAGTTGACTTTGTGGAACTTTCTCCCATCTCCCTACTGCATCTCTGGAGCTCAGCCACAGTGATCTTGGGGTTCTTCTTTACCTCTCTCATCCACAATTGCTCAGTTTTGCTGGATGGCCAGGTCTAGGAAGACTTCTGGTGATCCCAAACTTCTTCCATTTAAGGATTATGGAGGCCACTGTGCTCTTAGGAACTTTGAGTACTGCAGAAATTCTCTTGTAATCTTGGCCAGATCTGTGCTTTGCCACAATTCTATCTCTGATCTCCTTGGCAAGTTCCTTTGACCTCATTATTCTCATTTGGTCTGACATGCACTGTGAGCTGTGAGGTCCTATATAGACAGGTGTGTGTCTTTCCAAATCAAGTCCTATCAGTTTAATTAAACACAGCTGGACTCCAATGGAGGAGTAAAACCATCTCAAGGAGGATCACAAGGAAATGGACAGCATGTGACTTAAATATGAGTGTCTGAGCAAAAGGTCTGAATACTTATTACCATGTGATATTTCATAGTTGCATATGACTAAGAACTTTGTGCGAAACGTGTCACACGTTTAGAGGCTGCGTCCCCACATGATGTTTTCTTTTTTGACATGAGAATAAAATACTGAAGATTTTATGAACAGATGCCTGGTGCTGGAACTTTTTTTTTCCTTTTTTGCATGTGATATTTCAGTTTTTCTTTTTTATTAAATGTGCAAAAATTACTACATTTCTGTTTTTTCAGTCAAGATGGGGTGCAGAGAGTACATTAATGAGAAAAAAATGAACTTTTTTAAATTTACAAATGGCTGCAATGAAACAAAGAGTGAAAAATGTAAAGGGGTCTGAATACTTTCTGTACCCACTGTATACCTGGAATCATATGCCAATCAATGGCATATATACAATTCTGGCAAAAATTAAGAGGCCACTGCACAGTTTTATAAAAATCAGCTTCTCTACATGTCTGACAGCCATTCCATTCCAGTGTCAGTTGAATTCCAACCAGAGTACACATCATTCTGCTTAACCCCTTCATGACCTCCTTCCCAGAGCCATAACTTTTTTATTTTTCAGTCAATTTGGCCATCTGAGGGCTTATTTTTTGCGGGACAAGTTGTACTTTTGAAGACATCATTGGTTTTAGCATGTCATGTACTAGAAAATGGGGAGAAAATTCCAAGTGCTGTGAAACTGCAAAAAAAGTGCAATCCCACACTGTTTTTTTGTTTGGCTTTTTTGCTAGGTTCACTAAATGCTAAAACTGACCAGCCATTTTGATTCTCCAGGTCATTATGAGTTCATAGACATCAAACATGTCTAGGATCTTTTTTATCTAAAGGCTAAAAAATTCCAAACTTTGCTAAAAAAAAAATTAAAAAAATTGCGCAGTTTTCCATTACCCATAGCGACTCATAGCTGACATTTTTAATGATACCATTTTGGTGCTGATACGTTCTTTTGATCGCCCGTTATTGCATTTTAATGCAATGTCGCGGCAACTAAGAAAACTTAATTATGACGTTTTGAATTTTTTTCTCGCTACGCAGTTTAGCGATCAGGTTATTCCTTTTTTTTTATAGATCGGGCGATTTTGAATGCGGCGATACCAAATATGTGTGTTTGATTTTTTTATTATTATTATTTTGAATGGGGCGAAAGGGGGTAATTTTAACTTTTATATATTTTTTATTTTTTTTATATTTTTTAAAACATTTTTTTTTTCTTTTGCCATGCTTCAATAGTCTTCATGGGAGGCTAGATGCTGGCATAGTCTGATCGGCTCTGCTACATAGGAGCAAAGCGCAGATCGCTCCTATGTAGTAGAATTGCTGCATTGTTATGAGTGCATCAATAGACCTCTGATTGTCATGCCGACGCATCGCTGACCCCCAATCACAAGACGGGGGTCAGCAATGCGCGCATTTCCGGCTTAATGGTCTGAAGCGCTAGTTAAATGCTGCTGTCAGCATTTGACAGCGGCATTTAGCTAGCTAATAGTGGGGGGTAAATCGCGAATCCACCCGCCGCTATTGCGGGCACATGTCAGCTGTTCAAAACAGCTACATATCCCGGCTTTGATGCGGGCTCACCGCCAGAGCCCACATCAAAGCAGGGGATCTGACCTTGGATGTACTATCCCGTCTGAGGTCAGAAAGGAGTTAATGTCCTTCTAATTAGGTGATCACCTGAACCAAATCTTATTTAACGAAGGAAAGTATAAAAACACTGCTGTGGTGTTCACAATCCTCTTGCAATAGGACAAGCTGGATGGCAAAACAAGTGCTAGTAGTTTGTTTTCCGGTGGACAAAGGAACATCAAGATCTCTGGAGATGAACTTGTAACATTGAGATTGTTGATATTTTCAACAATTTTGGTACTCAAGTCCACAGACGGTTCTCTTCTCCTCTTTTTGTTTTCTCGTCTTATTGTGGCACACACAGACACACCATGCAAAGATTGAGTTAACTTTTCTCCTTTTTATCTAGTTTCAGGTATGATTTTTATCTTGCCCACACCTGTTACTTGCCACAGGTGAGTTTGATTGAGGATGACATGCTTGAAACAAAGTTGTTTCCCCAAAATGTTGGAAACATACCAACAATTTTGGCAGGTCCATTTTTGGAGTTTTGTGTGAAATTACGTCCAATTCGCATTTTTTTTTGTGTTGCTCAATACACAAAAAGGAAATAATAAACTTGTGTATAACAAAACGTGTAATTGCAATAAAGTTTCTGTGCAAAATAATACATTTTCTGAAACAATTTCAACGGTGCCAACATCTTCAGCCGTGACCGTATGTATTGTGACACGTGCACAGTAATTATCTCCCTATTGTTGCCCCTTAGTGTACTCACCAGCAACACTCCTTTTATTGCCATTATACAGTATAATGCTTCCAAAAATGCCCCCATCCACACACATTGTTCATGGTATCTGCATAATGAATCCCCCTCACAATTTTACCTTATATGTACATTATGATGACTCCACAATGCCTCCAGCCAAGTATATGATGTCCCCATAGTGCCACTAACACAGTATCCCCATGATACCCTTAAAGTGCCATTCCATACTATGATATCCCTATAGTTCTCCCCCACACACAGTATAATGGCCCCCAGGCAGTTTGATGGCTTGTCATATGAGGCTCCTATTCAGTATGCCCCTTACTTAGTATAAAGCCCCCACAGACCCCTACTAACAATGAGAGCCCTCACAGCCATTTACTCAGTATGAGGGCCTGCAAAAACTCCCCACACAGAATGAAGGCCCCCAACACAGAATGAGAGGTCTTACAGAATGATTGTTCCACAGCCCCTCATTTAGTAGGGGAGCCCCCACTCAATATGATGGCTCCTGGAGCCCATCACGCAGTATGATGACCTCCACTGCTCCTCACACAGTATAATGGCTCCCACAGCCCCTCACATAGTAAAATGGCACTCACAGTACCTCACACAATGTAATGGCACCACAACTTCCTGCTTAGTATCATGGCCCCCACAGCTCACCACTCAGCATAAGGGCACCACAGCCCATCACACAGTATAAAGCCACCACAGTCCCCTACACAGAATGAGGACTCCCACAGCAGAACACTCAGTATGGGAGCCCCCACAATCCCCAACTCAGTATGGGTGCTCTCACAGTCATTTATTCAGTATAATGGCCCACACCAGCCCCCCACTCAGTATATTGACTCCCAACTGCCCCCTCAATACAGTGGCCCACTCAGTATGAGGGCCTTTTCCAGCCTCCTACTCAGTATAAGAATACTCAGTATGATGCTCTCAAAAATACTGGCATTTAAAAAAAAAAAAAAAAAAAACACTACTCACCTCACCGTACCTCTCCACCCTCCTATTATTATTATTATTATAATACATTTTTATAGCGCCATTTATTCCATGGCGCTTTATATGTGAAATACGGGGTAAATATAGACAAATACATTAAGCATGAGCAAAAAATAAGACACGCGGGTACATAAGGAGGGAGGACCCTGTCCGCGAGGGCTCACAGTCTGCAGGGGATGGGTAAGGATACACTAGGAGAGGGTAGAGCTGGTTGTGCGGCGGTTCAGTAGGTTCAGGATCACTGCAGGCTGAAGGCTTGTCGGAAGAGGTGAGTCTTCAGGTTCTTTTTGAAGGTTTCTCTGGTAGGCGAGAGTCTGATGTGTTGGGGTAGAGAGTTTCAGAGTATGGGGGAAGCACGGGAGAAGTCTTGGATGCGGTTGTGGGAAGAAGAGATGAGAGGGGAGAAGAGAAGGAGGTCTTGAGAGGATCGGAGGTTGCGTGTTAGTAGGTACCGGGAGATCATGTCACAGATATATGGAGGAGATAGGTTGTGGATGGCTTTGTAGGTCATTGTGAGGGTTTTGAACTGGAGTCTCTGGGAGATAGGAAGCCAGTGAAGGGCTTGGCATAGGGGAGAGGCTGGAGAATAGCGGGGAGACAGGTAGATTAGTCGGGCAGCAGAGTGTAGGATGGATTGGAGTGGTGCCAGAGAGCTAGAGGGGAGTCCAGAGAGTAGGAGGTTGCAGTAGTCGAGGCGGGAGATGATAAAGGCACGCACTAGTGTTTTTGCGGTGTCGCGGTCAAGGAATGCACGGATCCGGAAAATGTTTTTGAGTTTGAGGCGGCAGGAGGAGGCAAGGGCTTGGATATGTGGCTTGAAAGGGAGGGCAGAGTCGAGGATCACCCCGAGGCACTGGACGTGTGGGACTGGGGAAAGTGAGCAGCCATTGACATTGATGGATAGATCTGGTGGAGGGGTAGAGTGAGATGGGGGAAAGATGATGAATTCTGTTTTGTCCATGTCCAGTTGTAGAAAGCGAGCAGAAAAGAAGGCTGAAAAAGCAGATAGACAGTGCGGGATTTTGGTAAGTAAGGAGGTGAGGTCAGGTCCGGATAGGTAGATCTGCGTGTCGTCGGCATAGAGATGGTACTGCATACCGTGGGATTCTATGAGCTGTCCCAGACCGAAGGTGTAGATGGAGAAGAGTAGGGGTCCTAGAACAGAGCCTTGAGTAACACCGACTGACAAGGGGCGAGGTGAGGAGGTGATGTGGGGGAGGGAGACACTGAATGTCCGGTCTGTCAGATATAACGAGATCCAGGAAAGGGCCAAGTCTGTGATGCCAAGAGATGAGAGGATTTGTAGCAGAAGGGAGTGGTCCACAGTGTCAAAGGCAGAAGACAGGTCCAGGAGAAGGAGGACAGAGTAGTGTCGCTTGCTCCTGGCAGTTAGTAGGTCATTGGTGACTTTAGTTAGGGCAGTTTCAGTTGAGTGATGGGAATGGAAGCCAGATTGTAACCGATCAAAGAGGGACCAGGAGGAGAGGTGGGAGGACAGTTCAAGATGGACGTGTTGCTCCAGCAATTTGGAGGCATAAGGGAGAAGAGATATCGGGCGATAGCTAGACACAGAGGATGGGTCGAAAGAGGGCTTTTTGAGGATGGGTGTGCTTGGCATGCTTGAAGGATGAGGGAAAGACACCTGTTGTGAGTGAGAGGTTGAAGAGGTGCGTTAGGGTTGGGATGAAGACCGTGGGAAGGTTAGGGATGAGGTGGGACGGGAGCGGGTCGAGCGTGCAGGTGGTGAGGTGTGATCTTGACAGGAGGTGGAGAGCTGATCTTCTGTCATGGTGGAGAAGCTGGTTTTAGAGGAGCAGGGGGGAGCAGCTAAGAGGGGCAGTGGGCGCTGTGGGCCAAAGCTTTCTCTGATCGTATCGATCTTCTGTTTAAAAAAAAAGGTGAAGTCTTCAGCAGAAATGAGAGGGGAGGGAGGGGGTGCAGGGGGACGGAGTAGAGAATTGAAAGTGTTGAAAAGCTGTTTAGGGTTGTGAGACAGGGAGGATATGAGAGATGAGAAGTAAGTTTGTTTTGCGGCAGTGAGCGCGGACTTGAAGCTGGCGAGGGACTGCTTGTATGCGGTGAAGTGCTCAGCAGAGCGGGATCGCTTCCATCTCCGGTCAGCGATCCTGGAAGCCCGTCTCAATTCTTTGGTCAGGCTGGTCAGCCAAGGCTGCCTGTTGATTGTATGAGTTTTGCTATGCATGAGCGGGGCTGCTGAATCGAGTGTTGCTGTTATTGTGGTGTTATAAAAAGCAGCAGCAGCATCTGTGTCATGAAGTGAGGCTATGTCGGTAAGAGGGAGAAGGGACTCAGAGAGTGATTGTAAGTTGAGATGTTTGAGATTTCTGCGAGGGAGTTTGTGGAGTGGTGGTTGCACACTAGGAGAGGAGAGGGAAGAGAATGTCAGTAGTTTGTGGTCAGACAGGGGGAGGGGTGTGTTAGTGAGATTAGTAAGGGATCAGAGGCAGGTGAAGATGAGGTCCAGCGTGTGGCCATTTTTGTGAGTGGCCTCAGAGGACCATTGAGTGAGGCCAAAGGAGGCAGTCAGTGATAAAAGTTTAGAGGCAGCTGAGGTGGAAGTGTCAATGGGGATGCTGAAATCACCCATGATGATAGTGGGGATGTCAACAGAGAGGAAATGAAGTAGCCATGTGGTGAAGTGGTCGAGAAAGGTGGAGATGGCTAGTTCTAGGGGGCGGTAGATGACAGCCAGCTGGAGGTTGGAGGGGGAATAGATGCGGACGGAGTGCACCTCAAATGAGGGAAGAGTAGCAGAGGGTGGTAGCGGGATTGGAGTGAAAAAGCAGGTGTCGGACAGTTGTGGTCGGTGCTTTGTGAGTACTAAGGCACCACACTACAAGTGTGCACAGAGTCTCAGACTCACAGGCACAGGCTCAATGGTGGATCACAAAGCTTTCAGCTTCCTTATTCTCCATTCTATTCAATGGTATTCACATCATAGGGATGCGGATACACCTGAAAGTGTGATGAAAAGGCCCTGTCACCCATGGGTCACATGGCAGCCACGTGGGCTCCCGCTATGGACGGTAAACCCCTGATACCAATACATACCATCATAAGTTGAGCAAAACCACTTATGATGCCATTACAATACATGCTTATTGAACTCTATGTCATTTCCCTTCTTCAATCAGTGAAGAAAGCCTATGTATGCAAGAATTGGGAAAAACAGAAAATAAATCAAATAAATAACATTTTTATTGTCAAAAAAGTTAATCAGAATAGCCCATTCTGGGCTTCCCATAGAATGTATGAATGATCTGATGCATGCTGCCTTTTTTTACAAACTGGTACGGTTTGTAGAAAAAAACACAGTTCTGCGCTTCCCCATAGTATAGCACTCCTAGTTATACGCTCGTGTGTGCGAGCACTAATAGTTAGATAAAATGTATTCATTACACAGAGAATTAGCATACTAGTATGAATATTAGCATAATGATGAACACATAGAGATGCTTCTCATGTACATGTCTAGAGATCTGTGTATCCCTGTGATGCCTGATGTCGCTAGTATGTTCTCGTATGCAAATCTGTAGTTGCTGTGTAGTTTTTCCATCATAGTTCATGTGGAAGTACAGAGATACACCACTCCCGTAGTCTACAGTTGGCTATATTTCTTTCAGATATGTCCTACCTGTTAATGCAAGCCAAAAGCTCTTTCAGGAGTTGATGTAATGGCAGAATTTATAGGACCCACATCTAAAGGACCCAGTGACCTTACAGTGTTATCAAGTATCTTGTGGTCATGGTGGGTCAAGGAAACTGTGGACCAATTTATCCCCTTTGGACGTGCCCTTCCTGAATGTTACTTCCAGTGTAGTGAGGTCTCGAAGGTCTGAGACAATCTTGAGGATTAAAAACGCTCAGTCATGATCATCTTGCTGTGTAAATACTCTGCTGCTCACCCAATGAATGAGCTACACGGAAACCCCCATGTAAGCGCTCAGCGCAGAGCGCAGGATAAATGTGCACCAAGCCTTACTGCGATCTTTGGGAGACAGAATGAAAAAATCAACAGTAGGTGAAGAATTGGTTCTATCTATTTTTTACACCGTTCCTCGTGCGGTATAAGTGATTAGGCAACTTTATTCTTCGGGTCAGTGTGATTACAGCGATACCAGATTTATATGGAGTTTTTATGTTTGGCTGCTGTAACAGACTAAAAGATGCTTTTTATTGCAAAAACTAGTTTTTGCATCACCATATCTTGAGAGTGATAATATTTTTATAACTCATGTGAGGGCTTGTTTTTTGCGGGACGAGCTGACGTTTTTATTGGTATCATTTTAGGGCACATGACATTTTTTGATCGCTTTCTATTCTGATTTTTGGGAGACAGAATGAACAAAAATCAGCAATTCAGGAATTGCTTTTGTTTTTGCCTTTTTATACCATTCCATGTGTAGTAAAATTGGTAAGACCACTTTATTATTCGGGTCAGTATGATTAAAGCGATGCCTCATTTATATTTTTTTTATGTTTTGGCGATTTTTAATAATTATTTTTGCATTGCTTTATTCTGAGAGCTATAACTTTTTTATTTTTTTGCTGATGGAGCTGTATGGCAGCTTCTTTTTTTGGGACAAGATGACATTTTTAGCGGTACCATTTTTATTTACATCTGTCTTTTTTATCGCGTTTTATTGCACTGTTTGTTTGGCAGTATGATGATAAAGCATTATTTTTTGCCTCAATTTTTTTTTTTTTTTTTTACAGTGTGCACTGAAGGGGTTAACTAATGGAACTGTTTTATAGAGTGGGTCGTTACAGACGTGGCAATACCAAATATGTTTACTTTTATTGATTTTTTTTATTTACAGAAATAAATGAATTTATTGGAAAAATATATTTTTTTTTTCTTTATTTAGATATTTTAATTAATATTTTTTTGTTTTTTTAGCTTTTCTACATTGTCCCAGGATGGGATATCATTATATAAAGTCAGATCGCTGATCTGACACTGCACAGCAGAGTATCAGATCAGCGATCTGACAGGCAGGGAGGGAGGCTTGCTAGCTCCTGCGCCCAACAGGCGATCGCATGCCACCTTCCCTCCAGGACCCAGAAGGACCCCGTGGCCATCTTGGTGCCGGGGTCTCCATGGAGACCTTCAGATTTTTTTTGATGGTTTCCGTGGTAGGTGAGAGTCTGATATGTTGTGGTAGAGAGTTCCAGGGTAGGGGTGATGGACAGGAGAAATCTTGTTTGCGACTGTGGGAAGAGGAGATAAGAGGAGAGTAAAGAAGGAGAGAAGGAGGTCTTGTGAGGATCGGAGGTTGCGTGCAGGTAAGTACCGGGAGACGAGGTCACAGATGTATGGAGGAGACAGGTTGTGGATAGCTTTGTATGTCATGGTTAGGGTTTTGAACTGGAGTCTCTGGGTAATGGGGAACCAGTGCAGGGATTGACACATGGGAAAGGCCGGGGAATAGCGGCGGGACAGGTGAATCAGTCGGGCAGCAGAGTTTAGAATAGATGGGAGGGTTATGAGAGTATTAGAGGTGAGGCCACAGAGCAGGAGATTGCAGTAGTCAAGGTGGTAGTGATAAGGGAATGGACTAGGGTTTTTACAGATTCTCAGTTGAGGAATGTACGGATCCAGGAAATATTTTTGAGTTGAAGTCGGCAGGAAGTGGAAAGAGCCTGGATATGTGATTTGAAGGAGAGATCAGAGTCAAGGATTACCCCGAGGTAGCGAGCTTGTAGGACTGGGGAAAATGAGCAGCCATTTTCTGCGGGACTGTGGGACTGGGTGGAGTGAGACATGGGAAAGATGATAAATTCTGTTTTGTCCATATTAAGCTTTAGAAATCTAGTGGAAAAGAAGGATGAAATAGAGGACAGGCATTGTGGGATTCTGGTTAGTAGGGAGGTGATATCTGGTCCAGAAATGTAGATCTGTGTGTCATCATCAGCATAGAGGTGATACTGAAAGCCGTGAGATTCTGTAAGCTGTCCAAAGGTGTATATGTAGAAGAGCAGGGGCCCTAGGTCTGAACCTTGTGAGACTCCAACAGATAGGGGGTGAGGTGAGGATGTGGGTGTGTGAGTGGGAGATGCTAAATGTCTGGTCTGTTAGGTATGATGAGATCCAAGATAGGGCCAAGTCAGTGATGCCAAAAGATGAGAGGGTCTGTAGTAATAGGGAATGGTACAAAGGCAGAGGTCAGGTCCAGGAGGAGGAGAACAGAGTAGTGTCGCTTGGCTTTAGCGGTTAATAGGTCATTGGTGATTTTAGGTGGGAGGACAGTTCAACAGTTCAAGATGGACGTGTTGTTCCAGTAGTTTTGAGGCATAAGGAAGAAGTGATATGGGGTGATAGCTATATACAGAGGATGGGTCAAGAGAGCGCTTTTTTGAGGATAGGTGTGATTGAGGCATGTTTAAAGCTTGAGAGGAAAACACCAGTTGTTAATGATAGGTTGAAGAGAATGGATAGGGTTGGGATGAAGACTGTGGTGAGGTTTGGGATGAAGCGGGATGGAATCGGGTCAAGTGCACAGGTGGTGAGATGTGATCTTGAGAGTAGAGTGAAGAGTCGATCTTCTGTAATGTTGGAGAAATTGGTTTTGCAGGAGGAGGGCTGAGCAGTTAGGAGGAAGGGCTCTGGGGGTTGTCGACCAAACCTGTCTCTGATGTTATCAATTTTCTGCTTGAAAAATGAGGCAAAGTCTTCGTCTGAGATGAGTGGAGAGGGAGGAGGTGCTGGGGGACGGAGGAGAGAATTGAAAATGTTGTATAACTGTTTAGGGTTGTGAGACAGGGAGGATATGAGAGATGAATAGTGGGTTTGTTTTGCTACAGCGAGTGTGGCCTTGAAAGTAGTGAGAGACTGTTTGAATGCGATGAAGTCCTCGTTGGAGTGTGATCTTTTCCATCTCCGCTCAGCAACCCTGGAAGCCCGCCTCAGTTCTTTGGTCAGGCTGGTGTGTCAGGGTTGTTTAGCACCGATCGTTGGCATTGCTGCGGAGTGTCAGCTGTCACATACAGCTGACACCCGCTCCCCGCGGCACTCAGCATGAGGCCGCACGAGCGTGCTGCCATAGATATACTGCTCTTTGCGGGAATGCACCTCCCGCAGAGCAGTATATGTTCAGCGCATGTCGGGAAGGGGTTAATAAAGGCCGTGGCTAGCTATTTCCACTAAGTCAATGTGTTATGTTTATTTATTATTTAAATGTATCTTTAGATAGGGATATGCTAAAGATTTTTTATTAATACGGTGTGTAATGTAGTTAAGCCCTTGCATCAGCAGTCAATTTTTATTTTACTTCCCTTCTTCCGAAAGCCATAACTTTTATATTTTTCTGCAGAAATAGCAGTATGAAGGTTTGTTTTTTGTCAGACAAGTTCTAATTTTGAAAGACTCCATTCCATTCATTTTATAATGTAATGTAGTGAAAAATGGGGAAAAAATCCAATTGGGATGAAATAGAGAAAAAAATGTAATTCCACCATTATTTTTTGGTCTTTGTTTTTATGGCGTTCATTGTATGGTACAAATAATCTTCCAGCCTAATGCTCCAGGTCAGTACAATTAATACAATTACGGCAATATCAAACTTGCATAGATTTTTTTTATTTAAGTGGTAGAAAAAATTCATAACTCGTGGGCTTATATTTTTTCGAGACAGGCTGTAGGGAAAACAAATTACCCACAATTCCTGCACTGTATTTTTGGCTCTGTGTTTACGATGTTTTGTGCGGTAAAAATGACCCGTCAACCTGATACTCAGGGTTAGTACTATTACAATGATACCAAACTTGTATAGTTTTTTTTATTTTACGTATAATGTTGTAAATATGTTCAGAAATTTACAATGGTTTGTATAATTTTTGAGACCCTTAACTTTTCATATTTTTTGTGATCAAGTTGTGTGAGGTCTTGGTTTCTTGTATGGTCAGCTGATTGTTTCATTGAACCACATTTGGGGTGCATATGACAATTTCATCACTTTCTATTGTTTCTTTTTAGGGAGATGTGATGACCGAAAAAACACAATTCTGGAGTGTTTCATTTTTATTCTTATTTTAACACGAAAAAAAGCCCAAAAATGAGTAAGTTAAGGACGAAAAACTCAAGTATATAGATAACACTAGACTTAGGGGCCAATGAACCACCACCACAGAGTATAATCCAAGAGAATTCAATCTTTATTTAGACATATAATACACTACTGTATAAAAATAGATTAAAAAAAGTCTGCTAGAAACCAGATTGCAAGAGCCAGAGTTACCATAAAGTACAGAAAAATTGCAAAAAATATTTGACAAGCAATTAAGCGCTGTTGTAGTGATTAGTATATGCATACATTACAAAAACTATAAAATACAAGAATGTAAATCACATAACTATAATAAATAATATAGCTCAAGGTGACAGTGCAAAGCAAAAAATAATTACTATAAATTGATAGTGCCAGTGCATAGCATTTCAGGTTGAAACAGAATGAGATACGCATACACCTTAGTGTAACAGAGCAGTGTGATTTAAGGGACCAACAAATGGTAAAAAGGAAATTAACCAAGACGGAGGCACATGGAAACAAAGGTAATAGACAATTGTAAAACATAGATAATCCACTATACAAAGTCCAACGTGCTTTTATTTTGATCACTGGCCATAGTAAAGCTTGATGGATCAGCGGTGATAGGTATTATGTTTAACTGCAAGAACGCACATAATAAGAAAAATAAATTTGCTGTTGTGAGATAGAGGTAACCAAGGTGTCCCGCCGCTACAACGCACGTTTCGTTAAGACTTCTTCAGGAGGCGTGTGTTGGTGGAGGGATTCAATAGGTTATTTATGAGAGGTTCGTCCAATGAATGAAGTAGAATAGAGGGGCGTGTGCCAAGTGTGTACCGAGTGACCGCAGCTGTGTAGAGAATGTCCCAGCTAAACGGCACCTGGAATAGGATCTACCGACTCACAGTGGTTCACGACTGCACAAGATTTGGACTCACTGAAAACTCTACCTAAACATTTTCGACGGTTTCATGGGCGTGATGCAAGTAAGCTTACTATCAAGGCTATTGAACATGTCTCCTTGGGTCCATGGGGTGGGGATTTATCCAGGGCCCTTGCACGTGTTGAGAGCCGCTGGATCTATCAACTTGGTGTGGTTGCCCCAATGGGTCTTATCGAAAATTTTGGTTTTAGTTCTTTTCTCTCGAGTATTCTACATGTTTTTTAGGGGTGGGCTTCTTGGTTGTTCTTTTGTCATTCCAGGAGGCTCCCAAGAATTCAGGAACTCCAATGGATACATTACGGCTTCTTCACTCTCCATGACTGAATCAATGGACATGTATGCGGTCTGGGTTAGTGGAGTGGTTGGGATTAGGGGTGTGGTTGGGATTAGGGTTAGAGGCATGTTCGGGTTAGGGGTGTGGTTAGCGTCATGGTTAGGGTTGGGATTAGGGTTGTGTTTGGGTTAGGGTTTCAGTTAGAATTGGGGGGTTTCCACTGTTTAGGGGCATTAGGGGCTCTCCAAACGCAACATGGCATCCGATCTCAATTCCAGCCAATTCTGCATTGAAAAAGTAAAACAGTGCTCCTTCCCTTCCGAGCTCTCCAGTGTGCTAAAACAGGGGTTTACCTCAACATGTGGGGTATCAGCATACTCAGGACAAACTGTTGGGGTCCAATTTCTCTAGTCACCCTTGGGAAAACAAAAATTTGGGGGGCTAAAAAATCATTTTTGTTTTCACGGCTCTGTGTTATAAACTGTTGTGAAACACTTGAGGGTTCAAAGTTCTCACAACACATCTAGATAAGTTCCTTGGGGGTCTAGTTTCCAATATGGGGTCACTTGTGGGGGGTTTCTACTGTTTAGGTACATCAGGGGCTCTGCAAATGCAATGTGACTCCTGCAGACCATTCCAACTAAGTCTGCATTCCAAACAGCGCTCCTTCCCTTCCGAGCTCTGCCATGCACCCAAACATATGGGGTATCGGCGTACTCAGGACAAATTGGACAACAACGTTTGGGGTCCAATTTCTCCTGTTACCCTTGGAAAAATACAAAACTGGGGGCTAAAAAATTATTTTTGTGGAAAAAATAATAATTTTTATATTCATGGCTCTACGTTATAAACTGCAGTGAAACACTTGGGGGGATCAAAGTTCTCACAACACATCTAGATAAGTTCCTTTGGGGGTCTAGTTTCCAATATGGGGTCACTTGTGGGGGGTTTCTACTGTTTAGGTACATCAGGGGCTCTGCAAATGCAATGTGACGCCTGCAGATCATTCCATCTAAGTCTGCATTCCAAACGGTGCTCCTTCCCTTCCATGCGCCTAAACAGTAGTTTTCTCCCACATATTGGGTATTAGCGTACTCAGGACAAATTGAACAACTTTTGGGGTCCAATTTCTCCTGTTACCCTTGGGAAAATACAAAACTGGGGGCTCTGCGTTATAAACTGTAGTGAAACACTTGGGGGTTCAAAGTGCTCACCACACATCTAGATAAGTTCCTTATGGTGTCTACTTTCCCAAATGGTGTCACTTGTGGGGGGGTTTCAATGTTTAGGCACATCAGGGGCTCTCCAAACGCGACATGGCATCCCATCTCAATTCCAGCCAATATTGCATTGAAAATTCAACTGGCCCTCCTTCCCTTCTGAGCTCTGCCATGCGCCCAAACAGTGGTTTATCCCTACATATGGGGTATCAGCATACTCAGGACAAATTGTACAACTTTGGGGGTCCAATTTTTTCTGTTACCCTTGGGAAAATAAAAAATTGGGGGCGAAAAGATCATTTTTGTGAAAAAATATGATTTTTTATTTTTACAGCTCTACATTATAAACTTCTGTGAAGCACTTGGTGGGTAAAAGTGCTCACCACACATCTAGATAAGTTCCTTAGGGGGTCTACTTTCCCAAATGGTGTCAATTGTGGGGGGGTTTCAATGTTTAGGCACATCAGGGGTTCTCCAAACGCAACATGGCGTCCTATCTCAATTCCAGTCAATTTTGCATTGAAAAGTCAAATGGCGCTCCTTCCCTTCTGAGCTCTGCCATGCACCCAAACGGTGGTTTACCCCCACATATGGGGTATCAGCATACTCAGAACAAATTGTACAGCAACTTTTGCGGTTCAATTTCTCCTGTTACCCTTGGTAAAATAAAACAAATTGGAGCTAAAGTAATTTTTTTGTGAGAAAAAGTTAAATGTTCATTTTTTTTAAGCATTCCAAAACTTCCTGTGAAATACCTAAAGGGTTAATAAACTTCTTGAATGTGGTTTTGAGCACCTTGAGGGGTGCAGTCTTTAGAATGGTGTCACACTTGGGTATTTTCTGTCATATAGATCCCTCAAAGTGACTTCAAATGTGATGTAGTCCCTAAAAAAAATGGTTGTTGTAAAAATGAGAAATTGCTGGTCAACTTTTAACCCTTATAATTCCCTAACAAAAGAAAATTTTGGTTCCAAAATTGTGCTGATGTAATGTAGACATGTGGGAAATGTTACTTATTAAGTATTTTGTGTGACATAGCTCTGTGATTTAAGGGCATAGAAATTCAAATTTGGAAAATTGTGA
The DNA here is from genome assembly GCF_051348905.1 of Ranitomeya variabilis. Lineage (NCBI taxonomy): Eukaryota > Metazoa > Chordata > Amphibia > Anura > Dendrobatidae > Ranitomeya > Ranitomeya variabilis. The sequence continues at coordinate 645,292,589 of NC_135233.1, read as the reverse complement.
AATTTTCGAAATTTTCTCCAAAGATCCGTTTTTTTTACAAATAAGTGCAGGAAATAACAAAGAAATTTTACCACTATCATGAAGTACAATATGTCACGAGAAAACAATGTCAGAATTACTGGGATCTGTTGAAGCGTTCCAGAGTTATAACCTCATAAAATGGTCAGAATTTTAAAAATTGGTCCCGTCATTAACGTGCAAACCACCCTTGGGGGTAAAGGGGTTAAGGACAGGTAATGTCTGGCAGAAGTCACCTGCAAAAATTACAACAACTCCCCCCCAACTGACAGCGATAGATTAAAGGGCAATCCTAGTGCTGAATGAGCTGTGCGCCCTCTATCTAAAAGAGTGTCCGCAATCCCAGATAATGCAACAGCCAAGGCAATGTTATTGTTTGACTATAAAGGCACGGATGATTGATCTCGTGGAGACCAAAACATCCAACACTGCGGAGACACCATCACATGTTTCTCAACGCAGTGATCCAGAACACTGCCCCCAAATATGCAAATGCAAGTAGAGGAGCTGCGGAGACACCATCACGTGTTTCTCAACGCAGGCAGTGAATAGCCAGGCCTTTCCCCGGGAAGGAACAACCAAGGGAAGGGCAGCATCCAATAAAGGAAAACATCCAATAAAGGAAAACCACCTATGCCAAGCATGGTATCCATCCACAGACAGCTCATCAGTGTGGAGTAGGAAACTGGCTATCAGGAGCAGTGCCTAGTAGAAAGACTATAAAGGCACGGATGATTGATCTCGTGGAGACCAAAACATCCAACACTGCGGAGACACCATCACGTGTTTCTCAACGCAGTGATCCAGAACACTGCCCCCAAATATGCAAATGCAAGTAGAGGAGCTGCGGAGACACCATCACGTGTTTCTCAACGCAGGCAGTGAATAGCCAGGCCTTTCCCCGGGAAGGAACAACCAAGGGAAGGGCAGCATCCAATAAAGGAAAACATCCAATAAAGGAAAACCACCTATGCCAAGCATGGTATCCATCCACAGACAGCTGTTTCGGGGTTTTTGCCCCTCATCAGTGTGGAGTAGGAAACTGGCTATCAGGAGCAGTGCCTAGTAGAAAGACTATAAAGGCACGGATGATTGATCTCGTGGAGACCAAAACATCCAACACTGCGGAGACACCATCACGTGTTTCTCAACGCAGTGATCCAGAACACTGCCCCCAAATATGCAAATGCAAGTAGAGGAGCTGCGGAGACACCATCACGTGTTTCTCAACGCAGGCAGTGAATAGCCAGGCCTTTCCCCGGGAAGGAACAACCAAGGGAAGGGCAGCATCCAATAAAGGAAAACATCCAATAAAGGAAAACCACCTATGCCAAGCATGGTATCCATCCACAGACAGCTGTTTCGGGGTGTTTTTGCCCCTCATCAGTGTGGAGTAGGAAACTGGCTATCAGGAGCAGTGCCTAGTTATTGTTATTGTTTGAGTGAATTTCTGCAAGCAGCAAATTAAAAATATTTTACCAATACCTCCTGATTCATCTAGGTAAAATAGTCCCCCATTTCCACTGGAAATCTGAATCATAATTTCCATATAGGCCGATCTTTGGTCATGAACCAAAAGAGTCTTATTTAATATGACAAAATCTTTACATTTTTCCAAATCATATCTTTTTTCTTGCAGAATATCTCTGTTTATAATATCAAAGTCTGGTCGATTTGGTGCTGGTAAACCTATTTCTATTAAGAGTCTTACTATTGATAGATATGCACCTTTCTTCTAACATCAAGAGGGCTTTGTTGAATATGTCAGCAGTGAAATTCAAGTTTAAGTCTGGATTAACGCTCCCTTGCACTCTAAGAATAACTTGACTAAGATATTCTTTGTATTTGTCCCAAAGCGCACAGGGATTGAAAGGTGCGCAGGTTGTAATTATTATAGCGAACAGGTCTCTTAGTTGAGGTGGAAAGCGAGTGAGAGATGCTTCCTGCAATGTCATGTCCCAGTGTTGATCGTCTTCGATCAGGCCACGTTTTTGGCATGCTTCCCTGTAAGTTTGACACAGCTCTCCATCAACTATTTTCAAATCTGTGAAAGAAGTTGGCCCATGTACAATGTGAAGCAGTAACCGGAGGTAACAACATAACACTCTGCGTTGTTTGGATGCACCGTATACACACCCCCATGAGCATCACTGGAACGTCCACCCCATCCTGAGACCCTTGCACCTTGTTTCCTCTTGCAAAATACTTTTTTCTAGATTTATTCCATGTATAATATTTGGAACATCTGAATATAATAAAGACCTTGGCATATATATCAACTATAAATTGATGAAATAGTTGCGTACATTGTAAAATGTGGTTAGAAGACCCATGTCTGGTCATTATTTGGTAGGCATAAAAGTCCATAGCTGATATATTTTTATTGGTTGGCCTAACAGTCTTGGGATCAGTCTGTGTTAGATTAAAGTGATAGCCATCTTGGCCATTCTAAAATATTATCAGATATTGCAGAGCATCATATGATCTATGTGTTTCTGCAATACGTTGAAGATTGTCACTTCGTTGCTGAATAATTATATCTCGGCTTTGATAATCCTGTCCAACCATTACAATAGCTACTTCGTTAACAGTGGGAGAATTAAATCGCCTTTCATGCTCGCCAACCGGTGTCTTGTCTGCTCTTATTACAACTTGATATTCTTTCTAAGGCTATTTTAAAAAGGTTTACTAACTGATTGTGCTGATGGAAAAATCTTTGCAAATTCAACACAATTTTTTTTTGTCTCAAGTATAGCTTCACAACGTCTATCAGCTTGCATTTGTTTGTCTCCCAAAAAATACATTTGTAAAAACTTTGGATCTTCATTTGCAACAGGAAGCATGAACTGATTTTGTGATATATTTGGCCCTGGACTTTAAAATTTGGCATAAATCCTGCTTCCTGGAGTACAGCTGTCGTACAAAAGGATGTCATCTGGAAAGATGAATTGTATCTCCTAATATTTTGCAGAAAATGCTTGGACTCAGGAGTCGTTCCTGACATGTATGAAAGAAGTGGTTCAGGAGGTAGATCTAAAGGTGGCAAACTGACTTTGCCATGTGAGCTTTGCTTGACAATGTTTGCATATTATGTCCATTTTGACAATTATGACTTTCTGATGTGACCTATAGTTGCATATGCCATATGTGGTCATTTTCACAACGTTCATCCTTTTGTTCAGATGTTTCCATATTCCTTGCTTCAGAATGCCTTATCTGATTCTTGTGAAGATGACATTCCCATTGCTCAGATGTCTGAGCTGCCTTACATTTAGCCAGTCTCATCCGTTTCTTTTCAAGCCGTGAGTCATGTTGTTCACTTGTCTCAGCTCTTTGACACAAAAACAGTCCTTAGTATTATGACCCTTTAGTATTCACCTGACACTGATAAGAGATGTAATGGGATGAATAGTAAATACAGAGCAGCCCTCACACAGTATTACTATGACCTGAAGGAGCTCACATCTCAGTAATGAAAACCACCTCACAGGCAGACTTGTCTAGTTGCCCATAGCAACGAATCAGAGCTGAGCTTTCACTTTACCTCAGCAGCTTCAGTGATGAAAGCTCGATGTATAGTAAGCTATAAAGACAATCATACTATGAAGCATTTTTCGCCTGACCAATATTGCTGCTCAGGTGCATCCATCTGAGTGTCTTTGCATGCGTGTATGGTCCTTGCGTGCGTGTGGTGTGCATGTGGCATTTATGGGGTGGTGTTTGCAAGCCTCCCAACCGTCCCGGATCCAGAAGGGCAGACCCGATTTTGAGAGTCTGCCCTGCTGTCACGGCCGGGACCTTACGTTTCCCACACTGCAGAGCCTCATGTCTCCACCAGCAGAGCTGCACACCACCTATATGGCTGCTCTGTGTGCACAGGACCTGTGATGAGGTCACAAGTGGGGAGGAGTCATGGGTCACATGATCGGGGCCTCAGTGTATGCAAGATTCTGCTGTGCTGGTTGTCATGGTGCTGGATGAGGATAAGTTTATGCGTGGGGTCAGGAGGGGTTTACAGTGTGGATGTAGCAGAGCCGTGAGTATGAGATGTGCGGAGTGGAGCCGCGTGTGTACAATGTGTGCGGAGCGGAGCCTCGTGTGTACGAGTTGTGCGGAGCGCAGCCACGTGTGTACGAGGTGTGCGGAGCGCAGCCACATGTGTACAAGGTGTGCAGAGCACAGCCGCGTGTGTACGAGATGTGCGGAGCCGCGTGTGTACGAGATGTGCGGAGCCGCATGTGTACGAGGCATGCGGAGCAGAGCCACGTGTGTACGAGGCGCACGGAGCAGAGCCGCATGTGTACGAGGCGTACGGAGTGGAGCCGTGTGTGTACGAGGCGTATGAAGCGGAGCCGCATGTGTACGAGGTGTACAGAGCGGAGCCACGTGTACGAAGAGTACAGAGCGGAGCAGCGTGTGTACGAGGTGTACGGAGCGGAGCCACGTGTGTACGAGGTGTAAGGAGCGAAGCCGCATGTGTACGAGGTGTACGGAGTGGAGCCGTATGTGTACAAGGTGTAAGGAGCAGAGCCGCGTGTGTATGAGGTACGGATGGATCCATGTGTGTACGAGGTGTACGGAGCAGAGCCGTGTGTGCAAGGTGTAAGGAGCAGAGTCGTGTGTGTGTGTGTACAAGGTGTACAGAGTGGAGTCGTGCGTGTACGAGGTGTACAGAGCGGAGCTGTGTGTGTGTATTGAGCGGAGTCACATGTGCATAACTCCCAACCATCCTGGATACAGTGGGACAATCCTGATTTTGAGACTCTGTCCCACTGTCCAGGCTGGGATCCTCCTTTTCCCACATGGCCTCCGACCAAATATACCGCCACTTTAAACTGCTAGCGCAATCACTAGCTGTGTCGGATGGGAGCAGATTGATGACACTGACTGGCACAGGAGACACGGAGAGGTCTTTATCAGTAGCGTACCGGAGCTGCAGCGACGTGAGCAGTCAGCAGTGCATCGCGGCTGGATGACATCATTCAGCGCCGCGGGAGTGGAAGCTCTCGGCTGCTGCAAGGGGGCGCGGTGAGAGGTGTGTGTGTGTGTGTGTGTGTGTGTGTAGGTGTGTGTGTGTAGTGATGGAGAAGGCAATGATGGTGGTTGGGGAGAAGGCAATGATGGGGGTGTGAGGGCAATGATGGGTGTGGAGTAACTGTGTGGCCATTATATTGTACGCAGTATCATGTGGGGACATTATACTGTACCCAGCATCATGTGAGGCTATTATACTGTATAAAGCATCATGTGAGGCCATTATACTGTACAAAGCATCATGTGAGGCCATGATACTGTACACAGCATTATGTGGGGCGATTAAAGAGTATGGAGCATCATGTGGGAACATTATACTGTATGGAGTACTCTGTGGTCATTATAAAGTATGGAGCACTGTGTAGACATTATGCAGTATTGAGCATCATGAATGGTCATTATACAGTATGGAGCATCATGTGGGGCCATTATGCAATATGGAGTACTGTGTGGCCATTATACAGTATTGAGCATCATGTGTGGCCATTATACAGTATAGAGCATCATGAGTAGCCATTATATAGTATGGAGCACTGTGGCCATTATACAACATGGAGCACTATGTGTGGCCATTATACAGTATGGAGCACTATGTTTTGCCAATATGCAGTATGGAGCATCATGTGTGGCCATTATACAGTATGGAGCACTTTGTGGCCATTATACAGTATAGAGCCTCATGTGGGGCCATTATACAGTATGGAGCACTGTATGGCCATTATACAATATGTAGCATCATGTGTGGCCATTATACAGTATGGAGCACTGTGTGGCCATTACACAGTATAGAGCACTGTGTGGCCATTATACAGTATGGAGCACTGTGTGGCCATTATACAGTATGGAGCATCATGTGTGGCCATTACACAGTATGGAACATCATGTGGGGCCATTATACAGTATGGAGCATCATGTGTGGCCATTATACAGTATGGAGCAACATGTGGGGCGATTATACAGTACGGAGCATCACGTGTGGCCATTATACAGTATGGAGCATCATGTGGGGCCATTATACAGTATGGAGCACTATGTGTGGCCATTATTCTGTATGGAGCACTATGTGTGGCCATTATACAGTATGGAGCATCATGTGTGCATATTATACAGTATGGAGCACTGTGTGGCCATTATACAGTATGGAGCACTATGTGTGGCCATTATACAGGATGGAGCACTGTGTGGCCATTATACAATATGTAGCATCATGTGTGGCCATTATACAGTATGGAGCACTATGTGGACATTATACAGTATGGAGCACTGAGTGGCCATTATAGAGTATGGAGCACTGTGTGGCCATTATACAGTATGGAACATAACATCATGTGGGGCCATTAAACAGTATGCGTCATCATGTGTGGCTATTGTACAGTATGGAGCATCACGTGGGGCCATTATACAGTATGGAGCAATGTGTGGCCATTATACAGCATGGAGCACTATGCGTGGCCATTATACAGTATGGATCATCATGTGTGGCCATTATACAGTATGTAGCATCATGTGTGGCCATTATACTATATGGAGAATCATGTGTGGCCATTATACAGTATGGAGTACTGTGTGGCCATTATACAGTATTGAGCATCAGGTGTGGCCATTGTACAGTATGGAACACTGTTTGGTCATTATACAGTATGGAGCATAGTGTGCCATTATACAGTATTGAGCATCATGTGTGGCCATTATACAGTATTGAGCATCATGTGTGGCCATTATACAGTATTGAGCATCATGTGTGGCCATTATACAGTAAGGAGCACTGTGTGGCTATTATACAGTATGGAGCACTGTGTGGCCATTATACAGTATTGAGCATCACGTGTGGCCATTATACTGTATGGAGCACTTTGTGGCCATTATACAGTATGGAGCACTGTGTGGCCATTATACAGTATGGAGTACTATGTGTGGCCATTATACAGTATGGAGCACTGTGTGGCTACAATATGTAGCATCATGTGTGGCCATTATACAGTATGGAGCACTGTGTGGCCATTGTAAAGTATGGAGGATCATGTGAGGCCGTTATGCAGTATGAAGCACTGTGTGGCCATTATACACTATGGAGAATCATGTGTGGACATGGTACAGTATGGAGCAGTTTGGCCATTATACAGTATGGAGCACTGTCTGCCATTATACAGTATTGAGCATCATGTGTGGCCATTATACAGTATTAAGCATAATGTGTGGCTATTATACAGTATGGAGCACTGTGTGGCCATTATATAATATGGAGTACTGTGTGGCCATTATACAGTATGGAGCATCATGTGTAGCCATCATACAGTATGTAGCACTGTGTGGCCATTATTCAGTATAGAGCACTATGTGTGGCCATTATACAGTATGGTGCACTATGTGTGGCCATTGTGCAGTATGGAGCATCATGTGGGGCCATTATACAGTATGGAGCACTATGTGGCTATTATACAGTATGGAGAATCATGTGTGGCCATTATACAGTATGGAGTACTGTGTGGCCTTTATACAGTATTGAGCATCAGGTTTCGCCATTGTACAGTATGGAACAATGTTTGGCCATTATACAATATGGAGCACAGTGTGCCATTATACAGTATTGAACATCATGTGTGGCCATTATACAGTATTGAGCATCATGTGTGGCCATTATACAGTAAGGAGCACTGTGTGGCCATTATACAGTATGGAGCACTGTGTGGCCGTTATACAGTATTGAGCTTCACGTGTTGCCATTATACTGTATGGAGCACTTCGTGGCCATTATACAGTACGGAGCACTGTGTGGCCATTATACAGTATGGAGCACTATGTGTGGCCATTATACAGTATGGAGCACTGTGTGGCTACAATATGTAGCATTATGTGTGGCCATTATACAGTATGGAGCACTGTGTGGCCATTATACAGTATGGAGCACTGTGTGGCCATTGTAAAGTATGGAGGATCATGTGTGGCCATTATACAGTATGGAGCATGATGTGGGGTGGTTATACAGTATGTAGCATAATGTGTGGCCATTATACAGTATTGATCATCATGTGGGGCCATTATACAGTATGGAGCACTATGTGTGGGCATTATACTGTATGGAGCACTATGTGTGACCATGATACAGTATGGCGCATATGTGCCCATTATACAGTATAGAGCACTGTGTGGCCATTATACAGTATAGAGCATCATGTGGGACCATAATACAGTATGGAGCACTGTGTGGCCATTATACACTATGGAGAATCATGTGTGGACATGGTACAGTATGGAGCAGTTTGGCCATTATACAGTATGGAGCACTGTGTGCCATTATACAGTATTGAGCATCATGTGTGGCCATTATACAGTATTAAGCATAATGTGTGGCTATTATACAGTATGGAGCACTGTGTGGCCATTATATAATATGGAGTACTGTGTGGCCATTATACAGTATGGAGCATCATGTGTAGCCATCATACAGTATGTAGCACTGTGTGGCCATTATTCAGTATAGAGCACTATGTGTGGCCATTATACAGTATGGTGCACTATGTGTGGCCATTGTGCAGTATGGAGCATCATGTGGGGCCATTATACAGTATGGAGCACTGTGTGGCTATTATACAGTATGGAGAATCATGTGTGGCCATTATACAGTATGGAGTACTGTGTGGCCTTTATACAGTATTGAGCATCAGGTTTCGCCATTGTACAGTATGGAACAATGTTTGGCCATTATACAATATGGAGCACAGTGTGCCATTATACAGTATTGAACATCATGTGTGGCCATTATACAGTATTGAGCATCATGTGTGGCCATTATACAGTAAGGAGCACTGTGTGGCCATTATACAGTATGGAGCACTGTGTGGCCATTATACAGTATTGAGCTTCACGTGTTGCCATTATACTGTATGGAGCACTTCGTGGCCATTATACAGTACGGAGCACTGTGTGGCCATTATACAGTATGGAGCACTATGTGTGGCCATTATACAGTATGGAGCACTGTGTGGCTACAATATGTAGCATTATGTGTGGCCATTATACAGTATGGAGCACTGTGTGGCCATTATACAGTATGGAGCACTGTGTGGCCATTGTAAAGTATGGAGGATCATGTGTGGCCATTATACAGTATGGAGCATGATGTGGGGTGGTTATACAGTATGTAGCATAATGTGTGGCCATTATACAGTATTGATCATCATGTGGGGCCATTATACAGTATGGAGCACTATGTGTGGGCATTATACTGTATGGAGCACTATGTGTGACCATGATACAGTATGGCGCATATGTGCCCATTATACAGTATAGAGCACTGTGTGGCCATTATACAGTATAGAGCATCATGTGGGACCATAATACAGTATGGAGCACTGTGTGGCCATTATAAAGTATGGAGAATCATGTGTGGCCATTGTACAGTATGGAGCAGTTTGGCCATTATACAGTATGGAGCACTGTGTGCCATTAGACAGTATTGAGCATCATGTGTGGCCATTCTACAGTATTAAGCATCATGTGTGGCTATTATACAGTATGGAGCACTGTGTGGCCATTATACAGTATTGATCATCACGTGTGGCCATTATACTGTATGGCGCACTGTGTGGCCATTATACAGTATGGAGCACTGTGTGGCCATTATACAGTATGGAGCACTGTGTGGCCATTATACAGTATTGAGCATCATGTGTGGCCATTATACAGTATGGAGCACTGTGTGGCCATTATATAGTATGTAGCACTGTGTGGCCATTATACAGTATTGAGCATCATGTGTGGCCATTATACAGTATGGAGCATCATGTAGGGCCATTATACTGTATGGAGCATCATGTGTGGCCATTATACAGTATGGAGAACTGTGGCCATTATACAGTATGGAGCACTGTGTGGCCATTATACAGAATGGAGCACTATGTGTGGCCATTATACAGTATGGAGCTCTGTGTGGCCATTATACAATATGTAGCATCATGTGTGGCCATTATACAGTATGGTATGGAGCACCGTGTGACCATTATACAGTATGGAGCACTGTGTGTCCATTATACAGTATGGAGCATCATGTTTTGCCATTATACAGTATGTACCATCATGTGTGGCCATTATACAGTATGCAGCATCATGTGTGGCCATTATACTATATGGAACACTATGTGTCCCCATTATACAGTATGGAGCGCTGAGTGGTAATTATACAGTTTGGAGCATCATGTGGGGCCATTATACAGTACGGAGCACTGTGTGGCCATTATTCAATATGGAGAATCATGTGTGGCCATTATACAGTATGGAGTACTGTGTGGCCATTATACAGTATTGAGCATCAGGTGTGGCCATTGTACAGTATGGAACACTGTTTGGTCATTATACTGTATGGAGCATAGTGTGCCATTATACAGTATTGAGCATCATGTGTTGCCATTATACAGTATTGAACATCATGTGTGGCCATTATACAGTAAGGAACACTGTGTGGCTATTATACAGTATGGAGCACTGTGTGGCCATTATACAGTATTGAGCATCATGTGTGGTCATTATACTGGTTTGAGCTCTTTGTGGTCATTATACAGTATGGAGCACTGTGTGGCCATTATACAGTATGGAGTACTATGTGTGGCCATTATACAGTATTGAGCATCATGTGTGGCCATTATACTGTATGGAGCTCTTTGTGGTCATTATACAGTATGGAGCACTGTGTGGCCATTATACAGTATGGAGTACTATGTGTGGCCATTATACAGTATGGAGCACTGTGTGGCTACAATATGTAGCATCATGTGTGGCCATTATACAGTATGGAGCACTGTGTGGCCATTGTAAAGTATGGAGGATCATGTGAGGCCGTTATGCAGTATGGAGCATCTTGTGGGGCGATTATACATTATGGAGCATAATGTGTGGCCATTATACAGTATTGTTCATCATGTGGGGCTATTATACAGTATGGAGCACTATGTGTGGCCATTATACTGTATGGAGCACTATGTGTGACCATGATACAGTATGGAGCATCATGTGTGCCCATTATGCACTATAGAGCACTGTGTGGCCATTATACAGTATAGAGCATCATGTGGGGCCATAATACAGTATGAAGCACTGTGTGGCCATTATACACTATGGAGAATCATGTGTGGCCATGGTGCAGTATGGAGCAGTTTGGCCATTATACAGTATGGAGCACTGTGTGCCATTATACAGTATTGAGCATCATGTGTGGCCATTATACAGTATTAAGCATAATGTGTGGCTATTATACAGTATGGAGCACTGTGTGGCCATTATACAGTATGGAGCATCATGTGTAGCCATCATACAGTATGTAGCACTGTGTGGCCATTATTCAGTATAGAGCACTATGTGTGGCCATTATACAGTATGGTGCACTATGTGTGGCCATTGTGCAGTATGGAGCATCATGTGGGGCCATTATACAGTATGGAGCACTGTGTGGCCATTATACAGTATAGAGTACTGTGTGGCCTTTATACAGTATTGAGCATCAGGTGTCGCCATTGTACAGTATGGAACAATGTTTGGCCATTATACAGTATGGAGCAGTGTGCCATTATACAGTATTGAGCATCATGTGTGGCCATTATACAGTATTGAGCATCATGTGTGGCCACTATACAGTAAGGAGCACTGTGTGGCCATTATACAGTATGGAGCACTGTGTGGCCATTATACAGTATTGAGCATCACGTGTGGCCATTATACAGTATTGAACATCATGTGTGGCCATTATACAGTAAGGAACACTGTGTGGCTATTATACAGTATGGAGCACTGTGTGGCCATTATACAGTATTGAGCATCATGTGTGGTCATTATACTGGTTTGAGCTCTTTGTGGTCATTATACAGTATGGAGCACTGTGTGGCCATTATACAGTATGGAGTACTATGTGTGGCCATTATACAGTATTGAGCATCATGTGTGGCCATTATACTGTATGGAGCTCTTTGTGGTCATTATACAGTATGGAGCACTGTGTGGCCATTATACAGTATGGAGTACTATGTGTGGCCATTATACAGTATGGAGCACTGTGTGGCTACAATATGTAGCATCATGTGTGGCCATTATACAGTATGGAGCACTGTGTGGCCATTGTAAAGTATGGAGGATCATGTGAGGCCGTTATGCAGTATGGAGCATCTTGTGGGGCGATTATACATTATGGAGCATAATGTGTGGCCATTATACAGTATTGTTCATCATGTGGGGCTATTATACAGTATGGAGCACTATGTGTGGCCATTATACTGTATGGAGCACTATGTGTGACCATGATACAGTATGGAGCATCATGTGTGCCCATTATGCACTATAGAGCACTGTGTGGCCATTATACAGTATAGAGCATCATGTGGGGCCATAATACAGTATGAAGCACTGTGTGGCCATTATACACTATGGAGAATCATGTGTGGCCATGGTGCAGTATGGAGCAGTTTGGCCATTATACAGTATGGAGCACTGTGTGCCATTATACAGTATTGAGCATCATGTGTGGCCATTATACAGTATTAAGCATAATGTGTGGCTATTATACAGTATGGAGCACTGTGTGGCCATTATACAGTATGGAGCATCATGTGTAGCCATCATACAGTATGTAGCACTGTGTGGCCATTATTCAGTATAGAGCACTATGTGTGGCCATTATACAGTATGGTGCACTATGTGTGGCCATTGTGCAGTATGGAGCATCATGTGGGGCCATTATACAGTATGGAGCACTGTGTGGCCATTATACAGTATAGAGTACTGTGTGGCCTTTATACAGTATTGAGCATCAGGTGTCGCCATTGTACAGTATGGAACAATGTTTGGCCATTATACAGTATGGAGCAGTGTGCCATTATACAGTATTGAGCATCATGTGTGGCCATTATACAGTATTGAGCATCATGTGTGGCCACTATACAGTAAGGAGCACTGTGTGGCCATTATACAGTATGGAGCACTGTGTGGCCATTATACAGTATTGAGCATCACGTGTGGCCATTATACTGTATGGAGCACTTCGTGGCCATTATATAGTATGGAGCACTGTGTGGCCATTATACAATATGGAGCACTATGTGTGGCAATTATACAGTATGGAGCACTGTGTGGCTACAATATGTAGCATTATGTGTGGCCATTATACAGTATGGAGCACTGTGTGGCCATTATACAGTATGGAGCACTGTGTGGCCATTGTAAAGTATGGAGGATCATGTGTGGCCATTATACAGTATGGAGCATGATGAGGGGTGATTATACAGTATGGAGCATAATGTGTGGCCATTATACAGTATTGATCATCATGTGGGGCCATTATACAGTATGGAGCACTTGTGTGTGGGCATTATACTGTATGGAGCACTATGTGTGACCATGATACAGTATGGAGCATATGTGCCCATTATACAGTATAGAGCACTGTGTGGCCATTATACAGTATAGAGCATCATGTGGGACCATAATACAGTATGAAGCACTGTGTGGCCATTATAAAGTATGGAGAATCATATGTGGCCATTGTACAGTATGGAGCAGTTTGGCCATTATACAGTATGGAGCACTGTGTGCCATTAGACAGTATTGAGCATCATGTGTGGCCATTATACAGTATTAAGCATCATGTGGGGCTATTATACAGTATGGAGCACTGTGTGGCCATTATACAGTATTGAGCATCACGTGTGGCCATTATACAGTATGGAGCACTGTGTGTCCATTATACAGTATGGAGCATCATGTGTGGCCATTATACAGTATGGAACATCATGTGGGGCCATTATACAGTATTGAGCATCATGTGTGGCTTTTATACAGTATTGAGCATCATGTGTGGCCATTATACAGTATGGAGCATCATGTGTAGCTATTATACAGTATGTAGCACTGTGTGGCCATTATACAGTATGGAGCACTATGTGTGGCCATTATACAGTATGGAGCACTATATGTGGCCATTATACAGTATGGTGCAGTATGTGTGGCCATTGTGCAGTATGGAGCATCATGTGTAGCCATTATATAGTATGGAGCATCATTTTTAGCTATTATACAGTATGGAGCATCATTTGCAGCTATTATACAGTATGGAGCATCATGTGTGGCCATTATACAGTATGGAGCACTGTGTGGCCATTATACAGTATGGACCACTGTGTGGCCATATTTTTTTGTTTATAATTATTGTTTATGAAACAGTGTGATCAGCAGTGCTAAATGGGTGTGGTTGGGGCGTGGATATGGGTGTGACTAGTTGTGAAATGGGTGTGGTCAGAGGTGTGGCCAAAAATTTGCCGCGACACACTGCGCACGCCGCAATTTTTGTCCCTCTTTCCCTTCTTCAAAAGTTGGGCGGTATGTGTTTGTGCTGTGTGTGTCTAGAGTGGTCTGGTGTTTGTGTGGGGTGTTGTGGCATTTGTGTGGTGTCGTGCTTGTGGGTTGGTGTATGTGTGCTGTCTGTGTGATGTTTGTATGGTATTTGTGAAATGTTTGTGTGTTGTGTGTGATGGTGCCGCCCCTTTAGCAGCGACTCTTTGGCGCTTTCTCCATTATATGTATAGGGCCTAACTTTGGGGGCCTAAATCTCATGACGGGGGACACTAGCGAGATGTAACGTGCGCAGTACTCTGCTCCTGTGGGTGGAGAGGGGGCGTGCCAAATTTCACCCAAATCAGGGGAGAACTGTGGATTTGTATAGAGCGGGCTACTACAGATTTATATATATAGATGTTTTATCCTCCGATGAACTTCAGATCACTCATCCGATAACTCGTGTTTCCTGTGATGCATCATCTGTGACTCTTCTACCTACCTGTCTTTGGCATCTCGTGGATGGGGCGTTGGCTTCAATCTTGTGATGTATTCAACATCTGACCTTTTTTTTGACTATCCTCTTGTGGACTATATCTTCTGAACAATACCGTGTTTTGGTTCATCCGGCAACTTGCAAGACTTCTTCATTCGGATGACCCTTTAGCTTCAATACATCTAGCTCTGTTGTGGTAAAGATTTATTCATCCCTTCCATTTGGATCCCTGGTCAACTCATTTACTTCAAGGATCCCTTTGGCTGCTAATTGTGGACTATTATTTTTTTCTCCTGGTTTATTTAGGCATTATTGAAGAGTTGTTATTTTGAATTAAATGATTTTTCTTGACCAGTATTGTTTCTATGGTGACAGATGGTTACTAAGGTCACTATAGGATATTATGTTGAAATCTGTCAATTACAGTCCTTATTGAGCCTATGCAGTGAAATTAACATCTTAAAGGGAACCTGTCACCCCCAAAATCGATGGTGAGGTAAGCTCACCGTCATTAGGGGCTTATCTACAGCATTCTGTAATGCTGTAGATAAGCCGCTGATGTTACCTGAAAGAGGAGAAAAGGAGATTAGATTATACTCACCCAGGGGCCTTCCCGCTCCGATGGGCGTCTCAGGTCCGGTACAGCGCCTCCCATCTTCATTCCATGACGTCCTCTTCTTGTCTTCACGCCGCGGCTCCGGCGCAGGCGTACTTTGTCTGCCCTGTTGAAGGCAAAGCAAAGTACTGCAGTGCGCAGGTGCCGGAAAGGTCAGAGAGGTCCGGCGCCTGCGCACTGCTTTGCTCTGCCCTCAACAGGGCAGACAAAGTACGCCTGCGCCGGAGCCGCCGCGTGAAGACCAGAAGAGGATGTCATGGAATGAAGATAGGAGGCGCCAGAGCGGACCTGAGGCCCATCGGACCGGACCGCAGCGGGACCGCCCCTGGGTGAGTATAATCTAACCTCTTTTTCGCCTCTTTCAGGTAACATCGGCGGCTTATCTACAGCATTACAGAATGCTGTAGATCAGCCCCTGATAACGGTGAGCTTACCTCACCATCGATTTTGGGGGTGACAGGTTCCCTTTAATAATTACTTTGGTCCTCTTATTTTATTCACTTTTCTTTCATTTGTTTCACTTAGTTGTTATTTTTTCCTTTAGTCTTTTCCAGTGTTATGTCTGAATTTATTTTTAGTAAATTGTTTTATTCACTGCAAAGAGACCCATCTCACTTTTGATTTACTCCTTTATACACATATTTACGGTAATAATAGGGGCTGACACTTTAAAGGGCCACTGTCACACCCCCCCCAGCCGTTATAAACTAAAAGAGCCAACTTGTGCAGCAGTAATGCTGCAGTCTAACAAGGTGGCTCTTTTAGTTTTTGATTCATTTATTACCTCAAAAAGGCGTTTTAAAAATTGGCCACACATACCAGATATTATACCTGGAGGCGGTCCGAAGCGTCCTGTATGAATCCCCCAACTGCCGTCACTCATCTCTTCAGGGCCGATGGTCCCCGCCCCCTGAGCGCTGTTATCGTCTGAAATCCGGCGCCTGCGCTGTGCGTGCCTGCCTGGGGCCTGTGCAGTGTTCATTGTCAGTGCGGCCACCTGAATCCCCCGCCCCGCACTGTTATTCATTATGCACAGTGCGGGGCTGGGGTTCCTGGGCATGTGCACTGCGCTGTTTAGACGCTCCCCAGCTCCGATGCTCCCCAGCTCCGACGCTCCCCCGCCTTCCCAGGAACCCCAGCCCCGCACTGTGCATAATGAATAACAGTGCGGGGCGGGGGATTCAGGTGGCCGCACTGACAATGAACACTGCGCAGGCCCCAGGCAGGCACGCACAGCGCAGGCGCCGGATTTCAGACGATAACAGCGCTCAGGGGGCGGGGACCATCGGCCCTGAAGAGATGAGTGACGGCAGTTGGGGGATTCATACAGGACGCTTCGGACCGCCTCCCGGTATAATATCTGGTATGTGTGGCCAATTTTTAAAACGCTTTTTTGAGGTAATAAATGAATCAAAAACTAAAAGAGCCACCTTGTTAGACTGCAGCATTACTGCTGCACAAGTTGGCTCTTTTAGTTTATAACGGCTGGGGGGGGTGACAGTGGCCCTTTAATCCTTTTAATTTTCAGTTTTTTTAATTATATTCTTTATTTCTTTTTCACATCTCTGCATTTATTATTCCCCTATTGTTCACACCATATACATTTATTCTTTTTTCATTCCACACATTAATACTCATTGTAATGGCACCACTCCATCTATAACCATTAACATCTTCTGTCCCTAGTGCGCATGCTCCGTGGGCCCGGTCTCTGATCTTCGAGAGCGCAGAAAAAGGACCGCACAGCGCATGCTCCGTCTCCATAATGGTCGCAATGTGCTTGCGCTGAACCGCCGTGAGTCGGATGATCCTGTTGTGAGCCGGGTCAGCGGCGCATGCACCGTTTAGCTGGGTCATTCTCTGCACAGCTACGGTCACTCGGTACACACCTCTCTATTCTACTTAATTCATTGGGTGAGCCTCTAATAAATAACCTATTGAATCCCTCCACCAACACACACCACTCCTGAAGAAGTCTTAACGAAACGTGCGTTGGGGTGGCGGGGATGCCAAGGTTACCTCTATCTCATGGCAGTAAGATACATCAGCACTTAATTGCTTGTCAAATATTTTTCCAATTTTTCTATACTTTATGGTAACTCTGGCTCTTGCAATCTGGTTTCTAGCAGACTTTATTTATCTATTTTTATAGTGTATTATATGTCTAAAGAAAGATTGAATTCTCTTGGATTATACGTTGTGGTAGTAGCTCAATGCCCCCTAAGTCTAGTGTTATCTTTATTCTTATTTTACAGCATCAACCATATGGGATAATTTTTTTTCTGGATGCGGAGATACCAAATATGTTTTTTTGGCTGAGCTACACAGAAGTATCAAGATGGAAGCAACAGGAGGCTTGCACAGGCCACCGGCTGCCATGTTATTTCATGCTCTTCAACCGTGTTGCAGGGGACCGATGGGAGCTGGTGTGTAGGAGCACAACAACCTCTCCGATTAAACACCCCTCAGCAATTGACAGCAGCATTTAAATGGTTAACAGCATTGATCAGATTCAAGCTTTACTCACAGATGCTGGATATGTAACGTGTGGAGAAAGATCAGCTCCTGAGCCCACTCCACACACAGTAACTCCCTCAATCACGTACCTACTGTATATGTCATTTTGAGTTAAAGGGCTTGATAAACTCTTTGCTGTCTGGCATTGCCTTCACATGAACTGAAATGTTAATATTTGTTATTGATTTATAAAATGAAAATCGCATTAATAAGGCCCTGGATGTTGTCCTCAAACTCAGTGTAATGTAACGATTACATTTAGGGCTCATGAAGATGATTTCCAATTGGACAGCACACTGACCCATGTACCTCAATAGGGCGGTTCAGAAGATAATTTCTTCTTTCCTCCCAGGCATTGTCCGTGAGGACAGGATCTCAGGTTGGACTACTTTATTCCAAGTCTCGGATGAGACTCACACATTCAAATCTATGGATGCAAGAAAAAAATTGGTTCCCGCATGGACCATCAGAGTGGCATCCCATTGTTTCAAATAGATTTCTATTATAAACCTAGGACACTGTATGTGATCATGGACGTTTTAGTGTAGTTGTATAAAAACGGATCATACAGGGATAGCACACAGACTTCTTGCGGATGTAAAAAACGGACACATGTGTGGCACATGAATGATTACTGAAAAAAAATGTACGGTTTTTTGGATGAAACTAGGACAATTCTTCAAATCCTTGTCCGCAGGCGCCCTTATGCAGAAGATACAGGGGCACCTGCATCAATACCCTTTCTGGTGGTTTGAGACTCTTCATGATTATACCTGTTAAAGGGATGGTCCCATTTTGAACAATTTAAAGCATATTCATTAGGATATATCATGGATGGGACCTACATTTGTTTAAAAAATGGGGCCCTGACTCTCACCAATGTCAATGGAGAGGTGTTTGGAGCTCCCATACAAATGAATGGAAAGAAGTGTAGTCATCTCTCCACAGACAGCAAGGTGAGAAAAGCCATATTGCTGACAAAGATGGAGGTCCTATTGGTAAGAGCAGCATCTATCATAGCGCTGGGGTCCTGGGTCCAAATCCCTCCAAGGACATCTGCCAGGAGTTGGTATGATCTCCCCGCATCTGTGTAGGTTTCCTCAGCTTTCTTCCCACATTCCAAAGACATAGTGATAGGAATTTATATTACGGGGACAGTGATGATGATGTCTGTAAAGTGCTATCGAATGAATGGCGTTATGTAAGTGATTAAAATAAAAGTATGCCATCAATGCATGAGATGGGAATACACCTTTAGGGTATGTACTTTATTTCTAAAAGCATTGTGTGAGGACATAGCAGAAAAGAGCCCGTAATTTCCTGTGGGGACCTAATCCTCCTCAGTTTTCATGGTTTGGGTGGAGGAATGAAAAATGAATTGTTTTCCAGTAGCATGAACATTGCAGTTCCATTATATTAGTCAGGTGTCTCTTTGTTGCTGACAATGACCGATGTGTAGGGTGCCAACATAGTTTTGTATTGTAACAGGAAACAGTTGACATATTTTGTCCACATTATAATCTTGAAATGTTTGTAGTCTGCGGAGGAGGATCGTTTTGATACCAATTAGACTCCAAGCACATAGTCCATAAATATATTATTGAAGCATGCCCCCAGAAATGGGCACTCAGTGGTTGGCAATTTTGCCTTGCAGCATCAGAGTCCTGGATCCAATTTCATTCTTATTCATTTTCCACCGCACTTTACGGACATCATCATCACTGTCCCCATTGGAGCTCACAATCTAAATTCCCTATTAGAAGGTCTTCAGAGAATGGGAGGAAACCCACCGGACAGATACATGGCACTTGTTTGTTCCTCCCCTGCCCGCGTAACTTTAGCCCTACATTTCTACAAACCATATCCCTCGTGAGCATGTCTGCGTATCAGACGTGGGACACATTAGATTGGAGGCCCTATTGGGACCATGTACCAATTTTACGGGTAACAATCAGTACAGCCCTGCAGGAAATGCTTTCACGGTGCAGGAAACAGAAAAGAATGAAAACCTACGGCTGGTGGGATAACTGGACTGTAGATGGTGTCCCTGGTGCTGTAAGGTGTTACTGTCCCTGGTGCTGTAAGGTGTGTCCCTTGTGTCACTGGTTTATGAGACATGACACTATTATTAAGCTCCACGAGGTGGAACAGGTAATGCAGCAACATGGCTGGCCGGATAGATCACCACAATAAACACAAGGTCAGACACATCCTGCTCCTCAACACTCATTAAGGAGACTGATTCTTTTTATAATGAAATGTTAGTGACATCTATAATCCTTTGGGTCACAGGGTCAAAATCTACTTCACAAAATACAAAATTAACCCCCCCTCCAAAAAAAAAATAAAAAATAATAACATAAGGTTGTTTTCTTGTAACCTCACCAAGAATTTCACAGTGCAGCTGCCATCTCCCTTTTAGACCACGTTCACACTATCAGTATCTGGTCAGTTTTTTACCTTATTTATAAGCCAAAGCCAGGAGTGGAACAATCAGAAGAAAAGTGTAATAGAAACACGTCACCACTTCTGGATTTATCACCCACGCCTGGTTTTGGTTTATAAATACTGAGGTAAAATACTGAACGTGTGAATGTGGCCTTAAAGGAAATCTATCACCTGCAGATATGGGGTTAATCTACAGGTTAATAGCATTGGGAACCTGCCTGGTGGCCACACTTAGACCCCCGCTGAACACCCTTACCCCGGCAGCATTCGGCTTTCATAAAGGTGGCGTCGGGGTGGTTTCAGTCATCGTTCTGTGTATAGAGAGCGGCGTCTGTACCACCACACTGACTGATAGCAGCTCGGCATTAGGGCCGGCTGTCAGTCAGTTGCAAGGTCGCAGTTACAGCCACTGTTCTCTCTACACCGAGCGGTGACTGAACCCGCACCGCCTCCATGACTGAAACCCGAACCCGACTGGGAGGAATAAAGTTAATTTACTACCGGCAGCGGGGATTGAAGTGCGGGAGTTGAGCAGGTTCAGAATGCTATTAGCGTCCAGATTAACCCCATATCTGTAGGTTAATAGCATTTTTTCACATGACAAGTTCCCTTTAAAGGGGTTACAAAAAAATCCAGAGAAGTGTAGAAGTGCTTGAAAGCTTCCAACATGACACAACACCTCATTTTCAATATGAACCCCAGGTCTGGATGTAGCCATGGGAAAAAAAAAGCAACATAAACCCCTAAAAAATACAATTTTATTAAATATTTATTAAAACCAACACTCGAGAAAACATAAATTATAAAAGCCAGAGACAGGGCTCAAAATGGAAACATATTACACTTACTTTTTTTCCCTTCATGCATACGCTTTTAATGGAAGTAACATTTTTTTCTCCTTCAGAAAATCAAATATTTTTTGCTGCTTTTTTCACAATACATGGGGCTTAATTTTTATGTTATTATTTTTCTTGCTTTTATTGGGGACCATGTAAAGAAAAATCGAAAATCTGTGTCCATATTTTACCTTATTATACAGTGACACAGGACCACTAAAACAAATGAAATTGTGCTCCCTTTTGCGCAACAATTATTTTTCTATATTGTACATACAATTCAGACTGTCAGTTTTTTTATTTTATTTATTCTTGTTTTTTTATTTATTTATTCATTAATTAATTTCACACAGTGTGCATCCCATATGGTCTTAAAAAACATTTGGCGGAAGATTTCAGAATTTCAGCATATTTAAGGGAATCTAACTGCAGGTTATTATCTGACAGCAACATGATGTAGGGCTAGAGAACCTGATTCCAGTGATACTATTCTACGGTGCTCTAATGCTGAGCTAGGAAGCTTTCTGTATGCACTGTACATTGCCACAAAACTGCTAATCAGTGATGGGGCATGGTTATACAGAGCAGTTGACTGCAATGCACAAGACGCCTAGTCCTGTAGTGATTACTCCTGCTGATAAAACACTGATTTTATTGACAAAACAACACAGAGCCTTGCAATTGACACATAGCTGTAATCAGGGTCTCTGCCCCTACATTATGCTGCTCTCAGATTATATAACAAAACCTGTTGACAGATTCATTTTAATACATTATTTTTATAGCTGATTTTCCCTGTAACTGGTATATTGGCCCCAATTATAGGGGAAATTGAGTCTCCTGCCTGAATAGGGTCGAGCAGCTCCTGCTCTCTCAGCCATCACATGATCCCTAGGTCTGCGGGAAGAAGCGCTGTTTATACAGGGATCGGAGGGGCAGAGTAATAAGCCTTCTCTGTGGGGAGTCTGGCTGTGTGTGACAGCCGGCTCCCCACTCCCGCAGCTGTATGATCACATGCAAGCAGTTTACTCCGCAATGACGTTTTACCCGTCAGGGCAGGTTAAAGTGTGGAACACCTGGATGTGTAAAATCCATGGCAGTCGGCAATGAGTTAACAGATTGGCCGCACAACCCATCATCTAGTATTCAGTTTATTATCAGTCTGCACAAAGCAGGAACCTTCATACATAAAAGGCAAAATAACAGCTCACATACACGTCAACAATCCAATCTACTGAAATGTCAGCAGCATCTTCTATATCTGTGAAAAGTCAACGGGGGACATTTCCTAAGCAAAAAGGACCAATGGGGCTCAGATTACACAAATATCCCCCAGAAATCTACAGGTTCTTACAAAACCTTCAGATTTCATACAGCAGCATTCATTACAGAAAAGCACAGACCTAAAGGCCGTAAGCTGGAAGCAAAGCACCACAGATAAAGGGGCTGTGATGGCGAGGCTCGGGTGACGATGGCGGGAGGAGGACCTGGATATTGTTTGACTCCACACAGTACAATGCGAGTTAAGAAAGCTGTGACATGGTGCTATGGGCAACGCTTCCTATCTGCCACCCCAAATAGTGTTTGTAAATGCGCAATATTGCTTTAAAGGCCAATAGCCTAGAATATCAAATAAAAGATCTTCCTAAAAGCGGAACATTTCCACGCGCTTAACACCATAGATACATCTAAAGTCATCGGAGGGTTTGTCCGGATCCTTTGTGGGGTTATAAGTCACTAAACCCTCTGATGAATACACTCGGCAAGCATGGATCCCCTTTAGATCCAACACTGACCTGCCGCTGGTTTACTAAATATTGTAGTTCCCAGCAATCCAAACCTCATGTTCTTAGCTTTCTATGTTCGCATCTCCTCTATTATTCCTCCTAGAAATTTATAAAAAATAAATGGACAAATGGGTGTTACTAGTCCACTTTTCACATGGGTTAATAACATAGGAAACACACCGTAGAATTCACATAAAAGATGCAGTCACATTTGTATTTGATGTTCGAAGGCCTGACCCGTATATGTGATCTCGGCATATAATGGCAGCACTGGTCTATATTCTAGTACCCTATATGGTCAGTAGGGGGCAGATAACGAGAAATTACCCCACACAATTTAATTAAATTCTCACTTGTGACTGACGGGTAATGGAAGTCTTCACCTTTCCCGAATGAAGCCGATAGAAAACACGGCCCCCAGCTTTGTGCTACAGTCCCACCACTTTGATAACAGTCACCGGGCCATGGACCCTACTCAGTCATATCAGAAGTTGCTTTAATTGAAAAGTGCACTAAGGGTCCTGCTCAGAGAAAACATTTAAGCCCTCCAAAACATTACATAGCTGCCTGACCGATGCTTCACCAAACCGTTCAGCCGACAGCCATCTCTCCCATACACAGGAGCAGTCGTTGCGCAGGGTGCTCCCATGTTCTCTGTGGGAAAGCCACGGACAGACATTGGATAAGGGATAACAGAGATGAGCGAAGCCGGGGTTCGTACAGTGTCCGGTGCTGAACTCTGAACGTGGACTTCTCCTGGAAGTCTGTTTTACACTTAGGGAGTCCGGAGAGACAAGAAGAGATGAGAAGAGAGAGATATTTGCCAGCCTCAAAGTTTGGGTCCCCATCGATTTCAATGGGGATCAGGTTCAAATTCGGGTACAGTTCTGGTACCTGAGTTCGAACTTTGGGCTACAGTTCGGTTGGGCACCAGAACCGGAACTCCAACGGGTCCGCTCATCGGTGGGATCTGTTATCCCTGTTAGAATGGATGGGTGATCACTGGTTTTGACCTGAAGAACCCTAAGAAATCATTGTGTATTTTCTGAAAACCCCTTTCAGGATCTCTCACATTGGAGTCATAATTTGGTCATCAGTCTCACAGTGGGGTCACAGTCTACCAGGCACAGAAGCGAATATGATCACAGAGCGTATACACTTATTGCATATCACACTGTAACAGTAACACAAAGCAGAGCACGGTCAATCGACTTCCATGAGAATTAGATGACAGCAGACTATATGGGAGTTGGCACCAGATGTCCGTAGAGCCCCAGCACAACCACAGTAAATTGTCCACACTTTCCGCGCCTCATTATGACTTGTTTAGTTCAGTTAATGAAGAAGCTCTAACTAAGGAGACTGTGGGAAGCGCTGGATACTGAGCTTCAGATTTCTATACAATATATTCATAAATACACAAGATCATTGTAATCCTGGGCAGGAGCCCAACAATCCAGGGTGTAAGGCACAAGTCTCCTCGTGACAGGTGATGGAAGTCTACAAACTCCAGATCCAGGTCCCATGGGCAGCATTCCCCCTCTAGCCTGGCACAGTCACCAGATCTGGGTCCCATGGGCAGCATGCCCCCTCAAGCCTGGCACAGTCACCAGATCAGTGTCCCATGAGCAGCCTGCCCCCTCCAGCCTGGCACAGTCACCAGATCTGGGCCCCATGCCCCCTCCAGCCTGGCACAGTCACAGTACTTGGCAGTTGATGTTATTGTCACTAGGAGCTGAGGGGTCAGAAGGTGTTGAGATGGGGCAGAGACTGCAGCTTATCATGGAGGGTGACCCCCCGCCCTGTGGCCATCTCTACCCCCTGCAGCCACTCCGTGCACTTCCTGACCAGCCCCTCCTCGCCGTCCCGCAGCCAGCACTCGTCCTCATACTCCATGTCATCGTAGCGATGCTGCTCGTTCAGCAATGAGACCTTCAGCAGCTGGCTGACCTCGGGGGGCGATCTGTGCAGAGAGCTCCGGGGGCAGCGTCCACTGCTGGCGAAGAGCCTGCGGGCACTGGCACTGCGCTGCTTCTCCAGGCTCCTCTTCTGGATCACCAGGATGGCTTCTGGGGTGAGGCGCAGGGAGAGGGGCACCTCGGGAGGCCTCGGGGGTGCTGCCTCCTGCTGGCCAGGGTGTGCTTTCTGGGCTGGTCTCCTGCCCGGGGGGTCTCTGGGCAGCTCCCTCCTGGTCCTGGGAAGGGCTGATGGCCGTGGATGGATGACGCTTTCACAGGAGCGAGTCATGGCCACGGGCACCTGCTCCAGGAAGCGCCGGGCTGGGTGCAGAGGGTCTCCGTGCTGCCCCGGAGTGGCTTTATGCCTCCTGAGGGTCGCCGATGGCCAGGAGTTGGACAGGTGGTCCAGGGTGCTCCTCCTGGAGTCACACGGCGGTGGCGGCTGGGCAGAAGCCTTCCTGTCCACAAGTTTAGCGAGCTGTGCCCGGTGAGGAGGCAGCTGTGCCCGGTGAGGAGGCAGCTGTGCCCGGTGAGGAGGCAGCTGTGCCCGGTGAGGAGGCAGCTGATGCTGCGGGATGGGAGGCAGAGCCATGTCTGGAGTGAGCAGCTCCCTGTGACTGAGGGCTGGAGACAATGGCTAATAACCGGAGAGCCCGTCCCTCCTTCCCTCCCGGCCTCCGCTGATTCACCCGCTCTCTGCACACAACAGGTCGGGCAGGTCCGTCCTCCGCCCACACGGCTCCATAGCGACGGCGGGGACAGGAGGGAGCCCGTGTGCCGGCACAGGTCCTGCAAAGTGATGGGGGCTTCTGTGACCTCAGGAAAAGTGTATGACACCGCCAGCTTGGGGCCCAGAATGCCACATCCCCGTCTGTCACACTGGGCGCAGGCCACATACGTGTCAGGCACGCAGTGGGTAGAAGCTACATAAGCACCAGTCACACACACCACATACATGCCAGTCTCTCAGTAGGCACACAATACATACATGCCAGTCTCTCAGTAGGCACACACCACATACATGCCAGTCACTCAGTAGGCACACAATACATACATGCCAGTCACTCAGTAGGCACACACCACATACATGCCAGTCACTCAGTAGGCACACATCACATACATGCCAGTCTCTCAGTAGGCACACACCACATACATGCCAGTCACTCAGTAGGCACACAACACATACATGCCAGTCTCTCAGTAGGCACACAATATATACATGCCAGTCACTCAGTAGGCACACAATACATACATGCCAGTCACTCAGTAGGCACACAATATATACATGCCAGTCACTCAGTAGGCACACAACACATACATGCCAGTCACTCAGTAGGCACACAACACATACATGCCAGTCACTCAGTAGGCACACAACACATACATGCCAGTCTCTCAGTAGGCACACACCACATACATGCCAGTCACTCAGTAGGCACACAATACATACATGCCAGTCACTCAGTAGGCACACACCACATACATGCCAGTCACTCAGTAGGCACACACCACATACATGCCAGTCACTCAGTAGGCACACACCACATACGTTCCAGTTATGGACCAGTCACACACCGCATACATGCCAGTCATGCACTAGGTACAAGCCACATACACACCAGTCACACTCAGCACACACCGCATACATGCCAGTCACACACTAGGCCCACACCACATGCGCCATTTATCCTGGGGACAAGGCACATACGCACCAGTCATGCACTAGGTACAATCTACTTACAGGCCAGTCACAGTCAGCACACGCCACATACGCGTCTTTCACACTGGGCACATGCCAAATATGCGCCAGTAACGCACGAGGCACTTACACGCCACATACACGCCAGTCTTGCGCTAGACATGAAATATACACACCAGTCATATCCTAGGCACACGCCACCTTCTCATCGGTCACACTAGGCACTTCATATACACGCCAGTCATGAACCAGACGTACCACATAAACACCAGACACACACTGTATGTACTTGATGCATTAGACACAGTTTGCATGTTATGGTAATGTTATTTAATGTGGTCTTTCCTTTTTTTTCTCACTCTTAATACATTTAGGAGGCCATAATGGCACAATGTAAATAAAATACGTAGAGTAGTACTGCCCCATTATGAGAATGCCGTGAAGTGGCGGGGTAGCTCAAAGAATTGATCAATTGTTTGCTAAATATCTCATATTTGAAATACAGATAGAATTCATTATGTGCATATGCACCTTATGTATTGTGTCCTGACCTTAAGCCAGTGCTGGCTTCTCTCTTTTTTTTGTCATTAGACATATGTCACATACTCGCCAGTCACACATTAGGCACATGCCACATACAGGTGCTTCTCACTAAATTAGATCATCAAAAAGTTAATTTATTTCAGTTCTGCAATACTGAAAGTGAAACTCTTATAAAGAGTCATTATAAACAGAGTGATCCATTTCAAGTGATTATTTTTGTTAATGTTGATGATTATGGCTTACAGCCAATGGAAAAAAAAGTATGTTCAGTAAATGTGCTCAATACTTGGTCCAGACTCAATTACTGCATCAATGTGGCGTGACATGGAGGCGATCAGCCGGTGGAACTGCTGAGGTGTTATGGAAGCCCAGGTTGCTTTGATAGCAGCCTTCAGCTCCTCTGCATTGTTGGGTCTGGTGTCTCTCATCTTCCTCTTGACAATACCCCATAGATTCTCTATGGGGTTAAGGTCAGGCGACTGTGCAGGCCAATCAAGCACAGTGATACTGCTGTTTTTAAACCAGGTATTGGTACTTTTGGCAGTGTGGACAGGTGCCAAGTCCTGCTGGGGAATGAAATTTCCATCTCCAAAAAGCTTGTCGGCGGAGGGAAGCATGAAGTGCTCAAAAATTTCCCGATAGACGGCTGCGCTGACTTTGGTCTTGATAAAACACTAGCAGATAACAAAAAAACTGACTGGCACATCCAAGCTAGTGTGAATAGGTGCCAACTTAGGAGCAGCTATCTCCATATACAATATAGTAACCAGCAAAAATAAGGGTCAAAGCCCTAGATTCTCTGAGTTTAAACACCTGCCAGCTAAGAGAATGTACTAAAATATAACTTTTATTTCCTTATACAATAAAAACTACCTATAAGAGAAAGTGATATAGTGCAAATAAAATCTCACTCATCAACTATTCGTCCCAATGGACCAGAAACATAGGAATACTTCCGTACTCTTCTCCGAGAGTCCCTATACACCATTAATTATGAGTCATGACTAGTTCCAATTCTGATTCACATTTAAATTGGATACAAATTCATATAATCGTAAACTGTGATATCATTGCAACAATCCCAGCATCATCCAGGGTGTCCCATCCATAAACAAAAATCACAGTCTGAACGTGGACTTGCATAATTGGGTGCACGTATTAATTCCACAACTGTTTTGTGTAAAAAAATATGTAAAGATCTCACCCATAAGCAGCGAAGACACTGACCATCAATCTTTCATTTCCAAACAGCCGGGCTCCATGTAGACGAGTGGGGTAAACTTAACCTATTATGCCCTGTAAAGGCTATTACGGCCCTAACCCCAAAGACTCCCGACCTAACAAGGGCAGTCCACAACTGACCCTTACAATATTAGCCCTATGCGTCCCAACGCGTTTCATCAATACTATGAATCCTCAGGGGACTTCCACATACTAATCGGGTACATTGCCAATTGCAAAAGAGAAAGGGGGTTTTCTCATAGAAAGCCTGGGAGTAACAAGAAAACCCCCTTTCTCTCTTGCAATTAGCAATGTACCCGATTAGTATGTGGAAGTCCCCTGAGGATTCATAGTATTGATGAAACGCGTTGGGACGCATAGGGCTAATATTGTAAGGGTCAGTTGTGGACTGCCCTTGTTAGGTCGGGAGTCTTTGGGGTTAGGGCCGTAATAGCCTTTACAGGGCATAATAGGTTAAGTTTACCCCACTCGTCTACATGGAGCCCGGCTGTTTGGAAATGAAGGATTGATGGTCGGTGTCTTCGCTGCTTATGGGTGAGATCTTTACATATTTTTTTACACAAAACAGTGTGGAATTAATACGTGCACCCAATTATGCAAGTCCACGTTCAGACTGTGATTTTTGTTTATGGATGGGACACCCTGGATGATGCTGGGATTGTTGCAATGATATCACAGTTTACGATTATATGAATTTGTATCCAATTTAAATGTGAATCAGAATTGGAACTAGTCATAATTAATGGTGTATAGGGACTCTCGGAGAAGAGTACGGAAGTATCGCTATGTTTCTGGTCCATTGGGACGAATAGTTGATGAGTGAGATTTTATTTGCACTATATCACTTTCTCTTATAGGTAGTTTTTATTGTATAAGGAAATAAAAGTTATATTTTAGTACATTCTGTTTGCTGGCAGCCATATACAATATACAAAAAAAAAAGTTGCACTGTATCTTGCTAAAGCATGTCAATGTGAAATACAGCTCTGGCAAAAATTAAGAGACCACTGCAAAATGTTCAGTTTTGTCTGATTTTTCTCTTTATAGGTATATTTTTGAATAAAATGTAAATTGTTCATTTAGTCTATAAACTACTGACAACATGTCTCCGAATTTCCAAGCAATAAATTTTGTATTTTTTTCTGACAAAGAAAAATGGTCAAAATAGAAAAAAAAACAACGGTGCTTTCAGACCTCAAATAATGCAAAGAAAACAAGTTCATAATCATTTAGAAACAATACTAATGTTTTAACTCAGGAAGAGTTCAGAAATCAATATTTTGTGGAATAACCATGATGTTTAATCACAGCTTTCATGCGTCTTGGCATGCTTTCCAAGTCTTTCACACTGCTCCTGGCGCAAAAATGTAAGCAGTTCTTCTTTGTTTGATGGCTTGTGACTATCCATCATCATCTTGATTACATTCCAGAGGTTTTCAATTCGGTTCAGGTCTGGAGATTGGGCTGCCCATGACAGGGTTTTGATGTAATGGTCTCTTAATTTTTGCCAGAGATGTATATGAAATATGAATAGCTACTCGGCTTCTGAATGCTAGAAAAAATGAGATGCTTTGCACATAATTTGGCCAAGTCATGGTCTGCCCATCAACGTCTTGTTTTTTTTCTACTATTCAGAAGCCGTGTAGCTATTTATATTTCCTATATTTCACATTGATATGCTTTAGCACGATACAGTGCAACATTTTTTGTTTATTTTTCTACACCATTAGATGATAAGGCTCCCCAAACCATCAGTGATTGTGGAAACGTCACACTAGACCTCAAGCAGCTTGGATTGTGTACCTCTCCACTCTTCCTCAAGACTCTGGGACCTTGATTTCCAAATAAAATGCAAAATTTACTTTCATCTGAAAACAACACCTTGGACCACTGAGCAGTCTAGTGCTTTTTATCCTTGGACCACTGAGCAGTCTAGTGCTTTTTATCCTTGGACCAGGTAACATGCTTCTAGCCCATGTCCTGGATATGTCTGTGTGTGGTGGCTCTTGAAATAATGACTCCAGCAGCAGTCCACACCTTGTGAATCTCCCCCAAATTTTTGAATGACCTTAACAATCCTTTCAAGGCGCGGGTTATTTTACACAAATACTTTTGGTGTTTTGCTCAGCAGTACTGCCCAGTCTCTGACTCTGCCTATGACTTATACATTTTTAGTGGGCTCCTGTGCAGCCAAATCTGGACATGCATATGTCCACATTTACTTTATGGCATCAAAGCAACCCTCTTGTCCCAAGACAAATTTGAGTATGTATTGGGTAGTCTGTGAAGCACTGTCCACAAGTGTTGTTTCTCCAGGAACATTTGCGAAGCTCCTTGAAAACAGATTCCCAAATGAGTTGGCAAATTGCCCAGGTGCTGAAGAAACCTTTTGCAAATGCACCCTGGAGGTTTCCTGTTGTGCTATGATACTCAGCCATCAGATGGAACCTTGATGTCCAAACAATCATTTCAGGGTTGGCAAACAGAAGAGTTGTCTGTAAAATGGCGAGTGATATGACGTCTCACACAGCTGTTTGGTAAAAGTTGACAAGCAGACCATTTTGCGACAACACAGAGGTCCACCAAGTAACGTTACTTCATCCCTATCGCATATAAAAGGTTGACCTTGGACTGGGAGGCCACTTGAAAAGGGTATTCCAGCACCTTTCCATCAGTTCATTAGCATAGGACTCAAGCATGATACCTGCTGGTCATGCAACTGTACCTGTAGGCACTTGTAGACAATGTCATCAGTGATGCGGACGGGAGAGGCACCAGAGAACTTGTTTAGGCTGGCCATAGTCCAAAAAGGCCAGTGTAGACTATTTTCCTACAAAATTAGTGTGCTTTGCTGAAATGCCAATCTTTTATGTTGGATTGTTTTGGTCGCTGTTGGGTGCAGTTGTTCAAAAGCCACACCTGCTGAAAGAAGATGTGTGTGCCATCAATGCTCAGTGATGTCATTTTAACTAATGGAAATTATTATGCAAAATGTAAACCTTCACAGACCAACAATGAACCACATAGCAGTTTTTGTTAAGATTAGTGATGAGCGAGTATACTCGGGATTTCCCAAGCGCGCTCGGGTGTCCTCCGAGTATTTGTAAGCACTCGGGGATTTAGTTTTCATCGCCGCAACTGAATGATTTACATCTGTTAGCCAGCATAAGTACATGTGGGGGTTGCCTGGTTGCTAGGGAATCCCCACATGTACTTATGCTGGCTAACAGATGTAAATCATTCTTCTGCGGCACTGAAAACAAAATCTCCGAGTACTTACAAATACTCGGAGGACACCCGAGCGTGCTCAGGATATCTCGAGTACCGAGTATACTCGCTTATCACTAGTTAAGATGTTTCAGCAACAAGCATATTGTGACAAAAGACCAGTATAAATATTAGACCGCGATCACACTTGCGTGTGTAATGCGAGAAACTCGCACGAATCTCACATCAATACTCAGTACTGCCGCTGGCTCTCGGGACTGGAGCATGCGGCTACATAGAAATACATGCAGCCGCACGCTCCGGTCCAAGTGCCAGGTATTGATGTGAGAGACTTGTGCAGGTTTCTCGCATTACACACGCAAGTGTGACCCCGGCCTTAGTCTTAATCTCACGTATATGGTCTCCCTAGGTGCAAGATTCTTTCCTTAGAATAAGCTATGTGTGATCTGTGAGGGACACACACTCACTGAGTCAGGGATATGCTTGCTGTAGCGCCGCTGCCCTGGTCGTGTCTGGTATTGCAACTTAGTTCTCAAATGAACAGGATTAAGCCCCAGACACCGCAGCATGGCTTCCCCGTTCTGATGAACACTGGGATTTTCACAGGAATGTGATTGCGTTCAGCAGGCAATGGAAAGAGTTAATTGTATATGGCTTTCATTTGGCAACAATATAATTGCCTGTATGATAAGGTAAAAATGTCATGAAGTGGTCTAAAGGGGTCTCTCAATTGCCTCCATATGTCTGATCTGTTCCAACCTTCCTTTTGGGCAGGCTCTTTATACAGGTGTGGTACCAAGGATGTTGGGTTGCAGAATTTCCCTGTACGATCAGGTGTCCTTGGTTTCTTGCACAATAACAAGTTTGTACTGAGTAACCTATGTATCCAGTACATGAATCGTGTCATCTGCAAGGAAGGGCTCGGTAATATCCTTCCAGTAATTAACACAGTTTGTAATTGCAGGGTAGCTTGTCTGGATGATACAAGGATTTCATTCTTTTATTTTCTCAGCCTCAGGCTAGAAGGAGTTGTGTGAAATGGTCATATCATTTGTTCTACCACTTTGGTAGAGGAAGGATAATGCTATGTAGTAGTTGATTTTCAGGAGTTGGCCTAAGTCCCTTAGTTCCAGTGAAGGAAATTCTAATGTTTCTGCATATCCAGACATTTGGACAATGGACAATGTTAGTCCTTCTATTCGAGTATGACTGTGACCCAGTGCACAAAGTAAGGTATATAAAAGCAGGTTTGGGCAAGAGTTTGGTGTGGAAAAACTTGACTGGCCTGTTCCGGGCTCTGACCTCAACCCCATCAAACACTTTTGGCAGGAACCAGAACGAAAATTGTGAGCCATGCCCTCTTATCCAACAACATTATCTGATCACACAAACTACTATTAGCTGGAAGAAGCTCTTACTTGAGAATGCTTTACGGATTTCTGTTACTCTGATTGTATAAGGCACCCTTGGCTCAATCTGTTGAGATGTGCTCTATCAACCTTAACCGGGCTCTCCAATAAAAAACAAGTTATCACCTGTCCACAGGATAGGTGACAATTAAGGATCGTGGGGGAACGACCACTGGGACCTGCACTGATTAGCAGAAAGGGGAACTTAAATTCCCTTTATCATGGTGCAGCCGTGGACATGCTGGACAACCGCTACATTAATTCCCTCTGGAGCTGCTGAGTATTGAATGCACCTTAGTCAAAGGCCCATAGAGAATAAATGTAGCAGCAGTCAGGCTAGCGCATTGCCACTCCATTCTCCCAGGTCAAAAGTACCCCATTACACTGATAAATGGGGGTCCCAGCAGTTACACTTCATTGATAAATAAGTTATTACCGGTCATGTGGATCGATGATATCTACAGTAGTTTGCACCAAAAAACCCTTTAAACATTTAATGACCAAACCTTTTGTTTTTCATAATCATCACATTCCAGGAAACATAATTTCATTTTTCTGGCCAAGGTAGCTGTAGATGAGCCTTTTTTTGTGAGAGGCACCACTTCAAAGTACATATAACAGAAGTGTTAATCTTTGAGGAGAAATAATTAAAAAAAAAAACACAAACCGTATAAATGCTACCCCAGGAAGAAGCGATGGTGAAACCCACATCAGACACAAGGTAATATAATACACTGCTCAAAAAAATAAAGGGAACACTTAAACAACAGAATATAACTCCAAGTAAATCAAATTTCCGTGAAATCAAACTGTCCACTTAGGAAGCAACACTGTTTGACAATCAATTTCACATGCTGTTGTGCAAATGGAATAGACAACAGATGGACATTATTAAGATACACTCAATAAAGGAGTGGTTCTGCAGGTGGGGACCACAGACCACATCTCAGTACCAATGCTTCCTGGCTGATGTTTTGGTCACTTTTGAATGTTGGTTGTGCTTTCACGCTCGTGGGAGTATGAGACGGACTCTACAATCCACACTAGTGGCTCAGGTAGTGCAGCTCATCCAGGATGGCACATCAATGCGAGCGAGCTGTGGCAAGGTTTGCAGTGTCTGTCAGCATAGTGTCCAGAGGTTGGAGGCGCTACCAGGAGACAGGCCAGTACACCAGGAGACGTGGAGGGGCCGTAGGAGGGCAACCCAGCAGCAGGACCGCTATCTCCGCCTTTGTGCAAGGAGGAACAGGAGGAGCACTGCCAGAGCCCTGCAAAATGACCTCCAGCAGGCCACAAATGTGCATGTGTCTACACAAACAGTTAGAAACCGACTCCATGAGGATGATCTGAGTGCCCGACGTCCACAGATGGGGGTTGTGCTCACAGCCCAACATCGTGCAGGACACTTGGCATTTGCCACAGAACACCAGGATTGGCAAATTCGCCACTGTCGCCCTGTGCTCTTCAAAGATGAAAGCAGGTTCACACTGAGCACATGTGACAGACATGACTGGAGACCCCGTGGAGAGCGATCTGCTGCCTGCAACATCCTTCAGCATGACCAGTTTTGGCAGTGGGTCAGTAATGGTGTGGGGTGGCATTTCTTTGGAGGGCCTGCACAGCTCTCCATGTGCTCGCCAGAGGTAGCCTGCCGTTAGGTACCGAGATGAGATCCTCAGATCCCTTGAGAGACCATATGCTAGCACGGTTGGCCCTGGGTTCCTCCTAATGCAGGATAGTGCCAGACCTCATGTGGCTGGAGTGTGTCAGCAGTTCCTGTAAGATGAAGGCATTGAAGCTATGGACTGGCCCACCCGTTCCCCAGACTTGAATCCGATTGAGGACATCTGAGACATCATGTCTCGCTCCATCCACCGTCACGTTACAACAGACTTTCCAGGAGTTGGCGGATGCTTTAGTTCAGGTCTAGGAGGAGATCCCTCAGGAGACCATCAGCCGTCTCATCAGGAGCATGCCCAGGCGTTGTACAGTAGGGAGGTCATACAGGCACGTGGAGGCCACACACAATACTGAGCATCTTTTCCTTGTCATGAGGCATTTCCACTGAAGTTGGATGAGCCTGTAATTTGATTTTCCACTTTGATTTTGAGTATCATTCCAAATCCAGACCTCCATGGGATATTCATTTTGATTTACATTGATAATTGTTATGTTTTATTTTTCTGAACACATTCCACTATGCAATGAATAAAAATTTGCAACTGGAATATTTCATTCAGAGATATATATGATGTGGTATTTTAGTGTGCCCTTTATTTTTTTGAGCAGTGTATAGATCTGCACTATAGTAGTGATTCCTAGCAAATACTTGTGGGGTAACTAGGGTCTGTACTATTTAGGGCTTATGATTGATTATCATATCTCAGAGGCAACATAAATGAAACCCTATTATTTAGCAATGTGCATATTTTATATTTGGGATACATTTGGATTTTTTCGCCTAGGTCATATGCATGGATACATTTTAGAGTTTATTAGTATCCTTGAAAAGTGATAATTGAAATGTGATGTTGATACCGCTCCTGTTACTACCCCTAGATACAAAGGGCGGTGTTATACTTCTTTTATCTGTAATGTTATCATGCACTTTTTATTCCTTATGTATATTTTGTGTATTAAATAAAAATCACTGTTTTAACATATGTGTAGTTATACTTCTAGGTTGTAAATTGGCAGTGCTGCACAAATCAAGTGTTGATCGGTGGATCAGAACTAATACAGCAATACTAAATTTAATTGTATTTATTGCTCAAAAGTAATAAATCCACAACCTGGGGAAAAAAAGAAAAATTGTTTTTGGGTCTCTATGTTCCGAGAGCCACAAAGGCTTATTTTTTGCATGGCAAGCTGGCGTTTTCAACGTGTACCAATATGGGAGAGGCAAAAAGATAAAATAAAAATGAATAAGTACCGGTAAATATAAGAAAATTCTAAAACTTATGAGTTTATACAAATAGGATAGTAGCAAAGTATATCTAGTATTTTAGCATGTTTATTAGTCCTATAGGGGCACTTGGCAATATGGGCCTTTGATGATACACCGCCTAGTGCAGACCAGTATTCCAGCCTGTCAGTGTTCGTTCAGGGGAACGTATTTTGTGTACATGAGCTGGCCAAGTTATAAATCAGAACAGACTAATGTTATTAAGGAGGGCTGTTCAGCTGACAAGTTATTTTTCTACACCAAGTTTCTGTGAAAAAAATAAGGGAAAAATTACGGCATGCATTGTTCTCTGTTTTTTAAGATGATAGTCTATTCAAACCTATGGGTGCACAAAAAAAGAAGACAGAACCCCTACGGCTCATACGTACTGCATCCATTCTTAGATACCATTTCCTAGGAGAACGGTGTTGTATTTGAGCTGGTACATTTTATCTGAAACAAAACCACAGACAAATGACAAACTGGTGGAATAAGGATAACATGGATAAAGTTTGGACAACTTTTCATATGCTCATTCTCACAGCAGTTTGAATCAGCTCAGGTGAAATGAGTGGAGCTGGGTAGGACCCAGGAATTTTGCAATGAAAAAGCATTTTTGACAGGATGCACAACACTAATAGGATGCGGCAAATTCTTTAACCCCTTCACCCCCAAGGGTGGTTTGCACGTTAATGACCGGGCCAATTTTTACAATTCTGACCACTGTCCCTTTATGAGGCTATAACTCTGGAACGCTTTGACGGATCTTGGCGATTCTGACATTGTTTTCTCGTGACATATTGTACTTCATGTTAGTGGTAAAATTTCTTTGATATAACTTGCGTTTATTTGTGAAAAAAATGGAAATTTGGCGAAAATTTTGAAAATTTTGCAATTTTCCAACTTTGAATTTTTATGCCCTTAAATCACAGACATATGTCACGCAAAATACTTAATAAGTAACATTTCCCACATGTCTACTTTACATCAGTACAATTTTGGAACCAAAATTTTTTTTTGTGACGGAGTTATAAGGGTTAAAAGTTGACCAGCAATTTCTCATTTTTACAACACCATTTTTTTTTAGGGACCACATCTCATTTGAAGTCATTTTGAGGGGTCTATATGATAGAAAATACTCAAGTGTGACACCATTCTAAAAACTGCACCCCTCAAGGTGCTCAAAACCACATTCAAGAAGTTTATTAACCCTTCAGGTGTTTCACAGGAATTTTTGGAATGTTTAAATAAAAATGAACATTTAACTTTTTTTCACACAAAATTTATTTCAGCTCCAATTTGTTTTATTTTACCAAGGGTAACAGGAGAAAATGGACACCCAAAGTTGTTGTACAATTTGTCCTGAGTACGCTGATACCCCATATGTGGGGGTAAACCACTGTTTGGGCGTATGGCAGAGCTCGGAAGGAAAGGAGCGCCATTTGACTTTTCAATGCAAAATTGACTGGAATTGAGATGGGACGCCATGTTGTGTTTGGAGAGCCCCTGATGTGCCTAAACACTGAAACCCCCTACAAGTGACACCATTTTGGAAAGTAGACCCCCTAAGGAACTTATCTTGATGTGTGGTGAGCACTTTGACCCACCAAGTGCTTCACAGAAGTTTATAATGCAGAGCCGTAAAAATAAAAAATCATATTTTTTCACAAAAATGATCTTTTCGCCCCCAATTTTTTATTTTCCCAAGGGTAAGAGAAGAAATTGGACCCCAAAAAATGTTGTGCAATTTGTCCTGAGTACGCTGATACCCCATATGTGGGTGTAAACCATTGTTTGGGCGCATGGCAGAGCTTGGAAGTGAAGGAGCGCCATTTGACTTTTCAATGCAAAATTGACTGGAATTGAGATGGGACGCCATGTTGCGTTTGGAGAGCTCCTGATGTGCCTAAACATTGAAACTCCCTACAAGTGACACCATTTTGGAAAGTAGACCCCCTAAGGAACTTATCTAGATGTGTGGTGAGCACTTTGACCCACCAAGTGCTTCACAGAAGTTTATAATGCAGAGCGTTAAAAATAAAAAATCATATTTTTTCACAAAAATGATCTTTTCGCCCCCAATTTTTTATTTTCCCAAGGGTAAGAGAAGAAATTGGACCCCAAAAAATGTTGTGCAATTTGTCCTGAGTACGCTGATACCCCATATGTGGGTGTAAACCATTGTTTGGGCGCATGGCAGAGCTTGGAAGTG
Source organism: Ranitomeya variabilis (assembly GCF_051348905.1). Taxonomy (NCBI): domain Eukaryota; kingdom Metazoa; phylum Chordata; class Amphibia; order Anura; family Dendrobatidae; genus Ranitomeya; species Ranitomeya variabilis. The sequence goes on along the minus strand of NC_135233.1, from coordinate 645,254,290 downwards.
AAGGAGCGCCATTTGACTTTTCAATGCAAAATTGACTGGAATTGAGATGGGACGCCATGTTGCGTTTGGAGAGCTCCTGATGTGCCTAAACATTGAAACTCCCTACAAGTGACACCATTTTGGAAAGTAGACCCCCTAAGGAACTTATCTAGATGTGTGGTGAGCACTTTGACCCACCAAGTGCTTCACAGAAGTTTATAATGCAGAGCCGTAAAAATAAAAAATCATATTTTTTCACAAAAATGATCTTTTCGCCCCCAATTTTTTATTTTCCCAAGGGTAAGAGAAGAAATTGGACCCCAAAAAATGTTGTGCAATTTGTCCTGAGTACGCTGATACCCCATATGTGGGTGTAAACCATTGTTTGGGCGCATGGCAGAGCTTGGAAGTGAAGGAGCGCCATTTGACTTTTCAATGCAAAATTGACTGGAATTGAGATGGGACGCCATGTTGCGTTTGGAGAGCTCCTGATGTGCCTAAACATTGAAACTCCCTACAAGTGACACCATTTTGGAAAGTAGACCCCCTAAGGAACTTATCTAGATGTGTGGTGAGCACTTTGACCCACCAAGTGCTTCACAGAAGTTTATAATGCAGAGCCGTAAAAATAAAAAATCATATTTTTTCATAAAAATGATCTTTTTGCCCCCAAATTTTTATTTTCCCAAGGGTAAGAGAAGAAATTGGACCCCAAAAAATGTTGTGCAATTTGTCCTGAGTACGCTGATACCCCATATGTGGGTGTAAACCATTGTTTGGGCGCATGGCAGAGCTTGGAAGGGAAGGAGCGCCATTTGACTTTTCAATGCAAAATTGACTGGAATTGAGATGGGACGCCATGTTGCGTTTGGAGAGCCCCTGATGTGCCTACACATTGAAACTCCCTACAAGTGACACCATTTTGGAAAGTAGACCCCCTAAGGAACTTATCTAGATGTGTTTTGAGAGCTTTGAACCCCCAAGTGTTTCACTACAGATTATAACGCAGAGCCGTGAAAATATATATTTTTTTTTTCTCAAAAATGATTTTTTAGCCCCCAGCTTTGTATTTTCACAAGGGTAACAGGATAAATTGGACCCCAAAAGTTGTTGTCCAATTTGTCCTGAGTACGCTGATACCCCATATGTGGGGGGGAACCACTGTTTGGGTGCATGACAGAGCTTGGAAGGGAAGGAGCGCCATTTGGAATGCAGCCTTAAATGGATTGGTCTGCAGGCGTCACGTTGCATTTGCAGAGCCCCTGATGTACCCAAACAGTACAAACCCCCCACAAGTGACCCCATATTGGAAACTAGACCTCCCAAGGAACTTATCTAGATGTGTTGTGAGAACTTTGAACCCCCAAGTGTTTCACTACAGTTTATAACGCAGAGCCGTGAAAATAAAACATCTTTTTTTTCCCACAAAAATGATTTTTAGCCCCCCAAATTTTTATTTTCCTAAGGATAACAAGAGAGCTTGGACCCCAGAAGTTGTTGTTCAATTTGTCCCGAGTACGCTGATAACACATATGTTGGGGTAAACTCCTTTTTGGGCGCACGGGAGAGCTCGGAAGGGAAGGAGCACTGTTTTACTTTTTCAATGCAGAATTGGCTGGAATTGAGATTGGACGCCATGTCGCGCTTGGAGAGCCCCTGATGTGCCTGGACAGTGGAAACTCCCCAATTCTACCTGAAACCCTAACCCAAACACACCCCTAACCCTAATCCCAACGGTAACCCTAACCACACCCCTAGCCCTGACACACCCATAATTCTAATCCCAACCCTAATCCAAACGTAAATGTAATCCAAACCCTAACCCTAACTTTAGCCCCAACCCTAACTTTAGCCCCAACCCTAACTTTAGCCCCAACCCTAACTTTACCTCCAACCCTAGCCCTAACCCTACCCCTAACCCTAACCCTAAACGTGACTGAAATACGTGGCACTGAAATACGTGGCACTGAAATACGTGGCACTGAAATACGTGGCACTGAAATACGTGGCACTTAAATATGTGATACGTGGCACTTAAATACGTGGCACTGAAACACGTGGCACTGAAATACGTGATACGTGGCACTGAAATACGTGGCACTGAAATACGTGGCACTTAAATACGTGGCACTTAAATATGTGATACGTGGCACTTAAATACGTGGCACTGAAACACGTGGCACTGAAATACGTGATACGTGGCACTGAAATACGTGGCACTGAAATACGTGGCACTGAAATACGTGGCACTTAAATACGTGGCACTTAAATACGTGGCACTTAAATATGTGATACGTGGCACTTAAATACGTGGCACTTAAATACGTGGCACTGAAATACGTGGCACTTAAATACGTGGCACTGAAATATGTGATACGTGGCACTTAAATACGTGGCACTGAAACACGTGGCACTGAAATACGTGATACGTGGCACTGAAATACGTGGCACTGAAATACGTGGCACTGAAATACGTGGCACTGAAATACGTGGCACTGAAACACGTGCAACTGAAATACGTGGTACTAAAATATGTGGCACTGAAATACGTGATACGTGGCACTGAAATACGTGATACGTGGCACTGAAATACGTGGCACTGAAATACGTGGCACTTAAATACGTGGCACTGAAATATGTGATACGTGGCACTTAAATACGTGGCACTGAAACACGTGGCACTGAAATACGTGATACGTGGCACTGAAATACGTGATACGTGGCACTGAAATACGTGGCACTGAAATACATGGCACTGAAATACGTGGCACTTAAATACGTGGCACTGAAATATGTGATACGTGGCACTTAAATACGTGGCACTGAAACACGTGGCACTGAAATACGTGATACGTGGCACTGAAATACGTGGCACTGAAATACGTGGCACTGAAATACGTGGCACTGAAATACGTGGCACTGAAACACGTGCAACTGAAATACGTGGTACTAAAATATGTGGCACTGAAATACGTGATACGTGGCACTGAAATACGTGGCACTGAAATACGTGATACGTTGCCCTGAAATACATGGCACTGAAATACGTGGCACTGAAATACGTGGCACTGAAATACGTGGCACTGAAATACGTGGCACTGAAATACGTGGCACTATGACTGTCAGAAAATGTTCATTAAACGGTTAGGGGTGAGGTTAGGGGTAGAGTTAGGGTTAGGGTTTGGATCCCTTTATCACCTTGATGGTGGTGGGTGGCTTTTCAGTGTGTTTTCTGTTTTTTTTTCGATAAAAATGCATGCGTTTTTAACGCAAACAAACGCATGTGCTTAAAAACACCAAGAAAATACTGCAGGTTGTATTTCTGAAAATTAACGCATGCAGAAAAAAACCGCATGCGTTTGAAAACGCGACCAAACGTCTACAAAAAAACGCATGCGTTTTCAATGTTAAATATAGGGAAAAAACGCATGCGTTTTTTTGTGCAAAAAACGCTGCAGACAAAAACGCAAGTGTGAAACCAGCGACGCTTTTTATAGCAAAAAAGTTTTTGCGTCTCCACATTTTGAGAGCTATAATTTTTCCACATTTTGCTCCACAGAGTCATGTGAGGTCTTGTTTTTTGCGGGACGAGTTGACGTTTTTATTGGTAACATTTTCGGACACGTGACCGTTTTTGATCGCTTTTTATTCCGATTTTTGTGAGGCAGAATGACCAAAAACCAGCAATTCCTGAATTTCTTTTGGGAGAGGCGTTTATACCGTTCCGCGTTTGGTAAAATTGATAAAGCAGTTTTATTCTTCGGGTCAGTACGATTACAGCGATATCTCATTTATATCATTTTTTTATGTTTTGGCGCTTTTATACGATAAAAACTATTTTATAGAAAAAATAATTATTTTGGTATCGCTTTTTTCTCAGGACTATAACTTTTTTATTTTTTTGCTGATGATGCTGTATGGCGGCTTGTTTTTTGCGGGACAAGATGACGTTTTCAGCGGTACCATGGATATTTATATCAGTCTTTTTGATCGCGTGTTATTCCACTTTTTGTTCGGCGGTATGGTAATAAAGCGTTGTTTTTTGCCTCGTTTTTTTTTTTTTTTCTTACGGTGTTTACTGAAGGGGTTAACTAGTGGGGCAGTTTTATAGGTGGGGTCGTTACGGACGCGGCGATACTAAATATGTGTACTTTTATTGTTTTTTTTTTTTATTTAGATAAAGAAATGTATTTATGGGAATAATATTTTTTTTTTTTTTTCATTATTTTGGAATATTTTTTTTTATTTTTTTTTACACATTTGGAAATTTTTTTTTTTACTTTTTTACTTTGCCCCAGGGGGGGACAATACAGATCGGTGATCTGCCAGTTTGCATAGCACTCTGACAGATCACTGATCTGCGAGAAGTACAGGCTGCTTCACAGTGCCTGCTCTGAGCAGGCGTCTGTGAAGCCACCTCCCTCCCTGCAGGACCCGGATCCGCGGCCATCTTGGATCCGGGTCTGGAGCAGGCAGGGAGGGAGGTAAGACCCTCGCAGCAACGCGATCACATCGCGTTGCTGCGGGGGGCTCAGGGAAGCCCGCAGGGAGCCCCCTCCCTGCGCGATGCTTCCCTGCACCGCCGGCACATCGCGATCATGTTTGATCGCGGTGTGCCGGGGGTTAATGTGCCGGGAGCGGTCCGTGACCGCTCCTGGCACATAGTGCCGGATGTCAGCTGCGATATGCAGCCGACACCTGGCCGCGATCGGCCGCGCTCCCCCCGTGAGTGCGGCCGATCGGCTATGACGTACTATCCCGTCGGCGGTCATACGGGCCCACCCCACCTCGACGGGATAGTACGTCGGATGTCAGGAAGGGGTTAAAGAGGTTGTGCCACGGAAAAAAAGTGAGTCAATAGATCTTGGAATAATAAGTTCCACAATTGGATGTGTTTAAATAAAATGTTCCTGTGCGGAGATAATCTTATAAATGTGCCCCTGCTGTGTACTGTGTAATGGCTGTGTCTGACCGTGCAGGAACATTGTCTGGTCACACCACATCTCCTGGGCAGGGGGAGAAGCAAGAGAGTATACAGACAGGACATCATGGGATCACAGGTGATTCTTTCTGTGAGGTAAAGCATTTTGCAGCCTGTTTTTAAAAAATATTTTACCTAAAAAACAAACAAAAAAGAATTATCTGTAATCTCGTGCTGTCCTGCCTGTATACTCTTTCTTCCTCCCCTGACCAGGAGCTGTGGTATATCCGACCCATTCCTGCACGGTCAGACACAGCCATTACACTGGGGCAAATTTATAAAATTATTTTGTGACAGGAACATCAAATTGTGAAGTTTATTTTTATTCCAAGATCTGTTGATTAAAATATACTTTTGTTCATGGCACAACCCCTTTTAGCGGCGTGTGTCTCTTAGGCCGGGTGCCCTGGATCTGGAACTAGCAGCGGTTTGGACACAGCACACGTTCGCTGCGTCCAAAGCGCTGCAGTCTATGACCGCAGGTAAATCCGCAAGAGAAATGGACATGCTGCGGTCTGGAAAGACACACCACATGTCTGTCTCCGCGGGTGATCCACAGGCGTCTGTGGACGTGCAGTGGGTATGGGTTTTCTTGAAATCTCATCCACTATGTTGTCACAGCTGGCTGCTGCGGGTTGGACGCTGCATGAACACGCAGCCTCAAATCTGCACCAACACCAGATCGTGTGCTCATACCCTCAAGTATTTATCACCTTGTGCTATATCAAGAGTGGTGTAATGCGAGTGCTACACCAGTCATGAAGAATCAGACCATTAGTCTTTTTGCCAAGTTTTTGGGGTGGGAAGAAATAAAAAAAAAAAAGATTGGAGGATGATTTGGAGAATTTCTGCTCCAAAGACTCCTCAAAAAGCCTCAGTATGAACGTACTTAAAAAAAAAAAAAAGTATAATTGAACATTGATTGAGAACCTACACGCCAAACTGGGCTTGAGGTGAAAAAAAGTTATAAATTTTTACTGTATATTTCAATATTTTTTACCCCTCCTGACATTTTCCATAAATCAGCGAGCAAGGAGATCCCTCAAAGTGCCGCACCTTACATTCAGGAGTAGAGATGGCGTCATCACTAGCAGGGGTCAGCTGTATATTATTGTAGGCAATACTCTGCTGCAAAGACTAAATTGGCCCTAGCACCAATCATGGCTTGCAGAGTATTAGACCCGCGATCTAACCAGTGAAAGTTCAAGTCCCAAAGTTGTACAAAAATTATATGTATGTAACAGAAAAAGTAAGAAAATCTGTAAAAACGTAACAAAAATAAAATAAGTGTGTGTGTGGGGGATGAACAGAAAAAATAGTTATCTTTTTTACTTTTTGTTTGTACTTAAAAAAGACAATTGTTATCACCACATCTGGAAAGACTCGAGCTATATAGGCATCAAAAAAATAAAATAAAAAAAACATTCCCATGATGAGGATTTGATGTTGCAGATTTTCTGCACCTATTAGGTGAATTGGATTACTTGCGTTTTTGAATGTGATATTTTTAAAAGTTTTTGATGCTGCACGTTTTGTAATTTTTCTCTTTGGTGCTTTTTGGTATTTGCCTCTGAAATTTTTATTGATATGTCTGTTATGTGTGGATTACATGTGTTTTTAGTGCCTTTCCGCAGCAGAATCACACACATATATATATATTTTTTTTACCTGCGGTTTACCCTGCATTTCATGCAATTCTATGGATAAAATCTGCAAATAAAACTCAGCGTACCTGCAAGAGAATTTGACATGCACCGGAGGTCAGTTTACGTGTGTTAAAAAAAATAAATAAAAAGCACAGTGGGCAGATTTTTTTTAAATTCTATCCATTGGAACTGTAAGATGTTATTTTTGTCAAACAGTAAAAATATGCAACACAAAACTCCAGGTGGGAACGTAACCTAAAAAAAGTATGCAAAGCGTATTGTAATGCGCTGAATAAGGGAGTAAAATAAATTAAAAACATGCTAAAACTGTAGGATAAAAAAAAAATGGAAAGAAAGTAAGCAAAAAGTCGTATTTAACCACTTAATGACCATAAATACATCTTTTTTTCAGACCTGAGATACAAGAAAAGATCATCCCCCGACAGGTGACAATCCAACAGCTGTTGGCTGTACACTGTAGCTGACACTGCTGCATCAGTCAAGATTAGTGTTGGGACCGACCATGTCTGTTTAACCCCTTAGATGCTGCTGCCAATAGTGACTACATCATATAAATACTTAAGAGTGTGGGGGCTCCCTCTTTAACCCCATCAGCACCCTAAAATTATGATTGTGTGGTCCTGATTTTTGAAGTGGCGATTCACGGCCAAATAGCGGTCTAAGAGTCTTCCAGATTGTGTGACCTGTTCAGAAGTTAGCAACATTTAGGTGGTAATAATACATTTTTTCATTCCTGTTATGCCACTTTGCATCAATTTCTGAATAGCAACTGAAGGATTTTGAAGACGTTGAGGGATGCGGCTTTTAAAATGGTATCACTTTTGGGGGTTTTCCAAAATAACCCCCAAAATCACGTCAAACCTGAATAGGTCTCTAAAAAAAACCAACATTTTGTTAATTTCCTTGAAAAAAAAAAAAAGTTAAGCTAAATAAATGCTACATTTTTAAACCTTCTAAAAAAAAATAAAAAAATAAAAGAACATCTTACAAATGGTACTGATGTAGAGCATATATAAAAGGAGAATGTTCTTTATTAATGTTTTTGTGTGGTATGATTATCTGGATTAAAAGGGGGTAATCAAAGTTTGAACATTGCAAATTTTGACATTTCTGATTCTTATAAATAAACAACGACATATCCGCCTAAATTTACTATTATCATAAAATAAAATGTGTCACAAAAAAACAATCTTAAAATCACTGGGATCCGTTGAAGCGTTCCAGAGTTATTGCTGAATAAAGTGACACTGGTCAGATTAAAAAAAAATGTGGCCTGGTCAAATGGGTAGATGGGAAAAATGTACAGTTTTGAAGAAAAAAAAAAAAATTGAGTGCAGGAACCACTCAGTAAAGAGATTGGCTGCAGCGGTGACGTAACCGCTACAGTCAAAATACTGAGACCGGCTCACACGCAGAGAGCGCGGAGAGTAACGGCTCTGGTAGTTATGTAACTTACATAAATGCATTTAGGCTCCACTCAAAGTAGAAAACCCTTTATTGACCGATGGATAAATCATCCATATGAGATTGGTAGGAGTCTAACATTTGGCAACCCAAGCAATCAGCTGAATACTGCTACAGCAGAGATGTACGGGCGCAAAAACACAGCAGCTCTGTACATTGCCTAGTTGCAGCTGCCGAGTACTGCAGTTCATCGCTTAGTCAACTGAATGTGCTGCATACTCGTCATAACTAATGCATGATACTGCTGTGTTATCCCTGGACATTGCTCAATTCCGATGGCAGCTTTCTGCTAATCCCACCATGCTCATGCAACATATGTACAAAAATGTGCAAACTGACAGAGCAGGTTAACTGATACCTGCGGAGATAGACAGAAAATGGTGCATAGTTACAAAGCCAGTGTTAAATCAGCCAACATCTGGATTAATCCGCTTTACTTCCTACAAAATGGATTTAAGATTTACAGTACAATCATTTCACAAGTAGATTTATTATAGATTTAAATATTTACAAAGCTAGCATCTTAAAAAATAAAGTGTTTCACAAAAACCCCCCTGAAATAAGGCATTTCGGTCAACATATTTTATGAGTGCACTTATTTTTTGTTACTGCATAAATATGTGTTATAGAAAAAAAAAAAATTAAAAACAGAATATATTGTTTCTTTAAACATTATACATTTAGGGAATCAGAACTTTGTTATTTACAAAAAATTAGATTTCTTTGTGGATAGAGAATATCAAACCAATTGATACAAAGAGAACGCCATTATTTCTGCAGCCTTCTTGAATTCTAATTCATACATGAAGCGAAGCACTTTTTCACAACATCCCTGTGATCGAGAAAAGAAGAGAAATTTGTATGTTATAAGAGGATCTACAGGAATAGGGAATAGCATGTAACTATATTCCTATTATATTTTTTATAAGCACCTTCAATTAGCAAATCACACCTGTTTTATCTAGGGAGGTAGTCACTAGTAAATTAAAATGGTTGCTACCCTCTTAAGTTGACAGAAACCCATCTTAGAATATTAAAAAGATAGGCGACTGTGAGGATGTGCAGCAGGAGTCTCCCACCCACCGCCTCCATGTGCAGCAGTAGGAAGTTCCCACCCACAGCCTCCATGTGCAGCAGTAGGAAGCTCCCACCCACAGCCTCCATGTGCAGCAGTAGGAAACTCCCACCCACCGCCTCCATGTGCAGCAGTAGGAAGTTCCCACCCACAGCCTCCATGTGCAGCAGTAGGAAGTTCCCACCCACAGCCTCCATGTGCAGCAGTAGGAAGCTCCCACCCACAGCCTCCATGTGCAGCAGTAGGAAACTCCCACCTCCGCCTCCATGTGCAGCAGTAGGAAGCTCCCACCCACCGCCTCCATGTGCAGCAGAAGGAATCTCTCACCCACCGCTTCAATGTGCAGCAGTAGGAAGCTCCCACCTACCACCTCCGTGTGCAGCAGTAGGAAGCTCCCACCCACCGCCTCCATGTGCAGCAGTAGGAATCTTCCACCCACCGCCTCCATGTGCAGCAGAAGGAATTTCTCACCCACCGCCTCCATGTGCTGCAGTAGGAATCTCTCACCCACCGCTTCAATGTGCAGCAGTAGGAATCTCACACCCACTGCCTCCAGGGGCAGCAGTAGTAGACGCTGCACCCACCGCCTCCGTGTTCAGCAGTAGATGGCGCCCACCTCAGCGCCTCCATGATATTTTGAGCAAACAATGGAAATACCAAGGAAGGCCAAAAGGGATTAGTTATCACAAAAACGTTCTACGTTTTTGTGTTTAATTAAGCAGCAAAAAAGTAGTACACATTATAAGCAGCAAAAAAGTAGTACATATTACAAATATACTAAACGGTGTTAAATATGAAAAAGATAAACAAAAAATTCAGTTCTGCTTGAAGACAATTTTTTTCTCCAAATTACCAATGTTATAAATTCTATTAAAAAAAAACAGTTTGCGTATGTACCTTGCAAATGGAATAAAAGAGAGGCTGTACCTAGAAAACAAGAAACAAAAATAACATCACACAATGCTGGCAAACTGAAAACAAGTTCTAATCTTGGTAGATAAAAGGCATAAATATCACACATTTATCTAGTATAGAAGATGCTCCTGTTTAGGAGTCACCTTTTGTGGTCGGTCTCGATGTCTCCTAGATGGGTTGGTTGCCGTTCCATTTTTGTTAGATATGTTGTGTTGTGCGAATGTATATATGTATTACCCACCAAAGATGTACTGCAAGTATTTCAGAGATATCCAGACTGACCAAAGAAGTTGACACCTAAACATGAGCATCTTCTGATTAGAAGGATTAAAGAAAACCCCCAAGAAAACCATCCCCACAGTGGAACATGGTGGTGGCAGCATCATGTTGTGGGGATGTTTTACAGCAGGAGGGACAGGGAAAATGGTTCGAGTAAAGGAGAAGATGGTGAGAAATACAGGGACATTCTTGAGCAAAACCTGACTCGGTCAGTAACTGATTTGAGACTGGAACAGAGATTCACCTTCCAATAAGACAATAACCCAAAGCATACCGCTAAAGCAACACTCGAGTGGTTTAAAAGGAAACGCACAAATACTTTGAAGTGGCCTAGTAAAAGCCCAGACCTTAATCCAATTAAGAATCTGTGGTCAGATTTGAAGATTGTTGTTCACCAGAGGAAACTAACTTGAAAAAGCAGGAGTTTTGCCTTGAGGAATGGGCAAATGTTATAGTGTCAAGATGTGGAAAGCTCAGAGACTTATCCAAAGTGACTTGTAGCTGTTATTTATGCAAAAGGAGGCTCTACAAAGTACTAACATTAGGGGATTGAATAGTTATGCACATTGAAGTTTTCAGTTTTTCTGTCCTATCTGTTGTTTGCCTCACAATTTGGCATGTACTTTACATGAACTGATGCAAACTGTGAAAAAAATACAAAACAATGAAATTCCAGGTTGTGAGGTAGCAAAACACAGAAAATAGTGGGGGTCGAGGGGGTGGGGATCAGAAGAGAAAAGCTGAGAATCAATCTCCATCCAAGGCTCTAAAGAGGACGTTGTTGAAGAGTGGAAAAAGATAGATGTTACAATGTGTGGCCAACTTGTTTATTCTATGCCTTGGAGACTTGGTGCTCTCCTTAAGGAATCAAAGAAATCATACAAAATACTGGCTATAGTAGATTATGATGTACGATGTATTCATTTTGGATCAACTAATTTGAGGAAAACTGAAGATTTTGTAATAAAACATATTATTAACCTTACTTTCAAGTTAGGGGCTACAAAGGTTTTATGAAACTCGGTCCTGTCAACACTTTGGAAACTGTTCTTGTATTCGATAAAAATTAAAATCTTACTTTTCAAAGGGAATGTACTCATTTATGCAGACCATTGTATTTATAAAATATATATAGCAAAGCTTATTGCCAAGATGCAGGATTACTTCCCGATTGCTGGGAAAGGTGGAGGGGGGTGGGTCCGACTGATGGAGACCCTCAATGATCCCTGATTGAATATATGCGCCTGCGCTCCATTCACTCTCAATGGGAATACCGCAGAGAGCTGAGTCAGTATGTCATCTCCCATCCTAATCTTGATGCAAATCCTTTAAACTACCTAATTTTTAGTTCTATTAAAGGCCTTAAACAAGTTGTCTATTTCAATTTTTTACACTCTACACTGAGTGCAGAATTATTAGGCAAGTTGTATTTTAGAGGATTATTTTTATTATTGATCAACAACTATGTTCTCAATCAACCCAAAAGACTCAAACATCAAAGCTTAATATTTTTGGTAGTTGGAGTGTGTTTATTTTTTAGATTTGGCTATCTGAGGCCTCTTTCACACTAGCGTCGTGCACTGCACGTCGCTATGCGTCGTTTGGTTGAAAAAACGCATCCTGCAAAAGTGCTTGCAGGATGCGTTTTTTCACCATTGATTTGCATTAGTGTCGCATTGCGACGCTTTGCCACACGTCGCAACCGTCGTGCGACGGTTGCGCCATGTTGTGGCGGACCGTCGGCTGCAAAAAACGTTCCATGTAACTTTTTTTGCCGCCAACGGACCGCCATTTCTGACCGCGCATGCGCGGCGGGAACTCCGTCCCCACCTCCCCGCACCTCAGAATGGGGCAGCGGATGCATGGAAAAATAGCATCCGCTGCCCCCGTTGTGCGGCGCATTCACTGCTAGCGTCGGTACGTCGGCCCGATGCTCTGCGACGGGCCGAGTACGACGCTAGTGTGAAAGTAGCCTTAGGAGGATATCTGTTTGTGCAGGTAACAATTAGGCAACTTAATATAAACCAAATGTATTCCCATCTCACTTGTTTATTTTCACCAGGTAAACCAATATAACTGCACAAAATTTAGAAATAATCATTTCTGACATGCAAAAACAAAACCCCCAAAATTTAGTGACCAATATAGCCACCTTTCTTTATGATGACACTAACAGCCTTCCATCCATAGATTCTGTCAGTTGCTTGATCTGTTTACGATCAACATTGAGTGCAGCAGCCACCACAGCCTCCCAGATACTGTTCCGAGAGGTGGACTGTTTTGCCTCCCTGTAGATCTCACATTTTATGAGGGACCACAGGTTCTCTATGGGATTCAGATTAGGCGAACAAGGGGGCCATGTCATTATTTTTTCTTCTTTGAGACCTTTACTGGCCAGCCACGCTGTGGAGTAGTTGGAGGCATGTGATGGAGCATTGTCCTGCATGAAAATCATGTTTTTCTTGAACAATACCGACTTCTTCCTGTACCACTGCTTGAAGAAGTTGTCTTCCAGAAACTGGCAGTAGGTCTGGGAGTTGAGCTTCACTCCATCCTGAACCCGAAAAGGTCCCACAGGTTCATCTTTGATGATACCAGCCCATACCAGTACCCCACCTCCACCTTGCTGGCGTCTGAGTCGGAGTGGAGCTTTCTGGCTTGGCTGATCCAGCCTCTGGCCAATCAAGAGTCACTCTCATTTCATCAGTCCATAAAACCTTTGAAAAGTCAGTCTTAAGATATTTCGTGGCCCAGTCTTGACGTTTTATCCAGGGCTGTGGAGTCGGAGTTAGTTTTGGTTTGAGTTGGTCGGTAGAAATGTACCGACTCCAGCTTTAAAAAAAAATGTATTAATATTTCATAATTGAACTTTCATATGAATTTTATAAATGTTACTCAAATATATATGTTCTATCAAACTATGAACAACAGTGATAAGCAGTTCTGCTGGAAATAGAGACATTTCTTACTTCTTGTGTGTCACTGTTCTCCACTGCCCTTATCTAATCTTATACTTGGTTAACCTCATGCTGCCCCAACCCCCCTACTTACAATGTATGAAACTGAAAATGTGTTGCAAATTCTTAGTAGTAAAGTTCCTCCTCTAGACTAGATGTTTACTAGGTGTGCGTCTTCCAAGCATCTCACAGCTGCTACTCAGAAGAGGAAGACTGTAAGAAGTATTATCCTTTCAACAAACTTTGCATCAGTTAACTGAGTACATGAGGAATAACAGTACTACTGACCACTATATTAGTTGTACGACCTGGCAATAATTTTGTACAATTGTTTTTAGGAAAAACAATTGTCATTTGGATTGTGAATGCAGAATTAAAATCCTGAGAATGTCAAAGAAGCGTCACATTAAATCAGCCGTATTTGAACATTTCACCATCACTCAAGATAGAAAACATTATGTCTGTCAGTGTATGACAAATGATCCAGACGAAAACAAATGCTGTGAAGCCAAGATCAGTGCATATTCAGGCAAAGATAAAAATGCTCCTACCAGAGCTTCTAATCTAAAGAGACATTTACAGCGCTTTCATCCAGAAGTACTGAAAGCAGTGGATGAGAACGACTGCATCCAAACCAATGAACCAGTGCCCAGCTCTTCCAGCCAAACAAAGGAGCAGAGAACTTTGCAGCCATCAGTTGCAAGATATTCTGTCAGTGACAAAGTTACTGTGACAATGACAGTAGATACATTTAAAAAACAGACCATAGAGCTTGTTGTAAAGGATAGTGTGCCTATTTCATTATTTTCACTACCAGCTTTTATGTGTCTGAATGGGGAAATGGCCCGCAAGCTTGGTGTTTCTCTGGAGAGAGTATTAGAAAATTAGTAATCGAAGAAGCTTTTAAACAAAAGGAAGAACTTAAAAAAACTCTCAAGGGACGCTTTCTGTTTCTTAAAATGGATGCCTGCACACGTCACAGAGTGAACTATTTTGCAATCAATGTCCGATTTGTTTGTGACAAAAATGAAATAGTTACCAAGACATTAGCAGTAAAAGATACCAAAGCTCATCACACCAGTGAGTTTCTCCAGGTCTTGGTGGAAAAGGTTCTGCAAGACTATGAACTTAAAAAAGTTCTTTCTGTCGTAACTGACAATGCTTTAAATATGATAAGTACTATTAAGCTAATGAATGAGAGTAATGATGGTGACCAGCAGCTAGAAGAACATTCTGGGTTCACAGACACAGAAATGTTTGAAATAGAGGAACACAGTATTGTAACTGAGGAGCAAACTGAAGTTGCTTCAGATGAACAGCAACATGATAGTTTAGATGATCTTGTTGAAACTGTGTCAATACGTTCTTTCATTCATCACATGCGCTGTGTTGTGCATACGCTACAGCTGGCTATGAGACAGTCTGCAAGAAGGACATGCTGCTGCACTGATTGGCAAGGTGAGAAAATTGGCTACTGTTGCCAGAACCCCTAAAGTTAACTCAATTTTGAAGAGACGTGCTGGAAAAGGGGCAATTATTGATCAAGCCACACGATGGCGCAGTACTTACTTAATGATTCAGCGCTTGGTTGAACTCAAAACCTTTCTTGTAGACATGGCTAACCGTCAACTGACGCTAAATGAAAGTCAGTGGAATCAGGTGACTGAACTGGAAAAATTGCTAGAGCACCCATTTACAGTGACTAAAAAATTACAAGCAGAGTACTTAACTCCAGGTATTTTCTTAAAGGAGTGGAAGAACCTGATGTTTCGCCTGTCCCAAAGAGGAGGGTTAATTGCAAGCGGCATTGCTACATCAATGAAATGGAGAGAGGAGCTACTATTACAAAATAACATTCTTTTGGCAGCTGTTTATGTAGACCCAATGCATCGGATTCTTCTAGATGATCAACAGCTAAAGGAAAAGAAGCTCTGTTTGAAATAGCAGTAAGGATGAAAGGGTTGCAGAACAGTCAGGAGGAACAAGAAGAATTTGGTCGTCTTGCCACATCTTCACCCTCATCAACTGATGAAGAATTTAATTTAGAAAAATATTTGGATCACAAGGACCGTGCAAAGCGTTCCCGCATAGAAGAAGAGTCATCCCCATCAAAAAACACAGCCAGTATATTTCAGCAGAATTTTTCATGTGCACTAAAAGAAATTGAGAAATTTGACCGTTCATCAAAAATAACAGTGCAACAAGCGATTCCTCTGTATCCTGACATTGTCAGAGATGTTGCCCGAGTGGTTACTGCTTTGCCACCAGCCCAAGTTAGTGTAGAGAGGTTGTTCTCTGCTCTCAAAATAATTAGATCAGATTTGAGGGCATCCATGAAGGAGGATCTGACAGAGGCAATACTTTTTCTGAGGACAAATTTATAGATTTCTTCTTATTAACTGCATAACAGTGTTTATTGCATATTTACTTACAAGAGTTTAGAAAAGTTTATAAAAGTTATTTGCTATATTCTAATTGTATTCTAATAAATATAGTTTTTGCTCTAAGTGGTCTGATTACTTATATGATGGTGAGAAACTGAATAAGCACGATGATAATATTTTACAACAGTAAATTTATTGTTACGAATTGGCCATTTATGAAGGAGTCGGAGTCGGAGCCGGAGTGTGATAAAATCCAGGAGTCGGAGTCGCAACTGTGGCTTACCGACTCCACAGCCCTGGTTTTATCTTATGTTTCCTGTTCAAAGGTGGTCGTTTTTCAGCCTTCTTTACCTTGGCCATGTCCCTGAGTATCGCACACCTTGTGCTTTTTGTTACTCCAGTAAACTTGCAGCTCTGAAACATGGCAAAACTGGTGGCAAATGGCATCTTGGCAGCTTCACGCTTGATTTTCTTCAATTCGTGAGCAGTTTTTTTGCGCCTTTTTTGCGACCCTGTTGGCTATTTGCCATGAAACACTTGATTGTTCGGTGATCACCCTTCAAAAGTTTGGCAATTTCAAGACTGCTGCATCCCTCTGCAAGACATCTCACAATTTTGGACTTTTCAGAGCCTGTCAAATCTCTCTTCTGACCCATTTTGCCAAAGGAAAGGAAGATGCCTAATAATTAAGCACACCTTATATAGGGTTTTAATGTCATTAGACAACACCCCTCCTCATTACAGAGATGCACATCACCTGATTTACTTAATTGGTAGTTGGCTCTCAAGCCTGAACAGCTTGGAGTAGGACAACATGTATAAAAAGTATTATGTGATCAAACTACAGCTTGCCTAAAAATTCTGCACACAGTGTACAAGAATGCTGAACTAAACAAAACAAAACCAGTCATTTTTATAGGCAGTCCCAGCGGGTATCACGATTACAGCACATGACACTGGTTTCAGTGGACAAGAGACTGGCATTTCCTGTAATTGTCATGTCAACAAAGAAGGGGGGGGGGTAGTGATTATTTTTAACAGAGCTGGTCTATGGATTACAAAAACATATTGATAAAGTATTTCCATCATATCTTTAGAACCTGCAATGAAAATTTAGAGGAGTGTCAACCTACACACGTAGCATAGTATATCCCATAGCTTTATAAAAATAATTGCCACACACTTAATCATTTTAGCCAATCATAGCTCGCAATTAGTCAATATGTATGTAACAGTCTACGCACTCCTGTTAAAATGACAGGTTCTTGTCATCTAAAAAAAAAATAATCTATAAATCACCCATAATATGTTCAGTTCAATTGAAAAATAAAACTATTATTTTTCTTTTCCCACCCAAAAAGATTTCAAAGAACTAAAACCAATGTAGATGCATAAGCATGTACACCCTTAAAGGAGTGGATCGGTCTAAAACGACAATGTGACGGCCAGAATCCGACTAGACTAGCTGACCAGAGTGACTGCAGACTTATTTAGATCAGACCACCCCTTTAACCCCTTCATGACCCAGCCTATTTTGACCTTAGTGACCTGGCCGTTTTTTGCAATTCTGACCAGTGTCCCTTTATGAGGTAATAACTCAGGAACGCTTCAACGGATCTTAGCGGTTCGGATATTGTTTTTTCGTGACATATTGGGCTTCATGTTAGTGGTATATTTAGGTTGATAATTTTTGCGTTTATTTGTGAAAAAAATGCAAATTTGGAAAATGTTCCAATTTTCAAATTTTGAATTTTTATTCTGTTAAACAAGAGATTTATGTGACACAAAATAGTTAATAAATAACATTACCCACATATCTACTTTACATCAGCACAATTTTGGAAACACATTTTTTTTTGCTAGGAAGTTATAAGGGTTAAAATTTGACCAGCAATTTCTCATTTTTACAACAAAATTTACAAAACCATTTTTTTTAGGGACCACCTCACATTTGAAGTCAGTTTGAGGGGTCTGTATGGCTGAAAATACCCAAAAGTGGCACCTTTCTAAAAACTGCACCCCTCAAGGTACTCAAAACCACATTCAAGAAGTTTATTAACCCTTCAGGTGTTTCACAGCAGCAGAAGCAACATGGAAGGAAAAAATGAACATTTAACTTTTTAGTCACAAAAATGATCTTTTATCAACAATTTTTTTTATTTTCCCAAGGGTAAAAAGAGAAACTGGACTCCAAAAGTTATTGTACAATTTGTCCTGAGTACGCCGATACCCCATATGTGGGGGGGAACCACTGTTTGCGCGCACGACAGGGCTCGGAAGGGAAGGAGCGCCATTTGACTTTTTCAATGAAAAATTGGCTCCAATCTTTAGCGGACACCATGTCGCGTTTGGAGAGCCGCTGTGTGCCTAAACATTGGAGCTCCCCCACATGTGACCCCATTTTGGAAACTAGACCTCCCGTGGAACTAATCTAGATGTGCGATGACCACTTTAAACCCCAAAGTGCTTCACAGAAGTTTATAACGAAGAGCTGTGAAAATAAAAAATCATTTTTCTTTCCTCAAAAATTATTTTTTAGCCCGCATTTTTTTATTTTCACAAGAGCAACAGGAGAAATTGGACCCCAAAAGTTGTTGTCCAGTTTGTCCTGAGTACGCTAATACCCCATATGTGGGGGTAAACCACTGCTTGGGCACACGCCAAGGCTCGGAAGGGAAGTAGTGACTTTTGAAATGCAGACTTTGATGGAATGGTTGCGTTTGCAGAGCCCCTGATGTGCCTAAACAGTAGAAACCCCCCACAAGTGACCCCATTTTGGAAACTAGACCCCCCAAGGAACTTATCTAGATATGTGGTGAGCACTTTGAAACCCCAAGTGCTTCACAGAAGTTTACAACGCAGAGCCGTGAAAATAAAAAAATCATTTTTCATTCCTCAAAAATGATGTTTAGCAAGCAATTTTTTATTATCATAAGGGTAACAGGAGAAATTGGACCACAATAGTTGTTGCCCAGTTTGTCCGGAGTACGCTGATACCCCATATGTGGGGGTAAACCACTGATTGGGTGCACGTCGGGGCTCGGAAGGGAGGGAGCACCATTTGACTTTTTGAACGCAAGATTGGCTGGAATCAATGGTGGCGCCATGTTGCGTTTGGAGAACCCTGATGTGCCTAAAAAGTGGAAGCCCCTCAATTCTAACTCCAACACTCACCCCAACACACCCCTAACCCTAATCCCAACTCTAGCCATGACCCTAATCACAACCCTAACCCCAACACACCCCTAACCACAACCCCATCCCCGACACACCCATAACCCTAATCCCAACCCTAACCCTAATCCTAACCCTAACCCTAACCCCAACCCTAACCACAACCCTAACCACAACCCTAACCCCAACACACCCCTAACCACAGGCCTAATCTTAACCCTATTTTCAATCCTAGCCCTAATTCCAACCCTAACTCTAATTCCAACCCTAAGGCTATGTGCCCACGTTGCGGATTTGTGTGAGATTTTTCTGCACCATTTTTGAAAAATCCGCAGGTAAAAGGCACTGCGTTTTAGCTGCGGATTTACCTCAGATTTCAGCTGCGGATTCCTATTGAAGAACAGGTGTAAAACGCTGCGGAATCTGCACAAAGAATTGACATGCTGCAGAAAATACAACACAGCGTTTCCGCGCGGTATTTTCTGCACCATGGGCACAGCGGATTTGGTTTTCCACAGGTTTACATGGTACTGTAAACCTGATGGAAAACTGCTACGAATCCGTAGCGGCCAATCCACTGCAGATCCGCAGCCAAATCCGCACTGTGTGCACATAGCCCAATTCTAACCCTAACCCTAGTTCTAACCCTAACCCTAGCCCTAACCCTAGCCCTAGTGCAGAAAAAAAAAATATATATATTTTCTTTATTTTATTATAATTTACTATTTTTTTTTATTTTGATCACTGTGATAAGTTTTATCATAGTGATCAAAATGTACCTGGAACGAATCTGTCGGCCGTTTTGGAAGATGGCGGCACCCATGGAGAAGACGGACGGACTCCGGGAGGCTCGGTAAGTATGAGGGGGGGGGTGGATCGGAGCACGGGGGGGTGGATCGGAGCATGGGGGGAGCAGGCAGGAGGACGGGGGAGCGGACAGGCGGATGGAGGGGACTACGGGACAGAACGGAGGACTGGGGAGGCGATCGGTAGCTGTGGTGGGGGGGCACATCAGGGTTTCCAGCCATGGCCGATGATATTGCAGCATCGGCCATGGCTGGATTGTAATATTTCACCACTTTTTATAGGTGAAATATTACGAATTGCTCTGATTGGCTGTTGAAAGTGCAACAGCCAATCAGAGCGATCGTAGCCACGAGGGGGTGAAGCCACACCCCCTGGGCTGAAGTACCACTCCCCCTGTCCCTGCAGAACGGGTGAAATTGGAGTTAACCCTTTCACCCGATCTGCAGGGACGCGATCCCTCCATGACGCTACATAGGCGTCACAGGTCGGATTGGCCCCGACTTTCATGACGCCTACGTGGCGTCACAGGTCGGGAAGGGGTTAAAGAGGACTTTTCAAACTTTTTTTTTTATGTGGAACCAGTCACGCAATGCAAGAAGAATAAAGCTTTCATTAATCACACCCAGATCCACCAGGTCATTACTTTGCAGTGAGGAGAGCAGACTCTGTAATGTTTCCCCAGTGTGCTGCTGTTTGCTTATGATTGGGTCAGGTTCACAAAGAAAGAAGTAAATGTGTGATAATATGCTAAGTGGGCCGACTAGTCAGGGAGAACGCATGCCCCATCGTCTAGTCAAAGGATTAACTTACATATCAAAGGGATTTTAGAAATACATTATTACATGTGTCCAATTTTATAAAAGGACTGTTGGGCAGAGAATTTAGATAGGCAGACAACTGGTGGTGGTTCTGGAGGCACGATGGACCTGTCAGATTCCCTTTAATGTAAATGCTTCTATAACATAAGCCCTAGTTCTAGCTGACAAAAAACAGCCCCAAAGTAAAATGCTGCCTCCACCATGCTTCACTGTGGGTATGGTGTTCTTTTGGTGATGAACAGTGTTGGATTTGCGCTAAACAAACTTTTTGGAACTAAGGCTAAAAAGTTCTGCCTTGGTCCCATCAGACCAGTATATCAGTTTGATTTTTATTTGAAGTTGACAGATTATAGGACACATTAAAGGTGGAAAAGTTCTGAAATGATTCTTCTTGGTAAGATTATTTTTCATAAACTAGACTTTTTATATCGACTGTATAAGAGATCTAAACATCCCCAGGTTCCACTTCTTCTCGTATTTAACTTTGTATTACCTGATGTGATTGAATGTCTCTCAAAGCAAATATTACATAAAGCCTATTAGAATGACTAGCTGACCTTGAGTCCACCAGGCTTATCTTCACACTGTGGCATGCCCTCTAGAACACATCTTGATAGCCTCAGAAGGCATATGGAAAGTTGTAGACATAACTTCATGTAAACTGGTTTCCTACGATAAGCCAGTGAAAATGTGTGTGGGAAAACATCCCTTATTTTGACGATTATTGGAGGTCCCAATAGACAGATATTATATTTAATCACTTGTCCATTGGATAAGTTGTAAATGCCTCAGGCTGGAATCACCTTTTAAAAATCAAATAGACAGATCAGCAAGTATCTGATGGCCAAAAATATTGATTATAAATTACTTACCAAGTCATCGCTAGAAACTGTAGGATACAAAATAGAAGTGCCAGGCCTTTCTTTTTCCACTGGAAGAAAATAAATAAAAACACAAAAATTAAATGATTGCCAATTACAGCACATAGATTATGTGGCGGTGACCACTCAGTATGTGGGCAGCGGGGACAGAAGCTGCAATGACTTCTTCATCACCCCTGAAAAATTATCAGGGATGGTAGTGACAGAACCTGTGCTAAGTTACTGTAACGCCCACTCTGATATCCTGCTTCGTATTAGAATCCGCGAGAAGTGGGTGCAGTGCTACCTTAATGTGCCATCCCGCTTGAGATTCCCGTCAAACAAAATGTCACAGTACGTGAAGTAAAAAAAAAAAAAAACACATATAGGGATTAGCAGGATAGGGAGTAAACTAGGCAAATTTATAATATAGCTGAGTAAAAAAGATAGATGTTTAACAGGACATTTATAGGTATCGGACAACCCCTCTAATTGCACTCATTCTTAAGGTATTATTGGAGCCAACAATCAGATTATTATGGTATATCATTCCTCAATGGGAAAAACACTATTGGATGTGGGCAGTTTAACCCCTTCGTGACCTCCGCTGTACTTGTACTGCGGGGGCCGCATCTCTTCCTTCTTCGGCGGTGAGCCCACATCAAAGCCGGGACATGTCAGCTGTTTTCTACAGCTAACATGTGCCCGCAATAGTGGCGGGTGGAATCGCGATCCACCCGCCGCTATTAACTAGTTAAATGCCGCTGTCAAACGCTGACAGCAGCATTTAACAAGCGCTCCTGGCCACGCAGCTGGAAGTATGCATACCGCTGACCCAGTCACGTGATCGGGGGTCATCGGTGCGTTGGCAAAACAACCAGAGGTCTCCTGAAGACCTCTATGGTTGTTGATGCCAGATTGCTGTGTGCGCCACCCTGTGGTCGGTGCTCAGGGCAATGCTGTAATTCAGCTATATAGGGGCAATCTAAGCATCACTTCTATGTAGCAGAGCCGATCAGGCTATGCCAGCTTCTAGCCTCCCATGGAGGCTATTGAAGCATTGCAAAAGTAAAAAGAAATGTTTTAAAAAATACGAAAAAACAAAAATCCAAAAAAAAGTTTTAAATCACCCCCCATCTAATATATAATTGCCTAGAATACTACTTCCTGCAATTTGTCCACAAATATGTATGACTATAAACCATGGTAATGTGATGGATTATATTTTTCTATATATTACAACCATGTATTTAAATGGGATAAATAACGCCCATCATCAACTACTACATAGAACCCAAACAAAAACGATGATCCAAAGGCAATATTCACAGTATAAAACCATAATTTTATTGTATAAACGCATATAAAAACATACTACCAAACTTTCAGGAGACACGGATACAAACACATGTCTCACACC
Organism: Ranitomeya variabilis; assembly: GCF_051348905.1. Classification (NCBI taxonomy): domain Eukaryota; kingdom Metazoa; phylum Chordata; class Amphibia; order Anura; family Dendrobatidae; genus Ranitomeya; species Ranitomeya variabilis. The sequence goes on along the minus strand of NC_135233.1, from coordinate 645,231,510 downwards.
GTCGTCAGTGTTGACGCGCAGCGCCACATGACACACAGCTGACTCCCATATTGGGTATAAATGGAAGGCAAAGATTTAAAAGGTACAAAACATGCACAATTATTATCAGCTCACATAGACTATAGGAGGATACCATCATTTTTACAATCACATGAACGTATCACAAGACTGTCATGACCCATTTGGGCCAATGAATAGAGAGGTAAATTTACCCGTACATGTGACATATTTAAAGTCCCATAGACCCAAGACAAAAAGCTGTCATGACCCATTAGGGCCAGTACACATTTAAATGGTATATTTACCCGTACCAGATTAGCGTCACAGCTGAGTTGTCACCTGGCTATGTCCTCTGCCAACCCACGTCCTCCTCTGCACGCGCAGGCCGGGGGCACAGAGCACAGGGGGCCCCAGGCAGAGCACAGGGGCCCCAGGCAGAGCACAGGGGCCCCAGGCAGAGCACAGGGGCCCCAGGCAGAGCACAGGGGCCCCAGGCAGCATATGGGGCCCCAGGCAGAGCACAGGGGCCCCAGGCAGAGCACAGGGGCCCCAGGCAGCATATGGGGCCCCACGCAGAGCACAGTGGTCCCAGGCAGAGCACAGGGGCCCCAGGCAGCCTATGGGGCCCCAGGCAGAGCACAGTGGCCCCAGGCAGAGCACAGGGGCCCCAGGCAGTGTATGGGGCCCCAGGCAGCATATGGGGCCCCAGGCAGAGCACAGTGGTCCCAGGTAGAGCTCAGGGGCCCCAGGCAGCCTATGGGGCCCCAGGCAGAGCACAGGGGCCCCAGGCAGCATATGGGGCCCCAGGCAGAGCACAGGGGCCCCAGGCAGAGCACAGGGGGCCCCAGGCAGAGCACAGGGGGCCCCAGGCAGAGCACAGTGGCCCCAGGCAGAGCACAGTGGCCCCAGGCAGAGCACAGTGGCCCCAGGCAGAGCACAGGGGCCCCAGGCAGAACATGGGGCCCCAGGCAGAGCACAGGGGCCCCAGGCAGCATATGGGGCCCCAGGCAGCATATGGGGCCCCAGGCAGAGCACAGGGGCCCCAGGCAGCATATGGGGCCCCAGGCAGAGCACAGCGATATTTTGGACCACTGTGCGGTGTTTCAGACCCCCTGTGTGATGTCTGGGGCCCTGTTCTTAAGTATATTAAAGATTAAAGTAACGTATATTAAAGTATATTATAGATCAAATTTGACACGTTTATGAGCACCATTGAGTGATATACTCAAGAATGACATAATTTTTCAACATTTTATGGTTTCAAACTGTAAACACTCAGAGTTTTTTTTACTTCAACCAGAAAACCTTAACGGTTCATAAAAAACTTGACTGTTCAGGATATGATAAAAGTCATAGTATTCTGAATCTTTAACTTATAAAGATACCTTTACATGGGGTGATTATTGGTTCCAGAGAGGCTTTCGGCCGATAATCGTACACATGGCTGGTGACAGGACAATACAATATAAACGTTCAAAGGTAAACACTGATAACATTAAAATCTAATATATAATTGCCTAGAATACTACTTCCGGCAATTTGTGCCAACTTCCGTGGCTTTGTCCGGAGATGATGTCCGGAGATAAGTGACGTCACCAGCGTCCTACACCCGCTCAGGGTGGACAAAGATATATGCCTTCGTGGTGCGCCGCACTTTTCTGATTGGTTGCCGCCTGCCGCGAGCGACCAATCAGAAATGTGCCGTACTGTCAAGAATTGTCAAGAGCTGGTGAGTGCAGCCATTTTTTGTTCTTTCTTACTATTATTTATTAATTGTATTATTCTTACATTTGAATAAATAAAGTATATATGGATTCTAGACTCCCGATTCTTTAGAATCGGGCTGCCATCTAGTTCAAAATAAAAAAATTAAAAAAAAAAATAAAAAAAAAAATCAAACCTACACATAATTGGTATCGCCGCATTCGTAATCGTCCAATCAATAAAAAATAAATAAAAAAAAGAATTAACCTGATCGCTAAACGGCGTAGTGATAAAAAAATTAAAAACGCCAGAATTACAATGTAATAACGGGCGATCAATAGAACGTATCTGCACCAAACTGGCATTTTTAAAAACGTCAGCTCAGCACACAAAAAATAAGCCCTCACCCAACCCGAGATCACGAAAAATTGAGACGCTACGGGTATCGGAAAACTGCGCTATTTTTTATTTTTTTTTTATTTTAAACAAAGTTTGGAATTTTTTTTTCACCACTTAGGCTACTTTCACACTAGCGTCAGTACGGATCCGTCGCGCTGCGTCGGCCCGATGTACCGACACATACTGTGCAAAAAATGCCCGACGTGGGCAGCGGAAGCAGTCTTAAGACGCTTCCACTGCCCCATTGCAAGGTCTGGGGAGGAGGGGGCGGAGTTTCAGCCGCGCATGCGCGGTCGAAAATGGCGGTCCCGTCACACAAAAAACGTTACATGTAACTTTTTTTTGTGGCGGTGGTGCGCCAAACCACGGCGCAACCGACGCACGACAGTTGCGACGTGTGGCACTGCGTCGCAATGCGTCGCTAATAAAAGTCTATGCAGAAAAAACGCATCCTGCAGACAACTTTGCAGGATGCGTTTTTTATCCACTTATTTAGATAAAGATAAACCCAGACATGCTTGGTGTCTATGAACTTGTAATGACCTGTAGAATCATAATGGCAGGTCAGTGTTAGCATTTAGTGAGCCTAGCAAAAAAGCCAAACAAAAAACAAGTGTGGGATTGCACTTTTTTTGCAATTTGACAGCACTTGGAATTTATTTCCCATTTTCTAGTACGCGACATGGTAAAATCAATGGTATCGTTCAAAAGTTCATCTTGTCCCGCAAAAAACAAGCCCTCACACGGCCATATTAACAGAAAAATAAAAAAGTTATGGCTCTGGGAAGAAGGGTAGCGAAAAATTAAAACGCAAAAAAAAGAAAAAGGGCAGGTTCTCTAAGGGGGTAAAACAAAAGGTTATCACAAATCTGCCCCTGGACTGCTAAAAAGTGTGGACAAATTAAAACACAGATTTTGAAAAAAAAAAAACTGTGAATACAACAAAAAACCTTTCTGGAAAAGAGGACGTCACCTGATTCATGCTGCCAAAACCACAGACCGCATGAATCAGAGCCTGGCTGTGATTGCAGCTAGGTATAATTTTCTCTGAAATACTTCAATGTTCAGAAAAAAATATACTTTAGAGATCTGGCCAGGGACCATAGGCAGAGATGAGAGGACACCAATGTGCAGGATATCCATTGTGCTTAGGATTCTGAAGACTGTATGGTCATGAAATATGCTACATTTAAATTAACACATATTTAAAAAAGGTTACTTACCCAAAATACAGCGCACAATGTACAAACCAAGCAAAGCTGTTGAGGAATAATAAAAAAAGCAATGAACAAATAGAAGATTATTAGGCTGGAGGATCTAGAAACTAAACTGAAAGTTGGTCAGTAAATAGTGGGACGTGCCACCAGTACCTTCATCTACTGACAACCAATGTTCCCTGGTGCTAGTGTAGGGATGGGAACATAAGGGAGCTTTCCACAATATTTTCTATGCATGTGGAAGTGAACAAGTAATGAGACATAGATGATCATTGCAATGATGTGGCGAAATCACTCATGCAATACATCATGACTGGAAACACAACTAACAGGTTTACTAGTGGTGGATTCCAGGTGCCTTCACCTTCATTGCATAATCAGGAATTCGGCAAATACTGTGGGGTGTCCTAACTATCGCTGAAGGATCACTGAAGCATTCGTTACTCACCAGCATAATTATTGTTGCAATAAGTCTGGTTGGCTCAAACATCTTTTTAAGTTGCTTAAGTGGACCCATAAGAAAACATGTGCTGGAATGACAAAAAGAAGATGAATTAGGAATCCCAAGAATATAGAATCCTAGTCTCACATATTTTGTGCACACTTCCTATACCGGGGACATTTAGTTGCTGTAAGTGCATCTCAGTATCCGACTCTGCTCCCTTCTGCCTTGTGATTTTGAATTATAGTTCTGGTCAGAGATGGTCAACAACCAGCATTGAACAAACCCAATGACTTGGCATCTACTGGGTTTTGCCAAGGAGCTTATAAGTCTGATGGGCAAATATTGCTGTATTTGACCGGTCATGCCAAAAAATGACAGAACCTACTATTAAGAGCCTCTGTTGCAGGTGTGGACATATATCATACCCGTTAAAAAAAAAAAAACACAATACCCTGGGCCAAAACAATAAAAAAGGAAAATATATTGACATTTCCTATTTAGTGCCCTTTTTGTGCAGGTGAAGTCAATACACCCCTTCTTAGAGATCTGCTATGAAATATGGCAGCTACGTACAGGGGTTCCGCTACTGTACAATGGAGCTTTGCTATTTTCAGAATTGGAGGAAATGCTTTTCCAGCTTAAATTCCAAGTTCACAACCCCTTGCAATCTAATCCTGAACCCATGCTGTATCCTGTGTATGCAATTACTGAAGGCACAATGAAACAAAACAGCAAAGTCAGAGGGAAAGAGGTGGAACGTCGGAAGCAAAAAGCAAAGTACATGTCTGTTTATCCTTCCCTCCCGTCAGGATTCACATCTGATCAAATTTGAACAATGCAAATAGGACTCAATGCAAACCTACTGCATGATGCAGAAACGATGAGTGGTAATGTCTATGGATGATTTAAGATAGCAAACAATTGTGAGCCACGCAGCACAGAAAACGACAGAACTCATCTGTCACCCATTGTCATGTGGCAGGTGACATGGGTGGACTATGGAAATTTCTATTATTGTGATTGCTATTGCAGCTGCATAAGCAATAACCTGATCCAGTCTACAAACATGGACGTAGGTTTCAAAATATTAGTTTACGGTAATTTCAAATTGCCTTCCCTCCCTTTCATGCTGCCCATATGCCAATTTCCACTCAAACAGCTACATAATTAAAAAGGCTGTCCACCACCCCAAATCCAAAACTGGTTTTGCATAAATGCTTAAAGGGAAGGTGCCATAAAAAAATACTTTTTTACAGCAATTGTAAAAATGTAAAGAATTAATGTTTAAATTTTCTTAAAAAATATTTTCATTTGTTTATAATTTAGTAAAATATGAAAAATAATTTGAAAAGTTTTGGAATTTCCACTTTTAAACACTAGGGGGAGCAGCTGCTGAAATTTCAGAAAAACCTAGTGTACAACTAGCTCACATTACTGCACTGCAGTAATTATGGGCGGAGTCTGCTGATGTGTGTGATGTCTCCTCTCCTTCCCTTCTGGGTGTCTGCTAAGGGATGAGAGAGGATGAGATTCAGGAACCCAGTGAGCAGCCATTTTGTTGGTGACTGCAGAGTAAGGCTGCCGTCACACTAGCAGTATTTGGTCAGTATTTTACCTCAGTATGTGTAAGCCAAAACCAGGAGTGGAACAAATAGAGGAAAAGTATAATAGAAACATATGCACCACTTCTGCATTTATCACCCACACCTGGTTTTGGCTTACAAATACTGAGGTAAAATACTGACCAAATACTGAATGTGTGAGGCAGCCTTGTACTGACAAGAAGACAGTCACCGAGGATGGCAGGCAGCAAGGATTCTGGGAGATATGTGGTGGAGGGAGCAGGGTGACCGCAGCGCAGAGTATTTCAGGAGAGCAGTGTGCTGGTCTATGGGGGCCCCCTGTTTGGTGCGCGGAGCAGCCAGGGATTTACATAGAGCGCTGTCTTTTATACACATGGATGGACCGTCTGCTCCACAGAAATCCAGGAAACATTTCTGCGGATTGATGGCCTGTTCTGATCCAGACTTTGCATGCAGACCCCATTCCCCTCCTCAGATCCTGTCTTCTCCATCCTGTCCTGGCGATGTGTGAAAGTGAGACGTCAGGCGAAGTACGGGGTGACGCTGGGAAGGAAATGTAGCCATATAGTAACGATAAAAATGAGACCCCTCTCTTCAGCTGCCTCACTAGCCCTGACTGCACCTAACTGAAGGTCATGCTGCCCCCTCTATTACCCCAGACCCGCGTGCAGGTGCTCAGCCAGAACCACCATAGAATGGGTCCGCTTTCTGAAGATAATACTGCCATAGTGTTCTCACATAATACCGCTATATAGATCACACATAATACCGCCATATACATCACACACAATACTATCAAATAGATCACACAATACTGTCATACAGTTCTCACATACCACCATATAGATCACAAATAATACCGCCATATAATTCTCCCCTAGTACTTCCACATAGATCACACATAATCCCACAATATAGTTCTCATATACCACCGTCATATAGTTTTTACATCATTCCACAACACTGAGCAAACATAATATTGCCATATAGATCACATATAATACCGTCACATAGATCACACAATACTTGGCGGCATAATGTGTGATATTATATATATATTATAATATCCCGGCATAATGTGTGGTCTTTATGGGAGTATATGTGATATGTGATATATATATATATATATATATATATATATATCGGCATTATACGTGATCCATATGGTATTGTGCTGCTCTAGGGAGGTGAGAGACGTATGGTGGAAGGAGCAGGGTGACAGGAGCACAGTATTTCAGGACAGCAGTGTACTGGTCTGTGGGTGGGAGGGTGTGCTCACACTCACACGCTCGCAACTGTATACTTATAGCCTTTACTGGCTATTAAAATGGGGGACACCCCCCAAAAAAAGACGTGGGGCCCCCTTATAATTAATAACCATCAAATATTATGCAGACAGCTGCGGGCTTACATTAATAGCCTAGGAAGGGGCCATGGATACTGTCCCCCCCCCCCCCCCCAGGCTAAAAACATCAGCTCTCAGCCGCCTTTTACATGCGCCTTTTCTGGCGCTTTGCCTGGCAATTTCCACTTACCCTGTAGCGGTAGCAAGTGGGGTTCATATTTGTGGGGTTAATGTCACCTCCATATTGTCCGGTGACATCAAGCCCACGGCTTAGTAATGGAGAGGCGTCTATAAGGCACCCATCCATTACTAATCCTATAGTTGTATTGTAAATAAAGACTCGGCCAGAATAAAGTCCTTTATTAATCTTTTTTAAACCATACCGAACGCATAATCCTCGACTCCCTCATCTCCCACAACAAAAATAATAAACCACATTGAGGAAAGACACGCAGGGGGGAGAGGAGTGCATAGGAGAGGATTAGATACTGACTGCTGAGCCGTGTATCTAATCCTGGCCTGTGTGATACCGACAGCTGAGCCGTGTATCTAATCCTGTCCTGTGTGATACCGACAGCTGAGCCGTGTATCTAATCCTGTCCTGTGATACCGACTGCTGAGCCGTGTATCTAATCCTGTCCTGTGATACCGACTGCTGAGCCGTGTATCTAATCCTGTCCTGTGTGATACCGACTACTGAGCCGTGTATCTAATCCTGTCCTGTGTGATACCGACTACTGAGCCGTGTATCTAATCCTGTCCTGTGTGATACCGACTACTGAGCCGTGTATCTAATCCTGTCCTGTGATACCGACTACTGAGCCGTGTATCTAATCCTGTCCTGTGTGATACTGACTGCTGAGCCGTGTATCTAATCCTGTCCTGTGTGATACCGACTGCTGAGCCGTGTATCTAATCCTGTCATGTGTGATACCGACTGCTGAGCCGTGTATCTAATCCTGTCATGTGTGATACCGACTGCTGAGCCGTGTATCTAATCCTGTCCTATGTGATACCGACTGCTGAGCCGTGTATCTAATCCTGTCCTGTGTGATACTGACTGCTGAGGACACAGTACACGGGACAGGATTAGCTACCCAGGACAGAGGTAGCAGTGGTAGGTGTATATAGAGGCAGGTAGGAGTGGTATATAGAGGCAGATAGTGGTATACAGAGGCAGGCCGGCAGTGGTATACAGAGGCAGGCCGGCAGTGGTATACAGAGGCAGGCAGGCAGTGGTATACAGAGGCAGGCAGGCAGTGGTATACAGAGGCAGGCAGGCAGGCAGTGGTATACAGAGGCAGGCAGGCAGTGGTATACAGAGGCAGGCAGGCAGTGGTATACAGAGGCAGGCAGGCAGTGGTATACAGAGACAGGCAGGCAGTGGTATACAGAGGCAGGCAGAGAGTGGTATACAGAGGCAGGCAGTGGTATACAGAGGCAGGCAGTGGTATACAGAGGCAGGCAGGCAGTGGTATACAGAGGCAGGCAGTGGTATACAGAGGCAGGCAGTGGTATACAGAGGCAGGCAGTGGTATACAGAGGCAGGCAGACAGTGGTATACAGAGGCAGGCAGTGGTATACAGAGGCAGGCAGGTAGCAGTGGTATACAGAGGCAGGCAGGCAGTGGTATACAGAGGCAGGCAGACAGTGGTATACAGAGGCAGGCAGTGGTATACAGAGGCAGGCAGACAGTGGTATACAGAGGCAGGCAGCAGTGGTATACAGAGGCAGGCAGACAGTGGTATACAGAGGCAGGCAGACAGTGGTATACAGAGGCAGGCAGACAGTGGTATACAGAGGCAGGCAGGCAGGTAGCAGTGGTATACAGAGGCAGGCAGAAAGTGGTATACAGAGGCAGGCAGTGGTATACAGAGGCAGGCAGACAGTGGTATACAGAGGCAGGCAGGCAGGTAGCAGTGGTATACAGAGGCAGGCAGGCAGTGGTATACAGAGGCAGGCAGTGGTATACAGAGGCAGGCAGGCAGTGGTATACAGAGGCAGGCAGTGGTATACAGAGGCAGGCAGGCAGTGGTATACAGAGGCAGGCAGGCAGTGCTAGGTGGTATATAGGGGCTGGTAGCAGTGGTAGATGCATAAGAAAATAAAAACGCTGTACTTACCTTCTTTCCTCTACCAGGAAGTGCTGAGTCATGTTCAGGGCAGAGCAGTGTGACGATCTCCCTGCTCTGCTCTGAACAGGTCGGCAGTGATTGCAGCCTGTAATGTAATACTAAAGGTACCGTCACACTAGGCGATATCGCCAGCAATCCGTGACGTTGCAGCGACCTGGATGGCGATATCGCTGTATTTGACACGCAGCAGCGATCTGGATCCCGCTGTGAAATTGCTGGTCGCTGCTAGAAGGTCTGCACATTATTTGGTCGCTAGGTCGCCGTGTATCGCCGTGTTTGACAGCAAAAGCGACGATACCAGCGTTATTTTACACTGGTAACCAGGGTAAACATCGGGTTACTAAGCGCAGGGCCGCGCTTAGTAACCCGATGTTTACCCTGGTTACCAGCGTAAAAGTTAAAAAAACAAACAGTACATACTCACCTGCGCGTCCCCCAGCCTCTGCTTCCTGACACTAAAGCGCCGGCCCTAAACTGAAAGTGAAAGCAACAGCGGTGACGTCACCGCTCTGCTGTTAGGGCCGGCGCTCAGTCAGCGTCAGGATGCAGAGGCTGGGGGACGCGCAGGTGAGCATGTACTGTTTGTTTTTTTAACTTTTACGCTGGTAACCAGGGTAAACATCGGGTTACTAAGCGCGGCCCTGCGCTTAGCAACCCGATGTTTACCCTGGTTACCCGGGGACCTCGGCATCGCTGGTCGCTGGAGAGCGGTCTGTGTGACAGCTCTCCAGCGACCACACAGCGACGCTGCAGCGATCGGCATTGCTGTCGCTATCGCTGCAGCGTCGCTTAGTGTGACGGTACCTTAAGTACAGGCTGCAATCACAGCTCCTCGCTGCAGATACTTACCCTGGACCCTCGGCAGCAGCTTCTCCCAGCAGCAGCTTCTGCCATCGCACGCACTGAGCTGTGTGCGATGGAGATGCGTCCACCGAAAAGACAATAATCCATTTGCCCCACGACGGGACTAACTCCGCTACATCTAGATAGCAGGCTGCATTGTTGTATGATGCGGCATTACAACCTGCCGTCCAGCAGAGACACTGACGTTATAACTCTTCCCATAGCTCTTCCCATGACGGGAGTGAGTTGAACGAAGTTCATTGGCTGTGAATTCCCAAGACCTTTCTGACGGCACTGTGAGCATGAGAACTTTCTCAAGCTCGCTGTGACGCGAGAGAGGTGAAAGGAGTTCACCACAAACCGCTAAGCAAGCAAGCAAGCAAGCAAGCATGCACAAGCTCAGTATCTCTGCTGGATGGCAGGCTGTATAGTCGCATCATTCAACAATGTAGCCTGCTATCCAGATGTAGCAGAGCTAGACGCGTTGCGGGACAAATATCTTGTCAGAGGACAGGTGAGGAATATGGCTGTTTATTATTTTAATTCTGTTACAGGGGACACTGGCTTCAGTCGACTGGGCGTTGACGCGAGTATAGCTGGTTTGATTTAATATAGATATATTAAAAAGGAGACTGTCATTAGTTCAACTAAAAAGACTTTATTCTGGGTGTGTGTTTTCTTTCTACAATATCACCAAGAGGTTAGTAATGGGGTCGTCTTATAGACAACTCTCCATTACTAACCCCTGGACTTTATGTCACCTAACATTACAAAGGTGGTATCAGTATGATTTCCCTACACGTTATGACATCACCACACCATTATTAAGGAATGATTAATGATGGAAGAGGAAGCTGAGGATATTACAACAAGTAAATCCTCTGGTAGCAGTAGGCCCCCAGAAGAATCCCACGCGAAACGCGGGTCGGGGCGAGGCGTGTGGCACCCTCTATAGTCATGGGTAAGAGGATTTACTTGTTGTAATTGTTGATTGTGGTCTAATGTTCAGCTATCGCCTATATTTATAAAAAATACTCACTGGAGGTTTTTACTACATTTATGCTGACATTACCACACTGGATGTTTTTTTGATCCATTTTTGCACCATCACTTTATTGATATATGTATTGGATCCATCATCGCACTGTCACTTTAGTCTGATTTGCATGGACATAGAAAAACATATATATATATATATATATATATATATATATATATATATATATATATATATATATATATATATATATATATATATATATATATATATATATATATATTTTTTTTTTTTTTTTTCCTATTACTCTTGCTTAGTTGTGTTACACTTTTGCTGCACCTGTTTTTTCCTTCTTTCAAATTCTGTCACTGGGAAATTTGCCAGCAATATATATTGCGCTTTTTTTGTAATTGGTGTATTATAATAAAAATCTTTGTGATACATTCAATTTGGGTGCACTACTCTATTTTTTGAGAATGTTTACCATATTATGGATTTGATGTAGCAGCATGATAGGAATCTGTGTACCCCTTTCTGCACTTTTGTGGTTCGTTTTTCCTTGGTTTTGTAAATAAGGCATAACTTTCTGCATCTAAGTGTGCAGCCTGTAAAAGGTGCCCGTTACACTATTTTTTTTTTCACATACTTCTTTTAATAGCCTTATGTTATTTATTTTTCAAACAAAAGAGCCATATAGGGTCTTGTTTTTTTGCAGGACGAGTTGTCGTTTTTAATGAAACCACTGACTTTCCCATATTATGAAATGAAAAATTCCAAGTGGGTTGCAATGGTGAAAAAAAAAACGAATTCCACCTTGGCTCGTCGGATTTTTTTTTTTTACATTGTTCACTCAGCAGTAAAAATGACCTAGCTACATGATTCTCCAGGTAAAGAACAATTACGTAAATACCAAACAGTGGTGAAAATTAATCTGGAAAATTGTTAAAAATAAATGTGTGTATTTTTCAAGTGATAGAGATGTGTGAGGGCTTGTTTTTGGCATGACATTTTTACTGAAACCATTTTGGGGTACACACGACATTATTGATCACTTATTGTTTGGGGAAACTGCGGTATCTACGAAGTGCAAATCTTGGGCGGTGCTCACAGTGGCTGGTGGCCTGCTGAAGGTCCCACTGCTGCCATCTTTTTCATCCTGTGAAGCCAAGTTTGTGGCTGGGCTTCATAGGAAAATTTTCGTTCATCCTGCAGTACTGTTTTATTGCTGTATATAGAACCAGCAATCAGATGATTGCAGGTTAAAATTCCCTAAAGGAATTAACTTTTTTTTTATTTTAACTGTATAAATATATCTAAAAAAAAAATATCAAAACTGTTATCCTATTAATTAAAAAAAAAACGCACATTGGTATCGCAATGTCTGTAAAAGTCCAAACAACATACAAAATTAACCTAAATGATAAACGCCATAATGAGAAAAAAATATATATAACAGGTTGCCGCACCCCATCAAATCAATTGAAACGACTTGGAGAATCATATTGCCAAGATATTTTTTTTTGCACAATTAAGACTGTAAAAACAAAACAAATAAAAAAAACAATGGCTGAGGATAAAGCGGTTGTCTGTGAATTTTTTTTTTTAGATTGAATAAGCTGGCTGAAGTCTGAATAAGTCTACAAGCTGAAGCCGCAGTGACCAATCAGATACAGCAGAGCAAGTCAGGTCACACGACTGAACTCAAGCTGTGAAATGCTGCAGCATTGGGCACAATGTTCATAAATAGCCATTTTGGGTAAAATTCATTGGAAGAAAATCAGTTGCATAATTCTAGAAATATATTCTGCACTGTAGTGCCTAGACAGAGGAAAGTAGTATTTAGGTGGCTTAAACATGAATGCTTACCTAGCTAATGCAGCAATGTTCCCCAGTGTGTAGAAAATGGCAAAGAGCTTGATTCCGGCATTGGGAACCCAAAGTAATGCACTTCCCTGGAATGACAAAAGGTTGTCAAAATAATCATAAGAAAAATTAAAAAATTCATGGTTGTTCCATGAACAAAGTACATTTTAATTAATAGAGCTTGCACTATAATAAAATTTTACAATTAAATGTGTTAGAAAAAAAATGTTCCTGTGCTGAGATCTACTATATAATTGTCTAAGGGTCACTTCCGTCTTTCTGTCTGTAACGGAAATCCCAAGTCGTTGATAGGTCGCAGCAAAACAGCCATGACCAATCAGCAACGGGCACAGTCCAGCGGCAAAATGGCCGCTCCCGCTCCTTACTCCCCGCAGTCAGTGCCCGCTCCATACTCCCCTCCAGTCAGCGCTCACACAGGGTTAATGGCAGCTTTAACAAACCGCGTTATGCCGCGGTGTAACACACTCCGTTAACGATGCTATTAACCCTGTGTGACCAACTTTTTACTATTGATGCTGCCTATGCAGCATCAATAGTAAAAAGATCTAATGTTAAAAATAATTAAAAAAATAAAAAAATTCATTATATACTCACCTTCCGGATCCAGCCCAGGCCTTTCCCGCTCCTCGCGACGCTCCGGTGACCGGTCCATGCATTGCGGCCTCGCGAGATGATGACATAGCGATCTCACGAGACCGCACGTCAACATCTCGCGAGACCGCAATGCACTCTTGGGAGTGACGGGCAGTCCGGCCGCTCCCTACTCCCTGCACTCAGTGCCCCCTCTATACTCTTCCCCCCCCGTAGTCAGCACCCACATAGCGTTGTAGCAGTCCGTTAAACCGACTGCGTTACACCGTAGCACAACGCTGCTATTAACGCTGCTATTAACACTGTGTGACAAACTTTTTATGCTGCCTATGCAGCATCAATAGTAAAAAGATATAATGTTAAAAATAATTTAAAAAAATCCGCAGCAGCTTTTCCTGCAGCTCGCGATGCTCCGGACCCATCAGCGACATTGTCGCGGGATTTAAATCCCGCTTCGCTGTTCAGCGACATTGGCGCGGGATCTAATGTTAAAAATAATTTTAAAAAATAAAAAATTAATATATACTCACCTTCCGGATCCAGCCCAGGCCTTTCCCGCTCCCCGCGACGCTCCAGTGACCGGTCCATGCATTGCACTCTCGCGAGATGATGACGTAGCGGTCTCGCGAGACCGCTACATCATCATCATCTCGCGAGACCGCAATGCACTCTTGGGACCGGAGCGTCGCGAGGAGCCTGGGCTGGATCCGGGGGGCCGACGGAGGGTGAGTATATAACTTTTTTATTTTAATTCTTTTTTTTAACAGGGATATGGTGCCCACATTGCTATATACTACGTGGGCTGTGTTAGATACTGTGTTGGCTATTCTATATACTACATATCTGTGCTATATACTACGTGGCCGGGCAATATACTACGCGGCCGGGCAATATACTACATGGGCTGTGCTATATACTACGTGGCTGTGCTATATACTACGTGGCTGTGCTATATACTACGTGGGCTGTGCTATATACTACGTGGGCTGTGCTATATACTACGTGGGCTGTGCTATATACTACGTGGGCTGTGCTATATACTACGTGGGCTGTGCTATATACTACGTGGGCTGTGCTATATACTACGTGGGCTGTGCTATATACTACGTGGGCTGTGCTATATACTACGTGGGCTGTGTTATATACTACGTGGGCTGTGTTATATACTACATGGGCTGTGCTATATTTCTCTGCTGTATCTGTATAGGACAGCCGACAGCTGCTGGATTGTCACCTGTATGGGGAGGCTATAGCTCATGTCAGTAAAAAGACGTATTGGAGGTCATTAAGGGGTTAAACTACCGTGTTTCCCCAATAGTAAGACACCCCCGATAGTAAGACGTAGTGGGGGTTTTAGCGGGGTCGGCTAATGTAAGACGCACCCCGAAAGTAAGACATAGTAAACTGTACGTTGGAAAAATATAAGCCATAGTACCGGTACCTTTTGCTGCATTACTGTATTTTTCCGCTGCCCGGAATCAGAGCTGGGAAACCACGTGGTCCCGATGATTAAGTGCAGTGAATATTCATTAGCGGCTCCCCGCCCACCGATCAGCTGAGCGGTGAGCCGGGAGCAGCAAATGAATGCTGCACTTAAGCAGGGACACGCATGGCTTCCCCAGCTGATCCCTGCAACTGCTGGGGAGATTTGTGTGTCCGGGGGAGGAGGAGGCAGCAGCAGGGGCCAGGAGATCGCTGCATACCTGCCTGCCATGCTTGGACGCCGAGTGTTGTGCACACACAGGACCTGTGATGATGTCAGAAGTGGGCAGGCTGGAGAATCACATGGCAGCTCAGAGCCCTCCCTCTTCTTGACATCATCACAGGTCCTTCAGGCTCCCCACTAGAATCTGCAGCTTCCTCATAACCTGTGCTGTGGAAAGGCAACAGAGGGGTGAGTATAGCCATATTTTTTATTTTAATTCTTTATTTTTTACATGAATATGGATCCCAGGGCCTGAAGGAGAGTTTCCTCTCCTTCAGACCCTGGGAACCATCCAGGATACCTTCCAATACTTGTGTCCCATTGACTTGCATTGGTATCGGGTATCGGTATCGGCAATATCCGATACTTTTTGGATATCGGCCGATACCATCCAATACCGATACCTTTGAGTATCGGAAGGTATCGCTCAACACTACTTACGGCGCAATCGCAATATACGGCGCAATTTTCCAATATAAGACATACCCTGAAAGTAAGACATAGTGGGACTTTTGAGTGGTAAAAGAATGTAGGACACTGTCTTACTTTCGGGGAAACACGCTATGGTTTTCTCTGAAACACCTCAGCATTTCAGGAGTTAAATATATATGGCTGTTATCATGCAGCCAGTGCCAGATACCTGCTGCCTGATATTCCCAGGCAGCATGTATCAGTTGTCAGGTCCCCTTTTGAATGCCAAATTGGTGAGTACTATCAATAAGGCCGGCTTCACACTAGCGCAGTAGGCCTGCGCATAGATCCGCATGCGTCTTGCGTACCTATAGTTAACATTGTGTACGCAGGAACATGCGTTGTATGCGGATGCGTCCCCGTGCGTCGTTTTGACGTGCCCGTCGAACGCAACAAGGAGCTGGTGCGTGAAAAATAAAAAAAGAGACACCACAGACCTACTCACTAAACTGGAAGACTTGCAACTTGACACTATTTTAGCATCAATTGTTTATACAGCATTATCCCACATGATCAGGGCCTGGAGGCAGTATCATATTATTTAGGTCCCAGGCTGGTGGGAGGATACTGTTGTCTTCCAGGATGAGGATGTCACATGGTGCCCCCGGATTAAATTCTGGGGGGTGATACATTGCTGACATACTCGTCCAGTGGTCAGGTGGTAAACATTCTTTTGAGTCAGTTGTCTCACACCTGAAAGCCAACAATGTGGGTCTCAGATTTACGTGTGAGGGGACAGAACTGCATTCTTGGATATCATGATCACAAGGGGGAGGGGAGGATACATCATTACTAGTGATGAGTGAATATACTCGTTACTCGAGCATGCTCGGGTGACCTCCGTGGCAGGAAGCAAAGAAGAGGACGTCATTGTATGAAGATGGGAGGTGCTGGACCCGGACCGCGATGCCCATCGGACTGGACTGCACCGGGACCGCCCCTGGGTGAGTATAATATAACCTGTTTTTTCTATCTTGCAGGTTACATCGGGGGCTTATATACAGCATTACAGAATGCTGTAGATAAGCCCCTGATGCCGGTGGCCTTAGCTTATAGGCGAATTTTGGGGGTGACATTCACTTTAATGTATCTAAGGTTTTCCCTACTGTGGTCACAGGCAGAGTATATAGAAATAGGGATTTTGTCAAATGCAAAACAGCAGGGGTGGTCTATGTTTGCACCTGAACCTGCCCAAAAAACTAGGTAGGAAAAACTAAAAAACCCTTAAAAGTGAGGACTGAGGAACATGTCGGTGACGTAAACCATGGTAAAGATATACCTCTGGCTCCTCACATAACCAGTGTTCATCAGGGGAACCTGAAGTCATTTTCCTTTAAGGTAACTGCATCAATTTGCGCTATTTATTCATCTCTTTTAAGCCAAACACTATGCATTAAAGCCTGAATAGTTTGATTGTCCACTTACTCAGCGGGTCACGCACTGATGGTTCCACTCTAGCATTTCTGGCCTTGTGGAACGCAATGCGTGTCATTGGATTATCACATCTGGGTTGGAGCGGTAAGGTGACCGGAACACCACTTCCGATGAGAGTGGTCATGTGACCGGAGTATTACTTCCTCTTTTTTACCGGCGATGCCTGTATATAAGGCGTAATGCTACCACTTGAGGGTCCACACATTGGCAGAAAGCAGCATTTGTGTTGAAAGTGTCCGGGAGCAGCCTGGAGCCCCTCACTACTGATTCCCCTGATGAACCCCTTACGCCATTAAAGAAGGGGGAAAACGCATCGGGATGTGATGCGTTATTTTCATCCAAAGCTAAGTGACAATGTCAATGGTTATTTGCAAAAGAGTTATTATAAGTTGCAAGAGTTCTTATTGAACCTGTCAGTCATGCTCAGTAAGGGTGATATGTTTAAGAGGCTATTGTGGTTTTGGAGGATAATGTGTCCCTAGCCAATTACTGGATGCCATATATCTATCCTTTTCCCTATTGACAGCTGATCACTCAGTTAGTAAGAGGTTTTGTCTTTTATGGAGTGTGATGATACATGACTAAGGGTGCTGTTATGTGTGTTAAAACAGACTATTTCAAACATATATTAAACAATATTACAACAATACAGACACCTGCTATTACTCTGAAATATTGAGCATACAAAGTCTCAGTTCATTGGATACCTATAAAATACATTTACAGTCAGGTTCCATCTCTTGTAAAGCATTTAAGCACTTTCTTTGGGTGTTGGTGACAGCTTGATGAGGGATTTCCCTGAAGGGTCAGACAGGGTGAGCCTACATTGAGCGGGGGTGCCAAAACATATCCCCTAGGGTGCCAGCCTCTGCTGCCAGGTAGGGAAAAGGAGTACTAATATCTGTTCCCTTAGACTATTTTCTAAATATCTTTTAAAACCTGGTATAAGAACCAATGTCTGATCCACTCATCAAGATTTGTGTTATTTATTGAAATAGAGCTTTTTGAAGAGATAAAAGCTAATTTTTAGGTCTGTTTTTTTTTTTTTTTTTTTAAATTTGGCTTTTGTTCAATTTCTGATTTTGTCTTTATGTTTTGTCCTCCCAGAACCTTAACTTTTATTTTTCTGTCCGCATACACATGAGGGCTTGTTTATTGAGGGACAAGTTGTACTGTTGAATGACACCATTAATTTTAGCATATAATGTACTGGAAAACGGGTAGAAAATTCTGTGAGGTGAAACAAAAAAAAATTAAAAAATTAAATTCTGAAGTTGTTTTTTTGTGAATTGTTTTCATGGCGTACATTGTGTGGTAAAAAATGACCTAGTAATACGATTGTGGTCATTGGCAAGATTACGGTAATACCAAAGATACAGAGTTTTTATTTTTTTTATTTTTATTTTAGTACTGGGAAAACAAAATCTGAAAAGAAAAAAAGACAATTTTAGGAGCTGTGACACCATATTCCGAGACCCGTCACGGTTTCATTTCTCGGTCGATGGAAGTGTGTGATGGCACAACGTTTTTATTGATACCATTTTGGGATAGATATGACAATTTGATCACTTATTAGAGCATTATTCATAGTACTGCAGTGACCAAAAAAAAATAAAAACAATTTTGGTGTTCTTGAATTTTCGAAGTTTACAGTGTTTTCTACTGATTAGATTTCGGTGCACAGGGACTGGACTGTAGACTGGGTCTACTCCTTCCTGTCTGATTCCTCGGCCCCTCTGCAGAGGAGATTTTAAATAGAAAGGGGGCGACATGTCAGTGAAAAAGCAGTGACCAGAGGAAGAGGAAGGAGATCTGGAATCACAGAGAGGGAGAAGACCCAATGTACAGTCAGGCCCCAATGCACCGAAATCTAATTAGCAATACACTTAAGGCCCCGTCTCACATAGCGAGATCGCTGCTGAGTCACTAGTTTTGTGACGCAACAGCGACCTCAGTAACGATCTCGCTATGTGTGACACGTACCAGCGACCAGGCCCCTGCTGCGAGATCGCTGGTCGTGTCGGAATGGCCTGGACCTTTTTTTGGTCGTTGAGGTCCCGCTGACATCGCTGAATCGGTGTGTGTGACACCGATCCAGCGATGTCTTCACTGGTAACCAGGGTAAACATCGGGTTAATAAGCGCAGGGCCGCGCTTAGTAACCCGATGTTTACACCCTGGTTACCAGCGTAAATGTAAAAAAAAACAAACACTACATACTCACCATCTGATGTCCGTCAGGTCCCTTGCCGTCCGCTTCCTGCTCTGAGTGCCGCCGTACAGTGAGAGCGCAGCACAGCAGTGACGTCACCGCTGCGCTCTGCTCTCACTGTACGGCGGCACTCAGAGCAGGAAGCAGACGGCAAGGGACCTGACGGACACCGAAAGGCGAGTATGTACGGTTTGTTTTTTTTGGTAACCAGGGTAAACATCGGGTTACTAAGCGCGGCCCTGCGCTTAGTAACCCGATGTTTACCCTGGTTACCCGGGTGCTGCAGGGGGACTTCGGCATCGTTGAAGACAGTTTCAACGATGCCGAAGTCGTTCCCCTGATCGTTGGTCGCTGGAGAGAGCTGTCTGTGTGACAGATCCCCAGCGACCACACAACGACTTACCAACGATCACGGCCAGGTCGTATCGCTGGTCGTGATCGTTGGTAAATCGCTATGTGAGACGGGGCCTTTAGATAAGGATTTGTTTCCCTTTAATTGTACAGGCAAATACAGGAAATGTATGGGAAAAATGAGGGAATGGTGCAGTTTACTTACCAGGATTGAAAAGACAATTCCAGAAACAAAGCATATTGCAAACCATTTCACTCGAGTGCCAAAATTTAATGAGGAGGAATCCAAAACCTAAAATAAAGTAAAAAGGTATTAATGGACTGCTCATGTGGCACAATTAGAAAAAAGGTAATCACAACTAAAATGTCTATACAGAGAAAAAAAAAAAAATGGTCGACAAAGTCTAATGTATGCAATGGCTAGCACCATCTCCGGACAATAGGAGAAATTGGATTTCAGCGTGTCACGGACATAAGACGTTAGCAGGGGCTAATTCCCTCTTCACAGCAAAATAACTATGCACCAGGCTTAGCGTGCATGTCTATGGAGAAAGTACAGAATGTAGTCACTTTAATTGTTAAACACCGGTCCAATATCAACTATGAAAAAACCAACCGTCCGAATTTGGATGCAGCATGCGTAGTGCTTTCATAAGCATATTACATGTACAGATAATATATTATTCATTAGATTTTTATAAGCAAACAATTATAAGAGTTATGTATCATACACATAGGTTTCATTTACCTTTCCTGGAGTAGATGACAATCCTTCCGTAAGCAAAAAAAAAAAAAAAAGAACAGAAAACAAAGCAATGCAAAAAATAAAATCAGCACATGACATTACAGTTTAATACCTAGGAAGCTGCAGGCATTACATGACATTGGGTGACTCGGATTGTATTGTGATTTATCTCTACCTGTAGAGCGTCCCTAAATCTGGCATTACCCTTAGGAATCAATCAGCTCACAGTTCTATATTCTGTAGAAATATGAAAACATGGCAAGTGCTGCATCTGTTTGTTCTATGTAAAACAACAAAATCCGCCGTACTTACCTGGGCCATGCCAGCGCTGCTTCTCCACTGCTCCCCCTGGCCTTTGATGCCCCAACCACTGGGCTCAGTACTGGTGGTATGCAATGGGACCAGCATTGTGGTTACTGTTTACAATGGAAACCGCAGCACAATTTGAACATGACCTAACAGTCTGGGAGAACTGTCAAATTTGGTAAAAATATGAGCCACTAATATGTATTAGATAATTAATGTCAGTGAAAAATTATTGAACAAGGTCAACATGAACAAGGTCAATCCTTTGTGGTCTATATGAGGCTGTGCATTCAGGTAAGGAGCCCTGCGGCTGGTCCGTGCCTCACAGTCCAAGGTAGGTAAGCGGCCACCAGATGGTGTCTTGCCCTGCTCTCTCCAGTGTGAACTTAAGGTGTTGGGCAGCGCTAATAGGGCACTCCAGTCCATAACTGGAGTAAATTTCTGCCATAAATGCACTGCACCTGTTAGGTGTGCCACTTAATGAATTAGGCATGTCTTACTCCAGTGTCTCTGCTCATTAAGACAGCCATACACTTTTTCAAGCACAACTACTGCAATTTTCAGACTATAAGATCCAAATGTTATGGGGAAAAAAAGAGTAAGGAAAATGGGGGTGCATGCTCTAGTCCAAATGTAGCTTATCTTGCCTGCTGGGAGAAGGGTGGAGTGGAGGAAAGCATTGGAGTTGGGTCACAGGAGGCAGGAGCCCGTGGGGCGGACCCACGCCTTCCTCAGCTTCCTCCCCCTTGGTGTGTCTATATCAGGTATGCTATATTTAAGTCAAATATTGTCTGCTTTTTATGTTTTTTCATACTCCCTCAATGTGGTTGCAATACTGGTTCTACTCCCTGATATATGACACCCTACCACTTGGTATTAATTGTGGGGTATAAATTAGTAATTGTTTACCATTTTCTTGTTACGGTACTTTGATATAAGCTTGTACCGTGTGTCCTGCACTTTTTTTGCGCTGCACATATGCATTTTCTGCCTCTCATCTGTAAGGACATGTTTACCATTTTAATAAAATCTGGGCTACATGATTGTTTTTTCTTTCCCCTCTTTTCTCTTTAACATAGGCAAATTCCACTGCAGGCTCCCTGTCAACATGGCCCTACAGCTGTTGCAAAACTACAACTCCCAACATGCTTGGACAGGTTGTGACGATGGGAGCTGTAGTTTTGCAACAGCTGCAGAGCCACACAGATTGTGCCAGACTGGTGTCCCCATACAAGAGCGATGCACAACCTGTGACTCTGCAGCAGCATATCCCAGCGTACTGAGCGTGTGCACACATCCTAATTGTTGTCAAAAAAGAATTTTCCAGCTGGAAACAAGTTTTTTGGAAAACAAATTAAATTATTGCAAAATAATAAAAACACAACACAGTCATCTATTTACTAGAGTACTACCATTTGATGCGTTCTGGGCAGTAGCTGCTACTTCAGCTTCAGGAAAACATGTGACCGCTGCAGCCAATCACTGATTACATGAGATGTTCTACAAACTCCTAACATAGGTTTCAGCTCCTGACCATTTTCAAGATATTGTTAGTTTGCAGGGAGTGAATGAGAACAATAATCATTGTTTCTATAAAACTGTTTTTGTGTAAAAGCGCCAAAGCAAAAATTTTTTACATAAATGTGGTACTGTCATAATCGTACTGAACAGAATAATAAAGCAGCCTTACTTTTACCACACGCGGAATGGTATAAAAAACAAACAAAATACAACTTATGAATTGCCGTTTTTTTTGTCATTCTGCCTCCAAAAAAATCGGAATAGAAAGTGATCAAAAAATGTCATGAGCCCGAAAATGGTGTCAATAAAAATGTTAACTCGTCCCGCAAAAAACAAGCCCTCACATGACTGTCAGATGAAATATGGAAAAATTATAGCTATTTTTGCAATAAAAGGCGTCTTTTAGTGTGTGACAACAGGCAAACGAAGACCCGATAAAAATCTGGTATCGCTGTAATCACACCGGCCAGAAGAATAAAGTCGCCTAATCACTTATACCGCACTGGGAACGGCGTAAAAAATAAATAAAACAAATTCTTCACCTGCTGTTGATGTGTTCATTCTGCCTCCCAATATCCGCAGTAAGGCTCGTCTCACATTAATCCAGTGCTTACACCGGGGTTTCCGTTTAAATCTTTGAAACACGTGATTCAGTTGGAACACCCAGAGGAAGATTCCCTATAATGAGGCAGATGGAGGCACTGTGGATGCTGTCTGGCCACCTATGATCCAGAAGTCCATCTTTTTAGTTGTGCATAAAAGTGTTGTCCGCCATAGCTTTGTGCACATCTGAAAAGAAAGATAACGCTGAACAGAGTCAAGACGGAG
Source organism: Ranitomeya variabilis (assembly GCF_051348905.1). Classification (NCBI taxonomy): domain Eukaryota; kingdom Metazoa; phylum Chordata; class Amphibia; order Anura; family Dendrobatidae; genus Ranitomeya; species Ranitomeya variabilis. The sequence continues at coordinate 645,208,795 of NC_135233.1, read as the reverse complement.
ACCAGAGTAAATCTGCTGCCTCATTACAGTGAATGGATCCCTCAGGGTTTCATCTGAATCACGACACTCAGAAATTTATATGGAAGTGCACAGCATAGAGCGCCAGATAAATGTGATCCCAAACGTTATGTTAAATGTTCCAAATAAAAGCTTTAACTCAATCCACAAAAAACAAATCCCCACTCAGGTCCGTCATCTGTTAATGGAAATATAGGGGGCTTCCACGTTACTGATAGTACAAAAGCTCTGGAATAGTGTTATAGCTCATCCCCCCCCCCAAAAAAAAAAATAAATAAAAAATCCTCAAATTCTGCGCCCCCAAATCCAAATGCCCTCCCCTTCTGATCCCCACAGTTTGTCATGTCTGTAGCGATGACAGCCCACCTAATTTTTGGATGAGTGTCTCCAGAAGCACGAGATGGGCACCACAGCACACTGGTGACTACAACACACACGTACTAGTGACAGCAGTGCCTAGTATGTTTCAATGGCAGTTTGTAAGTTTCAATCAGCAACATCCACTACTGCTAGTTTCTGGAAAACACACATGGAGTCAAAATTGTTACACCTGTAGATAAATTCCCAAAAGGGTATAATTTCTAAAATGCGGTCACTTGAAGAAGAATTCTGCTCTTCTAGCACTTAGGGGCTCCGTATATGGAGTCCACAAATTATTCTAGCAAAATCTGAGCTCCAGGAGGAAAATAGCGCTCTGTCCCTCCAGAGTGGCTAAGCAGTACTGTACAGCCATAGATAGGGTATTTTTACATTCAGTAGAAATCATTCAACAAATTTTGGTGCTATTTTTACCAGTGTGAAAATGTAAAATCTGGATGGCAAAAATGTAATTTTTTTTTCTTCACTGCACAATGGTATAAAATTATGTAACCCATCTGTGGTGTCAATATAATCACTGTACCCATAGATTAATTTACTGAGAGGTGTAGTTTGTGAAATAGGGTCATTTATGGATGGAAGGGGAGAGTTCTGCTGTTCTGGCTCCTCAGGGGCTCTGCTAATGCGACATGACACCGTCAAACCATTCCAGCAAAATCTGAACACCAATATGGCACTTCTTCCCTTCTGAGCGTTTCGACCACATATGGGGCATCTCTGTACTTAGGAGAATTGCACAAATTTTGGAGTCCATTTTCCCCTGTAAACTTTATGAAAAAAAATTTGGGCTAAAAACATTTTTGAGGGAAAAATCTGTATTTTTTATTTTCTTGGCTCAACATTATAAACTTCTGTGGACCACCTGAGGGTGCAAAGTGCTCACCACACATCTAGATAAATTCATTGTGAGGTCTAGTTTCCAAAATGGGGCCACTTGTGGGGGGATTCCACTGTTTAGGCACATCAAGGGCTCTTCAAACGCAACATGACACCCGCAGAATATTCCATTAACATTTGCGTTCTAAAACGTCAATACATCCTTTCTGAGACCTGCCGTGCACCCAAACATTAGTTTCTCTCCAAACATGAAGTATCAGCGTACTCAGGAGATATTGCAAAAAATATTTGGGGATTTATTTTCTCCTGATACCCTTGTGAAAATATATAAATTTGGGGCTAAAAAACATTTTTGTGGGGAAATTTTTTTTATTTTTTTTATTTTCACTGCTCAATGTTAAAAACTTCTATGAAGCACCTGGGGATTCAAGGTACTCCACCACAAATCTACATAAGTTCCTTGAGGGGTCTAGTTTCTAAAGTAGGTTCACCTGTGGGGGGTTTCCACTCTTTAGGCACATCAGGGGCTCTCCAAATGTGACATGGCGTCCACTAATTATTCCGCCAAATTTTAAATTCAAAAAGTCAAATGGCGCTCCTTCCCTTCCAAGCTCTGCAGTGCGCCCAAACAGTAGCTTTCCCCCATATATGGGGTATCTGTGTACTCAGGAGAAATTGCACTACAAATGTTGGGGTCCATTTTTTCCTGTTACCCTTGCAAAAATAAAAACATTTGGATCTAAAAAAAAAAAAAAAAAATTTGTGAAAAAGTAAAATGTTCATTTTTTTCTTCCACATTCCATTAATTCATGTAAAGCACATAAAGGGTCAATAAACTTCTTGAATGTGATTTTGAAAACCTTGAGGGGTGCAGTTTTTAGAATTGTGTTCACTTTTGGGTATTTTCTCTCATATAGACCCCTCAAAGTCACTTCAATGGTGATATGGTACCTAAAAAAAATTGCTTTGTAAATTTTGTTGGAAAAATGAGAAATCGCTGGCCAACTTTTCACCCTTCTAACTTCCTAAAACAAACAAATGATGTTTTAATTTTAAAAATTGTGCTCATGAAAAGTAGGGATGTGGGAAATGTTATTTATTAAATTTATTAACTATTTTGTGTGACATAACTCTCTGATTTAAGGACAGAATTTTCGACAAATTTCCGATATTTCCACAAATAAAACTCATATCGAACAAATTTTACGACTATCATGAAGTACAATATGTCACAAGAAAACACTCAAATCGGTGGGATCCGTTGAAGCGTTCCAGAGTTATTACCACATTCTGATCAGAAAGGCGAAAACATGTTTCGGAGTGAAGGGGTTAAAGGTTTATAAACTTAAAATTTGGATAAAGAAACAAAGGACAGTGTGTATATTACTGTAACAGCTACTGAGTAGCAACATTGCAAAATATGACTTCTAGGATTGAGCCAGCAATGGTGAACACTCCCTGCAACATCCTGTGGCTTCACAGAGGCAGGGCCAGATCTTATCCCCAGCACCAGCTAATGCCTGGTCAGCTACACTGCGCAGAGATTAACCCCTCTGTCCGTGGTTGGGGAAACATAACCCAGAGCATGTTGCACTTGAACATTCCAGCTCTTTTAATTACTCAGGAGACAGGCGATGCAAAATGTATTAAGCAGCAACTTATCAATACCCCTCTAATAATAACCCTGGCTTAACCATTGGACTTTTCTAGTTTTCTACAAGGTCAAATATGGCATTGAAGCTTTGCTGCAAAACACAGCTCTGACTTTCGGGTAAGGCTACTTTCACACTAGCGTTTTTGGCCTCCGTCGCAATGCGTCGTTTTGGCGAAAAAACGCATCCTGCAAAAGTGCTTGCAGGATGCGTTTTTTCCCCACTGACTAACATTAGCGACGCATTTGCGACGCTTTGCCACACGTCGCAACCGTCGTGCGACGGTTGCGCCGTGTTGTGGCGGACCGTCGGCTGCAAAAAACGTTACATGTAACGTTTTTTCCTGCCGACGGTCCGCCATTTCCGACCGCGCATGCGCGGCCGGAACTCTGCCCCCACCTCCACGCACCTCACAATGGGGCAGCGGATGCGTGGAAAAACAGCATCCGTTGCCCCCGTTGTGCAGCGCATTCACTGCTAGCGTCGGTACGTCGGCCCGACGCTCTGCGACGGGCCGAGTACGACGCTAGTGTGAAAGAAGCCTTAGGCTGGAATCACACATGCAGGGAAGGTAGAAGGGAAGAATTTCACCCAGGCTCGAGGACTGGAGTTGGGGAACACTGCGCTAGTGAATACAGGCTGCCAGTCGCGTATCGAACACTCATTCTCAGGTTTAATTATTTTTAGATTTGCTTAAAGATTATCCATCACAGGACTCGAGTAGATGGGACATGAGCTGCCGAGAACAAATGACAAGTTCTACATTCAGAGCTGTTGTTGATCGTTCTGTGTACATTAAGTATAGTCGGGTAGTCTAAGCAGGCGATTAAATAACCACCAGACATGAATCCTAACGGCAGTCGTTGAACACCACTCGGCAGTTCCGCAACTGTCCTTTTTATCTGATACAATGTTTTTCAGTCACAAAAAACTCTGTAATAAAATATGCAGTGAAAGAATTCACAGTAAAATTACCCTAAATATTTTTCCCAACTCTCAGAAGATGACTAAGCTGCAGGGGCAGATAGTATAGGTGGTCACCTATATACACTGCATGGACATATAGCATACAGCTTTATGTATGAGTGTTCACCTATATACACTGCAGGGGCAGATAGTATACAGCTTTATGTATGAGTGGTCACCTATATACACAGCAGGGACATAGTATAGAGCTTTATGTATGAGTGGTCACCTATATACACTGCAGGGGCAGACAGTATAGAGCTTTATGTATGAGTGGTCATCTATATACACTGTAGGGGCAGATAGTATAGAGCTTTATGTATGAGTGGTCACCTATGTACACTGCAGGGATATAGTATAGAGCTTTATGTATGAGTGGGCACCTATGTACACTGCAGGGATAGATAGTATAGAACTTTATGTATGAGTGGTCACTTATATACACTGCAGGGACAGATAGTATAGAGCTTTATGTATGAGTGGTCACCTATATACACTGCAGGGGCAGATCATATAGAGCTTTATGTATGAGTGGTCACCTATATACACTGCAGAGGTACACAGTATAGAGCTTTATATGAGTGGTCACCAATGTACACTGCAGGGGCAGATAGTATAGAGCTTTATATATGAGTGGTCACCTATATACACTGCAGGGGCAGATCATATAGAGCTTTATGTATGAGTGGTCACCTATATACACTGCAGAGGTACACAGTATAGATCTTTATGTATGAGTGGTCACCTATATACACTGCAGAGGTACACAGTATAGATCTTTATATATGAGTGGTCACCTATGTACACTGCAGGGATAGATAGTATACAGCTTTATGTATGAGTGGTCACCTATATACACTGCAGGGACAGATAGTATATACCGTATATACTCGAGTATAAGCCGAGATTTTCAGCCCATTTTTTGGGGCTGAAAGTCCCCCTCTCGGCTTATGCTCGAGTCATACCCAAGGGTCGGCAGGGGAGGGGGAGCGGGGGCTGTCTAATTATACTCACCTGCTCCTGGCGCGGTCCCTGCACGTCCCTGGCTTCCCCGTTGCCGGCAGCTTCTTCCTGTAGTGAGCGGTCACATGGTACCGCTCATTACAGTAATGAATATGGGGCTCCACCTCCCACCGAGCACTCCGCCTCCAAGCCACAGGTGTTTTAATCGCAACAGGTCCATTACCCCTCCACAGAGAGAGAGAATGTTAGTCTAAGAAGAGGTTTCACAGGCACCCATTCAGATGGAGACGTTTATTCTCAGCGAGGAAAGGAAAGCGTAGGACCTGGTATACGAGAGATGCCCTAAAGTGGCTACCAGGTACACATAAAATTGGCCATTTGTATGCGCTAAACGTTCTCATTTTTCATATTTCTAGTGCAGTAATGCAGTTCAGTTTTCATGTTTCATGTTTGCATGTTTCAGCGCTGCAGTGTGCTGCCTTATTTACTTGACTACACTGCAGGGGCAGATAGTATAGAGCTTTATGTATGAGTGGTCACCTATATACACTGCAGGGGCAGATAGTATACAGATTTATGTATGAGTGGTCACCTATGTACACTGCAGGGGCAGATAGTATACAGATTTATGTATGAGTGGTCACCTATGTACACTGCAGGGGCAGTTAGTATAGAGCTTTATGTATGAGTGGTCACCTATATACACTGCAGGGGCAGATAGTACAGCGCTTTATGTATGAGTGGTCAGCTATATACACTGCAGGGGCAGATAGTACAGCGCTTTATGTATGAGTGGTCACCTATACACACTGCAGGGGCAGATAGTATAGAGCTTTATGTATGAGTGGGCACCTATATACACTGCAGGGGCAGATAGTATACAGATTTATGTATGAGTGGTCACCTATGTACACTGCAGGGGCAGATAGTATACAGATTTATGTATGAGTGGGCACCTATATACACTGCAGGGGCAGATAGTATACAGCTTTATGTAGGAGTGGTCACCTATATACACTGCAGGGGCAGATAGTATACAGTGTTATGTAGGAGTGGTCACCTATATACACTGCAGGGATAGATAATATACAGTGTTATGTAGGAGTGGTCACCTATATACACTGCAGGGGCAGATAGTATAGAGCTTTATGTATGAGTGGTCACCTATATACACTGCAGGGGCAGATGGTATACAGCTTTATGTAGGAGTGGTCACCTATATACACTGCAGGGGCAGATAGTATACAGTGTTATGTAGGAGTGGTCACCTATATACACTGCAGGGATAGATAATATAGAGCTTTATGTAGGAGTGGTCACCTATATACACTGCAGGGGCAGATAGTATACAGTGTTATGTAGGAGTGGTCACCTATATACACTGCAGGGATAGATAATATACAGTGTTATGTATGAGTGGTCAGCTATATACACTGCAGGGGCAGATAGTACAGCGCTTTATGTATGAGTGGTCACCTATATACACTGCAGGGGCAGATGGTATACAGCTTTATGTAGGAGTGGTCACCTATATACACTGCAGGGGCAGATAGTATACAGTGTTATGTAGGAGTGGTCACCTATATACACTGCAGGGGCAGATGGTATACAGTGTTATGTAGGAGTGGTCACCTATATACACTGCAGGGGCAGATAGTATACAGTGTTATGTAGGAGTGGTCACCTATATACACTGCAGGGGCAGATAGTATACAGCTTTATGTAGGAGTGGTCACCTATATACCCTGCAGGGGCAGATAGTATACAGTGTTATGTAGGAGTGGTCACCTATATACACTGCAGGGGCAGATAGTATACAGTGTTATGTAGGAGTGGTCACCTATATACACTGCAGGGGCAGATAGTATACAGCTTTATGTAGGAGTGGTCACCTATATACACTGCAGGGGCAGATAGTATAGAGCTTTATGTATGAGTGGTCACCTCTATACACTGCAGGGGCAGATAGTATACAGCTTTATGTAGGAGTGGTCACCTATATACACTGCAGGGGCAGATAGTATACAGTGTTATGTAGGAGTGGTCACCTATATACACTGCAGGGGCAGATAGTATACAGCTTTATGTAGGAGTGGTCACCTATATACACTGCAGGGGCAGATGGTATACAGCTTTATGTAGGAGTGGTCACCTATATACACTGCAGGGGCAGATAGTATACAGTGTTATGTAGGAGTGGTCACCTATATACACTGCAGGGATAGATAATATAGAGCTTTATGTAGGAGTGGTCACCTATATACACTGCAGGGGCCGAATATCTGAGCTGGAAGCAGTGCATTCTGGGTCTAACAGGGCCAAGACCGGATATATAGTACTCGGGGTATAATCGACGTCTCCGACAGGGTAAACCAGCTGTAACCCATCCAAGCCCGGTCATCTGCCTGCAGCACAGCACGCCCCTTATGGAGCGGGGCGGACATCCGGCATAAGATGACTAGTAGCCCGCCCCGTACCTGAGCTGTCAGACCCCTCTCTTCGTCCTCATGGCCGTTCAGGACCCTCCGCAGCTTATCCATGCCTCCCTCTGCACGACACCACGCTCCACCAGTGACAAACCGTACAGCTGGCCACCTTCACGTCCTGTCACGTGATGACAACAGCATGTGACTCGCTTGACGGCAATCTCAGCCTGGTGTACGGAACTGCGACGTGCATGGCCCCTCCCCCCAGAGCGTGTACGGAAGCCTGCAGGTTCAACCTATTTAGCCACTTAATTTACAGGACGAAATGTGCAGCGTGCGTTCACGGAGATACCATGACAACGCTGCGACAGTGTGGCCCCTCCTGGGACCCAGGGGAGCTGTACACGGGGGTCTGCTGGGAAGGTTCTGTCGCGATTCCTAGTCATGATCGTGATCCTAAATGCCTGTGCGCACACATGTCAGCCATGGTGTCATAGCAGCATGTCCGCGCCTGCTAGCCAGTGCTATTACATGCAGGTACTGGGCCCCAGTCACTCTCTGCTCTGTGGCGGCAGCTGAGGCATAATGCCACCTATCCAGCAGCTAAGGACCTGCTCTCCGCCATCACGTGACTCATGCGGCCCCCATACACTCTAGGTCGGGGGCACAACCTTACACATGAAAATAAGCAGCTCTATGATATATCTTATCAGAGACATTGCTGCTTTCTCCGCCAGGACCGATCACTTATTGGTCTCCATTCATAGTTAAAATCTGTGTTCAGTGAAGAATTGTACATAACTGAGCTGGAGATGACAGTTGGTGCTTCTAAGATTCTATGTACAGGGGAGAGGGAGGATGATGATGGCCTCTGCCTCTAGCTCCCCTCACCTCTACATATCTTATCGGTAGTAACTGACATTGTCTCATTTATGGGAAAGTCTTGCTTCATTGAATCCAGATGTCCCCAAGAATTGAGAATTTTGAAAATGAAATATCAGTCCTGTCGGAGACAGAAGCGAGTTTCTCTGATAAAGATATACTACAAAGTTTTTTATAGTGCTGTTTATGTATTAAAACAAATGAATACAGGTTACAATTTAAGCTGCTTTGAGTTGTACTACTATGACGTAGATACATGGTGTCTAAATAATGAAATTCTCATATACTCATGTGTAGAATTGCTCATTATATTCCATAGCTGTTGCAGGTCAGGTCCTATTCTATAAAGACACATTCAGCACACACACCGCTCACATATCAGACACATGCAGCACACACACCGCTCACATATCACAAATGCAGCACACACACCGCTCACATATCAGACACATGCAGCACACACACCGTTCACATCAGACACAGCACACACACCGCTCACGTATCACACATGCAGCACACACACCGCTCACATATCACACATGCAGCACACACACCGCTCACATATCAGACGCATGCAGCACACACACCGATCACATATCAGACACATGCAGCACACACACTGCTCACATATCAGACACATGCAGCACACACACTGCTCACATATCAGACACATGCAGCACACACACCGCTCACATATCAGACACATGCAGCACACACACCGCTCACATATCAGACACATACAGCACACACACCGCTCACATATCAGACACATGCAGCACACACACCGCTCACATATCAGACACATGCAGCACACACACCGCTCACATATCAAACACATGCAGCACACACACCGCTCACATATCAGACACATACACCGCTCACATATCAGACACATTCAGCACACACACCGCTCACATATCAGACTCATGCAGCACACACACCGCTCACATATCAGACACATACAGCACACACACCGCTCACATATCAGACCCATGCAGCACACACACCGCTCACATCAGACACATGCAGCACACACACCGCTCACATATCAGACACATACAGCACACACACCGCTCACATATCAGACACATTCAGCACACACACCGCTTACATATCACACATGCAGCACACACACCGCTCACATATCAGACACATGCAGCACACACACCGTTCACATATCAGACACATACAGCACACACACTGCTCACATATCAGACGCATGCAGCACACACACCGATCACATATCAGACGCATGCAGCACACACACCGCTCACATATCAGACACATGCAGCACACACCGCTCACATATCAGACACATACAGCACACACACCGCTCACATATCAAACACAGGCAGCACACACACCGTTCACATATCAGACACATGCAGCACACACACCGCTCACATATCAGACACATGCAGCACACACACCGCTCACATATCAGACACATGCAGCACACACACCGCTCACGTATCAGACACATACAGCACATACACCGCTCACGTATCAGACACATGCAGCACACACACCGCTCACGTATCAGACACATGCAGCACACACACCGCTCACGTATCAGACACATGCAGCACACACACCGCTCACGTATCAGACACATGCAGCACACACACCGCTCACGTATCAGACACATGCAGCACACACACCGTTCACATATCAGACACATGCAGCACACACACCGCTCACATATCAGACACATGCAGCACACACACCGCTCACATATCAGACACATGCAGCACACACACCGCTCACATATCAGACACATGCAGCACACACACCGCTCACATATCAGACACACACAGCACACACACCGCTCACATATCACACACAGGCAGCACACACACCGCTCACATATCAGACACATGCAGCACACACACCGCTCACATGTCAGACACATGCAGCACACACACCGCTCACATATCAGACACATGCAGCACACACACCGCTCACATATCAGACATATGCAGCACACACACCGCTCACATATCAGACACATGCAGCACACACCGCTCATATCAGACACATGCAGCACACACACCGCTCACATATCAGACACATTCAGCACACACACCGCTCACATATCAGACACATGCATCACACACACCGCTCACATATCAGACACATACAGCACACACACCGCTCACATATCAGACACATGCATCACACACACCGCTCACATATCAGACACATGCAGCACACACACCGCTCACATATCAGACATATGCAGCACACACACCGTTCACATATCAGACACATGCAGCACACACACCGCTCACATATCAGACACATGCAGCACACACACCGCTCACATATCAGACACATGCAGCACACACACCGCTCACATATCAGACACACGCAGCACACACACCGCTCACATATCAGACACACACAGCACACACACCGCTCACATATCACACACAGGCAGCACACACACCGCTCACATGTCAGACACATGCAGCACACACACCGCTCACATATCAGACACATGCAGCACACACACCGCTCACATATCAGACATATGCAGCACACACACCGCTCACATATCAGACACATGCAGCACACACCGCTCATATCAGACACATGCAGCACACACACCGCTCACATATCAGACACATTCAGCACACACACCGCTCACATATCAGACACATACAGCACACACACCGCTCACATATCAGACACATGCATCACACACACCGCTCACATATCAGACACATGCAGCACACACACCGCTCACATATCAGACATATGCAGCACACACACCGCTCACATATCAGACACATGCTGCACACACACCGCTCACATATCAGACACATACAGCACACACACCGCTCACATATCAGACACATGCAGCACACACACCGCTCACGTATCAGACACATACAGCACATACACCGCTCACGTATCAGACACATACAGCACATACACCGCTCACGTATCAGACACATGCAGCACACACACCGCTCACGTATCAGACACATGCAGCACACACACCGCTCATGTATCAGACACATGCAGCACACACACCGCTCACGTATCAGACACATGCAGCACACACACCGCTCACGTATCAGACACATGCAGCACACACACCGCTCACATATCAGACACATGCAGCACACACACCGTTCACATATCAGACACATGCAGCACACACACCGCTCACATATCAGACACATGCAGCACACACACCGCTCACATATCAGACACATGCAGCACACACACCGCTCACATATCAGACACATGCAGCACACACACCGCTCACATATCAGACACACACAGCACACACACCGCTCACATATCACACACAGGCAGCACACACACCGCTCACATATCAGACACATGCAGCACACACACCGCTCACATGTCAGACACATGCAGCACACACACCGCTCACATATCAGACACATGCAGCACACACACCGCTCACATATCAGACATATGCAGCACACACACCGCTCACATATCAGACACATGCAGCACACACACCGCTCACATATCAGACACAGGCAGCACACACACCGCTCACATATCAGACACATACACCGCTCACATATCAGACACATACAGCACACACACCGCTCACATATCAGACACAGCACACCATACCTCCCAACCGTCCCGATTTCAGCGGGACAGTCCCGCTTTGGCACCGGGGTCCCGCTGTCCCGCTTCGGGCATTTAAAATCCCGAATTTGCGGCCGCCGGTGAAGCCCCGCCCACTTCCGGGACGTAGAGACGATTAGGACTAGTCCCGCACTCCGGGCGGGGTCAGTGACGTAAGCGGCCGGCATGATCACACTCTGCAGCCTTTGTTTAGTAAATCTGGGCCAGGAGATCGGGGAAGGAGGGACCAGCTGCGTGCGCGGCGCCGACTCCAGCCTGGTGTCTCCCCCACCACGCACCGCAACGCGCATGCGCGGGAATCTGTGGTACCCGATGCTGAGGCGCAGAGTCTGGTCCTTGTGTCACTCGGAGGCGGCAGCGGCGTGTGAGGGGGAGGGAGGCGGTCATCATTACCAGCACACACCGGCATGCATTGTGTATGGCGGATAAGGGGCGGCAGGGAGAAGCCTGCAAACCAGATAGTGCAGTGTGTCCATGCACCTCTCCATCCACAGGTAGCACTGTAACACCTCTAACAGTGCCAGCCAGCACCCTCCTAGTGCCAACCTGGCTGTGGGTGTGTGTGTGTGATGGCTGGGTGTGTGTGTGATGGCTGGGTGTGTGTGTGATGGCTGGGTGTGTGTGTGTGTGATGGCTGGGTGTGTGTGTGTGATGGCTGGGTGTGTGTGTGTGATGGCTGGGTGTGTGTGTGTGATGGCTGCGTGTGTGTGTGTGATGGCTGCGTGTGTGTGTGTGTGTGATGGCTGCGTGTGTATGTGTGATGACTGCGTGTGTGTGTGTGATGACTGCGTGTGTGTGTGATGGGTGTGTGTGTGAAGGCTGCGTATGTGATGCATTTGTGTCAAAGCTGCATGTGTTTGTGAGCTGCGTTTGTGATGCTGCGTGTGTATGTGTGATACTGTGTGTGTGATGCTGCATGTGTGTGAGCTGCGTGCGTGTGTGAGCTGTGTGTGTGCTGCGTGTGTGTGGGCCGTGTGTGTGAGCTGTGTGCGTGTGCATGTGTGTGAGCGTGTGTGTGTGAGCTGCGTGCCTGTATGTCATTATACAGTATGGAGAACTGTGGCCATTATACAGTATGGAGCATCATGTGCGGTCATTATACAGTATGCAGCATCATGTGCGGTCATTATACAGTATGGAGCATCATGTGTGGTCATTATACAGTATGAAGCATCATGTGCACCCAGCATACAGTATGGAGCATCATGTGTGGTCATCATACAGTATGGAGCATCATGTGCGGTCATTATACAGTATGGAGCGTCATGTGCGGCCATTATACGGTATGGAGCATCATGTGCGGTCATTATACAGTATGGAGCGTCATGTGTGGCCATTATACAGTATGGGGCATCATGTGCAGTCATTATACAATATGGAGCATCATGTGCAGCCAGTATACAGTATGCAGCATCATGTGCGGTCAATATACAATACGGAGCATCATGTGCGGTCATTATACAGTATGGAGCATCATGTGTGGCCATTATACAGTATGGAGCGTCATGTGTGGCCATTATACAGTATGGGGCATCATGTGTGGTCATTATACGGTCTGGAGCATCATGTGCAGTCATTATACAGTATGGAGCATCATGTGCGGCCATTATACGGTATGGGGCATCATGTGCGGTCATTATACAGTATGGAGCATCATGTGCGGTCATTATACAGTATGGAGCATCATGTGCGGTCATTATACAGTATGGAGCGTCATGTGCGGCCATTATACAGTATGGAGCGTCATGTGTGGCCATTATACAGTATGGAGCGTCATGTGTGGCCATTATACAGTATGGAGCGTCATGTGTGGCCATTATACAGTATGGAGCGTCATGTGCGGTCATTATACAGTATGGAGCACTGTGTGGCCATATTTTTTTGTTTATAACTATTGTATATGAAACAGTGTGATCAGCAGTGCTAAATGGGTGTAGTTGGGACGTGGATATGGGTGTGACTAATTATGAATGGGTGTGGTCAGAGGCGTGGCCTAAAATTTGCCGCGGCGCGCTTCGCGCGCCGCTAACTTTGTCCCTCTTTCCCATCTTCAAAAGTTGGGAGGTATGCAGCACACACACCGCTCACATATCAGACACATACAGCACACACACCGCTCACATATCAGACACATGCAGCACACACACCGCTCACATATCAGACACATACAGCACACACACCGCTCACATATCAGACACATGCAGCACATACACCGCTCATATATCAGACACACATGCAGCACACCAACTGTTTACATATCAGACACATGTAGAGCACACACACCGCTCACATGTTAAACACATCATTTATATCGGAGCTATTTAAAAAAAATGAAATTTAATTTACAGAGTCTGAAGAGGTAAGGGGAGAACACTTCTACCTCCGTAGCTGTTGCAGTTGTGTTTTATAATGAGCTGCAAATGGCCCATAAACAGCTCTTGCACAGGGGTTCTCTTATGTCTGTGTCCACTCCTGGTTTTAATAATGAGGCCAAATAATTTTTATATTGTTGATTTTTTCCCCTTACCTTTCCTTACAAAAACTCATTTTTCAAATCTGAAATGTGTCACTTTATGTGGTAATAACTCTGGAAAGCTTTTTTCAATCCCAGTGATTCTGAGGCTGTTTTTCGTGACACATTTCATTTTCGTTATTTTTTACATTGGAAATTTGCTGAAAATGTGGAAATATTAGGTATTTTCAAACTTTGAATTTTTATGCCCTTATAACAAATAGTCAAATTACACATAATAATTATTGAACAACATTTCCCATATGTCTGGTTTACATCAGCATTATTTTTGAAATTCTATTTTATTTTATAAGGATGTCAGAAGGGGTAAAGGCAGCAAGTTTAAATTTTTTCAATAAAATCCACATAATCTATATTTTTTACAAACATATTAAGTTTTGAAGTGACTTTGAGGGGCCTATACGTCACCCCTCCCCTCCCATTGAGATACCAGTTTAAAAACTGCACCTCTTGACGTTATCAAAACACCATTCAGGATGTTTGATAACCCTTCAGGTGCTTCATAGGGATTAATGCAAAAGAAGAATGTAAAAAAAAAATAATTACATTTTTTCAACGGAAATTTCAACGGAATCCTGTTTTCACCTTCCTGACCAGGCCAATTTTTTCAGTTCTGACCACTGTAACTTTAGGAGGTCATAACTCTGGAACGTTTTAATGGATTCCACTGATTCTGAGATTTGTTTTGTGACATATTGTACTTCACAATAATGGTAAAATTTCTTTGATATGAATTGTGTTTATTTGTGAAAAAATCAAAAATTTGGTGAAAATTTTGCAATTTTCAAACTTTAAATTTTTATACCCTTAAATCAACATGTCTACTCTACATCAGCACAATTTTTGAAACATATTTTTTTTGTTGGGAAGTTATAATGGTTAAAATTTGACCAGCGATTTCTCATTTTTACAACAAAAATGACAAAACCATTTGAAGTGACTTTGGGGGGCCTATGACAGAAAATACCCCAAAGTGACACCATTCTAAAAACTGCACCCCTCAGGATACTCAAAACCACATTCAAGAAGTTAATTAACCCCTCAGGTGCTTCACAGAAGTTAATGGAATGTGGAAGTAAAAAATAAACGTAACTTTTTTTTCACAAAAAATTTCTTTTAGATCCAATTTTTTATTATTTTCATAAGGGTAACTGGAGAAATTGCACCACACAATTTGTTGTGCAATTTCTCCTGAATATGCCGTATGTTTGGACACACAACAGGGCTCGGAAGGGAAGGAGCGGCATTTGACTTTTTGAATATAACATTTGCTGGAAAAATTTGTAGACGCCATGTCGCATTTGGAGAGCCCCTGATGTGCCTAAACAGTGGAAAGCCCCCACAAGTGATACAATTTTGGAAATTAGACCCCTCAGGGAATTTATCTAGATGTGTATTGAGCACCTTGAAACCTCAGGTACTTCACAGAAGTTTATAACGTTGAGCCATGAAAATAAAAAAAAATCCAATTTTTCCCACAAAAATGTTTTTTAGCCCCAAATTTTGGATTTTCACAAGGAATAGGAAAAAATTTACCCCAAAATTTGTTCTGCAATTTCTCTGAGTTCACCGATACCCCATATGTGGTGAAAAACTACTTTTGAGGCACAGTGCAAAGCTCAGAAGGGAAGTGCAGTGCAGAGTTTGCTGCACTGGTTTGAGGGTGCTATGTCACATTGGAAAAGCCCATGAGGTGCCAGAACAGCGGAATCCCCATAAGTGACCCTATTTTACAAAGTAAACCTCTCAATAAATTCATCTAGGGGTGCGTTGATCATATTGACACCACAGGTGTATTTTAGAATTTTATACCATTGGGCAGTGAAGAAAAAATAAATTACATTTTTAACCACCAAAATTGTGTGTTCGCCTCAAATGTTACATTTTCATACTGGGAACCCGGTAACAATGGCACCAAAATTTGTCCCACAATTCCTGCTGAATGTAGAAATACACCATATGTGGCTGTACAGTACTGCTCAACCATACAGAGAGACTCGGGAGGGACGGAGAGCTATTTTCCTCTTGGAGCGCTGATTTTCCTAAAATAGTTTGCGGACTCCATATACAGAGCCCCAAGGTGTTAGAAAAGCAGAATCCCCCCTCAAGTGACCCAATTTTGGAAATTATACCCCTTTGCGAATTTATCTACAGATGTAGTGACAATTTTGACTCCATGAGGGTTTTCCAGAAACAAGCAGTTGTGGATGTTGCTGAGTGGAAATTGCAAACTACCGTTGTACTGACCAGCACCTTGCAGTCACCAGTACATTATGCCCAGCTCATGCTTCTGGAGAAACGCACCCAGAAATTAGGCCGGCTCTCATCACTACAGAAATGCCAAACATGTGGGCTCTATATGTGGTTTAGGCCCACTGGGGCTCAGAAGGGAGGGGGGCATTTGGATTTGGGAGCGCAGAATTTGATGAATTTCCTTTGAGGGGTGAGGAGCCATATTGCTTTTCCAGAGCCTTTGTACTACCAGTAACGTTGAAACCCCCTATATTTCAGTTAACAGATGATAGACCTGAGTGGAGACTTGCTTTTTTTTAGATTGTGTTGACGCTTTTATTGGGAACATGTTACATAATGTTTGAGATCACATTTATCTGGTGCTCTACACTGAGCACTTTGTGGCATCCATCTAAATCACCGAGTGACGTGATTCAGATGAAACACTTAAGGGAACCATTCACTGTAATGAGGCAGCAGAGTGACTCTGGACTCCGTCTGGCCTCTGTTAAGCATTGTCCTTTTCAGAAGTGCACAAAACTGTGGCCGACGGCACTTTTATGCACACCTAAAAAGACAAACACCGCCGAATCACAGGTCCTGCGGCATCCACAGTGCCTCCATCTGCTTCATAGGGAATCTTCTGCCATGGTTCAGTCTGAATCACGTATTGCAGAGATTTACACGAAAACCCCGGTGTAAGCGCTCAGCGCAGAGTGCAGAATAACCGAGCCTCATTGCGATCTTTGGATGGCAGAATGAAAAAAATCAATAGTATGTGAAGAATTAGTTTTATTTATTTTTTACGCCGTGCCTCGTGTGGTATAAGCGATTAAATGACTCTATTCCTCAGGTTGGTGCAATTACAGCGATATCAGATTTATATTGGGTTTTTATGTTTGGCTGCTGTCACACACTAAAAGATGCCTTTTATTGCAAAAACTAGGTTTTACATCCCCATATTTTGAGAGCTATAATTTTTTTCATATTTTAGCCCACGGAGTCATGTGATGGCTTGTTTTTTGCGGCATAAGTTGACATTTTTATTGGTATAATTTACGCGCACATGTTATTTTTTGATCGCTTTCTATTCTGATGTTTGTGAGGCAGAATGAACAAAAAACAGCAATTTAGGAATAGTTTTTTTTTATACCATTCCATGTGTGGTAAAATTGATAAGGCAGCTTTATTCTTCGGGTCAGTACGATTACAGCCATACCCCATTTACGGTATATTTTTTATGTTTTGGTGCTTTTACACAATAACAACTATGTAATAAAAAAAATATGTTTTTGGATTGCTTTATTCTGAGAGCTATACATTTTTTATTTTCGAACTGATGGATCTGTATGGTGACTTGTTTGTTGCGGGATTAGATGACGTTTTCAGTGTACCATTTTTATTTACAATCGTCTTTTTGATCGCATTTTATTGCACATTTTGTTTAGTGGTATGATGATCAAGCATTGTTTTTTGCCTCGCATTTTTTTTTTTACAGTGTTCACTGAAAGGGTTACAGATGCCGCGATAACAAATATGTGTACTTTTTTTTTTTTTTTTTACATAAATGTATTTATTGGAAAAATATTTGTTTCTTTTTCTCGTTCTTTATTTGGGGATTTTTTTAAAATATTTTTAACTTTTTAATATTT
Organism: Ranitomeya variabilis; assembly: GCF_051348905.1. Lineage (NCBI taxonomy): Eukaryota > Metazoa > Chordata > Amphibia > Anura > Dendrobatidae > Ranitomeya > Ranitomeya variabilis. Next base: position 645,190,617 of record NC_135233.1, on the reverse strand, counting down.
TTAAAAAAATTTTTTAATTGTCCCAGGATTGGACATCACTGTACAGTATCACATCGCTTTGTTCTGATGGGAGCACTCAGGGAGCCCCCTCCTTGTGTGCGGTCTCCTCGATGTTGCTGTTACTATTGACAGCGGCATCAGAGGGGATAAACGCCTGCGATAAGTGCTAGCACCGATCATGGGCGTTGCTGCAGGGTGTCTACTTTCGCACAGAGCTGACACTCGCACTTGTTTTCCGCGGCGCTCAGCGTGAGGCAGTGTGATCGCGACGCCATACACATATTGCTGTTTGCTGGAACACAGTTTCTGCAGACCAGTATATGTATGGCGCATGTACCCAAAAACTTGTTAGGCAATTTTACTGGACAGTATATAAAAATTATAAAATTCTTCTCCAGAGAGGGGACATTATCATGCTCACATTGAACATATGGGATTAATTATACCTGGGGAAATGAGAAAGAGCTGACACTTCAACCTCGATTGAAGTAATACCGCCTGTGGTTAACAGGTAATTACCACAGGGGATTTGATGAGAACTAGCCAAGAATAGGATTGGTATGTATTCTGGGGCGGAGAAGTACATAGACTTCCTCTGTTCAAAGGAATTGTCTCAGAAGCTCTGGAGCCATTTGTCATTGATGAATTTTGGAGTTTGCAGCTATCCAATACTTATCAGAGATATATTTTTGGCCTGTAACAAAGGGACAAACATATCGCATTCACTCACATCATCATAGGGCCAGCTAAGACCTCCAACTTAATATTGGGAAGATGGATGACGTTATCCATGCCATGTTTGATCTTTATAGAAGGGTAAAATCGTGATAGAATGACATGACAACAGTATCTCTCGCCTGTGACCTCCAGAGGCAGTAGCGTAGCTACCGGGGGGGCAGAGGGGGCCATCTCCCTGGGCCCGGTGCTCTGAGGGGGCCCACCCGGAGCTACGCTACTGTAACCGTATCGGTGCGCGCCGTGCGCCGATGCAGTTACATTCTGCGGCAGAGCAGGGAGAATCGATGCCAGCAGTGGGCCCCCCGCCGTCATCGCATGGTGAGCTGTATCGGCAAGTAGCCGATACAGCTCACCGCATTGATGAGGGAAGGAGTGCTGCTCTGCGCTCCTCCCATCATCCCCCTGACGTCACTTGCAGACGCCGACACTGACAGTGGGCGCAGTGACGTCACTGCCCTGCGCCCGCTGTCAGGACAAGAGCAGGAGCAGGGAGCGCCGCTGGAACAGGGAGGAAGATAGGTGAGTATTGTGGGTTTTTTTATGGGGGCCTCCTAATACACTACAGGATCTATGGGGGGGCTGCTGCCTAATACACTACAGGATCTGACTATGGGGGGGATGCTGCCTAATACACTACAGGATCTGACTATGGGGGGGCTGCTGCCTAATACACTACAGGATCTGACTATGGGGGGCTGCTGCCTAATACACTACAGAATCTGACTATGGGGGGGCTGCTGCCTAACACACTACAGGATCTGACTATGGGGGGCTGCGTCCTAATACACTATAGGATCTGCCTATGGGGGGGTGCTGCCTAATACACTACAGGATCTGCCTATGGGGGGGTTGCTGCCTAATACACTACAGGATCTGCCTATGGGGGGTGCTGCCTAATACTACAGGATCTGCCTTATACACTACAGGTTCTGCCTATAGGGGTACTGTCTTGTACTATATTGAGGACTATCTGGCACATTATACTATATGGAGGTTATCTATGGGGCCATCATACAGTGTGGGGATTACAGTGAAGGGGTCATCATACAGTATTGGAGCCATCAAACAGTTTGGAGTCTACTAAGGGGTCAGTATACTGTGTGGGTGGAACTATACAGTGAGGGAGCATCATGCTTTGTATAGGGGACTTGGACAGGGAGAGACTCTGGACATTATTAAATTTAAAGTGGGCACTTATTGTTATAGGGGAACTCGGGTTACTGTGACTATCAAAGGGGCACACAGGGCAATATTACTTTCTAGGGGGCAAAATATGGGCAGTGTTTTCTAGGGCACTTGCACCTGGCATTACTATATTATAGAGAGGGTGCTTTAGAATTGACACAGCAGGTGCAGTAATAGGGACACATACGGCAGCAGCGGCTCAGTATTGGGATATCAGGTGCAGTAATAGGGACACATACGGCAGCAGCGGCTCAGTATTGAGTTATCAGGTGTAGTAATAGGGACACATACGGCAGCAGCGGCTCAGTATTGGGTTATCAAGGGCAGTAATAGGGACACATACGGCAGCAGCGGCTCAGTAATGGGGTATCAGGTGCAGTAATAGGGACACATACGGCAGCAGCGGCTCAGTATTGGGGTATCAGGTGCAGTAATAGGGACACATACGGCAGCAGCGGCTCAGTAATGGGGTATCAGGTGCAGTAATAGGGACACATACGGCAGCAGCGGCTCAGTATTGGGATATCAGGTGCAGTAATAGGGACACATACAGCAGCAGCGGCTCAGTATTGGGGTATCAGGTGTAGTAATAGGGACACATATGGCAGCAGCGGCTCAGTATTGGAGTATCAGGTGCAGTAATAGGGACACATACGGCAGCAGCGGCTCAGTAATGGGGTATCAGGTGCAGTAATAGGGACACATACGGCAGCAGCGGCTCAGTATTGGGGTATCAGGTGCAGTAATAGGGACACATACAGCAGCAGCGGCTCAGTATTGGGGTATCAGGTGTAGTAATAGGGACACATACGGCAGCAGCGGCTCAGTATTGGGGTATCAGGTGTAGTAATAGGGACACATACGGCAGCAGCGGCTCAGTATTGGGGTATCAGCAGGATGAGGAGTTTGTGCAGGTTGCGAATAGATGGTGATGGGGCTGGAATGTGAGAAGTGAAATGTGTCTCTGTTGTATTCTCTGCAGACGAGTCCTGGCTGTAAGAAGTTGTCATGTCGGCCTGGGTCAGGTGGAAAAGACGGGAAAAGTGAACAACTCCATCAGAAAACAAGCGGTAAGTCATTATCTGTAACTGTGCTGTGATGTCTTATATGTTCTGTAGGACTGTATTTACCACTGACCGTATGGAGGTAATTAGAGATGAGCGGTGTTCGAGTTGAACTGTTCGCCAATTTCAAATTCGAGCTGTTTTGGGCGGCGTTTGAGTCGTTCGACGAACCCGAACAATTTGCTTAAAATTCGGCTGTTCGAGTTTCTGTTCGATAACTGTTCATTCACCAAAAGCCTAGCTTGATTTGCACATTAAAACTGTTTATCATTGTTAATGGACTGTTTCAGTGTATAGTGGGCGGGGGGGAGCGGGGGATAGATCTGTGCTGAAATAACGCCGATCTCCATTTTTTTTTCTTTCCCGCATTTACAGAGGGGCGGTGCAGTCTCTCAGCCTATCAGCAGTGTACACACAAACAGCAATGTGCATGTGATGCACACAAGCAAGGGCATGTGTCATTGGCTGTGTATGTCACATGTCCTTGCCCTATAAGAACCAGCCATTTGCCCCGTTGCCACCATTTCCTCACTGCTGCAGCTTAGTGTTAGACGGCACCGCTGCTGCTGCTGTGGGCGCTATACAGTCTAAGGCTACTTTCACATTAGCGTCGTGCACTGCACGTTGCAATGCGACGTTGCAGCGCACCAACGCATACTGTGCAAGCGCCGCACAACGGGGGCAGCGGATGCTGTTTTTCAACGCATCCGCTGCCCCATTGTGAGGTGTGGGGAGGCGGGGGCGGAGTTCCGGCCGCGCATGCTCGGTCGGAAATGCTGCAGACGACGCACCAAAAAACGTTACATGCAACGTTTTTTTGGTGGCGACGGTCCAACGCAACATGACGCAACCGTGCGTTTTTTCTGCAAAACGACGCATAGCGACGTGCAGTGCAAGACGCTAGTGTGAAAGAGGCCTAAGAGTGTTTTTTTGGAGCGAATTGTCAGATAGGTTTAGGGAGTCGGGACTAGTTGTAATATCAGCCCTTTTCAGGGTAGGTTACAGCAGTTCATAGCACTGTTTGCCAGGCAGGTCTGAGCCAGTGCTGTGCAAGTGTTAGTCACAGCATTTGGTGTAATCTAGCCCAGCCAATCCTTTTGGGCTAGTAGCATTGTCTGATAGTCATCTGAGTAGCCCACCTGTGAAGCTAGCTACACCGCCTGTGTATCTCAATTTTTACTGCATCTAACCCAGTAAATCGTTTTGGGGTTTGGGGGGTTTGGGGTTAGTAGCAGTGTCTGCACGTCAGCAGAGTAGCCTGCCTGTGAAACTAACTACACCGCCTGTGTATCTCTATTTTCACTGCATCTAATCCAGTTAATAGTTTAGGGCCTAGGAGCAGTGTCTGCATGTCAGCAGAGTAGCCTGCCTGTGAAACTAACTACACCGCCTGTGTATCTCTATTTTCACTGCATCTAGTCCAGTTAATAGTTTAGGGCCTAGGAGCAGTGTCTGCACGTCAGCAGAGTAGCCCCCCTGTGAAGCTAGCTACACCGCCTGTGTATCTCAATTTTTACTGCATCTAACCCAATAAATCATTTAGGGGTTTTGGGCTTAGTAGCAGTGTCTGCACGTCAGCAGAGTAGCCCGCCTGTGAAACTACACCGCCTGTGTATCTCTATTTTCACTGCATCTAATCCAGTTAATAGTTTAGGGCCTAGGAGCAGTGTCTGCACGTCAGCAGAGTAGCCCGCCTGTGAAACTAACTATACCGCCTGTATATCTCTATTTTTACTGCATCTAATCCAGTTAATAGTTTAGGGCCTAGGAGCAGTGTCTGCACGTCAGCAGAGTAGCCCGCCTGTGAAACTAACTATACCGCCTGTGTATCTCTATTTTTACTGCATTTAATCCAGTTAATAGTTTTGGGCCTAGGAGCAGTGTCTGCACATCAGCACAGTAGCCAGCCTGTGAAACAAACTATACCGCCTGTGTATCTCTACTTTCACTGCATCTAATCCAGTTAATAGTTTTGGGCCTAGGAGCAGTGTCTGCACTGTCCGACGAGCCCTGGTGCAATACGTTATGACGTATAGCCTGGGTCAACGAGCTCAAGAGGTGGGGCAAATCACGCTGCAGGAGTGGTCTCGGATCAGGGACCTATGCACCCTTCTGCACAGTTTTGAAATAGCAACGAAGATGTTTAGTGCTGACGATGCCATTATCAGCATGACCATTCCGGTGATTTACATGCTGGAGCACACCTTACACAGTGTTCGGAGTCAGGTGGTGGAACAAGAGGAGGAGGAAGAACAGGAGGAGTCGTATGTGGATGGGATCATATCTCCAAGGTCAAGAAGGTTGGCAGTACCAAGGCGGCTGGCATTGGAGGCTGGGGGAGAGGGATTACTGAGGGCGCATGGTAGCAGCCAAATTGTTGAGGAAGGTGCAGGAGGCGAGGAAGAAGTGGAGGACAAACTGGCGCTGGGCATGGAAGACTCATCAGATGAGGGAGACCTTGATCAAATTTCTGTTGTGCGAGGTTGGGGGGAGAGGGCAGACGAAGAAAGCATGATTCTCACCTCGACACCACCAAGACAACAAGGACTTGGTCCTCCTGGATGCGCAAGACAAATGAGTGCCTTCTTGCTGCACTACCTGCAACATGACCCTCGGATTGTCAGAATCCAAAGTAATGCCGACTACTGGGTTGCCACACTCTTAGATCCCCGGTACAAAAGCAAATTTGGCTAAATAATTCCTGCCATAGAAAGGGATTCACGCATGCAGGAGTATAAGCAGAGACTTACAGAATCTAACATCTGCTTTTCCACAAAACACCAGTGGTGCACGTAGTCAATCTGAGTTCTAACTTGCCAACCGTGGGACTATCGAGTCATCACTCTAACCGTAACAGTAACATCGTTTCTGGTAGTAACAGCAATTTTTTCCAATCGTTTCAAGATTTTTTTAGACCATCCTTTGCAAGGCCACAGGAGACAAGAAGTCTGACGCACAGCCAATGCCTAGAGAGGATGGTACAAGAGTATCTCCAAGTTAACATCGATGCCATGACTGTGGAACTGGACCCTTGCTCATTTTGGGCTTCCAATCTTGAAAAATGGCCTGAGCCCGCCACTCACGCCTTGGAGATCTTGTTGTGCCCCGCAGCCAGCGTTCTCTCTGAACGTGTGTTCAGCGCTGCTGGTGGTGTGCTGACAGATAAGGGAACGCGGCTGTCCAGTGACAATGTAGAAAGACTAACGTTCATCAAGATGAACAAATCCTGGATCCGCAAGGACTTTTCTACCCCTGTGTCATCCTGGGGAGACTAAAAGCATGATGATTTTTGAAAATCACCTCACCAACTGTTTTAAAAACTCTGGCGAAATTGATGTCACTTAAGTGGTGTCTGTGGCTGAATTTTTGGAAAAAATGGAGACTCTTTTTGGAGTCCGCTTGCTGTGTTTTACATGACATTGCTATTGTCAATTCCAGGTGTGTGGGGTCGTCTGCAGAGTTGTTTACTCATACTATGGCCTGGGATTCAGAGGTCTGCTCCAAAGCTTCAGTGTCTGCTAGTCAGCAGAGTAGCCCACCCATGAAGCAAGCTACACCGCCTGTTTATCTAAGTACTACTTTTTAACTGCATCTAGCCCAGGAAATCCTTTTGGGCCTAGTAGAATTTAGTGCTACTCAGCAGCGTACCCCACCCATGAAGCAAGCTACACCGCCTGTTGATCTAATTACTAATATTTAACTGCATCTAGCCCAGGAAATCGTTTTGTACCTAATAGCATTTTGTGCTACTCAGCACAGTACTCCACCCATGAAGCAAGCTACACCGCCTGTTTACCTAAGTACTATTTTGTAACGGCATTTAGCCCAGGAAATCTTTTTGGGCCTAGTAGAATTTGGTGCTACTCAGCAGCGTACCCCACCCATTAAGCAAGCTACACCGCCTGTTTACCTAACTACTATTTTGTAATGGCATCTAGCCCGGGAAATCCTTTTGGGCCTAGTAGAATTTAGTGCTACTCAGCAGCGTACCCCAACCATGAAGCCAGCTACACCGCCTGTTTACCTAAGTACTATTTTTAACGGCATCTGGCCCCGGAAATCCTTTTGGGCCTAGTAGAATTTGGTGCTACTCAGCAGCGTACCCCACCCATGAAGCAAGCTACACCGCCTGTTTACCTCAGTACTATTTTTAACGGCATCTGGTCCAGGAAATCCTTTTGGGTCTAGTAGAATTTGGTGCTACTTAGCAGCGTACCCCACCCAAGAAGCAAGCTACACCGCCTGCTTACCTACAGTCATATGAAAAAGTTTGGGCACCCCTATTAATCTTAAGCTTAATGTTTTATAAAAATTGTTTTTTTTTGCAACAGCTATTTCAGTTTCATATATCTAATAACTGTTGGACACAGTAATGTTTCTGCCTTGAAATGAGGTTTATTGTACTAACAGAAAATGTGCAATCTGCATTCAAACAAAATTTGACAGGTGCATAAGTATGGGCACCCTTATCATTTTCTTGTTTTAAATACTCCTACCTACTTTTTACTGACTTACTAAAGCACTTTTTTTTGGTTTTGTAACCACATTGAGCTTTGAACTTCATAGTCAGGTGTATGCAATCATGAGAAAAGCTACTTAAAGTGGCCACTTGCAAGTTGTTCTCCTGTTTGAATCTCCTCCGAAGAGTGGCATCATGGGCTCCTCAAAACAAGTGTCAAATGATCTGAAAACAAAGATTATTCAACATAGTTGTTCAGGGGAAGGATACAAAAAGCTGTCTCAGAGGTTTAACCTGTCAATTTCCACTGGCCAGAAGTGGCAGGCCAAGAAAAACATCAGAAAGGCAGAGAAGAAGAATGGTGAGAACAGTCAAGGACAATCCTCAGACCACCTCCAGAGAGCTGCAGCATCACTTGCTGCAGATGGTGTCACTGTGCATTGGTCAACTATACAACGCACTTTGCACAAGGAGAAGCTGTATGGGAGAGTGATGCGAAAGAAGCCGTTTCTGCCAGCACGCCACAAACCGAGTCGGCTGAGGTATGCAAAAGCACATTTGGAGAAGCCAATTTCTTTTTGGAAGAAGGTCCTGTGGACTCATGAAACTAAGATTGAGTTGTTTGGTAATACAAAAAGGCGTTATGCATGGCGGCAAAAAAACACAGTGCGTTGTATAGTTGACTGATGCACAGTGACACCATCTGCAGCAAGTTGATGCTGCAGCTCTCTGGAGATGGTCTGAGGATTGTCCTTGACTGATCTCACCATTCTTCTTCTCTGCCTTTCTGATGTTTTTCTTGGCCTGCCACTTCTGGCCTTAACAAGAACTGTACCTGTGTTCTTCCATTTCCTTACTATGTTCCTCACAGTGGAAATTGACAGGTTAAATCTCTGAGACAGTTTTTTGTATCCTTCCCCTGAACAACTATGTTGAATAATCTTTGTTTTCAGATCATTTGACAGTTGTTTTGAGGAGCCCATGATGCCACTCTTCAGAGGAGATTCAAACAGGAGAACAACTTGCAAGTGGCCACTTTAAGTAGCTTTTCTCATGATTGCATACACCTGGCTATGAAGTTCAAAGCTCAATGAGGTTACAAAACCAAAAAAAGTGCTTTAGTAAGTCAGTAAAAAGTAGGTAGGAGTATTTAAAACAAGAAAATGATAAGGGTGCCCATACTTATGCACCTGTCAACTTTTGATAGAATGCAGATTGCACATTTTCTGTTAGTACAATAAACCTCATTTCAAGCCAGAAACATTACTGTGTCCAACAGTCATTAGATATATGAAACTGAAATAGCTGTTGCAAAAAAAACAATTTTTATAAAACATTAAGCTTAAGATTAATAGGGGTGCCCAAACTTTTTCATATGACTGTAACTACTATTTTGTAAAGGCATCTAGCCCAGGAAATCCTTTTGGGCCTAGTAGAATTTGGTGCTACTCAGCAGCGTACCCCACCCATGAAGCAAGCTACACCGCCTGTTTACCTAAGTACTATTTTGTAATGGCATATAGCCCAGGAAATCCTTTTGGGCCTAGTAGAATTTGGTGCTACTCAGCAGCGTTCTTCACCCATGAAGCAAGCTACACCGCCTGTTTACCTAACTACTATTTTGTAACGGCATCTAGCCCGGGAAATCCTTTTGGGCCTAGTAGAATTTAGTGCTACTCAGCAGCATACCCCACCCATGAAGCAAGCTACACCGCCTGTTTACCTAACTACTATTTTGTAACGGCATCTAGCCCGGGAAATCCTTTTGGGCCTAGTAGAATTTAGTGCTACTCAGCAGCGTACCCCACCCATGAAGCAAGCTACACCGCCTGTTTACCTAAGTACTATTTTGTAACGGCATCTAGCCCAGGAAATCCTTTTGGGCCTAGTAACAATTTCTGCTACTCAGCAGAGTACCCCATCCATGAAGCAAGCTACACCGCCTTTTTTCTTTCTCAATCTAACCCCTCGGCTCTGGGGTGTCCACTCTCCCTCCAGCTCTCTCCTTCTCACAGGTGGACTACCGCCTGTTTTCACACTGTGGCGAATCTTTTGGGCCCAGGCATAAGCAGTCGTCGAGGTAATGGATAATATGTGCCGCCTTACAAACGTCCATGACGACACATTCGAGGAAGCAACTAAACGCCTCAAATAGTGAGCAGGATATGGAGCACCCCATGGGCAAACAGCGATCTATGTAGTATGCTCCTTCACAGAAACAGCCCAATGGGAGGACACTATTCGGAGGCACAGGTAGTAACCGGAACGCCCCCTCAATGTCTGTTTTGGCCATTAGGGTGCCCCTTCCCAACTTCTTGACCCGCCTGATTGCCTCGTCAAAGGAGGTACAGTACATAGTACTCTACTTGGTTCCGCATCGATGTTGTCATTTACTGACCTGCCCCTTGGATATGACAAATGGTGGATTAGTCTGAATGTATTGGGTTCATTTTTTGGCACAACTCCCAACGGGGGTACCACTACGTCTTCAAAGGAAAGTGTTCTGAATGGACCCGCCGCCATTCTACCTAAAGATATTTCTTTTTTTCTTTTTTTAGTCAAGACTTCTGGGTGTTGGTAGAGTGAGTTTAGATTTTTACTCTAGCCTTTCTTGAAGGCCCTTAGAAGGGCATGACATGCCTATATCTGTGTCTCCTCCTCCTTTTACTCCTCCACCTCTTTTCTTTTCGCATGACTATATGTAGTTGTGACTTTTCCATGTGTTTGTTGTGTCTTCTGAGCAGTTTGTCAGCTTTTGGACACCTTTTAGGTGTTTTCTATGTGTTTGTCAGCTTTTGGACACCTTCTATGTGTTTTCTATGTGTTTTCCATGTGTTTGTATGTGTTTGTGTTTGCCTGCCATTGTTTTCAATGGGGTTCGACGGTGTTCGTCGAACGTTCGACAAACAGTTTGTCGAACATGTCCCTGTTCGACGAACCGAACCGAACCCGAACACTAGGGAGGTGGCTCATCTCTAGTGGTAATATCTATGTTGGTTCTCCTCCACTATTAGGGAGCGTCACCGAATTGTAATCAAGGATACCTGGTTAGGGGCCCACTCAAAAGCTTCGCCCCCCCGCTGAACCAAAACCCTAGCTACGCCTCTGTCCAGAGGCTAAGGTATTCTGAAAGTTGGGGATCTCAGACTTCTAAAAGACCTAGCCTATCCCACGACTAGCCTTCATATAAGCTCACCAAAGGGAGGTATGTGGGTGTAACCTGTGAAGGGATTCACTCGCTCAGGTGCAACGGCTGACACGCAGGAGACACGTTCCTTTAAAAGTTGACAGGTTTATTTGCTCCATAAACCAGCAAGGCAGCAACAAAAAGGATAACAGTCCGTACATCAGGCCAACATAACATAAAAGTCCATAGAAGATCTCTGCTCTTCTCAGGCCTGATGGCACTCAGGCTCTGTCTTGAAGCCACAGACACAGAAAGGCTTCTCCGTCTCTTTACACAGACTCCTGTCTGTAGTGTCCAGCTTAGACACACGGAAATCTGTCCACACTGACAGATTCCCATACACTCTCCCATGTGCCAAAGACACCTCCATTAAGTAGTCTGAAACCACACCCAGAACCCATCACATGATTAGACATGTGGTTGTGACATCACCACAGGTCCTGACACACATACATAGATAGGCATGGTTATGCCCCTTACCCAGGGGTGAGGTATATGGGTAGCCAGACCCTCCCATCTCTCATAGCTACCAGTAACCCGGACCCAAATATACTAAGCAACTCCTTATTGCTTTATGTGCAAAAACACTCCGGGTTACATCGCAGGGAGCATCCATCCCTGTGATACATACCTCCCGTCGACTACACAACCTTTAGCCACGCTACATACCTCCCCCCTCTGCCTAAAGCCGTGGGGCTTGGCACTTGTCCTAAACCGACTAGAGACCCCTCTCAGTCATCCCGGACAGCCACACCGTCTGTCTAAGTCAGGGCCTGTTATTGAACCCTTTTGTCTGCATTTGTCATCCCTTTCCATCACATCCTTTGATAACGGTGACCCCTTGTCATCGCGTCCGCTACAGGATCTCCCACTTAAGTCACTGAGCCCTGAGCTAACTGAGGAGTCACTATTTCTAGCTCTTCCAACTGACCACCTTCGGTTCTCTCTCGGTTGTTGATCTCTCCTATTGTCTTCCTTCGGAGAGCAGCTCTTCTCTTTACGTCTATATCCTCTGTTAACTTCAGCTTGAGGACTTCCAGGCTTTAGAGCACCTCTTCGCCTCTCTGGCAGTTGTTTATTAACTTGCAGTCTCTCAAGTCTCAGCTGTTCTACCTCCCTTAGGTATGCCATGCGATATTCCAGGAGCATGCGGATATTCCTAAGACTCTCTCTGGATCCGACAACCAGGAACGGAACCATCCCATCTTCACCCATGACCTGGACCTCTTCATCAGCCGGTATCCTCAGTCTCTTCAGACCGGATTTATCCACCATCTCCTGCATCACTCTCCCAAGTTTCCCAATGACTTTCGCCACCAGACCTTTGGGTACTTGGACTGTGTCTTCCACTAAGCCCAGACGACTAAGAGCTTTCCTGTCACGCTCCAAACGTCGAACGGCTTCATCATTCTTCAAAATGATCCTCTGTTTTGTACGGAGGCAGTGTAGGTGCATATCCCTCAGGACAGCCACCCGCTTCACTGTGACTTCCCTATTCGACAGTATCACCAACTGTTTAGTCTCTGGTGCCCAGTGCACACTACATGCTTCCACTGCTTTTCTGAAGGCCTCATGCACACCTTCACCGATACAGGCTTCTTGCACCTCTTCGGGTACATCAATCACGGTCTTGAAGAGCGGGGTCTCACTCTCTTCATAGACAGACGGCTCCCTTTTTGCCTCTGACCTTTCCACCAAGACGTCTGTCACGACTGGGTGACTCTCTTGTTCCGGTTTTGGCACGAACTCTTCCTCAGTCTTTTCTTCCGCTTGAGCCTTTGCCAAGATGGGCATTGGCAACTCCTCTGCCAGGCAGCGACGTTCCTCCTCTCTCTGGAGAAGTTCCTGCTGACGCTTTTCTTGAGCCATTCTGAGCACATCCATATCTTTCAATATGGCCCTATTCATGGCCTGACACGCTGATAGGTGACCTCTGAGTTCAACGACCTCCTTCTCTAGGTCACCCACTTTGTGCTCAATGGCTTGCCTCAGGACACTTTCTTGTTCAAGAGTTTCTTTAAGCAGCTCTATGTTATGGTCCTGCTCTCTTTTGGCCAGCACATGTCGCACCACCAGTTCTTTAATTAATCTTTCAAACGGGGGCTCTTGCCCACCCACACTCTGCCTCTTCAGAGTTCCACCTGTTTCTGCATCTACCTCTATGGTCTCTCCTAGGCTCTCTGTCTGTTTACTCTTAGGTACCTCTGGACTCTTGGTAACTTCAGAGTTCTCCATCTCTTCAGCATCAGGTACTTCATCATACTGAGCCAGTTCAGTCTTTCCAGGCATTGCAGATGTGGGTCTACTACAGGTCTGTTCTAACTCCAGCCCTACCTCTGTGTTGGGTTTTGTCAGAGGTAAAGTGACCTCCTTATCAAAGACAGTAACCTGATCTGTAACTGACCCTGTCTCTTCCTCATCATCTCTCTTCTCAGAGGGCGTAACCTGTCCCGTCTTTTTGCGTCCCACTTGACGAGATGAAGATTTGTGATTTTTACTGGGCTCCTCCTTACTGAACTCTTTTCCCTTTTCGCTCGAGTCACAGTCTGGATAGGAGTCACCCCCTCTCACTCTGTCATCCTGGAACAGCAAGTCCCCACATAAACAGGTGTCAGACCCACACTTTCTTCCAGTCACCCGTAACTCTGGACTATTGACATTAGGTGGCGCTACTTTCTCTTTACACATCACACCATTCGGAATCACTACAGCCGCCTGTTGTGGTGAGGCTCCCTTAGGGTCACCCAGACTCCGTTCTGAGCAATCAGACACTCCCCTTTTCTCCCACAAGTCCCAAAACCTTTCAAAGTCCTGGCCTATTACAACAGGGAATGGCAAGTCTGGGACTACAGGTACATCATGGCTGGCAATAACAGTGGGCGTCTCAATGATTACCCTGGACACCGGATAATCCCTAGCGACCCCATGAACGCAGTGGACTTCCATCTTCCTTCCGGGAATCAGATAGACAGGGAGTGTGGCGCTCACCAGCATCACCAGGCTCCCTGAGTCCAGAAGTCCAGTCACGCACACTCCATTGACTTCTACAGAACAACTCTGTGACATCTTGTCAGACGAAAAGTCAGTACAACATTCTGAACATGCGCTGTTCTTACATTGAACCCGGCAACTGTTCAACAGCGCATTCGCTGCCGCCCCTTTTTGGGCCACCACCCCTAATTGGGTTGCCGCCCCCTTTTGGACTCCACCCCCTTTTGGGTTACCGCCCCCTTGTGGACTATTTTCTCCTTTAGGGCCATCACCCCTTTTAGGGACTCCACCCCCTTTTGGGCAACTACCCCCTTTTGAGACGCAGCCCCTTTTTGGCCAACCATAATTATTTGGGGTCACCGCTCCGTTTTGGGACTCCACCCCACTTTTAGGGACACCATCCCACTCTGGGGTACACCCTGTGGACTTCCCACAGTACTCTCAGGCCCCAGTTCGCCCAGCACACCAATGTGACTCTGGCCCTTTAAGAGTCTGCACACTCTAAACCAGCAATGTCTTTTTTTTTCTCTTTTCTCTCTTTGCTGCAACCGCGCTGCACAGCTCAACCGCAGACTTCATGGACCCGCCGATCCACAGCAAGCCGCTTGTCACCTTCGTGGACCCACCGATCCACAGGAAGCCGCTTGTCACCTTCGTGACCCCACTGAGCCACAGCAAGCTGACCACAGAAGGAAAAAGAGAAATACCTGGACTCGCCGGTCCACAGCAAGCACCTGCACACGTGCTTTATAGAAAAAAAAACAGTCTTTCACTGACCCCGGTCAGTACAGCACACAGACTTCGGTCTGTTTCACACCCGGCTTTACAGCCCAAACACAGTTTTTCACTGACCCCGGTCAGTAGCACACGGTTTCCAGACCGTTACCTGTTGGTGGCGGCCACACAGGTTCCCGGATCCCTCTTCTCCTCAGAGGTATCAACAAACTGCAGTTCTCACTGACCCCGGTCAGTTTTTACTCACGGTTTTTCAAGACCGTCCAATCTTCTGGCTCAGACCAGCCAGCGCTGCAACATGTGCTCCTTGGATCTTTGCCCGCATTCCAAACACCAATTGTAGGGATTCACTCGCTCAGGTGCAACGGCTGACACGCAGGAGACACGTTCCTTTAAAAGTTGACAGGTTTATTTGCTCCATAAACCAGCAAGGCAGCAACAAAAAGGATAACAGTCCGTACATCAGGCCAACATAACATAAAAGTCCATAGAAGATCTCTGCTCTTCTCAGGCCTGATGGCACTCAGGCTCTGTCTTGAAGCCACAGACACAGAAAGGCTTCTCCGTCTCTTTACACAGACTCCTGTCTGTAGTGTCCAGCTTAGACACACGGAAATCTGTCCACACTGACAGATTCCCATACACTCTCTCATGTGCCAAACATACCTCCATTAAGTAGTCTGAAACCACACCCAGAACCCATCACATGATTAGACATGTGGTTGTGACATCACCACAGGTCCTGACACACATACATAGATAGGCATGGTTATGCCCCTTACCCAGGGGTGAGTTATATGGGTAGCCAGACCCTCCCATCTCTCATAGCTACCGGTAACCCGGACCCAAATATACTAAGCAACTCCTTATTGCTTTATGTGCAAAAACACTCCGGGTTACATCGCAGGGAGCATCCATCCCTGTGATACATACCTCCCGTCGACTATACAACCTTTAGCCACGCTACACCTGATTTAATAAAAATCAGAGTTTGGGTTCCTGTCATTTGTCTGTCCAAGAAGGAACAGCTTGCCTGGCACAGGTTTAGTAATTTTCTTTTGTTACCCTTTTTATTTTATGTATTCGTATATACAGTATTGTTTTGTTCCCGTTTTGTAACATCTTTGTATTTTCTTTTATAAAGGATACCTACGTTTCCGGATTAAATATATAAAATTTAATAGCTTCATTCCTCTTGCTCTGTAAAGCAGACCCCTGAAGCCATAAGCCAACTGTAACGGGTGTCCAAACAGGCTGTCTATACAATTGGTAGTGGCAGCTAGTAGTTCCTTTTGTTATGGTGGAGTTGGCAATGACCAACTGGGAGTATATGTATATACAGTTAGGTCCATATATATTTGGACAGAGACAACATTTTTCGAATTTTGGTTATAGAAATTACCACAATGAATTTTAAACAAAACAATTCAGATGCAGTTGAAGTTCAGACTTTCAGCTTTCATTTGAGGGTATCCACATTAAAATTGGATGAAGGGTTTAGGAGTTTCAGCTCCTTAACAAGTGCCACCCTGCTTTTAAAGGGACCAAAAGTAATTGGACAAATGACTCCAAGGCTATTTCATGGACAGGTGTGGGCAATCCCTTCATTATGTCATTCTCAATTAAGCAGATAAAAGGCCTGGAGTTGATTTGAGGTGTGGTGCTTGCATTTGGAAGGTTTTGCTGTGAAGTAAACATGCGGTCAAAGGAGCTCTCCATGCAGGTGAAACAAGCCATCCTTAAGCTGCGAAAACAGAAAAAACCCATCTGAGAAATTGCTACAATATTAGGAGTGGCAAAATCTACAGTTTGGTACATCCTGAGAAAGAAAGAAAGCACTGGTGAACTCATCAATGCAAAAAGACATGGGCGCCCACAGAAGACAACAGTGGTGGATGATCGCAGAATAGTCTCCATGGTGAAGAGAAACCCCTTCACAACAGCCAACCAAGTGAACAACACTCTCCAGGAGGTAGGCGTATCAATATCCAAATCTATCCATAAAGAGAAGACTGCATGAAAGTAAATACAGAGGGTTCACTGCACGGTGCAAGCCATTCATAAGCATCAAGAATAAAAAGGCTAGACTGGACTTTGCTAAAAAACATCTAAAAAAGCCAGCACAGTTCTGGAAGAACATTCTTTGGACAGATGAAACCAAGATCAACCTCTACCAGAATGATGGAAAGAGAAAAGTATGGCGAAGGAGTGGTACAGCTAATGATCCAAAGCATACCACATCATCTGTAAAACATGGCAGAGGCAGTGTGATGGCTTGGGCATGCATGGCTGCCAGTGGCACTGGGTCACTAGTGTTTGTTGATGATGTGACACAGGACAGAAGCAGCCAAATGAATTCTGAGGTATTCAGAGCCATACTGTGTGCTCAGATCCAGCCAAATGCAGCAAAACTGATTAGTCGTTGTTTCATACTTCAGATGGACAATGACCCAAAACATAAAGCCAAAGAAACCCAGGGGTTTATTAAAGCAAAGAAGTGGACTATTCTTGAATGGCCAAGTCAGTCACCTGATCTCAACCCAATTGAGCATGCATTTCACTTGTTAAAGACTAAACTTCAGACAGAAAGGCCCACAAACAAACAGCAACTGAAAACCACTGCAGTGAAGACCTGGAGTAGCATCAAAAAGGAGGAAACACAGCGTCTGGTGATGTACATGAGTTCAAGACTTCAGGCAGTCATTGGCAACAAAGGGTTTTCAACCAAGTACTAAAAATGAACATTTTAGTTAAAATTATTGAATCTGTCCAATTACTTTTGGTCCCTTTAAAAACAGGGTGGCACATGTTAAGGAGCTGAAACTCCTAAACCCTTCATCCAATTTTAATGTGGATACCCTCAAATGAAAGCTGAAAGTCTGAACTTCAACTGCATCTGAATTGTTTTGTTTAAAATTCATTGTGGTAATGTCTGTAACCAAAATTAGAAAAATGTTGTCTCTGTCCAAATATATATGGACCTAACTGTATATATATATATATATATATATATATATATATATATATATATATGCGTTGGAATCAGAGAGGTATATTCAGTACTATACACTCACTGTGCGTTCCCCCATAATTGGCCTTGTAGGGGAAAGAGTTGTAGCTTCGTTCATCACTTGCCAATCAATTGTGTAATTGTCCTGGTGATTGGAGCCAGCAGAGTTGCGTCATTTGACAAACTGGTGGCAGTGGTGGTATCTGTGTGATCTCTCCGGTGTTCTGCCTGACAAATTGATGGCAGCAGTGAGATCTGCGTTATCTCTTCAATGTTTTCCAAGACAAACTAGTGGCAGTGGTGGGATCTGCGCTATTCCGTTTGGCAAGCGATGGAATCACAGAGCATCATTCATGTGACTAAAAACTTGAACAGTTCCTGCAAGGATTCTGTGCAGAGTTTAGAGGATCAGACTCAGTGTGAGTGTGGTTTAATGTTTCTGTTAATGTTGATGATTATGGCTTACAGCCAATGAAAACCCAAAAGTCATTATCTCAGTAAATTAGAACACTTTATAACACTAGCTTGAAAAATGATTTTAAAATCTGAAATGTTGGCCTACTGAAATGTATGTTCAGTAAATGCACTCAATACTTGGTCAGGGCTCCTTTTACATCAATGCAGCGTGGCATGGAGGCGATCAGCTTGTGGCACTGCTGAGGTGTTATGGAAGCCCAGGTTGCTTTGACAACAGCCTTCAGCTTGTCTGCATTTTTGGGTCTGGTGTCTCTCATCTTCCTTTGACAATACCCCATAGATTCTCTATGTGGTTAAGGTCAAGTGAGTTTGCTGGCCAATCAAGCACAGTGATACTGTTGTTTTTAAACCAGGTATTGGTACTTTTGGCAGTGTGGACAGGTGGCAAGTCCTGCTGGAGAATGAAATTTCCATCTCCAAAGAGCTTCTCGGCAATTTCATGGTAGACGACTACGCTGACTTTGGTCTTGATAAAACACAGTGGACCTACACCAGCAGATGACATGGATCCCCAAACCATCACTGATCGTGGAAACTTCACACTAGACCTTATGCAGCTTGGATTGTGTGCATCTCCACTCTTCCTCTAGACTCTGGGACCTTGATTTCCAAATGAAATGCAAAATTTTCCTTCATCTGAAAACAACACCTTGGACCACTGAGCAACAGTCCAGTTCTTTTTCTCCTTGGCCCAGGTAAGACGCTTCTGGCGTTGTCTATAGGTCATCTGTGGCTTGACATAAGGAATGCGACACTTGTAGCCCATGTCCTGGATACGTCTGTGTGTGGTGGCTCTTGAACCAATGACTCCAACAGCAGTCCACTCCTTGTGAATCTCCCCCCAATTTTTCAATGGCCTTTTCTTAACAATCCTTTCAAGGCTGTGGATATCCCGCACCACATTTTTTCCTTCCACTCAACTTTCCATTAATATGCTTGGATACAGAACTTTGTGAACAGCCAGCTTCTTTAGCAATGACCTTTTGTGGCTTACCCTCCGTGTGGAGTATGTCAATGTGGTTTTGTTTTTTGTTAATTATTCTAATTGACTAAGATAATGTCTTTTGGGTTTTCATTGGCTGTTCGCCATAGTCATCAACATTAATAGAAATAAACCTCTGTGTTTGTAATGACTCTATATAATATATGACTTTTACTTTTTCTATTGGAGAACTGAAATAAATTAACTTTTTGATCATATTCAAATTTTTTGAGAAGCACCTGTATGTTCTCCATTCTTGTATATATGTCCCCCATCTTGTGCGCCTTTGTGACATATATGTTCCCCATCCTGTTATAAATGTCTCCCATCCTGGCATATGTGTCTTATCATGGTATGCATGTCCCCCTTTTTGATATATAATGTATGTCCCCCCTGCTGGTATACAGTATATGTTCCTCATTATGTTATAAATGTCCCCCATCCTGGTATATATATCTCCCATCCTGGTATATACTGTACATGGCCCCTTCCTGGTATTTATGTCTCCCATTTTGGGCCTGTCTGGTAAATATGTCTTCCATCCTTGGCCCATCCTGGTATACATCCCCTATCCTAGTATATATGTCTCCTATTATTATTGGCACATCCTGGTATATATGTCCCCTATCCTGGGCCCCTACCTGGTATATACCGTATGTCTCCCATCCTGGGCCCCTTTCTGGTATATGTTCACTGTTCTGCATAAAGAACAGACAACAAACCCAATATCCTCAACTTCCTCCATTCCCTCGATGTGCGGTATCCTCTTCTTCGTCCTCTACCGAGCCCACATGGGAGGGGGGCCTGAGGACACAAATTCAGCTTAAGTATACTGCAGCACAGGGACTCTTCCTGCCAATCAGAGGCTGGTAGCTGATGTCTGCATGCCTGTTGTGATGATGCATGGCATCACTGCCATGGGACGCCAATGCCTTGCAATCTTATATTAACTGCTGGCCTTTGATTGGTTGGCGGCATGCATTACAGTTTAAAAAAGTGTACCAGACTTCTCCCTCATGAGTCATTTAGAATAAAGTTGGTGCATTTTAAAGCTGTGTTGACATTTCTGCCATACGTCAATGAGGTGGATGAGGTCATTTTGTACTCTGGCCTTTGTAACAGAAGTGTCTGTCTTTTTAGGCAGTTGAGTGCAGTATACCTCAGTTTGTGCCTGCTAAAAAGACTGATACTGCCGAAATGGAGGCAGGCAGAAAACAAAGTGATCTCAGTCTCCATCTTTATAGTGAATGGCTTCATCAGCGGTTCCATCCAAATACTGTTTTTCAAGTCTTCAGACTGACCCCCTATGTTACCACAAATGTCTGGCAGAAATTGATTGTGAACCTAGATTAGGATGGATTCGGCCTGTATGGACCGCAATGACCAGACAGACCACAACCAACCTTTCAGCCTCATATGTGTCTATGAGACTGTAAATTCTGGTCAGGAGACCCTCAGTCAGTCCCGGCACTGTGGTCCGTATAAGGACCATGAAATATGTTCTTCTGAATCCAGTCTTAGACTGTCTAAGTTTACACTGTCTAATCCTCAGGGTTAGTAAATAATAGTAATAATAATAGTAATAATAAATAGTAATACATTCTATTAGTAGTAAATAATAGTAATACATTTTTTTCTAATAGTACAAGACAAAAAAACAAGAGATTAACTTGAAGAATTGCTGAAATATCATTTTTATTTATTTCAGCATTTTTTGTTGTTTTAAATGAGCAAATGCTACTATCTATTGATATATAAATATCTAGGAGTGAAGCTTGGGCTTTACAGACACACCTAGACATTTGTGCACCCGGCACACCCAACACATTTGTGTTCTTCCATGAATCATGTCTCTAAGTTCACACACACTTTAGCAAAAAAGTCGGACATTAATCTGTTCATGATACTGTTGCTGTATAAGAGCAAGATAAAGGAAGGGTACGTTCCAGGTTTAGTGCTTTGTATTAATAGCATTCTTATTCACTAAAATTGAAGAACATCTGATTACAGTTCTCATTCTGCAACCTAGAAATGTAAATATGTTGTAATCATTACTAAAGTATCTGATTGAATGAAAATGTAAAGACCTCACCTGTGTATCCTCCATGTCAGGGCTCCCAGTGCTTCCTTGAAATGCTTTTATTGCATGCATTGATCATCTAGCCCTTCCCACTAAATGGTAACATGAGGAGGAAACACCGTATTAAACCTAATGTAAGCGCACCAGCCTCAAGCACTAAAGCTGCAGGGTGAACTACATTCATGCTTTCACAAATACTTAGTAACCGGAAAAAATAATGAAGTTTTGAAAATACACACATGGCCAAAATTGTTTGTACTCATCTGTTAAAGCAGGGGTGCACTACATTTTTTGGTCCAAGGGCCACATGGCCATGCTGAACCAATCCCAAGGGTCGCAAACATTTTTTAAAGAGTACTTACATTAATAAATCATCATCAGAACCACCGTACATTCATACAGCTCTGGGAAAAATTAAGAGACCACTGAACAGTTTTATAAAAATCAGCTTCTCTACATGTCTGGCAGCCATTCCATTCCAGTGTCAGTTGAATTCCAACCAGAGTACACCTCATTCTACGTAATGTGCTTCTGATTAGGTGATCACCTGAACCAAATCTTATTTAACGAAGGAAAGTATAAAAAAACACTGTTGTGGTGTTCACAGTCCTCTTGCAATAGGACAAGCTGGATAGCAAAACAAGTGCTAGTAATATCATAAAAGTAATAGGAATGAAAAAATATCTTTTAACCATTCCAAAGGAGTTGAATTGAAAAGTCTTGAGTGAGGAAAAGAAGGGCTCAATTCTGGCTTTACTAGCAGAAGGACACAGTGAGCGTCATGTTGCCTCCATCCTTAAAATTTCTAAGATGGCAGTCCATTACAACAAGGTCAAGCAGCAGACATTGGGGACAACAAAGCTACAGACCGGCAGAGGGTGAAAACGACTCTCCACTGACTGGGATGACCATCACCTTATTTGAGTGTCACTCAGCAACCGCAGGATGACATCAAGTGACCTACAAAAGGAATGGCAAATGGCAGCTGGGGTGAAGTGTACGGCAAGAACAGTTCATAACAGGCTCCTAGAGGCAGGACTCAAGTCATGTAAAGCTAGAAAAAAGCCTTTCATCAATGATAAGCGAAGGAGAGCCAGGCTGAAGTTTGAGAAGGACCATAAGGATTGGGCCATAGAGGACTGGAGTAAGGTAATCTTCTCTGATGAGTCTAATTTTCAGCTTTGCCCAACACCTGGTCATCTAATGGTTAGACGGAGACTGGAGAGGCGTACAAGCCACAGTGTCTTGCACACACTGTGAAATTTGGTGGAGGATCGGTGATGATCTGGAGATGCTTCAGCAAGGCTGGAATTGGGCAGATTATTCTTTGCGAAGGATGTATGAATCAAGCCACATACAAGATTATCCTGGAAAAACAGTTGATTCCTTCTGCTCAGGCAATGTTCCCCAACTCTGAGGACTGTTTTTTCCAGCAGGACAATGTGCCATGCCACACAGCTAGGCCAATCAAGGTGTGGACAAAGGACCACCTGTCATGACTCAGGAAGGGGCGGTTCTGCTCCATCCTGGGCAGGTCAGGTTTAAGTTTGTCTGCCTCTCTTTGATTCTGGGGCGGCTATTTAATGCTGGTAGTTCATGGGTCCAGTGTTGGTGATACTTGTGTTTACTCGGCTAGAGTTTGCTGACCCAGGTTACTCGTCTGTAATCGCTGTTCCTCTGTGTATGTGAGTTTCGCTGTATATGACCCGGTTTGTCCCTTTACTACTGTCTCTGTCTTTACTGCTTGGTACTGCTTTGTCCTTCCCGGTATTCTGACCCCTTGGCTCGGCCCTGTTTACTCTTCTGTTTTGCCCTTGGTTACCTTTTACTTGTCTGGCTTCTGACCCTTGGCTTTGCTTTGACTTCGTTACTCGGTTTGCCCACCTTTCTCCGCACCATGGTCAGCTCTCCATCCACTCACGGGTAGCTCCGCCCCTGTGGTCACATGACTGGCTTAGCTTTACCCCCTGTGATCACATGATCGGCCTAGATCAGGTCCTGTGCGCTCTGCACACTTTGGTCTTCTCGGGTGTGTGTATCGGCTAGCGCCCCTGGCCTAAACCCCGCTGACACTGTCCCTGTGTCACTACACCACCACATCAAATCCCTGTCAGGGGCAGCCCAATCTCCAAACCTGAATCCCATTGAAAACCTCTGGAATGTAATCAAGAGGAAGGTGGATAGTCACAAGCCATCAAATAAAGAAGAACTGCTTAAATTTTTGTACTTTGAGTGGCATAAGGTCACCCAAAAGCAGTGTGAAAGACTGGTGGAAAGCAAGTCAAGACGCATGAAAACTGTGATTAAAAATCATGGTTATTCCAAAAAATATTTGTTTCTGAACTCTTCCTGAGATAAAACATTAGTATTGTTGTTTCTAAATGATTATGAACTTGGTTTTTTTTTACATTATTTGAGGTCTGCAAGCAATGCGTTTTTTTGTTATTTTGACCATTTCTCATTTTCAGAAAATAAATCCAAAATTTATTGCTTGGAACTTCGGATACATATTGTCAATAGTTTATAGAATAAAAGAACAATTTACATTTTACTCAAAAATATACCTATAAAGAGAAAAATCAGACAATCTGAAATTTTTTCAGTGGTCTCTTAATTTTTGCCATAGCTGTGTATAGCAAAATTTTGAGGATCTTGAAAGTTTCTGCTTGGAAAAAAATCATTGTAAACACACGGTAACTTAAACTGAGTTTTTGGAGCAGAAGCTCGCCTGATCTTCTAATGTTAAATATTTACGTTTTTGGACTTTTAAGTTTTTAACACAGCCGTCAAGCATGTTATTGATTGCTAAAATGTGTACAAGATCAGAACCACCGACAGCACATGAGTGCCACACCAGTCCCACCATCAGTACATGAATACAGCATCAGAACATACAATGCTCAAAAAAATAAAGAGAATACATAAACAACACACTGTAACTCTAAGTCAATCACACTTCTGTGAAATCAACCTGTCCATAAAGCAACAGTGATTGTGAATCAATTTCTACTGCTGTTGGGCAAATGGAACAGACTGCAGGTCAAAATGATAGACAAATACCAAGGTAATCCCTATAAAGGAGTGGTTTTGCAGGGGGTGACCACAGACCATTTTTCTGTTCTCATCCTTTTTGGCTGTTGTTTTGGTCACTTTTGCATTTTGTCATTGCTCTCACCCCTATGGCTACTGTACAGTAGCATGAGGCGGTGTCTACAGCCCACAGAAGTTGCTCAGGTAGTGTAGCTTATCTAGGATATCACATCAATGTGAGCTGTGGCAAAAAGGGTAGCTGTGTCTGTCAGCACAGTGTCCAGAGCATGGAGCAGATACCAGAAGACAAGCCAGTACACCAGGAGACATGGAGAGGGCCGTAGTAGGGCAGCTGGACTGTTACCTCCTCATTTGTGCAAAGAAGAGCAGTGACAGAGCTCTGTAAAATGACCTAAAGCATGCCACTAACATCCATGTGTCTGCTAAAACTGTCAGAAACAGACTCCATGAGGGTGGTACGAGGGCCAGATATCCACAAGTGGGTGTGGGCTTATAGCCCAACACCATGTAGGGCAATTGACATTTGCAGAGAACACCAAGATTGGCAGATTCAACATTGGTGCCTTTTGCTCTTCATGGATGAGAGCATGCTCACACTGAGCACATGTGACAGACCTGACAGAGTCAGAGTCAGACGCAGTGGAAAATATTCCGCTGCCTGCAACATCCTTCTGCATGATTGGTTTGGCAATGGGTCAGTAATGGTGTGGTGAGACATTTCTTTGGAGGACTGCACAGCCCTCCATGTGTTAGCCAGAGGTATCCTGATTGCCATTAGGTACCGGGATGAGATTCTTAGACCCATTGTGAAATCATATGCAGGATCAGTGGGCTCTGGGTTCCTTCTGATGCATGACAATGCTAGGCCTCATGTGGCTAAAGTGTGTCATCAGTTCCTGCATGATGAAGGCATTGATGCTATGGACTAGCCTGCCCATTGCCCAAACCTGAATCCTGGTTTACTGATGCTTTAATCCAGATCTTCTCTAGACTTTTAAGGTTTTGAGACTGTTGGTGGGCAACATTGAGCTCCCTCCAAAGATTTTCTATTGGGTTCAGGCCTGCAGACTGGCTGGAAATCTCAGAATCATCCTTACCCCATAAGGTGAGATCTTGCATGGAGCCCTAGATCGAGGGGAAAACTTATAAAATCGTCAGTGTATCAAATACTTATTTTGTCCAGTTAGAAAAGAAAAACTGGACGTGGCAGATCATATATGTACAAAGTTGGGAAATATGATGCACATCATCGTTTCTGAAGATGACATATGTCATGGGGAATAGAATGGCAGACCATTTGAGAAAATGCTGAAAACCAAGAAGAGAACACCGAACATAGTTCAAGGCACAAATGATGAGCTTTTCGAAACAGAGGACGAAGTCTCTGTTCCGAAATGTGCGTCATTTATCCCTTGACCTCGTATGTTCGGTGTTCAGGGTTTTTATTTTCTCCAGTGTATACTGCAGATACATCTGTATTCAGTATGACTTACTGCTGCGAGTCCTTTACAACACTTATCATTGCAAAGAACCGCTAGCGATCCAGACTGACCCAAATCTGGAAAAGCAGTTGCAAGTAGCAACATCATCCACATCACCTAACATTATACATCACACCAAAGAGAAGCAGTTACAGCCATTACATTAGGGGTAAGTTAATTAAATATTTGACCAAATAAAGAAGGATAATTTTCAATTTGCTAATTGTGTATGGTCCCTGAAGGATGCCATAAATGTCCAAATGGTGCTTGGCAGAAAAAAGGTTCCCCACCCCTCGTGTAAATTAAATGTTTATTATTAGATTTTAAAAAAGGTGTTCCCTATGTGTAAATGGGTTGTGCACATGACATTTCTTTCAAGCAGATCGGCTTCATGACTCACCTGAAAAAAGCAGTAAATAGATTAAAAATAAGCATTTATATTTAAAAATTACATACTGTTCACAGGTCCAGGCCCAGAAATTATGATTTGGGTCGGTTTTTACCGTCCCAAGTCTTGTGATCGCCTTATTCACCGAATAACGGCAACAGCAAAAAAAGTCTAATTTCCCATTCATTTCTCTCTCCTCTGATATTATCTAGTATACCAGAGGAGAGAGAAATGGGTCCCCCGAGCCTCCACCACCTGGAACCTCCTCCATCCCCGAACCCTCAGGTTCTGTCCCTGGCCCTCGGCGTCTTCTTCCTGGAAGAAAATGGCAGGCGCATGCACAATGCGCCCTCCGAGATCTCCGGCCGTTACCTGGCATCTCCGGCCGTTACCTGGCAACAATAGGAGATTTTTCCTGTTGGTTCATTTTGATCACTGTAATAGACCCTAACACAGTGAGCAAAATAAAGAAATATAGTATATATTACCCATTAGTTAGGTAAAAGTAATAAAATAAAAAAAAAATATTTTTTTACCATTCTTTGCAGTTAGGGTTAGGGTTGGGGCTAAGGTTGGGGTTGGGGTTAGAGCTAGGGTTAGAGTTGGGCTAGGACTAGGGTTGGGCTAGGATTAGTGTTGGAGCTAGAGTTAGGGTTGTGTTGGGGTTAGGATTGCGTTGTGGTTACGGTTGGGGTTACGGTTGTGGTGTTGTGGATAGGGTTGTGTTGGGGTTATGGTTGTGTTGGGGTTACGGTTGGGTGTTGAGTTAGGGTGGTGTTTGGATTGGGGTTAGGGTTGTGGTTAGAGTTATGGTTGTGGTTAGGGTTGGGATTAGGGTTAGGGATAGAGCTGTGTTAGGGTTGGAGTTAGAATTTGGGGGCTTCCACTGTTTAGGTACAAACACGACATGGCACCCGCCATTGATTCCAGCCAATTTTGCGTTCAAAAAATCAAACCGTGCTCCATCCCTTCTGAGCCCTGCCATGCGCCCAAACAGTGGCTTTCCCCCACATACAGGGTATCGTTGTACTCTGGAGAAATTGCACAACACATTTTGTGGTCATTTTCTCCTGTTACCCTTGTAAAAAAAATTTGTGAAAAAAGTTAAATGTTCATTTTTTCCTTCCACGTTGCTTTAGTTCTCCTGAAGCACCTGAAGGGTTAATAAACTTCTTGAATGTGGTTTTGAGCATCTTGAAGGGAATCTTGCAGTTTTTATAATTATGTCACTTTTGGGTATTTTCTGTCCTATTGACCCCCCAAACTCACTGCAAATGTGAGGTGGTCCCTAAAAAAATTGCTCTGTAAATTTTTTTTTTTAAATTGAGAAATCGCTGGTCAACTTTTAACCATTATAACTTCGTAACAAAAAAAGTTATGTTTCCAAAATTGTGCAGATGTAAAGTTGACATGTGGGAAATGTTATTAATTAACTATTTTGTGTGACAGCACTCTCTGATTTAAGGGCACAACAATTAAAAGTTTGAAAATTGAAACATTTTCTAAATTTTTTCAAAATTTGCATTTTTTTAAATAAATAAACGCAAGACATTGAAGAAATTTTACCACTAACAAAAAGTACAATATGTTGTGAAAAAATATTCTCAGAATTAGTGGAATCCGTTGAAGCGTTCCAGAGCTATAACCTCATAAAATGACAGTGGTCACAATAGTAAAAATTGGCCTGGTCATTAGGGTCAAAATTGGCTAGGTCACTAAGGGGTTAATCGTTCAAGTGCTTCACAAGAATAATAGCAATGTGGAAGAAAATAGTGAAATATTATGAGTTTTCCTCAAAAAATGTTGCTTTAGACTCAAACTTTTTATTTTCATAAGGGTAACAGGAGAAAATTAACCACCCAATTTGTTATGCAATTTCTCCTGAATATGCAGATGCTATATGGGTAAACTTACTGTTCAGGCACACAGTAGAGCTCCAAAAGAGTGCTGTTTTGGAAAGCAGACTAAGCTTGCATGGTTTACGCGCTCCATGCCGCATTTGTAGAGCCCTTATACTACAGGAAGATCACTAGCCCCACTGTTATGATCCTTAGTGGTTGAGGATCACAAATTACTCCAGCTAAGTAACAAACATAGGACAAGCTCTAGGGAGGTGGCAAACTGGACTGACCGCAAATCTGAACCTATCCAAACACACTAGAAGTAGCCGGTGAACGTGCCTAAAAATCCTAGACGTCTCAAGCCAGCCTGAGGAACTAACTACCCCTAGAGAGAAAGAAAAGACCTCTCTTGCCTCCAGAGAAATAATCCCCAAAGATATAGAAGCCCCCAACAGATAATAACGGTGAGGTAAGAGGAAGGCACATACACAGGGGTGAAAGCAGATTCAGCAAATGAGGCCCACTAATACTAGATAGCAGAAAATAGAAAAGGGAATCTATGCGGTCAGTAAAAAACCCTTACAAAATATCCACTCTGAGATTTCAAGAACCCCCACACCAACTAATGGTGTGGGGGGAGAAACTCAGTCCCCTAGAGCAACCAGCAAGCGAGGAAATCACATTTTAGCGAGCTGGACTAAAAAACATAATGAACACTGATAATCAAAAAATGATCAAACAAAAACTTAGCTTGTCTTGGAGAGACTGGGAGCAAGGTAGACACAAGGAATCTGAAGAGCACTGAATACATTGATAGCAGGCAAGGAACTGAGTCTCCAGGTGAGCTAAATAGGAAACCAACCAAGGATAACGAACCAGCTGATGCTGCCAACCTGCAGAAAGACAACACTACACAGTACCGCTTGTGACCACTAGAGGGAGCCCAAAAATAGAATTCATATCAGTACCCCCCCCCTTGAGGAGGGGTCACCGAACCCTCATCAAGACCCCCAGGGCGATCAGGATGAGCTGCGTGGAAGGCACGAACCAAATCGGCCGCATGAACATCAGAGGCGACAACCCAGGAATTATCCTCCTGACCATAGCCCTTCCACTTAACCAAATACTGAAGCCTCCGTCTAGAGATACGAGAATCCAAAATCTTCTCCACCACGTACTCCAATTCGCCCTCGACCAGCACCGGAGCAGGAGGCTCAACAGAAGGAACCACAGGTACCACATACCTCCGCAACAAAGACCTATGGAACACATTATGAATGGCAAACGATGCTGGGAGATCCAAACGAAAAGTCACCGGGTTAAGGATTTCCAAGATCTTATAAGGACCGATGAAGTGAGGCTTGAATTTAGGAGAGGAGACCTTCATAGGAACATACCGAGAAGACAGCCACACCAAATCCCCAACACGAAGTCGGGGACACACCGCGGCGGCGGTTGGCAAAGCACTGAGCCTTCTCCTGTGACAACCTCAAATTGTCCACCACATGGTTCCAAATCTGCTGCAACCTATCCACCACAGAATCCACCCCAGGACAGTCAGAAGGCTCAACCTGACCCGAGGAAAAACGAGGATGGAAACCAGAATTGCAGAAAAAAGGCGAAACCAAAGTAGCAGAACTAGCCCGATTATTAAGGGCAAACTCGGCCAATGGCAAAAAAGTCACCCAATCATCCTGATCAGCAGAAACAAAACATCTCAAATAAGTTTCCAACGTCTGATTAGTTCGCTCGGTTTGGCCATTAGTCTGAGGATGGAAGGCCGACGAAAAAGACAAATCAATGCCCATCTTAGCACAAAAGTCCGCCAAAACCTGGACACAAACTGGGATCCTCTATCAGACCCAATATTCTCAGGAATGCCGTGCAAGCGAACCACATTCTGAAAAAATAGAGGAACCAAATCGGAGGAAGAAGGCAACTTAGGCAAGGGCACCAAATGGACCATCTTGGAAAAACGGTCACACACCACCCAGATGACCGACATTCTCTGAGAGACTGGAAGATCCGAAATAAAATCCATGGAAATGTGCGTCCAAGGCCTTTTCGGAACAGGCAAAGGCAAAAGCAAACCGCTGGCACGAGAACAGCAAGGCTTAGCCCGAGCACAAATCCCACAAGACTGCACAAAGGAACGCACATCCCGCGACAAGGAAGGCCACCAGAAGGACCTAGCCACCAAATCTCTGGTACCAAAAATCCCAGGATGACTCGCCAACACCGAAGAATGAACCTCGGAAATAACTCTGCTGGTCCATCTATCCGGGACAAACAGTCTCTCTGGTGGACAACGGTCAGGTCTATCCGCCTGAAATTTCTGCAGCACTCGTCGCAAATCTGGGGAAATGGCAGACAAAATCACTCCCTCTCTGAGAATACCAGCCGGCTCAGAAACTCCCGGAGAGTCAGGCACAAAACTCCTAGAAAGTGCATCAGCTTTCACGTTCTTCGAACCAGGCAGGTATGAGACCACGAAGTTGAAACGGGAGAAAAACAACGACCAACGAGCCTGACTAGGATTCAGGCGCTTGGCAGATTCAAGGTAAATCAGATTTTTGTGATCAGTCAAGACCACCACACGATGTTTAGCTCCTTCGAGCCAATGTCGCCACTCCTCAAATGCCCACTTCATAGCCAACAACTCCCGATTACCAACATCATAATTCCGCTCGGCAGGCGAAAAACTTTCTTGAAAAGAAAGCACATGGCTTCATCACAGAGCCATCAGAGCTTCTCTGCGACAAAACAGCCCCTGCTCCAATCTCAGAAGCATCAACCTCGACCTGGAAGGGGAGAGAGACATCTGGCTGACATAAGACTGGAGCTGAAGAAAACCGGTGCTTCAGCTCCCGAAAGGCCTCCACGGCCGCAGGAGACCAATTAGTCACATCAGAACCCTTCTTGGTCAAATCCGTCAAAGGTTTAACCACGCTACAAAAATTAGCGATGAAACGACGGTAAAAATTAGCAAAACCCAAGAACTTCTGAAGACTCTTAACAGACGTGGGCTGAGTCCAGTCATGAATAGCCTGGACCTTGACTGGGTCCATCTCCACAGTAGAAGGAGAAAAAATAAAACCCAAAAAGGAGACCTTCTGTACTCCGAAGAGGCATTTTGAGCCCTTCACAAATAAAGCATTAGCACGCAGGACCTGAAACACCATCCTGACCTGCTTCACATGGGACTCCCAATCATCAGAAAAGACCAAAATGTCATCCAGATAAACAATCATAAATTTATCCAGATATTCTCGGAAGATGTCATGCATGAAGGACTGAAACACAGAAGGAGCATTAGAGAGTCCAAAAGGCATCACTAAGTACTCAAAATGGCCTTCGGGCGTATTAAATGCTGTTTTCCATTCATCTCCCTGCTTAATGCGCACAAGGTTATACGCACCACGGAGATCTATCTTGGTGAACCAACTGGCACCCTTAATCCGAGCAAACAAATCAGACAATAGAGGCAAAGGATACTGAAATTTGACTGTGATTTTATTCAGAAGACGATAATCTATACAAGGTCTCAAAGAACCGTCCTTCTTGGCCACAAAAAAAAACCTGCACCAAGAGGGGAAGAGGATGGGCGAATATGTCCCTTCTCCAGAGACTCCTTTATATAACTCCGCATCGCGGCATGCTCTGGTATAGACAAACTAAAAAGTCGTCCCTTAGGGAATTTACTACGAGGAATTAAATTTATAGCACAGTCACAATCCCTATGAGGAGGCAGGGCACAGGACCTGGGCTCATCAAATACATCCTGGTAGTCAGACAAAAACTCAGGGACCTCAGAAGGAGTGGAAGAAGCAATAGACACCAACGGAGTATCGCCATGAATTCCCTGACAACCCCAACTTGACACAGACATAGCTTTCCAATCTAAAACTGGATTATGAGCTTGCAGCCATGGCAGACCCAAAACGACAACATCATGCAAATTATGCAGAACAAGAAAGCGAATCACCTCCTGATGTACGGGAGTCATGCACATGGTCATTTGCGTCCAATACTGAGGCTTATTCTCAGCCAATGGCGTAGCATCAATTCTCCTCAGAGGAATAGGAAATTCCAAAGGCTCCAGGACAAAACCACAGCGCCTGGCAAACGACAAATCCATCAGATTCAGGGCAGCACCCGAATCCACAAAAGCCATAACCGGGTAGGACGACAAAGAACAAATCAAAGTAACAGACAAAATAAATTTAGGCTGTATAGTACCAATGGTGACAGGTTTAGATTTCTTTTTTAAGCGTTTAGAGCATGCTGAGATAACATGAGTAGAATCACCACAGTAAAAGCACAACCCATTTTGACGTCTATGACTTTGTCGCTCAATTCTGGTCAGAGTTCGGTCACATTGCATAGACTCAGGTCTCTGTTCGGAAAATACCGCCAAAGGATGAGCAGATTTGCGCTCCCGCAAACGCCGATCAATCTGAATGGCTAAAGCCATAGAATCACTCAGACTTGCAGGGGTGGGAAACCCCACCATAACATTCTTAATGGCCTCAGAAAGACCTTCTCTGAAATTTGCAGCCAGGGCACACTCTTTCCATTGAGTAAGCACCGACCATTTCCGAAATTTTTGACAATACACCTCTGCTTCATCCTGACCCTGAGAGATAGCCAGCAACGCTTTTTCTGCCTGATTCTCAAGATTAGGCTCCTCATAAAGCAGTCCAAGAGCCAGAAAAAATGCATCCACATTAAGCAATGCAGGATCTCCTGGCTCCTGAGAGAAAGCCCAATCTTGAGGGTCGCCACGTAACAAGGAGATAACAATTTTAACTTGCTGAGCGGAATCACCAGAGGAACGAGGTCTCAGAGATAGAAATAACTTACAATTATTCTTAAAATTTAGAAACCTAGATCTATCTCCAGAAAACAACTCAGGGATGGGTATCTTTGGTTCTGACATAGGGCTATGAATAACAAAATCCTGAATACTTTGCACCCATGCAGTAAGATGATCCACACTAGAAGTCAGAGTCTGAACTTTCATGTCTGCAGCTGAGCTCAATACCACCCAGAGTTCAAGGGGATGAAAGAAGCTAAACAGACTGCAGCAAAGGAAAAGCGGGAGGAAAAAAAAAAAATGTACTCAGGTCTTCTTTTTATCCCACTTCTGCGATGCATTAAACACTTTTTGGCCTGCTATACTGTTATGATCCTTAGTGGTTGAGGATCACAAATTACTCCAGCTAAGTAACAAACATAGGACAAGCTCTAGGGAGGTGGCAAACTGGACTGACCACAAATCTGAACCTATCCAAACACACTAGAAGTAGCCGGTGAACGTGCCTAAAAATCCTAGACGTCTCAAGCCAGCCTGAGGAACTAACTACCCCTAGAGAGAAAGAAAAGACCTCTCTTGCCTCCAGAGAAATAATCCCCAAAGATATAGAAGCCCCCAACAGATAATAACGGTGAGGTAAGAGGAAGGCACATACACAGGGGTGAAAGCAGATTCAGCAAATGAGGCCCACTAATACTAGATAGCAGAAAATAGAAAAGGGAATCTATGCGGTCAGTAAAAAACCCTTACAAAATATCCACTCTGAGATTTCAAGAACCTCCACACCAACTAACGGTGTGGGGGGAGAAACTCAGTCCCCTAGAGCAACCAGCAAGCGAGGAAATCACATTTTAGCGAGCTGGACTAAAAAACATAATGAACACTGATAATCAAAAAATGATCAAACAAAAACTTAGCTTGTCTTGGAGAGACTGGGAGCAAGGTAGACACAAGGAATCTGAAGAGCACTGAATACATTGATAGCAGGCAAGGAACTGAGTCTCCAGGTGAGCTAAATAGGAAACCAACCAAGGATAACGAACCAGCTGATGCAGCCAACCTGCAGAAAGACAACACTACACAGTACCGCTTGTGACCACTAGAGGGAGCCCAAAAATAGAATTCACAACACCCCACATAAACGACCCCATTTTGGAAACTAAACTCCTCAATGATTTGATCTAGGGGTGTTTAGGCATATTGAACCCACACGGGCTTTACATAATTTTATAACTTTGGGACATGAAAAAGAAAAATTATGTTTTTCTATGAAAATGTTGTTTTAGCCCCAAATTTTTTATTTTCACAAGGAATAATGGTAGGAAATGGGCCCAAGCATTTCTAAAGCAATTTCTTCTGAATGTAGCAATACCCAATATGTGGTTGAAACTATTATTTATGCAGGGCTCAGTAGGGAAGAATCGCTATTTGGCTTTTGGAGCGCAAATGTGGCAATTATTATTTGTGGGCAGCACGCTGAAACTTCCAAACAGCAGAAATTCCTGAAAAGTGTCACCATTTTGCAAAATACACTCAGAAAAATCATCTAGGAGTGTAGTGACTTTTTTTACTTTACTGATGTTTTGCAGAATTTAGTGCGCAATGGATGTCACAGAATTAAAATAGTGCCCAATACATCATAGTGCCCGGCTCGCGCTTCTGGAGACGTGTGCGGCGTAAATTGTTAGAAAGGTTGTCCAGGACCCAACAATTGATGACGCGTTTTAATATAAGATTGGTGGTGTTCCGACAGTCTGGCAATCAGATCAAACTTCACCAGCAGCTGGCGAACTTAGGCTAAGTCCACACTGCGCTTGTGGACATTGTTGTGTGCATACGTTCGAAAAGTATGTGCTCCCATTGCCTCCCAAAAGTAAAAAAAAATCAATAAATGTTATTTAATTGGAAATAGGACAAACAAAAAACTTCAACTCATCTGGAAGAGAGCAAGCGTTCACACAGTTCATTAAGTGGAAAACTAAAAAAGTTATACTGTAGCTCTCAGAGAATATGCAACAACAAATACCTTTTATTTGTAAGTCAGTGTTTTAGCATGCAAAAATACTAAAAAAAACCCTGGTGTCACTGCAATTGTACTGACTAGTGTTGAGCGATACCGTCCGATACTTGAAAGTATCGGTATCGGAAAGTATCGGCCGATACCGGCAAAGTATCGGATCCAATCCGATACCCGATACCAATACAAGTCAATGGGACTCAAGTATCGGACGGTATTCCTGATGGTTCCCAGGGTCTGAAGGAGAGGAAACTCTCCTTCAGGCCCTGGGATCCATATAAATGTGTAAAAGAAAGAATTAAAATAAAAAAAATCGCTATACTCACCCTCCGACGCAGCCTGGACCTCAGCGAGGGAACCGGCAGCGTTGTTTGTTTAAAATTTGCGCTTTTACTTGGTTACGTGAAGTCCCGGCTTGTGATTGGTCAGGGCGGCCATGTTGCCGGGACGCGGACCAATCACAGCAAGCCGTGACGAAATTACGTCACGGCTTGCTGTGATTGGTCCGCGTCCCGGCAACATGGCCGCCATTAACCAATCACAAGCCGTGACGTCACGGGAGGCTGGACACGCGCGCTTTTTAAAATGGGCGCGTGTCCAGCCTCCCGTGACGTCCCGGCTTGTGATTGGTTGCGCCGCGGTCAACCAATCACAAGCCGGGAGGCTGGACACGCGCGCATTTTAAAATTTTAAAATGGGCGCGTGTCCAGCCTCCCGGCTTGTGATTGGTTGATCGCGGCGCAACCAATCACAAGCCGGGACGTCACGGGAGGCTGGACACGCGCCCATTTTAAAATGCGCGCGTGTCCAGCCTCCCGTGACGTCACGGCTTGTGATTGGTTGCGTCTCCCATGTGACTGCGACGCAACCAATCACAAAGCCGGGACGTAATTTTAAAATCCTTAAGGACCTGAAATTACGTCACGGCTTGCTGTGATTGGTTGCGTCGCCCATGTGACTTCGACGCAACCAATCACAACGCCGGAACGTAATTTTAAAATCCTGAAGGACCTGAAATTACGTCACGGCTTGCTGTGATTGGTTGCGTCCCGGTCACATGGGCGGCACGCAACCAATCACAAGCCGGGACTCACGTAAAGGAAAGAAAAGCGCGAATTTTAAACAAAGAATGCTGCCGCTTCCCTCGGTAAGGTGCAGGCTGCGTCGGAGAGGTGAGTATAGCAATATTTTTTATTTTAATTCTCTCTTTTACACATTTTTACATTAATGTTGTTTCGATACCGATACCCGATATCACAAAAATATCGGATCTCGGTATCGGAATTCCGATACAGCAAGTATCGGCCGATACCCGATACTTGCAGTATCGGAATGCTCAACACTAGTACTGACCCAAAGAATACAGTCGGCTAATCACATTTACCGCACGGTAAGCAGTAAGAAAGAAAAAGAAATAAAATTCCTGAACTGCTTTTTATTTGTGCGTTTTGTTTTGAAAAACTGGAATAAAAATCAAATAAAAAATGTTATGCACCCCCAAATAGCATCAATAAAAACTTCATCTCTGTCTGCTGTTCTTTCCTTTATACTGAGATACAGCAAAGAGATGTATGCCAACCACTATATGTCTCTTTACAGTGGGTCCCTATGGTGGACTGATGCTTCGGGATCCATCCTGACAGTGCACACTGGTTGGCATGACAAATTTTCTTTGTCTTTTAGGCAAAAAAAAATATTTTCATCTTTTACATTTTAAAAATTACAAAAAATAAAACTCGAGTCTCTCCCATCAATACCCGAATACTCAAAAAAGCTTTATCCTCTTATTGCCTTCTCCTGCTTTATGGGCCTATCCACCATTTTTATTTTCAGAGTGCTAGACAGCTGCTTAGAAGAACACATGGCTGCTGTTTTTTGGCACAAGGCTAGAGGAGGCTGATTTTTTATAAAGCTAGGAAATATACATCCTTTGGCCTTTTCTAATGATGATAGTGAGCAAGTCATATCCCAAACAGGCTGATTAAGGTCTTAAACCTTAGTGAAAGTTATCTGAGCACACAAATCTGCAAGAGTATCCAAACTTTTCCATTGGCCCATTTTCCTTTTTGTAATTTTTAAAAAGTTTAAAAAGGAGCTCTTGATATGTCTGAATATAATAATAATCATGGTGAGTTTGTACCTGTATGGGAGCAGCTGTAAATGACCATGAGGGTGCGTTTCGGCGTCTGCCTTCATTAGTGTGTGGTGTCATGTTGGGAAGGGGTGGTTTAAAAGGGGATGTAAACCAATAGGAAGTGCCATGGGTTGTGGCTTGACGCAAACCCACACAGGAGCTCGCGGACTGTCGCCACACCCCCACACCACATGACCCCTGTCATCGCGGTCATGTGACTCAGCTTTTGGGGGATGGGTGGGAGCGGGAGGCAGAGGCAACTGGGATCATGCGTATCACCCGGCCAATTGATTTTGGATGTGATCGATCCATCTGTATGTGAAGGACGTAGTGTACCAAAAGCGAGTGTCTACTGTGTTTTAGCTGTAGTCAATAGGTAATTGATGCATCTGCCATTATGTGAGGGAAAAAAAAAAGGTTTGGACTGTGTTAGACAGTTGAAAAAAGATTGCTCTCAGTAGGAACAACAAAATAATATTGTAGTTATAATACTTTTTAATGGTTAACAAAAATAAAAAAAATGATGCAAGCAAGCTTTCAAAACTCTTAGATCTCTTTATGCCTGATGTATCATAACTACAAGATTACTACCGTATATACTCGAGTATAAGCCGACCTGAGTATAAGCCGAGACCCCTAATTTTGCCACAAAAAACTGGGAAAACTTATTGACTCGAGTATAAGCCTAGGGTGGGAAATGCAGCAGCTACTGGTAAATTTCAAAAATAAAAATAGATGCCAATAAAAGTAAAATTAATTGAGACATCAGTAGGTTAAGTGTTTTTGAATATCCATATTGAATCAGGAGCCCCATATAATGCTCCATACAATTCATAAATGCAGAGACCTCAGTGACATATTAAATGTCAAAAAGTGGGGCTATACAAAGCCTAACCACATGCAACAAAGTAACATACCCACTCCAAAAATTATGGATAAAGGAGAAAAAGGAGCAAATAGGCAAACATAGTAATAGGACAAGTCTTTTTATTAGTAACAAAAACATTTACATCAATAGTGACCATTTAGAAATTACACATGATAAAACCGAAGCAGGATAGAGACAGAGGAGCCCAGGGGATCCATATTTGCAAATTGCCCATGTAAACATTGAAAGATTTTTAAGTAAAGTGCCAGTGCCTATGTATTCAGATAGATAGGTAAGATCGCCACTCCAACCAGTTGTGAGGTAAAGTTAGCAAAACAAACATAAGGAGGGCAGCACTTACCAAGGGCAAAGCAAGACTGGACCCTGGGCCAGGTGTAGTAAGACCCTGATGCGCGTTTTGCGTGTTTAATCCACCGCTTTATTATTATTATTATTATTATTATTATTCATTTTTATAGCGCCATTTATTCCATGGCGCTGTACATGTGAAATACGGGGCAAATATTGACA
The DNA here is from genome assembly GCF_051348905.1 of Ranitomeya variabilis. NCBI lineage: Eukaryota > Metazoa > Chordata > Amphibia > Anura > Dendrobatidae > Ranitomeya > Ranitomeya variabilis. Next base: position 645,152,582 of record NC_135233.1, on the reverse strand, counting down.
AATACAATTTATCAAGGGGCATGTGTGCTATACAGGAAGCAGGACCTTTTATGGCCATGTGACCGGACATGTACGTCCGAGTGACCAATGGTAGTGGTTTGAAGCGGCGCATGCGCCCCACACTGCTCAGGCCCTGGCAAATACACCGGGGCGTCAAACATTCCTGCGCATGCGCGGGGAAAAGCCCCAGGCGTGCGAGGAAGGTAAAGAGACGCGCCAGTGCATGTCGGAGGTCCGGGGCACCGGAACGCATGCACACTCCCACAGAATCACCAATGAAAGCATGTTAAAGGATTTGATCCACCAATAATTCATAAAGGAACTAGCCCCACCGTCACAGTATAGGATATAGTCAGAGATAGCTATCATATGTAGGTATATAAGGAAATCCTTCGATATATACTATAGTATCAGCATATAAAATCCCAGTGACAGATGACAACAGGGCATCCAAGAGTATAATAACATAACATCACATAATACATATATAAGACAAATCATATATGTGTCCGAAAGCAAACATGGTGGGTAATTGGATGAGATGGTCAGTTGAAAGATGGATCAATCAGGCATGCGTCGAGAGGAGAGGTCACAAGTCCTGCTGTGATACCCATACAGCACAGAATAAGAAAAAAATAGAACGTTAATCACTAAACATAGAGTAGTGAAGTTAAAAAGCAAAAATAAAAACAAACCACACCAAACAAATGGTAGACGGAGACCGACCAGCAAAGAGATGTACTACACATATACACCATAAATTCAGATAATTGCGGACAAATGCATACAAGTAAAGTGTCACATATCAAAAGAAAGATACTTTATAAGAAGGATGCAAAAGATAAAGATTCATTAAGACCTCTGGGGGTCATGGTGTCTAAAGTCACAATCCATTTGGCTTCTGTTTGAGCCAGGATTTTTTTTATAATTTCCACCTCTAATTCCTAGGTGGATAACCTCAATCCCTCTCACCATAAAGGTGGACGGTTCACTGTTGTGATACTGCCTAAAATGGCGTGGGATTGTTTTAAGAATGGAGGGGTCGGTCACTGTCTTGGCAGCGCAAATGTCACGCACATGCTCGTGTATGCGTACTGTAAGAGTCATGTCGGTCTGGTAGTCGGGGGCAGGTATATCTCGCCCAGGTATTTGTCCTATGTGAATTAGGCCACTCAGTATCTTCAGGATACCGAGGGGTTAATAAGTGCAGGAATAAAGGCTGACCAGCTGGAGGTTTCAGGTGTCAGCCTGGGGCACACAGATTGCCTGTCTGTGTGAGACAAACGTGAGTGAGAGCGGTGCTCATGATCTGTGTAATGTTAGCTGGGAGGGAGAAGCCCCCCAGTTGTTAGATAGCAACGTATTTGTTTAGTTAGCGCCGGACAGGCTAGGATTTATTTTTATGTTTTGTTTTCTGTATTTGCTTTCACTTTAATAAACCTGACTTGAGGTCAGTCAACTTGGAAACCTGCTGTCGCCTCAGAGTTCAATGCACAAACCACGTGACCTTTGACCCCAGCAAAGGCGATCCCGGAGTGTTTTGTCACATTGTGGTGGAGAATGCGGGCATCGCGTGGCACAGGCGACAGTATGGAAGACGTGGTGAAAGCCCTAGTACAGTCCACTGCCGTACAGCAGCAGGCCACTGCCGCACAGCATGAAGCTAATCGCTTGATGGCCGCACAGCTGAAGGAGTTATTGGACATGACGTTTGCAGACCGCCAGCTTCTCCAACAGGTGGCGCAGCGCCTGGTGAGCATGCCTGAGGTAGACCCGGAAGCAGAGTCCAGAAGGATCCATGTGAGTTGATACTGGCAAAAGCTGACTGCAGAAGATGACGTCGAGGCATACCTGACAACGTTTGAGCGGACGGCACTGAGGGAGAAGTGGCCGAAGGCACGATGGGCCGATTTGATTGCTCCGTTTCTCTCCGGCGAGGCCCAAAAAGCTTACCATGACTTGGACCCGGAAGTCGCTCAGGACTTTGAGAAGCTGAAAGTTGAGATCCTGGCCCGGCTAGGTGTGACGACGGCTGTCCGTGCACAGAGGGTACACCAGTGGACATACCAGCCTGATAAACCGCTGCGGTCTCAGATGTTCGACCTGATCTACTTGACAAAGAAATGGCTGCAACCCGAGGTACTGACAACCCCAGAAATAATCCAGCGGGTTGTCCTGGACAAGTACCTGAGAGTGCTACCTCCAGCGCTGAAAAGGTGGGTAAGCCAAGGAAATCCCACGACAGCGGATCAACTTGTGGAGTTGGTCGAGCGTTATTCCGTGGCAGAAGGACTTCCCGACGAAACCGCTAGCACCCGGTCTGTGCCTTCTCCTCGTGGTACCGGTAAGACTGTTCCAGCGACTGCGGGTGAAGGAAAATCGCCAAAAACTGTGGGGGAGGAACCCGGGACTGCTCGCACTCCGAGACCGAGAGTATGGGACGGTAGTCTCAGTAGAGGGCCTGTTAGGTGTTTCCGTTGCCGTGAGAAGGGCCATGTTTCTGCGAACTGTCCTGTTACCACTGAACCTATGCAGTGCGATGTTATAGACTCTAAGAAACGCATGTCTTTGGTTACACGGCTGGTGAATGTGAATGCGGGCCAAAATGATATAGCAAAACACCTGTGTGAATTATCTGTTGATGGGAAAAGCGTTGTGGCGTTACTAGACTCTGGAAGTGTGGTGACTCTGGTGAAAGCTAGTCTGGTGGCACTTCCGTCTGGTTCGTCTGACAAATTCTCTGTAACGTGTGTGCATGGTGATGTAACGCCCCCACTGCCACAGGGCCGAGGGGTACCCGGTACCGGGCCTCTGAGTCTCTGCTCTGGGGTTGTCACGGTGGCTAGACCCGGTCCGTGACCCTGCTGAGGGGCGTACAGCGATAGATGCGGATGGTGGTGGTGGTGCGGTGCGGTAAATAACGAGGACACCAGGTTGCAGTCTCTTTACCTCTTTACTGAAGATCTCTGGGTCCTCAATCCGGAATACGGTTAACCAGGCTGCGCAAGTCCGGCCGGTCCAATGGCACCTCCAGAGTTCTCTTTTGCAGGTGGAAATCTGTGCCTTCCTGCTAGCGCTATGTGTTGTGGTCCTTCCCTGCTGTGCTTACGGAAAGTTCCCACAACTGTTGTGTCTGTTTCTTAAGTTCCCTCACAACTCGATTAGATGATGTTCTGCTAATCTTCCGTCCCTCCCTGATGTTACGGTTAGGACGGCACCCGTATGACGGGTAGGCTCGGAGCTCTTCCGGGACCCTAGAGTCGCCCCTCTCCACAAGTTGCCCCCTATGTCTTCGTAGGTGATTTAGGTGAGACAGCCCGCCTATGACTGACTGTCCTGCCGTTGATTTGAAGTATTGCTTGAAGCTAGATGTGTGAATACTTCCTCGGCGTTCCGGCCGCCGGTTGTGCGCCTCAGTAGGATGTTGCCTCGGTCTCACAGCACGACTCCTACTGGTATTCTCCTTGTTGCTTTGATCTCGTTTCTCACTCAGCACAATCTATCTCGCTTCTAATCCTTCCTTGGGCACCGCCGCTATGCTGAGCAGGCACGGTCCCGTCACGTTCTCTCAAGTTGCCAGACCTCTGTCAGGATCCCACCCCCGACAGGGGCCCTACCGAATCTTCCCCCACAACACGCTCTGCCACAAGATGTTGCCTGGTTCCAACCCAGTCAGCTTTCTGTTCTAACTTCCTGCCTGACCCCCAGTTTTACCAGTATGTGAGGAGTGGCCTAATGAATAGAACCCTTAGCTCCCCCTGGAGGCCCGGCTGTGAAATGTATTGGTGTCTGTGATACCTGGTCAGATGAACTCCTTCAGTGCCATCAGACGTACCATAGCTCCCCTTAGTGGCGGAGCCACAGTACTGCAACAACCAGGACTCTGGGGCGCTGCAGTGACACCTGCTCGTACCTAACAGCGGTCATACCGATTTCCACTCCCTATGGGTCTGTGCAACACAAAGTGGGACTCGTTCCCGCATTGTTACATGATATAATCCTGGGTAGGGATTTCCCCCATTTCTGGCAGTTATGGGAGAATCAGTTGCTCCTTCACGGTAGCTGTGAACCTTCCCCCATGCCATCTGGAGGTCCCGAGTTCCTAGACGGGACCCCACAGGAAGATGTTGCTGGGGATGTTATTGAATCTAACCTTCAGTTCCCCTTCTCAGTTATGGCGGGGGAAACTGAGGAAACTGAGGAAACTCAGCGAGAGGCGGAGGCAGACAGCCATCCAGCACCCTGCCTACCCGATTTGGGAGTCCAGTTGGATGACTTCCACAGCGAGCAAATGAGAGATCCTACCCTGACTCAGGCTAGGAAAAATGTAAAAATGATAGATGGGGTACCCGTAGAACCTGACACTAGGCTAGCGTACCCGTACATGGTTCTTGAAAATGATTTACTCTACCAGGTAGAGAAAAAAGGGGAAGATATTGTGCAACAGTTAGTGGTACCCAAACCTTATCGGCGGAAGGTACTGGACCTGGCCCACGGACATATAATGGGGGGACATCTGGGGGTACAAAAAACCACAGAAAGGATATTGCATTGTTTTGTGTGGCCCGGAATACATAATGATGTGCGTAATTATTGTGAGTCCTGTCCAGAGTGCCAAGTCTCTGCGCCTAAAACTCGGTTCTGTAGCCCTTTGGTACCCCTCCCTATCATTGGGGTCCTTTTTGAGAGAATTGGGATGGATCTGGTTGGGCCCCTTCCCCGGTCTGCACGTGGGCAGTGGGCACCAACATATCCTCGTCATCATGGACTATGCCACTCGTTACCCAGAAGCCATCCCTTTGCGTAACACTGCTACCAAAACGATCGCCAAAGAGTTGGTACAAGTGTTTAGTCAGGTGGGAATTCCAAAACAGATACTCACCGACCAGGGGACTCCCTTTATGTCAAGGGTGATGAAGGAGCTCTGCAGGCTCTTACAAATAGACCAGTTGCGTACGTCTGTCTATCACCCTCAAACAGATGGGTTGGTTGAGCGGTTCAATAAAACCTTAAAACAGATGCTCCGGAAGGCGATAGACAAAGATGGGAAGAACTGGGATTACTTGTTACCCTATTTGCTGTTTGCCATTAGGGAATTTCCCCAGTCTTCCACAGGGTTCTCGCCTTTCGAGCTATTATACGCCCGTCGTCCCCGTGGACTGTTGGACGTCGCAAAAGAAACCTGGGAAGGTCAAGTCACTCCCTTTAAAACGGTGATAGACCATGTAACGCAGATGCAGGACCGTATTGCTGCTGTCATGCCCGTTGTTAGGGAACATATGTTACAGGCCCAGGGAGCCCAGAGGCTAAGTTATGTTAGAGGCGCCAAGGTCCGTACGTTTGCACCCGGGGATAGGGTGTTGATCCTAATCCCTACGGTGGATAGTAAATTTCTGGTGAAATGGCAGGGCCCCTTTGAGGTCATGGAACGAGTTGGAGAAGTGAACTATAAAGTGCACCAGCCTGGTAAGAGAAAACCAGAACAGATTTATCATGTGAATCTGATAAAACCCTGGAAAGACCGCGCTGCCCTAACAGCGGATCTGCCCCGTCCGGTTTGCTCACCTACCGTACCGGAGGTGCAGATTGCCGAGACTCTCTCTGAACGACAAAAATCTGAGGTTAAGCAGTTTTTGTTACAGAACCAACAGTTTTTCTCGGAAAAACCTGGCCAGACTAGGCTAGTGAAACATGAGATTGTCACAGAGCCTGGTGTCACAGTTCATGTGAAGCCATACCGGATTCCGGAAGCACGCCGTGAAGCCGTCTCCCGGGAGGTGAAGGCAATGTTGGACTTAGGAGTCATTGAAGAGTCGCACAGCGCCTGGTCCAGTCCAATTGTGTTGATACCTAAGCCGGATGGCTCTATACGGTTTTGCAATGACTTTAGGAAACTGAATGCGGTTTCTAAATTTGATGCCTACCCTATGCCCCGGGTCGATGAGTTGATCGATCGGCTGGGTAAAGCCCGATACATTACGACCCTGGACCTAACAAAGGGGTACTGGCAGATCCCTCTGGCCGAGGCGGCCAGAGAGAAGACGGCATTTGCTACACCGGAAGGGCTGTTCCAGTATATCTACATGCCGTTTGGACTTCACGGAGCCCCAGCAACGTTCCAGAGATTGATGGATCGAGTCTTGAGGCCCCACAGGCAGTACGCTTCTGCCTACCTAGACGACGACATAATTTACAGCGTGGACTGGGAAGCTCACCTCCGGAAGGTACAGGCGGTGATTGATGACCTGAGAGACGCAGGCTTAACGGCGAATCCCAAGAAATGTCACATCGGCCTTGAAGAAGCCCGATACTTGGGCTACGTGATTGGCAGAGGAGTGGTTAAACCCCAGATCGACAAAATACAGGCAATTCAGGGCTGGCTGCAACCAGTGAACAAGAAACAAGTTCAAGCTTTCCTGGGCATTGCCGGCTATTATCGCCGGTTCATACCCAACTTTGCGGCCATGGCTACCCCCTTGACGGATCTTACCAAAGGGAGGGATTCCGTCATGGTAAAATTGTCCTCAGCGGCTGAAGAGGCCTTCCACAGTCTGTAACGGGCTTTGTGCTCTCAGCCCGTACTAGTGACTCCTGATTTCAGCAGCGAGTTTGTGGTGCAAACTGATGCTTCTGATACTGGTGTCGGAGCTGTACTTTCCCAGGTAAGGGACGGAGTCGAACACCCGGTCCTCTACCTCAGTCGGAAACTGAATGTACATGAGCAGAGGTATGCCGTGATTGAAAAAGAGTGCCTAGCCATCAAATGGGCTCTCGACTCCCTCAAATATTACCTGGCAGGTAGGAAGTTTAGGCTGGTCACGGACCATGCCCCTCTCAAGTGGATGCATCTCCACAAGGACCGTAATAGTCGGGTAACCCGGTGGTTCCTTGCCCTGCAGGCTTACTCTTTCACGGTGGAGCACCGCCCCGGGGTGCAGATGGGGAACGCTGATGCCCTGTCCTGAGTACACTGTTTGGAGAGTATTCTTGCTCGACCTGAGTGGTCTGAGCAGGGGGGGAGGATATGTAAGAGTCATGTCGGTCTGGTAGTCGGGGGCAGGTATATCTCGCCCAGGTATTTGTCCTATGTGAATTAGGCCGCTCAGTATCTTCAGGATACCGAGGGGTTAATAAGTGCAGGAATAAAGGCTGACCAGCTGGAGGTTTCAGGTGTCAGCCTGGGGCACACAGATTGCCTGTCTGTGTGAGACAAACGTGAGTGAGAGCGGTGCTCATGATCTGTGTAATGTTAGCTGGGAGGGAGAAGCCCCCCCAGTTGTTAGATAGCAACGTATTTGTTTAGTTAGCGCCGGACAGGCTAGGATTTATTTTTATGTTTTGTTTTCTGTATTTGCTTTCACTTTAATAAACCTGACCTGAGGTCAGTTAACTTGGAAACCTGCTGTCGCCTCAGAGTTCAATGCACAAACCACGTGACCTTTGACCCCAGCAAAGGCGATCCCGGAGTGTTTTGTCACAGTACTCTTAGTTCTCTGGATGTCAGGCCTATATGTACAGTACCTTGGAGCAGCCACAGGCAGCATAATAGATGACATTTGTACTATTGCACGAGATCCGATTCCTGATGTCAAATTGCTTTTTGCTATTTGAAGAACAAAATGTTATGCAGCGTCTGACATTTGCACAGGCAAGACAGTGACCGCACGGTACGGAGCCTAATATAGGGCCCCTAGAGCCAAAGGGATGACTATGAGTGGGAATATAGTGGCTATTAACCAAGAGGTCACTAAGATTCTTGGACCTTCTGGCTGTCATGGAGGGGCTATCCCCCAGAGATGCTGCCAGGGAGGGTTCAGCACCCAAGATAGACCAGTGTTTTTTGAGGATCTGCCTCATGTCCTCCCAACCATGATTAAGTGTGGAAATAAATCTGGTAGGACCCATGTTCTTGGCTGGTAGTCGGGCCCTAAATGATCTGAGGAGGTCACTGCGTGGAGTAGCCCTGGCTCTCTGATAACCCTGATTTATACATCGGGTAGAATATCCGCGTGCACTGAATCTCGCTTTTAAGTCAGAGGCCTGTGCTTCAAATTTATCATATGACGAACAGATCCGCCTCATCCGGAGGAACTGTCCGATCGGGACGGCCCTAAGTGTGGAGGGATTGTGAGATAAGGATGCATGAATCAGAGAATTAACTGACGTGGGTTTCCGGGACACGTCAATCTGAATCCGACCAGTATGGTCAACCTCAAAAGTGACATCCAGAAAATGAATCTTTTTAGGGTCAAACGTGTGTGAGATGAATATTAAGAGAATTCTGATTCAGCTTTCCCATAAAGTCCTCGAGCTGCCATACCGTCCCATCCCATAAGAAACAAACATCATCTATGTAACGATGCCAGCACAGTACATGGGAAGTGGCTGGCGGGCCCCATCGCCAAACAAGGATCTTTCACAAGAGCCGAGGAAGAGATTGGCGTACGAAGGCGCACAGACCGTGCCCATGGCCGTGCCACATTTCTGTAAGAAAAAATGATCCTTAAAAACAAAAAAGATATGGGTAAGTATGCAGTGTAGCAGCTCGAGGATAAGCTCACGTAAGGGGCCGTCGCAGTCGGAGGCCCTCAGGAAGAGGCGGGTCACGTCAATCCCCTGACCATAATAAATGCAGGTATAGAGGCTTTCCACGTCAGCAGTAACCATTAGTGTGCCCTGGTCCACAAGAATGCCATCGACCCTAGCCAGGGCATCCGTAGTATCACGTACATATGATGGTAAGGTCTCCACCAGAGGTTTTAAATAGAAATCTATAAATTGGCAAATGGGGTCACAGAGGCCCCCAATGCCTGACACTATGGGGCGTCCCAAAGGGTCGAGGGCATTCTTGTGGACTTTGGGGAGTAGATAAAAAGTGGGGACCCTCGGGGATTTAGCCGTAAGACTGTCTAGCACCTGTTTGGTAATTGTGCCATTATCCAAGGCACCAACTAGAATACGTTCTAGATCAAAAGATTTTAATGGATTGTAAGGCAGTCTAATATATGTATTCCGATCTCCTAATTGACAAAAGGCCTCCCGTTCGTATTTATCCTGCGGCCAGATCACTATGTTGCCCCCTTGTCTGCTGGTTTGAACACAATGCCTGGAAGGGATTGAAGTTGTGAAATTGCGAGACGGTCTTTATGTGTCGAATTGTCATGACGACGTCTAGTAGAAAGTTGCTTAAGGTCCTCACTGACAAGTTTTGTAAAAATCTCAATCGCTGGACTCAGAGACAAGGGGGGGGACCTAGTAGACCTGGGACAAGTAATAGGTGGAAATCTACTTACTGTAGGGGATTCATGATGTGCCCCATAAGATGCTCCATGCAAAATGCGCCCCATATAATGCTCCATAAAGTTCATGATGGGCCCCATAAGATACTCCATTTTAAAATATGCCCCATATAATGCATAAAAGGTTGATAATGGCCCCATAAGATGCTCCATAGAATATTATGCCCCATATAATGCGGCACAAAGGTTGATGGACCCATAAGATGCTCCATAGATTATGCCCCATATAATACTGCACAAAGTTTGATGGCCCCATAAGATGCTCCATAGATTATGCCCCATATAATGCTGCACAAAGGTTGATGGCACTATAAGATGCTCCATAGCACATTATTCCCCTTATGCTGCTGCTGCGATAAAAAAAAAATGTGTCTTCCGGCTCTCTGCATTGACTGTTCAGGCAGATGGCGCGGACTAAACATGTCATCGTGCCCTCTGACCTGAATGTCTCAGCCAGAGGACGCGGAAGACGGAGCCTGGCGGTGGAACGGGGACAGGTGTATATCGCAATGCTCACCCTCCCCTGTCATACTCACCCTCCATATTCATTACTTTAATGAGCGGTACCACATGACCGCTGAACACAGGAACAAGCTGCCGGCATCAGACAATCTAAGAAGCAGGGACTGCGCCGGGAGCAGGTGAGAATGATATAACAGCCGCCTCTCCCCCTCCCCCACCGACCCCCTGGGACAATGACTTAAGTATAAGCTGAGAGGGGCACTTTTAGCCTAAAAAAATGGGCTGTAAATCTCGGCTTATACTCGAGTATATACGGTATTTTATTTTTCCCACTGAGAGCAATCTTTTTACATTATGTGGTCATGGGATATTGATGTGCAAAGAGTAAGATGTATGGGGTATGAAATAGGATAAATGAAGTGAGAATTATGATGAATATAGATGTGAAGAAGAAATGCATTAAAAATATATACATATCCATGAAAAAAATACATATCAACATGAAGATAAATATGATTTGTGTATAAAAGTATGGGATGTATATGATGATATGAATGAGAAACAAAATAAAAAAAGAGAAAAAGAAAGTGAAAAGATGAAAGAAGAGAAACACATCAGTGTAATGTAATATGCATACAAGATGTTCAATGTAAAAAAATGTATATACCAGTATATAAAGTGTATGGCAATGTGTATGAAGGTCATAGAAATACAGTTGTGTGAAAGTGTTTGCACCCTTCCTGATTTCCTATTCTTTTGCATGTTTGTCACTCCTAAATGTTTCAGATCACCAAACAAATTTAAATATTAGACAAAGATAACACAAGTAAACAACAAATGCAGTTTTTAAATGAAGGTCTTTATTATTAAGGTAAAAACAAATTTAAGCCTTCAGGGCCCTGTGTGAAAAAGAAAATGATTGCCTTCCCCCCTAAAAACATAATTTAACTATTATTATTTATTATTATTATTATAGCACCATTTATTCTATGGCGCTTTACATGTGGTAACTGTGGTTATCACATCTTTGGGAAGCTTTTAGGACTTGTCTGACAAGGAGAAATAAACCAAAAGAACTGTGGTTATCACATCTTTGGGAAGCTTTTAGGACCTGCCTGACAAGGAGAAATAGACCAAAAGAACCTCAAAAGCTAGACATCCAACCGCAACCTAAAGAAATTCTGGAACAAATAAGAAATAATGTAATTGAGATCTATCAGTCTGGAAAAGGATATAAAGTCATTTCTCAAGTTTTGAGACTCCAGCGAAGCACAGTGAGAGCTATTATCCAGAAATGGCGAAAACATGGAAAGGTGGTGAACCATCGCAGGAGAGGCTGGCCGATCAAAATGACCCCAATAGCGCAGTGACAACTTCTCCAAGAGGTCACAAAAGACCCCACAACAACATCCAAAGAACTGCAGGCCTCTCTTGCCGCAGATAAGTTCAGGGTTCATGATTCCACCATAAGAAAGAGACTGGGTAAATATGGCCTGCATGGTAGAGTTCCAAGATGAAAACCACTGCTCAGCATTAAGTACATAAAGGCTCATCTCTGTTATGCCAGAAAACATCTCAATGATCCCCAAGACTTTTGAGAGAATATTCTGTGGACAGACAAGACAAAAGTTTAAATTTTTGAAAGGTGTATGTCGAATTACATCTGGTGTAGAAGTAACATAGCATTTCAGAAAAGAAACATCATATCAACAGTAAAATATGGTGATGATAGCGTGATGATCTGGGGCTGCTTCTGAGCCTGGAAGACTTGCTATGGTAAATGGAACCATGAATTCTGCTGTCTACCAAAACATCAGGAGGAAAATGTCTGGCCGTCTGTTTGCGACCTCAACTGAAGTGCACTTGGGTTATGCAGCTTGACAATGATCCAAAACACACCAGCAAGTCCACCTCTGAATGGCTTAAGAAAAACAAAATTAAGACTTTGGAGTGGCCTGGTCAAAGGAGGAGAGGGTGCAGGAACTTCTATGGAACTTGGAGGAAACCCTGATAGAAGTAGGGCCAGCAATCCTTTGTGTTGGGAGCACATGCGCAATTGGAGCGCCCCCACTGCCGCAGGGCCGAGGGGTACCCGGTACCGGGCCTCTGAGTCTCTGTTCTGGGGTTGTCACGGTGGCTAGGCCCGATCCGTGACCCTGCCGAGGGGCGCACAGTGAATGATGTGACGGATGTGGATGGTGCGGTGCAGTAAATAACGAGGACACCAAGCTTGCAGTCTCTTTACCTCTTTACTGAAGGTTTTAGAGTCCTCAGTCCAGAGAGCTGTCAACAGGGCTGTCAGAGACCGGCCGGTCCAAAGGCACATCAGGAGTTCTCTTTACAGGTGGGAATCAGTGTCTACCTTCTAGCGCTGGGTGTTGTAGTTCTTCCCTGCTGAGCTCCCGGGATAGTCCTCACAACTGTTTCTGTTTGTCTCTGATGTTCGTTCTCTCCGTCCCCCAGATGATATGGTAGGACGCACCCGTATGACGGGGTAGGCCTGGAGTTCTTTCGGGACCCTAGAGTCGCCCCTCTCCCACAGCTGCCTCCGTTGTCTGCTTAGGTGTTAAGTGAGACAGCCAACCTATAATTGGCTGCCCTGCCGTGGTTTGCAGTAGTACTTAAAGTCTCTTACTTGCTCGGCGTTCCGGCCACCGACTGTTTGCGCCTCAGAAGGATGTTGCCTCGGTCTAACAGCACGACTCCTTCTGGTCCTAATTCCTCTTTACTGTATTCCCGTTGTGCACTGGTTAGTTCTGCTCTGAGGAGTCTGCCAGGATCCCATCCCTGACAGGTCCTCTCACTAGCTCTTCCCAGCTACTTCTCTCTGTCTTCCTGTCCAACCCCCAGTTTTACCAGAGTGTGAGGAGTGGCCTACTAGATAGGACCACCCCCCCTGGTGGCCGGAGTGTGAAGTGTAGTGAGGTGTTACCTGATCAGAGAAACTCCTTTAGTGCAATCAGACGTACCATAGCTCCCCATAGTGGCGGAGCCACAGTACTGCAACGACCAGGACTCTGGGACGCTGCACTCCCCCCCCGGTTAAATCCAGTACTCCGGGACTGGGAAAACAAGAACAACAATACATGTTAGCAGGAAACACACAAAATTTTGAAATAGCATAAACAATTAAACATAAGAGTGCTTCCCTTTATGGGAGGTGAGAACTCTTGAACGTTGCGAAATTTAGGTCATGCACAGTTTATGACTCTCAGTTCAGTGGTTGAAACAGCGGGGACTCCGGATAAACAAAGGGGTCCCCCTTTTGAAAGTTTTTGAGCAATTCACCGTCCATTACTCTATTGTCCATTTTAAAACCTGTAACAAAAGATATGCACACAAACAATTTCAACTGAATAGCAGCCCTTATTAATACCTCCAAGTTTTGTAGCGGAGGGGAGTTTGATTCTGAGTGCTGCGTGTGGACCTTCGCAGCGCAGGGGTTGCTATTGGCCTAACAGGGCCCGCTATGCTTGCTACCGCTGGTGTAGTGCACTGTCTTCTAGCTACACTTCTAGTGAGTCTGGGTAGCACTGGCAGGTTGGGGCTCTCTCAGCTGCTGCTATCAACAGTGGGTACAGCAGATTCACCGACAGCAGAGGGAGGATTTGCCGGTTCAACGGTTGGCATGGCATCTTCAGGTAGGGCTTGTTGAGGTTGCGGGACCGGATGATCTGGTACCACCATTGCTTCTGGTGGGTCCGGCTGTTGAAACATTAGAACAGGTACCATGATGGCTTGATTTATCTGAGTCCAGGACTGGGGAAAGTCACCAAGGACGGTATGGATCATCTTCTCCTTTTCCACTGGCGGGGAGATTTCTGGGGCCATGTCCCTCTCTCTCAACTTATCGGGGCAGACCTTAAGGTGATCCCTGGATACCGCTGTCGAAGTCTCCCCTCTGTCCTTGCTGATGAGACAGACCTTCGTGTTATCGAAGTCGGATGGCAGGATGGTATACGGTTCCGCTTCCCATTGGTCATCGAGCTTGTGTAATCTCCTTTTTCGTTTAAGTACTTGTTCACCAGGGGACAGGGGAATCGCAGGAGCGTGTTGGTTGTAGTCCCTTTCTTGTTTTTGCCTAGCCTGGGCGAGACTTCTTTCTACACACTCCTGTACCTCGCGGTACCTTCGCTGCCTTTCTGCATCCCAATCGGCATCCGGCGAGGTATCTTCGGGTACTAGGACCCCCATGTCCAGATCAACGGGTAACCGACTAGATCTTCCTCGCATCAGGTACGCTGGAGTACAGTTGGTGGAACTTACTGGGATGTGATTGTACATATCCACCAAGTCAGGCAACTTTATTGGCCACAGGTTCCGTTCCTCCACAGGCAAGGTCTTCAATAAATCGATTACCACTTGGTTCATCTTCTCACACATCCCATTGGTTTGAGGATGGTACGGTGTGGTTCTGATCTTCTTACACCCGTACAGTTGACAGAATTCTTGGAACACTTCCGCTTCGAATGCAGGTCCCTGATCAGTCAGTACCTTCTCTGGGTAGCCATGGGGCCTACAAAAGTGCTGCTGGAAGGCCCTGGCGGCAGTCCTGGCCGTTAGATCCTTGACAGGTACAACCACCAAAAACCTGGAGTAGTGGTCCACGATGGTAAGGGCGTAGATATAGCCCGACCGGCTAGGTGTCAGCTTCACATGATCCAGCGAGACCAGATCGAGCGGCCGTTTGGTGATGATAGGCCGCAGGGGAGCCCGTTGACTGTCACGGTCCTTCCTGCGCAGACTACATGGACCACACTCCCGACACCACTTCTCAATGGTTCTCTTCATGCCAATCCAATAGAACCTCCCTCGGAGTAGCTTTTCTAGCTTCCTCCATCCGAAGTGTCCGGCTCCATCATGGTAGGCTCCCAGAACCATGGGCGCATCTCGCCTTGGCACCACTATCTGCCACACCAATTCATGAGTACGTGGGTCGATGCTCCTCCTGCACAACTTGCCATCATGGATAAACAGTTTGCTTCTCCCCTTCCACAGCTGTTGGGTTTCTTGTGGGTCATCTGGGCCAGGGTGCAACCCTGCCTGCGTCAAGAGCTCTTTCACCCGATGGACCGCGGGGTCACCATCCTGGGTTTCCGCCCACCCGTGATGGGGCAGGGGATTCAGCATGGCATTCGGTTGGTTCTTGTGCCTGTTCTTCACATGATGAGAGTTCTGAGTGGCTTTGGGGCGATGGAATGCAGGCAGCTCCACCTCTTCAAGTGCCTCCGGGTCTTCTCCCGCTTCTGGCAAATTGGGCATTCGGGACAAGGCATCGGCATTGGCATTCTCGTGTCCTGCCCGGTACTTGATGGTGAAATCGTAGTTGGACAGCCGGGCCATCCATCGCTGTTCCAAGGCCCCGAGTTTGGCAGTATCCAGATGCGTTAACGGATTGTTGTCCGTGAAGATGGTGAATTTCGCGGAGGCCAGGTAGTGTTTGAACCTCTCTGTCACTGCCCAGACAATGGCAAGGAATTCCAGCTTAAAGGAACTGTAGTTGTCAGGGTTCCTTTCCGTGGGACGGAGTTTCCTGCTGGCGTAAGCGATCACCCTTTCTTTGCCTTTCTGGACCTGAGACAGCACGGCTCCTAATTCCACATTGCTGGCATCTGTGTACAGCACAAATGGTTGGTCGTATTCGGGGTAAGCCAGTACCTCTTCTCCCGTCAGTGCCGACTTCAAACAGGTGAAGGATTCCTCCAGCTCCTTGTTCCAATCAAAGGGGGTGTTCCTCCCCTTGGTCTTCTTTGGTTGGCCCACCAACAGGTTTTGCAAGGGTGCGGCCTTCTTGGTGAAGTCCTTAATGAACCTTCGGTAATAGCCTACCAGCCCGAGGAACTGCCGGACTTCGTGGAGGTCACTGGGCTTTGGCCAGTCCTTGATCACGGTGACCTTGTCGGGGTCTGGGGCCACTCCTTCAGCGCTCACCACATGGCCCAGGTACTGCACTTTAGGTTTCAGCAGATGACACTTGGATGGTTTCACCTTTAAGCCGAAGTTGGACAGGGCTTCAAACACCTCGGCCAGGTGCTTCAGATGGTCTTCATAGGTCTTAGAGAAGACAATGACATCATCCAAATACAGCAGCACAGTTTCAAAGTTCATGTGTCCTAGGCAGCACTCCATCATCCTCTGGAACATCCCAGGAGCATTGCACATTCCGAAGGGCATGTAGTTGAACTCGCAGAGACCCATTGGGGTCGTGAAGGCCGTCTTCTCTTTGTCCGCCTCCGCTACAGGAACCTGCCAGTACCCACTGGTGAGATCTAAGGTAGAGAAGTAGTTAGCAGATTTTAAGGCAGCCAGAGACTCCTCTGTCCTGGGCAGTGGGTATGCGTCCTTATGTGTAATGCGATTCAACTGCCTGTAATCAACACACATCCTCATTGTACCATCTTTCTTTTTAACAAGGACTAACGGAGCTGCCCAGGGGCTACAGCTGTCTCTCACCACCCCAGCCTCCTTCATTTCCCGCAACATGTCCTTGGCACACTGGTAATGAGCTGGGGGTACAGGGCGATATCTCTCTTTTATGGGTCGGTGATCTCCCGTGGGGATGTGATGTTGGATCCCTTTCACCTGCCCAAAATCTAAGGGGTGTTTGCTGAATACCTGCTCGTACTCGTGTACCACCCTGTAGGCCCCCTGTTTTTGATGGGATGGGGTAGAGTGTTGTGAATTAGACTTTTTGGCTCCCTCTTGTGGTCACTAGTGGTATGACTCTGGGATTGTCTTTTTTCTGTTTGGCACTCACCTGGGTCGTTAGTCCAGGGGTGTCGCTATATTAACTTCCTGGATCCTTAGTCCAGTGCCTGGCATCGTTGTAATCAGATCCTTCTGTTGCTCCTGTCTGCTGGTCCTGGCTCTTGCAAAATTAAGCTAAGTCTTGCTTCTTTGTTTTTTGAGTTACTTGCTTTGCTAGTATTTTTGTCCAGCTTGTACTAAATGTGATTTCTGACCTTGCTGGAAGCTCTAGGGGGCTGGTGTTCTCCCCCCGGCCGTTAGACGGTTCGGGGGTTCTTGAATATCCAGCGTGGATATTTTAATAGGGTTTTTGCTGACCATATAAGTCATCTTACTATATTCTGCTATTACCACTTCAAAGAAAAGATGAAATAACGGTCCAATAATACATGTACCATAGAAATGTAAATTTTATTTAATCATCAACATGACCAGAGAGCAGGGAGGGAACGTGACACCAACGAAAAAATGCTGGATAAAAAGCAGGAGGCGCGTGCCCAGGACAAAGTCCCTAAGACTGATAGTACTAAATATATAGGGTTTTGCCATAAAAAATAATGAGACAGGACTAAATAAAAAATAAAAAATAAGCAAACATAACGCAAAACCAGACTATGTGGAAATATAGATGCAGTGCGGTACTAGGTAAGCAATACAGTGATCAATGGTGATCAACAGACCGCTAATAATACAATGAAAAAAAAAAAAAAAAAAAAAAAAAAAAAAAAAAAAAAAAAAAAAACCGGCAGGACATAATACATAAGGCAGCAGAAATGCTTGCAGCACTTGCACAATGTAACTCCTCCAAAGAGGTGCCGAAACAATTATGTATAAAGTGGCTGTCAATCACTTACCGCACTACGGGACAATGTACCAGGGATCGCGCCTCCGCCCCTACGCGCGTTTCGGTAAAGGAAACCTTCGTCAGGGGGCAGAGATACTTAATGCACACGGGGTTTAAGAAGCACTACACCGGAAATGCCGGCACCGGAAGTGACGATGCGGTAACCACGGAGACCCCGCGATGCGCGCTCACAAGCGCAGCCGCAGAAGTCCGAGATCACAGGGGCCCCATGTGACCCGGGACTCCACGCAGCCACAACAGGGGCGCGCAAGCGCAGAAAGGACCCGCGGCCGTGCACCAACACCAAAGATGGTAAAGATTAACGATCGGCAATATTAATCTGCACAGGACAGAATGGCGTTATCAATACATACATAGATGTGCCCAACAAAGTAATCAGATGAACAGCAGTGAACCTTAGACATACAAAATTGCAGGGCATCTAACGGGACAATAATTTAACCCAAATATAACTGGCATGATTAGATCTCACCACATAATCATAAATACTGCATAGTCAAATAATGAATAAATAGATAATGGTCATAATTAGGCCAAAATCAATAACAACCCATATTAGTACATCCAATGTCCATATCCAAAGTTGACACCATGTAAACATGGTGCTAGAATACAAAAATGGCATAAACACAGATGATCAAAATTATACAAAGTTATTGATGCCCAATCTAGTAGCAGTCTTCTTCCCAAACAGATGTCACTGCAAACTCCACACTGGTTGGAATGTTCATCCTAGGGCCATCTTCATATAAGAAACTTCTTGTTGACAATAAGAAGACGCTAGACAGCCATGAGCCACATTCCAGTGCTATATAGTGCTAGACAAATACAATATAAAAGGTGTTAAAAGGTTAAAAACAAAACAACATAATCACGGCAGTGTCACTGCCAGACATAATGACCGCAGTCTAGTGAAATATGGTAAATAGAAGAAGGAAATTACTGAATAGCACGAATTTAATAAAGAGTTTATTCAAGAAAGGGGGCATAGCTAATGTGTTCATTCAATCCAGCAGGCTGGACCGTGCCCAGTGTCCAGATCCACTTGGACTCGACACGGGCCAGCCGCTGGAAGGTACCCCCCCCACGAACACCAACCTCCAAAAGATCGATACCCCTGGCTCTAAGAAGGCCCGAATTGCAGTCATGAAACACACGGAAATGGCGTGGAAGTGTTTTCAGGGTGGAGATGTCGTCCACCGCCGCCGCTGCGTCGATGCCCAAAACATGTTCCCGAATACGTGTTTTTAAGCATCGGGTCGTCATGCCTACATACATCTTGGCACAAGGGCACGTGACGATATAGATTACATTTTTACTTATACAAGTTATTCTTTTCTTAATTTGAAATTCACGTGATCCATCAAAATTATGGAACACACCAATTCTCTCAATGTTAGGGCAAGCGACACAGCGGCCACAGGGGACACACCCCACCCTCACAGTCATGGAATCAAGAAAAGTTGGAATACGCCCCCCTGTGTAATGACTGTGGACCAAGTAATCTCTAAGGTTCCTAGATCTCCTGACTGCAATGCCGGCCCTCTCAGGGAGATAACGTGCAATAACTGGATCGGCTCGTAGTACATGCCAGGATTTTTGCAAAATTTCCTTCATCATCGGGAACTGAGAATGGTATTTAGTAGTGAAACGGACAATCTCCTTATTAGATCTATTATTGTTTGCATATAGCAAAGTATTTCTAGAGGAGTGTTTAGCTCTATTAAATGCCTTTTTTATACTACGCTTGCTGTAACCACGAAATAATAGCCTATTCCTCAGATCCTCTGACTGACTGAGAAACTCTACCTCGGTGGAACACAGTCGACGCAGACGAAGACGAATCTTTACCATCTTTGGTGTTGGTGCACGGCCGCGGGTCCTTTCTGCGCTTGCGCGCCCCTGTTGTGGCAGCGTGGAGTCCCGGGTCACATGGGGCCCCTGTGATCTCGGACTTCTGCGGCTGCGCTTGTGAGCGCGCATCGCGGGGTCTCCGTGGTTACCGCATCGTCACTTCCGGTGCCGGCATTTCCGGTGTAGTGCTTCTTAAACCCCGTGTGCATTAAGTATCTCTGCCCCCTGACGAAGGTTTCCTTTACCGAAACGCGCGTAGGGGCGGAGGCGCGATCCCTGGTACATTGTCCCGTAGTGCGGTAAGTGATTGACAGCCACTTTATACATAATTGTTTCGGCACCTCTTTGGAGGAGTTACATTGTGCAAGTGCTGCAAGCATTTCTGCTGCCTTATGTATTATGTCCTGCCGGTTTTTTTTTTTTTTTTTTTTTTTTTTTTTTTTTTTTTTTTTTTCATTGTATTATTAGCGGTCTGTTGATCACCATTGATCACTGTATTGCTTACCTAGTACCGCACTGCATCTATATTTCCACATAGTCTGGTTTTGCGTTATGTTTGCTTATTTTTTATTTTTTATTTAGTCCTGTCTCATTATTTTTTATGGCAAAACCCTATATATTTAGTACTATCAGTCTTAGGGACTTTGTCCTGGGCACGCGCCTCCTGCTTTTTATCCAGCATTTTTTCGTTGGTGTCACGTTCCCTCCCTGCTCTCTGGTCATGTTGATGATTAAATAAAATTTACATTTCTATGGTACATGTATTATTGGACCGTTATTTCATCTTTTCTTTGAAGTGGTATATGCAATTGATGATAGGCCCGGTGGGTCGTGTGTCACCAGTAGTACGGATGGTCGTTTTATTATGCTTTACTATGGTGACTAGTTCTATAAGCTGCTATTTATTGTTTACTGTGTTTTGCACAGATTTTCTTATAGGCATGGACCTGAAAGCCAGAGAAAGTGCCTGGCGCTCACATATTGACCAGGCGTTTGGAGGTGATATTTCCACCTCATTGCTGACTAATGACCGCAGATGGGATGATCGAGTGGTGGAGTTGCAAAATAGTATTGTGAAGCGGACCAAACTTTGGTGGAATTGCACGTTCTTAGAAGGGTACCAAACTCGAAAAATGATTCCACGAGGTCTGAGAGTCAGGGTTATTCCCACCTTCCCTGTAGACGATGAGACTTTAGTTAAAGGTTGGGAGGAGGCGTGCAACAATTGCTCAACCCAGCTTATGAAATTATTGACAGATTATAATAAAAATGTTATTGAACAACTGGATATATCTATCAAAAAAATTGAGGATGAGCTAGAATCCCAGGGGACTATTGAACAACTTGATTCATGTCACAAACAGATTGAGAAAGCTATTGACAATACAGTCAAAAAAATCCAAGAGACACAGTCCTCTAAAATTAATAGAGATCGTCATGATTATGAAAACAAAAGGGTGTATCTTTGGAGAAAAGGTAGACCACTGGATGGCACTATGAAACGGATTCCATCTCAGTCCTCAATTTCATCTGCTAGCGACACTTCGGATAGATCAGTAGCTGCCAGTTCTACCGGGTCTAGGATGACAACACGCAATCAGAAAGAGTACACGTATCATCCATACAGACGTGATGATCTTTCCTCTGAATCCAGGAAATACACCAACAAGGTAATTAACCTTAGTTCTCATAAATTCACTAAGATTGATCTTGAGTTGTTGGAAAGAGGTCTATCCTTTTCACCGGCAGCATCATTTAATGTTTTTGAAGCTGTCAAGGATCTTCATCTTTTCGCTAGGTCTTTGATTTTTAAGAAATATTTTTTCAATGGTAATTTGGCTGCCCTTTTTCCCACAGAAGAGGAACAGATAGCCCTTCGTACATTGGAAGAATTGGCCATCGAGCATGACACCCCCGAGGGAGGTATGATTCCGGCCTCCATCCGTCCTAAATCCAAAAAATTCCCTCCCCTCTCGTCATGTCCTAATGTAGATCTCTTTGTCCAACTGGTGACTAGGGAATTTTGTGAGATTCCCAGACATATATATAGAGATAATTTGACTAGGGAGGAGAGGGGGCGTCTTCATGTCCTTCAGGACCTTGGGGATGTTGTCTTTAAACCGGCGGACAAGGGGGGTAACGTGGTTGTTTGGCCAAACACCATGTATGAAAGAGAAGCTTTTCGCCAGCTTAACAATAAAATCTGCTATAAGAAACTCACGTTTAACCCCTTGTCCGCCTATTCTAAACAACTTGTTGACATCATCAAGGGGGCTAGGGATGTGGGGATTATCACTAGTGAATTGGCATCAGCCTTGACGGTGAGTGAACCCACGATCCCTACCTTCTATCTTCTTCCTAAGGTCCACAAGGACATGAGGACCCCCCCTGGTCGTCCGATAATATCAGGGAGAGGTAACTATTTGGAGAAGGTAAACCAGTGGATAGATTCGAAATTGCAACCTTTAGTGGTAGGCTTACCATCCTACTTAAAAGACACTGGTGAGTTTTTGAGACGGATGGATGGCATACACCTTGAAAATGATGAATTGTTGGTGACAGCCGATGTCGAATCTTTGTACACCAGCATTCGACATCAGGATGGTCTTAGAGCGGTGGAATTTTTTCTTAATATGTCTAGTTTTTCTAGGGATATGAGGGATTTCATTTGCCAAATTTTACAATTTTCGTTAACACATAATTTTTTTATTTTCAAGGGGTCCTTCTTCCTACAGCTTCAGGGAACGGCTATGGGGGCCCCCTTCGCCCCGGCCTACGCCAACCTGTTCCTGGGGCTGTGGGAGAGGGACCTCCCCCCGCCTGACCATCCGGAATCAATGTGCCGCGTCCTTCTTTGGACGCGGTACATTGACGACATCATGATCGTCTGGCGGGGTTCGGCTGACAGCCTCAAAGCGTTTATGACCTCTCTTAATAACAATGACAGGAATATAACATTGACATACAAGGTCGATGGCAACTCCATCGAATTTTTGGATGTCATGTTGAAACGTGATGCTTGTGGTGGAATACAGACCACCCTTTACAGGAAGCCTACTTCCACTAACCTTTTGTTGCACGCCTCCTCATCTCATCCGAGCCATATTATTCGGGCGATACCAACGGGCCAGTTTCTTCGTCTGCGTCGACTGTGTTCCACCGAGGTAGAGTTTCTCAGTCAGTCAGAGGATCTGAGGAATAGGCTATTATTTCGTGGTTACAGCAAGCGTAGTATAAAAAAGGCATTTAATAGAGCTAAACACTCCTCTAGAAATACTTTGCTATATGCAAACAATAATAGATCTAATAAGGAGATTGTCCGTTTCACTACTAAATACCATTCTCAGTTCCCGATGATGAAGGAAATTTTGCAAAAATCCTGGCATGTACTACGAGCCGATCCAGTTATTGCACGTTATCTCCCTGAGAGGGCCGGCATTGCAGTCAGGAGATCTAGGAACCTTAGAGATTACTTGGTCCACAGTCATTACACAGGGGGGCGTATTCCAACTTTTCTTGATTCCATGACTGTGAGGGTGGGGTGTGTCCCCTGTGGCCGCTGTGTCGCTTGCCCTAACATTGAGAGAATTGGTGTGTTCCATAATTTTGATGGATCACGTGAATTTCAAATTAAGAAAAGAATAACTTGTATAAGTAAAAATGTAATCTATATCGTCACGTGCCCTTGTGCCAAGATGTATGTAGGCATGACGACCCGATGCTTAAAAACACGTATTCGGGAACATGTTTTGGGCATCGACGCAGCGGCGGCGGTGGACGACATCTCCACCCTGAAAACACTTCCACGCCATTTCCGTGTGTTTCATGACTGCAATTCGGGCCTTCTTAGAGCCAGGGGTATCGATCTTTTGGAGGTTGGTGTTCGTGGGGGGGGTACCTTCCAGCGGCTGGCCCGTGTCGAGTCCAAGTGGATCTGGACACTGGGCACGGTCCAGCCTGCTGGATTGAATGAACACATTAGCTATGCCCCCTTTCTTGAATAAACTCTTTATTAAATTCGTGCTATTCAGTAATTTCCTTCTTCTATTTACCATATTTCACTAGACTGCGGTCATTATGTCTGGCAGTGACACTGCCGTGATTATGTTGTTTTGTTTTTAACCTTTTAACACCTTTTATATTGTATTTGTCTAGCACTATATAGCACTGGAATGTGGCTCATGGCTGTCTAGCGTCTTCTTATTGTCAACAAGAAGTTTCTTATATGAAGATGGCCCTAGGATGAACATTCCAACCAGTGTGGAGTTTGCAGTGACATCTGTTTGGGAAGAAGACTGCTACTAGATTGGGCATCAATAACTTTGTATAATTTTGATCATCTGTGTTTATGCCATTTTTGTATTCTAGCACCATGTTTACATGGTGTCAACTTTGGATATGGACATTGGATGTACTAATATGGGTTGTTATTGATTTTGGCCTAATTATGACCATTATCTATTTATTCATTATTTGACTATGCAGTATTTATGATTATGTGGTGAGATCTAATCATGCCAGTTATATTTGGGTTAAATTATTGTCCCGTTAGATGCCCTGCAATTTTGTATGTCTAAGGTTCACTGCTGTTCATCTGATTACTTTGTTGGGCACATCTATGTATGTATTGATAACGCCATTCTGTCCTGTGCAGATTAATATTGCCGATCGTTAATCTTTACCATCTTTGGTGTTGGTGCACGGCCGCGGGTCCTTTCTGCGCTTGCGCGCCCCTGTTGTGGCTGCGTGGAGTCCCGGGTCACATGGGGCCCCTGTGATCTCGGACTTCTGCGGCTGCGCTTGTGAGCGCGCATCGCGGGGTCTCCGTGGTTACCGCATCGTCACTTCCGGTGCCGGCATTTCCGGTGTAGTGCTTCTTAAACCCCGTGTGCATTAAGTATCTCTGCCCCCTGACGAAGGTTTCCTTTACCGAAACGCGCGTAGGGGCGGAGGCGCGATCCCTGGTACATTGTCCCGTAGTGCGGTAAGTGATTGACAGCCACTTTATACATAATTGTTTCGGCACCTCTTTGGAGGAGTTACATTGTGCAAGTGCTGCAAGCATTTCTGCTGCCTTATGTATTATGTCCTGCCGGTTTTTTTTTTTTTTTTTTTTTTTTTTTTTTTTTTTTTTTTTTTTTTCATTGTATTATTAGCGGTCTGTTGATCACCATTGATCACTGTATTGCTTACCTAGTACCGCACTGCATCTATATTTCCACATAGTCTGGTTTTGCGTTATGTTTGCTTATTTTTTATTTTTTATTTAGTCCTGTCTCATTATTTTTTATGGCAAAACCCTATATATTTAGTACTATCAGTCTTAGGGACTTTGTCCTGGGCACGCGCCTCCTGCTTTTTATCCAGCATTTTTTCGTTGGTGTCACGTTCCCTCCCTGCTCTCTGGTCATGTTGATGATTAAATAAAATTTACATTTCTATGGTACATGTATTATTGGACCGTTATTTCATCTTTTCTTTGAAGTGGTATATGCAATTGATGATAGGCCCGGTGGGTCGTGTGTCACCAGTAGTACGGATGGTCGTTTTATTATGCTTTACTATGGTGACTAGTTCTATAAGCTGCTATTTATATTCTGCTATTAGCTAGTGGGCCTCTCTTTGCTAAATACCTAGCTCATTCTTATGTTTGTCTTTTCCTCTTATCTCACCGTTATTATTTGTTGGGGGCTAGTATCCAACTTTTGGGGTCTTTTCTCTGGAGGCAAGAAAGGTCTTTCTTTTCCCTTCTAGGGTTAGTTAGTTCTCCGGCTGGCGCGAGACGTCTAGAACCAACATAGGCACGTTCCCCGGCTACTTCTATTTGTGGTGCTAGGATTAGATATATGGTCAGCCCAGTTACCACTGCCCTATGAGCTGGTTTTTTGTGTTTGCAGACTTGGTATTGATTCCTGAGACCCTCTGCCATTGGGGTCATAACAGTATGCCAGGCCAACATTGAATGTTTAATGCATTGCAGAAGTGGGATATAAGAAAGGAAATTCTGAATTTTTTTTTTTTTTTTCCTCTCTTCCTCCCCTTTACCTCTGAGTGGCTTGAGCTTGCTGCAGACATGAATGTCCAGACCTTGATTACAAGTGTGGACCAGCTTGCTGCTCGTGTGCAAAGCATACAAGATTTTGTTACCAGTAGTCCTATGTCTGAACCTAAAATACCTATTCCTGAACTGTTTTCTGGAGACCGATTTAAGTTTAGGAATTTCAGGGATAATTGTAAATTGTTTCTATCTCTGAGACCCCGTTCATCTGGAGACTCAGTTCAGCAAGTTAAAATTGTTATCTCTTTTTTACGGGGCGACCCTCAGGATTGGGCTTTCTCGCTAGCGCCAGGAGATCCGGCATTGGCAAATATTGATGCGTTTTTTCTGGCGCTCGGATTGCTTTACGAGGAACCCAATCTTGAGGTTCAGGCAGAAAAAGCCTTGCTGGCTATTTCTCAGGGCCAGGATGAAGCTGAAGTGTATTGCCAAAAATTTCAGAAATGGTCCGTGCTTACTCAGTGGAATGAGTGTGCTCTGGCCGCAAACTTCAGAAATGGCCTTTCTGAAGCCATTAAGAATGTGATGGTGGGTTTCTCCATTCCTACAAGTCTGAATGATTCCATGGCGCTGGCTATTCAAATTGACCGGCGTTTGCGGGAGCGCAAAACCGCTAATCCTCTGGTGGTGTTGTCTAAACAAACACCTGATTTGATGCAATGTGATAGAATTCATACCAGAAATGAGCGGAAAAATCATAGACGTCAGAATGGGTTGTGTTTTACTGTGGTGATTCTACACATGTTATATCAGCATGCTCTAAACGCCTAACAAGGGTGGTTAGTCCTGTCGCCATTGGTAATTTGCAACCTAAATTTATTTTGTCTGTGACTTTAATTTGCTCATTGTCCTCTTACCCTGTTATGGCGTTTGTGGATTCAGGTGCTGCCCTGAGTCTTATGGATCTGTCATTTGCCAAGCGCTGTGGTTTTGTTCTTGAGCCGTTGGTTAATCCTATCCCTCTGAGGGGTATTGATGCTACGCCATTGGCGGAAAAAAAAACCGCAGTTTTGGACACAGGTAACCATGTGCATGACTCCTGAACATCGGGAGGTGATTCGTTTTCTTGTTCTGCATAAAATGCATGATTTGGTCGTTTTGGGTTTGCCATGGTTACAGACTCATAATCCAGTCTTGGATTGGAAGGCAATGTCTGTGTCAAGTTGGGGCTGTCAGGGTATTCATGGTGATTCCCCGCCGGTGTCTATTGCTTCCTCTACTCCTTCGGAAGTTCCTGAGTATTTGTCTGATTATCAGGATGTGTTCAGCGAGTCCAGGTCCAGTGTTCTGCCTCCTCATAGGGACTGTGACTGTGCCATAGATTTGATTCCAGGTAGCAAATTTCCTAAGGGAAGACTATTTAATCTGTCTGTACCTGAGCATACCGCAATGCGTTCGTATATCAAGGAATCTCTGGAGAAGGGTCATATCCGTCCTTCCTCTTCCCCTCTTGGTGCGGGATTCTTTTTTGTGGCCAAGAAGGACGGATCTTTGAGACCTTGTATTGACTATCGGCTTTTGAATAAAATCACTGTTAAATTTCAGTATCCTTTGCCTTTGTTGTCAGACTTGTTTGCCCGAATTAAAGGTGCCAAGTGGTTCACCAAGATAGATCTTCGTGGTGCGTACAACCTTGTGCGCATTAAGCGAGGAGATGAATGGAAAACCGCGTTTAATACGCCCGAAGGTCATTTTGAGTACTTGGTGATGCCTTTTGGGCTCTCTAATGCTCCTTCAGTGTTTCAGTCCTTTGTGCATGATATTTTCCGGAAGTATCTGGATAAATTTATGATCGTTTATCTGGATGATATTCTGTTTTTTTCTGATGACTGGGATTCGCATGTAGAGCAGGTCAGGATGGTGTTTCAGGTTTTGCGTGAGAATGCTTTATTTGTTAAGGGCTCAAAGTGTCTCTTTGGAGTACAGAAGGTTCCCTTTTTGGGGTTTATTTTTTCCCCTTCTGCGGTGGAGATGGACCCAGTCAAGGTCCGTGCTATTCATGATTGGACTCAACCCACGTCAGTTAAGAGTCTTCAGAAGTTCTTGGGTTTTGCTAACTTCTACCGTCGTTTTATTGCTAATTTTTCTAGCATTGCTAAACCTTTGACGGATATGACCAAGAAAGGTTCTGATGTTGCTAACTGGGCTCCTGCAGCCGTGGAGGCTTTCCAGGAGTTGAAGCGCCGGTTTACTTCGGCGCCTGTTTTGTGCCAGCCTGATGTCTCACTTCCCTTTCAGGTTGAAGTGGATGCTTCTGAGATTGGGGCAGGGGCCGTTTTGTCGCAGAGAGGCCCTGGTTGCTCTGTGATGAGACCTTGTGCCTTTTTCTCGAGGAAGTTTTCGCCTGCTGAGCGGAATTATGATGTTGGCAATCGGGAGTTGTTGGCCATGAAGTGGGCATTTGAGGAGTGGCGTCATTGGCTCGAGGGTGCTAAGCATCGTGTGGTGGTCTTGACTGATCACAAAAATTTGATGTATCTCGAGTCTGCTAAACGCCTGAATCCTAGACAGGCCCGCTGGTCATTGTTTTTCTCCCGTTTTGACTTTGTGGTCTCGTATTTACCAGGTTCAAAGAATGTGAAGGCTGATGCTCTTTCAAGGAGCTTTGTGCCTGACTCTCCGGGAGTCGCAGAACCAGTTGGTATTCTTAAAGAGGGAGTTATCTTGTCAGCCATTTCTCCGGATTTGCGACGTGTCTTGCAGAGATTTCAGGCTGGTAGACCTGACTCTTGTCCACCTGACAGACTGTTTGTTCCTGATAAGTGGACCAGCAGAGTCATTTCCGAGGTTCATTCCTCGGTGTTGGCAGGGCATCCGGGAATTTTTAGCACCAGAGATCTGGTGGCTAGGTCCTTTTGGTGGCCTTCCTTGTCACGGGATGTGCGGTCGTTTGTGCAGTCCTGTGGGACTTGTGCTCGAGCTAAGCCTTGCTGTTCGCGTGCCAGCGGGTTGCTCTTGCCCTTGCCTGTCCCGAAGAGGCCTTGGACACACATTTCCATGGATTTCATTTCAGATCTCCCGGTGTCTCAGGGCATGTCTGTCATCTGGGTGGTATGTGATCGCTTTTCTAAGATGGTCCATTTGGTACCTTTGCCTAAGCTGCCTTCCTCTTCCGATCTGGTTCCTGTGTTCTTTCAGAATGTGGTTCGTTTACACGGCATTCCTGAGAATATTGTGTCTGACAGAGGATCCCAGTTTGTTTCCAGGTTCTGGCGATCCTTTTGTGCTAGGATGGGCATTGAGTTGTCGTTTTCGTCTGCCTTTCATCCTCAGACTAATGGACAAACGGAGCGAACTAATCAGACTCTGGAGGCTTATTTGAGGTGTTTTGTTTCTGCGGATCAGGATGATTGGGTGACCTTCTTGCCGTTGGCTGAGTTTGCCCTTAATAATCGGGCTAGTTCCGCTACATTGGTTTCGCCATTTTTCTGCAACTCTGGTTTCCATCCTCGTTTTTCCTCGGGACAAGTGGAGCCTTCTGACTGTCCTGGGGTAGATTCTGTGGTGGATAGGTTGCAGCAGATCTGGAATCATGTGGTGGACAACTTAAAGTTGTCACAAGAGAAGGCTCAGCGTTTTGCCAACCGCCGCCGCGGTGTGGGTCCCCGACTTCGTGTTGGGGATTTGGTATGGCTGTCTTCTCGATTTGTTCCTATGAAGGTTTCCTCTCCTAAATTTAAGCCTCGCTTCATCGGTCCTTACAAGATATTGGAAATCCTTAATCCTGTGTCCTTTCGCTTGGATCTTCCTGTGTCGTTTGCCATTCACAACGTGTTCCATAGGTCTTTGTTGCGGCGGTACCTGTGGTTCCTTCTGTTGAGCTTCCTGCTCCGGTGTTGGTTGAGGGCGAGTTGGAGTACGTGGTGGAGAAGATCTTGGATTCTCGTCTCTCCAGGCGGAGGCTTCAGTATCTGGTCAAGTGGAAGGGCTATGGTCAGGAGGATAATTCCTGGGTGGTTGCCTCTGATGTGCATGCGGCCGATTTAGTTCGTGCCTTTCACGCTGCTCATCCTGATCGCCCTGGTGGTCTTGGTGAGGGTTCGGTGACCCCTCCTTAAGGGGGGGGTACTGTTGTGAATTAGACTTTTTGGCTCCCTCTTGTGGTCACTAGTGGTATGACTCTGGGATTGTCTTTTTTCTGTTTGGCACTCACCTGGGTCGTTAGTCCAGGGGTGTCGCTATATTAACTTCCTATATTAACTTCCTGGATCCTTAGTCCAGTGCCTGGCATCGTTGTAATCAGATCCTTCTGTTGCTCCTGTCTGCTGGTCCTGGCTCTTGCAAAATTAAGCTAAGTCTTGCTTCTTTGTTTTTTGAGTTACTTGCTTTGCTAGTATTTTTGTCCAGCTTGTACTAAATGTGATTTCTGACCTTGCTGGAAGCTCTAGGGGGCTGGTGTTCTCCCCCCGGCCGTTAGACGGTTCGGGGGTTCTTGAATATCCAGCGTGGATATTTTAATAGGGTTTTTGCTGACCATATAAGTCATCTTACTATATTCTGCTATTAGCTAGTGGGCCTCTCTTTGCTAAATACCTAGCTCATTCTTATGTTTGTCTTTTCCTCTTACCTCACCGTTATTATTTGTTGGGGGCTTGTATCCAACTTTTGGGGTCTTTTCTCTGGAGGCAAGAAAGGTCTTTCTTTTCCCTTCTAGGGTTAGTTAGTTCTCCGGCTGGCGCGAGATGTCTAGAACCAACGTAGGCACGTTCCCCGGCTGCTGCTATTTGTGGTGCTAGGATTAGATATATGGTCAGCTCAGTTACCACTGCCCTATGAGCTGGTTTTTAGTGTTTGCAGACTTAGTAATTATTTCTGAGACCCTCTGCCATTGGGGTCATAACAGTAGAGTCAGTGCCCACATGCAATTCCCGACACCAGTCTTTCGAGTGCTCTGCAGAACCTTTGTTCTCCGCCACGTTTGACGGGACCAAGGGTTCAGGTGTCTGTATCACACTATTATTGACAGTGAACAGTTTGGCGAGCGTGGTATACTTGGTGAGGTGAACCTCTTCCTCCCCACAATTGAGGACACGTACGGGCACTCTCCCCTGGCGGACGTTGACCACCCCCCGGGCTGTCAGAACAGTAGGCCTATTGTCTGAATATACGGGTTCTACCAAAGCCTGGTAGTCCTTACCCCTGAGGCCTCTGGCTGCCCGACACCATATTAACATCTCACTCCTGGGGGGTATCGCGATGGGGTTTGAATCACTCACAGTGACACGACCAATCTCACCACCAGTCAGCTCTACCTGCTGTCTCTGCATCAGAGCTCTGATTTCCTTCTGCAGGGCACGTTGCTCGCTGTGGCCAGCGGTTTCTGCCACCTGTTGCAACAAAACGATAACTTCTGCAAGACAATTTTCTATAACATTAGTACCAAGAGTCATCATAGGATTACATTCTCGACGATCAATATCAACAATCACAATCCCTTGGGCTTTCAATTCCACCCGCCCCACCTTGATGGTGACCTTCTTATACCCCACTTGCGGCAACGGCTGACCATTACTGGCTATTATGGTGAAATCATCGTCAGGGCCACGAGTAATATCAGCGTCCTCCCAATACCGCTTATAAAGCACGTAAGGTATAGTCGTCACCTGAGAACCGGTGTCCAGTAAAGCGTTCAAGGGGATTCCATCAATCACTACAGGGAGAACTGGTCGTCCTCCAATATACTTGGTTCTCCAATGCTGTGGGCCTGACCGTCCTACTCCTGGGGGTTGGCCCTTTGCCCCAGGGGTTGCTCGTTTAAAGGACAGTACCTTGCAAGGTGGCCCACCTGGTGACATCGGCGGCAGATGGGTCGTCCGTCCTGATGGAAGCGATCGCTGTCCCGGCCTCTGGTCGGTGGGGTCCTCTTCTGTCACGTCCAGGGGACGTCTTCTGGTCCGGAGGCCAGCTGGATCTTTTCTTTGGGAGCCTCCTGTAGGGACTGCACCGTCCGGGCTAGGGCAGCAACGCTCTTGGTTAGCTCTTGCATCTGGAGGCGAAGTCCTGCAGGGGAGTCGTCCTCGAAGCTCTGGGCGTCGGCCTCCGCGGCAACTGGGGTATCCGATGCCACCTCCTGGTGGTATGTGAGAGCGGGGCGCCTGGGTGGTATTGCGCGGCTGGGCTGTCGCTCCTGCAATGCCTGGATAGCCTTATCTTTGAATTGCGCAAAAGTCAAGTCTGGATTTTGCATGGCCAGGAAGTGCAATTGGCCCCGCTGGTGACTGCACAGGAGCCCCTCAATGAACCGCTCCTTCAGAAGTTTATCCTCATCTTGCGTGCTGCCGGGGTCACTCTGCTTAATGGCCCGCATCGCCTCTTGGAGATTAAGGGCATAGTCCCGTAAGCTATCTTGCGGCCTTTGTTTGCATCCATAGAAAGTCAGTTTAATTTCTGTAGCAGTGCGAGTATCGAAGGTGGCTTTAAGCTTTGCAAAAATCTGTTGTGCAGTTCCCTTATCCTCGGCGGGCTAGGACTTCAATTCTCTCAGAGCCGCCCCAAAGAGTTGGCCGGTTATCATATGAACCTTCTGAGGCTCTGTCAGGGGATAGAACTCGAGCAGGCTGCAGAGCCCTTCTATAAAGTCAGTGAATGTATGCGACTCCCCAGAGTATCATGGGAGCCAGGCCGCTCCAGGCAGGTACGGCATGGAGAAGGGCATTATGGCTTTTGTGTTAGCGGCAGTGTCCGACTGGCTGAGGGGAACAGCGGGTTCTGCGGCAACCGGTGGTGGTATTAGGGCCGCGGCTTCACTCGCTGCGGGGACCGGAGCTGCCCCTGCGTCCGCAGCTGCGGCCGCCACCTCCTCTCCTCCCGACTCGGACATGGCTGTCCCTTCCTCCCACTAACCTGCTGGAGGTTGGAGTTCCTCTTCCGGGATTGGCGCCTTACTGCGCTTTCCGTTCCGCGCTTCTTTTGGCTGGTTCCGCCCACGAAGCTAAGGCTCCTCCCTCCGTGCGCGGCAATGGCGAATTTTGGCGGTAAATGGCAATACACAGTCCAAGCACAATAAATCACAGTTTCAAGGCACACATGACCTGATTCTTCAGGCTTAAGTAGATCCTGTTCGTGACGCCAAGTTGGAGCGCCCCCACTGCCGCAGGGCCGAGGGGTACCCGGTACCGGGCCTCTGAGTCTCTGCTCTGGGGTTGTCACGGTGGCTGGGCCCGATCCGTGACCCTGCCGAGGGGCGCACAGTGAATGATGTGACGGATGTGGATGGTGCGGTGCAGTAAATAACGAGGACACCAAGCTTGCAGTCTCTTTACCTCTTTACTGAAGGTTTTAGAGTCCTCAGTCCAGAGAGCTGTCAACAGGGCTGTCAGAGACCGGCCGGTCCAAAGGCACATCAGGAGTTCTCTTTACAGGTGGGAATCAGTGTCTACCTTCTAGCGCTGGGTGTTGTAGTTCTTCCCTGCTGAGCTCCCGGGATAGTCCTCACAACTGTTTCTGTTTGTCTCTGATGTTCGTTCTCTCCGTCCCCCAGATGATATGGTAGGACGCACCCGTATGACGGGGTAGGCCTGGAGTTCTTCCGGGACCCTAGAGTCGCCCCTCTCCCACAGCTGCCTCCGTTGTCTGCTTAGGTGTTAAGTGAGACAGCCAACCTATAATTGGCTGCCCTGCCATGG
The DNA here is from genome assembly GCF_051348905.1 of Ranitomeya variabilis. NCBI lineage: Eukaryota > Metazoa > Chordata > Amphibia > Anura > Dendrobatidae > Ranitomeya > Ranitomeya variabilis. The sequence continues at coordinate 645,119,672 of NC_135233.1, read as the reverse complement.
TTTGCAGTAGTACTTAAAGTCTCTTACTTGCTCGGCGTTCCGGCCACCGACTGTTTGCGCCTCAGAAGGATGTTGCCTCGGTCTAACAGCACGACTCCTTCTGGTCCTAATTCCTCTTTACTGTATTCCCGTTGTGCACTGGTTAGTTCTGCTCTGAGGAGTCTGCCAGGATCCCATCCCTGACAGGTCCTCTCACTAGCTCTTCCCAGCTACTTCTCTCTGTCTTCCTGTCCAACCCCCAGTTTTACCAGAGTGTGAGGAGTGGCCTACTAGATAGGACCACCCCCCCTGGTGGCCGGAGTGTGAAGTGTAGTGAGGTGTTACCTGATCAGAGAAACTCCTTTAGTGCAATCAGACGTACCATAGCTCCCCATAGTGGTGGAGCCACAGTACTGCAACGACCAGGACTCTGGGGCGCTGCACAATGCCAGGGTGTGACATGGCCACAGCCTCCACAATGTTCACCCAGTGTTCCGTCAGGGAAATGTAGCATCCCTGGCCACAAGCACTTGTCCATGTGTCATTCGTTAAGTGGACAATGCCAGTAAGTGCATTGGTAAGGGAACGGGTGATGTTTCTGCACACATTCTGGTACAAGGCAGGGAAGCAACACCGGGAGAAAAAGTGGCAGCTGTGGACCGAGTACCGAGGGATGGCTGCCTCTATGAGTCTGCAGAAATCCTCAGTGTGTACCAGCCTAAATGTCAACATTTCCTCCGCAAGCAGCCTGGAAATGTGCCCATTTAGCATTTAGACTTGTGGATGGGTGGTTGGGAACTTTCTTTTTTGTTCTGAGGCCTTGGGTAGGTACAGCTGAATGCTGGACTGGGACAAGGATTTGGAGGTGCCTAATGATAGTTACATAGTTATTAAGGTTGAAGGAAGACTTTAAGTCCATCTAGTTCAACCCATAGCCTAACATGCCCTAACATGTTGATCCAGGGGAAGGCAAAAAAAACCCATGTGGCAAACAGTAAGCTCCACCATGGTGAAAAAAATTCCTTCCCGACCCCACATACGGCAATCAGACTAGTTGCCTGGATCAACGCCTAATCAAGGAATCTAATATATATACCCTGTAACATTATACTTTTCCAGAAACGTATCCAGTCCCCTCTTAAATTTAAGTAATGAATCACTCATTACAACATCATACGGCAGAGAGTTCCATAGTCTCACTGCTCTTACAGTAAAGAATCCGCGTCTGTTATTATGCTTAAACCTTTTTTCCTCCAGACGTAGAGGATGCCCCCTTGTCCCTGTCACCGGTCTATGATTAAAAAGATCATCAGAAAGGTCTTTGTACTGTCCCCTCATATATTTATACATTAACATAAGATCACCCCTTAGCCTTCGTTTTTCCAAACTAAATAGCCCCAAGTGTAATAACCTATCTTGGTATTGCAGACCCCCCAGTCCTCTAATAACCTTGGTCACTCTTCTCTGCACCCGCTCCAGTTCAGCTATGTCTTTCTTATACACCGGAGACCAGAATTGTGCACAGTATTCTAAGTGTGGTCGCATTAGTGACTTGTATAGAGGTAAAATTATGTTCTCCTCATGAGCATCTATGCCTCTTTTAATGCATCCCATTATTTTATTTGCCTTAGAAGCAGCTGCCTGACACTGGCCACTGAATATGAGTTTGTCATCCACCCATACACCCAGGTCTTTTTCATTGACGGTTTTGCCCAGAATTTTAGAATTAAGCACATAGTTATACATCTTATTACTTCTACCCAAGTGCATGACCTTACATTTATGCCCATTAAAGCTCATTTGCCATTTATCAGCCCAAGCTTCTAGTTTACACAAATCATCCTGTAATATAAAATTGTCCTCCTCTGTATTGATTACCCTGCAGAGTTTAGTGTCATCTGCAAATATTGAAATTCTACTCTGAATGCCCCCTACAAGGTCATTAATAAATATGTTAAAAAGAAGAGGGCCAATACTGACCCCTGTGGTACCCCACTACTAACCGCGACCCAGTCCGAGTGTACGCCATTAATAACCACCCTTTGTTTCCTATCCCTGAGCCAGCTCTCAACCCACTTGCACATATTTTCCCCTATCCCCATTATTCTCATTTTATGTATCAACCTTTTGTGTGGCACTGTATCAAAAGCTTTTGAAAAGTCCATATACACTACATCTACTGGGTTCCCTTGGTCCAGTCCGGAACTTACCTCTTCATAGAAGCTGATCAAATTAGTCTGACATGATCAGTCCCTAGTAAACCCGTGCTGATACTGGGTCATGAGGTTATTCCTCTTCAGATACTCCAGTATAGCATCCCTTAGAATGCCCTCCAGGATTTTACCCACAGTAGAGGTTAAGCTTACTGGCCTATAATTTCCGAGTTCAGTTTTTGTCCCCTTTTTGAATATTGGCACCACATTTGCTATACGCCAGTCCTGTGGTACAGACCCTGTTATTATGGACTCTTTAAAGATTAAAAATAATGGTCTATCAATGACTGTACTTAATTCCTGCAGTACTCGGGGGTGGATCCCATCCGGGCCCGGAGATTTGTCAATTTTTGTGATTCTTAGACGCCGCCATACTTCCTGCTGGGTTAAGCAGGTAATGATGGTAAGTCAGAATGTGCAAGTACAGGTGCAGGGCGAGAGGCATCTGCCCTGCTGATCTTGACATGGCATAGGTTGAAAATGGCCAATTTTTTTCTCTCACAAGTCTCTTTATAAAAAGTCCCAAACTGGGGAACACCTAACTCTTGGATGGAGAAATGCACGAGTGTCGGTGCACTGCAGAACAGTTTTCCGACTTGTCCTTCTGGTCACCCTACTGCCTCTTCTTGTCTCTTTTGGTGCTGTCAATCTCTGACCCTCAGCCCTGCTGACCTCACTCTGCATGCCAGATTTCCAGATTGGGTTGGTGACTTAGTCATCCACCACCTCATCTTTCACCACTGCACCCTGGTGCGCCTGACTTTGTGACTTAACAACAACAAGACTTAGCGGCAACTGTGTCTCATCCTCATCATCCTCTTCATCCCAAATTTGCCATTCCCCACTGTCATGTTTTTGTCTCTCAACTTTTGTGCATCACTAAACAGCACGTCGTCCTGTCACTCTTGAAGCATGCAGGTTGAGAGGCCACAATCAAGAAATGTTGTGGTAAAGAGCTCCTCGGAGTGTCCTAGTGTGGAATCATTAGTTTCCTGGGACTCAAAAGGGTGGGAGGAAGGAGCATCAGTGTAAGGATTAAGTGATTCAGGCTTTAGGCTGGTGAGACTGGATGTGTAGAAGACTGGGTGGTACTGGCAAACATGCAGGAAGCATTATCTGCTATCCAACCAACCACCTGTTTGCATTGCTCTGGCTTCAGAAGTGGTGTTCCGTGTCTCCCTCACAATGGGACAGGAACCTATGTGTTATGAATGCACGTGTTTCTTGTGCTCTAGCAACAGGTGTAGTCGAATGTGCCCCACGTCTTCAGCAGTTGTGTGCCCCATCATTAGCATTTTCACTTCCCCATTCCTTAATGCATTACGCATTTTGTAATTGCTAGGTCTCTTGAAAACAAGTTTATTTTAAAAAAATGAAAAAAAAAAATTGGCCACCAACAGAAATCAAAGCGGTTTTTGTGAGTTTCCTCCACCATAATGTAACAGAAAGAACGCAAATGTGTATGGATGACAATCAAATTCAATCCAGAAAAATGTTTCAATGCTTTTTCTCAGTTTTAGAGATCACAGAAATGTTCACAGACCACGTAATACTCTTTGTCTGGGAAATGGACGCCTACAAAATTTTTAAAAGCTTTTTAGCGTTTTTTCAGATCACAGAAATTTATTCCACACTACGGAATAGTGTATGGCTGAGAAATGTTGCCCAAGAAAATGTTGCAACGATTTTTGGGTGTGTTATATAACACAAAAAAGGACCTCAAAGCACATAATACTTGATGGATCAAAATATATTCAATTTTTTGAGTCCCCACAGAAAAAAACTTCAACTATTTACCAAAGGACCCAGTCTTGCGACTCTCTCTCCCTCCCTAAGCTAAATGCAGATTGTATGTGCTGCAAATGATTAGCCCTTAGAAGGGCTGTTAGTATGATGGCTCAGTTTCGCACCAGTATCAACATTAGATGCCTCTGATTCATTATACTGTGCACACAGGTCTAGACAAGCATTCTTTCCCTCCAATACCAAGTGTAACAGAGCTGTGCAATGGCATCAGTATGCCGAGCTGGGCGGTGCCTGTGAAGCGCCCCCACACCGCCGCAGGGCCGAGGGGTACCCGGAGCCGGGCCTCTAGGTCTCAGTCCTGGGGTTGTCACGGTGGCTAGACCCGGTCCGTGGCCCTGTCTGTCAGTGGGGGACGTCCGGTGCAATAAGTGATGTTGTAGCGGTGCAGTTGTGGGGTGCAGGTCGCGGTAAATAACGAGGACACCAGGTTGCAGTCTCTTTACCTCTTTACTGAAGCTCTCTGGGTCCTCAGTCCGGAATACGGCTCACCAGGCTGCGCAAGTCCGGCCGGTCCAATGGCACTTCCAGAGCTCTCCTTGCAGGTGGAAATCGGTGCCTTCCTTCTAGCGCTATGTGTTGCAGTCCTTCCCTGCTGTGCTTACGGAAAGTACCCCACAACTGTTGTGTCTGTTTCTCGTGTTCCCTCACAACAACTTAATTCGCAATGATCTTCCTCGTCCCTCCAGATACTATGGTAGGAACGCACCCGTATGACGGGGAGGCTCGGAGATCTTCCGGGACTCTATCTGCGCCCCTCTCCTGTTGGTACCCCCCTTTGCCTTCCTGGGTGATGCGTGAGACAGTCCGCCTCAAGCTAACTGCCCTGCCGTAGGTCTGAGGTATGGCTTGAAACTCTTTACCTCCTCGGCGTTCCGGCCACCGGTAGTGCGCCTCAGTAAGGTGCTGCCTCTTTCAGCACAACCCTCACTGGTATCTCCTTTCGCTTGATTTCGTTTCTCACTCAGCACAATCTATCTCGCTTCTTAGTCCTTCCTTGGGCACCGCCGCTATGCTGAGCAGGCACGGTCCCTTTACGTTCTTTCCATGCCAAGCCTCTGCCAGGATCCCACCCCTGGCAGAGACCCTACAGTCTCTCCCTTCACAACACCCTCTGCCACCAGGTGTTGCTCCGTTCAATCCCGTCAGCGTTCTCCCTAACTTCCTGCCTGACCCCCAGTTTACCCACTATGGTGGGGAGTGGCCTAATGAATAGCACCCTTAGCTCCCCCCGGAGGCCCAGCCGTGAAATGTATTGGTGACTGTGATACCTGCTCAGAGAACTCCTTCCGTGCCATCGAACGCAGCATGGCCCCCCTTAGTGGCTGAACCATGCTACTGCAACGACCAGGACTCTGGGGCGCTGCACCTATTCTTCTATAACCCCTGATGTTGTCAGACGGCAAGCCAGTCACAGTAATGCCACTAGCAAGAAGGCTACAGCATTACAGTGACTCACAGGCAGGGCTGGCATTAGGGGCAAGCAGACCAGGCAGCTGCCAAGGGCCCCCGCTTCCCCAGGAGCCTTCAGCTACCGGCACATCACGCAGCCACTATGGGGCCTCTGTGAGGCAGGGGGGCCCACCTGCCGCCAGCACCGATTCCCCTGCCGCCGTCGCATTGAACTATGCCGTTACAGTTCAAAGCAATGATGTAGGAGAGAGCATCAGCCAACGCTCCCTCTTCCATCATTCCCCACTCTGCCTCTGACACTGTGGGTGCGTGATGATGTTCGTGCTTTCACTGTGTGCTAGGCAGTGCAGCCGCTGAGACAGGAACAGGGAGCAGCATGGTCACGAGGAGAGGTGAGGAGTGTGTTTTTTTTCACTATAACAGTGAGTACTGGACTGTGGGGCCATTCTTGGGGGGAGATGTGGTCTGTGCAATATACTATGCGGGCTGTGTTATATACTGTGTGGGCTGTGCTATATACTGTATGGGCTGTGCTATATACTGTTCGGGCTGTGCTATATACTGTGCAGGCTGTGCTATATACTATGCAGGCTGTGCTATATACTATGGGGGATATATTATATTCTCTGGGGAGGCTGTGTTATATACTATGTGGCTGTGTTATATACTATTGGGGGTATATTATATTCTATGGGGGAGGCTGTGTTATATACTATGGGGGTATATTATATTCTATGGGGAGGCTGTGTTATATGCTATGGGGTTATATTATATTCTATCGGGGAAGGTGTGTTATTACTATGGGGGTATATTGCATTGTATGGCGTAGGCTGTTATATACTATTGGGGATATATTATATTCTATGGGGGAGGCAGTGTTATCTACTATTGGGGTATATTATATTCTATGGGGGAGGCTGTGTTATATACTTTTGGGGTGGTATATTATATTCTATGGGGGAGACTGTTATATACTATTGGGGGTACATTATATTCTCAGATGGTGGAAAGAGTCCAGGAAACAAGCGTTGAACGTAGTAGCGTAGCTACTGGGGGGGGCAGAGGGTGCGGGTGCCAATACAGTTACCTTCTGCGGCAGAGCAGTGACAATCAATCTCCCTGCTCTGTGGCTATGAAGCCCCTGAGCAGGCGGGGGGGCCCGATGCCAGCAGTGGGCCCCCCGCCTGTCATCGCAGGGTCAGCTGTACCGACATTTAGCCGATACAGCTGACTGCAATGATGAGGGAAGGAGCGCTGCACTCCTTCCCCCATCATCCCCCTGTCAGCGTCTGACGTCGGCGACGCTGACAGAGGGCGCGATGAGTCACTGCCCGGCACCCGCTGTCAGGAGACGAGCAGGAGCTTAGAGCAGCGCAGGAACCAGGAAGAAGAGGTGAGTATTTATTTTTTTAAGTGGTGCTGCCTTATACTACAGAATCTGCCTATGGGGGGTTTGTCTTATACTACAGGGTCTGCCTATGGGGGTCTGCCTAATACTACAGGGTCTGCCTATGGGAGGTCTGCCTAATGCTACAAGGTCTACACATGAGTGGGGGTCTGCATAATACTACAGGGTCTGCCTTTAGGGGGTCTGCCTAATACTACAGGGTCTGCCTGTGGGGGGTCTGCCTATGGGGGGTATGCCTAATACTACAGGGTCTGCCTATGGGGATCTGCTGTCTTATACTACAGGGTCTGCCTATGGGGGTCTGCCTAATATACAGGGTCTGCCTATGGGGGGGTCTGCCTAATGCTACAGGGTCTGCATATGAGTGGGGGTCTGCCTAATACTACAGGGTCTGCCTATAGGGGGTCTGCCTAATACTACAGGGTCTGCCTGTGGGGGGTCTGCCTATGGGGGGTATGCCTAATACTACAGGGTCTGCCTATGGGGGTCTGCCTTATGCTACAGGGTCTGCCTATATGGGGTCTGCCTTATACTACAGGGTCTGCCTATGGGGAGGTCTGCCTAATACTACAGGGTCTGCCTAATACTACAGGGTGTGCCTATGGGGGGTCTGCCTTATACTACAGGGTCAGCCTATGGAGGGTCTGCCTAATACTACAGGGTCTGCCTATGGGGGGTCTGCCTAATACTACAGGGTCTGCCTATGGGGGGTCTGCCTAATACTACAGGGTCTGCCTAATACTACAGGGTCTGCCTATGGGGGGTCTGCCTTATACTACAGGGTCTGCCTATGGGGATGCTGCATTATAGTACAGTGTCTGCCTATGGGGTGCTGCCTTACACTACAGAGTCTGCCTATTTGGAGTGCATTATACTATATTGAGGACTATCTGGTTTATTATACTATATTGAGGGCTATCTGGTGCATTATATTATATTGAGGACTATCTGGTGCATTATAATATATGGAGGCTATCTAGAGGGGCATCATACAGTGTGGGGATTACAGTGTTTGGAGCCATCAAACAGTTTGGAGGCTACTAAGGGGTCATACTTTGTATAGGGGATCTGTACAGGGGGCAGACTCTGGACATTATTAAATGTAAAGTGGGCACTTGTTGTTATAGGGGATCTCAGGTTACTGTGACTATCAAAGGAGCACACAGGGCAATATTACTTTCTAGGGGGCAAAATATGGGTACTGTTCTCCAGGGCACTTGCACCTGGCATTACTATATTATAGAGGGGTGCTTTAGAATTTAGAGGGCACAGAGAACCACATAGCAGGTGCAATAATAGGAACACATATGGCAGCAGCGGCTCAGTATTTGGGTATCAGGTGCAGTAATAGGGACACATACGGCAGCAGCGGCTCAGTATTGGGGTATCAGGTGCAGTAATAGGGACACATACGGCAGCAGCGGCTCAGTATTGGGGTATCAGGTGCAGTAATAGGGACACATATGGCAGCAGCGGCTCAGTATTGGGGTATCAGCAGGATGAGGAGTTTGTGCAGGTTGGGAATAGATGGTGATGGGGCTGGAATGTGAGAAGTGAAATGTGTCTTTGTTGTATTCTCTGCAGGTGAGTCGTGGCTGGAAGAAGTTGTCATGTCGGTCTGGGCCAGATGGAAAAGACGGGAAAAGTGACGACTCCATCATAAAGAATGTCAGCGGTAAGTCATTATCTGTAACTGTGCTGTGATCTATGTTCTGTAGGGCTGGTATCTACCACTGACCATATGGCGGTAATATCCATGTTGGTCTTTGTATAGAGATTATCTTCAGTAATAAGGCGCATCACCCAGCTGTAATCAATGTTACCTGGTTAGGGGCCCACTCAGAAGCTTAGTCCCCCCTGAACCAACACCCTAGCTACGCCTCTGGTTGAACGATTTCAATACTGTCGATCACACTCGTTTAGCGGCCTGAACTCAGCGCATTTAAATACAACCGAAATGCTTCTGTGTGATGTGCAATATATTAGCATTTGGGGCCCCATTTTAAACTTTGCCTAGGGCCCCACTTTGCCTAAAACCGGCCCTGCTCACAGGCAATCCCTGCATGCTTATTGACTATGTAACAGCGGCCAAAGATGCGGGGCGAGCAGTTGAGTTTGAACTCAAGCACTGCCCATTGCTTGCCGAGTAACGAGCACATCCGAGCACCGTGATACTTGAGCAATAGCTGAGTATCACTGAGCACATTTACGCATCTCTAGTACTGAACTTGCTGGGGAAGTGAGACTTAAGTTTATTAAACACCTGAACATTGGTATTACAGGACACTCATAGGCACTTAGTAATTTGAAGCACAGAAAATAAATACATAAGCCTGTGATATATACTTCAAAAGCTTAAGGCTACTTTCACACATCAGTTTATTGCCATCAGGCACAATCAGGTGAATTTTGAAAAAACGGATCCGGCAAAAGCTGCCACATTTTTTCTCATAGACTTGTATTAGCGACAGATTGCAATGGATGGCCTCACGTTTTATCCGTTTTTCGTTGGATCCATCGAATATTTGTTTTCCGGCAGCCGGAGAAAACGGACATAGGAACGTTTTTTGTGTCCGTCGAAAAAATGGACAGTGGCAAATCCATCGCGGTCCTTCGTTTGCTATAATGGAACCCTATGGCGCCGGATCCATCAAATGATGGAATCCGGCGACGGATTCCATTTTTTTAAACTAAGCATGCATTTTCCATTCTGGGGTCTTTCTCTCTCTCTGGAACAGCAAATCGGGTCAGGCGAAAAAATGGATCCGTTGCATCAGTTTTTCACAATTTGCGACGGATGCATTTTTTTCAAAATTCGCCAGATTCAGCCTGACGGCAAAAAACTGATGTGTGAAAGTAGCCTAAGGTACAACTTATCATTTGCTGAGCTCTGCTGCCACTGAGTGGCATTTCTTGAAATTACACTGTTGACATTAAAAATTAAATAACATAAAAAATTCAGAATGAAGGGTTCCCCTCGCTCACTAAGGCTACTTTCACACTAGCGTTGTGTGACGTACGTCGCAATGCGTCGTTTTGGAGAAAAAATGCATCCTGCAAAGTTGCCCGCAGGATGCGTTTTTTCTCCATAGTTTTGCATTAGCAACGCATTGCGATGGATTGCCACACGTCGCATCCGTCGTGCGACGGATGCGTCGTGTTTTGGCAGACCGTCGGCACAAAAAACGTTCCATGTAACGTTTTTTTGTGCGTCGCGTCCGCCATTTTCGACTGCGCATGCGTGGCCGAAACTCCACCCCCTCCTCCTCGGACATTACAATAGGGCAGCGGATGCATTGAAAAACTGCATCCGCTACCCCCGTTGTGCATTTATTTCACAACATGCGTCGGTACGTCGGGCCGACGCTAATGTGAAAGTAGCCGGCAATGTGAACACGTCGCGGATTTTGATGCAGATCTGCAGCGTTTTTGGACTTGTGGAATTGCATCAAATCCGCAGTGTAGTGCACAAGCAATGTTAGTCAATGTGAAATTGACATTTGGTGTGCAGATACTGCAGAAAAAAAAGCGCAAAATCGCACTTTTTTTTTCCACAGCATGTCAATTCTTTTTGCAGACCTGCAGTGTTTCTGCACCCATTGACTTCCATTGTATCAGGCCAATCCGCAGCAAAACCACAGGTTTAAAAAAAATTTGCGGATTTGCTGTGGATGTGCCTGCGAGAAACGCTGCAGATCGGGAGGAGGAAGAGTGTGTGGGCAGAGTGTGGGCAGATGCTGTGTGTGTGGGCAGAAGCTGTGTGTGAGCGGAGAAGATGTGCGGGGCTGTGTATCTGTGAGTGTGTGCGTGGGTGCGCGAGGCTGTATGTGTGTGTGTGCGGAGTAGTTGTCTGGAGCTGTGTGTGTGTGGAGCTGTGTGTGGGTGTCTGTGTCTAGGCAGGCATCATCCGATGGGAGTACTAGTCCCATCCGGCTATGCCAGCTACAGTGACAGGTAGCCGGATGATGGGACAGTAGTAGTCCCTTCATCCGGCTACTGTGTTCAAGTGTAAAAACAACACATACACACATATACACATACAGTACATACAACATACAGTACATACTCACCATACAGCTAATCCCCAAAGCCCATGATCACCTGTAAAAAATGTTAAAATAATAAACCAACAGTATACTCTCTGATCTGATGTAATCCATTTAATAATGAGTGTCCCACGATGATCTCCTGTGGAGAGCTGTCACCTCGGCAGATGTGACTGCTCTCCAAGGTCTCTGGGATACAATGACGGAAGGTATCCTTCCACAATGTATCCCTCCACAGCTGTGAGTACAGTTAGTTCATACTGTCACTTGCGGCACCACTACGTGGGAAAATTCTCACGCAGCAGTGCCATAAAGTGAGAGGCCATTGAACCCTCAGTAATAACACTGCAGGAGCCATTGTGTCCTGTCAGTGTGTCACTGGAAGCCTATAGAGCTGTCACATCTCCTGATGTGACAGCTCTGTAGGGGAGATCATCATGGAACACTCGTTATTAAATGGACTGCATCAGAAAAATAAAATGGCAAAATTGTGTGGTGTTTTATTTCATTAAAATACTTTATTCTGCATGTGTGTGTTTATTTAACCTATTAACAACTATAGGATTAGTAATTGATTGGTGTCTTACTGACGCCTCTCCATTGCTAAGCCGGCTTGATGTCATCTTCAAAGGTGACGTTAACCCCCTATTACCACATATGCCACCACTACAGGGCAGTGGGAAGAGAAAGGTGAGCGGCTGAGTGCTGGTGTTTGTCGCCGGGGGGTAAATATCCATGGCCCCTTCCCAGGCTAGGAATATCAGCCTGCAGCTGACTGCATAGCCTTTTATTAATTATTATGTTGTTTTTTGGGGGGCTCCCCTATTTAAATAGCCAGTAAAGGCTAAATATACAGCTGCGGGCTGATATTCATAGCCTGGGAAGAGCCATGGGTATTAACCCCTTCCCAGGCTATAAACATCAGCCCCTAATCTCTGGCTTTCCCTCTCTGGCACAGAAAATTGTGCGGGAGCCCACGCAATTTTTTAAAATAAATTAACCCCTTCACCCCCAAGGGTGGTTTGCACGTTATGGACCGGGCCAATTTTTACAATTCTGACCACTGTCCCTTTATGAGGTTATAACTCTGGAACGCTTCAACGGATCCTGGTGATTCTGACATTGTTTTCTCGTGACATATTGTACTTCATGATAGTGGTAAACTTTCTCTGATATTACCTGCGTTTATTTGTGAAAAAAATGGAAATTTGGTGAAAATTTAGAAAATTTCGCAATTTTCCAAATTTGAATTTTTATGCAATTAAATCACAGTGATATGTCACACAAAACACTTAATAAGTAACATTTCCCACATGTCTACTTTACATCAGCATCATTTTGGAACCAAAATTAATTTTTTGTTAGGGAGTTATAAGGGTTAAAAGTTGACCAGCAATTTCTCATTTTTACAACACCATTTTTTTTTAGGGACCACATCTCATTTGAAGTCATTTTGAGGGGTCTATATGATAGAAAATACCCAAGTGTGACACCATTCTAAAAACTGCACCCCTCAAGGTGCTCAAAACCACATTCAAAAAGTTTATTAACCCTTCAGGTGTTTCACAGGAATTTTTGGAATGTTTAAATAAAAATGAACATTTAACTTTTCTTCACACAAAATTTAATTCAGCTCCAATTTGTTTTATTTTACCAAGGGTAACAGGAGAAAATAGACCCCAAAAGATGTTATACAATTTGTCCTGAGTACGCCGATACCCCATATGTGGGGGTAAACCACTGTTTGGGCGCATGACAGAGCTCGGAAGCGAAGGAGCGCCATTTGACTTTTCAATGCAAAATTGACTTGAATTGAGATGGGACGCCATGTTGCGTTTGGAGAGCCCCTGATGTGCCTAAACATTGAAACCCCCCACAAGTGACACCATTTTGGAAAGTAGACCCCCTAGAGGAACTTATCTAGAGGTGTGGTGAGCACTTTGACCCACCAAGTGCTTCACAGAAGTTTATAATGCAGAACCGTAAAAATAAAAAATCATATTTTTTCACAAAAATGATCTTTTCGCTCCCAATTTTTTATTTTCCCAAGGGTAAGAGAAGAAATTGGACCCCAAAAGTTGTTGTACAATTTGTCCTGAGTACGCTGATACCCCATATGTGGGGGTAAACCACTGTTTGGGCGCATGGGAGAGCTCGGAACGGAAGGAGCGCCGTTTGACTTTTCACTGCAAAATTGACAGGAATTGAGATGGGACGCCATGTTGGGTTTGGAGAGCCCCTGATGTGCCTAAACATTGAAACCCCCCACAAGTGACACCATTTTGGAAAGTAGACCCCCTAAGGAACTTATCTAGAGGTGTGGTGAGCACTTTGACCCACCAAGTGCTTCACAGAAGTTTATAATGCAGAGCCGTAAAAATAAAACAAAAATTTTTTCCCAGAAAAATTATACTTTAGCCCCCAGTTTTGTATTTTCCTGAGGGTAACAGGAGAAATTGGACCCCAAAAGTTGTTGTCCAATTTGTCCTGAGTACGCTGATACCCCATATGTGGGGGGGAAGTGTTTCACTACAGTTTATAACGCAGAGCCGTGCAAATAAAAAATATTTTTTTTTCCACAAAAATAATTTTTTAGCCCCCAGTTTTGTATTTTTCCAAGGGTAACAGGAGAAATTAGACCCTATATATTGTTGTCCAATTTGTCCTGAGTACGTTGATACCTGATATCTGGTGGGGAACCACCGTTTGAGCGCATGGCAGAGCTCGGAAGGGAAGGAGCATCATTTGCAATGCAGACTTAGATGGATTGGTCTGCAGGCGTCACATTGCGTTTGCAGAGCCCCTAATGTACCTAAACAGTAGAAACCCCCCACAAGTGACCCAATATTGGAAACTAGACCCCCCAAGGAACTTATCTAGTTGTGTTGTGAGAACTTTGAACCCCCAAGTGTTTCACTACAGTTTATAACGCAGAGCCGTGAAAATAAAAAAATAAAACATTTCCCCCCAAAATTATTTTTTAGCCCCCAGTTTTGTATTTTCCCAATGGTAACAGGAGAAATTGGACCCCAAAAGTTGTTGTACAATTTGTCTTGAGTACGCTGATACCCCATATGTGGGGGGGAACCACCGTTTGGGCGCATGGGAGGGCTCGGAAGGGAAGGAGCGCCATTTGGAATGCAGACTTAGATGGAATGGTCTGCAGGCGTGACATTGCGTTTTGCAGAGCCCCTAATGTACCTAAACAGTAGAAACCCCCCACAAGTGACACCATTTTGGAAAGTAGACCCCCTAAGGAACTGATCTAGATGTGTTGTGAGAGCTTTGAACCCCCTAGTGTTTCACTACAGTTTATAACGCAGAGCCATGCAAATAAAAAATATTTTTTTTTCCACAAAAATTATTTTTTAGCCCCAGTTTTGTATTTTCCCAACGGTAACAGGAGAAATTGGACCCCAAAAGTTGTTCTCCAATGTGTTCCGAGTACGCTGATACCCCATATGTTGGGGTAAACCCCTGTTTGGGCGCACGGGAGAGCTTGGAAGGGAAGGAGCACTGTTTTACTTTTTCAACGCAGAATTGGCTGGAATTGAAATGGGACGCCATGTCACATTTGGAGAGCCCCTGATGTGCCTAAACAGTGGAAACCCCCCAATTATAACTGAAACCCTAATCCACACACACCCCTAACCCTAATCCCAACGGTAACCCTAACCACACCTCTAACCCAGACACACCCCTAACCCTAATCCCAACCCTATTCCCAACCGTAAATGTAATCCAAACCCTAACCCTAACTTTAGCCCCAACCCTAAATGTAGCCCTAACCCAAGCCCTAGCCCTAACCCTAGCCCTAACCCTAGCCCTAACCCTAACCCTAACCCTAGCCCTAACCCTAACACTAATGGGAAAATGGAAATAAATACATTTTTTAAATTTTTTTAATTTTTCCCTAACTAAGGCTACGTTCACATTAGCGTTCTGCGCCACAGCGTCGGGCGCCGCAGCGTCGCCGCATGCGTCATGCGTCCCTATATTTAACATGGGGGCGCATGGACATGCGTTGCACTTGCGTTTTGCGACGCATGCGTCACTGCGGCGCACGCGTCATGGCGCAGAGGACGCAGCAAGTTGCATTTTTTGTGCGTACAAAATCAAGCAAAAAAAGGACGCATGCGTCGCAAAACGCAGCGTTGTGCATGCGTTGTGCATGCGGTGTTCCTGCGTTGTGCGTTGCGCATGCGGTGTTCCTGCGTTGTGCGTTGCATCGCCGACGCTGCGGCGCACAACGCAAATGTGAACGTAGCCTAAGCGGGTGATGAAGGGGGGTTTGATTTACTTTTATAGCGGGTTATTTAGCGGATTTTTATGATTGGCAGCCGTCACACACTGAAAGACGCTTTTTATTGCAAAAAATATTTTTTGCGTTACCACATTTTGAGAGCTATAATTTTTCCATATTTGAGTCCACATATTTGAGTCATGTGAGGTCTTGTTTTTTGCGGGACGAGTTGACATTTTTATTGGTAACATGTTCGAGCACGGGAGATTTTTTGATCGCTTTTTATTCCGATTTTTGTGAGGCAGAATGACCAAAAACCAGCTATTCATTAATTTCTTTTGGGGGAGGCGTTTATACCGTTCCGCGTTTGGTAAAATTGATAAAGCAGTTTTATTCGTCGGGTCAGTACGATTACAGCGATATCTCATTTACATCATTTTTTGATGTTTTGGCGCTTTTATACGATAAAAGCTATTTTATAGAAAAAATAATTATTTTGGCATCGCTTTATTCTGAGGACTATAACTTTTTTATTTTTTCGCTGATGATGGTATATGGCGGCTCGTTTTTTGCGGGACAAGATGACGTTTTCAGCGGTACCATGGTTATTTATATCTGTCTTTTTGATCGCGTGTTATTCCACTTTTTGATTGGCGGTATGAGAATAAAGCGTTGTTTTTTGCCTCGTTTTTTTTTTTTTTTTTTTACGGTGTTCACTGAAGGGGTTAACTAGTTATGTAGTTTTATAGGTGGGGTCGTTACGGACGCGGCGATACTAAATATGTGTACTTTTATTGTTTGATTTTTTTTTATTTAGATAAAGAAATGTATTTATGGGAATAATTTTTTATTATTATTTATTTATTTATTTAGGAATTTTTTATTTATTTATTTTTTTACACATGTGGACATTTTTTTTAAAACTTTTTTTACTTTGTCCCAGGGGGGGACATCACAGATCGGTGATTTGACAGTGTGCACAGCACTCTGTCATATCACCGATCTCACTGACAGGGCTGCAGGCTTACCAGCGTCTGCACTGAGCAGACACTCGGTAAGCCACCTCCTTCCCTGCAGGACCCGGATGCCGCGGCCATCTTGGATCCGGGACCTGCAGCGAGGAAGGAGGTAGGAGACCCTCGGAGCAACGCGATCACATCGCGTTGCTCCGGGGGTCTCAGGGAAGCACGCAGGGAGCCCCCTCCCTGCGCGATGCTTCCCTATACCGCCGGTACACCGCGATCATGTTTGATCGCGGTGTGCCGGGGGTTAGTGTGCCGGGGGCGGTCCGTGACCGCTCCTGGCACATAGTGCCGGATGTCAGCTGCGATAGTCAGCTGACACCCGGCTGCGATCGGCCGCGCTCCCCCCGTGAGCGCGGCCGATCGTGCTGGACGTACTATTCCGTCCTTGGGAAGTAGGGCCCACCCCACATGGACGGAATAGTACGTCCAATGACAGAAAGGGGTTAAACAGATATTGCGTTTAAGGCCGGGGTCACACTTATGAGAAATTTGCACGAGTCTCTCGCATCAACACCCGACACTGCCGCCGGCACTCGGGACCGGAGCGTGCAGCTGCATGTATTTCTGTGCAGCAGAATGGCCTAACGCAGATTTTGTGTGTGTGTGTCTTTATTTAGCTCTTTATGTACTATTTTAATATGCTTATTACTAAACATCGGGCTTGGTATTATCTATCTATAGATATCTATCTATAGATATCTAGAGATATCTGTCTATAGATATATCTATCTATCTATAGATATATCCATCTAAAAATCTATCTATCTATAGATCTATCTATCTATCTATCTATCTATCTATCTATCTATCTATCTATCTATCTATCTATCAATCTGTGTGTAAACATTATTTTTCAATGGAGTATGTAAGTGAAGAGGTTGGACAAGGAATTACATCACAATTCTTTTTTTTGCTGTTCAATAATAGATCTTTATTTAGCTTTCAAAAACGCATAGTAATCCGCATGAAAAAACACATGAAAATCTGCATCAAAAACGCATCAAATCCGCACGGATTTTTACTTGCATTTTCTACCAAGAGATGCAGAATCTCCGCAGAAAATTCCACAGGCAAATCTGCAATGTGTGCACCAGTGGCATATCCAGGGGGGGGCAGCCGGGGCATGTGCCCCGGGAGCTGCCGACAGGGGGCGCCAGCGGGCCGCCTGATGATGCGGTGGTCCAAGGAGGCTCCTTGTCGAGTCATACCCAGGGGTCGGCAGGGGAGGGGGAGCGGGGGCTGTCTAATTATACTCACCTGCTCCCAGCGTGGTCCCTGCAGGTCCCTGGCTCCCCGGCGCTCCAGCTTCTTCCTGTACTGAGCGGTCACATGGTACCGCTCATTACAGTAATGAATATGCAGCTCCACCTCCCATAGGGGTGGAGCCGCATATTCATTACTGTAATGAGCGGTAACAGTGACCGCTCAGTACAGGAAGAAGCTGCCGGCGCCGAGGAAGCAGGGACTGCACCACGCCAGGAGCAGGTGAGTATAACGGATAGGGGGAGCGCAGCGCGATATTCACCTGCTCCACGTTCCGGCGCTGCTCCGTCTTCAGCGTCTTCTGCAGTGACGCTGAGGTCAGAGGGCGCGGTGATGAGGTTAGTGCGCGCCCTCTGCCTGAGCGTCAGTGCAGAAGATGCTGAAGATGGATCGGCGGCTGGAACGAGGAGTGGTGAATATTGAAAGTGCCAGGGGCCTGAGCGACGAGAGGTGAGTATGTGATTTTTTTTTTTTTATCGCAGCAACAGCAAATGGGGCAAGTGTCTGTATGGATCATCTTATGGGGCCATAACGTTTGTGCAGCATTATATGGGGCAAATGTCTGTATGGAGCATCTTATGGGGCCATAACGTTTGTGCAGCATTATATGGGGCAAATGTCTGTATGGAGCATCTAATGGGGCCATAACGTTTGTGCAGCACTATACGGGGCAAGTGTCTGTATAGAGCATCTTATGGGGCCATAACATTTGTGCAGCACTATATGGGGCAAGTGTCTGTATGGGGCATGTTATGGGGCCATAACGTTTGTGCAGCACTATAATGGGGCAAGTGTCTGTATAGGGCATCTTATGGGGCCATAACGTTTGTGCAGCACTATATGGGGCAAGTGTCTGTATGGAGCATCTTATGGGGCCATAACGTTTGTGCAGCACTATATGGGGCAAGTGTCTATATGGAGCATCTTATGGGACCATAATTAACGTTTGTGCAGCACTATATGGGGCAAATGTCTGTATGGAGAATCTTATGGGGCCTGTTATGACCCCAATGGCAGAGGGTCTCAAAAGTACATACCAAGTCTGCAAACACAAAAAACCAGCTCATAGGGCAGTGGTAACTGGGCTGACCATATATCTAATCCTAGCACCACAAATAGCAGCAGCCGGGGAACGTGCCTACGTTGGTTCTAGACGTCTCGCGCCAGCCGGAGAACTAACCGACCCTAGAAGGGAAAAGACAGACCTTTCTTGCCTCCAGAGAAAAGACCCCAAAAGTTGGATACAAGCCCCCAACAAATAATAACGGTGAGGTAAGGAGAAAAGACAAACGTAAGAATGAACTAGATATTTAGCAAAGAGAGGCCCACTGACTAATAGCAGAATATAGTAAGATGACTTATATGGTCAGCAAAAACCCTCATCAAAATTTCCACGCTGGATATTCAAGAACCCCCGAACCGTCTAACGGCCCGGGGGGAGAACACCAGCCCCCTAGAGCTTCCAGCAAAATCAGGAATCACATTTAGTACAAGCTGGACAAAAAAATAACAGCTAAGCAAATAACCAAAAAACAAGGAAGCAGGACTTAGCTTAATTTTGCAAGATCCAAGACCAGCAGACAGGAGCAAACAGAAAGGAACTGATTACAACGATGCCAGGCACTGGACTGAGAAACCAGGAAGTTTATATAGCAACACCCCTGGACTAACGACCCAGGTGGGTGCCAAACTGAGGAAAGACAATCCCAGAGTCATATCACTAGTGACCACAAGAGGGAGCCAAAAAAGTCTAATTCACAACAGTACCCCCCCTTTAAGGAGGGGTCACCGAACCCTCACCAAGACCACCAGGGCGATCAGGATGAGCAGCGTGAAAGGCACAAACTAAATCGGCCGCATGCACATCAGAGGCAACCACCCAGGAATTATCCTCCTGACCATAGCCCTTCCACTTGACCAGATACTGAAGCCTCCGCCTGGAGAGACGAGAATCCAAGATCTTCTCCACCACGTACTCCAACTCGCCCTCAACCAACACCGGAGCAGGAGGCTCAACAGAAGGAACCACAGGTACAACGTACCGCCGCAACAAAGACCTATGGAACACGTTGTGAATGGCAAACGACACCGGAAGATCCAAGCGAAAGGACACAGGATTAAGGATTTCCAATATCTTGTAAGGACCGATGAAGCGAGGCTTAAATTTAGGAGAGGAGACCTTCATAGGAACAAATCGAGAAGACAGCCATACCAAATCCCCAACACGAAGTCGGGGACCCACACAGCGGCGGCGGTTGGCAAAACGCTGAGCCTTCTCCTGTGACAACTTCAAGTTGTCCACCACATGATTCCAGATCTGCTGCAACCTATCCACCACGGAATCTACCCCAGGACAGTCAGAAGGCTCCACATGTCCCGAGGAAAAACGAGGATGGAAACCAGAGTTGCAAAAAAAAGGCAAAACCAAAGTAGCGGAACTAGCCCGATTATTAAGGGCAAACACAGCCAACGGCAAGAAGGTCACCCAATCATCCTGATCTGCAGAAACAAAACACCTCAAATAAGCCTCCAGAGTCTGATTAGTTCGCTCCGTTTGTCCATTAGTCTGAGGATGAAAGGCAGACGAAAACGACAAATCAATGCCCATCTTAGCACAAAAGGATCGCCAGATCCTGGAAACAAACTGGGATCCTCTGTCCGACACAATATTCTCAGGAATGCCGTGTAAACGAACCACATTCTGAAAGAACAAAGGAACCAGATCGGAAGAGGAAGGCAGCTTAGGCAAAGATACCAAATGGACCATCTTGGAAAAGCGATCACATACCACCCAGATGACAGACATGCCCTGAGACACCGGAAGATCTGAAATGAAATCCATGGAAATGTGTGTCCAAGGCCTCTTCGGGACAGGCAAGGGCAAGAGCAACCCGCTGGCATGAGAACAGCAAGGCTTAGCTCGAGCACAAGTCCCACAGGACTGCACAAATGACCGCACATCCCGTGACAAGGAAGGCCACCAAAAGGACCTAGCCACCAGATCTCTGGTGCTAAAAATTCCCGGATGCCCTGCCAACACCGAGGAATGAACCTCAGAAATGACTCTGCTGGTCCACTTATCAGGAACAAACAGTCTGTCAGGTGGACAAGAGTCAGGTCTACCAGCCTGAAATCTCTGCAACACACGTCGCAAATCCGGAGAAATGGCTGACAGGATAACTCCCTCTTTGAGAATACCAACTGGTTCTGAGACTCCAGGAGAGTCAGGCACAAAGCTCCTTGAAAGAGCATCAGCCTTCACATTCTTTGAACCTGGTAAATACGAGACCACAAAGTCAAAACGGGAGAAAAACAATGACCAGCGGGCCTGTCTAGGATTCAGGCGTTTAGCAGACTCGAGATACATCAGATTTTTGTGATCAGTCAAGACCACCACACGATGCTTAGCACCCTCGAGCCAATGACGCCACTCCTCAAATGCCCACTTCATGGCTAACAACTCCCGATTGCCAACATCATAATTCCGCTCAGCAGGCGAAAACTTCCTAGAGAAAAAAGCACATGGTCTCATTACAGAGCAACCAGGGCCTCTCTGCGACAAAACGGCCCCTGCCCCAATCTCAGAAGCATCCACTTCAACCTGAAAGGGAAGTGAGACATCAGGCTGGCACAAAACAGGCGCCGAAGTAAACCGGCGCTTCAACTCTTGAAAGGCTTCCACGGCTGCAGGAGCCCAGTTAGCAACATCAGAACCTTTCTTGGTCATATCCGTCAAAGGTTTAACAACGCTAGAAAAATTAGCGATAAAACGACGGTAGAAGTTAGCAAAACCCAAGAACTTCTGAAGACTCTTAACTGACGTGGGTTGAGTCCAATCATGAATAGCTCGGACCTTGACTGGGTCCATCTCCACCGCAGAAGGGGAAAAAATAAAACCCAAAAAGGGAACCTTCTGTACTCCAAAGAGACACTTTGAGCCCTTAACAAACAAAGCATTCTCACGCAAAACCTGAAACACCATCCTGACCTGCTCTACATGCGAGTCCCAATCATCAGAAAAAAACAGAATATCATCCAGATAAACAATCATAAATTTATCCAGATACTTCCGGAAAATATCATGCATAAAGGACTGAAACACTGAAGGAGCATTAGAGAGCCCGAAAGGCATCACCAAGTACTCAAAATGACCTTCGGGCGTATTAAATGCAGTTTTCCATTCATCTCCTTGCTTAATGCGCACAAGGTTGTACGCACCACGAAGATCTATCTTGGTGAACCACTTGGCACCTTTAATCCGGGCAAACAAGTCCGACAACAGAGGCAAAGGATACTGAAATTTAACAGTGATTTTATTCAGAAGCCGATAGTCAATACAAGGTCTCAAAGATCCGTCCTTCTTGGCCACAAAAAAGAATCCCGCACCAAGAGGGGAAGAGGATGGACGGATATGCCCCTTCTCCAGAGATTCCTTGATATACGAACGCATTGCGGTATGCTCAGGTACAGACAGATTAAATAATCTTCCCTTAGGAAATTTACTACCTGGAATCAAATCTATAGCGCAGTCACAGTCCCTATGAGGAGGAAGAGCACTGGACCTGGACTCGCTGAATACATCCTGGTAATCAGACAAATACTCAGGAACTTCCGAAGGAGTAGAGGAAGCAATAGACACCGGCGGGGAATCACCATGAATTCCCTGACAGCCCCAACTTGACACAGACATTGCCTTCCAATCCAAGACTGGATTATGGGTCTGTAACCATGGCAGACCCCAAACGACCAAATCATGCATTTTATGCAGAACAAGAAAACGAATCACCTCCCGATGTTCAGGAGTCATGCACATGGTTACCTGTGTCCAAAACTGCAGTTTATTTTCCGCCAATGGCGTAGCATCAATACCTCTAAGAGGGATAGGATTTACCAACGGCTCAAGAACAAAACCACAGCGCTTGGCAAACGACAGATCCATAAGACTCAGGGCAGCACCCGAATCCACAAACGCCATAACAGGGTAGGAGGACAATGAGCAAATTAAAGTCACAGACAAAATAAATTTAGGTTGCAAATTACCAATGGCGACAGGACTAACAACCCTAGTTAGGCGTTTAGAGCATGCTGATATAACATGTGTAGAATCACCACAGTAAAAACACAACCCATTCTGACGTCTATGATTTTTCCGTTCATTTCTAGTCTGAATTCTACCACATTGCATTAAATCAGGTGTTTGTTCAGACAACACCACCAGAGGATTCGCGGCTTTGCGCTCCCGCAAACGCCGGTCAATTTGAATAGCCAGCGCCATGGAATCATTCAGACCTGTAGGAATGGAGAAACCCACCATCACATTCTTAATGGCTTCAGAAAGGCCATTTCTGAAATTTGCGGCCAGAGCACACTCATTCCACTGAGTAAGCACGGACCATTTCCGAAATTTTTGGCAATACACTTCAGCTTCATCCTGACCCTGAGAAATAGCCAGCAAGGCTTTTTCTGCCTGAATTTCAAGATTGGGTTCCTCGTAAAGCAATCCGAGAGCCAGAAAAAACGCATCAATATTTGCCAATGCCGGATCTCCTGGCGCTAGCGAGAAGGCCCAATCCTGAGGGTCGCCCCGTAAGAAAGAGATAACAATTTTTACTTGCTGAGCTGAGTCTCCAGATGAACGGGGTCTCAGAGATAGAAACAATTTACAATTATTCCTGAAATTCCTAAACTTAACTCGGTCTCCAGAGAACAGTTCAGGAATAGGTATTTTAGGTTCAGACATTGGACTACTGGTAACAAAATCTTGTATGCCCTCCCTGCACACGAGCAGCAAGCTGATCCACACTTGTAATCAAAGTCTGGACATTCATGTCTGCAGCAAGCACAAGCCACTCAGAGGTAAAGGGGAGGAAAAAAAGAGAGGAAAGGAAAAAAAAAAAAAAAACTCAGACTTTCCTTTCTTGTAATCCCACTTCTGCAATGCATTAAACATTCAACCTTGGCCTGGCATACTGTTATGACCCCAATGGCAGAGGGTCTCAAAAGTACATACCAAGTCTGCAAACACAAAAAACCAGCTCATAGGGCAGTGGTAACTGGGCTGACCATATATCTAATCCTAGCACCACAAATAGCAGCAGCCGGGGAACGTGCCTACATTGGTTCTAGACGTCTCGCGCCAGCCGGAGAACTAACCGACCCTAGAAGGGAAAAGACAGACCTTTCTTGCCTCCAGAGAAAAGACCCCAAAAGTTGGATACAAGCCCCCAACAAATAATAATGGTGAGGTAAGGAGAAAAGACAAACGTAAGAATGAACTAGATATTTAGCAAAGAGAGGCCCACTGACTAATAGCAGAATATAGTAAGATGACTTATATGGTCAGCAAAAACCCTCATCAAAATTTCCACGCTGGATATTCAAGAACCCACGAACCGTCTAACGGCCCGGGGGGAGAACACCAGCCCCCTAGAGCTTCCAGCAAAATCAGGAATCACATTTAGTACAAGCTGGACAAAAAATAACAGCTAAGCAAATAACCAAAAAACAAGGAAGCAGGACTTAGCTTAATTTTGCAAGATCCAAGACCAGCAGACAGGAGCAAACAGAAAGGAACTGATTACAACGATGCCAGGCACTGGACTGAGAAACCAGGAAGTTTATATAGCAACACCCCTGGACTAATGACCCAGGTGGGTGCCAAACTGAGGAAAGACAATCCCAGAGTCATATCACTAGTGACCACAAGAGGGAGCCAAAAAAGTCTAATTCACAACAGGGGCCATAATTAACGTTTGTGCAGCACTATACGGGGCAAGTGTCTATATGGAGCATCTTATGGAGCCATAATTAACGTTTCTGCAGCACTATACGGGGCAAATGTGTCTATGGAGCATCTTATGGGGCCATTATTAACCTTTATGCAGGATTATATGGGGCTCCTGATTCAATACGGATATTCAAAACACTTAACCTACTGATGTCTCAATTAATTTTACTTTTATTGGTATCTATTTTAACATTATGGGGATTCAGGAATGTACCTTGGCTTGGTCATACAGTTTCAATAGAGTTAAGGTTCAAACGGGGGAGGTTCGGGAGGGGGGTGGGGCACCAAACTGATCCTTTGCCCGGGTGCAGGAAAGGCTAGATAGACCTCTGGTGTGCACATAGCCTAAATCAAAGCTTGGGCCATTCTGCAGTAGGCCTCACTTAAACTTTAACTTTCTTAGACAAAGATGTCAGGCTAAAAAATATAACCTAATGACAACAGAAAAGTAATGATCCAGACATCACCATCATCAGAGAGGAAACAAAATGACATCCTTATGCAATACACTGGCCAAAACAAAAGGGAGAGGTGAACTGAACCAACACGGAGGGTGCAGAAAAACAAAGCCTATCTAACTCTATTGGACAGGTTTCTGGTAAAAGGAACCCACAGTGTCTCAGCTGTTATGCCACCAGAGTTGCAAAGACAATCAGTTCGTAAGGGAAGATTGTTAAAAAATAAAGGCGCCTAGCAAGACCCTCCGGACATGGAATTTGCGCCAACACCATTACTCTCTGCACAAGTTTCCTTTCAGGATATGAATGGAGGCTCCCAGGATCCCCCATCTTATTCTAAATAAACAGACATGGATTTGGATCGCCCCGTCTAGGGCAGTGGGGTACTCGGTACCGGGTCCTACGGTTCACAGGGGGGATGTCACAGTGGCTGACCAGGCCCGTGGCCCTAGGGACGTCCGTGTAAAAGGGGGGAAAGGTCTTTAAAGGGGTATGTTCGTGACGCCACCTGTGGTATTCGGTCAGGGAGACCGATACTGCTTACAGGGGTCCACTGGGATGATGTTATGGCAGCTAGATGGTATACCTTCCCACAGGTGAAGTGTATCCCCAGGGCTTCCCAGTGTGTAGATGGTGGATGGTGAGAGGCGCAGTGAAAAATGAGGACACAAGGTTGCAGTCTCTTTACCTTTTTACTGAAGGCTTCAGCATCCACAGTCCAGAGCACAGATCACAGGGCAGGCAGAGTCTGGCTGGTTTGGAGGCAAATCCAGAGTCCCCTTATCCAGGTGGAAAACAGTAGCCTTTCTCTAGTGCCTTAGTGTTGTTGTACCTTACTGCTGAGCCTCTCATAAGGTCCATGGAAGAAAAAAGAAAAAGATGGAGCGCACTTACCCAGGTAAATAAGTCATCACTTTATTAGGACATCATACAAAAAACAGCAGGGAGGGATGTGAACGATTATGGACGACGGCCGTTTCGTGCGTCAAGGCACTTCGACGGGTCCTACAGCTGAGTGAAAGCCAGGAGGGTTTTATAGGCCAGTACAGGTCATCTGACCCCTCCCCTCACTCAGCGTCACAGTGAACACAAACACCGTATGTGAAAATCAGTGAAAAGATTAAAACCACATACATAATTAAAAACATTCTTAGTGAACACTACCGAAGACACAATTGAACAAGAATTACCATTAACAATTTACAAAAAGACCGACATGTCAATTTTCTCGTTTAACCCGAGAGGCCCCAGTGCGCTTGCGCGGAGTATCCACCTAGCTTCCCTGCACAGAAGGAGGCGGTGCAGATCTCCACCTCCCTCCGGTAAGGAAACATTCTCTAGTCCCGCGAAGCGCAATGACTGGACATTGCCCGCATGATGAGTTCTAACATGATTAACTAATCTAGGAACACCCTTTCCTGTCCTCACGGAACCAAAATGCTCTCTAATTCTTACGAACAAAGGCCGAATCGTTTTGCCGATGTAAAAAAATCCACACAGGCAAAAGATAACGTACACAACGTGCAAAGTTCTGCAGGATATAAAATCCCGTACTGTATGTTGTATTTGGCCGATTTTAACCTAATTGCCAGTAAGATGATACATACAAAAATTGCACCGTCCACATTTAAAATTACCTTTTGGTGTACTGTCAGCCAACCAATTTTCTCGATCAGAGACAAACCGATTACGGACCAAACAGTCCCTGATATTTTTGCTGCACCGACTAGCAAATAAAGGGCCCCTATCGACTATCTCTCGCAAATCACTATCCTGTCTCAAAATCTGCCAATTCTTGCGAATGGCTGCTCTGATTTGTCTGTCTAGCGGTCCAAATTTAAAGCAAAACGTAAATTTCTTCTCCTGCTTTTTCCTCTTTGTTAAATGACAATCTGCTGCAACTGCCCTATCGTGAGCCTGATTCAATACCGCGTGTGGATACCCCCGTTTACTAAATCTGTCAAATAACTCTGCTGATTGCCGTTTAAACCCCTCAGGATCACTGTTAATTCTTTTAACCCTAAGGAATTGACTATAGGTATACAGGGGGTGGGCACTATCGAAGTGCAATAAAGAATTTGATGCAGAAGGTTTCCGGTGCACCTCTGTAGCAATTCCACCCTCCTTCACCTGCAGTTTCACATCAAGAAACACCAGACTGGCACCCCCAAATTGCGAGGTGAACCCCATGTTCATGGTGTTGGATGTCCCCAGGTACCTCACAAAATCAGTGAACGTATCCTGGTGCCCGTCCCACACCATGAACATGTCATCTACGTATCTTGCATATAATTTGATGTGTTTGAGAAAAGGATTTTTTGTAGAATAAATGTATTCCTCCTCAAACCTAGCAAGAAAAAGATTGGCAAGGGTGCATGCGACGGGGTACCCATAGCGGTACCAACCGTCTGCATGTACCAGGAGCCATCGAATTGAAAAGCATTATGCTCTAATATAAAAGAAAGGCCCTCACAAATGAAATTGATGGTGTCAGCCCCAGTGGGTGTATTCTCCAAAATCCTTTTGATAGTATCCACCCCCAATTTCTGTGGGATTCTAGTGTATAAACTCTCGATGTCAATAGAAGTAAAGGTACCTTCACACGAAACGACTTTACAACGAGAACGACAACGATCAGTGACATTGCAGCGTCCTGGATAGCGATCTCGTTGTGTTTGACACGCTGCAGCGATCTGGATCCTGCTGTGATATCGCTGGTCGTTGATTAAAGTTCAGAACTTTATTTGGTCGTCAGATCGCCGTGTATCGTCGTGTTTGAAAGCAAAAGCAACGATGCCAGCAATGTTAAACATGGAGCTAACGACCTGTGAGAACGATAAGTGCGTCACCGCTACGTCACAGGATCGCTCCTGCGTCGTTCTGGAGCTGCTGTGTTTGACATCTCTACAGCGATGTAAACAGCGACGCTGCAGCGATCGGATCGTTGTCGTTCTCGTTGTAAAGTCGTTTCGTATGAAGGTACCTTTAGGGAGAAGGTATCCTGCCACTCAAAATCCCTTATTATTTTCAAAAAATTCCCCGTGTCTTTTACATAAGATGGAATGTCTTGTAAAAGGGGATGTAACAGCCAATCAATATAAGAAGATAGGGGCTCTGTCAAGGAACCCACCCCCGAAACTATCGGACGTCCTGGGGGGGCTATCAGGGACTTGTGTAACTTCGGTATATGATACCAGTGGGGCTTTCTAGGGAATTCTGGTAATAGCTTTTCTGCCTGCTTATTGGAGAGAACTCTTTTCTCCACGTGTTGCCTTAAAAGGGAGCGCAATGTGTTTTTAAATTTAGAGGTAGGGTCCCCCTTTAATTTCATATACGTGCTCTCATCAGACAACTGCCGCAATGCCTCTTTTTTATAGTATTCCCTTGACATCAACACAGTATTCCCTCCTTTGTCCGCCCCACGTATTATAGTATCAGACCACCCTTGTATTTCCTTTAGTGCCCCCATTTCTTTTGATTGTAAATTGCCAGGAGACTGTTTGTATATTAACGCTTCCACGACTTTTAACACCTGAATCTCAAAAATGTCCACAGGATTTCCAGGGGATACCGGGGACATATACGTGGATTTAACGCCCCCAATAAAAGGCGATGCAAATGTATCTCGTTGTCTGGTGGGGGTATACCCTGAATCGGTGAGATCAAGAAGCAGCTGTGCCTCTTCCTGTACGTCGCCAAGTGGGTTCTCTTCGACAAAGAAGCCGAGGGGGCCCACTTGGCAAGGCGTCTCGCCAGGAAATATCTCACGGGGGGGCAGAGGAGGTGGCAGTAGTACTCTTTGCAGAAGCAAAAGACTTGAAAAGATGAATTTTCCTGACCGCCTTAAACAAGTCAATCTTAAAATCTACTATGTTGAATTCTTCAGGTATACAAAAATTTAACCCTTTAGACAGGACCGACAGGTGCGCTTCTTCTAGCACATGTTCTGTTAAATTAACAACCGTTATTTCATTGGTCTCCATGAGACTTGCTTTCTCTTCCGATTGTTTCTGTCTGCCATTTCTCCTACTCCCTCGGCGCGTCCTGCGTCTAAAGGGGATGCGATAGTCATTGCAGGATATGGTGGAACTGAGGATCCAGATGGACCCCCCAGATCCTACGTTGCACTGGAATCAGAGTCTGTTGTAAGGTAGTCCTTTTTATTATAGGTCTTTTTCCACCCTTGTCCTTTATTCTGATTGCGTCTCTTAGGGTACTTGCGGTAGTTGTGTACCTGACCGCCTTTGTTCCAAGTGAAAACATTGCCTGACTCAAAGTCACATTTATCACGGATGAATTTGTCCCTTTTTCTTTGTTTTATATCATTTTGTAAAATCACCAATTTAATGTCCAATTTCTTATCAACAGCTGTCCATTGGGTGGGTTTCCGACAGTCTGGTCTTTAATTCATCTTTAGTTTTAGTTAATTCTGCTTTGGTTGCCTCATAGTTAATCATGTTCTGTTTTAATACTAACTGCAACAAATCCTGGGAACACCGTAGCAGAATCTTCTCCCATTCATTCACAAACAATTCATTTTCTTTAAATTGAGCCATTTCCTTCATTACTCTCAAACCACGCGGTACACGGCCGCAATCCACGTAGGATTTCAAAGAATTGTTCGTCCAGAACAGGTTAACCTCTCTTTCTGCAACCGTGAATAACTTATGTTCAAGTGTCTTAGTGCTCAAAGAGACGATGTCATCATGTAGTTCACATTCCGAAAAATAGGAATCCACATTTTCCCTCCCCACTAAGAGTCCATGTGACAAGGATATAGCCTCGGACTCCATGTGTAGGAATCCCAGCAGGTGATTAATCACCGCTGACAAAAAAGCACCTAGTGAGGTAGAGAGGGGAATCAATCAAGCGTGCTGGTGGTATAGAAAAAAATCACAGTCTTGGAAACTTATAAACAGCAGAGAGTGCACCTCCGCACTGCTATATATATCTGACCCCCCAAAACCTTCTTGTGCTATGGCTAAAAATATCCTCTATTTTACCAATGGGGTGCTGCATCCAGAAAAACAAACACAATGTCCATGGAAGAAAAAAGAAAAAGATGGAGCGCACTTACCCAGGTAAATAAGTCACCACTTTATTAGGAAATCATACAAAAAACAGCAGGGAGGGATGTGAACGATTATGGACGACGGCCGTTTCGTGCGTCAAGGCACTTCGACGGGTCCTACAGCTGAGTGAAAGCCAGGAGGGTTTTATAGGCCAGTACAGGTCATCTGACCCCTCCCCTCACTCAGCGTCACAGTGAACACAAACACCGTACGTGAAAATCTGTGAAAAGATTACAACCACATACATAATTAAAAACATTCTTAGTGAACACTACCGAAGACACAATTGAACAAGAATTGCCATTAACAATTTACAAAAAGACCGACATGAGGTCCTCACAGATGTTGTAGATGTTTTAGATGTTATGTCTCTCTCTGTCCCCCAGATGGATAGGACAACTTGTATGACCAGTGGCTTGAGGCTTTTTACAGGGACTCTACCATGCCCCGGCCTCTCGTGGGTGCCACCTTGCCTCCTGGGTATGGGGCGGATCAGTAACGTGAAATAAGCTGTCCTGCCGGTCTCTGGAGCAAGGCATAAAGGATTGTTGCTCCCTCGGTGTTCCAGCTACCGGGATCCTGCGCCTCAGAAGGAGGCAGCCTGTGCAGGGCAGAACTCCTTCTGGTATCCACTCCTTTTTCTATGACTTCTTTTCTCACCCTCTCTACAATACAGATCTCTGTTCGTGTCCTTTCTTAGGAACTGCTGCACGTGGGGCAGGCGCAGCTCCGTGACCTTCTGTCTAGGCCTCTGACAGGCTCCCACCCCTGTCAGGGACCAACTACCTGAGCGGAGCTCAGACAGCAACTGCCTAACTTCCTCTCCAGGCCACCAGTTTTACCTAAGTGTCAAGAGTGCCCTAATAAATAGGAGCATAGCTCCCCCTGGTGGACTGGAGTATGAATTGTGTTGTATATTTGTGATACCTGGTAAAGAAATCTCCTTTATTGCCTCCAAGCGTAACATCACTCTCCCCTAGAGGAGAGCGATATAACTGCAATGACCAGGACCCTGGGGCGCTGCAGATTTCACCTCAGGACATAAATTCTTCTAAAATATCTCAGTCATCTCAACAATGAAGTTTTCAAGTTCCTTGTCTCAGAAGTCAAAGATGCTTGCAGAGTAGAAATTAGCTCTACATGCCAAGATGTTAAGCTACTCGCAGACAGAGTGGATTTTATGGAAGCTAAGCATGATATCACCAAGACATACATTTCTCCAGCTTATTGGGCACAAATGTTGCTCTGGCTGTGGGGGACATAAGAGGGGCTGGCTGTGGGAGACATCATATTATATCAGAAACTGTGGGTAACATTATACTAGGAGCTGGGGGGACATCATACTATATAGGATATTGTCACGGACGTGGTTAGTGGAACCACTGTGCCAAGGACCGCGCAGAGTCTGGAGGGGTGTGACCAAGCGAGCACCAGATTGTTCACTGATGGTGAGGTTAGACTTGGCTCCCGGTGTACGCCAGATGCCACTCCAGGACAGACCAACGATCAAGCAGCAGCTGGACCCAGAAGGAGGGACTGGACTTGGCAGCAGGTAGAGCTTGTATCAGAGTGCAGCTGACCAAATTCGTATCTAAGTGCTGCAGGATTAGTAATTAGAGTGCAGCAGGCAGGATTTGCATCTGAGTACAGCAGGCCGAATTGCATCTGAGTGCAGCAAGCTGAATTTGCATCTGAGTACACCAGGCAGGATTGCATCTGAGTGCAGCAAGCTGGATTTGCATCTGAGTGCAGTGAGCAGGATTTGTACTTAGAGCACAGTAAACAAGACTTGCACTGGTATGCAACCTTTCACAATATAGACTGTAAACAGTGAAGAGGAAGCAATATATACATAATGCTTCAAAACCATTGGCTGGTGAGGAAATAGGAAGTGCATGCGCTGGCCCTTTAAAAGGGCAGGAGCATGCACACGTTCCCTTAGAACATGGCTAGAGACCCAGCTGGAAGTGCTGCTTGGGAGCATGAGGAAGAGAGGAACCAACTGCACTGAGGGTGAGTAAACTGACATGCCGAAGACCCTGCCTGTCAGAGCAGGGACCCAGTGTGGTGCTAACAGATATGTAGGGGGCATCATAGTATGGGAGGCTGTGGGGGGAATCATACTGTATAGGAGCTGTGAGGGACATCATACTGTATATTGTGGGCTGTGTCTATGTGTCTATGCTAAAAACGCTGCCCAAACACTTTTTACTACACCATAACTCTGACCCCCGAGGCCTTAAGGTTAAAGGCATTGATAGGATCCATGGGGGGATCAGAGGGGGCAATTTGAAGCAGTTATTAGCACAAACGGAAACAAGGTGGACTGTGGAACTCGGTACTATGTCCCCTGTAGGGCTCAACGAGAAACTGAGTTTCGCTCCATTTTTATAGATCTCTGCTTTTTAAATTTTTGTGTTCTTGTCTTTAATTATTCTCTTTTTTCTCCTTTATGTTTTTTATTTTTAGTAATAAGTTTGGAAATTTGCCCAATAATAAATATTCTGGTCTGAAACATCTGCTACTTCATATCACCATGATATCCGTGTTAATCAATGTTCTGCATCGGAAGAGAATACTATTGCATCTTTTAATCTGAGAAATACGCATAAATCATGATTTGGGGACATGGAGAGCTGAAATGTGGACTTTTTTGAATATTTATATGTTTTGTTCTTTGCGATGATATTATAATATTGTTCTCCTGTCATATGTGTATTCTCATTATTTGTGATATGATGTTTTTGATATGGGATGTTCTCTAAAGTATTTATATAAGAATGTTTCTTCATATGGTGGTGGCGTTACCTCCCTTTTCTTCTTCCTTTATATGATGCGGTCTTTATCGCTGGGGTCTGGGTTGTTATGCCTGCATGATCGGCTAGTTATTTCATCTGCCTGAAGGGTGACCCTAACAAAATGGTGACGCGCATGCGCATCGCGCCCGGGAACCACCATGTTGTTGAAGGCCTCTTTACCATCGGCTGTGCGGACATGACGTCATGGAGGATTTCCTCCCCGCACGCCGATTGTGAGTGCCGGAAACAGCGATGTTCAGGAACCGGAGGCGGCGGTGCCATGCGCGACATAATACTAGCAGGTGCAGTAATCACTATGTACTATAAATTGGAGCTTGCAGTAAAGACAGGACATGCACAATCTCTCTCCCCTTGATAAAGCGGAAAACGCGAAACGCGCGTCGGGGTTCTTTTGTGAGGCTGAGGATAGACAGGCGGATTCCATGGGTATGTATATACAACCATACTAGCTTTCTTTTGCATTGGCACTTTGCATTGGCACTTTATATTTTGGCTAAGATAGCCACTCCTTATGCAGTTCACTATGGAGTTAGTCCAGTATGGATATTTATTTCATCCCCATAGCCTGCACTACTACTATCTACCTCATGTCTTCAGTCTTTGTGCACTTTACTCGGGTATTATCCTTCCTCTTACTGGTCTTTTGTTATTTTTGTTTTTATCAATTACTTTAGTATATGTGTATTTTCAATAAAAATTGTCACTCTTTTATACCATCTTTTGAGTGGTGTGTTTGATACTTTTTGTATCCCTTTGGATTTGTGGTAGACATTGTAGTGTACTAGATGGTAGCCCGATTCGAACGTATAGGGTATTCTAGAATATGTATAGTAGTATATAGCACAGCCCATGTAGTATATTGCACAGCCAGGCAGTATATAACACAGCCCACAAAGTATATGCCCAGCCATGTAGCATATAGCACAGGCCACGCAGTATATAACACAGCCCATGCAGTATATAACACAGCCACGTACTATATTGCACAGCCACATACTATGTCGCACAGCCACATAGTATATTGCCCAGCCACATAGTATATTGCACAGTCGCATAGTATATAACACAGCCCATGTAGTATATAGCACAAAGAAGTAGTATATAACACAGGCCACGCAGTATATAAGACAGCCCATGCAGTACATAACACAGCCCACGTAGTATTTAGCAATGTGGGCACCATATCCCTGTTAAAAAAAGAATTAAAATAAAAAATAGTTATATATCCAGGCCGGCCGGGACCAATCAGCGACGCGGGATTTCTGTGACAGACAAACAGACGGAAGTGACCTTTAGACGATTATATAGTCTGCATATATGTACGTCGCGCTTAGCACAGCCACGTAGTATATTGCACAGCCACATAGTATATAACACAGCCACGTAGTATATAGCACAGCCACGTAGTATATAGCACAGCCCCGTAGTATATAGCAGCCTCATAGTATATAGCAGCCTCATAGTATATAGCAGCCACATACTATATAGCACAGCCCACGTAACACAGACATCCGCGTAGTATATAGCAGCCACATAGTATATAGCAGCCACGTAGTATATAGCACAGCCCACATAATATATAGCACAGCCCATGCAGTATATAACACAGGCCACATAGTATATAACAGCCCACGCATTATATAACACTGCCCACGTAGTATATAGCAGCCAGGCAGTATATAACACAGCCCACATAATATATAGCACAGCCCACGTAGTATATAACACAGGCCACACAGTATATAACACAGCCACGTACTATATTGCACAGCCACGTAGTATGTTGCACAGCCACGTAGTATATTACCCCGCCACGTAGTATATAACACAGCCCACACAGTATATCACACAGCCCATATATAGCAGTGTGGGCACCATATCCCTGTTAAAAAAAAGAATTAAAATAAAAAATAGTTATATACTCACCCTCCGTCGTCCACCGAAGCTGTCCCGACGCGCGCGATGCGGCCGCCAGCTTCCGTCCCCATAGATGCATTGTGAAATTACCCAGATGACTTAGCTGGCGGCCGCATCGAGCGCATCGGTGGACGTCGGAAGGTGAGAATAGCACAATTTTTTTTTTAAATTATTTTTAACATTATATCTTTTTACTATTGATGCTGCATAGGCAGCATCAATAGTAAAAAGTTGGTCCAGGATGGGGCGACACACTGGCGCTGACTGGAGGGGAGTAGGGAGGGGGTACTGACTGGAGGAGAGTAGGGAGGGGCCAATTCGCAGCTGGACTAAGCCTGTCACTGGTTGATGCGGGATTACAGACAGACAGAAAGACAGACAGACATATAGACGGAAGTGACCCTTAGACAATTATATAGATAGATATTGGGGGATGTTGTGGATATCACACTGTATGTACGACTGCCATGTGGGAGAACAGTGTGAGGGGAAGGTTACAGTTTGGAGAGGACAACATGTGTGCAGTATGAGGGCAAAGTGTGAAAAAAGGCAAATAATGGATATGGAGAGGGGATAGCTTGAAATGGAGGCACAATATGGAGAGGGGTTATCATGGCAGGGGACAGCGTGGAGATCTAGAGAGTGTAAAAGAAAAATAGAGAGGGGACTGCCAATGTATAGGTGATGATTCATAAAGGCGGACGGTGTGGGGGTTATAGCTGATAATGGCAGACAGGTAGGTGTAGCTCATTAAGGCGGACAATGTGGAGGTCATATAATATAGGAGGTTATTTAGGTCATAATATAGATAGATATTTTTTATGCAGAGGGCATTTTGATAACACTGTTATTTTTTAAAATTCAATGAGTCTGGATATGCTGCAGAATACCGGAAAAGAGAGAAGTCTACAGATACGAGCTGCAGATGTGAAAAGTCACATTGGAGTCTGGATAAGATGGAGACAAAAAGAAATAAAAGACTCAATCAAAGAAGAGGTCACCTATAAGGTACCTGGATGCAAATGTTTACTTGTTGATACTGACTACGTTTCATTAGTACTGTGGTTCCTGTATGGACTGCAGTCTGATAATGACGAAAACTGCCAGCATCTCATTACCATTGTTAAGGATATAATGAGAGTTTACAAATGTACAGTATATGGGCCTGACTTGGAATGATTCAGCTCGTTAGGATAGGCAACCCTTGTCGCCCCTGCGAACTACAGACTCATGACCGGTGCTGGCCACAGCCACAGTTGTGGCTGAGGATGCAGTGCTTGTCATGGATGCATCACCCTATGTCTGTGCCGCGAGCCGCAATGTAACCTCCTTGTCTTCCTCATCATCCACCCCCACTCCACATCCTGACAGTCACCCTTCTTCTCCTCTTACTGCCCTGACAGTACAGCCCACGTGGGCCTCTGGTATCTGAGTTACATCAGGATCACCTCCACCCCTAGTCTGGTTACGAGGGTCTGGATGCCTCTTGGACCCTACTTCATTCGGCCCTGCATCCAACAGGAAAGAATTTTAGGCATCGGTGCAGATGCTTTCCTCCTCTGGATTCTGTGAATCTTTGGAGCAGACCTATGATGCCCATGGAATAGAACGTGTGAACAGCTCTGCAGATTCACCCATCTATGGTTTGCAATATTCAGTTGGGTGGTTGGAAATTTGTGACGCAGGTGGAAACAAAGGTGACTGGGGTGCCACCTCTGAGGATTGTACTGTGTGTGATATTAAGGTGGAGGAAGAGGAGCAGAGACCACTTGATGCAGCGCTTGCCATCCACTGGACCACATTTTCTTTCTGACCCTCATCTACAAGGCATACCACTGTGCGGCTGCCAAAGAAAGGGAGTCAAGTAGCCCGTCCAGTAAAAGATGTTATTAGTTGTCTTTGGATAGGACGAGACAGTGTTTTTTCAGTAGAGCTTTCGGTAGCATTAACACTTACGTACCACGTACATGTCAAACACCAAGCCTATTCTTCCTTGCACCACTACCTCGCTTTTTCCCACTTATGTTGTATGTTCCCTTCTCCTCTTTTAACCAGCTGTTTCACAACCTTAAGCCCAGACCTGTTAGTCACCTGTCACTAAATGAACAATCAGTATTTATTTGCTGAGATAGTGTGCCTGAAAAAGACTATTAGCACTAATGATTTTGATTGGCAAATGGGGCCTCCTGAATTGTGACTGCAACATAGTATTAGCCCAAATGATTTTGAGTAGGAAATGTGGCCTACAGACTGATATTTGGACAGGGAGGTCAGGTACCCATCAGTTTAATGAGACCACCTTGACGATGGTTGATGGGCTCACACTATTAGGCCAAATTCTGTGCTAAGCTTCTTAAAAAAATTTTTCATAATGTTCAAAAAGCCATTTTGCTATTCATATTTCATGTATTTCATATTTGACATGTTTTGGCACGATCGAGTGCACCCTTTTTTTGTATATTATATATGGAGGTAGCTGCTCCTGGTATGCACCTATTCACACTAGTTTGGATGTGACAGTCTTTTTTCTGTCATTTCTGCACCTTGATTGGCTTGATAGTTATTAAAAAAAAATTACAGTTCACTATTCCTTTGACCTATACACAGGGATGCACTGGCCCACCAGAGAACTGGAGGATTCTCCAGTGGGCCCAGGCACTGACACCTGCTGGCATATTGGCCAGCAGCTGCCTAGAGTCCCCACTGCTCCTCGGGCCCCCCAGCCAGTGGCGTATTGCTAATAGCTGCACACCCAGCTGCTATGGGGCCCCTGAGTCAAGGGGGGTCCTCTGGGTGCCAGAAAGCAGCAGCTGGGGACAGGAGCCTGTCTCCGCTGCTAAAGAGAAATGAATTGGAAATGATGTGGGTGATGGGGGAGAAGGCAATGATGGTGGTGGGGGGAGGCAATGATGGTGGTGGTGGGGGAGGCAATGATGGTGGTGGTGGGGGGAGGCAATGATGATGGTGGTGGGGGAGGCGATAATGGTGATGGTGGTGAGGGGGCAATTGTGATGGTGGTGGAAGGAGGCAATGATGGAGGTGGTGGAATGGGCAATGATGGGGTGGGGGGAGAAGGCAATGATAGTTGTGGTGGAAAGGACAATGATGTGGTGGGGGAGGCAATGATGGTGGTGTTGGAATGGGTAATGATGGGGGTGGTGGGGAAGAAAGCAATGATGGTTGAGGTGTAAAGGACAAAGATGGTAGTGGTGGAAAGAACAATGGTGATGCAGAGGAGGCAATGATGGAGGTCGTGGGTGAGAAGGCAATGATGGAGATGGTAATGAGTACAATGATGGGATGGAAGGGGAGAACAATGATGGTGGTGGAGGGGGGCTGCGTTATACCCTATGAGGGGCTACATTATAATTCTGTGGGGGCTGCATTATTCTCTCATGGGGCTGCATCATAGTATATGAGGGGAGCTGAATTATGCCCTATGAGGGGGCTACAGTATATTCTATGGGTGGCTGCCTTATGAGGGGGTTGTATTATACTCTGAGGGTGCTATATTATATTCTATGGGGGGCTGCATTATACATTATTAGGGGGTTGCATTATATTTGGTGTGGTGCTGTATTATACCCTATGAGGGGGGCTGCATTATATTCCTTGAGGGGGGCTACTTTATATTCTATGAGGAGGCTACCCCAACCCTTGCTACATAATTAAGATGTGTACTACCTTATATTATACCCTGATATTGGCGTGTTTTACCACACAATTGATGGTCTTGAATTTATTTCTATGTAGCTGCATAGTGGGCCCCAAGAATGATTTTCTATGGTGGGCCTAAGGTGCTCCAGTCCGACGCTGCCTATACACACCCCCTCCCCTCACAAAACACATCCCCCCTCTCATCATATAGCACCACTATTCTAGCTAAAGTCCTAACAAAACCATTAGTGGAAATTTTGCCTATTTTTAGCAAAAATGCTCGGGTGTCCGAACATGAATCTGAATGTGCTACGTTCGTGAGAATTTTAAATTGGAGAATGTTTTCTGAACAAGTTTGCTCATCTCTACTCACTAGCCAAAAGTCTGGAAACACATAATCATCACCCTGATCCTCCATGGCGACTTCCAGGAGACGTGTTCCCACATTTGGACACTCCAAAGAGCTCTTTACATTTTCATTTATTAATTTTGGCCTCTCACCCTGCACGTTTCTAGAGGGACATGAGGAGCTTGTCTGTAGTGATGCTCAAATACTTGAGCACCCATGGTTAGTAGAAGATGACAGGCGGGAAAGGCAATTAGTGTCTTAAGAGGTAGATGATGATGAGGCACAGTTGTCAACAAGTGATGTTAAATCAACAAGGCAGGAGGACCAGAGTGCAGAAGTGGAACAGGAGGTGGTGGACTATGTAGTCACTGACCCAACATGGGAAGGCACCATGCAGAGCGAGACCAGCAGCACAGAAGGCTGGGAAAATAGAAATACTTTTTTTATTTTATCATTTTTCAGTAACTAAGGAAGTGATAAAAGAGGGTTTGTTTTACTATTTATAGCGGGTTTTTATGTTTGGCAGTTGTCACACGCTAAAAGATGCTTTTTATTGCAAAAAATATTTTTTGCATCACCACATTTTGAGAGCTATAATTTTTTCATATTTGGGCTCATAGAGTAATGTAATGTCTTGTTTTTTGCGGGACGAGTTGATGTTTTTAATGGTACCATTTTCCGGCACATGACATTTTTTGATCACTTTCTATTATGATTTTTGGGAGGCAGAATGAACAAAAACCAGCAATTCATGAATTTCTTTTGTTGGGAGAGGCGTTTACACCATTCTGAGTGTGGTAAAATTGATAAAGCATTTTTATTGTTCGGGTTAGTATGATTACAGCGATACCTCATTTATATCATTTTGTTATGTTTTGATGCTTTTATACAATAAAAACTATCTATCTATATAATCGTCTAAGGGGTACTTCCGTCTGTTTGTCTGTCTGTCTTTCTGTCTGTTTGTCTGTAATGGAAATCCCATGTCGCTGATTGGTCGCGACAGGCAGGCCGCGATCAATCAGCGACAGGCTTAGTCCGGCCGCGAATTGGCCCCTCCCTACTCTCCTCCAGTCAATGCCCGCCTCCCTACTTCCCTCCACTCAGTGCCAGTGTGTCGCCCCATCCCGGACCAACTTTTTACATGCATAGGCAGCATCAATAGTAAAGACCGCTAAGTAATCTGGGTAATTTCGCAATGCATCACTGGGAACGGAAGCTGGCGGCAGCATTGCGTGCATCGGGACAGCTTTGTTGGATGCCGGAGGGTGAGTATATAACTATTTTTTATTTCAATTTTTTTTTTAACAGGGATATGGTGCCCACACTGCTATATACTACGTGGGCTGTGTTATATACTGCGTGGGCTGCGTTACATACTGCGTGGCCTGTGTTATATACTACGTGGGCTGTGTTATATACTACGTGGGCTGTGCTATATATTACGTGGGCTGTGTTATATACTGCCTGGCTGCTATTTACTGGGTGGGCAGTGTTATATACTGCATGGGCTGTGTTATATGTATACTGCGTGACCTGTGTTATATACTATGTGGGCTGTGTTATATACTACGTGGGCTGTGCTATATATTACGTGGGCTGTGTTATATACTGCCTGGCTGCTATATACTAAGTGGACAGTGTTATATACTGCGTGGGCTGTGTTATTTACTACGTGGCCTGTGTTATATACTGCATGGACTGTGCTATATATTACGTGGGCTGTGTTATATACTGCGTGGGCTGTATTATATACTATGTGGCTGCTATATACTACGTGGCTGCTATATACTACATGGCTGTGCTATATACTACATGGCTGTCTGTGTTATGTGAGCTGTGCTATATACTATGAGGCTGCTATATACTACTTGGCTGTGCTATATACTACGTGGCTGTCTGTGTTATATACTACGTGGCTGTGTTATATACTACGTGGCTGTGCTATATACTATGTGGCTGTGCTATACACTATGTGGCTGTGCTATATACTATGTGGCTGGCTGTGATATAAACTACATGGCTGTCTGTGTTATAAACTACATGGCTGTGTTATATACTACGTGGCTGTGCTATATACTATGTGGCTGTGCTAAGCGCGAAGGTCCTGGTCGTTGCAGTAATATCATTCTCCTCTAGGGGGGAGTGATGGCACGTTTGGAGGCAATGAAGGAGTTCTCTTTATCAGGTAACACAATGCATGCAACATGTTCACACTCCAAACCAGAAGGGGGTGCTCTAAGCCTGTTTTAGGTGAACTCCCCTATAAGAACATCCTGATCGGGGGGAAAGGGTTCAGTTCCTGTCAGGAAGACAGAAGGAAAGGAAGCATAGGAGCCGTGTAGCCTAAAGGCTGCAGCTCTTAGGAGACAGATGGATAGAAAGCAGAACATATTGCAGCAAGCGTGAAGGAAAGTCAGAGCAAAGGAGAGGATATCAGAGGGAGATCAGCCAGGAGCAGGCTGCCTCCTTCTGAGGCGCAGAAATCCGGTGGCCTGCACACTGAGGGAGCAACGATGCTTTATGCCTTGCTCCAGAGACCGACAGGACAGCTAATTTCACGTTACCTGTCCGCCCCTACACCCAGGAGGCAAGGTGGCACCCCTCAGAGGCCGGGGCATGCTAGAGTCCCTACAAACAGCCTCAGGCCACCGGTCATATGGGTTGTCCTATCCATCAGGGGGACAGAGAAAGAGACATAACATCTAGAACATCTACAACAGTTGTGAGGACCTGATGAGAAGCTCAGCAGTAAGGTACTACAACACACGGCACTAGAGGAAGACTACTGATTTCCACCTGGATAAGGGGACTCTGGATTTGCCTCCAACCGGCCGGACTCTGCCTACCCTGTGGTCTGTACCCTGGACTGTGGATGCTGAAGCCTTCAGTAAAGGTAAAGGGACTGCAACCTTGTGTCCTCGTTCTTCACTGCGCCTCTCACCATCCACCATCTACACACTGGGAAGCCCTGGGGATACACTTCATCTGTGGGAAGGTATACCATCTAGCTGCCAAAACATCACCCCAGCGGACCCCTTAAAGCAGCGTCGGTCACTCTGACCAAATACCACAGGTGGCGTCACGAACACTTCCCCTTTTAAAGACCTTTCCCTTTTAATACGGATGTCCCTAGGGCCACGGACCGAGTAAGCCACCGTGACATCCCCCTTGAGAACCAAAGGACCTGGTACCGAGTACCCCACTGCCCTTAAGGGGGGCGATCCATCTTGGCGTCACGAACAGGATCTACTTAAGCCTGAAAAATTGGGTCATGTGAGCCTAAGAACTGTGCCAGAATTGTGCTTGAACTGTGATTTGCTAAAGGACTGTGTATTGCAAAATTGCCGCCAAAGTTCCCCATTGCCGCGCCGCATGGAGCGGGAGGGGGAGGAGACGTACCTCCATGGGCAGAGCTAGCCAAAAAGAGCGCGAAGCAGGAAGAACGGGTTCCGCGCTGCTGCCTGGAACGCCGGAAGTGAAGACGTCGTACAGCGGAGCCGCAAAAAGAGGTGCTGGCTTCTATCAGGTTAGCGAGGGGGAAGAACAATGTCTAACCCGGGAGGCGAGTTGGCGACGGTCGCAGCCACAGACGTAATAGCACCCCCAGGCATCGCCGTGGACATGCCCGCAGACCCCGCCATAGATGCAGCCGCAGGCCTTATATCGCCGCCAGGTCCCGCAGAGCCCGCCGCTCCAATCAGCCAGCCGGGCACCGCCCCAGCTACAGCGGCCATCATGCCCCTCCATGCCGTACATACCTGGAGCAGCCTGGCTCCCGCAATAATTTGGAGAATCGCATACATTAGATGACTTTAAAGAAAGACTCTGCAGCCTGCTTGAAGTTTATCCCCTGACAGAGTATCAGAAAGTTCACATTGTAACGGGCCAACTGTTTGGAGCGGCCCTGAGGGAGATGAAATCCTTGCCAGCTGCGGATAAAGAGACTGTGCAGCGGGTCTTTGCTAAGCTTAAAACCACCTTTGACACCTGCACCGCTACGGAAATCAAATTGAAGTTTTATGGGTGCAAGCAGAGGCCGCAGGATAGCCTACGGGACTATGCCCTTAATCTCCAGGAAGCACTGCGGGCGATCAGGCAGGTTGACCCTAACAGCGTGTAAGATGAAGACAAACTCTTAAAGGAGCAGTTCATTGAGGGACTCCTGTGTAATAACCAAAGGGCCCAACGGCACCTTCTGGCCATGCATAATCCGGACTTAGCCTTTGCGCAATTCAAAGACAAGGCCATCCAGGTGCTACAGGAACGGCAGCCCAGCCGTGCACTACCCCCTAGACGTCAAGCCCTCACGTACCACCAGGAGGTGGCGTCAGATCCTCAAGTCCCGGCTGAGGCCGATGCCCAGATCCTTGAAGAGGATTGTCCCGCAGGACTACGCCTCCAGCTGCAGGAGCTGACCAAGAACTTTGCTGTGCTATCCCGGACCATGCAGTCCCTACAGGAGGCCCCCAAGGAGAAGATCAAGCTGGCTTCCAGACCGGAGGATGTTCCCTGGCGACGACAGAAGAGGATCCCGCCGACCAAAGGAAGAGACGACGATCGCTATCATCAGGACGGACGACCCATCTGCCGCTGCTGCAATCAGGCAGGCCACATTGCAAGGTACTGTCATTTAAAACGAGCAACCCCTGGGGCAGAGGGCCAATTCCCAGGAGTAGGACGACCAGGCCTACAAAACTGGAGAGCCAAGTACGTTGGAGGACGACCTGTTCTCCCCATTGTGATCGACGGTATCCCCATGAACGCTCTGTTGGACATCGGTTCTCTATGCCTTACATCCTTTATAAACGTTATTGGGCTGACACAGACATTATTCGTGGCCCTGATGATGATTTCACCATAGTAGCCAGTAACGGTCAGCCCTTACCACAAGTGGGATACAAAGAAGTCA
Organism: Ranitomeya variabilis; assembly: GCF_051348905.1. Classification (NCBI taxonomy): domain Eukaryota; kingdom Metazoa; phylum Chordata; class Amphibia; order Anura; family Dendrobatidae; genus Ranitomeya; species Ranitomeya variabilis. Next base: position 645,076,308 of record NC_135233.1, on the reverse strand, counting down.
CCATTAAAGTGGGGCGGGTAGAGCTAAAATCCCAAGGGATCGTGATTGTTGATATTGATCGACATGAATGTAACCCCATGATGACCATTGGTACTAATGTCATAGAAAATTGTCTTGCAGAGGTAATTGTCTTATTACAACAGGTGGCCGAAACTGCTGGTTCCAGTGAGCAACGTGTTTTGCAGAAAGAAATCAGAGCGCTGGTACAGAGACAGCAGGTAGAACTATCTGGTGGAGAAATTGGCCGAGCCACAGTGAGTGATTCAATCCCATTCGCAATACCCCCCATGAGTGAAATGTTAATATGGTGTCGGGCAGCAATAGGCCTCAGAGGTAAAGACTACCAGGCCTTGGTAGAACCTATGTATTCAGATAGTAGGCCCACAATCCTGACAGCCCAAGGGGTGGTTGAAGTCCGCCAGGGGAGGGTGCCAGTACGTGTCCTTAACTGTGAAGAGAAAGAGGTCCACCTAACCAAATATGCCACACTTGCCAAACTGTTTACTGTTGATAATAATGTGATACAGGCAACAGAACCCTTGGTCCCGTCCAACCAAGCGTAGGACAATGGATCTGCAGGACAAATGGAAGATTGGTGTCAGAAATTACACGTGGGCACTGACTCTACACCATCACACCAAAAACAAAGGGCTTACAGGGTGGTCCATGAGTATGAGCGAGTATTCAGCAAACACCCACTAGATTTTGGGCAGGCAAAAGGGATTCAACATCATATCCCCACGGGAGATCATCCGCCCATTAAAGAGAGATACTGTCCTGTACCTCCAGCTCATTATCAGTGTGCCAAAGACATGTTGCGAGAGATGAAGGAGGCTGGGGTAGTTAGAGACAGTTGTAGCCCCTGGGCAGCTCCATTAGTCCTCGTCAGAAAGAAAGACGGCACGATGAGGATGTGTGCAGATTATAGGCAGATAAACCGCATTACACACAAGGATGCATACCCTTTGCCTAGAATAGAAGAATCATTAGCTGCTTTGAAATCTGCTAACTACTTCTCTACCTGGGATCTCACCAGTGGGTAGTGGCAGGTTCCCGTGGCAGAGGCAGACAAGGAAAAGACGGCCTTCACCACACTGATGGGTCTCTGTGAATTCAACTACATGCCGTTCGGACTGTGCAACGCCCCAGGAACATTTCAGAGGATGATGGAGTGCTGTCTTGGACACAAGAACTTTGAAACCGTCTTGCTGTATCTGGACGATGTCATTGTCTTCTCTAAGACTTATGAGGACCATCAGGAGCACCTGGCCGAGGTGTTCGAAGCCCTGTCCAACTTTGGCCTAAAGGTAAAACCATCCAAATGCCATCTGTTAAAGCCCAAAGTGCAGTACCTGTGTGCAACATGTTCACACTCCAGACCAGAAGGGGGAGCTCTAAGCCTGTTTTAGGTGACCTCCCCTATAAGAACATCCTGATCTGGAGGGAAAGGGTTCAGTTCCTGTCAGGAAGACAGAAGGAAAGGAAGCATAGGAGCCGTGTAGCCTAAAGGCTGCAGCTCCTAGGAGACAGACGGATAGAAAGCAGAACATATTGCAGCAAGCGTGAAGGAAAGTCAGAGCAAAGGAGAGGATATCAGAGGGAGATCAGCCAAGAGCAGGCTGCCTCCTTCTGAGGCGCAGAAATCCAGTGGCCGGCACACCGAGGGAGCAACGATCCTTTATGCCTTGCTCCAGAGACCAGCAGGGCAGCTAATTTCACGTTACCTGTCCGCCCCTACAGCCAGGAGGCACGGTGGCACCCCTCAGTGGCCGGGGCATGCTAGAGTCCCTACAAACAGCCTCAGGCCAACCGGTCATACGGGTTGTCCTATCCATCAGGGGGACAGAGAAAGACACATAACATCTAGAACATCTACAACAGTTGTGAGGACCTTATGAGAAGCTCAGCAGTAAGGTACTGCAACACATGGCACTAGATTAAGACTACTGATTTCCACCTGGATAAGGGGACTCTAGATTTGCCTCCAAACCGGCCAGACTCTGCCTACCCTGTGGTCTGTACCCTGGACTGTGGATGCTGAAGCCTTCAGTAAAGGTAAAGAGACTGCAACCTTGTGTCCTTGTTCTTCACTGCGCCTCTCACCATCCACCATCTACACACTGGGAAGCCCTGGGGATACACTTCACCTGTGGGAAGGTATACCATCTATATGGACGTCCCTAGGGCCACGGACCAGGTCAGCCACCGTGACATCCCCCTTGAGAACCGAAGGACCCGGTACCGAGTACCCCACTGCCCTTAAGGGGGGGCGATCCATATACATACATACATATTCTAGAATACCCGATGCATTAGAATCGGGCCACCATCTAGTTTTATATAAAAAATAATTTATTTTTGCATCGCTTTATTCTGACAGCTATAACTTTTTTATTTTTTCGCTGAAGACGCTGTATCATGGCTCGTTTTTTGTGGGACAAGATGACATTTTCAGCGGTGCCATGTTTATTTATATTCGTCTTTTTGATCGCGTGTTATTCCACTTTTTAGTCGGCGGTATCATGATAAAGCATTGTTTTTTGTTTTTTTGCTTTTTTTAAATTTTTTCATGGGGTTCACTAAAGGGGGTAACTAATGAGAGAGTTTTATAGGTCGGGATGTTATGGACGCGGTGATTCTAAATATGTGTACTATTTACATAAAGAAATGTATTTATTGGAAAAATATTTATTTATATATTTTTTCTTTATTTAGGAATTTAAAAAAATATATTTTTACACATCCTAATATTTCTTTTTACTTTTTACATTGTCCCAGGATGGGACATCACTATATAAAGTCAGATCGCTGATCTGACACTTTGCACTGCACTGTATCAGATCAGCGATCTAACAGGTAGTGAAGGAGGCTTGCCTGTGCCTGCTCTTAGCAGGCACTTAGAAGCCACCTCCCTGCCAGACCCGGAAGGACCCCACGGCCATCTTGGAGCTGGTGTCTGAAAGGAGAACCTCAGGACAACGCGATCACATCGCGCTGTTTTGAAGGAAGCACACAGGGAGCCCCCTCCCTGCGCAATGCTTCTCTATGCCTCTGCCGGCACCGGAACGCTGCTATCATATTTGATCGCAGTGTTACAGGGGTTAAAGTTCCGGGAGTGGTCCATGACCGGTCCTGGCACTTAGTGCCGGGTGTCAACTGTGACAATCAGCTGACACCCAGCCCCGATTGGCCGCACACCACCTGGGTGTGCGGCCGATCGACTATGACGTGCTATCCCATCCATGGACGGCATAGAACGTCACATGGTAGAAAGGGGTTAAGGACCTTCCACCTACATCTAACCTTGTCATTTGTGCCAATGTGCACCATGACCCCTGGATCCTCACCAGCGCCTTCCAATAATCTGTCAACCCGATCAGCGATGTGTTGGACTCGAGAACCAGCTAGGCAGCACACTGTTTCACAATCCTTGTCTTTGTGACATATTGCCTGAGTTGTATCTAAGTTTTCTAGCACCCAGGGCAAGAATTCATTTTGGCGCCCCCCCCTCCCAAGGACATATGTGATTTGCACACTTAGTCATGTACCCACGAACTCCTCTCCCTAATGCTCTCAATATTCAGTGAAAAAAGAGAAGAAAAGAGAATCTCATTGTCACAGGACCATACAGTCATGGCCAAAAGTATTCACACCCCTGCAATTCTGTCAGATAATACTCAGTTTCTTCCTGAAAATGATTGCAAACACAAATTCTTTGGTATTATTATCTTCATTTAATTTGTCTTAAATGAAAAAACACAAAAAGAATTGTTCTAAAGCCAAATTGGATATAATTCCACACCAAACATAAAAAAGGGGGTGGACAAAAGTACTGGCACTGTTCAAAAAATCATGTAATGCTTCTCTAATTTGTGTAATTAACAGCACCTGTAACTTACCTGTGGCACCTAACAGATGTTGGCAATAACTAAATCACACTTGCAGCCAGTTCACATGGATTAAAGTTGACTTAACCTCTGTCCTGTGTCCTTGTGTCTACCACATTGAGCATGGAGAAAAGAAAGAAGACCAAAGAACTGTCTGAGGACTTGAGAAACCAAATTGTGAGGAAGCATGAGCAATCTCAAGGCTACAAGTCCATCTCCAAAGACCTGAATGTTCATGTGTCTACCGTGCGCAGTGTCATCAAGAAGTTTAAAGCCCATGGCACCGTGGCTAACCTCCCTAGATGTGGACGGAAAAGAAAAATTGACAAGAGATTTCAACGCAAGATTGTTCGGATGTTGGATAAAGAACCTCGACTAACATCCAAACATGTTCAAGCTGCCCTGCAATCCGAGGGTACAACAGTGTCAACCCTTACTATCCATCGGCATCTGAATGAAAAGGGACTGTATGGTAGGAGATCCAGGAAGACCCCACTTCTTACCCCGTGACATAAAAAAGCCAGGCTGGAGTTTGCTAAAACTTACCTGAAAAAGCCTAAAACGTTTTGGAAGAATGTTCTCTGGTCAGATGAGACAAAAGTAGAGCTTTTTGGGCAAAGGCCTCAACATAGAGTTTACAGGAGAAAAAAAGAGGCATTCAAAGAAAAGAACACGGTCCCTACAGTCAAACATGGCGGAGGTTCCCTGATGTTTTGGGGTTGCTTTGCTGCCTCTGGCACTGGACTGCTTGACCGTGTGCATGACATTATGAAGTCTGAAGACTACCAACAAATTTTGCAGCATAATGTAGGGCCCAGTGTGAGAAAGCTGGGTCTCCCTCAGAGTTCATGTGTCTTCCAGCTGGACAATGACCCAAAACACACTTCAAAAAGCACTAGAAAACGGTTTGAGAGAAAGCACTGGAGACTTCTAAGGTGGCCAGCAATGAGTCCAGACCTGAATGCCATAGAACACCTGTGGAGAGATCTAAAAATGGCAGTTTGGAGAAGGAACCCTTCAAATATAAGGGACCTGGAGCAGTTTGCCAAAGAAGAATGGTCTAAAATTCCAGCAGAGCATTGCAAGAAACTCATTGATGGTTACTGGAAGCGGTTGGTCGCAGTTATTTTGGCTAAAGGTTGTGCAACCAAGTATTAGACTGAGGGTGCCAATACTTTTGTCTAGCCCATTTTTGGAGTTTTGTGTGAAATGATCAATGTTTTGCTTTTTGCTTCATTTTTTTTGTGTTTTTTCATTTAAGACAAATTAAATGAAGATAATAATACCAAAGAATTTGTGATTGCAATCATTTTCAGGAAGAAACTGAGTATTATCTGACTGAATTGCAGGGGTGTGAATACTTTTGGCCATGACTGTATGTATGAAAGTCGCATATTAGTGAAGTGTCCATGTGATGGTGGACAGTCATGTCAGCACAAACATGCTATTTGTATACTACTGACCACGTTCCGACTAGACGTGCCCGGCCTCGCTCAGTTCATTTTCATTGAGTGAGGCCACTTACGTATGTCTAGTCATCACGTGACCGCATGTATGTAAATCACCAGCACGAGAAAATCCTGACAGCATGCAGTGCGCACTGTGAGAATTCAGAAGTCTGCAGTCACAAAGAAGGACTGCAGACTCATTACAAACCTGGACAACCCCTTTAATGCACCTAACAAATAAAAACATGAGAATTAGTTAGTATCACAAATAACATTTACATCCAGGTACATTATAGATGTCGTCGTCTCTGGAGTCGTTCTCTTTTTTTTCTTCATCTTGTCCAGACCCCATGATGAGTTTTCTCATCCACAGCTGTCTCTGCAGACTTCCATCTTCTCCGCTCTTTTGCAGAAAATCTCAACATGATGCCCTTAAATATAGAAGTGTCATTATAATGCTCCTGGATAAAAAATTGCCCCTCACTATATTGTCTGCACAAAATATGACCCCGACACTGTCTCTCTTATGGTACAGGCTCTTCACACTGACCTCTCCTTTCCATACCGGCCCCCTCTTCACACTGTCCTCTCATACTGTGTCCCCCTATAGGGCCCAGTATTTTTACTGTACTCTCATCACACTCCCCCTCCTTGCTATACTGTCCCCTCCTGGCTGTGCCCTTACACTGTCCCTCCATGCTACGCCCCCACTACTCAGTTTCTATTCTGTGCCCACTCACTTTTCTCCCCCATACTGTCTCCTCACACTATTCCCCTCCCTACTCATACTGTCTCCTCACACATCCCCCCTGTTCACCATACTGTCTCATATATTTACCCCCTCACTTTCTATACTGCCTGCTCACCTGACTCCCCATACTGTGTCTGTACACATCCCATCACCCTCACTCCCCGTAATCTGTCCACATACATTTTTCACATTGCTACTCATACTGTGTCCGCATACATTCCCCCGGTCGCTCCCCATACAGTCTGCACCCATCCCCCATACTGTTTCCTCATATATGCTCCCCATTCCCCCATAACTCCATCATTGCCTTCTCCACCACCACTATCATTGCTTTCTCCACCACCTCATATCATTGTCCATTTTCATTTCCTCCTCCCCCACCATTGTATTTTCCCCCACCAATCCCTTCATTGCTCATTCCATCACCTCCACCATTTCCTCCTCCCCCACCACCCCCATTATTGCTTTTTCCACCACCACCATCATTGTCCTTTCCACTACCACCATCATTGCATTTTGCCCCACCACCCCATCATTGTTCTTTCCACCACCACCATCATTGTTCTTTCCACCACCTCCATCATTGCTTTTTCCCCCACCACCCCATCATTGCCCTTTCCACCACCTCCATCTTTGCTTTCTCCCCTACCACCTCATCATTGCCCTCTCCATCACCCCAATCATTGCCCTTTCCACCACTTCCATCACAGCCTTCTCCTCCACCACCCCCATCATTGCCTCCTTCCCCACCATTCCCATAATTGTATTTTACACTACCACCATCATTGCCTTCTCCCCCACTTCCATCATTTTCTCCTCCCCCACCATCCCTATCATTGCCCTTTCCATCACATCCATCATTTTCTCCTTCCCACCATCCCCTTCTTTGCCCTTTTCACCACCACCATCCTAGCCATTCCACCACCTCCATCATTTCCTCCCTCTCCACCCCCATTATTGCCCTTTCCACCACCTCCATCATTTCCTCCTCCCCCACCACCATCATTGCATTCTCTCCCCACCACCATCATTGCCCATTCCACCACCTCCATCACTGCCTTCTCCTCCCACCCCATCATTGCCCATTCCATAACCTCCATCATTTCCTCCTCCCCACCACCCCCATCATTGCCCTTTCCACCACATCCATCATTTCCTCCTCCCCCACCACCCCCATCATTGCCCTTTCCACTACATCCATCATCTCCTCCCCAACCTTCCCCATCCTTACCCTTTCCATCACTCCCATCTTTCCTCCTCCGCCACCATCCCCATAATTATTCTCTCCCCATCAGCCCCATGATTGCCCTCTCCTCCCCCTACACACACAGCACCATTTACCTCTCTGCACATTCCCCCACAATGCTACGCATGCACACACACACAGCACCTCTCACCTGTCCACCATTAAAATCTTCAGTGTCTTCAGCTCCATTACCTCGTCTAGAGCAATTACCACCAACCACAACGCTGTGCCCTGTGTTATCGCCTCTGAAGAGCCGGCGAGTGACGTCAGCAGTGTGATCATATGACTTGATCATGCTGCACGCGTTCACTCATCAGGAAGTGTCAGGGGCGGTCAGGGCTTTATTCAAGTGTATTCGCGTCTGAAGACGGTAGTACAAATCCCTGGGAACCGACGCACAGCACTTTCTCTGAGCCGGCTGTCAGTTTGACAGCCAGCTCAGAGAACGGCAGAATCTCAGTGTGGGGGCAGCAGAATGCCACTGATGGGGAGCCTTCTCCTTGGACCGTGCATCAGGCGGCCTGATGCCGCCTCCTGTCGGCTGCACCCGGGGCACATGCCCCGGTTGCCCCCCTAGATACGCCGCTGCATATTGCCCTATCTGTTCCCCTAATAATTGAGTCACCCACTACCAGCACCTGTCTTGCCTGCCCTACTCTCCTATTTCCCCCCTTACTGGAGCAGACACTCCTCTGGCTTTCCGAGGACATGCCTTGCTGCAGCAGTGCTACGCCTGTACTGACACCCCCTCAGCTGCCAACTTAGCAAACTTATTGGGGTGAGCCTGATCAGGACTAGCCTCCCTGGCACTTTTCCCTCTACAACACCTTCTAACGGTCACCCAGCTAAGTGCCTCACTATCCTGTAGTTCCTTACTACCATCATCCCCACATCTATCCCATTGAGCGTCTGCTCAGTGAGCAGCAGGCTCGTTTCCATATTGTCTATGGATCTCAGTGTTGCCAGCTGCTAATTTAGATCCAGTACCTGAGCTTCCAAATGCACAACGTGCTCACATCTCGCACAGCAGTATGCACCCTCGACCAGCTGTTCAAGGATTGCATACCTGTGGCAAGATGTACACTGGATGGCATTGTCAATAATGGAACTCATTTCCTAATGGGGATTGCACCAGACAGAAATTTCATTTCCTAATGGGGATTGCACAAGACAGAAATTTAAGTAAAAAGAAATAATTAAATACTAATAATAATTAATTAAATGTATTAATAAAATACAACAGCAATTCAGTCATACCACCCTTGCAAACTCCCTGAATCCAAAGTCACTTAATCACAAGTCACACACTTACTTCCATTCGCACTTACGCTCCGGTCATACTCAGCTTGTTCACACACTCTAAGAAAGAAGAATTAAAGTGACAGTGGATTTCCACTCTTCACATGTTGCAGTGGCTGTGGCAGCAGCGACGAGCCCTGGTGCAGCATGTCCTTTTGCATAGCCTGGGCCAATGCAGTACGGACATGGTGCAAATCACGCTTGAAGCGTGGGCACAGATAAAGGCCCTCTGCACACTTCTGCACAATTTTGAAATAGCTACAAAGATGATTAACACTGACGATGCCATTATCGACATCACTATTCCGGTCATCCACATGCTGGAGCACACTAGTCTGCATGAGGAAGTGGTGGTCCCAGAGGAAGAGGTAGAAGCAGAGGAGGATGCGGAAGGGATAACAATATCTCAAATTTCCAGACTGTCATCGCCCATGCAGGTTCCATGGGAGGGTGGCTTACAGCAATCAAGGGGGGTTCATGGTACCAAACTGTTAATGAAGGTGCAGGAACCAAGGAACAAATGGAGGAGGATGTGGTGATGGATAGAAATAGTGGCCGACAACCAGAACGTGTCTTCAGTGCTACTGGTGGTGTCCTAATGGATAAGCACATCCAGTTGTCCACTGAAAAATGAACAAGTCATGGATCTCCAATGACTTTTGCATCCCAGTCACAGATTGGCCAAACTAGGCGATGGTGTAGTTTTTAGTGTCATTCATTGATCTCGCGTTATTATAGTCTGTGCCATCTTAATGGTGTCTTCAGTACCTGCTGTTGCTGCTGATGATACAAACAATTTTTTGAAATGCGGAGACTTCAAGTTGGGCTTCCATCTGGTGAGTTGCCTGTAGTGGAAGGTGTGTCAGAGTCCTATTATAGTGTTTCTAGCCTGTGGAAATTGATGCCATTTTAGTGGCATTTGATAATATTTTTTTTTTAAATGTGGGGACTACAAGTTGGGTCTCCATCTGGTGGGTTGCCTGTGTACGTAGGGCTCCCAGACAGGCAGGCCTCACTCACTTTCAGGGAACTACCTGTGTTACTTTCCTTCCATTTTTGTACCATTTTTGTGCCATTAGTACTGTATGAAACTTATTTTGTGCCATCTGAATGTGGTTGGAAAAAAAGGTGTTGAATGTGTTATCAGGGCTCCCAGATAAAAAGGCTTACACCACTCCCTTAGCCATCAAGTCTTAATTGAAACTTCAATTCAAAGTTCTAAATGCTGGCCCAGACCCTGATATCTTATTCATGGCACATGGCTGACTTCTGCTGTGCCATTATCAAATTTCTACTGTAAGAAAATTGATGCCACGTTTACTGTTGTCTGCCCCTAATTTTGGGAAATATTTGTACTCCAAATTGGGTCTCCATCATGTGTGGTACCTTTTGCAGTAAGGCTACACGACCGGCAAGCCTGCACTTACTTTTAGTCAACTACCAGTGTTACTATCCTTACATTTTTCTAACATTAGTGCTCTACCAAGATGATATTTGTGCCACCTGAGTGTGGCCGAGGAAAAGTTGTTGAATGAAGTAATCAGGGCTCCCAGCAAAGAAGGCTTACACCGCTCCCTTAGCCACCATGTTATAATTAAACCTTCAATTCCTTGCTCTAAATGCCTGTACCCTGACACAACATGCATGGCGCATGGCTGACGGCTTCTGTGCCATTGTAAAATGTTCTACAGTGGGTCAATTGATCAGTCAACTACCTGTGTTACTATTATTACATTTTTCTACCAATCAATAGACAGAGAAATACCCAGATAGTTGTCGGCGCGTCCGTCACAAGATTCTCATGGTAATGAAATAGAATTGTTTATTTAGGAGTTACAGGATAAAACAACGCGTTTCGACTCCAAACATCCAGGAGTCTTCTTCAGGTTATTTAAAAAATATGTATATCATATATAAAAAAAAGTATACCACATTCGCTTTATATATACCTTGCTTCACAAGAAACTAAAGGAGCAGAATGTTGAGGGAGCTCTATAGCCACACCCAACCAGATGAAAGGGAGGCTAGTCCTTCATAAAAAAAAAAAAATCCCCCAAAATTAAAATCCTTTTTTGGTCTTCATTTTATTCTTTTCCCTTTTCTTCTCTAAAATTCAACAACAATGCATGATTCAGTCGACATTATTGATCAAACTTTTTCAACCACATCATTCAGACTATTGGGAAATAAAGTCTGGAGTTGTTAAATCCAAAACGATTCTTTCCTATTCAGCACTTGGTTGCGATTCAGTACATTTTCAGCGATGGATTCTACCAGAATGACAGTGATATTAATTTTTTTTTATGTTTAATTAATAAATGTCTAGATAAACTGTGTTGGATAAAACCAATTTTAGTATTATGGTGATGACCGCTCTTAGCGTTTGGGTCGTACGGCCGACATATTGCAGGCCACATGAACAGATGACTACATAAATTACAAATGTGCTTTCCCAGGTTAAATGTTGTTTTATCATGAATTTTTCAACTGTGCTATTAGATGCTATCGATTTTGCTCCATGTTGAATGATAGCACAGGTGCAACAGTTCCCTGATCTGCACTTATATGCTCGTGTGTTTTTTGTTTGTCCCATAAGGTAAAAACCTTCTTTTTTTCTGAGAATCTTACTGGGTGCTATTAAGTTTTTAAGGCCGGGATCACATATGCGCGAGATACGGCCGAGCCTCGCAGGTGAAAACCCAGCTCTGGCGCCGGCACTCCGGAGCGGAGCGTGCAGCTCCATGTATTGCTGTGCGGCTGCACGCTGCGCTCCGGAGTGCCGGCGCCAGAGCTGGGTTTGTACCTGCGAGACTTGGCTTTATCTCGCATATGTGTGATCCCGGTCTAATTGTCCGGCCCCTCCTAAAAATTATACCAGGTTGATTAGGTAGAATGTTTTTAAAAAAGAATCTTTTAGTAACAAATGCCAATGTTTATTTAAAACACTCGTTATATATGCATTTCCTTTATTTAAATCTGTAATAAAATTAAACTTAAAACGACACTGGTTATTTTCAGGGTTTTTTTTTTTTTTATTTTGTACTTTGACTCCCCTCCTTAGATTTTTGTTCAGTATTATGCAGACATTCCCATTGTGTTTTATTTAAGTTTTTTCAAAGGTCAAATTTATCAATTTTTGTGGGTATTTTTTCTCCAAAAATCTGTTTTTTAAAATTTCAGATTGTTCAATGTAATCAGAAGATTTGCTACAATTTTTTCGTATTCGTCGGAATTGACTATGTGGAATGTTCTTCTTCCACTTTGTGTAGTGAGCACTTCTAAAATCTAAGTAGCCATTGCTGTCTACTTTTTTAAAAAAAAGTTTTAGTAACAATCCTGTTCTCTTCATGAAACAAATCTAAATCTAAATATGTGATTTTATCTTTATTCACAGTTCCCACAAAAGAAATACCCCAATCATTACAATTGAGGCTGTCAATCAATTTCCATGCTTTTTCTGGGGTGCCTCGCCAAAATATAACTAAATCATCTATGTACCTTTTATATAACAAGATATTTTCCTTAAAAATAGGATCTGATAAAGCTGATGAGGACTCGAATCGCCCTATGAACAGATTAGCTACACTTGGTGCGTCCCGAGTCCCCATCGGAACACCGAGCTTCTGGAGGTACAATGAATCCAGAAAAGAAAAAACATTATGTTTAAGGATAAAATCAAGACCTTTCAAAAGAAAATCCATTTGTGCTACCGGAAGATTACCCTTTTGCTGCAAGTACTATTCAACGGATTGTAAACCTAGAGCATGGTCAATATTAGAATAAAGACCAACAACATCCAGGGTAATGAAAAGGTCTCCCTCTTGCCCAGTTTATAGCAGTGTTATTAATGAAGCCCATATAAAAGGGATATTGAACCTAAAAGAAAAACGGTTCCTTATTAATAAAAACCCAAATAGGGTGTTTTATTATCATCTTCCAAAGGTTCATAAAGATCAGAGACATCCACCAGGTCGACCCATCATATCAGGTATTGGGTCCCTAACTGCCAATTTATTGCATTATATAGATCTTTTTTTTTACAAGATATAGTGATCTCTTTACCATCATATTTGCAAGATTCTGGCCATCTTATTCAACTTTGCAAAGATATCACTTGGCAAGAGGGAGACCTTTTCATTACCCTGGATGTTGTTGGTCTTTGTTCTAATATTGACCATGCTCTAGGTTTACAATAAATAAATAAAAAAATTATATAGTCTGTTATCTCCGTCAGACGCCTGGTGTATCTGTGGTGTCCAAATCTTCACTTCGCAGGCATATGTTGCATTGTTCTGTCTGCTAGCCTTGGTCTACTCAGTATTTAGTGTTTTCAAAAATAACCAAAAAACATTAACAAAAAATGTATACAGTCTGTTATCTCCGTCAGATGCCTGGTGTATCTGTGGTGTAAAAATCTTCACTTCGCAGGCATACTTTGCATTGTTCTGTCTGCTAGACTTTGTCTACTCATTATTTAGTTTATTCAAAAATTGCCAAAAAACATTTTTAAAAATGTACACAGTCTGTTATGTTGGTCAGATGCCTGGTGTATCTGTGGTGTAAAAATCTTCGCTTCGCAGGCATACGTTTCATTGTTCTGTCTGCTAGCCTTGGTCTACTCAGTATTTATTTTCAAAAAGTACAAAAACTTTAAAAATCATTTATACAGTCTGTTATCTGTGGTGTCCAAATATTCACTTTGCAGTCATACGTTGTATTTTTTTGTTTGCTAGCCTTGGTATACTCATTATTTAAAAAAAAAATAAAAAAAAACCAACATATTTTAACTGTCTGTTATCTCCGTCAGACGCTCGGTGTATCTGTGGTCTCCAAATACTTGCTTTTCAGGCATACTTATCACATAATTTTTCACCAAATAAATCCATTTGTATTGAGCTTTTCAAATATTTCAGTAGTCCATTTAAAATGGGCAAGGCAAGGGGCAAGGGATGGGGAAGTGGACGTGATGCTGATGGTGCATGCAGAGGACGAGGCTGTGGCCAAGCTGAAAGTGGGCCACAACAAAGACCCACAGCTTCTTGCTCGACCTTCCTGTCCCAGTTTCTAGGGGACTGCAGCACACCACTATTGAAGCCAGAGCAGTGTGAAATGGTTGTTGGTTGGATAGTGCATAATGCTTCCTCACCATGATCCTCCTTCCTCCCACCATGCCGAGTGACCTGAGACAACTGATCCCACACTTGGACACTCTGAAGAACTGTTCAGTTTTCCCCTTAAAGATTCCAGACTCTCGGCTGGTCGACTTGAAGTGGGGCCAGATGACATCGCATGCAGCGATGCCCAAAGCTTTGACCAGTCACGGTCACATGAAGGCAATGGTGGGAAAGTGTCACAAGAGGTGGACGATGATGAGACACAATTGCCAGAAAGTTAGGAGGAGGAGCAGGGTGCGGATGTGGAAGATGAGGTGGTGGATGACATAGTGACTCACCCAACCTGGCAGGAGAACATGCAGAGCGAGGACAGCAGCACACTTGAGGAAGGAGGCATATCACCAAAACAGGCAGGAAGAAGCAGTGTGGTGGCCACAGACAGAAGGATTGCATCTGTTCCCCGAAACACCAACATGAGGGAAGTTGCCATTCCAACTGTTAGATCTTCCCGAGTCTGGTTATTTTTTAAAGACTCTGCCGATAACCCCAAATCGGCCATTTGCAGCACCTGCCATGCCCACATCAGCAGGGGTAGCAAAACTACCAGCCTGATCACCACCAGCATGATTAGGCACATGGCAGCAAAGCACCCGACTTTGTGGGCCGAACCCCAGGCTCCAGGAACACTGTCTCCAGGTGACACCACTGCTTCTTCCACTGTTTTGCATAGAAGCCAGTCCCCAGTTCACTGTGCATGTGAAGATGCCTCTGGCCCTAGTCCTGTTGTTGCCCAAAGTGAACCAGCACCATTATGAAGCCCGTCCATGTCCTTGTCCCAGCGCAGTCTTCAGTTGTCTATACCCCTGTCATTGGAACGTAAACAGAAATACCCAGCCAACGCTCCACAGGCCACAGTACTAAATTCTCGTCTGCTTGGCCTTGAAATGTTGCCTTTTAGGCTCGTTGTGATGGAAGCTTTCCGCAACCTGATGTGGCGCCCATCCCAAGGTACTCAGTCCTCAGTTGCCACTATTTCTCCCGGTGTGCCGTACCAGCATTACACCAGCATGTGTCCCACAACATTACCCGTGCCCTCAACAATGCTGTTACTGGGAAAGTCCACATATCCATGGACACGTGGACAAGTGCTTGTGGGCAGGGACCGTACATCTCACTGATGGCACACTGGGTTAACATAGTGGAAGCCGGAGCCCAGTCGAACCTTGGGATGGAACACATCCTCCCCACACCGAGGATTGTGGGCCCTACGTCAATCAGGTTGCCTCCACAGTCTACAGCTCCTGCACCTCCTCCTCTTCAGCCTCCATCTCTGAAATGAACACATCAGTCAGAAGCTGGAAGCACTGCAGCACTACCTCAGCCAAGCGGCAACAGGCTGTGCTGAAGCTAATCTGCTTAGGTGACAAACTGCACAATGCTGAACAGTTGTGGACAATGCTGATAGATCAGTCAGATATTTGGATGACACTGCTGAACCTACAGCCAGGCATGGTCATGTGTGACAATGGCCGGAACCTGGTGGCTGCTCTGAGGCAAGGTGAGCTCACACACGTACCTTGCCTGGCCCATGTGCTTAACCTCATGGTTCAATGCTTTCTGAAAAGCTACCCAGAGCTGCCGGATCTGCTAATGAAAATACACCATCTTTCTGCCCATTTTAGAAAGTCAGCTACAGCTTCAGCCACCCTTGCTGTGCTTCAGCAACGTTTGCAGCTTCCGGCTCACCGACGGGTGTGTGATGTCCCCACGCATTGGAACTCTGCACTGCATATGTTGGAAAGGATTTGTGAGCAGAAGAGGGCAATTGTTGACTACCAGCATCAACAAGGCCGTCGATATTCAGTTCAGACGCCACACATAAGACCTCAGGAGTGGACATGGATGTCAGACATATGTACCATCCTCCAAAACTTTGAGGACTGCACCAAGATGGTGAGCGGCGATGACGCCATAATTAGCATCACCATCCCACTCCTCTACATTCTGAAAACCTCTCTGCTCACAACAAATTAGGATGCATTGCAGGCACAGCACGAGGACATGGAGCAAGGAAACATATAGGGTGATTACACTCAGCCCAACCTCATGTTGTCCCAACGTGGACTGTTAGACAATAAGGAGGAGGAGGAAGAACAGGAGCTACTTTCATGCGCTATAGACAGTACTACAAGCACAGCTGTCATATCGTCTGTTCAGCAGGGATGGCCTGAGGACAAGGAGGAGAAGGAGAAGGAGGTGGAGGACAGCATGGTCAGTCGTCCTGTTGGTGAAGACACAGAAGTCTTGCCTGTTAGCAGTTTGGCACGCATGGCTGACTTTATGTTGCGCTGCGTTTCCCGTGATCCTCGCATTAATAAAATTTTGGGTGACACTCATTACTGGTTGGTGACACTTCTAGACCCACGCTACAAGGAGTACTTTCAATCTCTTATTCCAGAGGCAGACAGATGTACTAAAATGTTGCAATATCAGGGGGCCCTTGTAGCGGAATTACTTTAAAAATTCCCATATGAGAACGCTGGCAGCAGACGTCAGAGTTTGTTGTACAACCAAGGAGTCCAAGCGAGAGAGACAGAAGTACAATCTAGCTCAGGCAGGGGAACAATGGCAAAGTTCAGGGACAGTTTTCTCAGACCCTCCCATCGTGCTGGCGCAGAGGCAAGGGGTGCTGTCACAAGAAGTGCAATGTTTGGGAAGATACTGACGGAGTGCCTTGCAGATCGTACAAACGTCCTCCAGGATTCCTTTATGCCTTTTAATTATTGGGTATCCAAGCTGGACACAAGGCATGAGCTGACTCTCTACTCCTTGGAGGTCCTGGCCTACCGTGCTGATAGAGTTCTGTCAGAGCGGGTTTTTAGTGCTGCTGGTGGAATTATAACAGATAAGCGCATCTGCCTTTCAACTGAAAATGCTGACAGGCTGACTCTTATAAAAAATGAACACAGGCTGGATTTGGCAAGACTTCTGTACACCACCAAGTGAAAACAGCAAAACATAACCTCTAATTCATTGTCTTTTTGTGAAGGTGTATTCTCATGCACCTCTTCACAACCACGTATGGGTATAGGCTTCCTGAATTGGTCTGTTTAGTGTTATCCTCCTCCTTATCCTCATCCTCATCATCCACAACCGCTAAAACACCAGAGTGAATGTATTCAGTGATGCAAAAGTCACTAAATTTTTGTGCAAGGGTGTTTTTATGATGCCCGATACTAATTTGAAACCAAAACAAATGTTACATCCCCAGGGGGAAATGTCACAAAAATGAGATGTATGTATATTCTTCCCATTTATTCTTATGTTTTCCAGTTTTCCTATCTCTGGAGCATCCTCTTATGACCTAGTGTATACCTCTCCAATATAAAAATATTGAAATACTATTATATTATATTTTTATTTATATCCCTGTCTCTGAGCTTTTGCTAGGGACCAACATATCTCATTGGACACGCTTCATATCTGTGAACCTGTGTTCGCCCCTCCCTTTTTATTTTCTTTCATAGGTAGATTCACATCCTTTATTTGATTTCTGTATGATTTATCATTATGTCTCCTCATTCACCACCACTAGATTACCAGGGTTAACGTGTTTTGTGCTGCTACAGCCAGTCCAATTTTTGGCAAGGGTGTCTATGATGCTCATAAAATAGTTTAAAAAAATGTACCCCCATGGGGAAATGTTTGTCAGCCCATGCACTTCGTGAATGGGCATTACAAGTCAGGAGACAAGCTCATTAACATTGGACCTAGTTTTTAATAATGCCTTCCTCCACATATCATCATTCTCCGCCACTAGAACACCATGGCGAACGTGTTGTATGCTGCTACAGCCATTCCATTTTTGGGCAAGAGTGTCTGATACCCATAAATAATTTTTTTTAAATGTACCCCCATGGGGAAATGTGTGTCAGCCCATGCACCTAGTGTATGGGTATTACAAGTCTAGGAGACCCGCTCCTTAACATTGGGCCTAGTTTTTAATAATGCCTTCCTCCACATATCATCATTCTCCGCCACTAGAACACCATGGTGAACATGTTCTACGCTGCTACAGCCATTCAAATTTTGTGCAAGGGTGTTTTTATGATGCCCGTTACTGATTTGAAACCAAAACAAATGTTACTCCCCCAGGGGGAAATGTCATAAAAATTAGATGTATGCATATTATTTCCATTTATTCTTATATTTTCCATTTTTCCTATCTCTAGACCATGCTCTTATGACCTAGTGTTTACCTCTCCAATATTAAAAAATATTGAAATACTATTATATTATATTTTTATTTATATCCCTGTGTCTGAGCTGTTGCTAGAGAGCAACATATCTCGTTGGACACATTCTGGCTTCATATCTATGAACCTGTGTTCGCCCCTTCCTTTTGTTATTTTCTTTCATAGGTGGATTCACATCCTTTATTCATTTGTTTGATTTCAGTATGATTTATCATTACGTCTCCTCATTCTCCGCCACTAGATCACCAGGGTTAACGTATTCTGTGCTGCTACAGCCAGTCCAATTTTTTGCAAGGGTGTCTATGATGCCCATAAAATATTTTTAAAACATGTACCCCCATGGGGAAATGTTTGTCAGAACATGCACTTCGTGTATTGGCATTAATGAGGGCTTCCTCCACATCTCATCATCCACCGCTACTGATCACTGATGAGCGAACGTGCTCGCCACTACTCTGTACTTGCCCAAATATCACTGTGCTCGGTGTACTCGGCGAGCACAGAGCATTTCCAGAATCATTAGGCAGTAGCTTGTGTCTCCGCCTTGCAATTTTGGGGTTCTTTACAGCGCGAAAAAACATGTAGGGCATTGTCTGCCATGCACTGTAATACCACAGCCATCTTTGTTGTATTATAGTGATTGGCTGGCCACACAGCGGCATTAGGTCTATAAGAGACCTGACACCGCCCTGCTCGGCGCATTATGCTCCAGACTCAGCTAGTGTAGGGAGAGCTACCACTGAGATAGGGTCAGATTAGTTGTTTTATTAGTTAGTGTGAGTCTATTAGTGTTCAATCCACAAATCCTGATAAGCCAACAGTACTTTTTAGGGCTTTTTTGGGGGGATATAGATCATTGTGCTAGGTAGGCAGGGGAGTGTATGTGCACATATCCACATCACTGCAAGGCATGCAGGCACTGTATGTGAGTTTATAGATCTCCCTGCATACATCAAAAGGCTCCATTACTGTCTGCTGCTGCATATTTTATATATACATAGCTGCTGTTATCCGTGGCCATGATTTATTTTTTTTGAGCACCTTATACCTGCAAATTTTAGTACAAAGCAATACAGAGCCCCATTTTTTACAACATTTATTGGCTTGGTCACACTGCAGACTACAGCCAGGTAATTTTAATAAATGAGGATTAAAATCTAACAATTTAAAACGGTTGCTTTTGTCCCAGGCATTAGATGTGAGTGCGCATAAAATTCTGGCCTTTTTTTGTGTACTATAGTTTTATTTGGGAGTGTCTTACATTTTTGGACATCATTTTGGTGCCCCAAAAATCTTTAGCTGGCAAAAAAATATTTAGCTACAGTTCTTATATTTAGCACTGTGATTTGTATGCCATACGCATCACATATCCTTGCGCTAAACATTGTACAATTTTAGAACTCCAAATGTTTTATTTTGGTGTAACAGCCTACTTATTGACACAATTTTGGCGGTCCCAAAAAAAATCAATGACACATTTTGATCACTGTGTTATCTCCTTCAGATGCACGGTGTATCTGTGGTGTCCAAATCATTGCTTTGCAAGCATACATTGCATTTTTTGGTCTGCTAGACTGCTACCCTTGGTGGATACAGTATTCCGTTGTTTTTAAAATTGTGAAAAATACAGGCCACATAATGAAACAGTCTGTTATCTCAGTCACATGTCTGGTCTAACTGTGGTCTTCAAATCTTGGCTTTTCAGCCATACATTCAATTTTTGGGTCTGCTAGAATGCTACCCTTGGTGGATATAGTATTTTGTTATTTTTAAAATTGTGAAAAATACAGGCCACATATTGAAACAGTCTGTTATCTCAGTCACACGTTGTTAGGGCTGGCGGAACTAGGAGCGAACTCTGTTGCTTCACAGAGTTGCCGGGATTAAAGATAACTCTGTGCTCTGTTAACCTCACAGATTAACAAAGCTCACTAACGGAGCAGGTAGCATACAGTGGTCATACAATCAGCAACAGCACTCAAACAACTCCTCTCCGGAGGTGCCGGAATTCCTAGACGCCAGCCCTAAATTCATACAAACAAACTCCTCTCCAGAGGTGCCAGAATTCTAGTGGCTATACGCTAGCCCTAAATTCACACAAACAAACTCCTCTCCGGAGGTGCCGGAATTCTAGTGGTTAGACACCAGCCCTAAATTCATACAAACTCCTCTCCAGAGGTGCCAGAATTCCAGTGGCTATACGCCAGCCCTAAATTCACACAAATAAACTCCTCTCCGGAGGTGCCGGAATTCTAACAGCTTACAGCCGACCCTGAGCACATGCTGACACAGACCACAAAGTAGCAAAGCTCATACACTCATGAACATAAGTTGATACTAGCGCATGGCTGTGCAGCCATGCAAATCTTTTATAGAGGAAGCTCTCCAGGGCTTTCCCAGTGGTCCAATAGGAGCTGCTACAGGACCTGAGTATGTGACCCCCAACCTCCAATGAGAGGTCATCCCTAGGGCATGCTCTGTAGAGGAAAAGCAGGACTTAGTCCCAGGAGCGTCTGCTCACCGCTGAACAGTACTGGTTACAATAGCAGAGCCTGGAAGATCAGCAGTAACCAAGCGCACAGTATCTGCCCGAGCCAGACGCTGGGACCGACGTCTCTGCCATGCAGGCTCCACTGTGACTGAAGAAGAATGGGAGACCGCAGTGGAGGTGGTTTGAGATTCCCCCTCGACACCTAACATTACCCCCTCCTAGGGCCCCTCATCCTTGGGCCTCGCTGCGCTCGAAGGCAGCAATGAGTTGTGGAGCCCGAATGTGCTCAGCAGGCTCCCAGGACGTGTCCTCTGGACCATAGTCTTCCAATCCACCAAATAAAATTTTTTGCCACGTACCACCTTACACTCCAAGATAGCATTCACCTCATAATCATCCGTAGATGAACCCGATGTCCCGGCAGATGACTCAGAAAACTGGGACATGTGAACGGTCTTTAGAAGAGACACATGAAAGGTGTCGGTGATACGTAGGCGTGGAGGAAGAGCCATACCGGAGACCACAGGGTTCAAGGTTCCAGGACCTTGAAGGGACCCAAGTAGCGAGGTGAAAACTTAGTGGACTCAACTCGCAGCCTGATGTTACTGGTGGAGAGCCACACTAAGTCGCCAGGAGCAAAGGTCGGAGCGGGGCGCCGATGTGCATCGGCGGAGGACCTCATTCTCTCTTTGGAAGCCCGGTGACATCCTGAGTGCGGTCCCAAATGTCACGTGCCTCCACAGCCCAGTCTGCCACCCTAGAATCAGTGGAAGACACGGGCATAGGACAGGAACCCGCGGATGCTGGCCGTAGTTAAGGAGGAATTGGGTCTGTCCAGTGCAGTCGGCTACGGCGTTGTTTAGCGCAAACTCCGCCCACAGTAGCAAGGATGCCCAGTCATCCTGCCTAGCAGAAACAAAATGTCGCAGATATGTAACCAAAGTCTGGTTGACCCTCTCTACCAACCCATTCATCTCGGGATGGTATGCTGAAGAGAGATTCAGCTCGATGCTGTGTAGACGACAAAGCTCTCTCCAGAATCGAGACGCAAACTGCGGACCCCGGTAACTGACAATTTTGTCCAGCATACCATGTAGGCAGAAAATGTGTTTAATAAACAACCGTGCAGAAGGTAGCCGTGGAAGAGGCACCAAGTGCACAATTTTACAAAAATGGTCGGTGATTACCCAAATGATGGTGCAGCCATGAGACTTGGGTAAACCCACCACAAGGTCCATCCCGACCATCTCCCAGGGCCGAATATATTCCCCAACGTCACGGGCCATATGCGGCCACCAGTACATCCTCGCCAGAAGCTCAGATGTCCTTTTGGTCCCAAAGTGTCCACCCACCCTGGACGATTGAGCCCAAGAGAGAACCTCCGGTCGCAAATTTGATAGCAGAAAAGCCTTGCCTGGAGGCACAGACTCTAGCGAAACCGGAGCCACGGTCCTCAAGCTCTCAGAAGGGACAATAATGCAAGGTTCCTCCTCCGCTGATGATACTACGGAGTGGAAGAGAGAGTCGGCACAAATGTTCTTCTCACCGGAGAGAAAATAGAGGGTGAAATGGAACCGGGAGAAGAACAGGGACCATCTGGCCTGGCGAGAAATTAGCCGCTGGGCAGTCTGTGTGTAGACCAAATTTTTGTGGTCGGTGTAAACCTGGAAGGGAAAGCGAGCCCCCTCCAGGAGGTGTCTCCACTCCGAGAAAGCCAACTTTATGGCTAGCAACTCCCTGTCCCGATGGAATAATTCCTCTCCGCTGGTGTGAAGGTCTAAGAGAAGAAGAAGCAAGGATACTTCCGACCTTCAGCATCCTTCTGGAAGAGGACTGCTCCAGCACCGACGGAAGAGGCATCCACCTCCATAATAACCAACCAGTATCGGGAGGCCACTGCCCCGCACACACCACTCCAACGTACGTTTCGCTTACCACTTTGTCAGGGAGTGACGTCACTGGTTGGTATATTGCACTAATTTTATGTGGCACTTCATATTGGCAGCAATTGTGATCTTGGGTATAACTATATTTTGGTGACATTCTTTGAATTCATGCACTTGTTGTTACTTGTGTTACACATTTGAGTCTAGTTTTGTACAGGTCCTTCTCAAAAAATTAGCATATAGTGTTAAATTTCATTATTTACCATAATGTAATGATTACAATTAAACTTTCATATATTATAGATTCATTATCCACCAACTGAAATTTGTCAGGTCTTTTATTGTTTTAATACTGATGATTTTGGCATACAACTCCTGAAAACCCAAAAAACCTGTCTCAATAAATTAGCATATTTCACCCGTCCAATCAAATAAAAGTGTTTTTTAATAACAAACAAAAAAACCATCAAATAATAATGTTCAGTTATGCACTCAATACTTGGTCGGGAATCCTTTGGCAGAAATGACTGCTTCAATGCGGCGTGGCATGGAGGCAATTAGCCTGTGACACTGCTGAGATGTTATGGAGGCCCAGGATGCTTCAATAGCGGCCTTAAGCTCATCCAGAGTGTTGGGTCTTGCGTCTCTCAACTTTCTCTTCACAATATCCCACAGATCCTCTATGGGGTTCAGGTCAGGAGAGTTGGCAGGCCAATTGAGCACAGTAATACCATGGTCAGTAAACCATTTACCAGTGGTTTTGGCACTGTGAGCAGGTGCCAGGTCGTGCTGAAAAATGAAATCTTCATCTCCATAAAGCATTTCAGCCGATGGAAGCATGAAGTGCTCCAAAATCTCCTGATAGCTAGCTGCATTGACCCTGCCCTTGATGAAACACAGTGGACCAACACCAGCAGCTGACATGGCACCCCACACCATCACTGACTGTGGGTACTTGACACTGGACTTCAGGCATTTTGGCATTTCCTTCTCCCCAGTCTTCCTCCAGACTCTGGCACCTTGATTTCCGAATGACATGCAAAATTTGCTTTCATCAGAAAAAAGTACTTGGGACCACTTAGCAACAGTCCAGTGCTGCTTCTCTGTAGCCCAGGTCAGGCGCTTCTGCCGCTGTTTATGGTTCAAAAGTGGCTTTACCTGGGGAATGCGGCACCTGTAGCCCATTTCCTGCACACGCCTGTGCACGGTGGCTCTGGATGTTTCCACACCAGACTCAGTCCACTGCTTCCTCAGGTTCCCCAAGGTCTGGAATCGGTCCTTCTCCACAATCTTCCTCAGGGTCCGGTCACCTCTTCTCGTTGTACAGCGTTTTCTGCCACATTGTTTCCTTCCAACAGACTTACCATTGAGGTGCCTTGATACAGCACTCTGGGAACAGCCTATTTGTTGAGAAATTTCTTTCTGGGTCTTACCCTCTTGCTTGAGGGTGTCAATGATGGCCTTCTTGACATCTGTCAGGTCGCTAGTCTTACCCATGATGGGGGTTTTGAGTAATGAACCAGGCAGGGAGTTTTTAAAAGCCTCAGGTATCTTTTGCATGTGTTTAGAGTTAATTAGTTGATTCAGAAGATTAGGGTAATAGGTCGTTTAGAGAACCTTTTCTTGATATGCTAATTTATTGAGACAGGTTTTTGGGGTTTTCAGGAGTTGTATGCCAAAATCATCAGTATTAAAACAATAAAAGACCTGACAAATTTCAGTTGGTGGATAATGAATCTATAATATATGAAAGTTTAATTGTAATCATTACATTATGGCAAATAATGAAATTTAACACTATATGCTAATTTTTTGAGAAGGACCTGTATATATTTTGAGTATTTTGAGTAATTTGCACTTTGGCACTATGATTATTAAATAAATTGGGATAAATAATATATACACATATATATAATTTTTACCACTGGATTTGTTTTAATTTTATATTTTATTTTTTATATATATCATCACATATTTATATGAATGATTATTTTATTGCTGCCAATTAATTTTAGTATTGCATATATTTATATAATTACCATTTATGTTATTTGTGCCAATCAGTTTGGGTATGCCCAGCCCTGTGCATACATAGGTTTCAACAATTTTCATCTCCACAAACCGCATTTACAGGAGATATATATACACATTTTATACGTTATATATATTTTTAATCTTTATTAATTGCTTTTAATTATTTTATCTTGTCAATATCAATAAAGATTTCAAGCATATGAATAGTTGTGGTGATATAATTGTGATTCTGTTAAAATGAAATTAATATTTTGTTGTTGTTTTTTAAAACTTTGGTCTGATGAATATTTTTTGAGGGTTATAACTTCAGTAATAGCAACTTGAATGCACTCCCTCAGACATCTGCCCTCAGAAGATTCACTCCATCCCAAAATTCTTTCTGAGGACCACTCTATGAGAGGAGTGGTAACGTAACCAGGGTATCCCTAGCAGGATCTTGTCTATTCCCTCAGGGATGACAAGGAGGGAAATAATCTTCTGATGGGATGGAGACATAGATAATATAAATGGGATGGTTTGGTGTGTAATTTGTGAGGGCAGTGTCGGCCCATTCACCACTCGTACAGTCACTGGTTTGGCGAGCATCACCAGGGGTATTGCATGGCATTGGGCGAAGGCTGAAGATAAAAAATTCCCCTCCGCCCCAGAATCCACACAAAGCTCGACTGTAAGAGTGGAAGGGCCAAATGTGATTGTCCTTAAAGGACAGTTTGGAGGAGAGCGCCGCTGTGTCTAGTGAACCTCCTCCTACAGTTACTAGACGCGGTTGTTTCCCGACAGCTGAGGACATTTCTTGGCATAATGTCCTATCTGCTGGCAGACATTACAGACCACGGGTATTCGAGCGGCCCGGGACTTAGGTCCTGCTCGAGATACCTCCATGGGCTCATGGGACTCAGACACCTGAACAGGAGATTCCAGAGGAATGGCGAAGGTAGGAGCCAGCCGGAACATCTGCCTACACTGGGTTCGCTCCAACCTTCGTTCGTTAAAACGAAGGTCGATGTGGGTGGAAATAGTTATAAGCTCTTCCAGTGTGGCAGGAATCTCCCTGGTGGCCAAGGCATCCTTCACATGGTCAGCCAGTCCCTTCCAAAACACCGGGATAAGGATTTTATCCGGCCTCTCCAGCTCAGAAGCCAAAGTTTGGAAGTGGACGGTGAATTGAATGACCATGGACGTGCCCTGTGTCAATGCCAGCAGTTGGAGCGCAGTATCATGGGTGACACGAGGTCCCATAAAGACCTGTTTCAGAGAGTCCAATATGCGAGGAGTAGTCTGCACCACACGATCATTGCACTCCCACAGCAGCGTTGCCCATTCCAATGCCCTGCCGGACAGAAAGGATAAAATAAATCCCACTTTAGCCCATTTGGTGGGAAAACATGCAGCCAGGAGCTCTAGATGTATAGCACGCTGTCACCAGCAAACTTGTCTGGTAACGGGAGATGGGATAAAGTTGGAGCAGGGATGGCAGTGGACAAACTGGCTGCAGCTACGCTAGCAGCCTGAATAGCAAATGCGGTGACATCCACAGCTGAGGTTGTGCGTTCAAGAGCTGCAAACCTACCCTCCAGCTGCTGAATGTACCGTTGTATATGCTGATCATCTGCCATTACTAGCCAGACCCTGGCGCTAGTATACTGGTAGGGCTGGCGGAACACACAGAGTAAATTTAGAGATAATATAGGTGCGTTCGCAGCCCGGGGTCCACCGTGCAGGAGTGGAACCTGCTGCTAGTAAATGGTGGCACTATATGGCGGTACTACGCCTGAAAAGACATGGGTTCTGTCACCCGGTCTGTATAGGAGCGAGCTCTGTTGCTTCACAGAGTCGCCGGGATTAAAGATAACACTGTGCTCTGTTAACCTCACAGAAGAACGAAGCTCACTAACGGAGCAGGTAGCATATAGTGATCATACAGTCAGCAACAGCACTCAAACAACTCCTCTCCGGAGGTGCTGGAATTATAGTGGCTAGACGCCAGCCCTAAATTCATACAAACAAACTCCTCTTCAGAGGTGCCGGAATTCTAGTGGATAGACGCCAGCCCTAAATTCATACAAACAAACTCCTCTCCGGAGGTGCCGGAATTCTAGTGGCTATACGCCAGCCCTAAATTCACACAAACAAACTCATCTCTGGAGGTGCCGGAATTCTAACTGCTTACAGCCGACCCTGAGCACATGCTGACACAGACCACAAAGTAGCAAAGCTCATACACTCATGAACATAAGTTGATACTAGCGCATGGCCGTGCGGCCATGCGAACCTTAGGCTGGGTTCACATTGCGTTAATGTGTGCACGCTAACGGACAGCGTTGCACGGCGAAAATGTCGCAATTAACGCCGTGCAACGGGTCCGTTAGCGTGCCCATTGACAGCAATGTAAATTTCTCCTGCAGCGCATCACTAGCGCGTGCCTTTTTCGGCTCGCGCTAGTGATGTGCCGTTCTTCTGTGACGCGCCTCGGACGCTGCTTGCAGCGTCCGCGGCGCGCCCGAGGTCCGTTCCCCGCTCTCGCAGATCGGGGATCTGCGAGAGCGGGGACGTTAACGCGACCCCTAACGCGGCCTCTAAAAAAACATTGCGTTAGCGCAATCCACTAGCGCTACCGCTAAATGGATTGCCCTAACGCAATGTGAACCTAGCCTTATAGAGGAAGCTCTCCAGGACCTTCCCAGTGGTCCAATAGGAGCTGCTACAGGACCTGAGCATGTGACCCCCGACCTCCTATGAGAGGTTGTCCCTAAGGCAGTAGAGGAAAAGCAGGACTTAGTCCCAGGAGCGTCTGCTCACCGCTGAACAGTACTAGTTACAATGGCAGAGCCTGGAAGATCAGCAGTAAATGGGAGAATGGGAGACCGCAGCGGAGGTGGTTCGAGATTCCCCCTGTGCAGCGGTGGGAACTCGACACCTAAGGCTACTTTCACACTAGCGTCGTGCACTACACGTCGCAATGCGTCATTGTGGATAAAAAACACATCCTGCAAAGTTGCCCGCAGGATGCGTTTTTTCTCCGTAGACTTTTATTAGCGACGCATTGCGATGCAGTGCCACACGTCGAAACCGTCGTGCGACGGTTGCGCCGTGTTTTGGCGCACTGCCGCCACAAAAAAAGTTACATTTAACGTTTTTTGTGCATCGAGACCGCCATTTTCGACCGCACATGCGCGGCCGAAACTCCACCCCCTCCTCCCCAGACCTTGCAATGGGGCAGCGGAAGCGTCGTAAGACTGCTTCCGCTGCCCACGTCGGGCATTTTTTGCACAGTATGTGTCGGTTCGTCGGGCCGACGCAGCGCGACGGCCCCGTACCGACGCTAGTGTGAAAGCAGCCTTACACACATCTGGTCTATCTGTGGTTTGCAAATCTTGGCTTTTCAGGCATGCATTCCAGTTTGTGGTCTGCTACCCTTGGTGTATACAGTATTTTGTTGTTTTTAAAATTTTTAAAAACACATCCCACATATTGAAACAGTCTGTTATCTCAGTCACAAGTCTGGTCTATCTGTGATCTTGGCTTTTCAGCCACACATTCCAGTTTTTGGTCTGATACGCTTGGTGTATACAGTATTTTGTGGTTTGACATTTTTTTTAAAATACAGGCCACATATTGAAACAGTCTGTTATCCCCGTCTGACGCCCGTTCTATGTGTGGTCTAAAAATAGTTGCTTTTCATGCATACATTCCAATTTTTGGTCTGTCTAATACGCTAGGTCTATACACTATCTTGGTAAAAAAAAAAAAAGAAAAAAAAAATATTACAGTGTGGTAGTTCCATGACATGCCTCATCTATCTGTGGGCTACAAATTGTGCTTTTGAGGCTTTCATTCTCCTTTTTTCGCTGTGTGTTACCCTAGCTCTAAACAGTAAACATTATTTTGTGCTGAATTTTTTTTTTTATTTACCCCCCATGGGAAAATGTTTGTCAGCCGATACACTTTGTGTATGGGCATTTCAAGTCTAGGAGACCTTCTCCTTTAACTTGGGCCTAGTTTTTAATGAGGCCTTCATCCACATCTCATCATCCACTGCCACTAGATCACCAGGGTTAAAGTGTTTCGTGCTGCTACAGCCAGTCAATTTTTTTGGCTAGGGTGTCTATGTTCCCCATAAAAAATAGTTTTACAAATGTACCCCCCATGGGGAAATGTTTGTCAGGCCATACACTTAGTGTATGGGCATTACGAGTCTAGGAGACCCACTCCTTTGTAATGGGACAGTTTTTTTTTAGAAGGCTCTCCTCCATGTTCCTTCCAAGGGGGATTGGGGTGCGTGCAAATTTGGGTCAAGGCGGCCCTTGCATTCAATGCATATGGAAACTGTATGGCAGGATTAACTGAAGACTGTGAAGTTGGTTTTCCTGTGACCATCCAGTATCTGGGTTCAAAGGCTTATTGGGGTGCATATGACTTGATAGTAGGGCAGGCCTTGCATTCAATGCAACATTTTCTCAGGAGGTCCTCCTGTACCTCTCGTGAAAGGGGTATTGGGGTGCATTGTAATGCTTGGCAGCCAAGCTACTCACTGCATAGGCAATAACAGCATAGGAGAGCCATTGTTTAATAATGGCCCTTTAAGAATATTAATGCCACCTGATGCTCCTCTAAAAATAGGCTTTGTGACTTTAAGAGTCCCTCCTTCATAAATAAAACAAGATGTGTGTTAGGGCTAGCGGAACGCACCAAGTAATAGAGAGATTGATATGAAGTGCGTTTGCAGCCCGGAGTCCACCGTGCAATGATACCTGCTGAAAACGAATGGCGGATGGACACTGAGCTCACACTTCACCCCGTGTGAAATGTAAGCAACCTCTGTTGCCTCACAGAATCGCGCTGTACACAAAAACTAATACCCTAACTAGGGTTGTGCTTGCTATGGAACTCTTCTGTGCTAACCGCACACATGAAGGAACCAGATGCTAAAGGCCCCGTCTCACATAGCGAGATCGCTAGCGAGATCGCTGCTGAGTCACAAGTTTTGTGACGCAACAGCGACCTCAGTAGCGATCTCGCTATGTGTGACACGTACCAGCGATCAGGCCCCTGCTGCGAGATCGCTGGTCATGTCGGAATGGCCTGGACCTTTTTTTGGTCGCTGAGGCCCCGCTGACATCGCTGAATCGGTGTGTGTGACACCGATCCAGCGATGTCTTCACTGGTAACCAGGGTAAACATCGGGTTACTAAGCGCAGGGCCGCGCTTAGTAACCCGATGTTTACCCTGGTTACCAAAAAAAAAAAACAGTACATACTCGCCTTTCGGTGTCCAGGTCCCTTGCCGTCTGCTTCCTGCTCTGACTGAGATCCGGCCGTACAGTGAGAGCAGAGCGCAGCACCGCTGACGTCACCGCTGCGCTCTGCTCTCACTGTACGGCGGCACTGTCAGAGCAGGAAGCAGACAGCAAGGGACCTGGACACCGAAAGGCGAGTATGTACTGTTTGTTTTTTTTGGTAACCAGGGTAAACATCGGGTTACTAAGCGCGGCCCTGCGCTTAGTAACCCGATGTTTACCCTGGTTACCCGGGTGCTGCAGGGGGACTTCGGCATCGTTGAAGACAGTTTCAACGATGCCGAAGTCGTTCCCCTGATCGTTGGTCGCTGGAGAGAGCTGTCTGTGTGACAGCTCCCCAGCGACCACACAGCGACTTACCAACGATCACAGCCAGGTCGTATCGCTGGTCGTGATCGTTGGTAAATCGCTATGTGAGACGGGGCCCTAAGCCAAGGCTAATTGCCCCCACTGACGCTAGCTGCCTGCCTGAGTGTACAGCCCCAAAGCTAAACAGACTCACACCACATACATACTAAGTGGTAGAGTATCCACTGGCAACAGCCAAACACAAATGATACTAGCGCATGGCCATGTGGCCATGCAAACCTTTTATAGTTGTAGCTCTCCAGGACCTTCCTAGTGGACCAATAGGAGCTGCTACAGGACCTGAGCTTGAGACTCCCGACCTCCAATGAGAGGTCTTCCCTAGGGCATGCTCAGAAGGAGAAAAACAGGACTTAGTCTAAGGAGTGCCTGCTTGCCGCCAAACAGTACTGGTTATAATGGCTGAACCTGGAAGGGCAGTAGTAACCAAACGTGCAGTATCTGTCCGAGCCAGGTGCTGGGACCGATGTCTCTGCTGAGCAGGCTCCACTGCAGCTGGAGAAGAATGGGAGACCGTAGTGGACATGGTTTGAGATTCCCCCTGTGCAGCAACAGGAACTTGACACCTAACAATGTGTCTCCTTTTGTGTCACACACCACATGGCCAGCTAGGGTTGTTAAATGTTACAATGACATTTCCCAGTGAATGCATTTGTATTGGTTGAACGCTATGTTAAAGTTGAAAAACGCATAAAAAATGCTGTGTGTGAACATAGCCAAAGTGGTGGAGGAACATTTTGGTCTGGGGTTAATTATTTTGCCATATATACAAGTCATTATTACCCTTGAAAGGATGGTCCTTAATGTATTTCCCAGTAAAATGCATTTTGGTTAAGTTTTTGTATGTTTTTTGGTTCACCTGTAAAAATGGCGTGAAACTCTGACAACATTGCTTACAGCTGTGACCTAGGAGTCATAAATGCTTCCAGGGGCGATCCCCATGATGTTCCTGTGTCATTTGAGCAGTGTTTCCATTTTCTGATATTTTTAGACCTTAAAAGGACTCCTGGGGGATCGCTGTAAAAATACTCAGGTTTCCCATAGCCTTACATTGGGCTCGTTGCTCGGGTCGAGTACCTGAGTATTCCAATTTGCTCGACCCGAGCATTTTAGTGCACGCTCATCAATAGTGGACAGCTCTGAAAGAGCTGGCAGATCTGTGGCTGACACAGCTGAACCTACAGCCAGGTATGGTCGCGTGTGACAATGGCCAGAACCTGGTGGAGTCTCTGAGGCGAGACGAGCTCATACACGTTCCATGCCTTGCCCATGTGCTTAACCTTGTGGTTCAGTGTTTTCTCAAAACCTACATGGAGCTGCCGGATCTGTTTGTCAAAGTACGCCACCTGTATACCCATTTTAGAAAGTCAGCTACTTCTTCCGCCGCCCTTGCCGTGCTTCAGCAGCATTTGCAGCTTCCGGCTCACTGATTGGTGTATGATGTCCCCAACCATTGGGACTCTACACTGCAGATGTTGGGAAGGAGTTGTGAGCAGAAGAGGGCAGTTGTTGACTACCAGCATCAACAGTCCATCAGTATTCAGTTCAGACTCCACACATAAGAATTTAGGCGTGGACACAGATGTCAGGCATATGCACCATCCTCCAAAACTTTGATGACTCCACCAAGATGGTGAGCGGCGATGACGTCATAAGTAGCATCACCATCCCACTTCTCTGTGTTCTGAAACGCTCTCTGCTGACAATGAAAGAGGTTGCATTGCAGGCGGAGCAGGAGGACATGGAGCAATGCAGGGTGATTATACACAGCCCAGCCTCATCTCATCCCAACGTGGATTGGGTGACAATGAGGAAGAGGAGGAGAAAGAACAGGCACTACTTTCATGCGCTATAGACGGTACAACAAACACAGCTGTCAAGACTTCTGTTCAGTGTGGATGGCCTGAAGACAGGGAGGAGGAGGAGAGCATGGTCAGTCATCCTCTTGGTGAGGACACGGAAGTCTTACCTGTTAGCAGTCTGGCACATATGGCTGAGTTTGTTGCACTGCCTTTCCCGTGAACTTCGCATTCTCAAAATTTTGCTTGACAGTCATTACTAGTTGATGACACTTCTAGACCCACACTACAAGGAGAACTTTCTATCTCTTATTCCCGAGGCAGACAGGTCTGCTAAAATGGGGCAGTACCAGAAGGCCCTCGTGGAATTATTTAAAAAAATTCCCATCTAAAAATGCTGGCAGCAGAGGTCACAGTTCGTTGGACAACCAAGGAGTACAGGCGATAGAGACACAGAAAAAAAAGGGGGAGAAGCCAGCACTGCTTATGGTCAGAACGCAACAATTAAAGTGCACATGCACAAACTAAATTCTAACTGTATTTCAAATATGAGACATTTAGCAAACAATTGATCAATTCTTTGAGCTACCCCGCCACTTCACCACATTCTCATAATGGGGCAGTCCTACTCTACGTATTTTATTTGCGTTGTGCCATTACGGCCTCCTAAATGTATTAAGAGTATAAAAAGAAAGACCACATTACATGCAAACTGTACCTAGAGCATTTCAGAATCACTCCCTTGGTGCCAGGAAGGCAAGCGTGGGTAAAGGCTGATCAGGTCCTGTGCGGACATCTCAGATCTGGCTTCCACACTGCTAAACCAGCACCAAAGTTAAAGGGTGAGACAGGCTGAGACACAGGTGCACAATTAACTAAAGCCTGAGGCAGGGCAGGGCTGCTGTGTGTGTGAACAGCAGCCTATCAATCACAGTGAACACAGAAAGAATAGCGTACATAACCCAGCGTGCACGGCAACAGTGGTGGTCAGCCACTTACCAATGCAACAGCAGAAAAAAAAGGGGGAGAAGCCAGCACTGCTTATGGTCAGAAATCAACAATTAAAGTGCACATGCACAAACTAAATTCTAACTGAATTTCAAATATGAGACATTTAGCAAACAATTGATCAATTCTTTGAGCTACCCCGCCACTTCACGGCATTCTCATAATGGGGCAGTCCTACTCTACGTATTTTATTTGCGTTGTGCCATTAAGGCCTCCTAAATGAATTAAGAGTATAAAAGGAAAGACCACATTACATGCAAACTGTACCTGGAGCATTTCAGAATCACTCCCTTGGTGCCAGGAAAGGCTAGCGTGGGTAAAGGCCGATCAGGTCCTGTGTGGACATCTCAGATCTGGCTTCCACACTGCTAAACCAGCACCAAAGTTAAAGGGTGAGACAGGCTGAGACAGGCTGAGACACAGGTGCTCAATTAACTAAAGCCTCAGGCAGGGCAGGGCTGCTGTGTGTGTGCACAGCAGCCTATCAATCACAGTGAACACAGAAAGAATAGCGTACATAACCCAGCGTCTCACATAGCGAGATCGCTAGCGAGATCGCTGCTGAGTCACAAGTTTTGTGACGCAACAGCGACCTCAGTAGCGATCTCGCTATGTGTGACACGTACCAGCGATCAGGCCCCTGCTGCGAGATCGCTGGTCATGTCGGAATGGCCTGGACCTTTTTTTGGTCGCTGAGGCCCCGCTGACATCGCTGAATCGGTGTGTGTGACACCGATCCAGCGATGTCTTCACTGGTAACCAGGGTAAACATCGGGTTACTAAGCGCAGGGCCGCGCTTAGTAACCCGATGTTTACCCTGGTTACCAAAAAAAAAAAAACAGTACATACTCGCCTTTCGGTGTCCAGGTCCCTTGCCGTCTGCTTCCTGCTCTGACTGAGATCCGGCCGTACAGTGAGAGCAGAGCGCAGCACCGCTGACGTCACCACTGCGCTCTGCTCTCACTGTACGGTGGCACTGTCAGAGCAGGAAGCAGACAGCAAGGGACCTGGACACCGAAAGGCGAGTATGTACTGTTTGTTTTTTTTGGTAACCAGGGTAAACATCGGGTTACTAAGCGCGGCCCTGCGCTTAGTAACCCGATGTTTACCCTGGTTACCCGGGTGCTGCAGGGGGACTTCGGCATCGTTGAAGACAGTTTCAACGATGCCGAAGTCGTTCCCCTGATCGTTGGTCGCTGGAGAGAGCTGTCTGTGTGACAGCTCCCCAGCGACCACACAGCGACTTACCAACGATCACAGCCAGGTCGTATCGCTGGTCGTGATCGTTGGTAAATCGCTATGTGAGACGGGGCCCTAAGCCAAGGCTAATTGCCCCCACTGACGCTAGCTGCCTGCCTGAGTGTACAGCCCCAAAGCTAAACAGACTCACACCACATACATACTAAGTGGTAGAGTATCCACTGGCAACAGCCAAACACAAATGATACTAGCGCATGGCCATGTGGCCATGCAAACCTTTTATAGTTGTAGCTCTCCAGGACCTTCCTAGTGGACCAATAAGAGCTGCTACAGGACCTGAGCTTGAGACTCCCGACCTCCAATGAGAGGTCTTCCCTAGGGCATGCTCAGAAGGAGAAAAACAGGACTTAGTCTAAGGAGTGCCT
Source organism: Ranitomeya variabilis (assembly GCF_051348905.1). Taxonomy (NCBI): domain Eukaryota; kingdom Metazoa; phylum Chordata; class Amphibia; order Anura; family Dendrobatidae; genus Ranitomeya; species Ranitomeya variabilis. Next base: position 645,041,802 of record NC_135233.1, on the reverse strand, counting down.
GCTTGCCGCCAAACAGTACTGGTTATAATGGCTGAACCTGGAAGGGCAGCAGTAACCAAACGTGCAGTATCTGTCCGAGCCAGGTGCTGGGACCGATGTCTCTGCTGAGCAGGCTCCACTGCAGCTGGAGAAGAATGGGAGACCGTAGCGGACATGGTTTGAGATTCCCCCTGTGCAGCAACAGGAACTTGACACCTAACAATGTGTCTCCTTTTGTGTCACACACCACATGGCCAGCTAGGGTTGTTAAATGTTACAATGACATTTCCCAGTGAATGCATTTGTATTGGTTGAACGCTATGTTAAAGTTGAAAAACGCATAAAAAATGCTGTGTGTGAACATAGCCAAAGTGGTGGAGGAACATTTTGGTCTGGGGTTAATTATTTTGCCATATATACAAGTCATTATTACCCTTGAAAGGATGGTCCTTAATGTATTTCCCAGTAAAATGCATTTTGGTTAAGTTTTTGTATGTTTTTTGGTTCACCTGTAAAAATGGCGTGAAACTCTGACAACATTGCTTACAGCTGTGACCTAGGAGTCATAAATGCTTCCAGGGGCGATCCCCATGATGTTCCTGTGTCATTTGAGCAGTGTTTCCATTTTCTGATATTTTTAGACCTTAAAAGGACTCCTGGGGGATCGCTGTAAAAATACTCAGGTTTCCCATAGCCTTACATTGGGCTCGTTGCTCGGGTCGAGTACCTGAGTATTCCAATTTGCTCGACCCGAGCATTTTAGTGCACGCTCATCAATAGTGGACAGCTCTGAAAGAGCTGGCAGATCTGTGGCTGACACAGCTGAACCTACAGCCAGGTATGGCGCGTGTGACAATGGCCAGAACCTGGTGGAGTCTCTGAGGCGAGACGAGCTCATACACGTTCCATGCCTTGCCCATGTGCTTAACCTTGTGGTTCAGTGTTTTCTCAAAACCTACATGGAGCTGCCGGATCTGTTTGTCAAAGTACGCCACCTGTATACCCATTTTAGAAAGTCAGCTACTTCTTCCGCCGCCCTTGCCGTGCTTCAGCAGCATTTGCAGCTTCCGGCTCACTGATTGGTGTATGATGTCCCCAACCATTGGAACTCTACACTGCAGATGTTGGGAAGGAGTTGTGAGCAGAAGAGGGCAGTTGTTGACTACCAGCATCAACAGTCCATCAGTATTCAGTTCAGACTCCACACATAAGAATTTAGGCGTGGACACAGATGTCAGACATATGCACCATCCTCCAAAACTTTGATGACTCCACCAAGATGGTGAGCGGCGATGACGTCATAATTAGCATCACCATCCCACTTCTCTGTGTTCTGAAACGCTCTCTGCTGACAATGAAAGAGGTTGCATTGCAGGCGGAGCAGGAGGACATGGAGCAATGCAGGGTGATTATACACAGCCCAGCCTCATCTCATCCCAACGTGGATTGGGTGACAATGAGGAAGAGGAGGAGAAAGAACAGGCACTACTTTCATGCGCTATAGACGGTACAACAAACACAGCTGTCAAGACTTCTGTTCAGTGTGGATGGCCTGAAGACAGGGAGGAGGAGGAGAGCATGGTCAGTCATCCTCTTGGTGAGGACACGGAAGTCTTACCTGTTAGCAGTCTGGCACATATGGCTGAGTTTGTTGCACTGCCTTTCCCGTGAACTTCGCATTCTCAAAATTTTGCTTGACAGTCATTACTAGTTGATGACACTTCTAGACCCACACTACAAGGAGAACTTTCTATCTCTTATTCCCGAGGCAGACAGGTCTGCTAAAATGGGGCAGTACCAGAAGGCCCTCGTGGAATTATTTAAAAAAATTCCCATCTAAAAATGCTGGCAGCAGAGGTCACAGTTCGTTGGACAACCAAGGAGTACAGGCGATAGAGACACAGAAAAAAAAGGGGGAGAAGTCAGCACTGCTTATGGTCAGAACGCAACAATTAAAGTGCACATGCACAAACTAAATTCTAACTGTATTTCAAATATGAGACATTTAGCAAACAATTGATCAATTCTTTGAGCTACCCCGCCACTTCACGGCATTCTCATAATGGGGCAGTCCTACTCTACGTATTTTATTTGCGTTGTGCCATTAAGGCCTCCTAAATGAATTAAGAGTATAAAAGGAAAGACCACATTACATGCAAACTGTACCTGGAGCATTTCAGAATCACTCCCTTGGTGCCAGGAAAGGCAAGCGCGGGTAAAGGCCGATCAGGTCCTGTGTGGACATCTCAGATCTGGCTTCCACACTGCTAAACCAGCACCAAAGTTAAAGGGTGAGACAGGCTGAGACACAGGTGCTCAATTAACTAAAGCCTCAGGCAGGGCAGGGCTGCTGTGTGTGTGCACAGCAGCCTATCAATCACAGTGAACACAGAAAGAATAGCGTACATAACTCAGCGTGCGCGGCAACAGTGGTGGTCAGCCACTTACCAAGGCAACAGCAGAAAAAAAAGGGGGAGAAGCCAGCACTGCTTATGGTCAGAACGCAACAATTAAAGTGCACATGCACAAACTAAATTCTAACTGAATTTCAAATATGAGACATTTAGCAAACAATTGATCAATTCTTTGAGCTACCCCGCCACTTCACGGCATACTCATAATTGGGCAGTCCTACTCTACATATTTTATTTGCCTTGTGCCATTACGGCCTCCTAAATGTATTAAGAGTATAAAAAGAAAGACCACATAACATGTCTCACCCTTTAACGTTGGTGCTGGTTTAGCAGTGTGGAAGCCAGATCTGAGATGTCCGCACAGGACCTGATCGGCCTTTACCCGCGCTTGCCTTTCCTGGCACCAAGAGGTTGATTCTGAAATGCTCCAGGTACAGTTTGCATGTAATGTGGTCTTTCCTTTTATACTCTTAATTCATTTAGGAGGCCGTAATGGCACAACACAAATAAAATACGTAGAGTAGGACTGCCCAATTATGAGAATGCCGTGAAGTGGCGGGGTAGCTCAAAGAATTGATCAATTGTTTGCTAAATGTCTCATATTTGAAATTCAGTTAGAATTTAGTTTGTGCATGTGCACTTTAATTGTTGCGTTCTGACCATAAGCAGTGCTGGCTTCTCCCCCTTTTTTTTCTGCTGTTGCATTGGTAAGTGGCTGACCACCACTGTTGCCACGCACGCTGGGTTATGTACGCTATTCTTCCTGTGTTCACTGTGATTGATAGGCTGCTGTGCACACACACAGCAGCCCTGCCCTGCCTCAGGCTTTAGTTAATTGAGCACCTGTGTCTCAGCCTGTCTCACCCTTTAACTTTGGTGCTGGTTTAGCAGTGTGGAAGCCAGATCTGAGATGTCCGCACAGGACCTGATCGGCCTTTACCCGCGCTTGCCTTTCCTGGCACCATGGGAGTGATTCTGAAATGCTCCAGGTACAGTTTGCATGTAATGTGGTCTTTCCTTTTATACTCTTAATTCATTTAGGAGGCCGTAATGGCACAACGCAAATAAAATACGTAGGGTAGGACTGCCCCATTATGAGAATGCCGTGAAGTGACGGGGTAGCTCAAAGAATTGATCAATTGTTTGCTAAATGTCTCATATTTGAAATACAGTTAGAATTTAGTTTGTGCATGTGCACTTTAATTGTTGATTTCTGAACATAAGCAGTGCTGGCTTCTCCCCCTTTTTTTTCTGCTGATAGAGACACAACTCCAATCCAACAGAGGTAGGGGAACACTGTCAAAGTTATGGGAGAGTTTTCTCAGACCCTCCCATTGCACAAGCCCTGAGGTGCAGGGTACTCTCACAAGGAGTGCAGTTTTGGAAGATGCTGAGGGAGAACCTTGCTGACCGTACCAATGTCCTCCGTGATTCCTCTGTTCCTTATAATTATTGGGTATCCAAGCTGGACAAGTGGCATGAACTGACTCTCTATGCCTTGGAGGTCTTGGCCTGCCCTGTCACTAGCATTTTGTCAGAGCAGATTTTTAGTGCCGATGGTGGAATTATACCTGATAAGCGCATCCGCCTGTCAACTGAAAATGCTGACAGGCTGACTCTTATAAAAATGAACAAGCGCTAGATTGGGCCAGATTTCTCAACACTACCAATTGATAGCAGTGTAACATAAACTCAAATCCAGTGTCTTTTTTGGGAGGTCTATTCCCATGCACCTCTTCACACCCACACATGGGTATACGCTTCCTGATTTGGGCTATTTGCTGTTGTCCTCCTCCTTCTCATCTTCATCCTCCACCACCATATCACCAGGGTGACCGTGGTCCGTGATGCAACACCCACATAATTTTTTTAAAGTGTGCTTATGATGCCAGTTAAAAGAAATGTGAAAAATTTGTTATACAGTATGTTCATGTATACCCCCAAGGGGTAAATGTTTGTCAGCCCATACACTTAGTGCAAGGGCATTACAAGTATCTGCTCCTTTCTAATGGGAATATTTATTTATGAGGCCCTCCTCCACGTCTCTTCCAAGGAGCATTGGAGTGTCTCCAAATTTTTGGCAGCCCATCACTGCATAGGAAAACACTATGAGAGACCCACTTCCTAATAATGGGAACATTGTTTTCAGGAGACCCTCTGACCTCTACGTCTCTTCCAAGGGGTATTGCAGTTCCTCCAAATTTTTTGGCAGTCGTTGCTTCACTGCATAGGCAAACACTATGAAAGACCCACTTCCTAATTATAGGAACAACATTTTTTTCATGAGGCCCTCCTCTATGTCTTTTCCAAGGGGCATTGGAGTAGGTCCAAATTTTTAGCAGCTCTTGCATTCACTGCATAGGCAAACAGTATGGGAGACCCACTTCCTAATAATGGGAACATTGTTTTCAGCAGGCCCTCCTGTATGTCTCTTCAAAGGGGTATTGGGGTGCATCCAAATTTTGGGCAGCCCTGCCACTCACTGCATGTGCAATAACAGTATAGGAGACCCACTGTTTAATAATGGGAACAACAAAGTACAGCTGGCTGATGGCTTTCTAAGAATAGTGAGGGCCGACGACTGGCCCTTTAAGAATAGTAAAGACCACCTGATGACCCTATAAAAATAGGCTTTGTGACTTTCAGAGTCCCTCTTTCATAAATGAAACAGGATGAGTCTGATGATGTGTCACACACCACATGGTCAGATAAGGTTGTAAAATGTTAAAATGACATTTCCCAGTGAATGCATTTGTCTTGGTTGAAAGCAATGTTAAAGTTCAAAAAATGCATCAAAAATGCTACACGTGAACATAGCACAAGGTGTGGAGGAGCATTTTTGGTTTTGGTTATTTATTTTGCCTTATATACAAGTCATTAGCCTGGAAAGGATGTTTCTTAACACATTTCCCAGGAAAATGCATTTTGGTTTAGTTTTTGTATGTTTTATTGTGAGTCTGTAAAAGTGGCGTAAGACTCTGACAACATTGTTCACAGCAGTGACCTGGGAGTAAGAAATGTTTCCAGGGGTCTTCCCCATGCTGTTCCCATGTCATTTGAGCACTGTTCCCATGGATTTCCCAATTTCTAGTCCCTCTGCAGACCGCCGGGTGGGCACCGAAAAAATGCTCAAGTTTCCCACACATAAATATGTGCTACATATAGTTATGATTCATAAATGATTTTATATAAAACTTGCAGTAGTCTGACAGAGCAGAAGTCCACTCTTATGAAATAGAGAATACTACAGTCTATACAAACTAATGTTCTAGGTAAAAAAACATCTAATTTACCTATATTAAAAATGAACGCTAACAGTTCAATATCAGTAGGTAAAACTAGGACAATTATATTGCAACTTTTATGTGAACATAAGCGGGGCAAAGAGTAGACAAATAAAGAACAGAGAGAATTGTTAGTGTTTTCAGTAGAGCTTATGATGTCGCTGCTCATCATCAGTACCACCCAGTTTTGACCTTCTGTGAAAGGATGTACGGCTGCCTCCAGGAAGTAAATGCATATAAAAAAACATGTTATGTAAAATAGGTACAGTACATTTTGTGCATCATTTGACAATATATTTGCATATCCTTTTCTAAAGTAAAATATATGGTCATGGCCTACTATAAATGGCAAATAGCAACCATCTGTAAACACTTATACATGATTGACAAGACATGATTTGTAAGCAAACATGGCATTGTAATTTGTTGTGACCGAGAAATAAAAATTAGAATGGTTTTACCCTTACTCATAGAGACAATATTAGCAGGAACAAACATTGTGAATTCTGCTTTCAGTATTTACTATTGTATCATCATGGTTTATTTAGAAATGTGGAAAGCTTCCAGGAAGAGTTTTGAATGAGAAAGACAAAGATAAAAAAACAAATATAAATAATTCAAAATCTATTTAACTGAAGATTTGTCAAATCAGTCTGAGATCCATTTCACATGGTTTCACAAGAATAAATGATCTATAAAACATGCAGGTATTGCACACGTAAGAGTGCCTTATTACAATTAGTTCCTAAGACAGAGCTAATATTAAGAAAATTTGCAAGCAAATTTATGTTTCATCTATTTTTCATGCTTTAGTAACTTCTGTGTAGAAGAAAATAAATTGATATCCACTATAAAAGTCAATGGGCATTTCATTGCTATGGGGCCACATGGATTTTCCCAATAAAATGTTTTCCTCATTGTTTTTCCTGGATGGAAAAGTTGTTTGCAATTTACAATCCTTGAATCTATTGATTCACAGGTCTGCAAAAAAATTTTTTTCAAGAGCTGTTTTGGTTATTCCAAGTAATCTTTATGTTTTTAAGTGTGCTGAATCCGAAAAAGACCTCCGTTTTGTCATAGGACATCACGTTTTCTGACAATTTAACCCCTTCCCGACCCATGACGCCACGTAGGCGTCATGAAAACCCGTGCCAATCCGACCCATGACGCCTATGTGGCGTCATGGAATGATCGCGTCCCTGCAGATCGGGTGAAGGGGTTAACTCCTATTTTACCCGATCTGCAGGGAGAGGGGGAGTGGTACTTCAGCCCAGGGGGGGTGGCTTCACCCCCCCGTGGCTACGATCGCTCTGATTGGCTGTTGAAAGTGAAACTGCCAATCAGAGCGATTTGTAATATTTCACCTAAAAAACTGGTGAAATATTACAATCCAGCCATGGCCGATGCTGCAATATCATCGGCCATGGCTGGAAATACTGAAGTGCCCCCCCCCCCACACCCACCGATCGCCCCCCCCAGTCCTCCGTTATGGGGTCCGGTCCCCTCCGTCCGCCTGCCGGCTCCCCCGTCCTCCTGTCCGTTCCCTCCTTGCTCAGATCCACCCCCCCTGTGCTCCGATCACCCCCCCTGTGCTCCGATCCACTCCCCCACCACCCCTTCATACTTACCGATCCTCCCGGTGTTCGTACGTCTCCTCGCTGGGCGCCGCCATCTTCCAAAATGGCGTGCGCATGCTCAGTGCGCCCGCCGAATCTGCCAGCCGGCAGATTCCTTACAAGTACATTTTGATCGCTGTGGTAGGTTCTATCACAGCGATCAAAATAAAAAAAATAATAAATAACCCCCCCCCCTTTATCACCCCCATAGGTAGGGACAATAATAAAATAAATAATTTTTTTTTTTTCTTTTTCCACTAGGGTTAGGGTTAGAACTAGGGTTAGAACTAGGGGTAGGGTTAGGGGTAGGGTTAGGGTTACGGGTAGGGTTAGGGTTATGGCATGTGCACACAGAGCGGATCGGCCGCGGATCCGCAGCGGATCGGCAGCGGATCGGCAGCGGATCCGCGGCGGATCGGCCGCGGATCTGCGGCGGATCGGCCGCGGATCTGCGGCGGATCGGCCGCGGATCCGCGGCGGATCGGCAGCGGATCCGCAGCGGATCGGCAGCGGATCCGCAGCGGATTGGCAGCGGATCCGCAGCGGATTGGCCGCGGATCCGCAGCGGATCCGCAGTGGATTGGCCGCGGATCCGCAGCGGATTGGCAGCGGATTGGCCGCGGATCCGCAGCGGATTGGCCGCTGCGAATTCGAAGCAGTTTTCCATCAGGTTTACAGTACCATGTACACCTAAGGAAAACCAAATCCGCTGTGCCCATGGTGCGGAAAATTCCGTGCAGAAACGCTGCGTTGTATTTTCCGCAGCATGTCAATTCTTTGTGCGGATTCCGCAGCGTTTTACACCTGTTCCTCAATAGGAATCCGCAGGTGAAATCCGCACAAAAAAACACTGGAAATCTGCTGTAAATCCGCAGGTAAAACGCAGTGCCTTTTACCTGCAGATTTTTCAAAAATCGTGCGGAAAAATCTCACACGAATCCGCAACGTGGGCACATAGCCTTAGGGTTAGGGTTGGAATTAGAGTTAGGGTTGGAATTAGGGCTAGGGTTTGAAATAGGGTTAAGATTAGGCTTGTGGTTAGGGTTACGGATAGGGTTAGGGGTGTGTTGGGGTTACAGTTGTGGTTAGGGTTGGGATTAGGGTTACGGTTGGGATTAGGGTTAGGATTAGGGTTGGAATTAGGGTTACGGGTGTGTTGCGGTTAGGGTTGTGGTGTAGTAAATCACGGCACTCTGGGTATCTGGGAGGTGCTCAAGTTAGGTATCCAACCCGTGGTACATAAGCAATAATTTCCTTGGCACTCAGGAGAACTTTGTAGTAAAGTAAAACATGATTTATTCAGTGCATCCAGTTCAACATGAACGTTTTCGATCCCAACATAGGACCTTCATCAGACAGGATTTTTGAACACTGGACTGCACAACGTGTCTGAATGGGCCTGCTAGAGGTTCCAATATCAGACCGGGTTCAGGAGGTGTAGTACGGCCTTAAGCAGAAAAAATGAGGAAGCGCTGTGGACCGGCGAGATACTCGCTGAAGAGGGGAGCGCTGGTGCTGCCGCGAATAGAGCGCGCCGTGCTGCAGGGAGCCCTCCTGCGGTTAGGGTTGTGGTTAGGGGTGTGTTGGGGTTAGGGTTGTGATTAGGGTTATGGCTACAGTTGGGATTAGGATTAGGGGTGTGTTGGGGTTAGTGTTGAAGTTAGAATTGAGGGGTTTCCACTGTTTAGGCACATCAGGGGTCTCCAAACGCAACATGGCGCCACCATTGATTCCAGCCAATCTTGCGTTCAAAAAGTCAAATGGTGCTCCCTCCCTTCCAAGCCCCGACGTGCACCCAAACAGTGGTTTACCCCCACATTTAGGGTACCAGCGTACTCAGGACAAACTGGGCAACAACTGTTGGGGTCCAATTTCTCCTGTTACCCTTGCAAAAATAAAAAATTACTTGCTAAAACATAATTTTTGAGGAAAGAACAATTATTTTTTATTTTCACGGCTCTGCGTTATAAACTTCTGTGAAGCACTTGGGGGTTGAAAGTGCTCACCACACATCTAGATAAGTTCCTTCGGGGGTCTAGTTTCCAAAATGGGGTCACTTGTGGGGTGTTTCTACTGTTTAGGCACATCAGGGGCTCTGCAAATGCAATGTGACGCCCGCAGACCATTCCATCAAAGTCTGCATTTCAAATGTCACTACTTCCCTTCCGAGCCCTGACGTGCGTCCAAACAGTGGTTTACCCCCACATATGGGGTATCAGCGTACTCACAACAAACTGGGCAACAAATATTGGGGTCCAAATTCTCCTGTTACCCTTGTGAAAATAAAAAATTGCTTGCTAAAACATCTTTTTTGAGGAAAGAAAAATGATTTTTTATTTTCACGGCTCTGCGTTGTAAACTTCTGTGAAGCACTTGGGGGTTGAACGTGCTCACCACACATCTAGATAAGTTCCTTGGGGGGTCTAGTTTCCAAAATGGGGTCACTTGTGGGGGGTTTCTACTGTTTAGGCATATCAGGGGCTCTGCAAACGTAACATGATGCCCGCAGACCATTCCATCAAAGTCTGCATTCCAAAACGTCACTACTTCCCTTCCGAGCCCCGGCATGTGCCTAAACAGTGGTTTACCCCCACATATGGGGTATCAGCGTACTCAGGAGAAACTGGACAACAACTTTTGGGGTCCAATTTTTCCTGTTACTCTTGCAAAAATAAAAAATTCTGGGCTAAAAAAATATTTTTGAGGAAAGGAAACACATTTATTATTTTCACGGCTCTGCGTTATAAACTTCTGTGAAGCACTTGGGGGTTCAAAGTGCTCACCACACATCTAGATAAGTTCCCTTGGGGGTCTAGTTTCCAAAATGGAGTCACTTGTGGGGAGTTCCTACTGTTTATGCACATCAGGGGCTCTGCAAACGCAACCTGATGCCCGCAGAGCATTCCATCAAAGTCTGCATTTCAAAACGTCACTACTTCCCTTCCGAACCCCGACGTGTGCCAAAACAGTGGTTTACCCCCACATATGGGGTATCAGCGTACTCAGGAGAAACTGGACAACAACTTTTGGGGTCCAATTTCTCCTGTTACTCTTGCAAAAATAAAAAAATTCTGGGCTAAAAAAATATTTTTGAGGAAAGGAAACACATTTTTTATTTTCACGGCTCTGCGTTATAAACTTCTGTGAAGCACTTGGGGGTTCAAAGTGCTCACCACACATCTAGATCAGTTCCTTGGGAGGTCTAGTTTCCAAAATGGGGTCACTTGTGCGGGAGCTCCAATGTTTAGGCACACAGGGGCTCTCCAAACGCGACATGGTGTCCGCTAATGATTGGAGCTAATTTTCCATTCAAAAAGCCAAATGGCGTGCCTTCCCTTCCGAGCCCTGCCGTGCGCACAAACAGTGGTTTACCCCCACATATGGGGTATCATCGTACTCAGGACAAACTGGACAACAACATTTGGGTCCAATTTCTCCTATTACCCTTGGGAAAATAAAAAATTCTGGGCTAAAAATCATTTTTGAGGAAAGAAAAATTATTTTATTTTCACGGCTCTGCATTATAAACTTCTGTGAAGCACCTGGGGGTTATAAGTGCTCACTATGCATCTAGATAAGTTCCTTGGGGGGTCTAGTTTCCAAAATGATAATGATTGGAGCTAATTTTCCATTCAAAAAGTCAAATGGCACGCCTCCCCTTCCGAGCCTTGCCGTGCACCCAAACAGTGGTTTACCCCCACATATGAGGTATCGGCATACTCAGAAGAAATTGTCCAACAAATTTTAGGATCCATTTTATCCTGTTGCCCATGTGAAAATGAAAGAATTGAGGCTAAAAGAAATTTTGTGTGAAAAAAAAGTACTTTTTCATTTTTGCGGAACAATGTGTGAAGCACCTGGGGGTTTAAAGTGCTCACTATGCCTCTAGATGAGTTCCTTGGGGGGTCTAGTTTCCAAAATGGGGTCACTTGTGGAGGAGCTCCAATGTTTAGGCACACAGGGGCTTTCCAAACGCGGCATGGTGTCCGCTAACGATGGAGATAATTTTTCATTCAAAAAGTCAAATGGCGCTCCTTCCCTTCCGAGCCTTACCATGTGCCCAAACAGTGGTTTACCCCCACATGTGAGGTATTGGTGTACTCAGGAGAAATTGCCCAACAAAATTTAGGATCCATTTTATCCTGTTGCCCATGTGAAAATGAAAAAATTGAGGCTAAAATAATTTTTTTGTGAAAAAAAAGTACTTTTTCATTTTTACGGATCAATTTGTGAAGCACCTGGGGGTTTAAAGTGCTCACTATGCTTCTAGATAAGTTCCTTGGGGGGGTCTAGTTTCCAAAATGTGGTCACTTGTGGGGGAGCTCCAATGTTTAGGCACACGGGGGCTCTCCAAACGCGACATGGTGTCCGCTAAAGATTGGAGCCAATTTTTCATTCAAAAAGTCAAATGGCGCTCCTTCCCTTCCGAGCCCTGCCGTGCGCCCAAACAGTGGTTTACCCCCACATATGAGGTATCAGCGTACTCAGGACAAATTGGACAACAACATCCCTGGTCCAGTTTCTCCTTTTACCCTTGGGAAAATAAAAAAATTGTTGCTAAAAGATCATTTTTGTGACTAAAAAGTTAAATGTTCATTTTTTACTTCCATGTTGCTTCTGCTGCTGTTAAACACCTGAAGGGTTAATAAACTTCTTGAATGTGGTTTTGAGCACCTTGAGGGGTGCAGTTTTTAGAATGGTGTCACTTTTGGGTATTTTCAGCCATATAGAACCCTCAAAATGACTTCAAATGTGAGGTGGTCCCTAAAAAAAATGGTTTTGTAAATTTTGTTGTAAAAATGAGAAATCACTGGTCAAATTTTAACCCTTATAACTTCCTAGCAAAAAAAAAAAATTGTTTCCAAAATTGTGCTGATGTAAAGTAGACATGTGGGAAACGTTATTTATTAACTATTTTGTGTCACATAACTCTCTGGTTTAACAGAATAAAAATTCAAAATGTGAAAATTGCGAAATTTTCAAATTTTTTGCCAAATTTCCGTTTTTTTCACAAATAAACTCAGAAATTATCGACCTAAATTTACCACTATCATGAAGCCCAGTATGTCACGAAAAAACAATCTCAGAATCGCTAGGATCCGTTGAAGCGTTTCTGAGTTATTACCTCATAAAGGGACACTGGTCAGAATTGCAAAAAACGGCAAGGTCATTAAGGCCAAAATAGGCTGGGTCATGAAGGGGTTAAGTAACTATGTTAAATAAGACAATACCTCAAAATAAATGAAAATAGACTCATAAAATTAATTTTTTATTACAAATGTTTCATGAAAATCATTTTTTAACTGCAATGAGCTCACTAACACATACTAAAATCGATTCTTCTTCCCTGTGAGGCTTCTCTTGGTACATTTATGCTTGTCAGTAGCATCTGGAATGTCTCTCTGAAGCGTCCAACAGTAGTCTGCCATCATTGTAATGCTCCATCTTCCCTGGTATCTTATTTCCATCTCTTTAATGTCCTGGTGGTATCGTGCTCTTCACTCACAGCTCCCAAATTTTCAGGAAAGTTGTCAAGGTGGGAATGGAGGAAATGCACTTTCAAACTCATCAGGCAACCTAAAGCTTGAAATGCTTTCAGCATTCGTCCGACGATTTTTTTGTACTCAGGGTCTATGTTGTTGTCTAAAAATTTCTCTACGACCTCTTTAAATGCAAACCACCCTTCTTTTTGAGGATGCGTCATAGTATTGATAAACTCTTTGATCAGCTATAAGCCTTCTAATGTCTGGTCCGACGAACACACCTTCCTTCAACTTGAATATGACGAACTAACACGAACTGAGATGAAAAAGTGTGAACAGGCGAGAACCAAGATAAAACAATTGAATCAAGCCCGGGCATGTCAGAGCCTGCTCGTTCAGCTTGCAACATGTTGATGCTGGTTTCATTAGCTCACTCTGAAAGTTCTTTTCTTTGAAAGTTATATTTTTGGGGCATTGTATATTTTCAATGCATTGATGTGAATTAATTAATAGTAATTTTGATTTTAAAAAACCCTAAGATAAAAAAAATACCAAAAATTTTGAAAAATATACTAAATTTGAAGAGATTTTTGCATTTTGTGGCAAATCCTGACATCCAGGATTTTTTTCAATATTTTTTTCATTTTCAGCACACTAAAATACATGGAAATGAGATGAAAGTAATCAAACAGCTTTTTAGTCGCAGACCTGTGTTATGTAAGGGCTGCAGGGAGTTCACCTGGTAGTTTCCTTATTAAATTCTTTTATCCAATGCGTGCTATGGGGGAGGCTAATGATGGTTTTAAGGATGTGATGAAAGAGGGCTTATGGATCTCTATAGTAATATGTCTAAAATACCTAAACATTCTAATTTAACAGAAAAAAACTGGCGCATAGGGATTTAGAGCATAATAATAACATCATAATCAGAAAGGCCAATAAAGGAGATGTTTTACACATTAATTTAAATAAAACAGTTAATGAACAGTGTTTGGGTGACACTGCCACTTATTCTAAGATTAAACATAATCACACTAATGTCTATAATGATATGTTGATAGAACTAATGGATCGAGGATTTAAATCAGGGTTTTTAAATAACATGCAAAAGGATTTGATGGTTGCTGAATGCCCGAAAATGTCCATTTTCCACTCATTGCCCAATTTAAATTAAATGAAAACCGAAGTGCTGGGTAGATAATATGTTACCACCCCTTATAAAACATATTCCTGAATTTGTGAGACCAAACATATTTTGGTCCTCTTAGGTGATCTTTCTTGGCAGACTGAGTACATGTGGATTACATGTGATGTTATTTTCCTATACACATCTTTTCCCCATAATTTAGCGATCTGGGCAGTTGGGTGGTTTTTAGATGTGTACAGGGACTATTCGAACAATTTAAAATAATTCATTATAATAGCTTTGGAATTTCTCTTGACTCAATTTGTTCTATGATTGATGGACAAAATAATTTATGAAAACTATTTACAAATAACTGGAACATCAATTGGGTCCAAATTGTATTCTTCGATAGCAAATATTTTCATGGCTTGGTATGAATATCATTATGTTATTTTGCCAGAGAACCCACTTTTTGAGCACATTGTCTGGTGTGACCGTTATATTGATGATATTATCATCAGATTGTCAGAGCCAGTATCGGCCATGCCAGACCTATTGTTATATTTCAATAGTAATAAAAGCAATTTGAAATTTACTATGAAATGGTTAATTTCTTATATTTGGACATTCAGGCTAGTACAATTACCAAATATATTACTACCACCACATATAGAAAACCATTATCAGGGAATATGCTATATTAGAATGACAATTCCCCACAGGAGAAATCTCCAGAGCTATACAGAATTGTTCTGATCATAATATTTGAGAAGAATGCAATAAATAAACCTAGTACCACACTGAAAGAACAGGGATACCCCTCATTGGCCATTGGCAATGCGATCAGGAGGGTAAAACAAAAAACAAGGCTGATATGCTACATCTTAAAAAAATATAAAAAACTGGCAGACTGTGGAAGAAAGCAAATCTGTATTATTGCCAAATGAATACATGTAATCCCCCCAAAATACCCCAGTCTAGCACCTCGTCTGTTCCACTGTAAAGAAAAATAGGGGACCGATGGCTTGAAATAAAAGGTTGGTACAAATTTGGGCATAGCAATTGTAAGTTCAGTACATTTCTGATTATCTCAAAAGAGTTTATGTCGATAAGAACAGGGACAATTTATCCCATAAAACCTTCTATAAACTGCATTAGTAAATTTGTTGTTTATTTAATTAAGTGCAGAAAATCTTAGATTTAATATGTAGGCTGTTCAACAGGTCGATTAAAAGTCAGGATTTGTAGGTGTCATGATTTCTTAACTGACTGTGTTCTCGAGATGCTGTGAGTGACAGCTCAGCTGCCCTATGAAATCTGGAGTGTGTTGGATTGTCGGTTTTGTGAGTGACAATCCAGTCATTCAATCTCATCATGGGGCGTGCTGGGCTGTGAGCGTTTTTATTGACAGCCCTGCTGCTCAATGTAGTCTTTTCTGTAAGCATTTCACTAGGTGCCTCCCATCCTCAGATGATTTGCTATATTTATATGGTTGCTGTGAGCAGCAAATTGTCAATTGTAGCTTTGCTTTAAGTAGGTGTGTATGTTTAGCCCTGTGTCTGACTTTAGATCTTGTTTTTGACTTTGAATTTGTTATGACAATTCTTGTGGATTATTCCTTCTGCTTTTGACGCTCTCTGACTTCAAATACCTGATTTCAGACTTGGCCTCTAACTAACAGTTTGCTGTACTCCCTGGTTTTGACGTACCCTTCTGGCATTTGACAGCGTACTGTTTCCTGACCATGCCTTTGACTTATTCCTCTGTACTATGAGCCTTCCTGGTATCTGACTATCCTTTCCCACAGCTTGCATGTGAGTAGTGGCTCAGCATCACATCACACCTGACCATATACGTTTTTTTGGAGACTGATCACACGCTCTGAGACCAGGTGGCCAGTTTGACTGAGATGATGCAGGATCTGGCTAAGGAATTCTGGAGTCCTCACAATTCCAGTTGCAGGGTCAGATAATTTGTCTTATGAAAACTTCCTCTAGCAATTCACTGCAAGCAGAGACTGCGATATCTGCTTTCATGTTCAGTTGGCTCATGTGAACCAGTACTGGTCCTTCCTGATACATTTTTGTGGGAGAGAAACCAGTGTTTAGGGAAAGTGGCAGGCTATTCTTTACTCTACGATCCCAGTCTTCAGGCGATGAGTCCCAGCAGGTGGGAATAGTTATGTCTTTATTACGAAGGAGCCCCCAGACTTGGGCATTTCCTCTGTACCCACAAGCCCCAGGATGGTCTTCAATTGACACTTTTTTGATGACTTAAGGGGTTATCTATGAGGAACCCGACAGAATCCAGGTCACTGAGGCTAAAATCATAAACCTGACACAGTGGTCCACTGAGGTTTACTGTAATGATGCCGTCCTTAGGTGCCAATTTCATAGAGGTCTGTCTGAATCCCTGAAGGATGCTCTGATTCTGCGTGAACTGCCTTGATTTTTGGCAGAATCCATAACCCAGGCCATATGGATGGAATGCAGAATTTGTGAGAGGCAAGGTGGGCAGTGGGATGCCTTTTATTCTTCCACAGAGCAGGCCCGTTTACTCACGGTAGGACCAATGGAGTTTGGAGCTGCCAGTTTTCATGCCGTGGAGAAAAATCAGATACAGGATCTTGGATTCTGCTTCTACTGTTGTCTCGCAAAGTTAGTCTGCCAAAACCCACTAAAATTTTAGCACAAAACACCACTACTTCAAAACTGTGTCAAATTTGTAAGGGTGGCATTCATGCTTCTAATATGAGCCTTTCACTCTGAATCCTTTTTCCGTTTTGTCTTGGATGAGTTACCTGCTGGGCTGGTACTGGGATTTCCATGGTTGCTCTTCATAATCCTGTTATTGATTGATGTCAAAACCAAATTGTTAAGTGGGGCCCCAAATATAATAAGAAATGTCTAAGCTCTGTGCAAGTTTGCTCCACAAGTCTGGAGGGTCTAGCTGGGTACCTGAAATACTTCAGAGATATGTTCTTGGAACAAAAGTCATAGATATTACATCCCCATCATCTTTATTACTGTGCTATTGATCTTGTCTTTGGTGCTACAACACCTAAGGCTCTCCTGTATACTTTATTACTTTATCTGGGCATGAACGTACCACAATGAAAAAGTAAGTGAATGGATTCTTCTTTGTGAAAAAGAAAGATGGGGGTCTCCATCCTTGCCACAATTTCCGACAACTGAGCAAGATCATAGTTTATATTATATTATAATCAACTTACTGGGGCTAAGCGGTTTTCTAAACTTGATCTTAGGCCTCTTTCACACGTCAGTGTCTCCGGTACGTGTAGTGACAGTTTTCTCACCTACCGGAGACACTGACACACGTAGACCCATTTAAATGAATGGGTCTATGCACATGTGCGTGTTTTCACACGGATCGTATGTCCGTGCTGAAAACACGTAGACATGTCCATTTTTTACCGGCAGCACAGACCACAACACGTGCACACGGAGAACAGTGTGCACTCTCCTCCGTGTGCACGTACCGCCCGCAGGAGAGACAGCGCTACACTAAGCGCTGTCCCCCCTGCTGTGGTGCTGAAGGCGGAATTCATCTCTTCTCCCCCGCCGGAGAGAAGAGATGAAAGATCAAGTTTTCTTTTTTTTTTTAAATAAATTTAGCATGTGCCCCCCGCCTCCCCCCCAGTGTGCCGCCTGGCCCCTTGCCGCAGAAATACTCACCTAGCTCCCGCGATGTCTCCTCTGTCCTCTCAGCGCTGGCAGCTTCTCCTGTGTGAGCGGTCACGTGGGACCGCTCATTACAGTCAGGGAATATTCACTGACTGTAATGAGTGGTCCCACGTGACCGCTCACACAGGAGAAGTTGCCAGCGCTGAGAGGACAGAGGAGACATCGCGGGAGCTAGGTGAGTATTTCTGCGGCAAGGGGCCAGGCGGCGCACTGAGGGGGGAGGCGGGGGGCACATGCAAAATTTATTTTTCACCCACCCCCCCCAAAAAAAAGATCTTTCATCTCTTCTCTCCAACGAACGCTGGGGGAGAAAAGATGAATTCTGCCTTCAGCACCACATGCGGGGGGACAGCGCTTACTGTAGCGCTGTCTCTCCTGCACGGTCCGTGTGGTCCTCAGGCGGCACACGGGCGGCACACGGATGCCGCACGTGTGCCACACTGATGTGCCACTTGAGCACACGGACATACGGACACGGATATCTCCGGTACCGTTTTTTTCCGGTACCGGAAATATCAGGACGTGTGAAAGAGGCCTTAGAGGGGATTACAATTTAATATGCATCCGGAAGGGGAATGAGTGGAAATCAGCATTTTTAACATCGGAGGGTCTATTTGAAAATCTTGTCATGCCTTTTGGGTTAATGAATGCACCAGCTGTATTTCAAATCTTTATGAACGATGTATTTTCTGATTGCATTGGGAAATGTTTTGTTATTTACCTTGATGATATTGTAACATTTTCTTCTAATTTGGATTCTCAGCAGGAAAATATCCGGGTTGTATTACAAGGATTGAGGGAAAATTGTTTGCTTTCGAAAATTGAGAAATGTATTTTTCCTCTTCAGGAGGTTTCATTTTTGGGATTGATTTTGTCGGCTGATGGTTTTAATATGGATCATAGGAAGGTGCAGGCCAGATTGGGTTCAACCTAGTGACTTAAAAGTTTTGCAGTATTTTCTAGGATTCGCCAACAATTATAGGAAATTCATTAAGGGGTTTTCGCAGATTGTTACACCTCTTACTGACCTTACACATAAGATGACGAACCTCAAGGTTTGCTCACCGGATGCTACTGGGGCTTTTGAAAAACTGAAAAAGTGTTTTATGTCTGCTCCTGTTCTAACCAAACCCAATCTTCAGGAAACATTAATTGTAGAGGTGAATGCTTCAGAAGTCGGGTTAGGTTTTGCTTTTAGTAGGTGTGTGTGCTTAGCCCTGTTACTGACTTTTGATTTTGTTTTTGAACTTGAATCTGTTATGACAATTCTCATGGATTATTCCTCCTGGTTTTGATGCTCTCTGACTTCAGGTACCTGACCTCGGACCTGGCCTCTGACATCTGTCATTTGACCCTGAACTGTTTCCTGACCATGCACTTGGCTTACTTCTCTGTACTTTGAGCCCTCCTGGTAACTGACCTCAGATCTCCTGACTGTGAGTAGTGACTCAGTGTCATTGTAGACTTATTTATGATAGCAATAAAAAAGGCATCACATGTATTTCAGTGGTGTATCAACATTTGCTACAAATCACACAGAAGATACTAGTGATTTGGAAGTTAAAAGTATTTAAATAGTTAAAGCCTGTGTCAGGGGTGGGGATTGAAGGGTACAGCTTTCGAGCACAGAGACATATTGGATTTTTGTTCTGAAAACCAGGCGGCCTAGTGGTATCAACTCATGTCAAGACATCATTTACCATTACTACCTTATTACAGATATGGGCATAACATTTGCCGGCTGTATAAATTTCTGATTATCTAGAGTTTTTATTGAGAAGAACGGGGACAATTCATCCCACAAAATATTAGCTAAACTGCAAAGGTAAATTTGTCTATTTATTCAATTGAAGAAAATGTAGCATATAATTTGTAGGTTTACAATACGTCCATTAACCCTTTCCGACATCAGGCGTAATAGTACGTCGATGTCGAACTCCCTCCCTCTGATGTGGGCTACGACATTGAGCCCACATCTTTTCCGGGACATGTCAGCTGATCCGCCCGCAGCTATTAACATATTTAACAAGCGTTTCCGGCAATCGCGCTGGAAATACGCCCACCGGTGACCCGCATCAGTTGATCGCGGGTCACCGGTGTGTTGGCATGACAACCGGAGGTCTCCTGGAGACCTCTATGTTTGTCAGTGCCAGCTTGCTGTGAGCGCCACCCAGTGGTCGGCGCTCATGGCAAGTCAGTAAACCTGCTATATAGAGGCGATCTGATCACCGCCTCTATGTAGCAGAGCCGATCGGGCTATGGCAGCTTTTAGTCTCCCATAGAAACTATTGAATAATGCCAAAAAATGTAAAAAAAAGTTTTTAAAAATATATCTATAAAAAAAAATAAAAGTTCAAATCACCACCCTTTCACCCCATTCAAAATAAAACAATAAAAATAAAATCAAACATACACATATTTGGTATCATCGTGTTCAAAATTGCCCGAACTATCAATAAAAAATTGATTAACCTGATCGCTAAACGGCGTAGCGAAAAAAGGTCAAAAGGCCAGAATTACGTTTGTTTTGGTCACCACAACCTTGCATTAAAATGCAATAACAGGCGATCTGCCCCAAAATAGTATCATTAAAAATGTCAGCTCAGCATGCAAAAAATAAGCCCTCACGCAACCCGAGATCACGAAAAATGGAGACACTACAGGTATCGGAAAATGGCGCAATTTTTTTTAACAAAGTTTGGAATTTTTTTTCACCACTTAGATAAAAAAGAACCTATACATGTTTGGTGTCTATGAACTTGTAATGACCTGGAGAATCATAATAGTAGGTCAGTTTTAGCATTTAGTGAACCTAGTAAAAAAAAAGCCAAACTAAAAACAAGTGTGGGATTGCACTTTTTTTGCAATTTCACCACACTTGGAATTTTTTTCCCCATTTTCTAGTACAAGACATGTACATGTCGTTCAAAAGTACAACTCATTCTGCAAAAAACAAGCCCTCACTTGGCCATATTGGTGGAAAAATAAGAAAGTTATAGGTCTGAAAAGGAGGGGAGCAAAAATCAAAAACACAAGACCAAAAAAAGCTCCAGGGGTTAAGGGGTTAAACATCAGGATTTGCTTCAATATTTCTAATAGCAATAGAAAAGATATCAAGTGTATTTTAAAGGGAAGGTACCGCATTTGTAGATCATTAATAAATCACTGTAATGTAGCATAACATGCTGCTATAACCAAGTTTTAAATGCATGTGAAACAGATTTTGTGTGTTATATGAGTTTAAAGAAGGCACTGGGGGCTGACATCTTGGTTTCACAGCAGTAGCAGGACACTATCAGTGTCATTTTACGGCACCCCACGGACATAGGAGATAATAGACCGGCGCTGACCCTATCTCTAACATTGTAGCTGCTTTAGCAGTGAGCTGGGCACGCCTCTGTGGGCTGCACAATTCACTGCTGTAGGTGTGACTGGCCACCATTTTATTATAGCCCAGTGCTATCTGCTGAGCTCCACTTACTCCATCACAGGACAGAAGTGCACTGGAGCCGGAGGATGGAGAGTGGGGAGTGCGGGTGGTTTACCTCCCTGCTCCTCTGTACTCCAGTCCAGGCACTGCACGTTCTGAGCAGACATCCTCTGCTCCTCACACGCTGCCCTCCCTGTGTGCTTCTCCTGCTCTGTCTCCGCCTCCCCCCTCACACACAGTCCGGTAAGAAGCTGCATTCACAGCCTGCAGACAGGGAGCTGACACCTGGAGAAAGAGCAGGGCAGCTGACAGGACAGGGATTAAGGTGGGGGAAGAGGGGATGGCTGCTGAGCCCACTGTGTTCTGCTCTTCTGTAAACTCTGTAGCTGTGTTTCTGATGCAGTAACTGCTGGTGATAGCAGATCACAGGGCAGTCACACACAAAATGGCTCTGCCCTGTGATGCTGCTCTTCATTCTGCCCCAGGGATATTAGACCACCCAAAAGGGGAGGGAAATGGTGATGTCAGCAGTTACTGCCCCAATTTTCCAGCTAACAGTAAAGCTGGTAAGTCTTACTATAGCTGCTTGAGGTCTAAAACGGAAAATGCTCCCCCTAGTGGTCAATATATATATATTTGTAAGAAAATATATAATATTTTTCATATAGAAATGTTTGCAAACAGTGCAAACATTGCATTAATACATTTTATTTACTATTTTAAGCTTAATTTCACAAAAAAGCAAACTACAAGAAAACTGTTGGCACCTTCTCTTTAACCATGTTTCCACATTTGCCACAACACAACTTACACTGGTTTGGAAGACAGAGGCATTGAAATGGTTAAAGCCAGTTTAAATGGTGGGGATCTGAGGAGACAGCTTTTTGAGTTGAAGCGGTATAAGGGTATGTTTCAACGTTCAGGAAACCCAGCGCTTTGGATGCAGGGGATACCCCGCTCCGCCCACGCACGGTGTATGCACGGTGATTCCCTATGTGTTCATTGAAGCATGGTAGAGGCAGTGTTATGCTTTAAGGCTTTACTTCAGCAGCTGAAACTGGAGCTTTAGTCATGGTAGAAAAAATTATGAACAGTTCCATATATCAGTCAATTGTGCAACAAAACATTCAGGTCTCTGCTAAAAAGCTGAAAATTAAAATAAATTAATCTTTCAGCAGAGTCATGACCATAAGCATTCCTCCAAATCACCAAAATAATCACTTCCCTAGAAGAAAATCAAAGTTTTGAAATGGTCCAGCCAGAGCCCAGACCTGGATCCAATAAAAATCTATGGTTTGACCTGAAAAGGGGTAAAGTATAAAGTAGATGCCCTCACAATCTGATTGATTTCGAGGGCTACTAAAAGGGAGAATGGGACAATTATAGATGTGCCATGCTGATGTACTCCTATTCAAACAGAATGAAGGCTGTCATAAATTCATATAGTACATCAACAAATTTTTAGTTTAAGCATGTGCATATCTATGCAACTACATTTTTTAAGTTCTTGATTTTTCTTTTCACGGTTGAAAGAATATTGCTTATTTTTCATGTCATGTTTGGTTGCCCCAGTTCTTTCTTCAGGGATTTATTGATATCCCACTTCCCAGTTCCATTTTGGAACTTGCAGCACTCTGGTGCCCCCCCCTTACCCTCAGGTCAGTCAGGGAATGAACTGCACCTAGGATAATTAGTCGTGAGAAAGGCTGCCTGCCTATGTACTGTCTATTGGGCACACACTTCAGTGAGGGTGATATAATTATTCCCAGCAGCAGCCAAGCAATACACTTATAAACCCAGTACCATCACTGCCAGCATTATCCAACAAGCTCAGGACGATCTGCTGCCACCAGCTCCTATTCCTATGACTAATAGCGGGTCAGGAGCCAACCCAATTACTAGCATAATTTACTTCAGAGGACGTTGGAGGTACATTTTATAGCAAGGAGGACGAGACTAGTAAATATTATAGCTTTTACTCCAAAAAGATTAGGCGGTGTTTACAAAAGGTATAAAAACGATATTACAAGATGAGACAAGTACAGTATGTACAGATCGATTACAAAACAAAAGGGATTAAAGATGAAAATACATTTAGAGTTCTCTCATATCATTTCAGATCATCGCAAACCATGTGGTAGGGGTGAGGGGTGACAAATAAATGCATCAAAGAGCGTCTGTCAGCTGGCTCCCTGGGCAAAGACTTGTGCAAAATGAGGTCCCACTATCTTATACCCCCCATGGTCGTGACATCACTGAGTGGGCTGCGCCATGGACTCCACTCCCCTTTCCAAAGAGACTCAGAACTTTATTAAACCATCATAGCATACTCTGGAAACCTCATAGAAGGACGACAAACGTATTTTATGACTCCTCACAAAATTAGCTTACATATAAGTCTAAACATGGCTTGTCTATGTGACCCGGTTAAGTAGAAATCCATTTCACTTTTGCAGATAATGTTGGAGCTTAGAAAACACACTGGTGTGTAGCCCTATTGTTGCACATCCCAAATATGTAACTTTCACACCAATGTCACTACTTGGGGTCAAGTTATTTCATCCTGAATAACTATAGCCTACAAGAAAGAAAGCACATAGCTAGTACAGCTGCTTTCAGCCAGTTTCACAGCTGCACAGGAGGGAGGGGGAATGAGTGGTTTAAAATTACAGAGGCAGACTGATGGGGCTATGTAGCTGTGCGTTTGGACCAGCAAACCTAAAAGGTGTAGCAGAGCTCAGTATGAGTCATGGCACAATGAGGCTTATGTCATACTTCATTTCACTTTAACTGTACAGATTTCGGATGACATTAAAGGTGGTAAAAGTTCTAAATTTATTCTTTTGATGACTTTTTTACATGACAAAAACCTGGCACTTTAACAGGGTGTAATATACATTTAGATGCTAGTTTAGGTAGTATGTAATATACATTTAGATGCTAGTTTTAGTACATCAGTATCTCTTAAAGCCACTAAAGGCAGCATACGGAACATTTCAGGTGGAACTTATACAATATATTGTGAAACAATCCTAAATACTAACTACGTGCAGTTGAATAAATATTTAGAGAATGATGTAAAAAAAAGAGTGGATACAAAATATACATTATCTTTTTAAAACATTGATCTGAGATGTACAGTATGTTTAGCTTAATTCTCTGGAATACCAACATTTTGTAAGACATTTGATTTTATTTATAGCAACTTAGTCTTGGGTACATTTGCAACTTGAGAGGTTTGTATTTTGCAGTGCCAAATGAATCAAGCAACTTTCAGCTATAAAAAGATGAGCAATACGACCTCAGAATTACTAAGTGTCAACTATTAGCTTTACCACTTTTCCTAAAAGGATTGTACTACTGGACAGTGCCAAGATATCTATTCTAGTGACACCCAACAGTTTACATGCCATAGATGAAAACCATGCTGTTGCTGTACTACCCTTGGAGAGAGGGACCCCAGTAGTGGTTGGTAGCATCCAGATCCTGTCCTGCATATTGCTTGGATAAGGGCAAACCACAAGCACCCCCACAAAAGTCCCACCACAAATCAACAAGAGCAAATCAAATGGCAGTACTCTAGCTTCAAAAAAGCTTGGACCTTTATGCACCCAATACATCAATGTTTTGGCTTCTTAATGGAGTCTTGAAAATTTAAGGTGAGGCAACTTTAAGGAATTTTAGTCAGTTGCCTCATAAAAGTGGGTTCAGTAAAGTTCATACTGTGTGGGTTGCAGGATTTGTCTGCTATCCTAAGTCAAACAACAACCTAAGCATTCATGTGCCGGCAGAAGTAGGATGAATTAGCTGTCGGCCACAAAATAGCTATCTAAGGTGTAAGGACAACTTAAAATTCTTGCAACTGTCCCATTCACCCGAACAAAACTTACAGAAACACCAATTTTACATTGAATGATTCACAGGAGATGTATTCTCTAATTAGAGTAATTCACTGACCTTTTTGATCTTCAATCATCTCAGAATAACATGGTAACTGTTACGGAACTGCAACACAGGACTAGGGTAGAAGGGGGAAAACTGTCCCTGCACTATGACTAGGCTGATACCCTACGATGGAGTGGGCGACCCATTCCTAGCGAATAGACCCACCGATGATCCTAGGTTAATCTCAAGCGAAGACCTATAGATAGGGGGAAGGGGGTCCTTGAAAGATATAAGTAAATAACAGTAAACTCGGCACACACCAAAGCGTAAATGCAGTGAAGGGGGGATTTATTAATGAGGTAAAGTACATACAGTGACGTTTCGGTCTAATCACTAGACCTTCATCAATGTACTGCAATGAAATACAACAAAATATAGTATGAACATAACTGAAGTATTTACAAAATGGGTCATTACATAATCACTTGCATAGAATTTTGTTTATAGCAATGTACATATGCAGAAAAACATCAGACTTATAGCAATACGCAGTCAGGGATACAAGGCCATGAGGATCCACAGCGAACAATAAATCACAGATAGAAGATGTTTGGCTAATAAATATGTGAATTATAATTAGAAAAATATACTAGAGATATATAAGAAATGTATAAGAAGCGCACCTACCCTCACTCTAACAGTGAAACGGGTACCGCCGGGTCACAGGATGGACAGTCAGTCCTAAAGGAGGGGGGGGGAAGGGGAGACCATATGTTACTGAATGTGACAGAGTGAGGCTGAGATACAAAGTGAGTGCACACATACCCTGTTGCTGTGAATGGCTCCTGTAGAGTGAAAGGGAGCAGACCGCTAAGAGCAAAGAGAGGCGGTATAATTAATTAGCTGGCAGGAGCGGTGAGTGTTGTGAATCCGCTTTTGGGCTCCCCTGGTGGTTGCTGGTGGTACTGATGACTTGTGTGTGCTTTGCGGTTTCAGTTCACCTGCTCCCATCAGTGTTTGGGAGTTTCCTATTTAGCCTTGCTCTCCAGTCATTTCCTTGCCGGTCATCATTGTAACCAGAGCCTTCGGTTGCATGTTCCTGCTACTAGTCTGCTTATCAGCTAAGTGGACTTTTGTCCTTTTGTTTTTGTATCTTTGTCCAGTTTGCAGTTTTTGTTTTTCTCTGTAGCTGGAAGCTCTTGTGGGCTGAAATTGCCACTCCTGTGTCATGAGTTGACACAGGAGTCTTAGGCTATGTTCACACGTTCAGGATTTCCATCCTTTTTTTTTCCTGACTGAATCTGCAGGTCTCTGCAGAAAACGCAGGTGCGTTTTTGGTGCGTTTTTGGTGCGTTTTTTGGTGCGTTTTTTAGTGCGTTTTTTTGTGCGTTTTGTATGCAGTTTTCTCTGCAAATTGTCTGTGTTTGACACAAATAAAGCTTTAACTGCAGTGGGGGAAAAAAAAAAAAGAAATGATGTCATTTCCTTGGCCAACCCTTTTCTTCTTCCATCCTCCATTTTGGGACTAAACACCAAAATGAGTGGACGTGTTTTGAATGACAGCGCTCCGCGTTTTGCGCCGCATGCGTCACTGCAGCGCACGCATCCGGGCGCAGAGGACGCAGCAAGTTGCATTTTTGCTGCGTCCAAAATCAATCAAAAAAAGGACGCATGCGGCGCAAAACGCAGCGTTGTGCATGCGTTTTGCTGCGTTTTACTTTGCGTTGTGTGTTGCGGCGCCGACGCTGCGGCGCACAACGCAAATGTGAACATAGCCTAAGTGCCACGTATTTCAGTGTCACGTGCCACGTATTTAAGTGCCACGTATTTAAGTGCCACGTGCCACGTATTTCAGTGCCACGTATTTCAGTGCCACGTATTTCAGTGCCACGTATCACGTATTTAAGTGCCACGTGCCACGTATTTTAGTGCCACGTGCCACGTATTTAAGTGCCACGTGCCACGTATCTCAGTGCCACGTGCCACGTATTTAAGTGCCACGTGCCACATATTTAAGTGCCACGTGCCACGTATTTCAGTGCCACGTGCCACGTATTTCAGTGCCACGTATTTAAGTGCCACGTGCCACATATTTCAGTGCCACGTGCCACGTATTTCAGTGCTACGTATTTAAGTGCCACGTGCCACGTATTTCAGTGCCACGTGCCACGTATTTAAGTGCCACGTGCCACATATTTCAGTGCCACGTGCCACGTATTTCAGTGCCACGTATTTAAGTGCCACGTGCCACGTATCTCAGTGCCACGTGCCACGTATTTAAGTGCCACGTGCCACATATTTAAGTGCCACGTGCCACGTATTTCAGTGCCACGTGCCACGTATTTCAGTGCCACGTGCCACGTATTTAAGTGCCACGTGCCACATATTTCAGTGCCACGTGCCACGTATTTCAGTGCCACGTGCCACGTATTTAAGTGCCACGTGCCACGTATCACGTATTTCAGTGCCACGTATTTCAGTGCCACGTATTTAAGTGACACGTATCATGTATTTAAGTGACACGTATCACGTATAAGTGACACGTGTCACGTATTTAAGTGACACGTATCACGTATAAGTGACACGTGTCACGTATTTAAGTGACACGTATCACGTATAAGTGACACGTGTCACGTATTTAAGTGCCACGTATTTAAGTGCCACGTATCCCACGAAGATTTTCCATGGAGAACAGACACATCCAGAGATATGTCTGCTCTCCACGGATGCAGCAACACACTGACAGGAGCCATAGTTCCTGTCGGTGTGTCACTGCGCATGCGCGAGCGAGTTTACCGGCGGTCATTGACCCCGGCACTCTCGCTTAACGGCAGTGCTGCGTGGGAAAGTTCAACGCAGCTGTACTGCTGTTAACCGAGACGCCGGAGTCATTGAACTCCGGAACAGTACGCGACACACTGCTAGGAGCTTAGCTCCTGGCAGTGTATCGCCGGAGAGCAGCCGATCGGCGTGGGACACTCGTTTTATGGATTCTGCGGACAGGGAGTATGGATTTGGTTTATTATTTTGCGATTTTTTCCTGGAGGATCGAGGGCTTCGCCTACAAGTGTGCTGTTGGTGAGTATATACTGTGTTATGTGTTGTATGTACTGTACTGTGTGTCATGTATGTGTATTGTGTGTAGGTGTTTGGTGTAACTTTACCATTGTGCTAAGTCGCCGGACACAGGGACAACTCTCCCATCCTAATACCGGATGGGAGTAGTAGTCCATACGGCGACTTAGCACAATGGTGGCACTAGCGTCGCATGGGGACACGCACACACACACGCATACACACACACATACACATACACACACACACACAGACACACACACACACATACACACACACACAGACACACATACCAAATCACTCAAACGGCCGACACGATCCCCATGCGCCGGTATGCCTCCATGTCTCTCCGCCCACGCACTTCCGGCCCCGCACTTCCGCCGGCTTCCCCGCACTTCCGGCTGCAGCGGTTCTGCACAACAAACCGCAGTAAAACCCGCAGATATATTTTTGATCTGCGGGTTTTACTGCGATTTTGACCTCACAATGGAGGTCTATGGGTGCAGAACCGCTGCGGTTCAGGAAGAAGAATTGACATGCTCCTTCTTTTTTCCGGGAGCTATTCAGCACGGCTTTTTTTTTAAATTTCCGGACCATGTGCACAGTGTGTCCTGTTTTCCATAGGGTACAGTGTACTGTACCCTGCATGGAAAACAGCTGCGGAACCGCAGCGGCAAAACCGCCGCGGTTCCGCGGTAAAAAACGCACTGTGTGAACATGGCCTTAAAGTAATTTCAGGATGGTTTTTTTGAAAGGGTTTTCAGTTGACCGTGAAGTCCTCTTTTGTATCCTTCTGCTATCTAGTAAGTGGACCTCTCTTTGCTAAATCTACTTTCATACTGTGTATGTAGTTTCCTCTGAACTCACCGTTATTATATGTGGGGGGCTTCTATCATCTTTGGGGTATTTCACTAGAGGTAAGCCAGGTCTGTTTCTTCCTCTACCAGGAGTAGTTAGTCCTCCGGCTGGCGCGTGGCATCTAGGGATAATCGTAGGTATGCTCCCTGGCTGCTATTAGTTGTGTGGTAGATTTAGCTCACGGTCAGCTCGAGATTCCATCACCCAGAGCTCGTCCGTTATTTTTGTGTTTTGACGTTCCCCTGCCATTGGGAACCATGACAGTATGACCGGCCATGTGTTAAAGTTATTGGCAGAAGAAAGGAGAGAAAAAGAAGTCTGCAGATTTTTATTTTTTTTTCTCCCCTATGCTTGCTCCATAGTTGGATCAGTTGTATTTCAGCTCTAATTACAGCCTTTGCCTTTCTCTCCTTCTAATCCTTGAATGGCTCTGATCTCACCTGTTTAAAGATGGATCCTCAGAGTTTGGCTGCAGGTTTAAATAATCTTGCTACTAAGGTTCAAAATTTACAAGATTTTGTTATACATACTCCTATGTCTGAACCTAAAATTCCTACACCAGAGGTGTTTTCCGGAGATAGATCTCGGTTTCTGAATTTCAAATATAATTGTGAAATTATTCCTTTCTCTCAGACCTCACTCCTCTGGAGATCCTGTCCAGCAGGTTAAGATTGTAATTTCTTTGCTGCGAGGTGACCCTCAAAATTGGGCATTTTCATTGACACCAGGGGATCCTGCGTTGCTCAATGTGGATGCGTTTTTTCTGGCTTTAGGGTTGCTTTATGAGGAACCTAATTTGGAGATTCAAGCTGAAAAAGCTTTGATAGCCCTATCTCAAGGGCAAGATGAAGCTGAGATATACTGCCAAAAATTTCGTAGATGGTCTGTGCTTACTCAGTGGAATGAGTGCGCCCTAGCGGCAAATTTCAGAGAGGGCCTCTCTGATGCCGTTAAAGATGTTATGGTCGGGTTCCCTGCGCCTACAGGTCTGAATGAGTCCATGACAATGGCTATTCAGATTGATCGACGTTTGCGGGAGCTCAAGCCTGTGCACCATTTGGCGGTATCTTCTGAAAAGATGCCAGAGAATATGCAATGTGACAGAACTCTGTCCAGAAGCGAGCGGCAGAATTATAGGCGTAAAAATGGGTTATGCTTCTATTGTGGTGATTCTGCTCATGTTATATCAGCATGCTCTAAACGCACAAAGAAGGTTGACAAGTCTATTTCAATTGGCACTTTACAGTCTAAATTTATTCTGTCTGTAACCTTGATTTGTTCATTATCAGTTATTACCGTGGATGCCTATGTGGACTCTGGCGCCGCCCTGAGTCTTATGGATTGGTCCTTTGCCAGGCGCTGTGGGTTTGATTTAGAGCCTCTGGAAGTCCCTATACCTCTGAAGGGTATTGATTCTACCCCTTTGGCTAGTAATAAACCACAATTCTAGACGCAAGTGACTATGCGTATGACTCCAGACCATCAGGAGGTGATTCGCTTCCTTGTGTTGTACAATTTACATGATGTTTTAGTGCTTGGATTGCCATGGTTACAAGCTCATAACCCAGTCCTTGACTGGAAAACAATGTCTGTGATAAGCTGGGGATGTCGGGGGGCTCATGGGGATGTACCTTTGGTTTCCATTTCGTCATCTGCTCCCTCTGAGATTCCGGCATTTTTGTCTGATTATCGTGATGTTTTTGAGGAGCCTAAAATTGGTTCACTCCCTCCCCACAGAGATTGTGATTGCGCCATAGATCTGATTCCTGGCAGTAAATTTCCAAAGGGTCGTTTGTTTAATTTATCTGTACCTGAACATACTGCTATGCGAGAGTATATCAAGGAGTCCCTGGAAAAGGGACATATTCGTCCTTCTTCATCTCCTTTAGGAGCCGGTTTTTTCTTTGTGTCTAAAAAAGATGGCTCTCTGAGGCCTTGTATTGATTATCGACTCCTGAATAAAATTACAGTCAAATATCAGTATCCCTTGCCCTTGCTGACTGATTTGTTTGCTCGCATAAGGGGGGCTAAGTGGTTCTCTAAGATTGATCTTCGTGGGGCGTATAATTTGGTGCGAATTAAGCAGGGGGACAAGTGGTGGACAATTTGAAGTTGTCCCAGGAGAGGACTCAGCAGTTTGCTAACCGCCGTCGTCGTGTTGGTCCTCGCCTTCGTGTTGGGGACTTGGTGTGGTTGTCTTCCCGTTTTGTCCCTATGAGGGTTTCTTCTCCTAAGTTTAAGCCTCGGTTCATCGGTCCTTATAGGATTTTGGAGATTCTTAACCCTGTGTCCTTTCGTTTGGACCTCCCGGCATCTTTCGCTATCCATAATGTATTCCATCGGTCGTTGTTGCGGAGGTATGAGGTACCGGTGGTTCCTTCTACTGAACCTCCTGCTCCTGTGCTGGTTGAGGGTGAATTGGAGTACGTTGTAGAGAAGATCCTGGACTCCCGTATTTCCAGATGGAGACTTCAATATCTGTTAAATGGAAGGGCTATGGTCAAGAAGATAATTCTTGGGTAACTGCCTCTGATGTTCATGCCTCGGATTTGGTTCGTGCCTTTCATAGGGCTCATCCAGATCGCCCTGGTGGTTCTCGTGAGGGTTCGGTGCCCCCTCCTTAAGGGGGGGGTACTGTTGTGAATCCGCTTTTGGGCTCCCCTGGTGGTTGCTGGTGGTACTGATGACTTGTGTGTGCTTTGCGGTCTCAGTTCACCTGCTCCCATCAGTGTTTGGGAGTTTCCTATTTAGCCTTGCTCTCCAGTCATTTCCTTGCCGGTCATCATTGTAACCAGAGCCTTCGGTTGTATGTTCCTGCTACTAGTCTGCTTATCAGCTAAGTGGACTTTTGTCCTTTTGTTTTTGTATCTTTGTCCAGTTTGCAGTTTTTGTTTTTCTCTGTAGCTGGAAGCTCTTGTGGGCTGAAATTGCCACTCCTGTGTCATGAGTTGACACAGGAGTCTTAAAGTAATTTCAGGATGGTTTTTTTGAAAGGGTTTTCAGTTGACCGTGAAGTCCTCTTTTGTATACTTCTGCTATCTAGTAAGTGGACCTCTCTTTGCTAAATCTACTTTCATACTGTGTATGTAGTTTCCTCTGAACTCACCGTTATTATATGTGGGGGGCTTCTATCATCTTTGGGGTATTTCACTAGAGGTAAGCCAGGTCTGTTTCTTCCTCTACCAGGAGTAGTTAGTCCTCCGGCTGGCGCGTGGCATCTAGGGATAATCGTAGGTATGCTCCCTGGCTGCTATTAGTTGTGTGGTAGATTTAGCTCACGGTCAGCTCGAGATTCCATCACCCAGAGCTCGTCCGTTATTTTTGTGTTTTGACGTTCCCCTGCCATTGGGAACCATGACAGGTGAGGTGCCGGCGAAGCTGCGCATAGGTTCATAGAGGCTTTTCGTAGTGAAGGTGGGCTGGTATATGCGGACCATGGACGCAGTATCCACCGCTTGTCCAGTGTGTCCGTGTGCCCAGTTAGTGTGTCTTTTATGCCTGATGGCAGTGCGCGGCCGGAAGTCATGTTATCGGAAGTGACGTCGGCAGTGCTGCAAAGTGTGTGCGTTCCACTGTGAACTCAGAAGGTGGGGCTAAGTCCGGGTGTGCGTTCCACCTAGTAGACATGCGCACTAGGAGGATGTGTTGGTGTATATCCTCAGAGCGCTGGTGCAAACTTAAAGCTAGCGGTGGAGATGTGATCCTATGGACAGATGGTGCACTTGTTTAGTAGAGGCGGTTCTGTGAAAGAAGACATACATATATTAGTAAATATGCAGGCATTTCTATATTACAGTAATATACAGCACATTAGATGTATGGACAGACACGGTTCTTCCTGGTACAGGTCAGAAAGTGTTCTTGGTTATGGTAAAAACGACTGGATATCATATTCCTTGTTTAAGCCTTGTGGGGCTAAAGTCTGGAGTTCATGAATCCAGTAAGCTTCTCGCCTCTTCAAAAGGCGAATTCTATCCCCACCCCTGCGTGGTTGTGCCACTGAGTCGATCACTTGAAATTTAAGTTGTGCTATAGTGTGACCATGGCTCATGAAGTGGTTGGGAATGGGTAGCAGGAGATTTTTGCACCTGATGGTAGATTTGTGCTTTGATATGCGGTCACGTACCGACTGTGTGGTTTCACCCACATAGCCGAGGCCGCACGGACATTTTATCAAGTAGACCACAAAGGCCGAATCGCATGTGTAATACCCCTTGACTGAGTATTCCTTGCCCGTGAGTGGATGGTGAAATATCCCGCCACGTTGTATGTTATTACATTGTGTGCACCTCAGACAGGGGAAGGTGCCAAATTTCGGATTCATTAAGAACCGTTGTTTCGGTGTCTGTGAAGGACCTATATCGGCCTTGACCAGTCTGTCTCTGATGTTCCGTGGTCTCCTGAAGCAGGGGAGGAAGGGGCTGTTGAATTCTTTTATTTGTGGATGTGCTGTCCCTAGGATATGCCAATGTCGCCTTATTGATTTGTGTAGTAAGTACGCCATAGGGTGGTAGTTATGGACGAAGGGAATGCGGTTCTCTTGCTTGGGCCTAGGTTGAGTGGCAGTGGTGGTTTCAATGGGGTCTAGGACATGGGGGGGATATCCCCTCTCTGCAAATTTGGAATGCATTTCGTGTAGACGTTGTGTGCGTAGGTCTTGTTTGGAAACAATTCTTTGTACTCTCTTGTATTGTGATTTGGGTATGGAGTCTTTCATCCTGGTTGGATGGAAGCTTTGGTAGTGTAACAGACTATTCCTGTCCGTGGGTTTAGAATAAATGTCTGTGTATAATTCTCCTTTATCATTCTTCACCACCAGAGTGTCCAGGAAGTTGACCTGTTCTAGACTGTGCGTCATAGTGAAATCTAGACCCGGCCATGAAGTTTTCAAAAGATTGAAGAATGTTCCTAAGGTGTCAAGTGGGCCGTCCCAGATACAGAAAATATCATCAATGTACCTCTTCCACAGTATCACATGTGTGCGGAAGAGGTCATTGGTGTATATAATGCTGTCCTCATAGTCCACCATGTAACTATTGGCGTACGGGGGCGCAGCGTTGGACCCCATCGCTGTGCCCCGTATCTGTATGTAGAATTTGTCCTCAAAGAGAAAGAAATTTTGTGTGAGTATTATGGTGAGTAGGTCACACACTAAATCCACCTGCTCTGGGGTCCTGTTGGAAGTTCCGAGTAGTTTCCTGACTGATGCTATTCCTTCTAAATGAGGCATGGAAGTATATAAATCTTTGACATCAAATGTCACTAGATATGCTTCCTTGGGAATGGTGTTAATGGTATTAATGTGGCATAGGAAGGCTCCTGTGTCTAGTAAGAACGAAGTGGTTTGTTTAATGAGAGGTGTCAAAATTTTCTCTACATACATGGAAATAGGTGACAGGATAGATTGTGTGGAGGCGACAATGGGTCTCCCAGGTGGGTGATCCAAGCGTTTGTGAATCTTGGGGAGTACATAAAAAACAGGAGTGATTGGATGCTGTTTAGTTAGGTACTCGCATGTTTTTTGATCCAAGACCCCCAGGTTGATGTATTTGTTGAGTGTATTCTGAATTATCTCCTTCACTGTGTTGGTGGGGTCCCTCTGTAGAGGTGTATAGATGGAGGTGTCCCCTAATTGGCGAAGAACCTCGCTCCTGTAGGATGTGCTATCCATTACAACAATGGAACCCCCCTTGTCCGCTGGCTTTATGATTAAATCTTTTTTTGTCTCCAGTGTCTTTAAAGCCTGTTGGTCTAGGGAGGTGAGGTTAGGGGGGGCATGTAATCTACCCCTGTCTAAATCGTCCCTGAGTTTCTGAAATGAGCTTTGGACAAATGAGATGAATGTCTCAAGTGCATGTGACCCTGTGGGAGGTCTATAGTTGCTGGGAGTTCTTAGACCCAGGCTCTTGGATGTAAGGAGATTCTCTTCTGAAATAGTCTCTAGTGGACTAATTCTGTCTGATTCTGAAAAGTGTAGTTTCAGTCTGAGTGATCTATAGAACCTCTGTAGGTCCATTTCTAGATTGAAGGTATTCAGTCTATAACTTGGACAGAATGACAGACCCTTCTGAAGGATCTGATGTTCAGCTATACTCAGGGATTTGGACGAGATGTTAATGACGAGGGGGGCAATACCTGTGAGCGGGTTATCCGCGTGAAGTCCATGTTTCTGCGAGTTTCCCTTTCCTCGACGGGTCCTCTTCTTCTGGTTTGCCTGCGGCCTCGACCTAAAAAACGACCAGTTGATGTAGGTCTGTCTTGTCTCTCCTGTTCGGATCCTGAAGATTAAATATCTGTGGAGGACCTGTAATTGGAACGAGAGGAGAAAGTTCCGGAGTTGGGATTGTCTTGCCATTTATACACTCTGTTCTGCTCGTAATCCTCGGTGTCTCGGATAAATTTTGATCTCTTCCTTGCTTCAGTGTCCCGACGATGTTGTTCTATAACGGAATTTACTCTGGATTGTAGGCTGTTGAATTCCTCAGCAGTGGTCGATGTTGTCAGTTGTCTCTCAATATTGGCTACTTGTTCCTTGCTGTGAGTGATTCCTAGATGCAGATGTTCTAGCGTGAGGGTGATAAGATCAAAAGAGCACTTAAGTATCTTTTCAAAACGTGTACAATAATCTGCAGAATCACTAAACAGGGTCGGTCGAAGGGGAACACGTAGCCCTCTTGGTATTCTTTGGACTTTTAAGTATTCCGTGAGGGTAGCGCAGTGGAGTTCTAGATTTGTACAGCGTCTCAGTTCTCTTTCCCAATCTCGACCCCTTGTCTCCTTAGGTGGTATTCTAAGGAAATCCGTTGAAGCTGTAGATTGTGCTATAATGTTTGATGTTTCCTCCGCATTATATGAGAACGTGAGTGAACTCATGACCCAGTGGTTAGTGTGCACTACGTAAGGGTTACAGTTATAAGGTATAAACGTAGGCACTACTAAGAAGGGGTGGTGCTCGAGTAGGGGCCCAAGCCGTGATATATATAACAGTAAACTCGGCACACACCAAAGCGTAAATGCAGTGAAGGGGGGATTTATTAATGAGGTAAAGTACATACAGTGACGTTTCGGTCTAATCACTAGACCTTCATCAATGTACTGCAATGAAATACAACAAAATATAGTATGAACATAACTGAAGTATTTACAAAATGGGTCATTACATAATCACTTGCATAGAATTTTGTTTATAGCAATGTACATATGCAGAAAAACATCAGACTTATAGCAATACGCAGTCAGGGATACAAGGCCATGAGGATCCACAGCGAACAATAAATCACAGATAGAAGATGTTTGGCTAATAAATATGTGAATTATAATTAGAAAAATATACTAGAGATATATAAGAAATATATAAGAAGCGCACCTACCCTCACTCTAACAGTGAAACGGGTACCGCTGGGTCACAGGATGGACAGTCAGTCCTAAAGGAGGGAGGGGGGAAGGGGAGACCGTATGTTACTGAATGTGACAGAGTGAGGCTGAGATACAAAGTGAGTGCACACATACCCTGTTGCTGTGAATGGCTCCTGTAGAGTGAAAGGGAGCAGACCGCTAAGAGCAAAGAGAGGCGGTATAATTAATTAGCTGGCAGGAGCAGTGAGGTGCCGGCGAAGCTGCGCATAGGTTCATAGAGGCTTACCGTAGTGAAGGTGGGCTGGTATATGTGGACCATGGACGCAGTATCCACCGCTTGTCCAGTGTGTCCGTGTGCCCAGTTAGTGTGTCTTTTATGCCTGATGGCAGTGCGCGGCCGGAAGTCATGTTACCGGAAGTGACGTCGGCAGTGCTGCAAAGTGTGTGCGTTCCACTGTGAACTCAGAAGGTGGGGCTAAGTCCGGGTGTGCGTTCCACCTAGTAGACATGCGCACTAGGAGGATGTGTTGGTGTATATCCTCAGAGCGCTGGTGCAAACTTAAAGCTAGCGGTGGAGATGTGATCCTATGGACAGATGGTGCACTTGTTTAGTAGAGGCGGTTCTGTGAAAGAAGACATACATATATTAGTAAATATGCAGGCATTTCTATATTACAGTAATATACAGCACATTAGATGTATGGACAGACACGGTTCTTCCTGGTACAGGTCAGAAAGTGTTCTTGGTTATGGTAAAAACGACTGGATATCATATTCCTTGTTTAAGCCTTGTGGGGCTAAAGTCTGGAGTTCATGAATCCAGTAAGCTTCTCGCCTCTTCAAAAGGCGAATTCTATCCCCACCCCTGCGTGGTTGTGCCACTGAGTCGATCACTTGAAATTTAAGTTGTGCTATAGTGTGACCATGGCTCATGAAGTGGTTGGGAATGGGTAGCAGGAGATTTTTGCACCTGATGGTAGATTTGTGCTTTGATATGCGGTCACGTACCGACTGTGTGGTTTCACCCACATAGCCGAGGCCGCACAGACATTTTATCAAGTAGACCACAAAGGCCGAATCGCATGTGTAATACCCCTTGACTGAGTATTCCTTGCCCGTGAGTGGATGGTGAAATATGGCGTACTTACTACACAAATCAATAAGGCGACATTGGCATATCCTAGGGACAGCACATCCACAAATAAAAGAATTCAACAGCCCCTTCCTCCCCTGCTTCAGGAGACCACGGAACATCAGAGACAGACTGGTCAAGGCCGATATAGGTCCTTCACAGACACCGAAACAACGGTTCTTAATGAATCCGAAATTTGGCACCTTCCCCTGTCTGAGGTGCACACAATGTAATAACATACAACGTGGCGGGATATTTCACCATCCACTCACGGGCAAGGAATACTCAGTCAAGGGGTATTACACATGCGATTCAGCCTTTGTGGTCTACTTGATAAAATGTCCGTGCGGCCTCGGCTATGTGGGTGAAACCACACAGTCGGTACGTGACCGCATATCAAAGCACAAATCTACCATCAGGTGCAAAAATCTCCTGCTACCCATTCCCAACCACTTCATGAGCCATGGTCACACTATAGCACAACTTAAATTTCAAGTGATCGACTCAGTGGCACAACCATGCAGGGGTGGGGATAGAATTCGCCTTTTGAAGAGGCGAGAAGCTTACTGGATTCATGAACTCCAGACTTTAGCCCCACAAGGCTTAAACAAGGAATATGATATCCAGTCGTTTTTACCATAACCAAGAACACTTTCTGACCTGTACCAGGAAGAACCGTGTCTGTCCATACATCTAATGTGCTGTATATTACTGTAATATAGAAATGCCTGCATATTTACTAATATATGTATGTCTTCTTTCACAGAACCGCCTCTACTAAACAAGTGCACCATCTGTCCATAGGATCACATCTCCACCGCTAGCTTTAAGTTTGCACCAGTGCTCTGAGGATATACACCAACACATCCTCCTAGTGCGCATGTCTACTAGGTGGAACGCACACCTGGACTTAGCCCCACCTTCTGAGTTCACAGTGGAACGCACACACTTTGCAGCACTGCCGACGTCACTTCCGATAACATGACTTCCGGCCGCGCACTGCCATCACATCAGGCATAAAAGACACACTAACTGGGCACACGGACACACTGGACAAGCGGTGGATACTGCGTCCATGGTCCGCATATACCAGCCCACCTTCACTACGGTAAGCCTCTATGAACCTATGCGCAGCTTCGCCGGCACCTCACCGCTCCTGCCAGCTAGTTAATTATACCGCCTCTCTTTGCTCTTAGCGGTCTGCTCCCTTTCACTCTACAGGAGCCATTCACAGCAACAGGGTATGTGTGCACTCACTTTGTATCTCAGCCTCACTCTGTCACATTCAGTAACATACGGTCTCCCCTTCCCCCCCCCCCTCCTTTAGGACTGACTGTCCATCCTGTGACCCGGGGGTACCCGTTTCACTGTTAGAGTGAGGGTAGGTGCGCTTCTTATACATTTCTTATATATCTCTAGTATATTTTTCTAATTATAATTCACATATTTATTAGCCAAACATCTTCTATCTGTGATTTATTGTTCGCTGTGGATCCTCATGACCTTGTATCCCTGACTGCGTATTGCTATAAGTCTGATGTTTTTCTGCATATGTACATTGCTATAAACAAAATTCTATGCAAGTGATTATGTAATGACCCATTTTGTAAATACTTCAGTTATGTTCATACTATATTTTGTTGTATTTCATTGCAGTACATTGATGAAGGTCTAGTGATTAGACCGAAACGTCACTCTATGTACTTTACCTCATTAATAAATCCCCCCTTCACTGCATTTACGCTTTGGTGTGTGCCGAGTTTACTGTTATATATATCACGGCTTGGGCCCCTACTCGAGCACCACCCCTTCTTAGTAGTGCCTACGTTTATACCTTATAACTGTAACCCTTACGTAGTGCACACTAACCACTGGGTCATGAGTTCACTCACGTTCTCATATAATGCGGAGGAAACATCAAACATTATAGCACAATCTACAGCTTCAACGGATTTCCTTAGAATACCACCTAAGGAGACAAGGGGTCGAGATTGGGAAAGAGAACTGAGACACTGTACAAATCTAGAACTCCACTGCGCTACCCTCACGGAATACTTAAAAGTCCAAAGAATACCAAGAGGGCTACGTGTTCCCCTTCGACCGACCCTGTTTAGTGATTCTGCAGATTATTGTACACGTTTTGAAAAGATACTTAACAAGTGCTCTTTTGATCTTATCACCCTCACGCTAGAACATCTGCATCTAGGAATCACTCACAGCAAGGAACAAGTAGCCAATATTGAGAGACAACTGACAACATCGACCACTGCTGAGGAATTCAACAGCCTACAATCCAGAGTAAATTCCGTTATAGAACAACATCGTCGGGACACTGAAGCAAGGAAGAGATCAAAATTTATCCGAGACACCGAGGATTACGAGCAGAACAGAGTGTATAAATGGCGAGACAATCCCAACTCCGGAACTTTCTCCTCTCGTTCCAATTACAGGTCCTCCACAGATATTTCATCTTCAGGATCCGAACAGGAGAGACAAGACAGACCTGCATCAACTGGTCGTTTTTTAGGTCGAGGCCGCAGGCAAACCAGAAGAAGAGGACCCGTCGAGGAAAGGGAAACTCGCAGAAACATGGACTTCACGCGGATAACCCGCTCACAGGTATTGCCCCCCTCGTCATTAACATCTCGTCCAAATCCCTGAGTATAGCTGAACATCAGATCCTTCAGAAGGGTCTGTCATTCTGTCCAAGTTATAGACTGAATACCTTCAATCTAGAAATGGACCTACAGAGGTGCTATAGATCACTCAGACTGAAACTACACTTTTCAGAATCAGACAGAATTAGTCCACTAGAGACTATTTCAGAAGAGAATCTCCTTACATCCAAGAGCCTGGGTCTAAGAACTCCCAGCAACTATAGACCTCCCACAGGGTCACATGCACTTGAGACATTCATCTCATTTGTCCAAAGCTCATTTCAGAAACTCAGGGACGATTTAGACAGGGGTAGATTACATGCCCCCCCTAACCTCACCTCCCTAGACCAACAGGCTTTAAAGACACTGGAGACAAAAAAAGATTTAATCATAAAGCCAGCGGACAAGGGGGGTTCCATTGTTGTATTGGATAGCACATCCTACAGGAACGAGGTTCTTCGCCAATTAGGGGACACCTCCATCTATACACCTCTACAGAGGGACCCCACCAACACAGTGAAGGAGATAATTCAGAATACACTCAACAAATACATCAACCTGGGGGTCTTGGATCAAAAAACATGCGAGTACCTAACTAAACAGCATCCAATCACTCCTGTTTTTTATGTACTCCCCAAGATTCACAAACGCTTGGATCACCCACCTGGGAGACCCATTGTCGCCTCCACACAATCTATCCTGTCACCTATTTCCATGTATGTAGAGAAAATTTTGACACCTCTCATTAAACAAACCACTTCGTTCTTACTAGACACAGGAGCCTTCCTATGCCACATTAATACCATTAACACCATTCCCAAGGAAGCATATCTAGTGACATTTGATGTCAAAGATTTATATACTTCCATACCTCATTTAGAAGGAACAGCATCAGTCAGGAAACTACTCGGAACTTCCAACAGGACCCCAGAGCAGGTGGATTTAGTGTGTGACCTACTCACCATAATACTCACACAAAATTTCTTTCTCTTTGAGGACAAATTCTACATACAGATACGGGGCACAGCGATGGGGTCCAACGCTGCGCCCCCGTACGCCAATAGTTACATGGTGGACTATGAGGACAGCATTATATACACCAATGACCTCTTCCGCACACATGTGATACTGTGGAAGAGGTACATTGATGATATTTTCTGTATCTGGGACGGCCCACTTGACACCTTAGGAACATTCTTCAATCTTTTGAAAACTTCATGGCCGGGTCTAGATTTCACTATGACGCACAGTCTAGAACAGGTCAACTTCCTGGACACTCTGGTGGTGAAGAATGATAAAGGAGAATTATACACAGACATTTATTCTAAACCCACGGACAGGAATAGTCTGTTACACTACCAAAGCTTCCATCCAACCAGGATGAAAGACTCCATACCCAAATCACAATACAAGAGAGTACGAAGAATTGTTTCCAAACAAGACCTACGCACACAACGTCTACACGAAATGCATTCCAAATTTGCAGAGAGGGGATATCCCCCCCATGTCCTAGACCCCATTGAAACCACCACTGCCACTCAACCTAGGCCCAAGCAAGAGAACCGCATTCCCTTCGTCCATAACTACCACCCTATGGCGTACTTACTACACAAATCAATAAGGCGACATTGGCATATCCTAGGGACAGCACATCCACAAATAAAAGAATTCAACAGCCCCTTCCTCCCCTGCTTCAGGAGACCACGGAACATCAGAGACAGACTGGTCAAGGCCGATATAGGTCCTTCACAGACACCGAAACAACGGTTCTTAATGAATCCGAAATTTGGCACCTTCCCCTGTCTGAGGTGCACACAATGTAATAACATACAACGTGGCGGGATATTTCACCATCCACTCACGGGCAAGGAATACTCAGTCAAGGGGTATTACACATGCGATTCGGCCTTTGTGGTCTACTTGATAAAATGTCCGTGCGGCCTCGGCTATGTGGGTGAAACCACACAGTCGGTACGTGACCGCATATCAAAGCACAAATCTACCATCAGGTGCAAAAATCTCCTGCTACCCATTCCCAACCACTTCATGAGCCATGGTCACACTATAGCACAACTTAAATTTCAAGTGATCGACTCAGTGGCACAACCACGCAGGGGTGGGGATAGAATTCGCCTTTTGAAGAGGCGAGAAGCTTACTGGATTCATGAACTCCAGACTTTAGCCCCACAAGGCTTAAACAAGGAATATGATATCCAGTCGTTTTTACCATAACCAAGAACACTTTCTGACCTGTACCAGGAAGAACCGTGTCTGTCCATACATCTAATGTGCTGTATATTACTGTAATATAGAAATGCCTGCATATTTACTAATATATGTATGTCTTCTTTCACAGAACCGCCTCTACTAAACAAGTGCACCATCTGTCCATAGGATCACATCTCCACCGCTAGCTTTAAGTTTGCACCAGCGCTCTGAGGATATACACCAACACATCCTCCTAGTGCGCATGTCTACTAGGTGGAACGCACACCCGGACTTAGCCCCACCTTCTGAGTTCACAGTGGAACGCACACACTTTGCAGCACTGCCGACGTCACTTCCGGTAACATGACTTCCGGCCGCGCACTGCCATCAGGCATAAAAGACACACTAACTGGGCACACGGACACACTGGACAAGCGGTGGATACTGCGTCCATGGTCCGCATATACCAGCCCACCTTCACTACGGTAAGCCTCTATGAACCTATGCGCAGCTTCGCCGGCACCTCACCGCTCCTGCCAGCTAATTAATTATACCGCCTCTCTTTGCTCTTAGCGGTCTGCTCCCTTTCACTCTACAGGAGCCATTCACAGCAACAGGGTATGTGTGCACTCACTTTGTATCTCAGCCTCACTCTGTCACATTCAGTAACATACGGTCTCCCCTTCCCCCCCCCCCTCCTTTAGGACTGACTGTCCATCCTGTGACCCAGCGGTACCCGTTTCACTGTTAGAGTGAGGGTAGGTGCGCTTCTTATACATTTCTTATATATCTCTAGTATATTTTTCTAATTATAATTCACATATTTATTAGCCAAACATCTTCTATCTGTGATTTATTGTTCGCTGTGGATCCTCATGGCCTTGTATCCCTGACTGCGTATTGCTATAAGTCTGATGTTTTTCTGCATATGTACATTGCTATAAACAAAATTCTATGCAAGAGATTATGTAATGACCCATTTTGTAAATACTTCAGTTATGTTCATACTATATTTTGTTGTATTTCATTGCAGTACATTGATGAAGGTCTAGTGATTAGACCGAAACGTCACTGTATGTACTTTACCTCATTAATAAATCCCCCCTTCACTGCATTTATGCTTTGGTGTGTGCCGAGTTTACTGTTATATATATCACGGCTTGGGCCCCTACTCGAGCACCACCCCTTCTTAGTAGTGCCTACGTTTATACCTTATACTTGAAAGATATAAGGACTGGGTACAAAAACGGGTCACCTTCTAATAGAAGGCACGGAGAAGGTTGCAGAAACCAACTGAAAACAAAAACTAGACTAGCAGAACCAGAGGTGCCAGCACTGCACAAATTATACACACAGAAGACAAAGCAAAGCACCAAGCTAGAACTCAAGCAGATTAACACTGTTGTCCAGCAAGGACTGGGAGGCAGGTGCTGGTTAATAAAGAGTGATACAAACACCTGACCCCAGACCAACCCAGCACCAGAGGAAAAAGGCCAGCAGCCAGAACACCACAAGAAAATGGCAGATAGTCACAAACTAAACAGATTCTAACAGTACCTCCCCTTTAACGAGGATCCCCTGGATCCTCTAGGCCGGACCTTATTTGGAAATCTCCTGTGAACAGCTTTAATTAACCATGATGCTGAGACGTCCACAGCTTTCACCCAGGAATTGTCCTCGGTACCGAAACCCTTCCAGGACACAAGATACTGTAACCCTCCTCTGTGCCACCTGGAATCAAGAATGCGCGAAATCTTAAACTCGCAGTCCTCATCAACTGGAGGAGCAGACGGCATAGCCACCTTATCTGGCATGTCAACTTTCTTCAGCAAAGATACACGAAAAACTGAATTAATTTTCCAGGACGAAG
Source organism: Ranitomeya variabilis (assembly GCF_051348905.1). Classification (NCBI taxonomy): domain Eukaryota; kingdom Metazoa; phylum Chordata; class Amphibia; order Anura; family Dendrobatidae; genus Ranitomeya; species Ranitomeya variabilis. The sequence goes on along the minus strand of NC_135233.1, from coordinate 644,997,725 downwards.
GAATGTCTAATCTCACCGCTGCTGAGTTGACAATCTGAACTACTTTGAAGGGTCCTACAAACTTAGGCCCCAACTTTTTAGAAGGGATCTTCAAACACAGATTCCTAGAGGACAGCCAAACCATGTCCTCAACAACAAACCTCGCCTCCCTTCTTCTTTTGTCAAAATATTTCTTAGACCTTGTGACAATATATATATATATATATATATATATATATATATATATATATATATATGTGCAGTGACCTTATGTATAGGTATTGTGTGACTAGGAACATCTGTCCTGAAGGCTGCAGGTTTGCACCCAGGTGTTGATATGTATTTTCCTGGGACAGGTAGAATTCTCTCTCTAATCTCACCAGGGGTCCTGCTGGAAGCCAAGAAGAAAGGTAACATTTGACACCTCCTAGCTCTTGGAAGAGAGATGTTAATTACGGCCTGATAGTATCTCTGTGAGAGCTGTTACACAAAGGATCTCAAAAGAAAATAATATATTCATTGGGGGGCATGGCCGTGGTCCAATCAAAAACTAAGCAATTGTGATATTAACCTGAGGTGCTGGTCTAGAAACCTGACCTCCAGACCAAATGTTAAAGTTGGCGGAATGCACCGAGTATATATATATGTATTATTAGGTGCGTTAGGGTCCACCGTGCAGGAGAGGAACCTGCTGCTGGCAAATGGCAGCGCTATATGGCGGTATAAGCAAACTCTGTTAACTCCACAGAGTTGCTAGGAACAAGATGCTGTGCCCTGTTAACCTCACAGAGGTACACAGCTACCAACCAGAGCAAACTGTGGTCATGCAGTCAGAGAAAACAGATACACAACTCCTCACTGGAGGTGCCGGTATTCTAGCGGCTTATTTCAGCCAAGGCCCTGAATATACTCTTACAAACTCCTCACCGGAGGTGCCGGTATTCTAGGGGCTTATGTCAGCCAAACCCTAACCGCATCCAGACATGACCACTCTGGCGCTGAGCTCATAGACATTGGTTTGATACTAGCGCATGGCCGTGCGGCCATGCAAACCTTTTATAGCTGCAGCAACTTCAGGACCTTCCTAGAGGACCAATGGGAGCTGCCACAGTACCTGAGCAACTTCAGGACCTTCCTAGAGGACAAATGGGAGCTCCTGCAGAGGACCTGTCCTCTGGGCCATAATCCTTCCAGTCTAGCAAATAAAAATTTTTCCACGTACCACCTTGCACCCCAAAATAGCGTTCACCTCGTAATCGTCCGAAGACGAACCCGATGTCCTGGCAGATGACTTGGAAAACCGGAACATGTACACGGGCTTCAGGAGGGACACATGAAAGGTGTCAGTGATACCTAGGCGTGAAGGAAGGGCCAGACGGTAGACCACAGGGTTAACCTGTTCGAGGACCTTGAAGGGACCCAAGTAGCGAGGTGCAAACTTAGTGGACTCAACTCGCAGCCTGATGTTACTGGCGGAGAGCCACATTAAGTCGCCAGGAGCAAAGGTTGGAGCAGGGCGCCGATGTGCATCGGTGGAGGACCTCATTCTCTCCTTGGAGGCCCAGAGGGTCTCCTGAGTGTGTTCCCAAATGTCCCATGCCTCCACAGTCCAGTCTGTCACCCTGGAGTTGGCGCAAGACATGGGCATAGGCACAGGAACCCGCGGATGCTGGCCGTAATTAAGGAGGAAAGGAGTGTGATCGGTGGAGTCGGTAACAGCATTGTTAAGCGCAAACTCCGCCCACTGTAGCAAGGATGCCCAGTCATCCTGCCTGGCAGAAACAAAATGTCGCAGATATGTGACCAGGGTCTGGTTGGCCCTCTCTACCATCCCATTCGTCTCGGGATGATATGCTGAGGAGAGATTCAACTCAATGCTGAGTAGACGACAAAGCTCTCTCCAGAATCGAGATACAAACTGGGGATCCCGGTCACTGACAATTTTGTCCGGCATACCGTGTAGGCGAAATATGTGTTTGATAAACAACACCGCCAGAGCCTGTGCAGAAGGTAGCCGTGGAAGAGGCACCAAGTGCACCATTTTGAAAAAATGGTCGGTGATCACCCAAGTAATGGTGCAGCTACGAGACTTGGGTAAGCCCACCACAAAATCCATCCCGACCATCTCCCAGGGCCTGTCTGCCACCAGCAGGGGGTGAAACAACCCAGGTGGCCGTTGACGAGGATACTTGTTCCTGGCGCAGGAGACACATGCCCGAACATAGTCTGCGATGTCATGGGCCATATGTGGCCACCAATATGTCCGCGCCAGTAGCTCAGATGTCTTTTTGGTCCCGAAATGTGCACCACCCTAGATGAGTGAGCCCAAGAACCTCCGGACGCAAACTGGATGGTACAAAAGTCTTGCCCGGAGGCACAGACTCTAGCAAAACTGGAGCCACAGTTGTCAGGTTCTCAGAAGGGACAATAAGCTGAGGCTCCTCTTCCTCCTCCTCAGATGATACAACGGAGCGAGAGAGAGCGTCGACACGAATGTTCTTCTCCCCTGAAAGAAAATGGAGGGTGAAATGGAACTGAGAGAAGAACAAGGACCATCTGGCCTGGTGAGAATTTATCCACTGGGCAGTCTGTAAATAAACCAAATTCTTGTGGTCTTTGAATATTGGAAGGGAACGCGAGCTCCCTCCAAGAGATGTCTCCTCTCTGAAAAGGCCAACTTCATTGCTAGCAACTCCCTGTCCCCGATGGAATAATTCCTCTCTGCTGGTGTGAAGGTTTTGGAAAAGAAGAAGCAAGGATGCTTCCGACCTTGGGCATCCTTTTGGAAGAGGACTGCTCCAGCACCAATGGATGAGGCATCCACCTCCATTATAAATGGCTTATCTACATCGGGGCGATGTAGGATGGGAGCGCTAGCAAAATGAGATTTAATAGAAGTGAAGGCCTTGGAGACCTCCTCAGACCACAATTTGGGATTTGCTCCCTTCTTGGTGAGGGCTACCAAGGGAGCTACCAAAGTTGAGAAATGAGGGATGAACTGGCAATAATAGTTAATGAACCCCATAAAGCGCTGCACCGCTTTAAGAGAATGGGGTTCTTGCCAGTCCATCACAGCCTGTAATTTGGCAGAATCCATAGCCAATCCCTGGGCGGAGATGATGTAGCCCAGGAAAGGTAAGGACTCCTGCTCAAACACACATTTCTCCAACTTGGTGTAGAGGGAGTTAGTTCGTAAGAGGTCGAAGACTCTGCAAACTTCTCTCTGGTTGGAGTCAATATCTGGAGAGTAGATGAAAATATCATCCAGATAGACTACGACCGAGGTGGAGAGCATATACCGGAAGATATAGTTTACAAAGTCTTGGAAAATGGCTGGGGCATTACAGAGCCCAAAGGGCATCACTAGATATTCATAGTGCCCATCCCTGGTGTTAAAAGCCGTCTTCCATTCGTCCCCCTCACGGATGCAAATCAGGTTGTAAGCTCCCCGCAGATCTAGTTTAGTAAACACCCTTGCTCCCCGAAGCCTATCAAAAAGCTCAGATATCAAGGGCAGAGGATATTTATTCTTAACGGTGATGGCGTTAAGACCCCTGTAGTCTATGCATGGATATAGTTCCCCGTTCTTCTTCTGCACGGAGAAGAACCCAGCCCCTGCAGGTGACACTGACTTTCTAATGAGACCGCAACAGAGGTGGTTCGAGATTCCCCCTGTGCAGAGGTGGGAACTCGACACCAAAGCTATAAATTAGACCTGTATACAGAGAAACATGTTCACATAATGGGGGCAGCTGAGCTGCTGTGATCCAATCTACATTCATCCTACCCTCAGGGAGGAGAAAGCAGACTACCAAGTTAGATGATTTCTGTAAGTTTTTTCCTGTTATTTTATACTGTTTTGCATAATTGTATATGTTTTTATTATCATATTTTTATACCTTTTCTTACAGTAAGCACTGAACCTTTTTTATTAAAGTATAAAACTTTAACAAGGTGAACCTTGAATGTTCTAAAAGAATCCATAACTTGAGGTTTGTGAGCCTTATGAGAGGTAGACATTATTAGTAGTAATATTTCCGGGACTTATCACCCGTGTATTCGGTGAGTGGTGGCAGCGTATATGAGTGGGTGTGTGGCCTGGGTAAGTGTGTGATTTATGCTCCCATTACAGCATAAAACAGAGGTTGAATGCTGGACTGAGAGAGGGGAGATAGATTAACCCTTGCAGGCACAACCCCAAGTCACGTACTGAGAGCAGGCACGTGACAAATTAGTTACACCACGGAGAAGGGATCCATGACAGACCAAACAATAACAGTCCTACCGATCAATGGCTTCAGAATGTCATTAACGAAATTTTGAAAGAACGCCGGAGCATTAGTAAGGCCGAAAGGCATTACTAGACACTCAAAATGACCTTCCGGGGTATTAAAGGCTGTCTTCCATTCATCGCCTTCAGCAAATTATATGCCCCACGGAGATCGATCTTACAGAACCACTTGGCTCCAACTAGTTGGTTAAACAAATACGGAATTAGCAGCAAGTGGTAAGGATTGTGCACAGTGATCTTATTAATCTCCCTGAAATCCAGAAACAGCCCAAGACCCCCATCTTTTTCTTTGACAATAAAGAATCCCACAGCCACAAGGGACTTAGAGGGTCTTATATGACCTGCAGCAAGACTAGTCTGCAGGCATTCCTTTAAGGCAAGAAAAAATAGTAAAAACCAGCTCACCTGCTAGGCATGTGTTGTGGGGAAGCCCGGATACGGTGTAGTCATCACGTAGAACAATAGGGCAAACAGAAGAAAAAATCCAGCTTCCAAAAATATCCAAATTTATTGAGAATAAAATGTGTTGTGAAACTGGATTTTGGGCTCCCCCGGTGGCCACTGGTGGAATTGAACTGGTGTGCATCATCCTCTCTGTTCACCTGTTTCCATCAGGATGTGGGAGTCGCTATTTAGCCTTGCTCCTCTGTCACTTCCATGCCGGTCAACATTGTAATCAGAAGCCTTTCTGTGCATGTTCCTGCTGCTAGACAACTCCCAGCTAAGTTGGACTTTAGTCCTTGTTTGTTTTTGCATTTTGTTCCAGTTCACAGCTGTAGTTTCGTTTCTGTGTCTGGAAAGCTCTTGTGATCTGAAATTGCCACTCTGATGTTATGAGTTAATACTAGAGTCTTAAAGTAATTTCAGGATGGTATTTTGATAGGGTTTTCAGCTGACCATGAAAGTGCCCTTTCTGTCTTCCTGCTATCTAGTAAGCGGACCTCAATTTTGCTAAACCTATTTTCATACTACGTTTGTCATTTCATCTAAAATCACCGCCAATATTTGTGGGGGCCTCTGTCTGCCTTTCGGGGAAATTTCTCTAGAGGTGAGCCAGGACTATATTTTCCTCTGCCAGGATTAGTTAGTCCTCCGGCCGGCGCTGGGCGTCTAGGGATAAAACGCAGGCTACGCTACCCGGCTACTGTTAGTTGTGCGGCAGGTTTAGTTCATGGTCAGTTTAGTTTCCATCCTTCCAAGAGCTAGTTCTTATGTTTGCTGGGCTATGTTTTCTTGCCATTGAGAACCATAACAGTTTGACCGGCCATAAAAGGGTTAAATTAATTGACAGAGAAAGGAGAGAAAAGAGAAGTCTGCTGAAGATTTTTTTTTTTTTTTTTTTCCCTTCAGTTCTGAGTGTGCTTGTAATTGAATCTCTTGCAAGTCTGCCTATATTGCAGCCTTTCTCTCTCTCTCTCCTTCTAATCCTGGAATGGCTCTGTGTTCACCTGTTTAAAATGGATATTCAGAGTTTAGCTGCAGGTTTGAATAATCTCACCACGAAAGTTCAAAATTTACAAGATTTTGTTGTTCATGTTCCTATATCTGAACCTAGAATTCCTTTGCCTGAATTTTTCTCGGAGAATAGATCTTGCTTTCAAAATTTCAAAAATAATTGCAAGTTGTTTTTGTCCCTGAAATCTCGCTCTGCTGGAGATCCTGCTCAGCAGGTCAGGATTGTGATTTCCTTGCTCCGGGGCGACCCTCAGGATTGGGCTTTTGCATTGGCTCCAGGGGATCCTGCGTTGCTCAATGTGGATGCGTTTTTTCTGGCCTTGGGGTTGCTTTATGAGGAACCTCAGTTAGAACTTCAGGCGGAAAAGGCCTTGATGTCCCTATCTCAGGGGCAAGACGAAGCTGAAATATACTGCCAGAAATTCCGTAAATGGGCTGTGCTTACTCAGTGGAATGAGTGCGCCCTGGCGGCGAATTTCAGAGAGGGTCTCTCTGATGCCATTAAGGATGTTGAGGTGGGGTTCCCTGTGCCTGCGGGTCTGAATGAGTCCATGACAATGGCTATCCAGATCGATAGGCGTTTGCGGGAGCGCAAACCTGTGCACCATTTGGCGGTGTCTACTGAGAAGACGCCAGAGAATATGCAATGTGATAGAATTCTGTCCAGAAGTGAACGGCAGAATTTTAGACGAAAAAATGGGTTGTGCTTCTATTGCGGTGATTCAACTCATGTTATATCAGCATGCTCTAAGCGTACTAAGAAGCTTGATAAGTCTGTTTCAATTGGCACTTTACAGTCTAAGTTTATTCTATCTGTGACCCTGATTTGTTCTTTATCATCTATTACCGCGGATGCCTATGTCGACTCTGGCGCCGCTTTGAGTCTTATGGATTGGTCCTTTGCCAAACGCTGTGGGTATGATTTGGAGCCTCTTGAAACTCCTATACCCCTGAAGGGGATTGACTCCACCCCATTGGCTAGCAATAAACCACAATACTGGACACAAGTAACTATGCGGATTAATCCGGATCACCAGGAGATTATTCGCTTTCTTGTGCTGTATCACCTACATGATGTGTTGGTGCTTGGATTGCCATGGCTGCAATCTCATAACCCAGTCCTTGACTGGAAAGCTATGTCTGTGTTAAGCTGGGGATGTAAGGGGACGCATGGGGACGTACCTGTGGTTTCCATTTCATCATCTATTCCCTCTGAGATTCCTGAATTCTTGACTGAATATCGTGACGTTTTTGAAGAACCTAAGCTTGGTTCATTACCTCCGCACCGGGAGTGCGATTGTGCCATAGATTTGATTCCGGGTAGTAAATACCCTAAGGGTCGTTTATTTAATCTGTCTGTGCCTGAACATGCTGCTATGCGAGAATATATAAAGGAGTCCTTGGAAAAGGGACATATTCGTCCTTCGTCATCTCCCTTAGGAGCCGGTTTTTTCTTTGTGGCTAAGAAAGATGGCTCTTTGAGGCCGTGCATTGATTATCGGCTTTTGAATAAAATCACGGTTAAATATCAATATCCGTTGCCACTGCTGACTGATTTGTTTGCTCGCATAAAGGGGGCCAAGTGGTTCTCTAAGATAGATCTCCGTGGGGCGTATAATTTGGTGCGAATTAAGCAGGGGGATGAGTGGAAAACCGCATTTAATACGCCCGAGGGCCACTTTGAGTATTTGGTGATGCCTTTTGGTCTTTCAAATGCCCCTTCAGTCTTTCAGTCCTTTATGCATGACATTTTCCGTGATTATTTGGATAAATTTATGATTGTGTATCTGGATGATATTTTGATTTTTTCGGATGACTGGGACTCTCATGTCCAGCAGGTCAGGAGGGTTTTTCAGGTTTTGCGGTCTAATTCCTTGTGTGTGAAGGGTTCTAAGTGCGTTTTTGGGGTTCAAAAGATTTCCTTTTTGGGATATATTTTTTCCCCCTCTTCCATCGAGATGGATCCTGTCAAGGTTCAGGCTATTTGTGATTGGACGCAACCCTCTTCTCTTAAGAGTCTTCAGAAATTTTTGGGCTTTGCTAACTTTTATCGTCGATTTATTGCTGGTTTTTCTGATGTTGTTAAACCATTGACTGATTTGACTAAGAAGGGTGCTGATGTTGCTGATTGGTCCCCTGCTGCTGTGGAGGCCTTTCGGGAGCTTAAGCGCCGCTTTTCTTCCGCCCCTGTGTTGCGTCAGCCTGATGTTGCTCTTCCTTTTCAGGTTGAGGTCGACGCTTCTGAGATCGGAGCTGGGGCGGTTTTGTCGCAGAGAAGTTCCGATTGCTCCGTGATGAGACCTTGTGCTTTTTTCTCGCGTAAGTTTTCGCCCGCCGAGCGGAATTATGATGTTGGGAATCGGGAGCTTTTGGCCATGAAGTGGGCTTTTGAGGAGTGGCGTCATTGGCTTGAGGGGGCTAGACATCAGGTGGTGGTATTGACTGACCACAAAAATCTAATTTATCTTGAGTCCGCCAGACGCCTGAATCCTAGACAGGCGCGCTGGTCGTTGTTTTTCTCTCGGTTTAATTTTGTGGTGTCCTACCTGCCGGGTTCTAAGAATGTTAAGGCGGATGCCCTTTCTAGGAGTTTTGAGCCTGACTCCCCTGGTAATTCTGAACCTACAGGTATCCTTAAGGACGGAGTGATATTGTCTGCCGTTTCTCCAGACCTGCGGCGGGCCTTGCAGGAGTTTCAGGCGGATAGACCTGATCGTTGCCCACCTGGTAGACTGTTTGTTCCTGATGATTGGACCAGTAAAGTCATTTCTGAGGTTCATTCTTCTGCGTTGGCAGGTCATCCTGGAATCTTTGGTACCAGGGATTTGGTGGCAAGGTCCTTCTGGTGGCCTTCCCTGTCTCGAGATGTGCGAGGCTTCGTGCAGTCTTGTGACGTTTGTGCTCGGGCCAAGCCTTGTTGTTCTCGGGCTAGTGGATTGTTGTTGCCCTTGCCTATCCCGAAGAGGCCCTGGACGCACATCTCGATGGATTTTATTTCGGATCTTCCTGTTTCTCAGAAGATGTCTGTCATCTGGGTGGTGTGTGATCGTTTCTCTAAGATGGTCCATTTGGTTCCCCTGCCTAAGTTGCCTTCTTCTTCCGAGTTGGTTCCTCTGTTTTTTCAAAATGTGGTCCGTTTGCATGGTATTCCGGAGAATATCGTTTCTGACAGAGGTACCCAATTCGTGTCTAGATTTTGGCGAGCATTCTGTGCTAGGATGGGCATAGATTTGTCTTTCTCGTCTGCTTTCCATCCTCAGACTAATGGCCAGACCGAGCGGACGAATCAGACCTTGGAGACATATTTGAGGTGTTTTGTGTCTGCAGATCAGGATGATTGGGTTGCTTTTTTGCCTTTAGCGGAGTTTGCCCTCAATAATCGGGCCAGCTCTGCCACCTTGGTGTCTCCCTTTTTCTGTAATTCGGGGTTTCATCCTCGATTTTCTTCTGGTCAGGTGGAATCTTCGGATTGTCCTGGAGTGGATGCTGTGGTGGAGAGGTTGCATCAGATTTGGGGGCAGGTAGTGGACAATTTGAAGTTGTCCCAGGAGAAGACTCAGCTTTTTGCCAACCGCCGGCGTCGGGTTGGTCCTCGGCTTTGTGTTGGGGACTTGGTGTGGTTGTCTTCTCGTTTTGTCCCTATGAGGGTTTCTTCTCCCAAGTTTAAGCCTCGGTTCATCGGCCCGTACAAGATATTGGAGATTCTTAACCCTGTGTCCTTCCGTTTGGACCTCCCTGCATCTTTTTCTATTCATAATGTTTTTCATCGGTCATTATTGCGCAGGTATGAGGTACCGGTTGTGCCTTCCGTTGAGCCTCCTGCTCCGGTGTTGGTTGAGGGCGAGTTGGAGTACGTTGTGGAAAAAATCTTGGACTCCCGTGTTTCCAGACGGAAACTCCAGTATCTGGTCAAATGGAAGGGATACGGTCAGGAGGATAATTCTTGGGTGACTGCCTCTGATGTTCATGCCTCCGATTTGGTCCGTGCCTTTCATAGGGCTCATCCTGATCGCCCTGGTGGTTCTGGCGAGGGTTCGGTGCCCCCTCCTTGAGGGGGGGGTACTGTTGTGAAATTGGATTTTGGGCTCCCCCGGTGGCCACTGGTGGAATTGAACTGGTGTGCATCATCCTCTCTGTTCACCTGTTTCCATCAGGATGTGGGAGTCGCTATTTAGCCTTGCTCCTCTGTCACTTCCATGCCGGTCAACATTGTAATCAGAAGCCTTTCTGTGCATGTTCCTGCTGCTAGACAACTCCCAGCTAAGTTGGACTTTAGTCCTTGTTTGTTTTTGCATTTTGTTCCAGTTCACAGCTGTAGTTTCGTTTCTGTGTCTGGAAAGCTCTTGTGATCTGAAATTGCCACTCTGATGTTATGAGTTAATACTAGAGTCTTAAAGTAATTTCAGGATGGTATTTTGATAGGGTTTTCAGCTGACCATGAAAGTGCCCTTTCTGTCTTCCTGCTATCTAGTAAGCGGACCTCAATTTTGCTAAACCTATTTTCATACTACGTTTGTCATTTCATCTAAAATCACCGCCAATATTTGTGGGGGCCTCTGTCTGCCTTTCGGGGAAATTTCTCTAGAGGTGAGCCAGGACTATATTTTCCTCTGCCAGGATTAGTTAGTCCTCCGGCCGGCGCTGGGCGTCTAGGGATAAAACGCAGGCTACGCTACCCGGCTACTGTTAGTTGTGCGGCAGGTTTAGTTCATGGTCAGTTTAGTTTCCATCCTTCCAAGAGCTAGTTCTTATGTTTGCTGGGCTATGTTTTCTTGCCATTGAGAACCATAACAAAAATGCAAAGTCCAATGACATGGTTCACAGGAAAGTGAGTAGCAGCAGGCTACGCGTTTCGACATCCTGAAGATAATATAGTAGATAAAATCTCATCTTCGTATAAAATAGGAATGTTTTTTAAGATAAGAGACTTTATGCTATTGTATTGAGAACTATATTTAACAGAACAAATTATTTTCTGATTCTCACTACCATTATTAATTTTGTCTCTTGCCATCAACATATCACACCGTTTTTTCTGTTTAACAATATTCTTTGCTAAAAAAAAATGCCTTTTGACAGTTAGATTACGAATGAATCTGTTTATGTTCAACTAGATGGTGGCCCGATTCTATCGCATCGGGTATTCTAGCGTATGTATGTATATAGCAGCCACATAGTATATAGCACAGGCCACATAGTATATAGGAGCCATGTAGTGTATAGCAGACATGCAGTCTATAACACAGCCACGTAGTATATAGGACAGCCACGTAGTATATAGCACAGGCCACGTAGTATATAGAAGCCATGTAGTATATAGCAGACACGCAGTCTATAACACAGCCACGTAGTATATAGCACAGCCCACGTAATATATAGCACAGCCTGTTATGATCCTAGTGGTAGAGGATCGCAGAAGTTCCAGCTAAGTCCGCAAACACAAAATCTAGCTCATAGGGAGGTGGTAACTTGGCTGACCGTATATCTGATCCTAGCACAACAACTAAAAGTAGCCGGGGAACGTACCTACGATGATTCTAGACGTCTCGCACCAGCCGGAGAACTAACTAACCCTTTCAGAGGAAATTAGACCTCACTTGCCTCAAGAGAAAGGACCCCAAAGTTATGATACAAGCCCCCAACAAATAATAACGGTGAGGTAAGAAGAAAAGACAAACATAAGTATGAACTAGATTTAGCAAAGTGAGGCCCACTAATTAATAGCAGAAAATAGGAAGAGGACTTATGCGGTCAGCAAAAACCCTACAAAAATATCCACGCTGAATATCCAAGAACCCCCGCACCGACTAACGGTGTGGGGGGAGAATATCAGCCCCCTAGAGCTTCCAGCAAAAATCAGGAATCACATTGTAACAAGCTGGAACAAAATAGCAATAATGCGAATAAACAAAAATAGGAAAGCAGGACTTAGCTTATCTTGCAAAAAGCAGGAGACCAGGAGACAGGAGCAAACAGACATAGACTGACTACATCGATTCCAGGCACTAGACTGAGTTTCCAGGAAGTCTAAATAGGAACACCCAAGGCCTAACGAACCAGGTGGGTACCAACCTGGAGAAAGACAATCCAAGTGTGATACCGCTAGTGATCACAAGAGGTAGCCAAGAAATACATTTCACAACAGTACCCCCCCTTTAAGGAGGGGTCACCGAACCCTCACCAAGACCACCAGGGCGATCAGGATGAGCAGCATGAAAAGCACGAACCAAATCGGCCGCATGAACATCAGAGGCGACCACCCAGGAATTATCCTCCTGACCATAGCCCTTCCATTTGACCAGATACTGAAGCCTCCGTCTAGAGAGACGAGAATCCAAGATCTTCTCCACCACGTACTCCAACTCGCCCTCAACCAAGACCGGAGCAGGAGGGTCAACAGCAGGAACCACAGGCACAATGTACCGCCGCAACAAAGACCTATGGAACACATTGTGAATGGCAAACGACACCGGAAGATCCAAACGAAAAGAAACCGGATTAAGGATTTCCAAAATTTTATAAGGACCAATAAAGCGAGGCTTAAACTTAGGAGAGGAAACCTTAAGAGGGACATACCGAGAAGACAACCAAACCAAATCCCCAACACGAAGTCGGGGACCCACACCGCGGCGGCGGTTGGCAAAACGCTGAGCCTTCTCCTGTGACAATTTCAAGTTGTCCACCACATGATTCCAAATCCGCTGCAATCTATCCACCACAGAATCCACCCCAGGACAGTCAGAAGATTCAACATGACCCGAGGAAAAACGAGGCTGAAAACCAGAGTTGCAGAAAAATGGCGAAACCAAAGTAGTGGAACTAGCCCGATTATTGAGGGCAAACTCAGCCAATGGCAAGAAGGTCACCCAATCATCCTGATCCGCAGAAACAAAATATCTCAAATAAGCCTCCAGCGTCTGATTAGTTCGCTCCGTTTGGCCATTAGTCTGAGGATGAAAGGCAGATGAGAACGACAAATCAATGCCCATCTTAGCACAAAAAGATCGCCAGAACCTGGACACAAACTGGGATCCTCTGTCAGACACGATATTCTCAGGAATGCCATGCAAACGAACCACATTCTGAAAGAACAAAGGAACCAGATCGGAAGAGGAAGGCAACTTAGGCAAGGGCACCAAATGGACCATCTTGGAAAAGCGATCACACACCACCCAGATGACAGACATTCCTTGAGACACCGGAAGATCTGAAATGAAATCCATGGAAATGTGTGTCCAGGGCCTCTTCGGGACGGGCAAGGGCAAAAGCAACCCGCTGGCACGAGAACAGCAAGGCTTAGCCCGAGCACAAATCCCACAGGACTGCACAAAAGAACGCACATCCCACGACAAGGAAGGCCACCAAAAGGACCTAGCTACCAAATCTCTGGTACCAAAAATCCCAGGATGCCCTGCCAACACTGAGGAATGAACCTCGGAGATAACTCTGCTGGTCCATTTATCAGGAACAAACAGTCTATCAGGTGGGCAAGGGTCAGGTCTACCAGCCTGAAATCTCTGCAACACACGTCGCAAATCAGGAGAAATGGCCGACAAGATTACTCCCTCTTTAAGAATACCAGCTGGCTCTGAGACTCCCGGAGAGTCAGGCACAAAACTCCTAGAAAGAGCATCAGCCTTCACATTCTTCGAACCAGGCAGGAATGAGACCACAAAGTCAAAACGGGAGAAAAACAACAACCAACGAGCCTGTCTAGGATTCAGGCGCTTAGCAGACTCGAGATACATCAAATTTTTGTGATCAGTCAAGACCACCACACGATGCTTAGCTCCCTCGAGCCAATGACGCCACTCCTCAAATGCCCACTTCATGGCCAACAACTCCCGATTACCAACATCATAGTTCCGCTCCGCAGGCGAAAATTTCCTAGAAAAAAAAGCACAAGGTCTCATCACAGAGCAACCAGAGCCTTTCTGCGACAAAACAGCCCCTGCACCGATCTCAGAAGCGTCCACTTCAACCTGAAAGGGAAGTGAGACATCAGGCTGGCACAAAACAGGCGCCGAAGTAAACCGGCGCTTCAGCTCCCGGAAAGCCTCCACGGCTGCCGGAGCCCAATTAGCCACATCAGAACCTTTCTTGGTCATATCCGTCAAAGGTTTAACAACGCTAGAGAAATTAGCAATAAAACGACGGTAGAAATTAGCAAAACCCAAGAACTTCTGAAGACTCTTAACAGATGTGGGTTGAGTCCAATCATGAATAGCTCGGACCTTGACTGGGTCCATCTCCACTGTAGAAGGGGAGAAAATGAAACCCAGAAAGGAAACCTTCTGCACTCCAAAGAGACACTTTGAGCCCTTCACAAACAAAGCATTATCACGCAAAACCTGAAACACCATCCTGACTTGCTTTACATGAGAATCCCAATCATCAGAAAAAAACAGAATATCATCCAGATAAACAATCATAAATTTATCTAGATACTTCCGGAAGATGTCATGCATAAAGGACTGAAACACTGAAGGAGCATTAGAGAGCCCAAAAGGCATCACCAAGTACTCAAAATGACCTTCGGGCGTATTAAACGCAGTTTTCCATTCATCTCCCTGCTTAATGCGCACAAGGCTGTACGCACCATGAAGATCTATCTTGGTGAACCACTTGGCACCCTTAATCCGAGCAAACAAGTCCGACAATAGTGGCAAAGGATACTGAAATTTGACCGTGATTTTATTCAGAAGCCGATAGTCTATACAAGGTCTCAAAGACCCGTCTTTTTTGGCTACAAAAAAGAATCCCGCACCAAGAGGGGAAGAGGATGGACGAATATGTCCCTTCTCCAAAGACTCCTTTATATAAGAACGCATTGCGGCATGTTCAGGTTCAGATAGATTAAATAATCGTCCCTTAGGAAATTTACTACCAGGAATCAATCTATAGCACAGTCGCAGTCCCTATGAGGAGGAAGGGCACTGGACCTGGACTCACTAAATACATCCTGATAGTCCAACAAATACTCCGGAACTTCAGAAGGAGTAGAAGAAGCAATAGACACCGACGGAGAATCGCAATGAATTCCCTGACAACCCCAACTTGACACAGACATTGCCTTCCAATCCAAGACTGGATTATGGGTCTGTAACCATGGCAGACCTAAAACGACCAAATCATGCATTTTATGCAGAACAAGAAAACGAATCACCTCCCGATGTTCAGGAGTCATGCACATGGTCACTTGTGTCCAATACTGCGGTTTATTCTCCGCCAATGGTGTAGCATCAATTCCTCTAAGAGGAATGGGATTTTTTAAAGGCTCCAGGACAAAACCACAGCGCTTGGCAAACGACAAGTCCATAAGACTCAGGGCAGCACCTGAATCCACAAATGCCATAACAGGGTAGGAAGACAATGAGCAAATTAGAGTTACAGACAAAATAAACTTAGGATGCAAATTACCAATGGTGACAGGACTAACCATCTTTGTTAGGCGTTTAGAGCATGCTGAGATAACATGTGTAGAATCACCACAGTAAAAACACAACCCATTCTGACGTCTATGATTTTGTCGTTCAGTTCTAGACTGAATTCTATCACATAACATTGAGTCAGGTGTCTGTTCAGACAACACTGCCAGAGGATTAGCAGATTTGCGCTCCCACAAACGCCGATCTATCTGAATGGCCAGAGCCATAGAATCACTCAGACTTGTAGGAATGGTAAAACCCACCATCACATTCTTAATGGCTTCAGAAAGGCCATTTCTGAAATTTGCGGCCAGAGCACACTCATTCCATTGAGTGAGCACGGACCATTTCCGAAATTTTTGGCAATACACTTCAGCCTCATCCTGGCCCTGAGAGATAGCCAGCAACGCTTTTTCTGCCTGAATTTCAAGATTGGGCTCCTCATAAAGTAATCCGAGCGCCAGAAAAAACGCATCAATATTTGTGTTATGGTTCTCAATGGCAAGAGAACATAGCCCAGCAAACATAAGAACTAGCTCTTGGAAGGATGGAAACTAAACTGACCATGAACTAAACCTGCCGCACAACTAACAGTAGCCGGGTAGCGTAGCCTGCGTTTTATCCCTAGACGCCCAGCGCCGGCCGGAGGACTAACTAATCCTGGCAGAGGAAAATATAGTCCTGGCTCACCTCTAGAGAAATTTCCCCGAAAGGCAGACAGAGGCCCCCACAAATATTGGCGGTGATTTTAGATGAAATGACAAACGTAGTATGAAAATAGGTTTAGCAAAATTGAGGTCCGCTTACTAGATAGCAGGAAGACAGAAAGGGCACTTTCATGGTCAGCTGAAAACCCTATCAAAACGCCATCCTGAAATTACTTTAAGACTCTAGTATTAACTCATAACATCAGAGTGGCAATTTCAGATCACAAGAGCTTTCCAGACACAGAAACGAAACTACAGCTGTGAACTGGAACAAAATGCAAAAACAAACAAGGACTAAAGTCCAACTTAGCTGGGAGTTGTCTAGCAGCAGGAACATGCACAGAAAGGCTTCTGATTACAATGTTGACCGGCATGGAAGTGACAGAGGAGCAAGGCTAAATAGCGACTCCCACATCCTGATGGAAACAGGTGAACAGAGAGGATGATGCACACCAGTTCAATTCCACTAGTGGCCACCGGGGGAGCCCAAAATCCAATTTCACAACAGTACCCCCCCCTCAAGGAGGGGGCACCGAACCCTCACCAGAACCACCAGGGCGATCAGGATGAGCCCTATGAAAGGCACGGACCAAATCGGAGGCATGAACATCAGAGGCAGTCACCCAAGAATTATCCTCCTGACCGTATCCCTTCCATTTGACCAGATACTGGAGTTTCCGTCTGGAAACACGGGAGTCCAAGATTTTTTCCACAACGTACTCCAACTCGCCCTCAACCAACACCGGAGCAGGAGGCTCAACGGAAGGCACAACCGGTACCTCATACCTGCGCAATAATGACCGATGAAAAACATTATGAATAGAAAAAGATGCAGGGAGGTCCAAACGGAAGGACACAGGGTTAAGAATCTCCAATATCTTGTACGGGCCGATGAACCGAGGCTTAAACTTGGGAGAAGAAACCCTCATAGGGACAAAACGAGAAGACAACCACACCAAGTCCCCAACACAAAGCCGAGGACCAACCCGACGCCGGCGGTTGGCAAAAAGCTGAGTCTTCTCCTGGGACAACTTCAAATTGTCCACTACCTGCCCCCAAATCTGATGCAACCTCTCCACCACAGCATCCACTCCAGGACAATCCGAAGATTCCACCTGACCAGAAGAAAATCGAGGATGAAACCCCGAATTACAGAAAAAGGGAGACACCAAGGTGGCAGAGCTGGCCCGATTGTTGAGGGCAAACTCCGCTAAAGGCAAAAAAGCAACCCAATCATCCTGATCTGCAGACACAAAACACCTCAAATATGTCTCCAAGGTCTGATTCGTCCGCTCGGTCTGGCCATTAGTCTGAGGATGGAAAGCAGACGAGAAAGACAAATCTATGCCCATCCTAGCACAGAATGCTCGCCAAAATCTAGACACGAATTGGGTACCTCTGTCAGAAACGATATTCTCCGGAATACCATGCAAACGGACCACATTTTGAAAAAACAGAGGAACCAACTCGGAAGAAGAAGGCAACTTAGGCAGGGGAACCAAATGGACCATCTTAGAGAAACGATCACACACCACCCAGATGACAGACATCTTCTGAGAAACAGGAAGATCCGAAATAAAATCCATCGAGATGTGCGTCCAGGGCCTCTTCGGGATAGGCAAGGGCAACAACAATCCACTAGCCCGAGAACAACAAGGCTTGGCCCGAGCACAAACGTCACAAGACTGCACGAAGCCTCGCACATCTCGAGACAGGGAAGGCCACCAGAAGGACCTTGCCACCAAATCCCTGGTACCAAAGATTCCAGGATGACCTGCCAACGCAGAAGAATGAACCTCAGAAATGACTTTACTGGTCCAATCATCAGGAACAAACAGTCTACCAGGTGGGCAACTGTTGTGAATTTGCTTTTTGCTCCCTCTAGTGGTTACTAGTTTTTTGACTCTGGTTTTTCTGTCATTCCTTTTATCCGCACCTGGGTCGTTAGTTAGGGGTGTTGCTATATAAGCTCCCTGGACCTTCAGTTCAATGCCTGGCAACGTAGTTATCAGAGCTAGTCTGCTGTGCTCTTGTCTACTGATCCTGGTTCCAGTTATATCAGCTAAGTCTGCCTTTTGCTTTTTGCTATTTGTTTTGGTTTTGTTTTTTTGTCCAGCTTGTTCCAAATCTATATCCTGACCTTTGCTGGAAGCTCTAGGGGGCTGGTGTTCTCCCCCCGGACCGTTAGACGGTTCGGGGGTTCTTGAATTTCCAGTGTGGATTTTGATAGGGTTTTTGTTGACCATATAAGTTACCTTTCTTTATTCTGCTATCAGTAAGCGGGCCTCTCTGTGCTAAACCTGGTTCATTTCTGTGTTTGTCATTTCCTCTTACCTCACCGTCATTATTTGTGGGGGGCTTCTATCCAGCTTTGGGGTCCCCTTCTCTGGAGGCAAGAAAGGTCTTTGTTTTCCTCTACTAGGGGTAGCTAGATTCTCCGGCTGGCGCGTGTCATCTAGAATCAACGTAGGAATGATCCCCGGCTACTTCTAGTGTTGGCGTTAGGAGTAGATATTTGGTCAACCCAGTTACCACTGCCCTATGAGCTGGATTTTTGTATTCTGCAGACTTCCACGTTCCTCTGAGACCCTCGCCATTGGGGTCATAACAGTTTGCCAGGCCAGTATTAAATGTTTAATGCATTGCAGAAGAGGGATTATAAGAAAGAAGATTCAGAGTTTTTTTTTTTTTTTTTCTTCTTCCCCTTTACCTCAGAGTGGCTATGCTTGCTGCAGACATGAATGTCCAGACCTTGATTACAAGTGTGGACCAGCTGGCTACTCGTGTACAGGGCATACAAGACTATGTTATCAGAAATCCTAGGTCAGAACCTAAAATACCGATTCCTGAACTGTTTTCCGGAGACAGGTTTAAGTTTAGGAATTTCGTGAATAATTGTAAATTGTTTTTGTCCCTGAGACCCTGTTCATCTGGAGATTCTGCTCAGCAAGTAAAGATTGTTATTTCGTTCTTACGGGGCGACCCTCAGGATTGGGCTTTTTCGCTGGCGCCAGGAGATCCGGCATTGGCTGATCTCGATGCGTTTTTTCTGGCGCTCGGTTTACTTTATGAGGAACCCAATCTTGAGATTCAGGCAGAAAAGGCCTTGCTGGCTATGTCTCAGGGGCAGGACAAGGCTGAAGTGTATTGCCAAAAATTTCGGAAATGGTCCGTGCTGACACATTGGAACGAGTGTGCACTGGCCGCTAATTTTAGAAATGGCCTTTCTGAAGCCATTAAGAATGTTATGGTGGGTTTTCCCATTCCCACAGGTCTGAATGATACCATGTCCCTGGCTATTCAAATTGACCGGCGGTTGCGGGAGCGCAAAACCGCAAATTCCCTCATGGTGTTGTCTGAACAGACACCTAATTCGGTGCAATGTGATAGAAAAACCGCAAATTCCCTCATGGTGTTGTCTGAACAGACACCTGATTTAATGCAATGTGATAGAATCCTGACTAGAAATGAGCGGAAAATTCATAGACGCCGGAATGGCTTGTGCTACTACTGTGGTGATTCTACACATGTTATCTCAGCATGCTCTAAACGTATAGCTAAGGTTGTTAGTCCTGTCACCGTTGGTAATTTGCAACCTAAATTTATTCTGTCTGTAACTTTGATTTGCTCACTGTCATCTTATCCTGTCATGGCGTTTGTAGATTCAGGTGCTGCCCTGAGTCTCATGGATCTCTCATTTGCTAAGCGCTGTGGTTTTACTCTTGAACCATTAGAAAATCCTATTCCTCTTAGGGGTATTGATGCTACACCATTGGCAGCAAATAAACCGCAGTATTGGACACAGGTTACCATGTGCATGACTCCTGAACACCGCGAGGTGATACGTTTCCTGGTTTTACATAAAATGCATGATTTGGTTGTTTTAGGGCTGCCATGGTTACAGACCCATAATCCAGTCCTGGACTGGAAGGCTATGTCAGTCTCAAGTTGGGGCTGTCGTGGTATTCATGGGGATTCCCTGCCTGTGTCTATTGCTTCTTCTACGCCTTCGGAAGTTCCGGAGTATTTGTCTGATTATCAGGATGTCTTCAGTGAGTCTGAGTCCAGTGCACTGCCTCCTCATAGGGACTGTGACTGTGCTATAGATTTGATCCCAGGCAGTAAATTTCCTAAGGGAAGACTGTTTAATCTGTCGGTACCTGAACATACCGCTATGCGTTCATATATCAAGGAGTCTCTGGAGAAAGGACATATTCGTCCGTCTTCTTCCCCTCTTGGTGCGGGATTCTTTTTTGTGGCAAAAAAGGACGGATCTTTGAGACCTTGTATTGATTATCGGCTTTTAAATAAGATCACTGTCAAATTTCAGTATCCTTTACCTCTGTTGTCTGACTTGTTTGCCCGGATTAAGGGTGCCAAGTGGTTCACCAAGATAGACCTTCGTGGTGCGTACAACCTTGTGCGCATTAAGCAAGGTGATGAATGGAAAACCGCATTCAATACGCCCGAAGGTCATTTTGAGTACTTGGTGATGCCTTTTGGGCTCTCCAATGCGCCTTCAGTTTTTCAGTCCTTTATGCATGACATTTTCCGGAAGTATCTGGATAAATTTTTGATTGTTTATCTGGATGATATTTTGGTTTTTTCTGATAATTGGGATTCGCATGTGGAGCAGGTCAGGTTGGTCTTTAAAATTTTGCGTGAAAATTCTTTGTTTGTCAAGGGCTCAAAGTGTCTCTTTGGTGTACAGAAGGTTCCCTTTTTGGGGTTCATTTTTTCCCCTTCTGCTGTGGAGATGGACCCAGTCAAGGTCCGAGCTATTCTTGATTGGACTCAGCCCTCGTCAGTTAAGAGTCTTCAGAAGTTCTTGGGCTTCGCTAACTTCTACCGTCGTTTTATCGCTAATTTTTCTAGCATTGTGAAACCTTTGACGGATATGACCAAGAAGGGCTCCGATGTAGCTAACTGGGCTCCTGCTGCCGTGGAGGCTTTCCAGGAGTTGAAACGCCGGTTTACTTCGGCGCCTGTTTTGTGCCAGCCTGACGTCTCACTTCCCTTTCAGGTTGAGGTGGATGCTTCGGAGATTGGGGCAGGGGCCGTTTTGTCGCAGAGAGGCCCTGGTTGCTCTGTTATGAAACCTTGTGCCTTTTTCTCTAGGAAGTTTTCGCCTGCCGAGCGAAATTATGATGTGGGCAATCGGGAGTTGTTGGCCATGAAATGGGCATTTGAGGAGTGGCGTCATTGGCTCGAGGGTGCTAAGCATCGTGTGGTGGTCTTGACTGATCACAAAAATCTGATGTATCTCGAGTCTGCTAAACGCCTTAATCCGAGACAGGCCCGCTGGTCATTGTTTTTCTCCCGCTTTGATTTTGTTGTCTCGTATTCACCAGGTTCAAAGAATGTGAAGGCCGATGCTCTTTCTAGGAGCTTTGTGCCTGATGCTCCTGGAGTCGCTGATCCTGTTGGTATTCTTAAAGATGGAGTTATCTTGTCAGCTATTTCTCCGGATCTGCGACGTGTGTTGCAGAGATTTCAGGCTGATAGGCCTGAGTCTTGTCCACCTGACAGACTGTTTGTCCCGGATAAGTGGACCAGCAGAGTCATTTCCGAGGTTCATTCCTCGGTGTTGGCAGGTCACCCGGGAATTTTTGGCACCAGAGATCTGGTGGCCAGGTCCTTTTGGTGGCCTTCCTTGTCAAGGGATGTGCGGTCATTTGTGCAGTCCTGTGGGACTTGTGCTCGAGCTAAGCCTTGCTGTTCTCGTGCCAGCGGTTTGCTCTTGCCCTTGCCTGTCCCGAAGAGACCTTGGACACATATCTCCATGGATTTCATTTCTGATCTTCCGCTATCTCAGGGCATGTCCGTTATCTGGGTGATATGTGATCGCTTCTCCAAGATGGTCCATTTGGTTCCTTTGCCTAAGCTGCCTTCCTCTTCCGATCTGGTTCCTGTGTTTTTCCAGAACGTGGTTCGTTTGCACGGCATCCCTGAGAATATTGTGTCAGACAGAGGATCCCAGTTCGTTTCCAGGTTCTGGCGATCCTTTTGTAGTAGGATGGGCATTGATTTGTCGTTTTCATCTGCTTTCCATCCTCAGACTAATGGACAGACGGAGCGAACCAATCAGACTTTGGAGGCTTATTTGAGGTGTTTTGTCTCTGCTGATCAGGACGATTGGGTGACATTCTTGCCGTTGGCTGAGTTTGCCCTTAATAATCGGGCTAGTTCCGCCACCTTGGTTTCGCCTTTTTTCTGCAACTCTGGTTTCCATCCTCGCTTTTCTTCGGGTCATGTGGAGCCTTCTGACTGTCCTGGGGTGGATTCTGTGGTGGATAGGTTGCAGCAGATCTGGAATCATGTGGTGGACAACTTGAAGTTGTCACAGGAGAAGGCTCAGCGCTTTGCCAACCGCCGCCGCGGTGTGGGTCCCCGACTACGCGTTGGGGATTTGGTATGGCTTTCTTCCCGCTTTGTTCCTATGAAGGTCTCCTCTCCCAAATTTAAACCTCGTTTTATTGGACCTTACAAGATATTGGAAATCCTTAATCCTGTATCTTTTCGTCTGGATCTTCCTGTGTCGTTTGCTATTCACAATGTATTTCATAGGTCCTTGTTGCGGCGGTACATTGTGCCTGTAGTTCCTTCTGCTGAGCCTCCTGCTCCGGTGTTGGTTGAGGGCGAGTTGGAGTATGTGGTGGAGAAGATCTTGGATTCTCGCCTCTCCAGGCGGAGGCTTCAGTACCTGGTCAAGTGGAAGGGCTATGGTCAGGAGGATAATTCCTGGGTGGTCGCCTCTGATGTTCATGCGGCCGATTTAGTTCGTGCCTTTCATGCCGCTCATCCTGATCGCCCTGGTGGTCGTGGTGAGGGTTCGGTGACCCCTCACTAAGGGGGGGGTACTGTTGTGAATTTGCTTTTTGCTCCCTCTAGTGGTTACTAGTTTTTTGACTCTGGTTTTTCTGTCATTCCTTTTATCCGCACCTGGGTCGTTAGTTAGGGGTGTTGCTATATAAGCTCCCTGGACCTTCAGTTCAATGCCTGGCAACGTAGTTATCAGAGCTAGTCTGCTGTGCTCTTGTCTACTGATCCTGGTTCCAGTTATATCAGCTAAGTCTGCCTTTTGCTTTTTGCTATTTGTTTTGGTTTTGTTTTTTTGTCCAGCTTGTTCCAAATCTATATCCTGACCTTTGCTGGAAGCTCTAGGGGGCTGGTGTTCTCCCCCCGGACCGTTAGACGGTTCGGGGGTTCTTGAATTTCCAGTGTGGATTTTGATAGGGTTTTTGTTGACCATATAAGTTACCTTTCTTTATTCTGCTATCAGTAAGCGGGCCTCTCTGTGCTAAACCTGGTTCATTTCTGTGTTTGTCATTTCCTCTTACCTCACCGTCATTATTTGTGGGGGGCTTCTATCCAGCTTTGGGGTCCCCTTCTCTGGAGGCAAGAAAGGTCTTTGTTTTCCTCTACTAGGGGTAGCTAGATTCTCCGGCTGGCGCGTGTCATCTAGAATCAACGTAGGAATGATCCCCGGCTACTTCTAGTGTTGGCGTTAGGAGTAGATATTTGGTCAACCCAGTTACCACTGCCCTATGAGCTGGATTTTTGTATTCTGCAGACTTCCACGTTCCTCTGAGACCCTCGCCATTGGGGTCATAACAGGCAACGATCAGGTCTATCCGCCTGAAACTCCTGCAAGGCCCGCCGCAGGTCTGGAGAAACGGCAGACAATATCACTCCATCCTTAAGGATACCTGTAGGTTCAGAATTACCAGGGGAGTCAGGCTCAAAACTCCTAGAAAGGGCATCCGCCTTAACATTCTTAGAACCCGGCAGGTAGGACACCACAAAATTAAACCGAGAGAAAAACAACGACCAGCGCGCCTGTCTAGGATTCAGGCGTCTGGCGGACTCAAGATAAATTAGATTTTTGTGGTCAGTCAATACCACCACCTGATGTCTAGCCCCCTCAAGCCAATGACGCCACTCCTCAAAAGCCCACTTCATGGCCAAAAGCTCCCGATTCCCAACATCATAATTCCGCTCGGCGGGCGAAAATTTACGCGAGAAAAAAGCACAAGGTCTCATCACGGAGCAATCGGAACTTCTCTGCAACAAAACCGCCCCAGCTCCGATTTCAGAAGCGTCGACCTCAACCTGAAAAGGAAGAGCAACATCAGGCTGACGCAACACAGGGGCGGAAGAAAAGCGGCGCTTAAGCTCCCGAAAGGCCTCCACAGCAGCAGGGGACCAATCAGCAACATCAGCACCCTTCTTAGTCAAATCAGTCAATGGTTTAACAACATCAGAAAAACCAGCAATAAATCGACGATAAAAGTTAGCAAAGCCCAAAAATTTCTGAAGACTCTTAAGAGAAGAGGGTTGCGTCCAATCACAAATAGCCTGAACCTTGACAGGATCCATCTCGATGGAAGAGGGGGAAAAAATATATCCCAAAAAGGAAATCTTTTGAACCCCAAAAACGCACTTAGAACCCTTCACACACAAGGAATTAGACCGCAAAACCTGAAAAACCCTCCTGACCTGCTGGACATGAGAGTCCCAGTCATCCGAAAAAATCAAAATATCATCCAGATACACAATCATAAATTTATCCAAATAATCACGGAAAATGTCATGCATAAAGGACTGAAAGACTGAAGGGGCATTTGAAAGACCAAAAGGCATCACCAAATACTCAAAGTGGCCCTCGGGCGTATTAAATGCGGTTTTCCACTCATCCCCCTGCTTAATTCGCACCAAATTATACGCCCCACGGAGATCTATCTTAGAGAACCACTTGGCCCCCTTTATGCGAGCAAACAAATCAGTCAGCAGTGGCAACGGATATTGATATTTAACCGTGATTTTATTCAAAAGCCGATAATCAATGCACGGCCTCAAAGAGCCATCTTTCTTAGCCACAAAGAAAAAACCGGCTCCTAAGGGAGATGACGAAGGACGAATATGTCCCTTTTCCAAGGACTCCTTTATATATTCTCGCATAGCAGCATGTTCAGGCACAGACAGATTAAATAAACGACCCTTAGGGTATTTACTACCCGGAATCAAATCTATGGCACAATCGCACTCCCGGTGCGGAGGTAATGAACCAAGCTTAGGTTCTTCAAAAACGTCACGATATTCAGTCAAGAATTCAGGAATCTCAGAGGGAATAGATGATGAAATGGAAACCACAGGTACGTCCCCATGCGTCCCCTTACATCCCCAGCTTAACACAGACATAGCTTTCCAGTCAAGGACTGGGTTATGAGATTGCAACCATGGCAATCCAAGCACCAACACATCATGTAGGTTATACAGCACAAGAAAGCGAATAATCTCCTGGTGATCCGGATTAATCCGCATAGTTACTTGTGTCCAGTATTGTGGTTTATTGCTAGCCAATGGGGTGGAGTCAATCCCCTTCAGGGGTATAGGAGTTTCAAGAGGCTCCAAATCATACCCACAGCGTTTGGCAAAGGACCAATCCATAAGACTCAAAGCGGCGCCAGAGTCGACATAGGCATCCGCGGTAATAGATGATAAAGAACAAATCAGGGTCACAGATAGAATAAACTTAGACTGTAAAGTGCCAATTGAAACAGACTTATCAAGCTTTTTAGTACGCTTAGAGCATGCTGATATAACATGAGTTGAATCACCGCAATAGAAGCACAACCCATTTTTTCGTCTAAAATTCTGCCGTTCACTTCTGGACAGAATTCTATCACATTGCATATTCTCTGGCGTCTTCTCAGTAGACACCGCCAAATGGTGCACAGGTTTGCGCTCCCGCAGACGCCTATCGATCTGGATAGCCATTGTCATGGACTCATTCAGACCCGCAGGCACAGGGAACCCCACCATAACATCCTTAATGGCATCAGAGAGACCCTCTCTGAAATTCGCCGCCAGGGCGCACTCATTCCACTGAGTAAGCACAGCCCATTTACGGAATTTCTGGCAGTATATTTCAGCTTCATCTTGCCCCTGAGATAGGGACATCAAGGCCTTTTCCGCCTGAAGTTCTAACTGAGGTTCCTCATAAAGCAACCCCAAGGCCAGAAAAAACGCATCCACATTGAGCAACGCAGGATCCCCTGGAGCCAATGCAAAAGCCCAATCCTGAGGGTCGCCCCGGAGCAAGGAGATCACAATCCTGACTTGCTGAGCAGGATCTCCAGCAGAGCGAGATTTCAGGGACAAAAACAACTTGCAATTATTTTTGAAATTTTGAAAGCAAGATCTATTCCCCGAGAAAAATTCAGGCAAAGGAATTCTAGGTTCAGATATAGGAACATGAACAACAAAATCTTGTAAATTTTGAACTTTCGTGGTGAGATTATTCAAACCTGCAGCTAAACTCTGAATATCCATTTTAAACAGGTGAACACAGAGCCATTCCAGGATTAGAAGGAGAGAGAGAGAGAAAGGCTGCAATATAGGCAGACTTGCAAGAGATTCAATTACAAGCACACTCAGAACTGAAAAAAAAAAAAAAATCTTCAGCAAACTTCTCTTTTCTCTCCTTTCTCTGTCAATTAATTTAACCCTTTTTTTGGCCGGTCAAACTGTTATGGTTCTCAATGGCAAGAGAACATAGCCCAGCAAACATAAGAACTAGCTCTTGGAAGGATGGAAACTAAACTGACCATGAACTAAACCTGCCGCACAACTAACAGTAGCCGGGTAGCGTAGCCTGCGTTTTATCCCTAGACGCCCAGCGCCGGCCGGAGGACTAACTAATCCTGGCAGAGGAAAATATAGTCCTGGCTCACCTCTAGAGAAATTTCCCCGAAAGGCAGACAGAGGCCCCCACAAATATTGGCGGTGATTTTAGATGAAATGACAAACGTAGTATGAAAATAGGTTTAGCAAAATTGAGGTCCGCTTACTAGATAGCAGGAAGACAGAAAGGGCACTTTCATGGTCAGCTGAAAACCCTATCAAAACGCCATCCTGAAATTACTTTAAGACTCTAGTATTAACTCATAACATCAGAGTGGCAATTTCAGATCACAAGAGCTTTCCAGACACAGAAACGAAACAACAGCTGTGAACTGGAACAAAATGCAAAAACAAACAAGGACTAAAGTCCAACTTAGCTGGGAGTTGTCTAGCAGCAGGAACATGCACAGAAAGGCTTCTGATTACAATGTTGACCGGCATGGAAGTGACAGAGGAGCAAGGCTAAATAGCGACTCCCACATCCTGATGGAAACAGGTGAACAGAGAGGATGATGCACACCAGTTCAATTCCACCAGTGGCCACCGGGGGAGCCCAAAATCCAATTTCACAACATATTTGCCAATGCCGGATCTCCTGGCGCCAATGAAAAAGCCCAATCCTGAGGGTCGCCACGCAAGAAAGAGATAACAATTTTAACTTGCTGAGCTGAGTCTCCAGACGAACGCGGTCTCAAAGATAGAAACAATTTACAATTATTCCTAAATTTAAATCGATCACCAGAGAAAAGCTCAGGAATAGGTATCTTAGGCTCTGACATAGGACTACTAGTAACAAAATCCTGAATGCCCTGCACTCGTGCAGCAAGCTGATCCACACTAGTAATCAGAGTCTGAACATTCATGTCTGCAGCAGAGCTTCAAGCCACTCAGAGGAAAAAGGGGAAGAAGAAAAAAAAAACAAAAAAACTCAGAACTTCTTTTCTTTTAATCCCGCTTCTGCAATGCATTGAATATTCACTTTTTGGCCTGGAATACTGTTATGATCCTAGTGGTAGAGGAACGCAGAAGTTCCAGCTAAGTCCGCAAACACAAAATCTAGCTCATAGGGAGGTGGTAACTTGGCTGACCGTATATCTGATCCTAGCACAACAACTAAAAGTAGCCGGGGAACGTACCTACGATGATTCTAGACGTCTCGCACCAGCCGGAGAACTAACTAACCCTTTCAGAGGAAATTAGACCTCACTTGCCTCAAGAGAAAGGACCCCAAAGTTATAATACAAGCCCCCAACAAATAACGGTGAGGTAAGAAGAAAAGACAAACATAAGTATGAACTAGATTTAGCAAAGTGAGGCCCACTAATTAATAGCAGAAAATAGGAAGAGGACTTATGCGGTCAGCAAAAACCCTACACAAATATCCACGCTGAATATCCAAGAACCCCCGCACCGACTAACGGTGTGGGGGGAGAATATCAGCCCCCTAGAGCTTCCAGCAAAAATCAGGAATCACATTGTAACAAGCTGGAACAAAATAGCAATAATGCGAATAAACAAAAATAGGAAAGCAGGACTTACCTTATCTTGCAAAAAGCAGGAGACCAGGAGACAGGAGCAAACAGACATAGACTGACTACATCGATTCCAGGCACTGGTGTCATGGTTCCCAATGGCAGGGACTCAGGCAAAAACGGACTAGCTCTAGGAATGATGGAATCTCAGATGACCGCGACGCTGAACCTAACATGCAACTAATAGTAGCCAGGGGGTGTGCCTACGATTATCCCTAGACACCTCGCACCAGCCGGAGATCTAGTTACTCCTAGTAGAGGAATACACAGACCTGGCTTGCCTCCAGGGAAACCCCAAAAGTGATAGTAGCCCCCCACATATAATAACGGTTAGGTAAGAGGAAAACACGTACGCAGTATGAATATAGATTCAGCAAAGAGAGGCCCTCTGACTAGATAGCAAAAAATACAAAAGAGGACTTCGCGGTCACCTCAAAACCCTAAACAGCCATCCTGAAATTACTTTAACTCCGTTATCAACTCATGACACCGGAGTAGTAATTTCAGATCACTAGAGCTTCCAGCAGCAAGAGAAATATAAATGCATGCTGGACAAACAAACACAAAAAATGCCAAAGATCCAACTTAGCTGAATTGCAGACTTGGAGCAGGTAGCAAGCAACAGAGGTGCTCTGGTAACATTGATTGCCGGCACTAGAATGACTGAGAAGCCAGACTAAATAGGAAACTCCCAGATTCCTGATGGGAACAGGTGCAAGACAAAAGTCAGCCAGTACCACCAGTAACCACCAGAGGGAGCCCAAAAACAGAATTCACAACAGTACCCCCCTTAAGGAGGGGGCACCGAACCCTCATGAGAACCACCAGGGCGATCTGGATGCGCCCTATGAAAGGCGCGAACCAAATCAGAGGCATGAACATCGGAGGCAGTCACCCAAGAATTATCCTCCTGACCGTATCCCTTCCACTTAACCAAATATTGAAGTCTCCGTCTGGAAACGCGAGAGTCCAAAATCTTCTCCACAACATACTCCAATTCACCCTCCACCAGCACAGGAGCAGGAGGCTCAACAGAAGGAACAACCGGTACCTCGTACCTCCGCAACAACGACCGATGGAAGACATTATGAATGGTGAAAGATGCTGGTAGGTCCAAACGAAAAGATACATGATTAAGAATCTCCAAAATCTTATAAGGACCTATGAACCAAGGTTTAAACTTAGGAGAAGAGACCTTCATAGGGACAAAACGAGAAGATAACCACACCAAGTCCCCAACGCGGAGATGATGACCCACACGACGATGACGATTAGCAAACTGCTGAGTCTTCTCCTGAGACAACTTCAAATTGTCCACCACATGACTCCAAATCCGGTGCAGTCTATCCACCACCGTGTCCACTCCAGGGCAATCCGAAGATTCCACCTGGCCAGATGAAAAACGAGGGTGAAACCCTGAATTGCAAAAGAAAGGAGAAACCAGAGTGGCAGAACTGGCCCGATTATTGAGGGCAAACTCTGCCAACGGCAAAAAGGCGACCCAATCATCCTGATCAGCAGACACAAAACACCTCAAATAAGTCTCCAAGGTCTGATTAGTTCGCTCCGTCTGGCCATTAGTCTGAGGATGGAATGCAGACGAAAAAGACAAATCAATGCCCATCCTGGCACAGAACGCTCGCCAGAACCTAGACACAAATTGAGACCCCCTGTCAGAAACGATGTTTTCCGGGATACCATGTAAACGAACCACATTCTGAAAAAATAAAGGAACCAACTCAGATGAAGAAGGCAATTTGGGCAAGGGTACCAAATGAACCATCTTAGAAAAACGGTCACACACCACCCAAATGACGGACATTTTCTGAGAACCCGGGAGGTCCGAGATAAAGTCCATAGAGATGTGCGTCCACGGCCTCTTCGGAATAGGCAAGGACAACAACAATCCACTAGCCCGAGAACAGCAAGGCTTGGCCCGAGCACAAACATCACAAGACTGTACAAAGGCACGCACATCCCGAGACAGAGAAGGCCACCAGAAGGACCTGGCCACCAAATCTCTGGTACCAAAAATTCCAGGGTGACCTGCCAACACAGAAGAATGAACCTCCGAGATGACTCTACTGGTCCATTCATCTGGAACAAACAGTCTCCCAGGCGGACAACGATCAGGCCTATCAGTCTGAAACTCCTGCAAAGCACGTCGCAAATCTGGGGAGACAGCAGACAAAATCACCCCATCCTTAAGGATACCCGTAGGCTCAGAATCACCAGAGGAGTCAGGCTCAAAACTCCTAGAAAGGGCATCTGCCTCCACATTTTTTGAACCCGGCAAGTATGAAACCACAAAATTAAACGGGGAGAAAAACAACGACCAGCGCGCCTGTCTAGGATTCAGACGCCTGGCAGACTCAAGGTAAATCAGATTCTTGTGATCAGTCAAGACCACCACCTGATGTCTAGCACCCTCAAGCCAATGACGCCACTCCTCAAATGCCCACTTCATAGCCAAGAGCTCCCGATTACCGACATCATAATTTCGCTCGCCGGGCGAAAACTTTCGAGAGAAGAATGCACATGGTCTCATCACTGAGCAATCGGGACTTCTCTGCGACAAAACCGCCCCCGCTCCAATCTCGGAAGCATGAACCTCGACCTGAAAAGGAAGCAAAACATCAGGCTGGCGCAACACAGGGGCGGAAGAAAAGCGGCGCTTAAGCTCCCGAAAGGCCTCCACAGCCGCAGAGGACCAATTGGCAACATCAGCACCCTTCTTAGTCAAATCAGTCAGAGGTTTAGCAACACTTGAAAACCCAGTTATAAATCGACGATAGAAATTAGCAAAGCCCAAGAACTTCTGAAGACTCTTCAGGGAAGTAGGCTGCGTCCAATCACAAATAGCCCGAACCTTGACAGGATCCATCTCAACAGAAGAAGGGGAAAAAATATACCCCAAAAAGGAGATCTTCTGAACCCCAAAAATACACTTTGAACCCTTTACAAACAAAGAATTGGCCCGCAAAACCTGAAAAACCTTCCTAACCTGTTGAACATGCGACTCCCAGTCATCTGAAAAAATCAAAATATCATCCAAATACACAATCATAAATTTATCCAGGTATTTACGGAAAATATCGTGCATAAAGGACTGAAAGACTGAAGGAGCATTAGAAAGACCAAAAGGCATTACCAAATACTCAAAATGGCCCTCGGGCGTATTAAATGCAGTTTTCCACTCATCTCCCTGCTTAATCCGCACCAAATTATACGCACCCCGAAGATCAATCTTAGAGAACCACTTTGCCCCTTTAATACGAGCAAATAAATCAGTCAATAGTGGCAAAGGATACTGGTATTTGACTGTAATCTTATTTAACAGGCGATAATCAATACAGGGCCTCAGGGAGCCATCTTTTTTACCCACAAAAAAAAACCTGCTCCTAAAGGGGATGAGGATGGACGGATATGTCCCTTTTCCAAGGACTCCTTAATATACTCTCGCATAGCAGCATGTTCAGGCACAGACAGATTAAACAAACGACCCTTGGGAAACTTGCTGCCCGGAATCAAGTCTATAGCACAATCACAATCCCTGTGAGGGGGGAGAGAACTAAGTTTGGGCTCCTCAAAAACATCATAATAGTCAGACAAAAATGCCGGAATTTCAGAGGGAGTAGATGAAGCAATGGAAACCAAAGGTACTTCCCCATGAGCCCCCTGACATCCCCAGCTTAACACAGACATTGTTTTCCAGTCAAGGACTGGATTATGAGTTTGCAACCATGGCAATCCAAGCACTAAGACATCATGCAAGTTATGCAACACAAGGAAGCGAATCACCTCCCGATGGTCAGGAGTCATACACATAGTCACTTGTGTCCAGTATTGTGGTTTATTCCTAGCCAATGGTGTGGAGTCGATACCCTTCAGAGGGATAGGAACTTCCAAAGGCTCTAGGTTAAACTCACAGCGTCTGGCAAAGGACAAATCCATAAGACTCAAGGAAGCGCCAGAATCCACATAGGCATCCACAGTAATAGATGATAATGAACAGATCAAAGTTACAGACAAAATAAACTTAGACTGTAAAGTGCCAATTGCAAAAGACTTATCAACCTTTTTTGTGCGTTTAGAGCATGCTGATATAACATGAGCAGAATCCCCACAGTAGAAGCACAACCCATTTTTACGCCTATAATTCTGCCGTTCACTTCTGGACACAATTCTATCACATTGCATAATCTCCGGTGTCTGCTCAGAAGACACCGCCAAATGGTGCA
The DNA here is from genome assembly GCF_051348905.1 of Ranitomeya variabilis. Lineage (NCBI taxonomy): Eukaryota > Metazoa > Chordata > Amphibia > Anura > Dendrobatidae > Ranitomeya > Ranitomeya variabilis. Next base: position 644,965,406 of record NC_135233.1, on the reverse strand, counting down.
CAGGTTTGCGCTCCCGTAAACGCCGATCAATCTGAATAGCCATAGTCATGGATTCATTCAGACCTGTGGGCGTAGGAAACCCCACCATGACATCTTTAACGGCGTCAGAGAGACCTTCTCTGAAATTCGCCGCCAGGGCGCACTCATTCCACTGAGCAAGCACAGACCATTTTCGAAATTTTTGACAATATATTTCAGCTTCATCATGCCCTTGAGAGAGGGCTATCAAGGCCTTTTCAGCCTGAATCTCCAAATTAGGTTCCTCATAGAGCAACCCCAGTGCCAGAAAAAACGCATCCACATTGAGCAGCGCAGGATCCCCTGGTGCCAATGCAAATGCCCAATTCTGGGGGTCACCCCGCAACAAGGAAATCACAATTTTAACCTGCTGAGCGGAGTCTCCAGCGGAGCAATATCTCAGAGAAAGATACAATTTACAATTGTGCTTAAAATTCAAAAAACGAGATCTATCTCCAGAAAAGAACCCAGGTATAGGAATCTTGGGTTCTGACATAGGAGCATGTATAACATAGTCTTGGATATTTTGAACCTTAGAAGCAAGAGCACTCAGGCCTGTAGCTAAACTCTGGATATCCATTTCTCAACAGCTGAGATCTGAGCCATTCAGGGGTTAAGAGGAGAGAAAAAAGCAGCAGATTGCAATTATGGCTAGACAGAACTTCTGAGTAAAAAAAAAAAAAAAGTGTCAGAAACTTCTTCTTTTCTCTCTTTCTTCAGCCAATACCTTTAATACATTTGCGGCCGGCAATACTGTCATGGTTCCCAATGGCAGGGACTCAGGCAAAAACGGACTAGCTCTAGGAATGATGGAATCTCAGATGACCGCGACGCTGAACCTAACACGCAACTAATAGTAGCCAGGGGGTGTGCCTACGATTATCCCTAGACACCTCGCACCAGCCGGAGATCTAGTTACTCCTAGTAGAGGAATACACAGACCTGGCTTGCCTCCAGGGAAACCCCAAAAGTGATAGTAGCCCCCCACATATAATAACGGTTAGGTAAGAGGAAAACACGTACGCAGTATGAATATAGATTCAGCAAAGAGAGGCCCTCTGACTAGATAGCAAAAAATACAAAAGAGGACTTCGCGGTCACCTCAAAACCCTAAACAGCCATCCTGAAATTACTTTAACTCCGTTATCAACTCATGACACCGGAGTAGTAATTTCAGATCACTAGAGCTTCCAGCAGCAAGAGAAATATAAATGCATGCTGGACAAACAAACACAAAAAATGCCAAAGATCCAACTTAGCTGAATTGCAGACTTGGAGCAGGTAGCAAGCAACAGAGGTGCTCTGGTAACATTGATTGCCGGCACTAGAATGACTGAGAAGCCAGACTAAATAGGAAACTCCCAGATTCCTGATGGGAACAGGTGCAAGACAAAAGTCAGCCAGTACCACCAGTAACCACCAGAGGGAGCCCAAAAACAGAATTCACAACACACTAGACTGAGTTTCCAGGAAGTCTAAATAGGAACACCCAAGGCCTAATGAACCAGGTGGGTACCAACCTGGAGAAAGACAATCCAAGTGTGATACCGCTAGTGATCACAAGAGGGAGCCAAGAAATACAGTTCACAACAACAGCCCATCCAGTATATAACACAGCCCAAGTAATTTATAGTACTTTATAGTACAGCCCATGCAGTATATAACACAGGCCACATAGTATATAACATTGCCCATGTAGTATATAGCAGCCACACAGTATATAACACAGCCCACATAGTATATAGCAGCCACACAGTATATAACACATCCCACGTAATATATAGCACAGCCCATGCAGTATTTAACACAGCCCACATAGTATATAGCAGTGTGGGCACGACATCCCTGTTAAAAAACATAATTAAAATGAAAAATAGTTATATACTCACCCGCCATTGTCCAGCAAAGCTGTCCCGATGCGCGCGCTGCTGCCGCCAGCTTCCGTTCCCAGAGATGCATTGCAAAATTACCCATATGACTTAGCAGTCTCGCGAGACCGCTAAGTCTTCTGTGTAATTTCGCAATGCATCTCTGGGAACGGAAGCTGGCAGCAGCCGCGCGCGCATCGGCAGACGACGGAAGGTGAGAATAGCAGGTTTTTTGGTTTTTTATTATTTTTAACATTAGATCTTTCACACTTCGCTGATTGGTCGCGGCCGGCTCGCCGCGACCAATCAGTGAAGCGTGATTTAAATCCCGCGGCAATGTCGCTGATTGGTCGTGCCGGCTGGCCGCGACCAATCAGCGAAGCGTAATTTAAATCCCGCACCAATGTCACTGATTGGGCGCGCCGGCTCGGCATGACCAATAAGCAAACCGTGATTTAAATCCCGTGGCAATGTCGCTGATTGGTCATGCCAGCTGGGCACGAGCAATCAGCAAAGCGTGTTTAAATCCCACGCCAATGTCGCTGATTGGTTGCACCGGCTGACAGCGACCAATCAGCGAACCGTGATTTAAATCCCGCGACAATCAGCGAAGCGTGATTTAAATCACGCGCCAATGTCGCTGAATGGTTGCGCCGGCTGGCCGCGACCAATCAGCGAAGCGGTGGGACCGGAGCAGCGCGAGCTGCAGGAAAAGCTGCTGCGGAGGCGACGGAAGGTGAGAATATCACGATTTTTTTATTTTTAACATTATATCTTTTTACTATTGATGCTGCATAGGCAGCATCAATAGTAAAAAGTTCGTAACACAGGGTTAATAGCAGCGTTAACAGACTGCGTTACATCACCTTATGCCGCGGTGTAATACAGTCGGTTTAACGGACTGCTACAATGCTATGTGGGTGGCGGGCACTGACTGGGGGGAGTATAGAGGGGGCACTGAGTGCAGGGGAGTAGGGAGCGGCCATTTCGTGGCCGGACTGTGCCCGTCGCTCCCAAGAGTGCATTGCGGTCTCGCGAGAAGATGACGTAGTGGTCTCGTGAGACCGCATGTCATCATGTCGCGAGACCGCAATGCATGGACCGGACCGTCGCGAGGAGAGGGAAAGGCCTGGGCTGTATCCGGGGGGCCGACAGAAGGTGAGTATATAATGATTTTTTATTCTTTTTAATTATTTTTAACAATAGGTCTTTTTACTATTGATGCTGCATAGGCAGCATCAATAGTAAAATGTTGGTCACACAGCGTTAAAGGAGTGCATTACACTGCGGCATAACGCGGTCCGTTAACGCTGCCATTAACCCTGTGTGAGTGCTGACTGAAGGGGAGTATGGAGGGGGCACTGACAGCTGGGGAGTAGGGAGGGACTAATTCTCGGCCGGACTGTGCCCGTCGCTGGACATTGGTAAATTGGAAAAATTGATGACCAGTGAAATGAAAGTTTGGTGGGATTTTACAACATTGGACAATTATGTATGTAAAAATATGATCCCTAGGGGAATACGTTTGAAAAAAATTCCCACCACTATATATTAAAAAATAAATTTCAATGTGACTTGGGAGATTATCAAATGAATCAGGTGTATGAGTGGGGCAGGTGGCAGAAATCAAATAGAAGCCCTCGCCCAATTCTCAAACGCACTAGTAATTCCCCTGATGTATCTGAGCGCCGAGTTTCTTTCAGTTCTTCAGACATGGATTCCATGGATAATAGTTCCAATGAAGTTTGCGGTGATGGAAATACTATTCAAAGTACGGACAACAACAATACATATTACCGCATACCTAGAAGACATCATTCAAAAAACGCAAGAGGCGCGGAGCCGCAAGCACCGCAGGAAATTTCAGAATGGCTATCCGCAACAGGAAATAACATCATTTTTTCAAGGTGATTTTTCTAATGTTTTAAATATTTCTAGTTGTAATCTTACAGTGGAGCAATTACAAGTTCTCTCCCTGGGACTTTAATATGCACCGGATCAACGTTTTGACCTATTTCACACACTATTGGACATAAACAGATTCATTCGTAATCTAACTGTCAAAAGGCATTTTTTTGAGCAAGAATCGATAACAACTGAAGTGGGTTCAACTACCGTATTTTCCGGCATATAAGGCGACTGGGCGTATAAGACGACCCCCCAACTTTTCCAGTTAAAATCTAAAATCTTCTTAAAAGTCGGGGGTCTTCTTATACGCCGTATGTCATCTTATAGGGCCGGTGAATATGTGCCTTTTGGCGTGGGGAGTGGTCACGATGACTAAGACAGGGGGCGTCTCACAGTAAAGTGTGAGTGGAGTATATCCCCCTATTACCTCAATGCGGCATCGTGGGGGTCTCTGTGCTGGGAGCGGCAGCTCCTCTTCGTGCCGTGGGTGCTCTGTGCCGTGGGTGCTCTGTGCCGTGGGTGCTGTGGGGCGGCGGCGGCGCATCTTCTTGCAGCGTCGGGGCTTCTCCGGCATCTCCTCCAGGCCCGGAGGCAGTCCGGCAGCCCCATTGCTGTGATGCGGTGGCCTCCGGGAAAATGGCCGCTGCTCAGATTCAGATCTCGTCTCCCGAGATCTCGGGAGACGAGATCTGAATCTGAGCAGCGGCCATTTTCCCGGAGGCTGCGATGCGGTGGCCTCCGGGAAAATGGCCGCTGGGGGCGGCGCATGCTCAGATTCAGATCTCGTCTCCCGAGACCTCTGAATCTGAATCTGAGCAGCGGCCATTTTCCCGGAGGCCACCGCATCAAAGCAATGGGGCTGCCGGTGTCTCCGGGCCTGGAGGAGATGCCGGAGAAGCCCAGACGCTGCAAGAAGATGCGTCGCCGCCGCCACCCCACAGCACCCACGGCACGAAGATGCGCCGCCGCCCCACAGCACAGAGCACCCACGGCACGAAGAGGAGCTGCCGCTCCCAGCACAGAGACCCCCACGCTGCCGCAATGAGGTAATAGGGGGATATACTCCACTCACACTTTACTGTGAGACGCCCCCTGTCTTAGTCATCGGGACCACTCCCCCCCACCCACCATATGCACATTTTATCTGTACCTGGCGTATAAGACGACCCCCGACTTTTAAGAAGATTTTGAGGGGTTAAAAAGTTGTCTGATACGCCGGAAAATACGGTATTCAGAATGAATATTATGATCTTACATTTAATGAAGAATGTTCACTAAAAAATGTAAATGATCTACAATGCCTACAAGTAGTATTCAACCCCCTGCAGATTTAGCAGGTTTAATAAGATGCAAATAAGTTAGAGCCTTCAAACTTCAAACAAGAGCAGGATTTATTAACAGATGCATAAATCTTACAAACCAAAAAGTTTTGTTGCTCAGTTAAATGTTTATAAATTTTAAACATAAGTGTGTGTCAATTATTATTCAACCCCCCCTAGGTTTAATATTTTGTGGAATAACCTTTGTTTGCAATTACAGCTAATAATCGTCTTTTATAAGACCTGATCAGGCCGGCACAGGTCTCTGGAGTTATCTTGGCCCACTCCTCCATGCAGATCTTCTCCAAGTTATCTAGGTTCTTTGGGTGTCTCATGTGGACTTTAATCTTGAGCTCCTTCCACAAGTTTTCAATTGGGTTAAGGTCAGGAGACTGACTAGGCCACTGCAACACCTTGATTTTTTGCCTCTTGAACCAGGCCTTGGTTTTCTTGGCTGTGTGCTTTGGGTCGTTGTCTTGTTGGAAGATGAAATGACGACCCATCTTAAGATCCTTGATGGAGGAGCAGAGGTTCTTGGCCAAAATCTCCAGGTAGGCCGTGCTATCCATCTTCCCATGGATGCGGACCAGATGGCCAGGCCCCTTGGCTGAGAAACAGCCCCACAGCATGATGCTGCCACCACCATGCTTGACTGTAGGGATGGTATTCTTGGGGTCGTATGCAGTGCCATCCAGTCTCCATACGTCACGTGTGTGGTTGGCACCAAAGATCTCGATCTTGGTCTCATCAGACCAGAGAACCTTGAACCAGTCAGTCTCAGAGTCCTCCAAGTGATCATGAGCAAACTGTAGACGAGCCTTGACATGACGCTTTGAAAGTAAAGGTACCTTACGGGCTCGTCTGGAACGGAGACCATTGCGGTGGAGTACGTTACTTATGGTATTGACTGAAACCAATGTCCCCACTGCCATGAGATCTTCCCGGAGCTCCTTCCTTGTTGTCCTTGGGTTAGCCTTGACTCTTCGGACAAGCCTGGCCTCGGCACGGGAGGAAACTTTCAAAGGCTGTCCAGGCCATGGAAGGCTAACAGTAGTTCCATAAGCCTTCCACTTCCGGATGATGCTCCCAACAGTGGAGACAGGTAGGCCCAACTCCTTGGAAAGGGTTTTGTACCCCTTGCCAGCCTTGTGACCCTCCACGATCTTGTCTCTGATGGCCTTGGAATGCTCCTTTGTCTTTCCCATGTTGACCATGTATGAGTGCTGTTCACAAGTTTGGGGAGGGTCTTAAATAGTCAGAAAAGGCTGGAAAAAGAGATAATTAATCCAAACATGTGAAGCTCATTGTTCTTTGTGCCTGAACTACTTCTTAATACTTTAGGGGAACCAAACAGAATTCTGGTGGGTTGAGGGGTTGAATAATAAATGACCCTCTGAAAAGACTTTTCACAATTTAAAAAAAAAATAAACAAAGAAATAACATTCTTTTTTGCTGCAGTGCATTTCGCACTTCCAGGCTGATCTACAGTCCAAATGTCACAATGCCAAGTTAATTCCAAATGTGTAAACCTGCTAAATCTGCAGGGGGTTGAATACTACTTGTAGGCACTGTAAATATGCTTAGTCTAGCTATTCATAAAGATGTAAATCAAGCAAAACATTTATATACAAAAATCCATTGTTCTACCCTATCCAATCGAGAGTTGATTGTATGGACAGATTTCAAGCTGTTATTGAACATGAATTAAGATCTCTAGATATGTCTGTTCAACAAAAAACATGCAAAGGAAATCTTAATCTGAAACAACAAAAAGCTCTTCAAGAAATTAGAAATATGGAAGAAATGACCATAAAAAAGCAGATAAGGGTGGCTTAATTGTGGTTATGGATACATCTACATATAAAGATCAAATAAATTGTTTGCTGAATGATAGAACCACATACAAAAAACTGCCTTCAGATCCTACAGTTTCCTTTAAAAATGAATTATTCCATTTGGTGGATGATGGTGTAGCACTGGGTATATTAATTAAAACGCAGATGGAATATCTGAAAATTAACCATCATGTTATACCTGCAATGTATGGATTACCTAAAGGCCACAAAGAGACTTCACCTCCTCCGATGCGCCCTATTATATCTGGGGTAGGTTCCCTTATGGAACATCTAAGTCAATGGGTAGACTCTTTGCTGCAGCCTTTAGTCATGAGAGTCCCAGGATTTCTTAGAGACTCTAAAGATGTGTTGCATCAATTATCTAATACTATAAGGAGGGACAATTTTCATTGGATAGGTTGTGATGTCATTTCTCTTTATACATGTATACCACAGAATGTCATTATTCAAGCGCTGGAATTTCATTTGCACAAATATAGCAATTATACTAGTGATCTGTGTAATTTCATTATGCAAGTTATATATTTTTTAATGACTCACAACTATTTTTCCTTTGATCAACAGTTTTTTCTCCAATGCAAGGGAGTTTCCATGGGAGGTAAACACTCACCATCCGTAGCCAATTTGGTTATGTCCTATTGGGAGGAATTAATTCTGTATTCTGATGATAATCCGTTTTTGCTGGACATATTCTGGTATGGCAGATACATCGACGACATGCTCCTCATTTGGAAAGGCGATGTGTCTGCCATGCCAGAACTTTTGAGTTATTTTAACTCTAATGAATTTAATCTTCGTTTCACATGTAGTACTGATTCTCATGTGATTTCTTTTTTGGATTTGACTCTACGTGGTACTGTGGGTGAAGTGATTACCACTTCCACATATTGTAAACCAGTAGCAGGTAACAGCATTTAACACGCTTCCAGCAGTCATCCTAGACACACCATCAAGTCAATACCAGTAGGTGAATTAACTAGGATCACCAGAAATTGTAATGATGCTGCTATTCTCAGGCAGGAAATTGATTCATGTCTTGACAGATTGGGAAAGAGAGGTTATTCTAACTGGTCCCTTGATAGAGCAAAGAATATTGTCAAACAAAAAACGGTGTGATATGTTGATGCCAAGAGACAAAATTAATAATGGTAGTGAGAATCAGAAAATAATTTGTTCTGTTAAATATAGTTCTCAATACAGTAGCATAAAGTCTCTTATCTTAAAAAAACATTCCTATTTTATATGAAGATGAGATTTTAGCTACTATTTTATCTTCAGGATGTCAAGTGGTGGCAAAGAAAGCCACCACCTTATCTGACATTCTTTCAATTCTGGTAACACTTCTCGCACCTGGTTGCATCACACTGGTTTTTACCGCTGCGGTGCTTCTAGCTGCAGAACCTGTGCTCATTCTATTATTGCACATTCTTTCCATGATAGTGGCAATAGACAAGAATTTAAGATACAACAGCTGATTAACTGTAATAGTAAAAATGTGGTGTATATGATTACATGCATAAAATGCAATTTGAGCTATGCACTACTCGCATGCTTAAAATCTGCATTTCTGAGCACATTACTGATATTCTTGTTTCCACTAATGGTAATCGTTCTAGGTCTCATGCATCTAAGCATTTTGTTACCTGTCATCAGAGGAGTACGGCATTTTTACGGGTTATCAGCATTGAGAAACTTAAGCTGTCAGCCAGAGGAGGAGACTTCAAAAGATGCTTAATGACGCGTGATGCCTATTGGATGTTCTGCTTGAATACCTGCTATCCTGTGGGCCTGAATGCTCGTAAAGAAATCATGTTCCACTATTAAGATACAACTTTTGTATATTTCTTGTGTATCTTCTTGTTTATTTGTGTGCTAGTTTTCATATTTTCTCTTTATTTTTTCTTTATTATCATGTTTTTATATTGCATGAGTTAACGCATGTGTCATGTGATAGGTAAATCTATTGTGATTGGTTGCAGCTAGTATTTAACCATGCTGTCACGTATATGGAGCAGCATTGAGAAAGAACATTTCATTGTTCGAAACGCGTAGCCTGCTGCTACCAACTTTCTTGTGAACCATGTCATTGGACTTTGCATTTTATTCTCTCTATAAATTTGGATATTTTTGGAAGCTGGATTTTTTCTTCTGTTTGCCCTATTCCTTTAAGGCCTCCCTCTCAGGAATCGTCAGATTAAATAAACGACTCTTAGGGAGAGTAGCACCTGGGACGAACTCAATAGCGCAATCGTAATCTCTATGAGGTGATAGAGCTTGTGACTCCACTTCTGAAAATACTTTCCAGAATTCCATGTACCCGTAGAAGCGCTGGTGCGCGAAACGGCCGTCGTCCCGTCTCTGCACTCTTCCGCTCCCCTGCACACTCCTGCCGATGCCGCGTTATGTCCACAATGGCTTGTTGTGCTACATAAAGGACACACATTTTGTTGAAGACCGTGGGTGAGTGCTGCATCTCTTTTTCTTTTCATGTAGTTGTATTATCTGGTATCCTTGCTTAATTCTTTTTGTGTTGACTCGCGTTTTCCTTTTTCCTTAATTTGTCTGCCTAAACACCTTTCTTGTGTGTCTATATAGTATATTACAAAAATGAATGCCACCCTCACAGTTTTGTAAATATTTTATTATATCTTTTCACTGGACAACACTGAAGAAAAGACAGAATGTAAAGTAGGCAGTGTACAACTTGTATACAGTGGCATGTAAAAGCTTGGGCACCCCTGGTCAAAATTACTGTTATTGTGAACAGATAAGCAAGTTGAAGTATATTGCCAGAAGAAAGCCATTACTGAACAAATGCCACAAAGTATCTCACCTACAATACACAAAACAGCACAGAGACAAGCCTCAAAACTTTTGGAACAAGGTAATTTGGAGTGATGAGACCAAAATTGAACTTTTGGCCACAACCATAAACATTACATTTGGAGAGAGGTCAACAAGGCCTATGATGAAAGGAACACCATTCCTACCATTAAGCATGGAGGTGGTTCGCTGATATTTTGGGGATGTGAGAGCTACAAAGGCACAAGAAACTTGGTCAAAGTTGAAGGAGAGATGAATGCAGCATGTTATCAGCAAATACTGGCGGCAAATTTACACTCATCAGCCCGGAAGCTGCGCATGGGACCTACTTGTACATTCCAACATAACAACAGTTCAAAACACAAGGCCAATTCAACGTGTCACTGGCTAAAGCAGAACAAAGTGGGGAGATCTCAAGCACGCAGTTCATGCTAGACATCACAGGAATTTCCAGTAACTGGAGCCTTTTTTCCAAGAAGAGTGGGCAGCTTTAGCATCTTAAAAAATAAAAAACCTCATCCACAACAACCGCAAAAGACTTCTAGCTGTCATTGATGTTAGAGGGGGCAATACATGATATTAAGAAATAGGGTATGTGAACTTTTAAATCAGGGTCATTTGGATATTTTGGGTTGTCATTGCGATTTCCAAAGGGAAAACACAGTAGTTTGACAATAAATGGCTTCACCCAACCACTAAGCATAAGTGGAGAAAAAGTTTTTGTGTTATCATTCTTATTCTCTGAAAAAAGGCCAAGAAAGCAGAAATGTTGCCGAGGCATGTAAACTTTTGTGCACAACTATGTATATACTGTATATATACACACACACATATATATATACTGTGTATATATATCTATATATAGATAAAAGGCCTGGAGTTGATTTGAGGTGTGGTGCTTGCATTTGGAAGGTTTTCCTATGAAGTAAACATGCGGTCAAAAGTGCTCTCCATGAAGGTGATACAAGCCATTCTTAAGCTGTGAAAACAGAGAAAAAACCCATCCGAGAAATTGCTACAATATTAGAAGTGGCAAAATGTACAGTTTGGTACATCCTGAGAAGGAAAGAAAGCACTGGTGATCTCATCAATGCAAAAAGACCTGGGCGCCCACGGAAGACAACAGTGGAGGGTGATCGCAGAATAATCTCCATTGTGAAGAGAAACCCCTTCACAACAGCCAACCAAGTGACCAACACTCTCCCGGAGGTCGGCGTATCAATATCCAAATCTATCATAAAGAGAAGACTGCATGAAAGTAAATACAGAGGGTTCACTGCACGGTGCAAGCCACTCATAAGTGTCAAGAATAAAAAGGCTAGACTGGACTTTGCTAAAAAACATCTAAAAAAGCCAGCACAGTTCAGGAAAAACATTCTTTGGACAGATGAAACCAAGATCAACCTCTACCAGAATGATGGAAAGAGAAAAGTATGGCGAAGGCTTGGTATAGCTCATGATCCAAAGCATACCACATCATCTGTAAAACACGGCGGAGGCAGTGTGATGGCTTGGGCATGCATGGCTGCCAGTGGCACTGGGTCACTAGTGTTTATTGATGATGTGACACAGGACAGAAGCAGCCAAATGAATTCTGAGGTATTCAGAGCCATACTGTGTGCTCAGATCCAGCCAAATGCAGTAAAACTGATTGGTCGTCGTTTCATACTACAGATGGACAATGACCCAAAACATGAAGCCAAAGCAACCCAGGAGTCTATTAAAGCAAAGAAGTGGAATATTCTTGAATGGCCAAGTCAGTCACCTGATCTCAACCCAATTGAGCATGCATTTCACTTGTTAAAGACTAAACTTCAGACAGAAAGGCCCACAAACAAACAGCAACTGAAAACCACCGCAGTGAAGGCCTGGCAGAGCATCAAAAAGGAGGAAACACAGCGTCTGGTGATGTCCATGAGTTCAAGACTTCAGGCAGTCATTGCCAACAAAGGGTTTTCAACCAAGTACTAGAAATGAACATTTTATTTAAAATTATTGAATCTGTCCAATTACTTTTGGTCCCTTTAAAAACAGGGTGGCACATGTTAAGGAGCTGAAACTCCTAAACCCTTCATCCAATTTTAACGTGGATACCCTCAAATGAAAGCTGAAAGTCTGAACTTCAACTGCATCTGAATTGTTTTGTTTAAAATTCATTGTGGTAATGTCTATAACCAAAATGAGAAAAATGTTGTCTCTGTCCAAATATATATGGACCTAACTGTATATATATACATTGCTCAAAAAAATAAAGGGAACACTAAAATACCACATCCTAGATACATAGATTACGTAGTGGAATGTGTTGAGAACAATAAGACATAAAATGATCAATGTAAGTCAAAATCAATATCCCATGGAGGTCTGGATTTTGAATGATACTCAAAATCAAAGTGGAAAATCAAATTACAGGCTGATCCAACTTCAGGGGAAATGCCTCAAGACAAGGAAGGAAATGATGTTCAGTTGTGTGTTTGTTGCCTCTATGTGCCTGTATGACCTCCCTACAATGGCTGGGCATGCTCCTGATGAGGCAGCGGATGGTCTTCTGAGGGATCTCATCCCAGACCTGGACTAAAGCATCCACCAACTCCTGGACAGTCTGTGGTGCATCGTGACGTTGGTGGATGGTGCGAGACATGATGTCCCAGATGTGTTCAATCAGATTCAGGTCTGGAGAACGGGCGGGCCAGTTCATAGCTTCAATGCCTTCATCTTGCAGGAACTGCTGACACACTCCAGCCACATGAGGTCTGTCATTGTCCTGCATTAGGAGGAACTCAGTACCAACTGCACCAGCATATGGTCTCACAAGGGGTCTGAGGTACCTAATGGCAGTCAGGCTACCTCTGGAGAGCACACGGACGGCTGTGTGGCCCTCCAACAAATGCTACCCAATACCATTACTGACCCACTGCCAAACCAGTCATGCTGAAGGATGTTGCAGGCAGCAGATCGCTCTCAACGGTGTCTCCAGACTCTGTCACGTCGGTCACATGTGCTCACTGTGAATCTGCTTTCATCTGTGAAGAGCACAGGGCGCCAGTGGCGAATTTGCCAATCCTGGTATTCTGTGGCAAATGCCAATCATCCTGCTCGGTGTTGGGCTGTGAGCACAACCCCATCTGTGGACATCGGGCACTCAGACCATCCTCATGGAGTCGATTTCTAACCGTTTGTGCAGACACATGCACATTTGTGGCCTGCTGGAGGTCATTTTGCAGGGCTCTGGCTGTGCTCTTCCTGTTCCTCCTTGCACAAAGGCTGACGTAGCGGTCCTGCTGTTGGGTTGTTGCCCTCCTACGGCCCCCTCCATGTCTCCTGGTGTACTAGCCTGTCTCCTGGTAACGCCTCCAACCTCTGGACACTACGCTGACAGACATAGAAAACCTTCTTGCCACAGCTTGCATTGATGTGCCATCCCGGATGAGCTGCTCTACCTTGAGCCACTTGTGTGGGTTGTAGAGTCCATCTCATGCTACCACATGTGTGAAAGCACAACCCACATTCCAAAGTGATCAAAACATCAGCCAGAAAGCATTGGTACTGAGATGTAGTCTTTGGTGTATTGATAATTGCCAATAATTTCCATCTGTTGTCTATTCCATTTGCACAAAAGCATGTGAAATTGCTTGTCAAATAGTTTTGCTTCTTCAGTGGACAGTTTGGTCTCACAGAAGTTTGATATACCTGGAGTTATATTCTGTTGTTTAATTATTCCCTTTATTTTTTTGAGCAGTGTATATTTTATGCCCTATCATGTCACTTGACTTATAGTGAAGCTGTGTTAATTTTTTTGCCTCTTTTCTAAACTTGGCACATGCACTTTATCCTTTTGTACTGTATCTCTGTACCTGTACACAAACACGTGTTGATTGCATTATTTACTATGCACCTATAGCAGTATATACTGTACATACCACTTGGCCAGTTATTATAATCTAGCACAGTTGTACTTTAACTTCCACTTGAGCTTTACCATATTTTACTGCTTTGTGTCTATTTTTGCAATTTCCTTTCTGTCCCTTGTGTTGTGTTCCCTTTTTTCTGGTATTTTCCCCACCTCACCTTGTGTTGTATACTATAATCAATAAATATATCTTATACCAAAATCATTGGATTGACTTTTGGGTTTTTCTTCGTTTTCTGTTAATCTTTCCGAAATGTCCTATATACAGTACAGACCAAAAGTTTGGACACACCTTCTCATTTAAAGATTTTGCTGTATTTTCATGACTATGAAAATTGTAAATTTGCCAAGAGTGTGCAAAGCAGTCATCAAAGCAAAAGGTGGCTACTTTGAAGAACCTAGAATATAAGAAATATTTTCATTTGTTTCACACTTTTTTGTTAAGTATATAATTCCACATGTGTTAATTCGTAGTTTTGATGCCTTCAGTGTGAATTTACAATTTTCATAGTCATGAAAATACAGAAAAATCTTTAAATGAGAAGGTGTGTCCAAACTTTTGGTCTGTACTGTATGTCCATAGGTACACATATGGCGGTGATGGTACACTACTTTAAGCAATATTCTCTTATAGACATATACTTTATGTGTACCCTGCCTTTGAGTCTTTTTAAGAATTCATACCAGTACAGTCTATTCTTCCTGCTATAATATACGCAATTGCAGGACATCTTTTTTTTTTAGGAAGGCCAAGTTTTATAATCAGCAAATGTGTTTTTAGGCCACTCCCTCTGTGAGTAATTATTCCTAGAAAGATGGTCTTGTTTGGTAGCTCAATGTCTCTGTAATCTTTGAATGGGTCTTGGAATTCCTTCACTCTTACCTCAAAGACCAAATGGTGGGCCCTCCATTTTTCTAGGCACAGCCGTGTGTCCACTACTCACGTTGGTGCCATATTGGATGTACTTTTGAAAAATGAAAAACTAGTGCAATAAAATTTGAGGTGTGCTCTTCATAACATAGAAAAAAGATTAATAAAAGAGACAGTGAGAAAAAATGCAAATTGTACATTTTCAAACTTGTGTTGCATCAACTGCATAGAAAATTATGGTATGAAACTATTCTCTAGCTCCAAAGATAAATAAATTAGAGGATATACCGTATTTTCCGGCGTATAAGACGACTGGGCGTATAAGACGACCCCCCAACTTTACCAGTTAAAATATAAAATCTTCTTAAAAGTCGGGGGTCTTCTTATACACCCTATGTCGTCTTATAGGGCCGGTGAATATGTGCCTTTTGGGGGGGGGGGGGAGTGATCCTGATGCCGAGGGGGCGTCTCACAGGAAAGTGAGTATCCCCCATTACCTTATCGTAGCGGTGCAGCGTGGGGGTCTCAGTGCTGGGAGTGGCGGCGGCGGCTGCTGTGCTCTGGTGCGGCGGCTGCTGTGCTCTGGTGCGGCGGCTCCTCTTCTGTGTGGGGCCTCTGTGCTGTGAGGTGGCGGTGGCGGCGGCATATCTTTATCCAGTTGGGGCTCCTCCGGCATCTCCTTAGCCCTGGAGGCCCCGCCGCAACTCCATCGGTGCAATGCAGCGGCCATTTTCCCGGAGGCAGCTCAATAGGTGCGATGCGGTGGCCTCCGGGAAAATGGCCGCTGCTCAGATTCAGATCTCGTCCCGAAATCTCGGGACACGAGATCTGAATCTGAGCAGCGGCCATTTTCCCGGAGGCCACCACGTTGCACCGATGGAGTTGCGGCGGGGCCTCCAGGGCTAAGGAGATGCCGGAGGAGCCCCGACTGGATAAAGATACGCCGCTGCCGCCGCCACCTCACAGCACAGAGGCCCCACACAGAAGAGGAGCCGCCGCACCAGAACACAGCAGCCGCCGCCGCTCCCAGCACTGACACCCCCACGCTGCACCGCTAGGATAAGGTAATGGGGATTACTCACTTTCCTGTGAGACGCCCCCTCGTCATCAGGATCACTCCCACTCCCCACCCACCATATACACCGGCGTACACGACGATTCCCGGCGTATAAGACGACCCCCGACTTTTAAGAAGATTTTCGGGGGTTAAAAAGTCGTCTTATACGCCGGAAAATACGGTAATTTACAAAAAATACATTTATGAAGGATTTGTGTTGCTCTTGAACCACGCAGGCTCTGCAAATATGACAATCTATTACAAGTAGTGTTGAGCGATACCTTCCGATATTCAAAAGTATCGGTATCGGATTGGATCGGCCAATACCGGCAAAATATCGGATCTCGCCGATACCGATACCCGATACCAATACAAGTCAATGGGACACAAATATCAGAAGGTATCCTGGATGGTTCCCAGGGTCTGAAGGTGAGGAAACTCTCTCTCCTTCAGACCCTGGGATCCATATTCATGTAAAAAATAAAGAATAAAAATAAAAAATATGGATATACTCACCCCTCCGGCGGACCCTGGACCTTAGCGGTGTAACCGGCAGCCTCCGTTCCTAAGAATGCAGAGTGAAGGACCTTCGATGACGTTGCAGCTTGTGATTGGTCGCATGACCGCTCATGTGACCGCTCACGCGACCAATCAGAAGCCACGACGTCATCGCAGGTCCTACACTCACTGCATTCTTAGGAACGGAGGCTGCCGGTTACACCGCTAAGGTCCAAGGTCCGCCAGAGGGGTGAGTATATCCATATTTTTTATTTTTATTCTTTATTTTTTACATGAATATGGATCCCAGGGCCTGAAGGAGAGTCTCCTCTCCTCCAGACCCTGGGAACCATACACTGGGAACTTCCGATTCCGATTTCCGATATCACAAAAATATCGGAACTCGGTATCGGAATTCCGATACAGTGAATATCGGCCAATACCCGATATTTGCAGTATCGGAATGCTCAACACTAATTACAAGTAGAGCTAAATTTGTGTGCCAAAATTGTGCCCTTAACTTTCTTAGTCATGCCGTTTGTCCAAACAGAACTTTTTGACTACATGTGCGGTTTCGCCGTGCTCATAAGAAAGTGGGTGACAAATTACGGGGTCCACTTTTTGGTGTTATCTCTGGCAAAAGTGAGAAATTTGGGGCTAAAGCAAGATTTGTGTAAATAAAATGAACTTTTTCAATATGACAACCTAATGCTATCAAATTCTGTGTTGTACCTCTGGGTTTGTGCCCTTAACTTTCTTAGTCATGCCGTTTGTCCAAACAGAACTTTTTGACTACATGTGCGGTTTCGCCGTGCTCATAAGAAAGTGGGTGACAAATTACGGGGTCCACTTTTTGGTGTTATCTCTGGCAAAAGTGAGAAATTTGGGGCTAAAGCAAGATTTGTGTAAATAAAATGAACTTTTTCAATATGACAACCTAATGCTATCAAATTCTGTGTTGTACCTCTGGGTTCAAAATGCTCAATATGCCCCTGGATAAAATCCTTGAAGGGTGTAATTTTCAAAATGTGGAGGAGTTTTTCCACTGTTTCCACATCAGGGGCTCTCCAAACCCGACATGATGTGTGCTCTAGGTTCCTGCCAATTTTGCATCAAAAAGTCAAACGTTGCTTCTTACCTTCCAAGCTCTGCTGGGGCATAGGCATGCTCAAAAGAAATTGCACAAAAAATGTTGTGGTCCAGTTTCTCTTGTTACCCTTGTGAAACTAAAAAAAATTGGGTAAAATTATTGTGAAAAAAAGTTTAAATGTTCATTTTTTCCTTCCACGTTGCATCAGTTCCCGTGAAGCACATGGAGGATTAATAAACTTCTTGAATGTGGTTTTGAGGGGTGCAGTTTTTAGAATGGTGTCACATTTGGGTATCTTCTGTCATGTAGACCCTTCAAAGTCACTTCAAATGTAATGTGGTCCCTAAAAAAATGGTTTTGTAAATTTTGTTGCAAAAATGAGAAATTGTTGGTAAACATTTAACCCTTATAACTTCCTAATAAAAAAAAAATTGTATAAAAAATTGTGTGGATTTAAAGACATGTGGGAAATATTATTTATTAACTATTTTGTGTGATATAACTCTCTGATTTAAGGGCATAAGAATTCAAATTTGAAAATGGTAAAATTTTCAAAAAAATTTGTGAAATTTGCATTTTTCTCAGGTTGTATGTCGTACAATATTTCATGAAAAAACATTCTCAGAATCAGTGGGATTCCTTGAAGTATTCCAGAGTTATAACCACATAAAGTGACAATAGTCAGAATTGTAAAATTTGGCTTGGTCATTAGGGTCAAAATTGTCTCATTCACTAAGGGGTTTATAATAAAGACCTTCATTAAAAACTGTGTTTACCTGTGTTATCTTTGTCTAATATTAATATTTGTTTAGTGATCTGAAACATTTAATTGTGAAAAACATACAAAAGAATAGGAAACTAGTGAGGTGGCAAACACTTTTTCACACAACTGTAAGGGTACCGTCACACAGTGCAATTTTCATCGCTACGACGGCACGATCCGTGACGTTGCAGCGTCGTATGATTATCACTCCAGCGTCGTAGACTGCGGTCACACATTGCAATCACGGCGCTGGAGCGATGCCGAAGTCCACGGGTAACCAGGGTAAACATCGGGTTACTAAGCGCAGGGCCGCGCTTAGTAACCCGATGTTTACCCTGGTTACCAGCGTAAACGTAAAAAAAACAAACAGTACATACTCACATTCCGGTGTCTGTCCTCCGGCGTTCTGCTTCTCTGCACTGTGTAAGCACAGCGGCCGGAAAGCAGAGCGGCGACGTCACCGCTGTGCTCGTTTCCGGCCGGCAGGCGCTCACAGTGCAGAGAAGCTGAGACGCCGGAGGACAGACACCGGAATGTAAGTATGTACTGTTTGTTTTTTTTACGTTTACGCTGGTAACCAGGGTAAACATCCGGCCCTGCGCTTAGTTACCCGATGTTTACCCTGGTTACAAGCGAACACATCGCTGGATCGGTGTCACACACAACGATCCAGCGATGTCAGCGGGTGTACAAGCGACGAAAGAAAGTTCCAAACGATCTGCTACGACGTACGATTCTCAGCGTGATGTCTGATCGCAGTAGCGTGTCAGACACAACGATATCGTAACGATATCGCTAGAACGTCACGAATCGTGCCGTCGTAGCGATGAAAATGGCACTGTGTGACGGTACCCTTACACTCCAAAAAAGAATATAAACATTTTTCTGGATTCACTTACTCATCCATAGAGTATTACGTGCTTTGCAGTACATTTCAGAGTTATTTTTCTGGATGCAATTACTCACTCAAGGGATGGAAAAAATTAGAAGGGGAGCTCCAATACCCCTTTGAAGATACGTAGTGAAGGGCATCATGAAACATTTTTCCCATTATTAAGAGTTATACCAGACTGGTAATGCCCATGCACTAAATGGACTGAAAAACATTTATCCCTGGGGAGTATACATATATATATAAAACAATGTTCGACGTAGGCCTCTAAAATTCGTCATTGTAGCCATCATAAACTCCCTTAAAAAAAATTATAGCATGGGTAGCATGATCACCCTGTGTATATGGTTGTAGAGGAGAAGGAGGACAACACAAAAAAAAGATAAAATCCTAAAGTGTATAGCTATGTTTGGGTGAGAAGGGGTGCATGTGACTAGACCAGAAAAAAAATCACTGGATTTGAGTTTATGTTTCGCTGCTGTCATCCGGTGGTGTAGAGAAGTCTGGTCAAATCCTGCTCTTGTTCATTTTGATAGAAGTCAGCCTGTCAGCATTTATAGTTGACAGGTGGATGTTCCTATTGGTTATAATACCACTGGAGGCACTAAAAACCCGCTCTGATAAAAAATTAGGAGCAGGACAGACCAGGACCTCCAAGGTGTCGAGAGACAGTTCATACAACATATCTATCACGGATAACCAATAGTTGTAAGGCGCAGAGGAATCATGGAGGATGCTGGTACTCCTTCAGCATCTTCCAAAACCCGCACATCAGGGCATGGGCAATGGGAGGGACTGATAAAACTGTCCCAGACCTTTGAGAGTGTTGCCCTGCCTCTGCTGCATCTGGTCTGTGTCTCCCTAGTTTCCACTCCTTGGTTATCCAAGGAACTGTGACCCCTGCTGCCAGTGTGGTCAGATGGGATTTTTTAAGATAATTCTTTAACTAGGGCCTTCAACATTTTATTAGACCTCTCCACCACGAATGTAACACAAGGGTCACGAGAAAGGCAGCGGTAAATAAATTCGGCCACATGAGCCAAACTCCATACAGCCTATCATGTCCCCAGTGTTAACAACTCTCCATCTCCTCCCTCTCTTCCTCCTAATTTCTGTCCTCAGTCCATCCACGTAGGAGAGACAGAATTAAGGTTGTGTGGCTGCTTGCCTCTGTGCACTAGCCACCAGCTCCTGTTCCTCCTCTTCCTCCTCTTCAGCGTTCACCTAGTTTGTGCTGAGCACATGAGATGAAGCTTGGTTGGCTCGAATCTCTGTGTTATGTCTTCCTCCATCCCTACCAGTTCCGCATGCAAAGCTTCATGTTTAATTGTGAGCAGCGACTGTTTAAGAAGGCACAGAAGCGGAATTATTGTGCTGACTATGGCATCATTGCCGCTCCCAATCTTTGTGGAGTCCTCAAAGTCTTGGAGAGTCACACAAATGTCAGACATCCATACCCACTTTTCAGTTGTGATGCGCAGAGGTTAACCAGAATATGGGTGTATTGGAGCTGGTACTCAACCACTGGCCTCTTCTGCTCACAAGGTCTTGCCAGCATGTGCAGTGTGGAGTTCAAACACGTGGTGACGTTGCACACCAGTCAGTGAGCTGGCACTTGCATGTGCTGCTGCAGCACTGCGAGAGTGGCGGCAGCTGTGGCTGACTTGCAGAAATGGGCGCTGACATGGTGTATCTTGCCCAGAAGCTCTGGAAAATCTCTGTAGGTTTTCAGAAACCGCTTAACTACTAAGTTGAACCTACTGTATATGCCATGCATGGTATGTGTGCAAGCTTGCCAAGCTTCACAGCCGCCACCAGGCAATGCCCATGATCACTTACAACCATGCCTGATTGGAGGTTCAGCAGCAAAAACCACAGATCTGTGTGGTCTGTTATTCCTTTAAGTAACTCTGCTGTGGTGTGTGGTTTGACTCCTAGACAAATTGGCTTCAGCAGAGCCTGTTGCCACATCACTGAGGCAGTGCTGTAGAGCTTATTGCTGATGTGGACAACGTGCTCTTCAATAGAACAACAGAGAAAGAGGATGAGGGGGAGTATGAGGGGGTGCAGGAACTGGTGTAGGAGGTGGAGAAAACCCTGATCGAAGTAGGGCAAGCAATCCTCAGTTTCAGGAGCACATGTGCCAGGGTGTGACTCAGCCCCAGCCTCCACAATGTTCACCCAGGGAAATGAAGCATCCCTGTCCATAAGCGCTTGTCCACATGTCGATTGTTAAGTGGACAACCCCAGTAAGTGTATTGATAAGGGCAAGGGTGATGTTCATGGGCACGTGCTGGTACAAGACGGAGATGCAACACCAGGAGAAAAAGTGCAGACAGAGTACCAAGGGACTGCTGCTATCATAAGTCAGAGGAAATCCTTCCTGTCCACATGACAAAATGGCAACATTTCCTCTTCAAGCAGCCTGGAAATGTCTTTTGTTTAGCCTTTGGGTCTGTGGGTGGTTGGCTGCAAACTGCCTCTTTCATTCCAAGACCTCGGGTAGTGACAGCTGAACGCTGTTCTGGGACAAGGATTTGGAATTGCCTGATGATGGTAAATCAGAATGTGCAAGGATAGGTGGAGGGCAGTAGGCATCTGCACTAGTGTTTTGGACGGGATTGGGAAGCACCTAGCACAGGGAAAGAGGCTATGGTGTCACCTGCTGGCATCAATCGTGGACCCAGGAGTTCGGCCAACCAAGTCACATTCTTAAATGACATGTGCCTGATCACACTGGTGGTGGTTAGCTTCTTAGTGGTCAGGCCCCTGCTGATATTTGCATGACACAGTTTTTGAATGGCTATTTTGTTTGTGTCAGAACTCTCTTTAAAAAAGTTCCAGACTGAAGAACACCGAACTCACACAAATTCACGAGTGTCAGTGCCTTGCTGAACAGTTGCCCGCCATCTCACTCTGGTCCCTCCACTCCCTCTTCCTGTCCATCAGACATCTGTGAGGTAAGTGTTTGTTCCAGAACTTTCCAGCAGGGAGACCTGCGCCATGCTGCTGAGTGTACTGCAAGTTCCAGACACTCTAAGCGAGGGCTGCTGAGTGAAGTGAGGGCTGTTAAGTCTGAGGCTGCAGATAAGCCCATAGTTAAACGCAATTTATTAGTTTAACACAAGAGTATAGTTTGGTGTTTTCCTTATTAGATTCATTTGTTATTTTTTTCTGCTTTTATCTGTACTGTTGTCCCCATTGAATATGTGCACCATGAAAAATGCTACCAGGTGTGCATCTTGTGAGATGTATGCGTGCCTTGAACAGCCGTTTGAGGGTGAATATGTCTGCACTCAATGCAAGCGAAATATATATTCGGAAGCCAAGGTAATGGATCTAAATGTGCAACTGGCAGCACTCAGGAACATTGCAAACCTGGAGAGGAGTTAAGAGCTCATTGAACTTGTGCTGGCTGGGGCTAGTGATATGGAGGAGGGTGGATGTGGGGAAAATCAGGAAAGATAAGTAAGCAGCTGGGTAAATGTTACAAGAAGGGGTAGGAGTAGGGAGAAAACTGCAAGAGAGCCCAGTTCTGATCTCTCACAACCTAGTAAATATGCCTGTTTGGCTGATATTAGGAATGCAAGCCCATTACTGGAATCACTGCAGCAGGACGTTGCTCCTAGTAACCAGGAAAATGACTGCTGTAGGAAGGAGGGAAATAGGAGTGCAGCAAAAGCAAGACAGATGTTGGTGGTAGGGGACTCTATAATTAGTAATTAGCCGAACAGACAGGGTCATCTGCCACCAAGACCGTGAATGCCAAACAGTGTGTTATCTGCCTGGTGCTCGGGTTCGACATATTGCATATAGGATAGACAGATTGCTGGGTGGGGCTGGGGAAAACCCAGTGGTCATCTCATGGTACTCATTGGTATCAATGACAAAGTTAGAAGGAGGTGGCTTGTCATTATGAATGATTTTAGGGAACTAGGAAAGAAGCTGAAGGCCAGGACCTCCAAGGTGGTGTTTTCAGAAATACTGCCAGTGCCATGAGCATCACTAGATAGGCAGCCGGAGGTTAGGGAGATAAATACGGTAAGTGGGATAGAAATTTGTGCAAGTAGGAAGGGTTTGGGTTCCTGGAGAACTGGGCCAACTTCTCTGTTGGCTACAGGCTCTACGGTAGGGATGGGCTGCACCTCAATGGGGAGGGTGCAGCTGTGCTTGGGGAAAAAATGGTAAGAGGGATGGAGGAGCTTTTAAACTAGGATCTGGGGCAGGGAGGGTAGTTGTTCTAATAAGGAGATAGATAGAGTAGACAGAGAGAGGGAGGCAGTAGGGATAAATGAGGATTTAGGGGAGGATATGTAAGGAAAGCAGGGAGCTGAATACTGATTTAGTAACAAATGTGCTAATAATATTAAATGTCTGCTGGCAAATACAAGAAATCTAGCAAACAAAATGGATGAACTGGAGACTCTTTGATGGTCTCAGAATACGATGTGGTCGGCATTATGGAAACCTGGCTTGACGAGAGCCATGACTGGGTAACAACTGTAGAGAGGTACACTACATTTAGAAAGAACAGGAAAAATAGAAAAGGTGGAGGGGTGTGCAGGGCTGCCACTAGAAATTTCGGGGCCCCATAC
The DNA here is from genome assembly GCF_051348905.1 of Ranitomeya variabilis. NCBI lineage: Eukaryota > Metazoa > Chordata > Amphibia > Anura > Dendrobatidae > Ranitomeya > Ranitomeya variabilis. The sequence continues at coordinate 644,941,938 of NC_135233.1, read as the reverse complement.
TGGCAAAATTTTCGGGGCCCCCTTGAGACTCCGCCCAGGCTCCACCCCAGCCCCGCCTCCACGCTCCACCCCTCAAACTGTCCACAGTCCCACCGCTCTCTCTTGGAAAAACTCCACTTCTCACCAATCACACATTGAGGGTACGTGTCCACCTTCAGGATGGCCAGCGGTTGCGTCGAAGCGGCAAACCCGCTCGGCGCTAAGCCCCGCCCCCTACTGTGACGCGATGATTCCGGATGTGTTAATTGCACACATCCGGGATCATCGCACCCCACACATAGGGCCCTGTGTTATAGCTTGCGGCGGCGCAGGAACACGGACATGCTGCGATCTTAAAAGAAGCGCCGCATGTCCGGAGTCGCAGGGCCGCCGGGTGCGTGTTACCACGCATAGTGGAGACGGGATTTCATAAAATCCCCTTCACTATGCTGGAACATCTGGACGCTGCGTGTTTGACGCTGTGGCCCCACGCAGCGTCAAACACGCAGCGTTTACTTAACGTGGACACATACCCTAACAGTTCCCATCACCAGATCACACATATAGCCGGCAGCTTTTGTTTTGGCCAAAAGATTTTGTAAGCCGCCACCATAACACGGTAGACTCTTTTGGTGAGGCCCTACTCTGCTGTAACCTATTAAATATTTGTTAAAATATGCAATACAATTTAGGTATATTTTTATTTATTTTTCAATTTTTCAAATGACCAATAATCTCACATAAAAAGAACAAATACCGCTACACCATGACCAGATGACATATTACCACCACAGTGATCGAATAATATCACATACAAGGGACAAATACCGCTACACCATGACCAGACCGCATATTACCACCACAGTGATCGAATAATATCACATACAAGGAACAAATACCGCAACACCATGTCCAGACCACATATTACCACCACATAGTTACTGAATACTACAATTCTGATCAGTAATAAAAAAAAGCACCACACTATCACCATAAGTGCCATTATACACAGGAGATCTGTACTTAGTATGCAGTGTCTGTGATAATACAGTGATCACTAGTGAAATTATACACAGGAGCTCTGTATATAGTATACAGTGTATAGTGTCAGTGTATAGGTAACACTGACTTACCAGTGACGTCTCTAGGTGAAGTCCTTCATCTTTCATCCAGCACAGACCGCCATCATGTCTTCCAGCCAGGACTCGTTTCTGCAGGAAATAACACAGTTATCTCGAGCTCCGCTTGTAGAACACATTACTTAATTTTTCCCAACTTCTACATTACACCGCATAAAGAAAAAGAGGCGACATAGTGTCACTCTACACAGTAACAGGACCGCCCCCTCATTTAAAACAGTGTCCTCAAAAAATAAATACATCACTGCAGTAATAATATCCCTTAATTAGTCCCTATGGTAATAATATTCCCCATCCTGGCCCCCGTGTGTCTCATTCCTGGCGTCAGCCATATGTTCTCCCATCCTGCCCTCATGAGTATCCATCCTGCCCCATATGATCTCCCCATCCTGCCCCATCTGTCTCCATCGTATCCATCCTGCCCCATGATCCCGCACAATCTGTCTCCAATTCTGCCCCCAGTGTCTCCAATCATGCCTCCTGTGTCTCCAATCCTTCCCCATCTGTCTCCAGTCATGACCCCATGTCTTTCATCATACCCCATATCTCCATTCTGCCCCTGTGTCCAGCATCTCTGCCCCTGTGTCCAGCATCTCTGCCCCTGTGTCCAGCATCTCTGCCCCTGTGTCCAGCATCTCTGCCCCTGTGTCCAGCATCTCTGCCCGTGTCCAGCATCTCTGCTCCTGTGTCCAGCATCTCTGCCCCTGTGTCCAGCATCTCTGCCCTTTTGTCCAGCATGCTGCCCCTTTGTCCAGCATACTGCCCCTGTGTCCAGCATACTGCCCCTGTGTCAAGCATTCTGCCCCCTGTGTCCAGCATTCTGCCCCCTGTGTCCAGCATTCTGCCCCCTGTGTCCAGCATTCTGCCCCCTGTGTCCAGCATTCTGCCCCCTGTGTCCAGCATTCTGCCCCTTTGTCCAGCATACTGCCCCGTGTGTCCAGCATTCTGCCCCGTGTGTCCAGCATACTGCCCCCTGTGTCCAGCATACTGCCCCCTGTGTCCAGCATCTCTGCCCCTTTGTCCAGCATACTGCCCCTTTGTCCAGCATTCTGCCCCGTGTCCAGCATCTCTGCCCCTTTGTCCAGCATACTGCCCCTTTGTCCAGCATTCTGCCCCGTGTCCAGCATCTCTGCCCCTTCGTCCAGCATACTGCCCCTTTGTCCAGCATACTGCCCGTGTCCAGCATTCTGCCCCCTGTGTCCAGCATTCTGCCCCGTGTCCAGCATCTCTGCCCCTTTGTCCAGCATACTGCCCCTTTGTCCAGCATTCTGCCCCCTGTGTCCAGCACACTGCCCCTTTGTCCAGCATTCTGCCCCGTGTCCAGCATCTCTGCCCCTTCGTCCAGCATACTGCCCCTTTGTCCAGCATACTGCCCGTGTCCAGCATTCTGCCCCGTGTCCAGCATTCTGCCCCCTGTGTCCAGCATTCTGCCCCTTTGTCCAGCATTCTGCCCCCTTTGTCCAGCATACTGCCCCTTTGTCCAGCATTCTGCCCCCTGTGTCCAGCATTCTGCCCCCTGTGTCCAGCATTCTGCCCCGTGTCCAGCATCTCTGCCCCTTTGTCCAGCATTCTGCCCCCTGTGTCCAGCATTCTGCCCCCTATGTCCAGCATTCTGCCCCCTGTGTCCAGCATTCTGCCCCCTGTGTCCAGCATTCTGCCCCTTTGTCCAGCATACTGCCCCGTGTGTCCAGCATTCTGCCCCGTGTGTCCAGCATACTGCCCCCTGTGTCCAGCATACTGCCCCCTGTGTCCAGCATCTCTGCCCCTTTGTCCAGCATACTGCCCCTTTGTCCAGCATTCTGCCCCGTGTCCAGCATCTCTGCCCCTTTGTCCAGCATACTGCCCCTTTGTCCAGCATTCTGCCCCGTGTCCAGCATCTCTGCCCCTTCGTCCAGCATACTGCCCCTTTGTCCAGCATACTGCCCGTGTCCAGCATTCTGCCCCCTGTGTCCAGCATTCTGCCCCGTGTCCAGCATCTCTGCCCCTTTGTCCAGCATACTGCCCCTTTGTCCAGCATACTGCCCGTGTCCAGCATTCTGCCCCCTGTGTCCAGCATTCTGCCCCCTGTGTCCAGCACACTGCCCCTTTGTCCAGCATTCTGCCCCGTGTCCAGCATCTCTGCCCCTTCGTCCAGCATACTGCCCCTTTGTCCAGCATACTGCCCGTGTCCAGCATTCTGCCCCCTGTGTCCAGCATTCTGCCCCCTGTGTCCAGCATTCTGCCCCTTTGTCCAGCATTCTGCCCCCTGTGTCCAGCATTCTGCCCCCTGTGTCCAGCATTCTACCCTGTGTCCAGCATCTCTGCCCCTTTGTCCAGCATTCTGCCCCCTGTGTCCAGCATTCTGCCCCCTTATCCAGCATACTGCCCCCTGTGTCCAGCATTCTGCCCCGTGTCCAGCATCTCTGCCCCCTGTGTCCAGCATCTCTGCCCCCTGTGTCCAGCATCTCTGCCCCCTGTGTCCAGCATCTCTGCCCCCTGTGTCCAGCATCTCTGCCCCCTGTGTCCAGCATACTGCCCCTTTGTCCAGCATTCTGCCCCGTGTCCAGCATCTCTGCCCCTTTGTCCAGCATACTGCCCCTTTGTCCAGCATTCTGCCCCGTGTCCAGCATCTCTGCCCCTTTGTCCAGCATACTGCCCCTTTGTCCAGCATTCTGCCCCGTGTCCAGCATCTCTGCCCCTTCGTCCAGCATACTGCCCCTTTGTCCAGCATACTGCCCGTGTCCAGCATTCTGCCCCCTGTGTCCAGCATTCTGCCCCGTGTCCAGCATCTCTGCCCCTTTGTCCAGCATACTGCCCCTTTGTCCAGCATTCTGCCCCCTGTGTCCAGCACACTGCCCCTTTGTCCAGCATTCTGCCCCGTGTCCAGCATCTCTGCCCCTTCGTCCAGCATACTGCCCCTTTGTCCAGCATACTGCCCGTGTCCAGCATTCTGCCCCCTGTGTCCAGCATTCTGCCCCCTGTGTCCAGCATTCTGCCCCTTTGTCCAGCATTCTGCCCCCTTTGTCCAGCATACTGCCCCTTTGTCCAGCATTCTGCCCCCTGTGTCCAGCATTCTGCCCCCTGTGTCCAGCATTCTACCCTGTGTCCAGCATCTCTGCCCCTTTGTCCAGCATTCTGCCCCCTGTGTCCAGCATTCTGCCCCCTTGTCCAGCATACTGCCCCCTGTGTCCAGCATTCTGCCCCCTGTGTCCAGCATCTCTGCCCCCTGTGTCCAGCATCTCTGCCCCCTGTGTCCAGCATCTCTGCCCCCTGTGTCCAGCATCTCTGCCCCCTGTGTCCAGCATCTCTGCCCCCTGTGTCCAGCATCTCTGCCCCTGTGTCCAGCATCTCTGCCCCTGTGTCCAGCATCTCTGCCCCTGTGTACAGCATCTCTGCCCCTGTGTCCAGCATCTCTGCCCCTGTGTCCAGCATTCTGCCCCGTGTCCAGCATCCTGCCCCTTTGTCCAGCATACTGCCCCTTTGTCCAGCATTCTGCCCCGTGTCCAGCATTCTGCCCCCTTGTCCAGCATTCTGCCCCCTGTGTCCAGCATCTCTGCCCCCTGTGTCCAGCATCTCTGCCGCCTGTGTCCAGCATCTCTGCCCCCTGTGTCCAGCATTCTGCCCCCTGTGTCCAGCATTCTGCCCCCTGTCCAGCATTCTGCCCCTGTGTCCAGCATCTCTGCCCCTGTGTCCAGCATCTCTGCCCCCTGTGTCCAGCATCTCTGCCCCCTGTGTCCAGCATTCTGCCCCCTGTGTCCAGCATTCTGCCCCTGTGTCCAGCATCTCTGCCCCTGTGTCCAGCATCTCTGCCCCGTGTCCAGCATCTCTGCCCCCTGTGTCCAGCATCTCTGCCCCCTGTGTCCAGCATTCTGCCCCCTGTGTCCAGCATTCTGCCCCCTGTGTCCAGCATTCTGCCCCCTGTGTCCAGCATCTCTGCCCCCTGTGTCCAGCATCTCTGCCCCGTGTCCAGCATCTCTGCCCCTGTGTCCAGCATCTCTGCCCCCTGTGTCCAGCATCTCTGCCCCCTGTGTCCAGCATCTCTGCCCCCTGTGTCCAGCATCTCTGCCCCCTGTGTCCAGCATTCTGCCCCCTGTGTCCAGCATTCTGCCCCCTGTGTCCAGCATCTCTGCCCCCTGTGTCCAGTGTCTCTGCCCCTGTGTCCAGCATACTGCCCGTGTCCAGCTTTCTGCCCCAGCGTGTCCAGCATTCTGCCCCGGGCCCCGGGCCCCACCCCCCTGGGATCACCGCTCTCAAAAAAAAACAAAACGAGTTCTTACCTGGCCGTGCGCTCCTGCGGCGGGGAACCTCACTTCCTCCACGCAGGTGAAGGATGCACTCGCCGGCGGCTGACAATGACGTCAGACGCCGGCGAAGTGCGACTGCGCACTGCGGCCACTCAAGTCAGCTGCCAGCCTCCGACTGGCTGGCGGCGGCTGTTAACTATTGACGTGCGGGCACGGGCGGGCCCGCACATCAATAGTGTCCCGCAGGCCCGCAGCGCCGGCAGGGGGGGCCCGCAGTGCCGGCAGGTGGGGGGCCCGCAGCGCCGGCAGGGGGGGGCCCACAGCGCCGGCAGGGGGGGGCCCGGTGAGCAGATCAGACGGGGCCCGATGCGGGCCCCCTCTGCTCACCGGGCCCCATACGCCAGTCATGGCTGTCATGCCCTGATGGCGGCCCCTGGGGGTGTGCATCTTTGTAAAATCCACATTAAAACCTGTGCTCAATGAAGACATTGGGGGGAGTTACAGCAATTTAGAGTCAGTATGGGTAAATGTACATGGGGATGGTAATAATGGAAAGCTGCTAATTGGAGTTTGCTACAAGCCTCCTAATATAGCTGAACAGGTAGAGGATGAAATGCTACAACAAATTAAAAAGGCAGAAAACAGTAATAGGGTTCTTATAAAGGGGGATTTTAACTATCCAGACATTTAATTGGACATAGAATCTTCTGGTTGTGCTTAAAACTACAATTTCTTAGGGCTGTCCCACACGTCCAGATAATTCCGGTACCGGAATAAATCGGTACCGGAGTTATCCGTGTCCGTGTGCCTGGGAACTCACGGAGGCCATACCTGCGGCACACGTGTGCCGCCCGTATGGCGAGTGGGTACCACACGGAGCGTGTGGTACCCACTCTGCATGGTGCTGAAGCTGCTGAAGCTGCGATTCATAGCCTCTCTGCAGTAACGTTTGCTGCAGAGAAAATATGAAGAATAGTGTTAAAAATAAAGATTTAGGTGTCCGCCGCCCCCCCACCCCCTGTGCGCCCCCCCGCTGGTCAGAAAATACTTACCCGGGTCCCCCGTCGGCTGTCGCTCCTTCTTGGTCTTGCCGCGGCTTCTCCTGCATGCGGTCACGTGGGCCCGATCATTTACAGTCATGAATATGTGGCTCCACCTCCATAGGGGCGGAGCCGACTATTCATGATTGTAATTGATCGGCCCCACGTGACCGCATACAGTAGGAGGCGCGGCCAGACCAGGAAGGAGCGAGTAAGTATTTTCTGACCAGCGGGGGGGCGCACAGGGGGTGGGGGGGCGGCGGACACCTAAATCTTTATTTTTAACACTATTCTTCATATTTTCTCTATAGCAAACGCTGCTACAGGGAAGATATGAATACCGGCTTCAGCACCATGTGGGGGGGACAGCGCTTACTGTAGCGCTGTCTCCGGCACGCACACGGACCCCAGACGGAGAATGTCCGTGTGAGGTCCGTGTTTTACGCGGACCCATTGACTCTATTGAGTCCGTGTAAAACGTGCGCTCCCACGAACACTGACATGTCTCCGTGTTTGGCACACGGAGACACGGTCCGCACACGGTCCGCAAAAAATCAATGACATCTGAACAGATGCATTGATTTTTATGGGTCTACGTGTGTCAGTGTCTCCGGTACGTGAGGAAACTGTCACCTCACGTAGCGGAGCCACTGACGTGTGAAACCGGCCTTATCCACAGTTCAGGACAATTACCTCTCTCAGCTGGTTGATGAACCAACCAGGGGAGGTAATCTGCTGGATCTCGTTCTGTCAAATAGACCAGATACAATTTCTGATCTACAGGTCAGGGAGCATTTGGGAAGCAGTGACCATAACATGGTAATTTTCAATGTAATTTTCAATCAAACATTCAAAAGGGGAAATGCCAAAACCTGGAACTTTAAGAAAGCTGATTTTAACAGATTAAGGGAAGAGCTTAATCGTATGGACTGGGACAATGTCATGATAACTGGGCATACTGAACATACAGTGGGTAGGAAAGTATTCAGACCCCTTTACATTTTTAACTCCTTGTTTCATTGCAGCCATTTGATAAATTCAAAAAAGTTCATTTTTTTCACATTAATATTCACTCTGCACCCAACCTTGACTGAAAAAAAATAGAAATGTAGACATTTTTGCAAATGTTATAAAAAAAAAAAAAAGGAACGGTTTCAGAACAACTCTGTGACCATTCTTGACTGACCTAGCCAGAGCCCTAAGTGCAGGTGTGAAAAAATTGTTGCATCATTCACAAGAAGACTGAGGGTATGTGCACACGTTGCGGATTTCTTGCAGAAAATTCCTGAAGAAAACCGGAAATTTTCTGCAAGAAATCCGCATTTTTTTTTTTGCGTTTTTTTTCCGTTTTTTTCGCGTTTTTTTAGCATTCTGCAAGCGTAATTAGCTTGCAGAATGCTAAAGTTTTCCCTGCGATCTGTAGCATCGCTTGGAAAACTGACTGACAGGTTGGTCACACTTGTCAAACATACCGTTTGACAAGTGTGACCAACTTTTTACTATAGATGCTGCCTATGCAGCATCTATAGTAAAAGATAGAATGTTTAAAAATAATAAAAAAAATAAAAAAATGCTTATACTCACCCAGACATCTCACCGGCGTCCGTTCCGTATAGCTGGTCTGTGCGCACAGGACCTCCCGTGACGTCACGGTCACGTGAGCGGTCACATGACCGCTCACGACCAATCACAGGACAGTGACGTCATTCGGCGAGGTCCTTCAGCGCACACCAGCTACAGAAACCGAACGGCAGCGTGCGAGGAGGCGGCAAGACATCGAGGGTGAGTATAGGACTGTTTATTATTTTATTTCTTATTTTTTGACCACTTATATGGTGCCCAGTGCGTGGAGGAGAGTCTCCTCTCCTCCACCCTGGGTACCAACCGCACATAATCTGCTTACTTCCCGCATGGTGTGCACAGCCCCGTGCGGGAAGTAAGCAGATCAATGGACCCCTAGGTGTGCGGAATCCCTGCAATTCCGCATTTTTAATGAACATGTTGCTTTTTTTTCCGCTATGCGATTTTTTCGCGGAAAAAATCGCAACATTTGCACCAAAAATGCGGAATACCCTGTAAATAATAGGAGGCTTATGTAAGCGTTTTTTTTCGCGTTTTTATCACGTTTTTATAGCGAAAAAACGCGAAAAAAACGCTAACAATCCTGAACGTGTGCACATGGCCTGAGGCTATGTGCACACGTCAGGATTTTGTCAGGATTCTGTCAGGATTCTGTCAGGATTCTGTCAGGATTCTGTCAGGATTTTGTCAGGATTTTGTCAGGCTTTTTCATCAGGTTTTGTAGCCAAAACCAGGAGTGGGTGATAAATGCAGAAGTGGAGCATATGTTTCTATTATACTTTTCCTCTAATTGTTCCACTCCTGGTTTTGGCTACAAATCCTGAGGAAAAATCCTGACAAAATCCTGACGTGTGCACATAGCCTCATGGCTGTACTAGCTCTAAATGGTGCTTCTACTCATTACTGAGCAAAGGGTCTGAATACTTATGACTATGTGATATTTAAATTTTTCCCCCTGAGGAAGCCCACGCGAAATGCGCGTTGGGGCTGCCACTGGACACGCATTGACAGATACTGACATGGGTGAGTCTAGCAACCCTTCAGCCCTTCATGACCTTGGGATTTTTCGTTTTTCCGTGTTTGTTTTTCACTCCCCTCCTTCCCAGAGCCATAACTTTTTTATTTTTCCGTCAATTTGGCCATGTGAGGGCTTATTTTTTGCGGGACGAGTTGAACTTTAGAACAACATCATTGGTTTTACCATGTCGTGTACTAGAAAACAGGAAAAAAAATCCAAGTGCGTTGAAATTGCAAAAAAGTGCAATCCCACGCTTGTTTTTTGCTTGGCTTTTTTGCTAGGTTCACTAAATGCTAAAACTGACCTGCCATTATGATTCTCCAGGTCACTACGAGTTCATAGACACCAAACATTACTAGGTTACTTTTTACCTAAGTGGTGAAAAAAAATTCCAAAGTTTGCTAAAAAAAAAAAAATTGCGCCATTTTCCGATACTCGTAGCGTCTCCATTTTTCATGATCTGGGGTCGGTTGAGGGCTTATTTTTTGCGTGCTGAGCTGGCGTTTTTAATGATTCCAATTCGGTGCAGATACGTTCTTTTGATCGCCCTTTATTGCATTTTAATGCAATGTCATGGCAACCAAAAAAACGTAATTCTGGCGTTTTGATTTTTTTTCTCGTTACGCCGTTTAGTGATCAGGTTAATGCTTTTTTTGTTGATAGATCGGGCGATTCTGAATGCGGCGATACCAAATATGTGTAGGTTTGATTTTTTTTTTATTGATTTATTTTGATTGGGGGAAAGGGGGGTGATTTAAACTTTTATATTTTTTTTATTTTTTTCACATTTTTTTTTACTTTTTTTTAAACTTTTGCCATGCTTCAATAGCCTCCATGGGAGGCTAGAAGCAGGAACAGCACGATCGCCTCTGATACATAGCAGCGATCTGCTGTTTGCTGCTATGTAGTAGCAAATCAGGTGTGCTGTGAGCGCCGACCACAGGGTGGCGCTCACAGCTACCGGCAATCAGTAACCATAGAGGTCTCAAGGACCTCTATGGTTACAATGGAGAAGCATCATGTGACGGGGGTCGGCGATGCGCTCATATCCGGCCGCCCGGCCGGATGCGGTAGTTAAATGCCGCTGTCTGCGTTTGACAGCGGCATTTAACTAGTTAATAGCGGCGGGTGAATCGCAATTTCACCCGCCGCTATTGCGGGCACATGTCAGCTGTTCAAAACAGCTGACATGTCCCGGCTTTGATGCGGGACTGAATGTACAAACACTTGGCAAATGAGATTTAATGTAGATAAATGTAAAGTAATGCACCTAGGATGGAGTAATCCTATTGATGCATATACATTAAATGGGAGTATTCTCTGGACTACTGAAAAGGAGAAGGACTTGGGTATTCTCGTTACAAGTAAGCTGAGCAGCAGTGCTCAATGTCAAGCAGCAGCTGCAAAAGCAAACAAGATTTTAGGATGTATAAAAAGATAAATAACATCCCGCGATCCCAACATATTACCCCTTTATAAATCACTGGTGAGACCACATCTAGAATATGGGATTCAGTTTTGGGCTCCACATTTTAAAAAGGATATTCAGAAGTTAGAATCAGTTCAACTACGGACAACTAGATTATTACAAGGGATGGAAGGCCTCTCATATGATGAAAGGTTGGAAAAGTTGGGCTTGTTTAGGTTAGAAACACTCAGGGAGAGATTTCATTTACATGTATAATCGTATGTGTGGCCAGTACAAAATCCTTTCAAGGACCATGCTGAGGACTAGGGGGCACTCATTACGAGTGGAAGAAAGGCGATTCCGACAGCTAAACAGGAAAGTGTTCTTTACAGTTAGAACAGTTAGACTGTGGAATGCCCTACCACTGGAGGTAGGTAGCAATGGCAGACACTATAACAGCTTTTAAAAAAGGGCTGGACAATTTCCATGATACACATAACATTGCGGGTTATAGCTAGATAAGTTACGATATATACAGTTGGTGGATAAAGATTGAACTCTGATGGACCTAGGTCTTTATTCAACCTATGTAACTATGCAGCTATATAACTATGTAACTATGTCTGTTTCAATGCCATTGATCCCTCCCCCTACACGCTGTTGACCTTACTCTGCATGCCAGCTTCCCAAGTTGGGTCGATGACTTCGTCATCCACCACCTCATCTTCCTCACCAGCACCCTGGTCCTCCTGACTTTGTGACTTAACAACAACAACAACACTTATCGACAACTGTGCCTCATCATCATCTTCCTTTTTAGCCAAAATTTGCCGTTCACCGGCATCATCTTCTTGTGGCCTTGGCTGCTCTAGGTTTTATGCATCCCTAAACAGCAGGTCCTCATGTCAAGCCACAATCAAAAAATAATAAAGGTGTATATTCGTGCTTAGGCTATGTTCACACGCTGCGGATTTTGCTGTGGGTCCGCAGCAGTTTCCCATGCGTTTATAGTACAATGTAAACCTATTGGAAACGCAATCCGCAGTGCACATGTACACGCGGAAAAGCAGCGGTTTACATTCCGCAGCATGTCAATTCTTTGTGTGGAATCCGCAGCGGTTTTACACCTGCTGCTCCATAATAGAAAACTGCAGGTGTAAAACCGCAGTGGAATCCGCACAAAAACCGCAGTAAATCCGCAGTAAATCTGCAGGAAAAACTGTAACCATTCTACGTGTGCACATACCCTTAAGGCTGAGTCACACATAATGATATTGTTAACGATATCGTTGCAACGTCACGCTTTTGGTGACATAGCAACGATCCCGCTAACGATCTCGTTATGTGTGACAGCGATTACCTTTAGACATCAAGTCCTAGTGGAATATGTTTAATGACAAGTGGGTGGCTATTGTCTTTATTCAGCTGCTAAGATCCTTGTGCTGATTAGCGCTACTGTATATAACTTTATAACACTATTTCTTAAGGTACCGTTACACTAAATGACTTACCAACGATCACGACCAGCGATATGACCTGGCCGTGATCGTTGGTAAGTCGTTGTGTGGTCGCTGGGGAGCTGTCACACAGACAGCTCTCTCCAGCGACCAACGATCAGGGGAACGACTTCGGCATCGTTGAAACTGTCTTCAACTATGCCGAAGTCCCCCTGCAGCACCCGGGTAACCAGGGTAAACATCGGGTTACTAAGTGCAGGGCTGCTCTTAGTAACCCGATATTTACCCTGGTTACCATTGTAAAAGTAAAAAAAAAAAAAAACACTACATACTCACATTCTGATGTATGTCACGTCCCCCGCCGGCGTCCACCAGCGTGCACTGAATGTGTCAGCGCCGGCAGTAACAGCGGTGACGTCACTGCTGTGCTCTGCTTTACGGCCAGCGCTGACACAGTCAGTGCAGGGAAGCTCTCGGCAGCAGCGCGTGCATATTAGCAGCGCTCTTGCTGAAAGCAGTTTTAACCCTGTGGACGCCGGGGGACGTGACAGACATCAGAATGTGAGTATGTACTGTTTTTTTTTTTACTTTTGCAATGGTAACCAGGGTAAATATCGGGTTACTAAGCGCGGCCCTGCGCTTAGTAACCCGATATTTACCCTGGTTACAAGTGAACACATCGCTGGATCGGTGTCACACACGCCGATCCAGCGATGACAGCGGGTGATCAGCGACAAAAAAAAAAGGTCCTGATCATTCCCATCGACCAACGATCTCCCAGCAGGGGCCTGATCGTTGGTCGCTGTCACACATAACGAGATCGTTAGCGGGATCGTTGGCTACGTCACCAAAAGCATGACGTTGCAACAATATCGTTAACGATATCGTTATGTGTGACTCAGCCTTTATACTAGCCAATAATACAGACGGCAGCTGAGCTTTTTGCTAAAATGGGTGACTTATGGACAGATAGAAAAAAAATCACCATATCCCACTAGGACTTGAGGTCTAAAGGTACCTTCACACGAAACGACTTTGTAACGATATCGCTAGCGATCCGTGACGTTGCAGCGTCCTCGCTAGCGATATCGTTTAGTTTGACACGCAGCAGCGATCAGGATCCTGCTGTGATGTCGCTGGTCGCTGAATAAAGTCCAGAACTTTATTTGGTCGTCCGATCGCCGTGTATCGTTGTGTTTGAAAGCAAAAGCAACGATACCAGCGATATTTTACACTGGTAACCAGGGTAAACATCGGGTTACCAAGCGCAGGGCCGCGCTTAGTAACCCGATGTTTACCCTGGTTACCAGCGTAAAAGTAAAAAAAACAAACAGTACATGCTCACCTGCGCGTCCTCCAGCGTCTGCTTCCTGACACTGACTGAGCGCCGGCCCTAAAGTGAAAGTGAAAGCACAGCGGTGACGTCACCGCTGTGCTGTTAGGGCCGGAGCTCAGTCAGTGTCAGGAAGCAGACGCTGGGGGACGCGCAGGTGAGCATGTACTGTTTTTTTTTTTTACTTTTACGCTGGTAACCAGGGTAAACATCGGGTTACTAAGCGCGGCCCTGCACTTAGCAACCCGATGTTTACCCTGGTTACCCGGGGACCTCGGCATCGTTGGTCGCTGGAGAGCGGTCTGTGCGACAGCTCCCCAGCGATCAAACAGCGACGCTGCAGCGATCGGCATCGTTGTCGCTATCGCTGCAGCGTCGCTTCGTGTGAAGGTACCTTAAGGGCGAATATACACCTTTATTATCTTTTATGTTTAATGGCAAGTTGGTGGCTATTGTCTTTATTCAGCTGCTTAGACTCTTCTGCTGATTAGCGCTACTGTATGTAACTATTAGTGTTGAGCATTCCGATACCGCAAGTATCGGGTATCGGCCGATACTTGCGGTATCGGAATTCTGATACCGAGATCCGATACTTTTGTGGTATCGGGAATCGGTATCGGATCCATATTACTGTGTAAAATAAAGAATTAAAATAAAAAATATTGATATACTCACCTCTCCGGAGGCCCCTGGACATCACCGCTGGTAACCGGCAGCCTTCTTTGCTTAAAATGAGCGCGTTTAGGGCCTTCCATGATGTCACGGCTTCTGATTGGTCGCGTGCCGCTCATGTGACCGCCACGCGACCAATCACAAGCCGTGATGTCATTCTCAGGCCCTAAACTCCTCATTCTAGGAATTTAGGACCTGAGAATGACGTCGCGGCTTGTGATTGGTCACGTGGCGGTCACATGAGCGGCACGCGACCAATCAGAAGCCGTGACGTCATGGAAGGCCCTAAACGCGCTCATTTTAAGCAAAGAAGGCTGCCGGTTACCAGCAGTGATGTCCAGGGGGCTCCGGAGAGGTGAGTATATCAATATTTTTTATTTTAATTCTTCATTTTACACAGTAATATGGATCCCAGGGCCTGAAGGAGAGTTTCCTCTCCTTCAGACCCTGGGAACCATCAGGATACCTTCCGATACTTGGTGTCCCATTGATTTGTATTGGTATCGGGTATCAGCGATATCCGATACTTTTCGGGTATCGGCCGATACTATCCGATACCGATACTTTCAAGTATCGGACGGTATCGCTCAAAACTAGTAACTATATAACACAATAAAAAAATTTTGTTGTAAAGAGCTCTGCGGAGTGTCCTAGTGTGGGATCACTAGTTTTCAGGGACTCAACACAATGGGAGGAAGGAGGATCAGAGTGAAGATTAAGTGATCCAGACTGTAGGCTGATGAGACTAGACCTTGTGGAAGACTGGGTGATGCTCCCTAGCCTACTGAGAGCATTATCTGCTATCCAACCAACCATCTGTTCACACTGTTCTGGCTTTAAAAGTGGTGTACCATGCCTTCCTGCCAAGTGGGGCAGGAACCTATATGTCGTTGATTGGCATGTTTCTTGTGTCCCAGCAACATGCGTAGTCACACTTGCTCATCCTCTGTATCTGCGTGCATTGCTATCTGCACTTCCACTTCCCTATCCTTTACTGCACACCTTATTTATTTTGTAATTGCTAGGTCTCTTGAAAATAAGTTTATTTTTAATAAAAGAAAAAAATGGTCGCCTGCAGCAGTCAGAGAAGGTTTTGGGAGTTTAATACCACCGTAATGTACGAGAAAGAACACAAAAGTGTATGAATGACAATCAAATTAAATACATAAAGATGTTTTTCGGAATAGTGTATGGGTGAGAAATGTAATCCTGCTAAGTTTTTTTAGCGCTTTTTTGGAGAGTTACAGTAGTGCTCAAAATAAAAGCAGTGTGTTCAAAAACATAAAGTTAATCACAGAATTTTTATAACAGTTTGTATTTCCATGATTGAGAACATTGCACACTGTTTTCTAATTCAAAACATGAAGAGAAATGTATATTATTTTTAACTACTTTACAGAAAATAAAAATTGATTATTGGTCTGTTCTAAAAAAAAGCAATGTATGTGTGGCACCCCAGGAGTCCGGTTGCCACAGTGGCATTGCCTCCCTCACAGGGGGTGATGTCATGCCTGGAAGCAAGGAGGGATCTCCTTACCAGGTAACACCAGCATCCAACACTTTTCCTTACTCCAGACCAGAAGGGCGAGCTCTAACACCCAGTTTCAAGGGAGCTTCCCTATAAGTTCTGGTCTGAGGCGGAGTTAGTCTGAGTCGGTAGTCTGAATCGAGAGGAGAGAAGTGGAGGAGAAACTGGGGAGTGGAGTTATATCCAAGCTCTCCCCAGAGCTGAGTGCTGACAAAGAGGACGCCAGAGTCCTTGGCTGTGTGGGTGCTGTATGCCCTGACAGCCGAATCTGGAGGGCAGGAAACTGCAAGCTCCCTAGCCACACCGTACACCCGAAGGCACCACAGCAGATCAAGATTCCAGGGCTGCCAGTTAAAAGGCAGTGCTCGTAATAGGCTCACGCTGTCTGCCATACAGGTTAGGAGCAACAGGCAAGAGAGGAACTTGAGCAGAGCTAAGAGCAGCAAGGACCTAAGAGGACAGTACAGAAGGAAGGCCTCCGAACCCACCTGGTTAGGTGGATCCTAAGTTGCTTCCAGGCTGCCCGGACCCATCATCACCTGTTACATGTGCTCCATACTGCACCTTCAACTAACAAGTAAAGGTAAAGGAAAATGCAGTCCTTGTGTCCTCCAGTCATTTCCCGCACCCTCAGTCCTGCACCCCAACGTCTACGATCCCTTACGAACTATACCGGTAGCTCTGGAGCCGTGCTTCACCTGTGGGCAGCAGAACCATCCCAGCTGCATCACCATCGGCCCCAGCAGTCCCCTTAAGCAGCGTCGGCCACTCATTGCCGAAGACCACAGGTGGCGTCACAAACTAATCTCCCATAAACTTTATTCCCCTTTCAATTCACTTTTATTGGATGCCCAGGGCCATGGACCGGGTCACTGCTGCCGTGACACCCCCCTGAAGAACTGTCGGACCTGGCCGAGTACCCTGTGGCCCTAGCGTTGCTCCATATGCACTTGTCTTTACAAACTCACAATATGTACTTTTTTTGAAGCTTTAGCATTCCTTTGACTCACTAGCCTAATATTTAGTTGCATACCCTCAGTTTTTTAGACCTGCTTCACATCTACGCTGCATAGAGTCAACCAACTTCTGTCACCTGTCAACTGTTATTCTAGACCAGGATGCTTGGACTACGACACACAATTTTTTGTAATTTGTTGGCTTTAACTCAGAAACTGTATTTTTTTATGTCACCTCACAAGTGTTCTATCAGATTAAGGTCCGGGGATTGGGCTGGCCACTCCATAATCTCCATTTTGTTGGACTGGAACCAAGATTTTGCTCATTTAATGGTGTGTTTAGGGTCATTGTCATGTTGAAACACCCATTTCAAGGGCATATGCTTTTCAGCATAAGGCAACATGACCTCCTTATTTTGAACACTACTGTAGATATCACAGAAATGTACTGTACAGAACATGTCAAACTATATCGCTGGGAAATTTAAGACTGCAATTTTTTTTAACAATTTTTTTCAGTTTTATAGATCACAGGAAATGTCCCCCAGACCACAGAATAGTGTATGGATGAGATCTTTAATCCAGCCATTTTTTAACCATTTTTTTGTAGTGTTACATAATATCACAGAAATATACCCCAGACCATGGAATAGTGTGCGGGTAAGAAATGTAATTCAGCTAATTTTTTAAATACTTTCTTGGAGTGTTAGATATCACAGAAATGTACCCAGACCACATAATACTATGTGGCTGAGAAATGCAACCCTACAAAATTTTTAAACACTTTTTTTCAGTTTCAGAGATCATAGAAATGTACACAGACCACGTAATACTGTATGGCTGAGAAATGTAACCCTACACAATTTTTAAATGCTTTTTCTCATTTTTATAGATCACAGAAATATACTCCAGTCTATGGAATAGTGAATGAGTAAGAAATTTAACACATGAAAATGTTTCAATGATTTTTGCAAGTTATATAAAAAAACTCTCAAAGCACACAATACTTGATGGATCAAAATATATTACATTTTTTCAGCCCCCCCAAAAAAAATCTGTAGCCATTTATTGTAGACATTTTTTTCATAAATATCAAGGTTGGTCCATGACTTTGTCCATAATTTAAATTTTGGCAATCTGTGTTTTTGAGTTTGACATCCCTGCTCTAGGGAAACTTATGTCTGTTTTCAACATCATCAACAACTAAATACGATGCTATGATATTTTACGTTCCCGAGATCAGTGTTTGTTTCGGCTTTTATGCAGCTGAATTTCTGCATGAATCTTGCACCTTAGCTCACATGCATTTTTGAATGCATTTTTGCATGCGCTTTTGCCACACGCATTTTTGTGTCTCTATGGTATGTTATTTGATGTGCAAAGAAATAGATAGAGAATAAATAGATATCCTTGAGATATATAATTAGTGCCGTGTGTGTGTAGTTTACTGTATATGGATTAACCTAATAAAAAAAATAAAGAAAAAACCAATGTGGGGTCCACTCTATTTTTCATAACCAGCTGCCACGATAATATGAATATGCCATGTTTTGAGTATATACCTAAAAGGTCCATGGCTTGTCAGACACACGCTGTGGGCTTTTCTGACCCCCCTTTTCACTCTGCCTAGAAAGTTCTTCTCCACTTGTTGCCTGCAGGCAACTCCCTCCCCCTGCTATATAGAGTAATGTGAGACCAGCTGCCAGGAAGTTTTATGGCTATGAGCTGCGAAAGCCGGTCTCCTTAAAATCCCTCATTCCCCCTCCTGCATAATACAAGCCAAAACTGGTACAGAAGCAGCATGGAACTCTATTGTTCTCTCAAAGTTATGTATACTGGCACCGATCTGAGCTAGAGATATAAGAATTATATATTTTGGATGTCCATCGAGAGATCTATAGCTCACAGAAATCGCTAGGAGCGAAACCCAACAAGTTGCAAGGAATGGATTTCTCTGTAAGTGGGTCATGTATCTACACCATGTTTATACTTAAAAGAACTCCCCCTGATGTGGTGAACATCCTGATCATAGTGTTGTTCTCATACGAGGTTCATACAGCGAGTTATGAATAGAAATGGTTTGTCATAACTCTAAGAAAAGGGAGGATTCAGCCTCTGAATGAGGTCACCACAGGGGGAGTGCCTTGGCTTTAGGCTGGGAGATAAGTGAGTGAGACATGAGTCTTCACGTGTCTTTTGCTCAGGGTCTAGATGCGAGACCCACCTGTAATGCATCTTGATGTGTCCCCTGAGCACATGGTCAGCCATGAGATGAAATGATCTGAGCGAAATGTAAGTGTTTTTTTCAACTTTAATCCCATTTTATTTGTAATTGTACGTACATACGATACTTGTCTTCTTTGTAAAATCTTTTTATACTTCTGTAAACACTGCCTACCTTTTTGGAGTAAAATATATGAAATTACTAGCTTTGTCTCTCCTTGCTCTATAATGTACTTTCACGTCCTCTGAAGTGAATTACACTACTAATTTGGGTCGGTATTAATTAAGAAATCGGAGCTGGTGGCAGCGGATTTGTCCAGTGCGTTTGGGAGGTTTTGTAGCAATGGCGGCATTGATAATTATTGTTCCTGCCTGAGTGGGAGTAGTTATATCGCCCTCGCTGCAGTGTGCCCATTACCCAGTACAAAGTAAGGTAGCCTTTCTGGCGACTAATTATCCTAGGTGCAGTACCCGGTCTGACCTAAGGGTAAGGGGGCGCCAGTGACCTGCAAGTTCCAAACCGGAAAGTGGAATATAGATAAATCCCTTTCAGAAAGGATTCAGGGGTAACCAAACAACCTCGGTTCATGACAAATTGGTGTGAGTAGTGGGGAAGATAAGGGTATCCTTCCTGTGACAGCAGCCAAGGTGAAGCACACAGCTCAGTGTCTGAAGACTAACTGCAACACCAGGGGAAGAGGAGAAGGAATCCTGTTGTGAATTCTGCTCTTGGGCTCCCTCTGGTGGTTGTTAGTGGTAGTGCAGTGGTCTCTGGATTATAGGCCAGGGCAGGTGTTTCTGCTTATTGCAGCTCTATTAGGTATTTAGGTTTGTAGGATCCATCAATCCCTGCCAGTTGTCCATTGTATCTTGGAGGGATTGCATCTCTGTCTGGCTCCACTGCCCTGCTGTCAATTCAGCTAAGATAAGTGCCTTGTTTGGTTCTCTGTAGCAGGCATGCAGTGTGCTTTTATGTGCAGTGCAATCTATTGTGTTTTTGTCCAGCTTGACTTGTTTGGATTTTTCTGTCATGCTGGTTTCTCTGGAGATGCAGATATACATCCTATGTCTTTAGTTAGATGTAGTATATAGTATTTTCTGCTGTGGAATTTTCTAGTGTTTTAATACTGACCGCTTAGAATTCTGTCCTATCCTTTCTATCTAGGTAGAAGGGCCTCTTTTGCTAAACTCTGTTTTTTCTGCCTGTGTACGTATTTCCTCTTAAACTCACAGTCAATATTTGTGGGGGGCTGCCTTTCCTTTGGGGCTCTGCTCTGAGGCAAGATAGGATTTCCCATTTCCATCTTTAGGGGTATTTAGTCCTCCGGCTGTGTCAAGGTGTCCAGGCCTGTTAGGTACATCCATAGGATTGCGGTCAGTACAGGTACCACCTACTCCAGAGATAGTCTCATGTGGCTCCAGGGTCACCGGATCATAACAGTACAACTGGCCAAAAATGAGTTAAATGCATCTCAGAAGAAGGGAAGAAAAGTCCTGAGCCATTTTTTTTCTGCAGTCTGTTTTGTCTTTCCTTCCCTCTTTTCCTCTGGGTGACTGAGGAGCTGTGTGCTAGCATGGATGTTCAGGGATTAGCTTCTCGTGTAGACCAACTAGCTGCTAGGGTACAGGGTATTTCCGATTATATTGTTCAGACTTTGGTTTTAGAGCCTAAGATTCCTACTCCTGAGTTATTTTTTGGGGACAGGTCTAAATTTTTGAGTTTTAAAAATAACTGTAAACTGTTTTTTGCTCTGAAACCTCGTTCTTCTGGTGATCCCATTCAGCAGGTTAAAATAGTCATCTCCCTGCTGTGTGGCGATCCTCAGGATTGGGCATTTTCCCTGGAATCTGGGAATCCTGCCTTGCTTAATGTAGAAGCCTTCTTTCAGGCTCTAGGGTTATTATATGATGAACCAAATTCTGTGGATCATGCTGAGAAGACCTTGTTGACCCTGTTTCAGGGTCAAGAAGCGGCAGAATTGTATTGTCAGAAATTTAGAAAATGGTCTGTGCTGACTAAATGGAATGAGGATGCTTTGGCGGCAATTTTCAGAAAGGGTCTTTCTGAATCTGTTAAAGATGTTATGGTGGGGTTTCCCACGCCTATTGGTCTGAGCGATTCTATGTCTCTGGCCATTCAGATTGATCGGTGCCTGTGTGAGCGCAGAGTTGTGCGCGCTGTGGCGTTCTCCTCAGAGCAGATACCTGAGCCTATGCAGTGCGATAGGATTCTGTCTGGAGCTGAACGACGGGGATTCAGACGTCAGAATGGGTTGTGTTTTTACTGTGGCGATGCTTCTCATGTCATTTCGGTCTGCCCTAAGCATATTAAGAGAATCGCTAGTTCAGTTACCATTGGTACCGTACAACCTAAATTTCTGTTATCTGTGACATTGATCTGCTCATTGTCGTCATTTTCTGTCATGGCGTTTGTAGATTCTGGCGCCGCTTTGAATTTAATGGACTTTGAATTCGCTAGACGTTGTGGTTTCCCCTTGCAGTCTTTGGAGAACCCTATTCCTTTAAGGGGCATTGATGCTACACCTTTGGCTAAAAATAAACCCCAGTTTTGGACACAGGTGACCATATGCATGGCGCCAGCCCATCGGGAGGATTGTCGCTTTTTGGTGTTGCATAATTTGCATGATGCTATTGTGCTGGGTTTTCCATGGTTACAGGTACATAATCCGGTGTTGGATTGGAAATCTATGTCTGTGACTAGTTGGGGTTGTCAGGGAGTTCATGGTGACATTCCTTTGATGTCAATCTCCTCTTCCCCCCCCTTCTGAAATTCCAGAGTTCTTGTCTGATTTTCAGGATGTGTTCGGTGAGCCCAAGTCCAGTTCCCTTCCACCGCATAGGGACTGTGATTGTGCTATTGACTTGATTCCAGGTTGTACGTTTCCTAAGGGCCGACTTTTCAACCTGTCGGTGCCTGAACATACCGCTATGCGGAGTTCTATTAAGGAGTCTTTGGAGAAAGGGCATATTCGGCCATCTTCTTCACCATTGGGAGCGGGATTTTTTTTTGTTGCCAAGAAGGATGCCTCCTTGAGACCTTGTATTGATTATCGCCTCTTGAATAAGATCACGGTCAAATTTCAATACCCTTTGCCTTTGCTTTCTGATTTGTTTGCTAGGATTAAGGGGGCTAGTTGGTTTACTAAGATTGACCTTCGAGGGGCATATAATCTTATTCGTATTAAGCAGGGTGACGAATGGAAAACTGCGTTTAATACGCCCGAGGGCAATTTTGAATACCTTGTGATGCCCTTCGGGCTCTCTAATGCTCCATCTGTTTTTCAGTCCTTCATGCATGATATCTTCTGGAATTATCTTGATAAATTCATGATTGTATATTTGGATGACATTTTGATTTTTTCCGATGATTGGGAGTCTCATGTGAAACAGGTCAGGATGGTTTTTCAGATCCTTCGTGACAATGCTTTGTTTGTGAAGGGGTCTAAGTGTCTTTTTGGAGTGCAGAAGGTTTCTTTTTTGGGCTTTATTTTTTCTCCCTCATCTAAAGAGATGGATCCGGTTAAGGTTTAGGCCATTCATGATTGGATTCAGCCCACGTCCGTGAAGAGTCTTCAGAAATTTTTGGGCTTTGCTAATTTTTATCGCCGTTTCATTGCTAACTTCTCCAGTGTGGTTAAACCCCTGACCGATTTGACGAAAAAGGGCGCTGATGTGACGAATTGGTCCTCTGCGGCTGTCTCTGCCTTTCAGGAGCTTAAACGCCGATTTACTTCTGCTCTGGTGTTGCGTCAGCCAGATGTTTCTGTTCCATTTCAGGTTGAGGTTGACGCTTCTGAGATTGGGGCAGGGGCCATTTTGTCTCAGAGGAATTCTGATGGTTCCTTGAAGAAACCATGTGCCTTCTTTTCCCGAAAGTTTTCGCCTGCTGAACGTAATTATGATGTCGGCAATCGGGAACTGTTTGCTATGAAGTGGGCGTTCGAGGAATGGCGACATTGGCTTGAGGGAGCCAACATCGCATTGTGGTTTTGACCGATCATAAAAATCTGATTTACCTCGAGTCTGCCAAGCGGCTGAATCCTAGACAGGCTCAATGGTCTTTGTTTTTCTCCCATTTTGATTTTGTGGTCTCGTATCTTCCGGGTTCTAAGAATATTAAAGCTGATGCCCTCTCTAGGAGCTTTTTGCCTGATTCTCCGGAGGTCCTTGAACCGGTCGGCATTCTAAAGGAAGGGGTGGTTCTTTCTGCCATCTCCCCTGATCTATGACGGGTCCTTCAGGAATTTCAGGCTGACAAACCTGACCGCTGTCCAGTGGGGAAACTGTTCGTTCCTGATAAATGGACTAGTAGGGTGATTTCGGAGGTTCATTGTTCTGTGTTGGCTGGTCATCCTGGTATTTTTGGTACCAGAGATTTGGTTGGTTGGTCTTTTTGGTGGCCTTCTTTGTCGCGGGATGTGCGTTCTTTTGTGCAGTCCTGTGGGACTTGTGCGCGGGCTAAGCCTTGTTGTTCCCGCGCTAGTGGGTTGCTTTTGCCTTTGCCGGACCCTGAGAGGCCTTGGACGCATATTTCTATGGATTTTATTTCAGACCTTCCAGTTTCCCAGAGGATGTCAGTTATCTGGGTGGTTTGTGACCGGTTTTCTAAGATGGTTCATTTGGTGCCTTTGCCTTAGTTACCTTCCTCTTCTGATTTGGTTCCATTGTTTTTTCAGCATGTGGTTCGTTTGCATGGTATTTCGGAGAATATTGTGTCCGACAGAGGTTCCCAGTTTGTTTCTAGGTTTTGGCGAGCCTTTTGTGCTAGGCTGGGCATTGATTTGTCTTTTTCTTCCGCATTTCATCCTCAGACAAATGGCCAAACCGAGCGAACCAACCAGACTTTGGAAACTTATTTGAGATGCTTTGTGTCTGCTGATCAGGAAGATTGGGTGGCTTTCTTGCCATTGGCCGAGTTTGCCCTTAATAATCGGGCTAGTTTGGCTACCTTGGTTTCGCCTTTTTTTTGTAATTTTGGTTTTCATCCTCGTTTTTCTTCAGGGCAGGTTGAGCCTTCTGATTGTCCTGGTGTGGATTCTGTGGTGGACAGGTTGCAGCAAATTTGGGCTCATGTGGTGGACAATTTGGTGTTGTCTCAGGAGGAGGCGCAACGTTTTGCTAATCGTCGTCGGTGTGTTGGTTCCCAGCTTCGGGTTGGGGATTTGGTCTGGTTGTCTTCTCGTCATGTTCCTATGAAGGTTTCTTCCCCTAAGTTTAAGCCTCGGTTTATTGGTCCTTATAGGATTTCTGAGATTATCAATCCGGTGTCTTTTCGTTTGGCCCTTCCGGCATCTTTTGCTATCCATAATGTTTTCCATAGGTCTTTATTGCGGAAATATGTGGTGCCCGTTCTTCCGTCTGTTGATCCTCCGGCTCCTGTGTTGGTTGATGGGGAGTTGGAGTATGTGGTTGAGAAGATTTTGGATTCTCGTTTTTCGAGATGGAAGCTTCAGTACCTTGTCAAATGGAAAGGTTACGGCCAGGAGGATAATTCTTGGGTTTTTGCCTCTGATGTCCATGCTGCTGATTTGGTTCGGGCCTTTCATCTGGCTCGTCCTGATCGGCCTGGGGGCTCTGGTGAGGGTTCGGTGACCCCTCTTCAAGGGGGGGGTACTGTTGTGAATTCTGCTCTTGGGCTCCCTCCGGTGGTTGTTAGTGGTAGTGCAGTGGTCTCTGGATTATAGGCCAGGGCAGGTGTTTCTGCTTATTGCAGCTCTATTAGGTATTTAGGTTTGTAGGATCCATCAATCCCTGCCAGTTGTCCATTGTATCTTGGAGGGATTGCATCTCTGTCTGGCTCCACTGCCCTGCTGTCATTTCAGCTAAGATAAGTGCCTTGTTTTGGTTCTCTGTAGCACGCATGCAGTGTGCTTTTATGTGCAGTGCAATCTATTGTGTTTTTGTCCAGCTTGACTTGTTTGGATTTTTCTGTCATGCTGGTTTCTCTGGAGATGCAGATATACATCCTATGTCTTTAGTTAGATGTAGTATATAGTATTTTCTGCTGTGGAATTTTCTAGTGTTTTAATACTGACCGCTTAGAATTCTGTCCTATCCTTTCTATCTAGCTAGAAGGACCTCTTTTGCTAAACTGTTTTTTCTGCCTGTGTACGTATTTCCTCTTAAACTCACAGTCAATATTTGTGGGGGCTGCCTTTCCTTTGGGGCTCTGCTCTGAGGCAAGATAGGATTTCCCATTTCCATCTTTAGGGGTATTTAGTCCTCCGGCTGTGTCGAGGTGTCTAGGCCTGTTAGGTACATCCCACGGCTACTTCTAGTTGCGGTGTCAGTATTAGGATTGTGGTTAGTACAGGTACCACCTACTCCAGAGATAGTCTCATGCGGCTCCAGGGTCACCGGATCATAACAGAAGCCCAAACGCTAGGGAAAGGGGGAGTGGAGACACCTAAGCAGATCTAATAGCACCCTGTCTCCCCTTCCATCCCTATATTGGTTCCACACCAATCGTTGAACAGGAGCCTAAACCCTGTATATCCCTAGAGCTATGTCCTGAATAGGGAAGAGTTGGATGAGCACTGGTCAGTCCCCACTGTAGACCAAAGAGAAGAAGGTAGACAAACAAGGGGGAAGCAACTTAGCTTGAGCAGACTCAGAGAGGTAACACCAAACGTCCTCCAACAGCACCACAGAGGAAGTTAGCCGACTGCTATTGCTCCAAGCCTTCACAAGGGAAAATGTGAAAATTACCGGTGACTCCCTGAAGCAGACTGGGAGTCTATAAACACCCAGGTCCAGGTGTGTCAATTAGAACCAGAGGCAGATGTCTCTGGGTCCAAAATTCAGAAGGATTAAGAAGGCGTCTGCAATGCCAAACACAGAGACCTTCTTCAGCCAGATGCAGAGCGACTTTCTGTAACATCTGACACACCTGTGACACTGATATTGAAGCTGGGAAGGTCCATGGATATTGGCTCCTTCCCAGTCTAAAAATACCAGCCCCGAGCCACCTCAGAATTGATGCATCACATTAGATGCACCAATTCTGGCTCTTTGACTGACTCTTACCGATTTCCCTGGTGCATTGGCAATTGGTGCAATATTTTGGAGGGTTGATGTCAGCTGGCATCAAGTGCAGGGATCAGTAATGGAAAGGCATCTTACAGGTACCCCCATTACTAACTCAGAAAGTTAAAAGGAAAAAAGACACACACAAAAATATTTTATTTAAAAAAAACACCTCCCGACTCCCTGGTTCACCAATTTATTAATTAAAAAAAAGCCATGCTGATCCAAAGTAATCCAAGGATTCTGACGTAGTCCACAAATGGCAATCTGCAAGATATAAAAAAAGAGATTTAAATAAATATAGGAGACAGTCCCTCACTCACCAATTTATTAATCCCACAGCTCCGACATAATCCATGGCATTCCCATGACATCTACTGATTCTGTAGTACAAACTCTAGAGCCTCATTCTGAGAATGAAGCTTCATAGGTCACTCCCGCTGCGCTTTGTGTGACCCAGAGAGAGCGGTGATGTCAGTAATGTCATGTCAGAAAAGAAGCACAGTGGGCATTGGATTTCTGTTAATCCCATTCACTGTGGTTATACTGAACAACACAGAGTTTTGGACCCAGCGAAAATATGCTGCGTCCAGAATGCTGGCATTACTGATCATGGGTATGCAGACTTAAAGTTATTTGTTACTAAAGAAAGAGGTAGAGACCTGTGAAGTGTTTAGCCAAGTGACTTATTACAATGATCCTACAAGGCAACTTACAGTGAGGTAATATGTCTTAATGAATGAACTATAATATGACAAAAGAAGGGGCGTGGAACAGTTGCCAGACTCAAAAGTAAAAAGACAATATACTTTATTACATTAATTTTAAGAAATCCCAATTATGATAAAAAGGAGACTAAAAATATAACAGGCATTGGGTGGGTAGATGAAGTAAATGGCTATCATAATGCAAAAAAGACATGTAACATGATGTCTGTAAGGAATAGTACTGGGGAGCTAAGTAATCAGACTAGTTATTCCCCAATATATGCACAATTAAAGAAATTGTCCACTACTAGGACAACCCCTTCTCATATCCCATGCTTGGCCGCAGTAGAATAAAAGAGCTTATACTTCCCTCTCGGTCCGGCGCCGGAGTGGTTATGACACGTGAGTCCGGCACCCAATCAGCGCTAATGTCAGTGTCTCCTCCTTCATACAAATCAAACATCAAGAGGAAGTCAGGGCGGCCGCTGCTGTCTCACTTCCTCTAAATGTTCAACTTGTTCGAAGGCAAAGACAGTGACATCGGAGCTGATTTGACGCAGGACTCATGTGTCATGACAATCACACAAGAGCCCTGGGAATGCGAGTGCTGACGCTGCTGGAACGGTGCTAGCACGGGAAGTGAACATAGGCTTTTTTATTTTATCGTTGGCACACATTTAGGTCAAGAAGGGGTTGTCCTAGTAGTGGACAATCCCTTTACGTTATTGCCAATCACATAATTGTCATGATGGCAGTAATGGAGGAAAATTCTTCATGCATGTGAAGTATATTGTATATTATTGGTAGGCTACAAGCATAGCCATATCAGTGAAAGCCCTACAAATGGATATGTATATGGGATATAACATCAAAGTATGCAATAGCATGAAAATTGTTTAGTACACATAATGGGTGGATACCTCAACAGCTAAAGAAAAACAATAAAATATTATTAGATAAGAAGTGTTGCCATAATGAATCATATACATATACCCACCCAAGAGAAACACCCCTCATCAACAACTAAGTACCCAGCTTTTTTTAAGTTATTTGTTGCTAAAGAAAGAAGTTTAGACCTGTGAAGTGTTTAGCCAAGTGTTTTATGGCATCTGAGATTGGCTGTTATTGCTATTCATAGTATCACTTACTAGTACAGTCAGAATTCCACGTAACCGCTTTCTGTTTATTGGATGCATGAAAAGCAAGTACTGAACTGGAAAACAACTTTGCTGGAAGTAAATGGATGGGGCTATAGAGCACTGGGATAAAGTTTCTGTCTCTGAAGAACTTTCCTTCAGGCTGTTTGAGCATCTAGAAGAATGATTGGAAATAATAACGTGAGTTCACCTATGGCTATGAGTCATGTGTCATGCCAACTGTAAGGGCTCACTCACACTGCCTATATACTCTCAATCAAGAGAATTGGGCCAATTATGCTGACATTCAGCTCAAACTCATATCACAGGGGTGGACAGAGAACTTAATTTGTCCATCTTCACCATTGTCTACAGACTGCACTCAGATGACATGCAAGTGCAGTCCAGCGTTTCATATACACCCATAGGCTTGTATAGGAGCACATTATCTGATTATCAGACCAACTAGCGGCAGGCTGATATTGTTTTCTCATGCCGAATCGGCATGAGAAATAGTCGTAGATCTGCACTGCCGCATAGTATAACATTGGGCCGAGTGCTATCCGATTAAACATCCGATAGCACTTGGCTCTGTTATACGCCAGCATAAGCAAGCCCTAAAGCATCCTGAGGCCATTCATATGTGGAGTTGCTTTCCATCCATGGGGTGGGATCACTCGCAATTTTGCCTATACATTGCCATGAAAAAAAATTGGACCTAATCATCCTCCAAGAGGAAGTTCTCCCATTGATCCAGGAGCAAGGCTTTTTCAAGCATGATGGAGAACACGTCACAATGTGAAAAAGGAAACAAAGTGGCTCAGTCAATAAAATATTACAACTTTGAGTGCATGGCCGGGAAACTCCCCAAGTCTAAATAATACCATTATAACCCGTAGTAAAACTTTAAATAGTGAGTGGCAAATCGAAACCACAGAATAAAATATGATAATAAAATCCAAACGCTCATTACTCCAGACTGGGTTGTCATCAGTCAAGATTTGGCCAAGAAGCTGACATCCATCATTCCAGGGCAAAATATAGAACTCTTGAAAAGTAAGGGACAACACTGTAAATATTGAGTCTTTACATAAACTTGATATATTTGTGACTAAAAGTTTGAAACTTATGAAATGTTTATAATTGTATTTCAGTAATCATAGAAACATCTCACTAAAACTTCTAAAAACTCTGATGCAGCGAACTTTGTGAAAACCAAAAATGCCTACTGCAAAGAGCAGAGGCAAAAGCAAAATCAATAAATTAATAAATTGGTCGGTAATCAAAGCCCATTCAGACCTGGTTTCTAAGGGGTTACATTTGTACAAACAGTATAGTATACAGATAGCGTTATCCTAGGGCACATGATTTTAACACGACTAATATACTGTAGTGCATATATTACAAATATCTAAAATAATAATATTTTAACTAACATAAATTCATATGCATTTGATCTTAATAAAATTAACTCCTTCACTCATGGGCGATTTTCTGTTTTTTTGCTTCTGTTTTTTCCTCTCCCTTTTCCAAGAGTTATAACTTTTTTTATTTTTGCGTCCACTTGAGGGCTTGTTTTTCAGAAGTTGTATTTGTGAATGACATCATTAATTTTATCATGTGATGCACTGGAAAGCAATAAAAAAAATTCCAAGTGCATTGAAATTGCAAAAAAAGTGCCATTTCACAATTTTTTTTTTTCATTTTACCATGTTCACTGTACAGGAAAACTGACCTAGCAATATGATTCTGCAGGTCAGTACAATTATGCAGATATCAAACATGTATAGTTTTTTTTTTTATTAATTCAATGTTGAAAACAAATTCTGAAATTTGTAAAACAAAGAACCATTGCTTGTGTTGCCATTTTCTGAGACCCGTAAGGGTATGTGTCCACGTTCAGGCTTGCTTCAGGCTTTGGTCAGGATTTTATGCAGGTAAAATCCTGACCAAAACTGCACCTGAGGTCACTGGCAGGTCACCTGCGGTGTTCCTGCGTGTTTTGCTCATAGTAGCAACATGCTGCGTTTTGAAAAAACGCACCGCGCATGCGTTTTCGCGGCAAAAACACATGCGTTTTTAAACGCATAGTGGAGTCGGGATTTCATGAAATCCCCTCCACTATGCTGTAACATCTGGACGCTGCGTTTTTGACGCTGCGGAAAAACGCAGCGTCAAAAACGCAGCGTTTCCTGAACGTGGAAACATACCCTAAGGAGAATTCTCATTACAAGCATGGAGTTCCAAAAAAGCAGGGTCAGCAGATTGAACTAGTGGCAAAAATTGGCCCAGTTTACATGGGCGTTTTGTGTTGCCCAGCATCCAATTTATTGTCAGAGGTTATTCTACAAGTTTTCCCAATTCCCTATTTTTCAATGTGGGGATGGTGTTCTTGGGGTGATGAGCTGTGTTGGTTTCTTGCCAGACATGGTGTTTACCTTGGTGGCCAAAAAAAGGTCAATTTTGGTCTTATCTGACCACAGCACCTCTCTCTATGCATTTGGTGAGTCTCCCACATGTCTTTTGGCAAACTCAAAACGAGCCTTGCAATGTATGTGTGTCAGTAAACGCATTTTTTTCTACCCACTCTTCCATAAAGACCACCTCTGTGGAGTGTACGCTTATTGTGGTCATATGGACAGACACTCCAGTCTCTGCATGTGACCCCTGTAGCTCCATCAGGGCTACCTCTGGTCTCTGTGCTGCGTCTCTGATCAATGCCCTCCTTGCACACGCTGAGAGCTTTGGTGGGTGACCCTCTCTTGACAGGTTTGTTGTGGTAGCATGTTCTTTCCATTTGATAATAATGGATTTGATGGTGCTTTGGGGGGATCATCGGAGATTGGGATATTTTTTAATAACCCAACCCAGACTTGT
The DNA here is from genome assembly GCF_051348905.1 of Ranitomeya variabilis. Taxonomy (NCBI): domain Eukaryota; kingdom Metazoa; phylum Chordata; class Amphibia; order Anura; family Dendrobatidae; genus Ranitomeya; species Ranitomeya variabilis. The sequence goes on along the minus strand of NC_135233.1, from coordinate 644,911,614 downwards.
GCTTCACAACAACTTTGTCCCTTACATGTTGGAGATCTTCTTGGTCTTCATGGGGTTGTTTGGTTAGTGATGCCTCTTGCTTAAAGGGACTCTGTCACCTCAAATTGGCGGGATATTTAAATAACTTTTTACCTCTCCGATGGCCAACTTTCATCTTCATTTCTCTACCCCATCCGTCCCTGTTGTCTGTAATATGTTAGTGAATTAGAGTACTTGTGCTCCATAGTTGGCGCATGCACAATGCAATCTTTGGTCGCGCACGCGCAGTATGCTTTGCCCAACTGCGGCAAAGCCGGAAAGCATTACTGTGCATGCTCTCGCGCACTATGTCCCGGAAGTATTTTGCTGTGTTGAGGGACATAGTGCATGGGCGCATGCGCACTAATGCTTTTCGGCTTTGTCAGCAGTTGGGCAAAGCATACTGCACGTGCGCGACCGAAGATTGCATTGCGCACGCGCCTACTATAAAGCACAAGTACTCTAATTCACTAACATATTGCGGACAACAGGTACCTACGGGGTAAAGAAATGAGGATGAAACGGACAGGTAAAAAATCATTTAAATATCCCGCCAATTTGAAGTGACAGAGTCCCTTTAACTCCTTCACCCCGAAGCCTGTTTTTCACTTCCTGACCAAGCCAGTTTTTTCAATTCTGACCACTGTCACTTTATGAGGTCATAACTCTGAAACGCTTCAACGGATCCTGGTGATTCTGAGATTTTTTTCTCGTGACATATTGTACTTTATGATAGTGGTAAAATTTCTTCGATATGACTTGCATTTATTTTTGAAAAAATAGAAATTTGTCGAAAATTTTGAAAATTTTGCAATTTTTAAACTTTTTGTTTTTATGCTCTTAAATTAGAGAGTCATATCATACAACATAGTTAATAAATAACATTTCCCACATATCTGCTTTACATTAGCACAATTTTGGAAACATATTTTTTTTGTTAGGAAGTTATAAGGGTTACAAGTTGACCAGAGATTTCTCATTTTTACAACAAAATTTGCAAAACCATTTTTTTTAGGAACCACCTCACACTTGAAGTGACTTTGAGGGGCCTATATGACAGAAAATGGCCAAAACTGACACCATTCTAAAAACTGCACCCCTCAAGGTACTCAAAACCACATTCAAGAAGTTTATTAACCCTTTAGTTGCTTCACAGGAATTTTTGGAATGTTTAAAAAAAATTGGGGTCTAAGGGGTAACGTTTCTCCTTATGGAGAGTGACATACCATCTCTGGCTTGTCAAGGTAAGGAGGCTTATTCGCCGTGCAATGCTCCTCTGGGAATTTAAATATGCAAATTGCCTCTTCTGAGAAAAAGAGGACTTTACTCTATAGCGCCACCTATTGGAAGTAGCGATCCTACAAGTCACAATCAACCCTTTAACGAGTCGTGCAATATGACTTAGGATAAAAGCCAAATCAGTATCTCAATTCGCAGACACGGTGTTTCGGGCTATTGGCCCTCGTCAGTGCGAAGCATGAGAACTGATTTGGCTAGGTGAGAGGCTCTGGAGTGGGGTCTAAGGGGTAACGTTTCTCCTTATGGAGAGTGACATACCATCTCTGGCTTGTCAAGGTAAGGAGGCTTATTCGCCGTACAATGCTCCTCTGGGAATTTAAATATGCAAATTGCCTCTTCTGAGAAAAAGAGGACTTTACTCTATAGCGCCACCCATTGGAAGTAGCGAACCTACAAGTCACAATCAACCCTTTAACGAGTCGTGCAATATGACTTAGGATAAAAGCCAAATCAGTATCTCAATTCGCAGACACGGTGTTTCGGGCTATTGGCCCTCGTCAGTGCGAAGCATGAGAACTAGTGTTGAGCATTCCGATACCGCAAGTATCGGGTATCGGCCGATACTTGCGGGTATCGGAATTCCGATACCGAGATCCGATACTTTTGTGGTATCGGGTATCGGTATCGAAACAACATTAATGTGTAAAATAAAGAATTAAAATAAAAAATATTGCTATACTCACCTCTCCGACGCAGCCTGGACCTCACCGAGGGAACCGGCAGCGTTCTTTGCTTAAAATGCGCGCGTTTCCTGCCTCCCGTGACGTCACGGCTCGTGATTGGTTGCGTGCCGCCCATGTGACCGCGACGCGACCAATCACAGCCAGCCGTGACGTAATTTTCAGGTCCTGAATGCAGAATTAGGCATTCAGGACCTGAAATTACATCACGGCTTGCTGTGATTGGTCGCGTCGCGGTCACATGGGCGGCACGCAACCAATCACAAGCCGTGACGTAATTTTAAAATGCGCGCGTTTCCTGCCTCCCGTGACGTGACGGCTTGTGATTGGTCGCGTGCCGCCCATGTGGCCGCGACGCGACCAATCACAGCAAGCCGTGACGTAATTTTCAGGTCCTGAATGCCTAATTCTAGGCATTCAGGATTTTAAAATTACGTTACGGCTTGTGATTGTTCGCGTCGCGGTCACATGGGCGACGCAACCAATCACAAGCCGTGACGTCACGGGAGGCAGGAAACGCGCGCATTTTAAAATTACGTCACGGCTTGTGATTGGTTGCGTGCCGCCCATGTGACCGCGACGCGACCAATCACAGCAAGCCGTGATGTAATTTCAGGTCCTGAATGCCTAATTCTGCATTCAGGACCTGAAAATTACGTCACGGCTGGCTGTGATTGGTCGCGTCGCGGTCACATGGGCGGCACGCAACCAATCACAAGCCGTGACGTCACGGGAGGCAGGAAACGCGCGCATTTTAAGCAAAGAACGCTGCCGGTTCCCTCGGTGAGGTCCAGGCTGCGTCGGAGAGGTGAGTATAGCAATATTTTTTATTTTAATTCTTTATTTTACACATTAATGTTGTTTCGATACCGATACCCGATACCACAAAAGTATCGGATCTCGGTATCGGAATTCCGATACCCGCAAGTATCGGCCGATACCCGATACTTGCGGTATCGGAATGCTCAACACTAGTTCTCATGCTTCGCACTGACGAGGGCCAATAGCCCGAAACACCGTGTCTGCGAATTGAGATACTGATTTGGCTTTTATCCTAAGTCATATTGCACGACTCGTTAAAGGGTTGATTGTGACTTGTAGGATCGCTACTTCCAATGGGTGGCGCTATAGAGTAAAGTCCTCTTTTTCTCAGAAGAGGCAATTTGCATATTTAAATTCCCAGAGGAGCATTGTACGGCGAATAAGCCTCCTTACCTTGACAAGCCAGAGATGGTATGTCACTCTCCATAAGGAGAAACGTTACCCCTTAGACCCCACTCCAGAGCCTCTCACCTAGCCAAATCAGTTCTCATGCTTCGCACTGACGAGGGCCAATAGCCCGAAACACCGTGTCTGCGAATTGAGATACTGATTTGGCTTTTATCCTAAGTCATATTGCACGACTCGTTAAAGGGTTGATTGTGACTTGTAGGATCGCTACTTCCAATAGGTGGCGCTATAGAGTAAAGTCCTCTTTTTCTCAGAAGAGGCAATTTGCATATTTAAATTCCCAGAGGAGCATTGCACGGCGAATAAGCCTCCTTACCTTGACAAGCCAGAGATGGTATGTCACTCTCCATAAGGAGAAACGTTACCCCTTAGACCCCAGTCCAGAGCCTCTCACCTAGCCAAATCAGTTCTCATGCTTCGCACTGACGAGGGCCAATAGCCCGAAACACCGTGTCTGCAAATTGAGATACTGATTTGGCTTTTATCCTAAGTCATATTGCACGACTCGTTAAAGGGTTGATTGTGACTTGTAGGATCGCTACTTCCAATAGGTGGCGCTATAGAGTAAAGTCCTCTTTTTCTCAGAAGAGGCAATTTGCATATAAAAAAAATTGAACATTTAACTTTTTTCACAAAATTTTTACTTCTGGTCCAATTTGTTTTATTTTACCAAGTTCGCAGATACCCCGTATGTGGGGGTAAACCACTGTTTGGGCACATGGCAGAGCTTGGAAGGGAAGGAGCGCTTTTTGACTTTTCAATGCAAAATTTGCTGAATTTGAGATCGGACCCCATGTTGCATTTGGAGAGCCTCTGATATGCCTAAACAGTGGAAACCCCCCACAAGTGACATCATTTTGGAAAGTAGACCCCCTAAGGAACTAATCTAGATGTGTGGTGAGCACTTTGAACCCCCAAGTGCTTCACAGAAGTTTATAATGTAGAGCCTTAAAAAAAAATCATACATAGATCCATAGTAAAATGCCAATGGATGTGAATACTTTTAAAGCTTTGTTTAGCACTTTATGGGGAAAAATAGAAAAACAAATTCTGACTTTTTTATGTTTAAAATTTTAAGAATTTGCATGCTGTGGCTATAAAGTCTTTAACTTTATTTTGTAGCTCAGAATGAGTATGGAGATGCCACATTTATATAGTTTTATTTATGTTTTCTTACTTTTGCACAATAAATAAACTGTTTTAAGAAATAATTATGTTATTCACATATCCGAGCTCCAGCACCAGGCATCTATGCTAGTTTATGCACTTACAATGACACTGTCTGTGGCTTTTTATGGCAGGCTCAGGCAGTGGTGCCCCTGCTTAGTATTCAGGTATCAAGCCTAAGGTGCAAACACATGATAGTGCAGCGCCCCAGAGTCCTGGTTGCTGCAGTACTGTCGCTCCGCCACTAAGGGGAGTGATGGTATGTCTGATGGCACTTAAGGAGTTCACCTGACCAGGTATCACAGTCACACATTACACTTCACACTCTGGCCACCAGGGGGAGCAAAGGAAAGGGTTCTATGATTAGGCCACTCCTCACAATCTGGTAAAACTGGGGGCTGGATAGGAAGTTAGACAGAAGCTGACTGGGTTTTGCCCAGGCAACACCTAGTGAGAGAAGAGGTTGCTTGGGAAGATTCAGGGGGGTCCCTGTCAGGGGTGGGATCCTGACAGAGGCCTAGCGAAAAGGACAGATCGTTACGGAGCCGCGCCTGCACTTCATTGCGGCGGTATCTTAAGAAAGGATAAAAAGCGAGGTTTATTGTGGAGAAGTGAGAAACGAGATCACAGCATAAAGGCGAAAGAACCAGTAGGAGTCGTGCCCCGAGATCGGCAACATCCTTCTGAGGCACGTAGCCGGTGGCCGGAACGCCGAGGAAGTATTGGGCTCCACGCATTACTTCAAACCAACGGCAGGGCAGTCAACTTTAGGTGGGCTACCTCACCTTAATCACCTAATGAAGACAACGGAGGCAATTGTGGGAGAGGGGCGTCTCTAGGGTCCCTATAAAATAACTCCAGGCCTACCCTGTCATACGAGTGCGTCCTATCCATATCATCTGGGGGACGGAGAGAAAGAACAGAAACATACACGACAGTTGTGAGGACTATCCCGTGGTGCTCAGCAGGGAAGTACTACAACACCCAGGCGCTAGTAGGTAGGCACTGATTTCCACCTGCAAAGGGAACTCTGGATGTGCCTTCGGACCGGCCGGTCTCGGACAGCCCAGTTAACAGCGCTCTGGATTGCGAATGCCGGAGCCTTCAGTAAAGAGGTAAAGAGACTGCAACCCTGTGTCCTCGTTATTTACTGCGACCTACACCATCACCTACATCTTTTATTGGGTGCCCCTTAGCAGGACCACGGACCGGGTCGGGCCACCGTGACATCCTCAGAACAGATAGACCCGGTACCGAGTATCCTGCTTCTGGGGGCCGCTCCAATGACATCTTGTTAGTCACAAAACAGCTTCAGCTCTGCTATTACTGGGTCCTGCTACAGCTTCTTCAAATATCTTCCTTCCAAATTCTGCCCTGCTGTTCCAATGTACTTGTCTGTTAATCTGGCTCTTCTATTGGTGCTGTCCATGAACTTTCTTCAGCTGTATCAAGGTACCAGGCTACCTACTCAGTTCTTTAGTGCTCCAACAGTGACACACTGCCTGATGATTCAAGTAAAAAGCCCATGCTGTTATCATTTGCTGACATCCTATTTAGTTACTATTCAATCTCAACCCTGCTGTTTCTGAGTCATGCTTCAACCTCAACAAGGTGGCTGTCTGCCAGTCTGGCTCTGTTATTTGAAAGTGTGGTCCACACACTTAGCTCAACTGTATCACGGTGCCATACTGCCTATCTAGCTCTGTTGTTCCACACTGTTCCACCTACCATCCTGCAAACCCAGCTCTACTGTTTTTTGCTCTTCCAGCTTTCACTCGACATATCCAACAACACTGTTATTATTCCTTCTCCTCTGGTGTTCCTGGGAGCTCCTTTGCGCACGCGCAGGTTCTGTACGCCCCCTCTAACCTCCTGGCAGCACCGACTCACGTGATCGCAGTGTGTTTCACTGCCTGTCACGGTGCTCATCCAGTGGGTCCCCTTGGTAAGGTGGGACGGCCCTGTATGCGCGCGCATCCTTGAACTCTCGGGAGACACTTCCGGGTCTTGCTATTCGGCAGTACATATAAACCTCCTTAATGCCTTCTAAACCTGTCTACGCCCCTACTGAAGAAGCTTGTGCGAAACGGCGCTCGTCGGGCACGGGAACCTAGCTCTGGCACTCCAAATCAGGCACAGCCTTTTCTCTTGATCCATATCGGCATTACAGGTAATCTAACCCCATGATGTTCAAGCTTTTCCTCCTTTGTAGGTATTTCTGGGCACACTTAGTGTATTCACTTACCAGCTTATTAACAACCTAGGTTGTATTCTCTGGTCTGCTTTGTCCTATTTTTGCCTCCATTCTTAGGATTTTTTGCTTTAGGGGTTATTAACCCTTGCGCTGCAAACTAATATATACAGTTTAAGGCTGTACCGTTAAGTGCTTGTTACATATACAGCCCTCACTGTTACATAACATTGTTGAGGACTGTCTGCATTTATTTATTTTTGGAGTTTCCAGGTGCCGGTGCTAATTCCCGTTGTAGTCCTGGTGGTTTTTACTCCCCCTGTTTTTTCTATTGTACTTCATTGTTTCATGTATATATAATTATTTCATGTAATAAAATTCATCTTTTTAACATAAAATAAAATTCCTTTATCACTTCTTTTTCTTGTATGGTATTCCATATCAGAATATGCATTAAACCTTGTTGAAGTGACCTTAGCTGGTATTAATTTGGACTATGGGTATTATAACCGTGTTATTTGTGCTGTACAGCATATCCAAATCCACTGCCATTTACCATCCAGTCTGTTCATCTCCACTGCATCAAGGCCTTTGGTCTATGCTGCTTACCATGAGCTAAGGTGTAGCTTATCCCCCCTGACCAGGTGAGCCATACCAGATTTGTTTTTGGGTCTTTATATTCTTAGAGCCATAGGTTTTATATTTTTTCTCTCAAAAGAGCTGTAAAAGGGGTCTGGTCTTGCATGACATCTCATAGTCCTCCATATAGCATATTGCAAAGCCCATAATCCTCCATATACAGTAATATAATGCACATCCTATAGTCCACCATATAGTATACTGCACCTTATTATTAGTCAGACCTCAAAATCTGAAAAATATATAAACTTTATTAAGAATTGACTCCCCCGGAAGAAGGCTGACGCAGCCGAAACGTGCGTAGGGGACGTGGCACCATCGGACCTGAGGTAATGTAGTAGGACACTGTTTTTTATATATGCCTTTACACCCCATCTCACAAGTTACATCTTTGAATATAAACGCTAGAAAGCCACTAGGCAGCATAAGCAATATGGTTATGGGAGAAAGGCATATACGTTTATAGGGAGTATATATTTTCGTAGGCATCCTTCAGGTCTATGGTGCCATTTTTTGCATTGGTCTATGTTACCATCACTGTTGTCATTTTTTTATTGTAATTCTTAATAAAGTTTATATATTTTTCAGATTTTGAGGTCTGACTGGTACATATTATTTATAGGTTTATATATATTTCTTTGTACGGGACCGTTGATTTGAGTAACATCTCCTAAACGGGCACAGGGGTTATATCTTTATGTACACCTGTGTTTTTGTTTGTCTGATTGGTGTAACCTTATTATTAGTATAATACACAATGGGTTTGGGCAATGCAATATACTTCAACTGGATGTGCATCCAAGGATGATTTATCCAACTGAAGTTTCTGCTGGTGTTGGCGAGCTCCCGCCCGGCCCAGTTGCAGTTGCGACCGCTGTGACCACCAGGGCTGCCAGTAGGAATTTCGGGGCCCCATACTCGCAAAATTTTCAGAGCCCCCTTGAGACTCTGCCCAGGCTCCACAACTCGAACTGTCCACAGCCCCACCGCTCTCGCTTGGAAAAACTCTGCTTCTCACCAATCACATATTAACAGTTCCAATCACGAGATCACACATATAGCCAGCAGCTTTTGTTTTGGCCAAAAGATTTTTTAAGCCGCCAACATGACAAGGTAGACTGTTTTGGCTGAGCACTACTCTACTCTTTCCTATTAATCATTTGTTAAAATATCCAATACAATTTTGGTATAATTTGATTTATTTTTAAAAGGACTAATAATATCATATACAATGGACAAATACCACCGCACCATGACCAGACACCCTATTACCACCACATAGTGACCTACAATACCACATACAAGGAACAAATACCACCACACCATGTCCAGACCACATATTACCACCACAGTGACTGAATAATATCACATAAAAGGAACAAATACCACTACACCATGTTCAGACCACATATTACCACCACATTTTGACCAAATAATAGCACATACAAGATACAAATACCACCACACCATGACCAGACCATATATTACCCCCACATAGTGACCAAATAACATACAAATACACATACAAAGAACAAATACCACCACACCATGGCTGAACAACATAGTGACTGAATACTACAATACTGATCATTAATAAAAAAAAAAAATACTAATATCAACATAAGTGCCATTATACACAAGAGATCTGTACTTAGTATGCAGTGTCTGTGTACAGGTAATACAGTGATTACTGGTGACATTATACACAGGAGCTCCATATATAGTGTACAGTGTACAGGTAATACAGTGATCAACAGTGACATTATACAACGAGTGCTGTATATATTGTACAGGTTATACAGTGATCAATGACATTAAATACAGGAGCTCTGTATATAGTGTCAGTGTAAAGGCAATACAGTGATCACTGGTGACATTTGTACACAGGATCGCTGTATATAGTATACAGTGTATAGTGTCAGTATACTGGTAACACACTGACTCACCAGTGACGTCTCTAGGTGAAGTCCTTCATCTTTGCTTTACATCTTCATCCAGCACAGACCGCCATCACTTCTTCCAGCCAGGGTTCGTCGTCATATGTTCTCCAATTCTGGCCCCATATGTTCTCCCATCCTGCCCTCATCAGTACCCATTCTGCCCCCATGTGATGTCCCGCTATCCTGCCCCATCTGCCCCATTATCCTGCTCCATCTGTCCCATGATCCTGCCCCATCTGTCTCTATCCTGCCCCATGATCCTGCCCCATCTGTCTCCATCCTGCCCTATGATCCTGCCCCCTGTGTCTCCATCCTGCCCCATGATCCTGCCCCATCTGTCTCCATTCTGCTCCATGATCCTGCCCCGAGTCTCCATCCTGCCCCGTGTCTCCACCCTGCCCTCTGTGTCTCCATTTTGTCCTGTGTCTCCATTCTTGCCCCGTGTCTCCATTCTTGCCCCCAGTATCTTCATTCTTGCCCCCAGTATCTCCATTCTTGCCCCCTGTGTCTCCATTCTTGCCCCCTCTGTCTCTATTCTTCCCCTTTTGTCTCCATTCTTGCCCCCTGTGTCTCCATTTTTGCCCCGTGTCTCCTTACTTCCCTCTGTGTCTCAATACTTCCCCCTGTGTCTCCATTGTTCCCCCGTGTCTCCATTGTTCCCCCGTGTCTCCCATCTTGCCCCCGTGTCTCCCATCCTGCCCCTATGTCTCCCATTCTACCCCCATGTCTCCCATCCTGCTCCCATGTCTCCTATCCTGCCCCGTGTCTCCCATCCTGCCCCCCGTGTCTCCCACCCTGCTTCTTTGTCTCCCATCCTGCCCCCTGCCGCTTTCAATAAAAATAAAAAAAATACTTTCTACTTACCTTGCCGCACTCCTGAGGTGAATTTCTCTCCATGCAGTTGAAGCACGCACTCGCCGGCGAATGACTATGACATCATACGCCGGCAAAGTGCACGCTGATGTCAGCTGCCAGCCTCTGATTGACTGGTGGCTTTTAACTATTGCCGTGCGGGCCTGGACCCAAACGGCAATAGTTTAACTGAACCTTCGTCTCCGATGCAGGTTCAGTTTGTGCACAGGCAGAATCCTGCCACTGGGGCCAAATGACCAGAAGAGACAGGGCCCAATGCGGGTTCCCCCTGGTCATTGGGCCGAATACACCAGTCAGGGCAGTAATGCCTGATGGCGGCCCTGGTGACTGCGGTCAGTACACCTCTGGCATTCACTGTATGGGATAACTATTGAGACAGTTTTATAGTATGGGTTGTTAAGGACATGGCATTGCCAAATATGCATCTTTTTGAGGTGTTTATTTTATGTCTATCCAGATTAAACAATTTTTATTGGGGAAAACTGGGATTTGGGATTTTTTTGTCATTTTTAGCCACTTAAAGAGAACCTTTCATGACCCTTTTTATTTTAAATTTGCTTCATCATGATATAAGGACTGGAGTGCTGAGTAACACGTGTTTTTCTGTCTTGTAGTAGACCTCTTTGTTTCTGAAATATTGGTTTGTAAAGTTTGATGTAACCAAAATTTGTCTCCCCCCTCTGCGTTTTGCGACGCATGCGTCGGTTTTTGCCGAAAATCGGACGCAAGAAAAATGCAACTTGTTGCGTTTTCTTGGTCCGACGCTTGCGGCAAAAAAGACGCATGTGTCGCACAACGCAACAAAAAAAACGCATGCGTCCCCCATGTTAAGTATAGGGGCGCATGACGCATGCGTCGCCGCTGCGTCGCCGACGCAAACCCGACGCACATTAGCTTAACGCTAATGTGAACGTAGCCTTACCATGGCACCATGATTATTACTAGGAGGGTGGCTGCTTTTTTTGTGCAGGGCATTGTAATTTCCAGGCAGCAAGTAGAGCGGTGGAATGTAATTGCTATTTAACGCCCTTCTCTCTTCCCTTTTGAATGCTTGCCCAATGTGCATTCAAGGAAGCATCTCTGTTTTTCTCTGCATCGTGCACCGCATGCGGAAGTGTTTCACTTCCAGTACGGGATGCTGGTATTTTTTTTTTGGTTTTACTGGGTAGTAAAAGTGTACATAAATGAGAGTTTGCAATAAAGAAGAAGGAAAAGAAAATTAACAAATATACTTATTTACAGGAAGATAAACATTTACAAGAAAAAGATAAAAATTAACAGCACAACAAAAAGTACTACTGTAAACCTGAGATAAAGCTGTTATTCTGTCCTCGGGGCCTGTGGCTGCAAATATGGCTCTGTGAGATGCTGAATCTCTTCACCCTACTTACAATTGTTACAACAAATGTAGGCGGGCACCACTACTGGGGATCTCCCATTGCATGCCACAAAAGGACACCATCAACAAAGACAAGAGAAAAGAAGGCATGCATAGAACGGGGATCACCACACAAAAAAGTATCAAAAACATTGTATAATTTTATTAAATCATAACACAAACACTGCAAAATGGTTAAAAACATTTAAAAATACAAACCACAACTAATACATTGACCCAAAAAATCAATGTATATAATGCTGAAGCTCAATGACAAGAACACAGTGTTACCCTAGTAATATAATATAGTAGATATTCATATTAAGGTAGTCCAAAGCTAATAAGTTACAGAGTGCAAAAAATGCATCCGCCAAACTTGTATGGGCAGATGCATGTCCTTAAAGGAGTAAAAGCAGTAAGGCAACCTAAATAACATAAGCCTATAAAAAAGAATCACTACAGTGCAAAATACACATTTCAAGCCTGTATGGACAAATAAACGTGCTTATAAAATAGCACTAAACACTAGAGCAATCTATACAACCTGAGCAAAGGACTTCGTAATCCGGATCCCTGTGAGGAGCAACAGTGCAATGCAAAATGAGCAAAGAAAGAGGGGTTGACTGGGGCACTGAACGCCCAACGCGTGTCGCCAGGAACCCTGGCTTCTTCAGGGGCAGTGATTGCACTGAGTGTGCAAGCATCTTAAATACTTTGGCAATTAGAACAAGTCAGGAAACAGCTGGCGTCCAGGAATGTTTGAATACAAAGCGCCACTAAGGCTGAAGGAACCGGAAATGGCCAGAACATGAGCGCTTGCGCAGAAGCATAGAAGAAGTCAAAGCTCCTGTTTAAAGATGTCTGATGGTCCAATGTATGTGCATGCGCCGATCGACGCATGTGCAGTGCAAACAGGAACAATGAATACCTAAAGAGTCTATCTCGGCCAAAAATAGGCACAGTAAAATAGCACCAATGGGCGCATGCGCAAAACAGCTGTGTAGAAACATTGCATGGCTAACAGGACTGTTATAGTCAGGAGTGGGTAAGTGTAATAGCGCCAATGGGTGCATGCACAGTACCGTCAAAGGCAGATCCGCCCTGCAGAAAAAACCACTGTGCAGACCAATAAATGCAGCACTGGTAAAGAGGAAACTAATCTCGGGGATAATTTCAAGGAACGAAAAAAGGCACTGGAAACTTGGAGATATACATAAATCCAATAGAACAACCACCCTGCTGCTGAATAGACTGGTATACTTAAACAAGGAGTTAATACAGAGAATGAATACAAAAGTACAGCATATAAATACCCCACAAAATATGGAAAACCATGGTTTTCACCGGATAGAAACTAATTAAACCGTAAATAGATATTTATTCACTCTGTCCACAAAATGGAAACTAACTCACATGTTAACACAAGCAGGGTTAATCAAAGTATTAAATAATAAGATATATGTACACACATATACATGCAAATACATACATACACACATACATATAAACACATACACAAATGTGCACATACATGCATACACACATATAAAAAATAGCATACATGTAAAATACATATTAAATAATAAATTCATTTCCTTGAGAACAAAATCCCCTAAAGCTGTTTATAATAACCGGTAAACAGAAGTTCCTCATTGAGCCCATGTGGGGTGAGGCTGTTCAGATTTTGAATCCACTTGGACTCACATCTAAGCACTTTCATTACGACGTCTCCACCTCTGATGTTCAGTGGAATCTCCTCCAGTCCCATAACCCTCAGTCCTCTAATGCGTCCATTATGAAAGTCCAGGAAATGTGTGGCAACAGATGAAATGCCTTTGCCCTTCTCGCGGTCCTTCTGAGCCGTAGAAATGTTGGACAGGTGTTGCTGTACTCTTCTGCATAGTTCTTGAGTAGTTTGTCCCACATAGACCTTTGGGCAGTCACAAATTAAAGCGTAAACAAGTGAGCGGGTCTTGCAGTTGATGAAAGACTTCTTTGGCTTAATCTGAAAGGGAGAAATAGTGAGCGACAAACCGTCCTGGGCAATTGTATATTGACATACAGTATATTGCAATTGCCACAAGCATAGGTGCCAAAAATCCTGGTCCCCCTATTAAGCCTGGTTGTAGGACGTACAAAATGGCTATGACAAAGCAAGTCTTTCAAATTTTTTGCCCTTCTAGCTATCAGTTTGGGCGTAGCTGAGATATGGGGTACCAGTCTGGGTTCGCTCAATAAGATGCCCCAACTCCGATCCAAGATTCTATAAATCTCCCGACATTGATTGTTGAAAGTGGTAACAATGCCCAAAGGTCTAGATGACTCACGTGTCCGTCTATGAAGTAGCTCAAAGCGAGCACTGGTCTTAGCCCTCTGGTAAGCGGAGGAAAAGATTCCTTTCAGATATCCCCGATGTCTAAAGCGGTCCGTCAACTTTTGAGCTTCAGAAGTCCGACATCAAACTGCAGTTCCTTTTCAACCGAAGGAATTGGCCTGTTGGAATACCATTCTTGAGATGCCTAGGATGGAAGATCGAATAATGTAACAAGCTATTGGTAGCCGTCGGTTTTTGGTACAGAGTGGTGCCAATATACGAAACTTCCAGGCGCAACTTGAGATCCAAGAACTCCACTGAGGTCCGTGACAGGTTTGAAGTAAGTCTAATATTGAAGGGGTTGTTGTTAAGATCCACAATGAATAGATTACAATCCTCTTCAGTACCTGTCCAAAACATTACAATGTCATCAATAAACCGGAGCCATTTTTGGCATCGTTCCCCGAAGGCCTTGTGTTGATAGACCACCGACTCCTCCCACCACCCTAAAAACAGATTTGCGTAGGAGGGTGCGCACCATGGCCCCATGGCAGTACCCTTTGTCTGTCTATAAAAAGTCCTATCGAAAACATAATAGTTTTTATCCAGGACAAAAAACAAGAGATCAAGGAGGAATTGATCATGCCCTCTATCCCCTGTGGTGTTGAGTTCTAAGAAAAAGGAGACTGCTCTTAAGCCAATGTCATGGTTAATGCTAGTATAAAGGGACTCACCATCCAAAGTAATCAAAATTGTGTCTGGTGGTAAATAAAAATCATGAAGAAGTTGAATCAGATGTGTTGAGTCCCTTATAAAGGACTTCAATGACATGGCCATTGGCTGTAGAAAAAAGTCTAGGTAGGTGCAAGGTTTTTCAAACAGGCCATTCACACTAGCTACTATTGGCCTACCTGGGGGGTCTACCAACGACTTATGGACCTTTGGAAGAAGGTAAAAAGTCGGTACCACAGGATGGTCTGTTGTCAAAAAGTCCACCTCCTTCTTGCTCAGAATGCCATGTCGCAATACTCGTTCAAAGAGCTGATCTAGTTTTCCCTTAAAGATGTCCGTAGGATCAGCTGGAAGACACCTATAACAAGCAGCATCCCCTAGTTGACGTCCAACTTCCTGCAAATAAAGGGAGTTAGGCCACAAAACAATATTGCCCCCCTTGTCCGCTTCACGGATCAGAAACTCTTTGTTATTCTGCAGACCCAAAAGTGCCCTATGTTCAATCGGACTCAGATTCTTGTTTTTATTACCATCAAGATGGAGAGCCTGTATATCTCTGCAAGTATGGTTGAAGAAAATCTGTACCGCAGGGAATAGGGAGAAAGAAGGGGTAGCTTGCGAAGGTAGTCTCCCAGAAAATCTTCTTCTGGTAGGTTCTGTGTCATTTTCATGGAGTAAATCCATAAGATCTCTAAGGACTTGCATCTCATCATTTGGAAGTTGGTCAGCTGAGGAAGGATGATGGTATAAAAGTTTGAATGTTAATTGACGACAGAATAAATATACATCCTTCACAAGGGTGAATTTGTCAAGGGTGCTCATAGGGGCAAAAGTAAGCCCCTTACCCAAGACAAATTCTTCTGCTGGTGTCAATTCATGTGTTGTCAAGTTAATAATTTGTAAATTACCTATACCCTGAGAATTCTGATGTTCTGAAAGAGATGGAGAGGTCAGTACTGTCGTCTCCCGTTTGTTAGATGGGGACGAGTTCTTGTAGCCCCTGGTACTTTTCTTTGCCCCTCCTAGTCTTACGTCGACCCCACCTCCGGCCCCTTCGAGGTCGCTGGGGTCTGACGATAAAAAATCACTGGAGGACGCTTCAAGTCTGGTATTGATGTCACTATTAATTTTTGGTTCAAAAGAGACTGCCCTCTTATTGCCTCGATGACCCCACTTATAGGCTCGTCCATTAGAAAAATCAACCTTGTCTCTTTGAAATTTGTGTAGTTTGCCCTCAGTAATCTCCTTTTCATACTTGTCAATAACAGTTTTAAGTTGCTGTTTGAAGGAGGAGACCAAGGGAGGGTGGTCAAAGTTAGCAAGTTGGGTCTCCCTGATCTTAATATCTTCTTTTAGTTTAGTCAAGAGGACCTGATCATGTGCTATCAGCATGTCCATGAGTATGGACGAACATTTCATTAATCCCGCCTCCCAAGTATTCTGAAAAGATTCCTCTACCTCCCAGACGGGAAAAATCTGGACCCTCAGTCCATGGGGGACAAAGCCTGTCACCTTGTACTCCTCCAAACTCCTTATATTCCACCATACTTTGGTAAGTGATCTATGTAAATTAGTCAATTCATTCATTACTCTAGAAAAACCACCATCATTGCTGACAGATTCATTAATGCCACCACTGCTAGTTTCAAAGATTCCTTGAGCCCTCTGGCTCCAAGCTGTTTCTCTGGCCTGCAGATCCATATTCCAAGACAAATTCAATCACTATACTAATAGTAGTGTGCCACACTCCAATAAAAGGAGGAACAAAAAAGGAACCTCTATAGAACAATTTTTACAACAAATGTAGGCGGGCACCACTACTGGGGATCTCCCATTGCATGCCACAAAAGGACACAATCAACAAAGACAAGAGAAAAGAAGGCATGCATAGAAAGGGGATCACCACACAAAAAAGTATCAAAAACATTGTAGAATTTTATTAAATCATAACACAAACACTGCAAAATGGTTAAAACATTTAAAAATATAAACCACAACAAATACATTGACCCATAATACAATTGGTCACGTTTGCAGATAGCTTAACTCAGCTGCCGGCACACATGTTATGAAGAATCCAGAAGAGACTTTGATTTCTTTAAGAATTCTTGTTGAATGCATACAAACAGCAGCATGTAAAAAAGACTTTCTTCAGACAAGCTGAAAGCACATGTGCCTCTACTGAAGCCAAGATGGAGACTGAGAAACAGGGAGAAGAAGAAGGAAGTGACATGACACCTGTCATGATTCTCAATGGCGAGAGAACATAGCCCAGCATATATGAGAACTAGCTCTTGGAAGATGGAAACTATACTGACCATGAACTAAACCTGCCGCACAACTAGAAGTGGCCGGGTAGCATGCCTACGTTTTTTAACCCTAGATGCCCAGCGCCAGCCGGAGAACTACCTAATCCTAGCAGAGGAAAAGACAGTCCTGGCTCACCTCTAGAGAAATTTTCCCAAAAGGCAGACAGAGGCCCCCACATATATTGGCGGTGATTTTAGATGAAATGACAAACGTAGTATGAAAATAGGTTTAGCAAAATCGAGGTCCGCTTTCTAGATAGCAGGAAGACAGAAAGGACACTTTCATGGTCAGCAGAAAACCCTAACAAAACACCATCCAGAAATTCCTTTAAGACTCTAGCATTAACTCATAACACCAGAGTGGCAATTTCCGATCACAAGAGCTTTCCAGACACAGTAACGAAACAGCAGCTGTGAACAGGAACAAAATGCAAAAACACACAAGGACAAAAGTCCAACTTAGCTGGGAGTTGTCTAGTAGCAGGAACAAGCACAGAAGGCTTCTGATTACATTGTTGACCGGCAAGAAACTGACAGAGGAGCAAGGTTATATAGCGACTCCCACATCCTGATAGGAGCAGGTGAACAGAGGGGATGATGCACACAAGTTCAATTCCACAAGTGGCCACCGGGGGAGCCCAGAATCCAATTTCACAACAGTACCCCCCCCTCAAGGAGGGGGCACCGAACCCTCACCAGAACCACCAGGGCGATCAGGATGAGCCCTATGAAAGGCACGGACAAGATCGGAGGCATGAACATCAGAGGCAGTGACCCAAGAATTATCCTCCTGACCGTATCCCTTCCATTTGACCAGATACTGGAGTCTCCGTCTGGAAACACGAGAGTCTAAGATCTTTTCCACAACGTACTCCAACTCACCCTCAACCAACACCGGAGCAGGAGGCTCAACGGAAGGCACAACCGGTACCTCATACCTGCGCAACAATGACCGATGAAAAACATTATGAATCGAAAAGGATGCAGGGAGGTCCAAACGGAAGGACACAGGGTTAAGAATCTCCAATATCTTGTACGGGCCGATGAACCGAGGCTTAAACTTAGGAGAAGAAACCCTCATAGGGACAAAACGAGAAGACAACCACACCAAGTCCCCAACACAAAGCCGAGGACCAACACGACGACGGCGGTTGGCAAAAAGCTGAGTCTTCTCCTGGGACAACTTCAAATTGTCCACCACCTGCCCCCAAATCTGATGCAACCTCTCCACCACAGCATCCACTCCAGGACAATCCGAAGATTCCACTTGACCGGAGGAAAATCGAGGATGAAACCCCAAATTACAGAAAAACGGGGACACCAAGGTGGCAGAGCTGGCCCGATTATTGAGGGCGAACTCCGCCAAAGGCAAAAAAGCAACCCAATCATCCTGATCCGCAGACACAAAACACCTCAAATATGTCTCCAAGGTCTGATTAGTCCGCTCGGTCTGGCCATTAGTCTGAGGATGGAAAGCAGACGAAAAAGACAAATCTATGCCCATCCTAGCACAGAATGCCCGCCAAAATCTAGACACGAATTGGGTCCCTCTGTCAGAAACGATATTCTCAGGAATACCATGCAAACGAACAACATTTTGAAAAAACAGAGGAACCAACTCGGAAGAAGAAGGCAACTTAGGCAAGGGAACCAGATGGACCATCTTAGAGAAACGGTCACACACCACCCAGATGACAGACATCTTCTGAGAAACAGGCAGATCCGAAATAAAATCCATCGAGATGTGCGTCCAAGGCCTCTTCGGGATAGGCAAGGGCAACAACAATCCACTAGCCCGAGAACAACAAGGCTTGGCCCGAGCACAAACGTCACAAGACTGCACAAAGCCTCGCACATCTCGTGACAGGGAAGGCCACCAGAAGGACCTTGCCACCAAATCCCTGGTACCAAAGATTCCAGGATGACCTGCCAACGCAGAAGAATGAACCTCAGAGATGACTCTACTGGTCCAATCATCAGGAACAAACAGTCTACCAGGTGGGCAACGATCAGGTCTATCCGCCTGAAACTCCTGCAAGGCCCGCCGCAGGTCTGGAGAAACGGCAGACAATATCACTCCATCTTTAAGGATACCTGTGGGCTCAGAATTACCAGGGGAGTCAGGCTCAAAACTCCTAGAAAGGGCATCCGCCTTAACATTCTTAGAACCCGGTAGGTACGACACCACAAAATTAAACCGAGAGAAAAACAACGACCAGCGCGCCTGTCAAGGATTCAGGCGCCTGGCAGACTCAAGGTAAATTAAATTTTTGTGGTCAGTCAATACCACCACCTGATGTCTGGCCCCCTCAAGCCAGTGACGCCACTCCTCAAAAGCCCACTTCATGGCCAAAAGCTCCCGATTCCCAATATCATAATTCCGCTCGGCGGGCGAAAATTTACGGGAAAAAAAAGCACAAGGTCTCATCACGGAGCAGTCGGAACTTCTCTGCGACAACACCGCCCCAGCTCCGATTTCAGAAGCGTCGACCTCAACCTGAAAAGGAAGAGCAACATCAGGCTGACGCAACACTGGGGCGGAAGAAAAGCGGCGCTTGAGCTCCCGAAAGGCCTCCACAGCATCAGGGGACCAATCAGCAACATCAGCACCCTTCTTAGTCAAATCAGTCAATGGTTTTACAACATCAGAAAAACCAGCAATAAATCGACGATAAAAGTTAGCAAAGCCCAAAAATTTCTGAAGACTCTTAAGAGAAGAGGGTTGCGTCCAATCACCAATAGCCTGAACCTTGACAGGATCCATCTCGATGGAAGAGGGGGAAAAAATGTATCCCAAGAAAGAAATCTTTTGAACCCCAAAAACACACTTAGAACCCTTCACACACAAGGAATTAGACCGCAAAACCTGAAAAACCCTCCTGACCTGCTGGACATGAGAGTCCCAGTCATCTGAAAAAATCAGAATATCATCCAGATACACAATCATAAATTTATCCAAATAATCGCGGAAAATGTCATGCATAAAGGACTGGAAGACTGAAGGGGCATTTGAAAGACCAAAAGGCATCACCAAATACTCAAAATGGCCCTCGGGCGTATTAAATGCGGTTTTCCACTCATCCCCCTGCTTGATTCGCACCAAATTATACGCACCACGGAGATCAATCTTAGAGAACCACTTGGCCCCCTTTATACGAGCAAACAAATCAGTAAGCAGTGGTAACGGATATTGATATTTAACCGTGATTTTATTCAAAAGTCGATAATCAATACACGGCCTCAAAGAGCCGTCTTTCTTAGACACAAAGAAAAAACCGGCTCCTAAGGGAGATGACGAAGGACGAATATGTCCCTTTTCCAAGGACTCCTTTATATATTCTCGCATAGCAGCGTGTTCAGGCACAGACAGATTAAATAAACGACCCTTAGGGTATTTACTACCCGGAATCAAGTCTATGGCACAATCGCACTCCCGGTGCGGAGGTAGTGAACCAACCTTGGGTTCTTCAAAAACGTCACGAAAGTCAGACAAGAATTCAGGAATCTCAGAGGGAATAGATGATGAAATGGAAACCAAAGGTACGTCCCCATGAGTTCCTTTACATCCCCAGCTTAACACAGACATAGCTCTCCAGTCGAGGACTGGGTTATGAGATTGCAGCCATGGCAATCCCAGCACCAAAACATCATGTAGATTATACAGCACCAGAAAGCGAATAACCTCCTGGTGATCCGGATTAACACGCATAGTCACTTGTGTCCAGTATTGTGGTTTATTACTAGCCAATGGGGTGGAGTCAATCCCTTTCAGAGGTATCGGAGCCTCCAGTGGCTCCAAATCATACCCACAGCGTTTGGCAAAGGACCAATCCATAAGACTCAAAGCAGCGCCAGAGTCGACATAGGCGTCCGCGGTAATAGATGACAAAGAACAAATCAGGGTCACAGATAGAATAAACTTAGACTGTAAAGTGCTAATTGAAACAGACTTGTCAGGCTTCTTAGTACGCTTAAAGCATGCTGATATAACATGAGTTGAATCACCACAATAGAAGCACAACCCATTTTTTCGTCTAAAATTCTGCCGCTCGCTTCTGGACAGAATTCTATCACATTGCATATTTTCTGGCGTTTTCTCAGTAGACACCGCCAAATGGTGCACAGGTTTGCGCTCCCGCAGACGCCTATCGATCTGAATAGCCATCGTCATGGACTCATTCAGACTCGCAGGCACAGGGAACCCCACCATAACATCCTTAATGGCATCAGAGAGACCTTCTCTGAAAATCGCCGCCAGGGCGCACTCATTCCACTGAGTAAGCACAGACCATTTGCGGAATTTTTGGCAGTATATTTCAGCTTCATCTTGCCCCTGAGACAAGGACATCAAGGCCTTTTCCGCCTGAAGCTCTAAATGAGGTTCCTCATAAAGCAACCCCAAGGCCAGAAAAAACGCATCCACATTGAGCAACGCAGGATCCCCTGGTGCCAATGCAAAAGCCCAGTCTTGAGGGTCGCCCCGGAGCAAGGAAATTACAATCCTGACCTGCTGTGCAGGGTCTCCGGCAGAGCGAGACTTCAGGGACAAAAACAATTTGCAATTATTTTTAAAATTTTGAAAGTGAGATCTATTCCCCGAGAAGAATTCAGGCAAAGGAATTCTAGGCTCAGACATAGGTGCGTGAACAACAAAATCTTGCAAATTTTGTACCTTTGTGGCGAGATTATTCAAACCTGTAGCTACACTCTGAAGATCCATTTGAAACAGGTGAACACAGAGCCATTCAAGGATTAGAAGGAGAGAAAGAGAGGAAGGCTGCAGTATAGGCAGACTAGCAAGTGATTCAATTAAGAGCACACTCAGAACTAGAGGAAAAAAAAAAAAAAAATTGTAGCAGACTTCTTTTTTCTCTCCTTTCTCAGCCAGTAATTTAACCCTTTTTTGGGCCGGTCAAACTGTCATGATTCTCAATGGCGAGAGAACATAGCCCAGCATATATGAGAACTAGCTCTTGGAAGATGGAAACTATACTGACCATGAACTAAACCTGCCGCACAACTAGAAGTGGCCGGGTAGCATGCCTACGTTTTTTAACCCTAGATGCCCAGCGCCAGCCGGAGAACTACCTAATCCTAGCAGAGGAAAAGACAGTCCTGGCTCACCTCTAGAGAAATTTTCCCAAAAGGCAGACAGAGGCCCCCACATATATTGGCGGTGATTTTAGATGAAATGACAAACGTAGTATGAAAATAGGTTTAGCAAAATCGAGGTCCGCTTTCTAGATAGCAGGAAGACAGAAAGGACACTTTCATGGTCAGCAGAAAACCCTAACAAAACACCATCCAGAAATTCCTTTAAGACTCTAGCATTAACTCATAACACCAGAGTGGCAATTTCCGATCACAAGAGCTTTCCAGACACAGTAACGAAACAGCAGCTGTGAACAGGAACAAAATGCAAAAACACACAAGGACAAAAGTCCAACTTAGCTGGGAGTTGTCTAGTAGCAGGAACAAGCACAGAAGGCTTCTGATTACATTGTTGACCGGCAAGAAACTGACAGAGGAGCAAGGTTATATAGCGACTCCCACATCCTGATAGGAGCAGGTGAACAGAGGGGATGATGCACACAAGTTCAATTCCACAAGTGGCCACCGGGGGAGCCCAGAATCCAATTTCACAACAGACACCCAGCAGAGGGAGACAGGGAGACAGAAGGGACAAACTTCATGGAAAGGGAGGATTTCAGCTATGCAAAACACAGGAACACAAAGCAACAATACACAATATGAGAGACTGCAATATAGCTTGTAAAATGTACAGGACAGTCTGTAAAATGTCTCATTCATGGGACATAACACTCCGAGTCTGAAATCTTTAGATTTCATAATTCTTATCATGTCCTCTGGGGATGTCACTGCAGACCTGAAAAGCAAAAGGAAAACAAGCATGCAAGTAACAACAACAACAACAACAGTTGTAGTCCAACTGGCATGGTCCAATCTTTGGTTGAAGGCATAAAGTCCTCAACAGTGGGATAGTCCGAGTCCAAACCCATCTTCAGATTGGGGAAGCCGCAACGTGCAAACACTTCCACCAACCCAACAATCCGCTGGAGAAAGTTCAAATGTTCGAATGTTCCAACACAGCTGGAGGAATATATGGAGGTAGGCTCCCCGCCGTGAGCTGTGTCATAAACAATGACTTTCACGTGAAGTCCTCCTTTGGTAAAAGTAACACAAGCTCTGTGACTGGACGGAAGAAAATACGAGTTGAACCGCCTTTTGTAACCTTGACTTCTACCTTACGGATCTTCTTGTCATTGCTTGGTGTAACCTTGGTGATAAGACCCATTGGCCAGTCGTTGCAATGAGCTTCTTTATCTTTAAGGAGAACAAGGTCTCCCTCTTGGAGATTAGGTATTGCAGTCTGCCATTTGTGACGGCTTTGAAGCAAGTGCAGGTATTCAGTTTTCCAGCGGTGCCAAAAGACATTGGACAAGTATTGTACCTGTTTCCAATTACATCTGTAAATGTCCCCGTCCACAAACTTCCCTGGAGGGACTGCGGCAGCTCCAACCTTCTGAGTAAGAAGTGTAGCAGGAGTAAGGATCATTGGTGCATCAGGGTCCGATGTTACTGGTACCACTTTACTGTCTGTGTAGAAGGTAAATGAATCAATAGCAATGTTAATTTCATCCTTTATAGCTTCAGCTAACTCCACTGCCAGAACGGCGGCACAAAGTTCGAGTCTTGGAACAGAGTTTGCAGGTTTCGGGGTTAGTTTTGCCTTACCGAGGATGAATCCACAATGCACCTTGTTATCTTCTTTCAAGGTCTTCAGGTAGGCTACGGCAGCTATAGCCTCTGTAGATGCATCAGAGAAAATGTGGACTTCTCTTCTTATGGTGGCTGAAAGGGTGCCTGAGGAATAACAACGTGGGATTTAGAAATGCTCTAAGACCTTCAGAGACTTGTTCCATGCCTCCCATCTTTGTTGTTTCTGGGATGGTAGTGGAGTGCCCCAATCCGTACTCTCGGCGGTCAACTGTCTCAACAGTATCTTGCCTTGAATGATGATGGGTGCGATAAACCCGAGAAGATCATAGATGCTGTTCACAACAGATAGGACTCCTCATTAAGTGAAAGGTTTATCACAAGCTGACACCTGGAAAGTGAACGTGTCCTGCTTAATATCCCAAAGCAGACCAAGGCTGTGTTGCGTGGGAGGAACGTCAGAACCCAGAACAAGATCCCTTACGCCAGCAGCATGATCCTCAGATGGAAATGCTTCCATTACCTTTTTACTGTTGGAGATGATCTTGTGGAATCTAAGGTTTGCTGATGACAGCATTTCCTGAGTCCTAGAGAGCAGATCGATTGTCTCTTCACTTGTGGAAAGAGACTTAAGCCCATCATCTACGTAGAAGTTTCTTTCCACAAATAGACGAGCATCAGACCCATACTCTCTCTCACCTTCCTGTTCTGTCTGTCTTAGTCCATAGATGGCCACTGCAGGCGAGGGGCTGTTTCCGAAGACGTGCACCTTCATCCTGTAGTCTATGACCTTGTTGCGGACGTCGTTGTCTTTGTGCCATAGGAATCTGAGGTAGTTTTGCTGTCATCTCTGATGATAAAACAATGAAACATTTGTTGAATCTCGGCCATTACTGGGACAGGCTCTTGCCTGAAGCGAATCAGTACTCCTATAAGGCTGTTGTTTAGATTAGGCCCAGTGAGGAGCAGGCTATTTAGGGAGATGCCTTCATACTGAGCACTGAAGTCAAACACCACTCTAATTTGTCCGGGTTTGCGAGGATGGTACACACCAAATGATGGGAGATACCAGCATTCTTCACCTTCTTTTAGCGGGGGTGCGGGTTCGGCGTGACCTCTGTAGAAGATATTCTGCATGAAGTCGACAAAATGTTTCTGCATCTCTGGCCTTCTCTTTAAGGTGCGTTTTAGGGATGAAAACCTTGCCGTTCCTTGTTGCAGATTATTAGGTAGCCTTGTTCTTGGAGAACGAAAAGGTAAAGGTGCTACCCAGCTATTTGAATCGTCTTGGGTGAATTCCTTTTTCATAATCTTTATGAACTCTTTGTCCTCCCTTGCAGGTGCTAGCTGGTTGTCTTCTCTTGTAGAGTTGAACACTGTTGACCCAAGGTCATCATTGCGGGACAGGAATATGTTCGTGTCGTCAGAGGTTTCTTTCTTCCACTTGTTATTGCTTATCTTCTCTTTCACCCAGTAATGATGAGAACATGGTTGAAAGTAAGTGCTGCGACCATTTGGTAGGACGTGAGTCTTAAATGAGGAAATCCTCGTGGGTCTCTTCATCTTTCCTATACAGACATCGCCCATGATAACCCAGCCTAGGTCAAAGCGTTGAGCAAATGGAGCATCGTGTGGCCTGTTGATTTGCTGACGTACCTTGTGTAGTCGCAGAATGTCTCTGCCAAGCAAGATCAGAATGTTTGCGCTGTTGTCGAGAGCTGGTATCTTGCCTGCCAAAGTCCTTAGATGAGGGTGATGAAGTGCAGCCTCTGGAGTTGGGATTTCCTCTCTGTTGGATGGTATCTGGTTACATTCGACCAGAGTGGGTAAGGGTATCTCCACATTGTTCTCAAGAGAAGACACCATGAGTCCAACGGCTCTTCTCCCAGAGGCCTCCGTAACACCGCTGCAGGAGCCCAGGGTGTAGGGGTGAGAGTTTCCCTTTAAGTCAAACATATCAAAGAGCTCTGACCTTGCAAGTGACCGGTTGCTCTGATCGTCCATGATAACATACACCCTTGCAGTTTTCTGTGGTCGACCCTTGGGATACACATTCACCAGGCATATCTTTGGACACGACTTGTCCCAGAGGCCTTCTCCACAGACTTCTGTGCATGAAGAAGATATTGTGATAGAACTCGCTGTTTGAACAGTATTCTCCCCGCCTTGCCTTGTGGTGGGGGAAGGCGTAGGCTGTGCAGTGTTAGATTGGGATGGATGGAGCACTTGCACATGCTCCTCACTGTCGCACTCAAAACACTTAATAGATATTTTACAATCCTTAGCAAAGTGTTCAGTAGGAGCGCAGCACCTGTAACATATCCCAAAGTTCTTCAGAAGCTCTTTGCGTTCCTGGATTGGTTTCTTTCTAAAGCCGATGCACTTCTTTAAGGGGTGAGGTTTCTTGTGAATGGGACAAATACGATTAGGATTCTCAACCTTCTCACCTTTGTTGCTCTTATGTTGTGAGACTGAAGGTGTGGGAAGAACATCAGTCTTCTTCACGGAAATTGGAGCTCGGCGGTTCCTGTAGTTAAGACGTGGACTCTCGTGTTTAGGAGATGAAACAGGGTCGCTCTGTTCTTCATAGGAAAAACTTGGATCAGTCTTACACTTTGCAATATTTTCGATGAACTCACAGAAGTAGGAAAATGGAGGGAAGGAGACTTGGTTTTCCCTTTTGTATTTTGATCCAAGCATGGCCCACTTATTTTGGATATTGGACGGCAGCTTGGTAACTATTGGGGTTACCCCATGAGCAGTGTCCAGGTAGCTGAGGCTAGGCAGGTATGGGACTGCTTTGGCCAGCTAAAGCTCTAACAGAAGGTCGCTGAGCTCTTGGAACCTTGTACTGTCCTTACTAGATACCTTTGGAAAATCCTCTAGTCGCTTGAACAGGGTCTTTTCTATGGCCTCAGGACTGCCATAGCTTCTTTCTAGCCTCTTCCATGCAGCGGTGAGACCCACGATAGGATTACTGATATAAATGGATTTAAGTCTCTTGACCCGATCCGTGATTGTGGCCCAAGCCACCTAATTAGCAGGTCTAGCTCTTCAGCGGCGGTGATGCCGAGGTCACTGATTGTAGTTGTAAAGGTACACTTCCAACCCCTGTAGTTCTCAGGTTTATCGTCAAACTTTGTAAGACCGGTCTTAGATCATGCCGAATCATGTACCTTGCAAAGCCAGTCATATCGACATTCTCCAATTTTGGAAGGACCATTGCTGGTTTGGTAGCATTGTTCATACAGTCTGTGCTTTGACCTGGGAATGCAGGAACATATGTGGCAGCGTAGGCGTTCAGTCCATTAACTGGCTTAATGAGCTTAGTTTCTGCCACACATGGGACTGGAATTGTGTGACTGACCGGAGTGTGGTGACTTGCCTGCATATTGGCCTGCATGTATGTTTCTGTGTATAAGGTTTGGTGCGGTGCAGGTTTCTGGTACATTCCGGTGTACAGAGGAGGATCAGGATGCAGGGTTGGCAGCGTATTGTACTGACCTTGGGTGCAGGATACGGGTAAACACTCTGTGTCCTGTTGTCTCAGGGGAGCATCTGTGTGGTCAGGAAGAATTGCAGGAGCAGGGGGGAGTGTTGTATTGGCTTTGTACATAATCTCTAGTACGATAAAGTGCGTCTTCAGTATCAAAATCACTTAAACTGACAATATCTCTTTGGCTCCCACTGATGGCTTATTCCAGGACCTTTAACCTTGCCATGGCTGTGGCGTGTTCGCATTCCTTCTATATGGGCCTCTATTTCTGCCTTTCTTTTCTTCTCTAGGGCCTCTGTTTCTGCCTTTCTTTTCTTCTCTAGGGCCTCTGTTTCTGCCTTTCTTTTCTTCTCTAGGGCCTCTATTTCTGCATTTCTTTTCAACTTTAGGGCCTCTATTTCTGCATTTCTGCGCACTGCTTCAGCTGCCTCTATTTCCATCTCAGTTTTATGCGAAGGCAGCTTGTATTTTAGTGGCCTCAGCTTCTGCATGTGCTCTTACTAGCTGTTCGCTGAGGGATGAGGATTTTGAAGAGCGTGACTTAGATGATCGCTTTGACTGTCTGGCTGAGCCGGAAATACAAGATGACATCTATCTATTAGTGTGATTCTTGCCTCTGTCTTGGTTTTTATGTCGCGCAGCATGCATTCGCTCTCAGAGTTAAGTTGTTGGAAAGCTTGCAGCTCTTTGCAGGGAACTGACGGGTTAAGTCTCTGTAAGACGGAGGTGCACTGATCTGCAATTTCTGCATACAGTTGATTGTTGTCAACAACATTCAGTAAAAAATAAAATGATGTTAATGCAACTAAAAATGTTTTTTTAAAATAAATTTCAGTAACACAAGAACAACTAAGGCTTTATATTAGTAAAATGGAGCGCCCCCAAGGGCAGCGGGGTACTCGGTACCGGGTCTTTTGGTTCACAGGGGATGTCACGGTGGCTGACCCGGTCCGTGGCCCTTGGGACGTCCATGTAAAAGGGAAAGGTATTTAAAGGGATATGTTCGTGATGCCACCTGTGGTATTCGGTCAGGGTGACCGACGCTGCTTTAAGGGGTCCGCTGGTGTGATGTTATTGCAGCTAGATGTATACCTTCCCACAGGTGAAGTATGTCCCCAGGGCTTCCCAGTGTGTAGATGGTGGATGTTGAGAGGCGCAGAGAAGAACGAGGACACAAGGTTGCAGTCTCTTTTCATTTTCCTGAAGGTTTCAGCATCCACAGTCCAGGGTACCAGACCACAGGGCAGGCAGAGTCTGGCCGGTTTGGAGGCAAATCCAGAGTCTCCTTGTCCAGGTAGAAATCAGTAGCCTTCCTCTAGCGCCTTGGTGTTGTAGTACCTTACTGCTAAGCCTCTCATAAGGTCCTCACAGATGTTGTAGATGTTATGTCTCTCTCTTTGTCCCCCAGATGGATAGGACAAACCCGTATGACTGGTGGCTTGAGGCGTTCTACAGTGACTCTATCACGCCCCAGCCTCTAAGGGGTGCCACCTTGCCTCCTGGGTGTAGGGGCAGACAGGTAACATGAAATTAGCTGTCCTGCCGGTCTCTGGAGCAAGGCATAAAGGATCGTTGCTACCTCGGTGTTCCGGCTACCGGTATCCTGCGCCTCAGAAGGAGGCAGCCTGTGTAGGGCAGAACTCCTCCGATATCCACTCCTTTGCTACGACTTCTTCACCCTCTCTGCAATACAGTTCTCCTTCAGGGTCTCTTTCTAGAAGCTGCCGCACTTAGGGCAGGCACAGCTCCGTGTCCTTCTGTCTCGATCTCTGACAGGATCCCACCCCTGTGAGGGATCAACTACCTGAGCGAAGCTCAGCCATCAACTCACTAACTTCCTCCCCAGGCAACCAGTTTTACCTAAGTGTGAAGAGTGCCCTAATAAATAGGAGCAGAGCTCCCCCTGGTGGCCTGGAGTGCGAAATGTGTTGCATGTTTGTGATACCTGGATTCAGTTGTCCTTCTTTGCCTCCAAACGTAATATCACTCTCCCCTAGAGGAAAATGACATTACTGCAACAACCAGGACCCTGGGGCGCTGCAAAAAGACAGTATAAAAAATTACTACATTAAATTAAAGAAAAAACTATAAAATACCTATAATATAAGATAAAGAACAGAATTGAAAAAGATTCTAATGCAACATAGTTACATAGTTACATAGGTTTAAAAAAGACCCAGGTCTATCAAGTTCAACCTTTTTCCACCAATTATACATTTTACACTGGCTACCCATCCACTCCAGAATCCAGTACAAAACTACTACCCTCATCCACAAAGCACTCCATGGCTCAGCACCACCCTACATTTCCTCTCTGGTCTCAGTCTACCACCCTACCCATGCCCTCCACTCCGCTAATGACCTCAGGTTAGCATCCTCAATAATCAGAACCTCCCACTCCCGTCTCCAAGACTTTAGACGTGCTGCGCCGATTCTTTGGAATGCACTACCTAGATTAATACGATTAATCCCCAATCCCCACAGTTTTAAGCGTGCCCTAAAAACGCATTTGTTCAGACTGGCCTACCGCCTCAACGCATTAACCTAACTATCCCTGTGTGGCCTATAAAAAAAATAATAATTAAAAAAAAAACATAATCAGGTTCCTCTCATCATGTTCTCACACACTTTGTAGCAGTACAGACACAGAGGCTATTGACTGCATAAACTTAGGCTGTTAACTGGTTCATGCAGCTTTACATGAACACCCGAGCCTTACACTATGGCTGGTCCAAATAACGAAAGCAATTGTTACCATCCACCTCTCGTGTCTCCCCTTTTCCTCATAGTTTGTAAGCTTGCGAGCAGGGCCCTCACTCCTACTGGTATCTGTTTTGAACTGTGATTTCTGTTATGATGTAATGTCTATTGTCTGTACAAGTCCCCTCTATAACTTTGCGCTGCGGAATATGTTGGCGCTATATAAATAAAATTATTATTATTATTATTATTATTATTAATAAGTATAATCCAAAATGTTATAAAGACATCCAGCCCTTTTTAAAAGCTGTTATAGTGCCTGCCATTAATACCTCTTATGGTAGGGCATTCCACAATCTGACTGCTCTAATTGTAAAGAACCCTTTCCTATTTAGCTGTCGGAATCACCTTTCTTTCACCCATAATGAGTGCCCCCTGGTTCTTATTGTGGTCTTTGGAAAGAATAACTCATGAGTAAGTCCTCTGTACTGACCACACATATATTTATACATGTAAATGAGATCTCCTCTGAGGCATCTTTTTGCTAAGCTAAGCAAGCACAACTTTTCCAAAATTTCATCGTATGAAAGACCGTCCATTTCTTGTAATAATCAAGTTGCCCGCTTTTGAGCTGACTAACTTCTGAATATCCTTTTTAAAATAAATGTGGAGCCCAAAACTGGATTCTATTTTCTAGATGTGGCCTTTAGTCGATTGGCTCACTCAGCTGCTCAAAAGCATAGTCACAGGAACACTTTCTGTTTAAATTTTAAACTGGTTTATTAAAAACATACTGCATAAACCAGTGCAAAATTAGGCAAACAAATACGGCACTTCTGACATAACAGGAAAACAAAATTGCATACAGTACAAGTATTGTCTGCATGGCTGTGGGGAGCCACCCATTCAGGGGAAAAAGCACGGATCAGCTCTCTTTAACACAAGCCCAGCTCTGGAGATCTGAACAGAGTCCAAAGGCTCCACATTTAGCTTCTGGACCACACCCTGGGATGGAGATATGGTGAGTCCCACCCACTTTTCAGCTGTTCACAAAAACCTAGCCCTTAGCATGGCTGATTAACCCCACTCAGCTCTTAATATGCTGGAGCATTTTTCCAGTTTCATATCACTGAAGCTAACATCCTGAGTAACACATACCTCCCCTTCAGTATTTTACCAGTGACCGTCTCACAAGCCTCACAAGTGATTTATACAGGTGTAATAATGCATTGGGATCGCAGGATTTTATCTCTGATTTTGTACATCCTAAAATCTTGTTTGTGTTTGCAGCTGCTGCTTGACATTGAGAACTGCTGCTTAGCTTACTTGTAACCAGAATACCCAAGTCCTTCTCCTGTTCTGTAGTCCCGAGTATACTCCCATTTAATGTATATGCAGCAATACGATTACTTCATCGTAGGTGCATTATTCTACATTTGTCAACATTAAATCTAATTTGCCAAGTGTTTGCCTATTCAGTAATCTTATCTAGATCATTTTTGTAATATTGAACTGTCAAGGTCAGTTTTTAATATCCTGCATAGTTTGGTGTTCTCAGCAAAGACTGACACTTTACTCTAAATTCCATCCACTGGATCATTAATAAAGAGGTTAAAAAGAATCAGTCCTATTAAAGATCTCTGCGATACCCCACGGCTGACTATATCCCATTTAGAGAATGTAAAATTTATGACAACTCATGGTTTCCTGTCATTTATCCAATTCCTTACCCATCTGCATATAGTTTCCGCCAGTCCTTGCTTCTGTAGCTTCAGTATAAGGCTGTTATGTGGTACAGTATCAAATGTCATTGCAAAGTCCAGATAAATCACATCAGCCGCATTACCCACATTGATATTTGCACTTACCCCTCTTCTTAGACCCCCAACATGTTAGTTAGACTCAACCTATCCTTCATGAATCTGTGCTGGTTGAATATGAGATACATCAGTCTGTCAATTAGGCTAGGTTCACATTAGCGTTTGAGTCTGCAGCGTATCATCAGCATGCGCAAACGCATGAAAAACGCATGCAAATGCATTCATATGCAGCGTTTTTTTATCCGCATCATCATATGCATGATGGCAAAAAAAGCTGCATGTGCATGCGTTTGCCTGCATTTTTGCATGTGGTTGCGTTGTTTATGTGCATGCGTTCGATTTTTCCAATGTTAGGCTACATTCAGAGTACATTAGCGTTTCTGTGCGCAGCATATCATCTGCATGTGTAAACGCATGCCAAAGCGCATGCAAACACATATTTACCCAGCGTTTTTTATCTGCATCAGCTTACGCATTATGGCTAAAAAAAGCGGCATGTGCATGCGTTTGTATGTGTTTTTGCCTGTGTTTGCATTGTTTATGCACATGCGTTTGATATTTCCAGGAGGCGTGTCTCAATGGGCGTGTCTCAAACCATGCGCAGTCCGAAGTACGCAAGCGTATCGAACGCATGCGTACGCATGTCCTTGCATACGCATGCGTTCCCATATACAGTAATGTGTTGTTTTGACACACTCATCCGCATGCGCATGCCTGCACATATTTGACGGATTTTTGACGCCTCCAAAAATTCAACATGTTGCGTTCGCCGAACGCAGTGAAACGATGCATGCATATGCAAAAGCATGCGAACACCATGAGCCCTTACCCGCCGGAGACCGCATCAAAGCAGGGGTTCTGCCATCGGACGTACTATTCCGTCCGATGGCAGAAAGTCATTAAAAACTTTAAAAAGCAAAGAGACACAATTGAAATCAAAACAGAGACAAAAACAATGTTTAAAGATATAGAGAAAAACTGACTTTCTCATTGAGGGGTTAATACTGATGGCTAACCTCTTCATGTTTTGTGTGATATTATATATTTGTTTTTTACAGTTTCATATATACTGCATGTAGCTGTCTGTCCATTCTTCACAAGCCTGGAATCTATGTGTCACTGAGTCATGGCATCTCAAATCACTGAGTGGAGCTGCCAAATTTGAAAAATTTAGAATAAATCGGCAGTAATAGCCAGCTAGTCTCATTTACTTCCTTCTTGGTTTTTGGAGCTGGAGCATCATTTACTGCTTTGAGTTATAAATTTCTGGTTTAATTTTCCAATCACCTATTAAAAAAGCCAAGTTAGGAGGTTTCTTCCTGATCTATTGTGCATAACAATGGAATAATTATAAATCAGCTATGAATGGTATTATCTAAAGATGAGACTGTCAATCTGGACTAGAGTCAATAAAATCATCAAGATAAATTACACAGTATGAGCTATGTGGTTTTATTACTGTGTGCGTTAATGTTTGAAATGTAGCAAGTGCATTATATACTGTAGGGCAAAAGGCATAGTTGTAAACTGCAAAAGCTGTTTTTTCAAGGGAGTTTTTCACAAGTTGTATCTGCAAATAACTCTTAGTCTAATCAAACTTGTAGATATATTCGGCATCAGATTAGCAATCTATAATCAGATCATCAAAGAAAAGTGTCACATTTGGAAATGTGAATACATTTTCTAAAATCAATATCATGTCTCCATTTTATATGAGAGAACCAGGGACTACAGGAAACTCAATGACACCAAATTTCAGTATATTTTGTCATGTTTAAGGGAGCTTAGTCTCCAGAAACGCGTTGAGATTCACACCCACATGGTTTGCGCTGAAGTTTGTACCCTCTATGTTACAAGTTTGTGAATAAAGAAACTTTATCTTCACGGATTCGGTGGAGCTGGACATTTTTCTTTTTTTGGACTTTATACGTTTGGAAACAGCAGGTCCGTGCTCCCGAAGCTCAACTAATGCATCACGGGTGAGCTGGTTTATTTTTCTTTTCTTTAGAACCAGAGACTACAGGAAACTCAATGACACCAAATTTCAGCTTATTTTGGACCTCCACGTCTTACAATTTCGTATATAAATTACATATTCCAACAACTTTTTTTATTTGGGTTAGGCTTTTCCAGTGTATCTTCATCATTTTTTTTTAAACAGGAAGCGATAGTCATGAATATAATCCAAAAACCTTTATTATAAATACTTATTAAAAAAATCTTTTATAGGTATATGTCACTTTAGTAGTTTACAAATGGAGATGCATTAGCAACCCCCGGATGAAGCTAACGCGAAACGCGTGTTGGGGCTTAGGACAACACGTGCAGGTTATGTATCACCCTTATTTATAACTATATGTTTGAGACATGGGGAATGGTTCAATGGTGAACCCTATATGCAGCAGCATGGTATGACCAATACTACTTCTGTGTGGTCATTACTCAGGGCCTCCCAGGACTTTTTCTATGGTAGATAGGGATCGGTATGCACTTTACAGTAATATAGCACTTAGTATTCCTTTTTTGGTCTCTACCTTTGGGTCAGCCCTATAAATTATATACCAGATATGAAATGACTTTCTGCTCTGTGGTAAATTATTTATTCCCTTGTGTATACAGTAACTTTTTCTATATTCATATGTGGTGATATGTTATACTGTACCTGCACCTGTTGTTTATTTGCATGTGCATCTCCATTTGTAAACTACTAAAGTGACATATACCTATAAAAGATTTTTTTAATAAGTATTTATAATAAAGGTTTTCGCATTATTTTAAGAGTTTGATTAATGGATTATTCCCATATTCATACATGGATATTATTGGATAGTGTTTTTGTAAGAACAAGCACTTTTCAATGTACTACTTATTAAAATGTTCAGCCATTCTAGAGATATTAACATGTTTCTTTGCATGTTTTTTGCTACATAACAGACCAGCCACTACTGCTACCTAGCATGTAAGAACGGTGCTGAAGCTGTCCAGGATGAGCAGGTAGCAGAGCAGTCCAGCGATTCTGGCCAGCTTTAGGACTGAGCTTACATGCTCAATAGAAAAGAGTTTGTAAACAATGAATTTGTTCTGTTGTCTAGCAGCAGTAATCAGTCTCCAAGGAAGCAAGCTGTAAGTAAGTGGTAATATGTCAAGAACAGCTGAAAACTTTAACCCTTTACTAACATATGACTTACAGTTACATAATATGGCGGTTTCCATGAATTCGAGGGGAGCTCAGGATCTGAGCACACATCTCTCCTAGCAGATCATGGTGGTTATATTCAGCCATCATATGCTTCTAACTGCTGTGAGTGCATAAAATCAATAAACGTGTCTCCCCAATATGTGTGTCTTAGCCCTATCTTGATCCTCAACAGTCTGTAATGATGCTCTGTCAGTGGTCGCTTGGCTACCTTAAACAGGTTTAGCAAACGTTACTCTGTTTACCAAGTGCCAGGGGTTGTCCCTGAAAAGGGATCAAGATTTATACAGGGGCCTCTAGGATAGGGCCACAAAAGTCATCTGCTGGTTGTTGCTGCAGGCTCGAAGAGTTATCAGGTAGCTGAGTCAGAACCAGGAGGACAGTCAAGGTACAAAATCAGAATGAGAACGAATGGTCAGGAAATGGTCCACAGTCAGACCAGAAAAAAATAAACACGCAAGTAGGAGCAGATAGCACAGATACTGAACCAGGGAAGAAGAAACTATGTCTGACAGTTGCCAGCAGTAAGATGGGACCTTTAGTAGAGTGCTATGCTGTCCAATTAGCTGAAGCTCCCTGCTCATTACTCCAGCTGGACAGCACACACCCATACTACCAGACTGGATAGCATTACAAGTTCCAGCCATCCTAATATCAGTGGCTGGACAAAGCCTGAACCACCCTGAGCTTCTGGTCCCAACATCTGCTCCATCACCAGCACCGCCCACAGAATGAATATGGTAGTAACTGGTGACATATGCAGGTGTCACAAAAGCAGGTCCTAGAGGAGACATGACCCAATCCATCTCTCCTTGAGTAGATGACTGTAAGTTAGAGAGCATATCATTTGTCTAGGATGACAGCTATCAAAATACAATTCATTGTTATAATCAGTAAATTGTAAATAATTTAGTTCAATGTCTGCTATCATGTTTGTACACTGTCACAGCAAGCAAAGTAATGGAGTTATCAGAGACGAACTTAACCTCAGGGTTAATTATGTTCAAAAAGTCTTGGAATTCTATCAGTGTTCCTGTCCTGCTTTAAAATCTGGTTATACTGCCATTGCCTCAGCACCTTGTCAAAGTGGGTGGGATACATAGACGGACACACCTTTTAGATATACCATGTCAATGCTGGCATACATAGGGGCCACATTACACCTACAGGGGTACTTGGCTTAATGAGTGACAGGTTAATAAACACAGCTTATCAGAAAGAAAATCCTGCTAAAACATAACATTTATTAATAACATTTAAATAGTCAAAGACTATAGAGGTAAAAACAATAATGTTTTTAGATAATACACATCTATAGGAATAAAAAGTGAGAAATTAGGAATTGTTTCCTTTCTCACCCTAAAAGTGACCTCAAGGATGTCCCTTCCTATCCGTGGAAGTTGGCAC
Source organism: Ranitomeya variabilis (assembly GCF_051348905.1). Taxonomy (NCBI): domain Eukaryota; kingdom Metazoa; phylum Chordata; class Amphibia; order Anura; family Dendrobatidae; genus Ranitomeya; species Ranitomeya variabilis. Next base: position 644,875,487 of record NC_135233.1, on the reverse strand, counting down.
CCGATCTTGGATGCAAATTGGTGCACACGCTCATTGACGGTTAGCCCTAACGGTTTCTATTGATACCGAAACTATGATTCATACCACCATTCATTCATACCCACTGTCAGCTTCACTAATATGATGGTGAGTCAAAGAAAAACGGATTAATTAGGTGGCTTAAAGATATTGCAAGAAGGACAACATGGGCAAGGCAATCACACAAAATATTTCAGTTTAAATTCCATACAGCAACCATTATATCTCACAAAATACTTAGAATGGGACCTAAAGAATAACATCAATTACTTTAATTTTTTGCCCCAGTCAAAAAGACATAGCCTCTACAAATACTACCACAACAAATAATGGATAAGGGAATTAAATGCCCGGAAGAGCAGTATAAATATTTGTCCTATCTTACCCTGCCAGGTCCCTTTTAAGTGTCCGCGCCTTGCTGCGGAGGTTGACATTCTATCTTGGACGCAAAGTGCCCCCTGCTCTCCGACAGCTCTCCCTCAATTGTCCTATTATTCATCCTATGCTGAGATATAACCAAATGAAACTCCAAACCAAATACGCAGGAAAAATTTTGCAGCTAGATGATAGGTATATTCAGATATACAAAGGTTGAGATAGACTAGTTCAGATATACCTCAATGAAGAATGCAATGAAAACTGCAGAACAAACAACTAATAATCACCTAAATGCACAAGATAGTACACCCCTCAGGGTAAATGAAACATTTAGGGAAAACATACTGTGAGTAGTTATTCATAGGACAGCAGGATCATCAGGATAACCATAAAGTGATTGATAATCTCAGAGGCTTAGTATTGGTAAATCAAGCAGAGAAGTAAAATTCCAAAGGCATTAATTCAAACCTACAAACATAATAGGGCATCACAATGTATACACAATCAGCTACAGTGTATACCACACTATTATAGTATCCTCAGGAGTCGAGCAGCAGTGTAGCTTGGAGAGTCTCCCTTAATGTAAAAACTTAACCTTTAATCAGATAGTTAAAATAAAACTTGGACATAAAGTGACAAAAAAACACATAAATTAAGTGCGCGTGCATACCAGTGCTCTGAATAATAAAAATTGGTTTGGACTCACCAATGTACCAGACATATTTCCATAGAAGGTTCGCCTTAAACCAGTACCAAGATCAATTGTCCATACGAGGAAAAATGAAGGGGGGTAAAGTTTCAACTGACTCCCTGTTGTGCCCCTGTATTGGTCCTGCCCTCACAAGGGCAGGCCCCAAGTATGTCCTGCTACAGACTGCCCACCATAAGCAAATGTAGTTCAATCTCCCTACGCATTTCCTCGCCAATATGGGGATTCATCAGGGGAGCTATCTATATATATAATTGTCTAAGGGTTTTTCCGTCTGTCTGTCTGTCTGTCTGTCTGTCCTGGAAATCCCGCGTCTCTGATTGGTCGAGGCCGCCAGGCCTCGACCAATCAGCGACGGGCACAGCATGGTGATGATGATGTCATAATGGAAATCCCGCGTCTCTGATTGGTCGAGGCTGCCAAGCCACGACCAATCAGCGACGGACACAGTATCGACGTAGATGTCATAATGGTTGCCATGGCGACGATGATGTCTTAAAGGTTGCCTCGACCAATCAGCGACGGGCACAGTCTGCCACGAATCATGGAATCATCATTGTCCATATACTACGGGGACATGCATATTCTAGAATACCCGATGCATTAGAATCGGGCCACAATCTAGTATTAAATAAGAGCCCATGGGGAAAATATGATATTATATAATCATCTGAATAATAGGACCCTTAATAGGTGTGACCGTCTGTGTCATAGCCGACATATGGGTCATTGATGTCCATCACTGACCCACAGGTTATGTTGGGCAGTCCATAGCAGGACATACTTGGGGCCTGCCCTTGTGAGGGCAGGACCAATACAGGGGCACGACAGGGAGTCAGGTGAAACTTTACCCCCCCCTTCATTTCTCCTCGTATGGACAACTGATCCTGGTACTGGTTTAAGATGAACCTGCTATGGAAATACGTTTGGTACATTGGTGAGACCAAACCAATCTCTATTATTCAGAACACTGGTATGCACAAGCACTTTATTAATGTGGTTTTGTGTCACTTTATGGAGCAGCTTGAGGCCATAGAGTTCATCTCCAGGCAACAGCACCTGAAGTGAAGTCACATCCTGTGAAGTGGCATCACGTGACTGGATCTTGGGCCCATGTGACCAGACCAGGAAGCACAGCACAGGAGCAGCCCTGAAGCAACAGAGCTGGATTTCACAGAGACGTTCGCTACCGGAGTTGTGCAGGGGTGCACAACCCTTCCAGGTGGGAAGCTAATCCCCCCACCTTCCATTGCAACATCCCAATCAAACCACCTGGTGCTTCTTATGCTGTGCTCTTCCATGTTTATTATCTAACTTCCCAAGGTAGGAAGCTCTGAGACGAGGACTCCGTATTCAGTTCACCAGGAAAGTAATCCTTTCCTCCAGCGGAACCCTCCATAACCTCCCCCTGGTCTCCGGCTTGACCTGGGAAACTCCAAACCTAATCAATGAGAACCAAACTCGTATCCATTGCTTCCACTCACAGCATTCTCCACATCCCACAGATCCTGGAAGATGATGAAGGCAAATCATGTGATTCTTCAGCTTGGTGGTGCGGATCTTCCCATGCTGATGTAACAAATCCTTCAGCTCCAGTACATTTGCAGGTAAATTACCCACGTAAATGCACCCATTTCTCAAGTGCTGACCCCCCTTGGAGAAGGCCACTTGGCGGTCTGGTAGGACAATATCGGGGCTGACTAGGGGGATGGAAGATCCAGTGTTCCCAGGTCCTCAGTGTTCCAAGGTGGCTATGGAGATTGGCTGGTGCAGGGTGGTCAATCTGCCATATAGTGTGAATAGGGTATATCACTTCAATCTTTGATGGTTTATCCTGGGGGTAGAGTCCTTCAGACCCTAATGGCTCATCTTGACACACGTTGACTGGATGGGGTAACGGACGGGCTCCAGGCATGGGGCCCCGACCCTGTAGACAATCTTTAGTCATGTGTCGGAGGTGCCCGAATGTGTAAAAGCTCAGTGGGTTGGCCAAATCATGGGTTCTGTTGTAAATCTTTGTGCTGGTCGAGATTCTACTGGGTAGCAGGATAGTCCTGCTCGAATTGCTGGTGGCCGCTTTAATCCTTGGTTGAGGGGTCTCCTGGTATTGACAGGCATACCGGGTCTCCAGTGGGGTTGATTGACCAGGCTTAGAGCTGCTTCCAGGGCAGAGAACCCCACCATTGGCTCTGGTTAGACCGCACATGGAGTACTGTGTACAGTTTTGGGCATCGGTGCTCAGGAAGGATGTAATGGAACTAGAGCGAGTACAAAGGAGGGCAACAAAATTAATAAAGGGGATGGGGGAACTACAATACCCAGGGAGATTAGCAAAATTAGGACTATTTAGTTTAGAAAAAAGAAGACTGAGGGGCGATCTAATAACCATGTATAAATATAAGGGTACAATAAAAATATCTCTATGAGGATCTGTTTATAGCAAGGAAGGTGACAGTCACAAGGGAGCATTCCCTGCGGTACCCCACTACTGACTATATCCCATTTAAACAATGTACCATTCATGACGACTCTTTGTTTTCTGTTACTCAGCCAATTCCTTACACATCTGCATATAGTTTCCCCCAGTCATTGCTTTCATAGCTTCAGTGTAAGTCAGATATGTGGTACAGTATCAAATGCCTTTGCAAAGCCCAGATAAATCACATCAGTTGCATTACCAACATTCAGATTTGCAATTAACTCCTCATAAAAACTCACCATGTTAGTTAGACATGACTTATTCTTCATGAATCCATACTGGTTGTCAATTATATTATTCTCTGCAAAAACCTCTGCAGGTCATCTCTTATAATGCCCTCAAAAATTTTGCACACTTCTTATGTCAGACTTACCGAACGGTAGTTACCTGGATCTACCCTCTTACCTTTCTTAAATATCGGTACCACATCACCCATACTCCAATCCTGTAGCATGACCCCTGTTACAAGAGAGTCTAAAAATATGAGATACAGCGGTCTGTGAATTACTGAGCTCAATTCCCTCAGTGTCCGTGCATGAAGGCCATCCGGGTCGGGGGATTTGTCAATGTTTAATTTGCCCAAACGCAGGCGTAATCCTTCTTGTGTTAAACTAGTTATATCAGGTATTGAACTTTGATTTTTGTCTTGTTGAATGATCCCTGGCAGGGCCGGCGTCAGCACCCGGTGTACCCGGGCAAGTGCCGGGGACCTGGCAAGACGGGGGGGCCCATTTATGGTAGTAACGTTTGGTACACTCACACACTCCACACAGACACACTTCCGTTATGCGCTCCTGGGGGGGCCCGCTGACGCTGATCTGCTGTGTGACACAGTGTGAGTCTCCCAGCCAGGACTCGGAGGCGGAGCACATCCATCATCACCGCCCCGCTGCACAGCTGCAGGAATACTCACCTCCGGGACCGGGACCGTCACCATGGATATGCTCGCAGAGTCACTTCCGGGCCATCTGTCCTGTCACTTCCGGGTGAGAGCTCAGAGAAGAGATCTGTCATCCACCGTCCAGGTGTCCAGCGGCGGCGCAGCACCAAGCAGAAAGACGAGCAGGAGGCAGCAGGAGCAGCACTGCAGTCAGGTGCACGGACGGTGCGACCCGGTCCCTGTCTGTCCCTGTGTCCACAAAGGAAGCAAGTAACGGCGAAGTGTGAGTCTTCCCAAGTTCCTGGTGGTCCCAACGTATTGCGGGCGCGGGGGCGATGCAGCCTGCTGTGAGCCTGGGAGTCACAGTGGATCATCATGCCTGGTCTCTGCTCTGTGCAACTTTTCTCTGTCTGGGAGTTGTGCAGTGTGCAACAATATGGTATGTTAGCGATGCTGGGACTTGTAGTCCTAGACTGTCTGTATATACAAAATGGCTGGCTGAGTTATATGCTATATACTGTGTGGCTGGCTGTGCTATATACTGCGTGGGTGGCTGTGCTATATACTGTGTGCCAGGCTGTGCTATATACTGCGTGCCGGGCTGTGCTATATACTGCGTGCCGGGCTGTGCTATATACTGCGTGCCGGGCTGTGCTATATACTGCGTGCCGGGCTGTGTTATACACTGCATGCCGGGCTGTGTTATACACTGCGTGCCGGGTTGTGTTATACACTACGTGCCGGGCTGTGCTATACACTGCGTGCCGGGCTGTGCTATACACTGCGTGCCGGGCTGTGTTATACACTGCGTGCCGGGCTGTGTTATACACTGCGTGCCGGGCTGTGTTATACACCGCGTGCCGGGCTGTGTTATATGCTACTTGGCTATGCTATATTTCTCTGCTGTATCTGCATCATGAATCGTGGTATGTGTTAAAGAGGGGGGCCCACTGAGACTCTTTCGCCCGGGGCCCTCAAAAACCTGGAGCCGGCCCTGATCCCTGGTACAGTCAGTCCATTGCTGGACATGGATGAAAAGTGCCTGTTTAATATCTCAGTCTTTTGTTTGTCCTCTATAATTATCTTATCTTCTTTTGAGGGCCTATACCATCTATTTTCTTCTTTTTGGCATTGATGTAATTATACAAAATTTTCGGGTTTATTTTAATGTTGCTGGTGATTTGTTTCTCTATGGATAACTTTGCTAGCTTAATTTATTTTTGACATTGCTCATTGAGATCTTTGTACTTCTAAAATGCAATTTCTGCATTATTGGTTTTCAAAATTTTGAACACCCTTTGTTTTAGTCATTTTAAACTTTGTACTGTCTTATTTATTCATAATGGCTAATTTTTATTCCTGGACATTTTATTCCCAGAGGGTATAAGTTTTCTACAGAATTCTATCCTTAAAAATTCCCCGTTTATGTACGGTATCTCCAGTTACCATTACATGGTCCCAGTCTACACGATTAATCTCTACCCTTAATTTGTTGAAATCAGCTTTCCTAAAGTTCCAGGTTCTTGCATTTCTTTTGAGTGTTTGATTGAAAATTACTTTAAAACTTACCATATTATGGTCACTGCTTCCTAAATGCTCCCTGACCTGTAGATCTGAAATTGTATCTGGTTTATTTAAGAGAAGCAGATCCAGAAGATTATCTCCCTTGGTTAGTTCAAGTAATTGTTCTGAATTGCGGATAAGAACTTAGGGTACTGTCACACAGTGCAATTTTCGTCGCTACGACGGCACGATGCGTGACGTCGCAGCGTCGTATGATTATCGCTCCAGCGTCGTAGACTGCGGTCACACTTTGCAATCACGGCGCTGGAGCGATGCCGAAGTCCCCGGGTAACCAGGGTAAACATCGGGTTACTAAGCGCAGGGCCGCGCTTAGTAACCCGATGTTTACCCTGGTTACCAGCGTAAACGTTAAAAAAACAAACAGTACATACTTACATTCCGGTGTCTGTCCTCCGGCGTCTCAGCTTCTCTGCAATGTGTAAGCACAGCGGCCGGAAAGCAGAGCGGTGACGTCACCGCGTCACCGCTGTGCTCGCTTTCCGGCCGGCAGGCGCTCACAGTGCAGAGAAGCTGAGACGCCGGAGGACAGACACCGGAATGTAAGTATGTACTGTTTGTTTTTTTAACGTTTACGCTGGTAACCAGGGTAAACATCGGGTTACTAAGCGCGGCCCTGCGCTTAGTTACCCGATGTTTACCCTGGTTACAATCGAACACATCGCTGGATCGCTGTCACACACAACGATCCAGCGATGTCAGCGGGTGATCAAGCGACGAAAGAAAGTTCCAAACGATCTGCTACGACGTACGATTCTCAGCGTGATGTCTGATCGCAGTAGCGTGTCAGACACAGCGATATCGTAACGATATCGCTAGAACGTCACGAATCGTGCCGTCGTAGCGATCAAAATTGCACTGTGTGACAGTACCCTTACAGCTTTTAGCACAACCAGAAGATTCTATGTCCCATTGCATGTCTATATAGTTAAAATCCCCCATAATAAAGACCCTATTATTATTTGTGCCTTTTTAACCCCTTAATGATAATGACCAGAGGTATTTTTGGTTTTCTATTTCTATTTTTTCCTCTCGTTCTTCCCAGGGCAATAACTTTTTTTATTTTTTGGTCAAAATGGCTATCTGAGGGCTTGTTTTTTGTGGGTCAAGTTGTACATTTGAATGACACCAATGGTTTTAACATATCATGTACAGGAAAACAGGAAAAAAATTCCAAGTGCAGTGAAATTGCAAAAAAAGTGCAATCCCACAGTTGTTTTTTTTTTTCTTACCATGTTCACTAAATGCTAAAACTGACCTGCTATTATGAATCTCCAGGTCATTGCGAGTTCATAGGTAGTATAACATGGCTGTGAGGAAACAGTGTGTGCAGTGCATACACACTAGAGAGGGAGAGGACTGTACTAAAGAAGACTGTGCTTACCGTGCTTACACTCCAGAGGGGGAGGGAAGGAGAGGGTAGCAGGCTGAAGTGGTGGTGTGAAGAGACACAGACAAGGACCTGGCGGGTCACGTGTCCAGAGCGGGAAGGTCCTAAAGACAAGAGCTTGCACCACCTGGGCGTACGGGGGACGCAAGGCTGAAAATAAGAGCTGGCATAGCCGGGAGCGGGCTCAGACAAGCCAAGGTCAGTAACCAGAAGACAGCGCAGGACAAAAGGAGTGAGACAAAAACATAGGTGTCAAGCAGGAGTCAATTAACCATAGAACCGAACAACGCAGTACAAACTCAACAGGCAATAGCAAAGTGGGGGACAGACTGGATCAGCAACAGGAAATATTCTCACAGAGCAAGCACAAAGCACAAACACACAAAATACCAGGGTCAACATAACTCAGCCGAGGGCAGGAGTATAACTGACAAAGACTTGAGCTAACCAAGGCTATAAAAAGCCCTCCCAGAATGAGACCACAAATAATTAACCCCTGGGCACATCAGTCCAAAAACTACCATAGGATCATGACAGTACCCCCCTCTGAACGTCGGGCCCCTGGACCCCCAGGCCTCTCCAGACGCTTTGGATGAAATGCTCGAACCAGATGATCCGCATGTACCAAGTGAGCTGGGACAGACGAGGGATCCTCCGGCCCATACCCCTTCCAGTGAACCAGATATTGCAAGGAGCAATGCCCCAGCCGAGTATCCACGATATGTCCAACCTCATGCTTCATGTGACCCTCTACCAACACCGGAGGAGCCACGGACCCAGGATACTCTTTGACTGATCCCAATGGTTTCAACAGGGATTTATGGAATACATTAAATATTTTAAATGTGGCAGGAAGACGCAACCTAAATGCCACCGGGTTGACTATTTCCACAATCTCATACGGACCAATGAATTTTGGTCCCAATTTGACCAACTGATCCTTAAGATTGATGTTCCTTGTGGAAAGCCAAACCTTCTCCCCCACCTGAAATATGTGCCCCGGAGTTCTCCTTCTATTCATGAAAAATGTATACCTCTCTTGAGCCCTGGAGATATTCCAGCGGACTTAAGCCCACAGATCTTTTAACTGCTGAATGGATCCCTCTGCCCCAGGTATCTGGAATCTAATCTAATCCAAAATGTGGACTAAACCCATAGTTGACCGAAAGTGGGGACATACCGGTGGATTGATTCACCTGATTGCTAAAAGCAAATTCAGCCAAAGGTAGAGCGCCACACCAGTCATTCTGTCTGACAGAGGTCAAACACCTAAGAATCTGTTCCAGGGATGGAATCCTGCGTTCAGTTTGGCCATTGCTCTCCGGGTGATATGCAGAAGAGAAAGATAATGAAATGGCCAATTTCTTACAGAATGCCCTTCAAAATTTGGCCACAAACTGAACACCTCTGTCAGACACCACATTCAGTGGTACCCCATGCAAGCGGACCACATGCTGCACAAACAACCTAGGCAAAGTTTCAGCTGAGGGCAAAGCCGCTAAGAGAACATAGCGGGCCTGCTTGGAAAACCTGTTCACCACTACCCATATCACAGTATTGCCCTTTGAAGGCAGGAGACCAGTGACAAAGTCTATAGACAGATGAGTCCATGGCCGATCACGAACCGGCAAAGGCACCAATTCCCCAGCCGGCCTGCCATGGGACCTTTTGAATCGGGCACATGCAGATCTGAATTTTTTTACATCAGAACCTAGTGAGGATCACCATAAAAAACCATGGCCACTGCCTGTCGTGTGGCCGTGATACCGGGATGGACACTAAGCTTGGACTCATGAAATTCCTGTAGAAGCTTAGAATGCAATTGTTCAGGAGCAAACAATTTATCCCCAGGCTTAGAAGCAGAGGCTAGAGATTGGGCCCCCACAATCTCTCGTTCCAACTCAGATGAGACCCCTGTCACCACCACCCCAGAATGAAGAATGAAAGATGGCTGTTCAGTGGAAGACATGGGCTCAAAACTTCTGGACAAGGCATCCGCCTTAACCTTCTTAGAACCAGGATGAAAAGTAATAGAGAACTGAAACTGTGAAAAAAAAGCGACCAATGAGCCTGTCTAGGAGTCAGTCTTTTTGCAGACTCAATATATGCCAAATTTTAATGATCCGTGATTACGGTAATCAGATGGGCCCCCCTTCAAAAAGTGCCTCCATTCTTCGAACACCAATTTAATCGCAAAAAGTTCTCTATTGCCTACATCATAATTTTTCTCGGCGGATGAGAACTTCCTAGAAAAAAAGGCACAGAGTTTGAGGTTAGTTAAAGTGGCAGGACCCTGGGACAACACTGCCCCCACCCCCACCTCAGAAGCGTCCACCTCCACAACAAAAGGTTTGGACGAGTCTGGCTGAATCAAAATTGGAGTAGACATAAAACATTTTTTGAGTGCCAAGAAGGACTCCTTGGCAGGCCCAGACCAATTTCTTATATCCGCCCCCTTGCGGGTAAGATCACTAAGAGGTTTAACCACTTGTGAAAATTCCTTAATGAACTTTCGATAATAATTTGTGAATCCCAAGAAGCGCTGCAGCCCCTTAAGATCTCGTGGTTGCACCCAGTCTGCAATCTTCTGCACCTTCTTGGGATCCATAAGAAAACTCCTCACAGGAGACAATAAGACCCAAAAAAGATAGATGTAAATGAGTCTGACTGTCCATGGAATTCACTAAAATGTCATCCAAGTAAATAATAACAAAGCTGTCTATGAGGTCCGCAAACACCACATTAATGAAATTTTGAAAAATAGCGGGAGCATTAGTGAGTCCAAATGGCATGACCAGATTTTCAAAGAGTGCCTCTGATATGAGGAACGCCGTTTTTCACTCGTCCCCCTCCCAAAAACCTTATCAGATTGTAAGCCACCCGGAGATCTAATTTGTAGAGCCATTTGCCCCTGATAACTGGTTGCACAAATCTGGGATAAGGGGAAGAGGGTAGGTGTTTCTTACAGTGATTTTGTTGAGTTCCCGAAAATCGAGGCAGGGAGGCAGACAGCCATCTTTTTTCTTAAGGGAAAAGAACCCGGCAGCCACAGGAGAAACGGAAGGCCGTATATGCCCCTTACGGAGGCTTTCAGCAAAATACTCCTTCATGGCTAACCGCTCAGGACCAGACAAATTGAACAGATGGACTTTCGGTACCTTAAACCCGGGGACTAACTCAATGGCATAATCAAACCTCTGCCTTGCTTTCGGAAAACACATCCTCGAAGTCTTTCAGGTACTCCAGAATGCCTTCCAGACCGACAGACAGCACAGAGACAGATTTGACTGGTTCAGGTAATAAATGCAGATTCACAACAATGGTTAACATAATTAGGACCCCATTGGACAATCTCCCCCATCTCCCAATTGATGATAAAGTTGTGGCGTTGTAGCCAGGGCATACCAAACACCAACCCAGCCAGTAAATTCTCCAAAACAAAACAACTTATTTTCTCAGTGTGATGAGAGCCCACTTTGAACAAAAACACTTCCGAGATGTAACAAATCCCTTCTTTGGTGAGGGGAGAATAGTCAAAGGCCACCACTTTAACAGGAGTTTGGAGTTTAACTGTTCCTATCTTGCATTAGGAAATCAAATGAGGGCTAACCAAGTTGATGGACGAACCGCAAACTACAAAAGCTGTAGAAAAAGGAGAACTGTCCACTAAAAATTCCACCTGCAGCAAAACTTTGAAAAATGAGGACAAGTGTACCCGAAGGTCTGGATAGCCTCCTCGACTACTACCTATACCTAGTCGTTTCCTGCCGCTTTGTATGATGAGGGTACGAGGGACAGTTCTTCCTCCTGTGTCCTGATTCTCCACAATAGAAGCACAACTGCTTGCGGCGGCATCTTCTTTTGTTCTTTTTAAAGGTGATGGCGCCCACCTCCATAGCCTCAGGCGTAGGCCCGACCTCGCCTCCACTGGAGAACAATGGTGTTTCAAGTAGCATAATGCCTCTCACCCGTAGTCTGCGATCCATACAAACTGCTTGGGTCATGGCATCTTCCAGAGAGTCAGGTGGAGGATTAAGTGCATCCTTCAGATGTTCAGACAGGCCTCTATGAAACAATCCCCAGAGAGCGGCATCATCCCAAGAAACCTCAGCAGCCCAACGTCTGAATTTTGAACAAAACCACTCGACTGAGTGTCTCCCCTGACACTCATCAGCATGTCCTCAGACAAGCGCACACGATCAGACTCAACATAAATGTGCCCTAGAATCTCAAAAAACGCATCCACAGACACTCTCTCAGGTACTGGTCAGTTATAATGTGAGGAAACAGACAGTGAGTGCAGTGCATACACACTAGAGAGGGAGAGGACTGTACCAAAGAAGACTGTGCTTACCGTGCGCACACTCCATAGGGGGTGGGAAGGAGAGAGTAGTAGGCTGAAGCGGCGGTGTGAAGAGAAACAGACAAGGACCTGGCAGATCACGTGACCAGAGCGGGAAGGTCCTAAAGACAAGAGCTAGCACCCGGGCATACTGGGGGCGCAAGGCTGAAAATAAGAGCCGACAAAGCTGGGTGTGGGGTCAGACAAGCCAAGGTCAGTAACAGGAGGACAACACAGGACAAAAAAGGAGTGAGACAAAAACGTAGTTAGGTGTCAAGCCAGAGTCAATTAATCATACAACCGAACAACGCAGTACATAATCAACAGGCAATAGCAAAGGGGGGACAGACCGGATCAGCAACAGGAAATATTCACGCAGAGCAGGCACAAGGCACAAACACACAAAACACCTGTGTCAACTTAACTCAGCCGAGGGAAGGAGTATAACTGACAAGGACTCGAGCTAAAGAAGGCTATAAAAATGGACCTTCATCAGTATACTGCAATGTACGGTAATGGAACCAAAAAAACAAAAAAACATATTTCATCAATTGGAGAAAAGAAGGAACAGAGAACTAATTATAAAATGAATAAAGAAATCCCCCCCCAAAATTAGCAAAACATATCATATGTCACAATGAATGCAAAATACCATGGATGTGGAAGAGGAAAGGTGAGGGTAAAATGAGGAAGGGAACAGGGATACCTACCCGATAGCTCAATTGTTATAATAGAAAAAGGCCATTAAAATGAACTTGGACTGTAATAATAGAACAATAATGCAAATTAAAAGATGATATAGCGTGTGTGATTTTGGTATAAGGCTAATGATAGTGTACCTGTTGGAAATAAGTATCGCACTTAGAGGCTTTCTTCAAAAAAGCAAAGATTGTCTGGCTGCGTTGCTATGACATAAGGTGAACACTTAGTAAAAAATAGTAGAACAATTATTTTAGTGAAAAACAGAAAATGAAATTATGCCTACCATAGCAGAACATAAAAAATAGGAAGGGGACTACAATGTCCAGCGGTTAGTATGATTGCCCTAGAAAAAAAGGAATACTAGGTATCATAAAGGGAACCATGAAACTGACTGCCAAACGTAATAATATAATGCTCACTTATGCTGCAAGTAGGTACTCTAAGTAGTGTAGGTCCAGTGTATGCTGGCCAGGGCACAAGTAGGAAAAACTGTGTCAGATATAAAAAGGTAAGTGGTAATACTGTGCGTCATAAGGTATTTAATTGTAAAGATATTACCAGTGGTGGGTAGTGATGCTGTGCCTGCATCCAACGCGGTGTCCACCGCTAGTTGGAGTGTGGAGAAGCATGTACATGAATCTATATATGGGGAAGAGGCGGGACAATAGTCCACACCGTAACCAGTAGTACATTACCGGAAGTGACGTTTCTATGAGTTCCACCGGGCTGGGATGTCTGCGTTCCACGCCTGTTTGTCATTACTGTATATGCAGCTAGTGATCCAACTAGCAGTTTTAGAGAGTTAATCCATAATACTCTGACATTTTATACCAACCAAGGGGTCATTGATTCTATGTCGCAAGAATACTTCACTAAAACTGACCCCATCATTCCAATATTCTATATTTTGCCCAAAGTCCATAAAATTCTTGAGCGTCCCCCAGGCAGACCCATCGTGGCTTCCACTGACTCAATCCTTTCCCCATTGATACGCATGTTACCACCTTTCCTCCTTGACACAGTGGACTTTTTACAGGCCATCAAAAATCTTGGTCCTATACCTAGTTCTTCCATCCTAATGTCATTTGATGTTAAGGACCTTTACACCTCTATTCCACACCGCCAGGGTATTGAATGTGTGCGACGGCTATTGACAGCTTCCAACAAGGATCCTCACACTATAGAATTTTGCCTTGAACTTCTGACAATAGTCCTTACTAAAAACTTCTTCATGTTTGAAGATAGTTTCTCATTGCAGACAAAAGGGACTGCCATGGGATCGAATGTGGCCCCTTTGTACGCTAATAGCTACATGGCCACATTCGAAAGGATGAGGTGGTCTACCCTTACCCCTTATTTAAGTCCCATTGCCTAATTTGGGAAAGATATATCAATGATATTTTTTGCGTCTGGACTGGCACACCACAGTCCTTGCATCTCTTTTTTCATAATCTTAACTCTACTTGGCCCGACTTATCATTCACCATTACTAGCGATGATCATAAAGTGAGCTTTCTTGACACGTTAGTACTTAAAAATGATCTAGTGAAATTAAGCACGGACTTATTTGTGAAACCTACGGATAAAAATAGCCTCATTCATTTTCAAAATTTACATGCTATGCCCATAAAAAGATCGATCCCTAGATCACAATTCAAGAGAGTACAGAGGATTGTTACTTATTCTTCACAGAGTTCCCTAAAACTTCATGAAATGCGTACGAAATTTAGGGAACGTGGTTACCCTCCAAAATTTTTAGCACAAGCCTTGGAACCACCAGTACATGTCCGCCAACCAGTAGAAAAACATATTCCCTTCGTACACACATACCATCCGTATTTGCACATTTTAACACATTTTGCATCAGACTATTAGAAGACACTGGGTCCTCCTTCAGAATGCATACCCCAACGTTAGGGAATTTAAACAACCATTCTTACCATTGTGGCATGGCGACTGTTCATGTGATTGATGTATCACAGAGGTGGGTGGCCCTGTGATGGAAGTCTGGGCGTGTTTTGCTCAGCAGATCTACTGCTGAGAGTTTTTGCTATATATTGGGAGCCTTCCAGGTGACTTGGAGAGATGGGTGGTTCCAGTCACCTACATACCCACCCAAGGAGGTGTGTCTGAATACCCAAGATGAAGCTTGTATGTGATTTTGGGTTTCAGGACCTGTGGTGATGTCACGATCACCTGACTAGCCATGTAATAGGTACCTGGGAGTGGTTAGGGCTATGTAATGGAGCTGTGTTTGGCATATGGGAGCGAGTGCTGGCTAGTCTGAGCCAGAGCAAGGAGGCCTGTGAGATACCTCCAGAGTGGACGGTCTGATAACCGTGTTTTGCTGACCAGGGTCAGTGAGAGATGTTTATAGGATACCTCTAAGGATAAGAGGCATCCGGGAACCTGTGTGATTGATGCCAACAGGTAATGGACTGTAATCCGTGTTATGCTGACCGGGGTCAGTGAAAGATGTTTATGGGATACCTCTGAGGATAAGAGGCATCTGGGAACCTGTGTGATGGACGCCAACAGGTAACGGACTGTAATCAGTGTTATGCTGACTGGGGTCAGTGAGAGACTGTGGCTCCACTATACAGCCGAATGTGTAATGGACGGTGTACAGGCTGTTGCATGCTACCCAGTTCCTGAGGTGCGGTTTATGCTGATGTCAAAATAAACCGAAATAATACTGTTTATGTGAAAAACCGTGCCTGTGTGCGTTTATTCCATTGCCAAGCGAGTGTCCTCCAAGACACGCAGTAAGCGCTAATTTACAATTAGTGGAGAATGCAGGAAACGGTCCAGGAAGCACGTGTGGAGGTGACTGCTGTGGCTTGGCGGGGTCACAAAGATTTTTTTTCCTAGACAGCTTGCGGTGGATCGGTGGGTCCACAATGATTACAAGCGTCTGGCTGTAACCCGGTGGGGTTCTAAAGATTTGCTGTGGATTGGGGGGTCCACGAAGTTTGCGGTGTGGAGCTGCAGTTGCAGCAAGAGGTTCTGCAGCAGCAGTAGCTGCAGTTGCAGCAGCAGCCGCTGGTGATCGGCAGCCGGAAGTGCCGGTGGTTTGTGGATGCAACAGGAGCTGTGGCAGTGCCAGCTGGAGCTGGTGGGGTATTGTAAGAGCAATGGCCCAGAAAGACCTAAGTGTACTGTGGTACTGTTGGGGCTGTTGGGGCAGATAGACTGCTGTGCACAGGCGGTGAGGGGCCTGTAGAGGGACATGGGAGGTTCACGGCGTGCACCTCAAGGAGGAATGATGGCCCAAAAAGGGGTGGAGTCCCAAAAGGGGTGGAGCTTTCAAAAGGGGCAGCACCGGTTACCTGAGCCGACATGTCTGGGGAATAGCGGTATTTGTGTTTTACTTATTCCGAGTGCGCATAGACTTCCTGTTCGATGACAGGCTGCAGAGGTGTACCGTGATGTTACACCATGAAGGAGTCACTGGATGGCTGGACTCAAAGAGTCAGGTGATTCTGACTGGAGCTCCTCTCGTTCTCTGTCTGATCGAGAAAAAGGTTAAGGTTCGCTGCATCCATGGGGTCACTGTGGACTATACTGTGGACAGAGTGATGATTGATATGTCCAAAAGTGTCAAGTGCCAAGATGGCGGTATATCACTGAACATATTGTACCCCTTTGAGAGGGGTCGGGACTTTGTGTTCTATAGGAAGTTGATGAAGTGTGGGGTTGCTCAGAGGAGAGACGGAGCAGTCATATGGAAGCCCCACTACAGCAGCAGACTGTGGGGATTCTTGTTAAAAGGATGTATAAGGAGGAGGAGGTAGCGCCACCTAAAGGCGATAGTCCAGAGTTCAGGGTGACCGGAAGAAAGTGTGGGTTGACCAACTCGGGGACTTAGCTGGGGTGACCAAACGTGTGACCGTGGGAAACGGGGTGGCTCCAGAAAAGGGGTACGACACCTGTTTAAGTGTGGACTTGCTGTTCCAGGATGACAGGGTGAGTGGGGGTGACTCATATTCAGACTGTGACTCGAACGCAAGGAAAAGAGAGTACAGTAAGGGGGAGCCGAGTAAAAATGACAGATCTTCGTCTCGTCACGGGGGCCGCGGAAAGGCTGGACAAGCTACACCCTCTGAGAAGGGAGATGATGAGGAAGAGTCTGGGTCAGGTACAGATCAGGTTACTGTCCTTGATAAGGAGGTCACTTTGTTTGTCTCTGAGAAATCCCAGCACAGAGGTAGGGCTGGAATTAAAACAGACCTGTAGTAGTTCCACATCTGCAATGCCCGGAAAGGGTGGAATGGCTCAGTATGATGAAGGCTCCAGAGTACCTGATACTGAAGTGATGGAGTTTTTTTAAGTTACCGAGTGTCAAGAGACAGTTGAACATGCGGATGCAGGAACAGGCGAAACTCTGAAAAGGCAGAGTGTTGGTGGGCAAGAGAGACCATCTGAAAATCTAATTAAAGAACTGATGGTGCAACATGTGCTGGCCAAAAGAGAGCAGGACAGTGAGATAGAGCTACTTAAAGAGACAGTCGAGCGAGAAAGGGTCCCGAGACAAACGATTGAGCACAGAATGGATGAGCGGGAGAAGGAAGTCTTTGAGCTCAGAGGTCACCTGTTAGCATGTCAAACCATGAAAAAGGCCATATTAAAAGATATGGAGGTGCTCAGAGAGGCCCAAGAGAAGCATCAGCAGGAACTTCTCTGGAGAGAGGATGATCATCGCTGCCTGGCAGAACAGCAAGATAAAGTTGTCCGAGAGCTCAAGATAAAGGAGACTAATCCCCAACTCCAGAAATCCACGAATGACAGAAAAATGTAACTGTTGCGGTCTCCCGATCTGATGGCAATGAATGAGAGTGAGCTGGAGAGGCTGACCAAAGAAGAGGCCTCCACGGTGGAAGAAATCCAGCAGGGGAAGTGCCACGCAGATGGCCATATAAAGGACGTCGAGGTCTTGGAAAACTGGGCTGACTAGTGTTGAGCGATACCTTCCGATATGCATTGGTATCGGTATCGGATAGTATCGGCCGATACCGGCAAAATATCGGATCTCGCCGATACCGATACCCGATACCAATGCATTTCAATGGGACGCAAAGTATCGGAATGGCTCCCAGGGTCTGAAGGAGAGGAAACTCTCCTTCAGGCCCTGGGATCTATATTCATGTGTAAAGTAAAGAATTAAAATAAAAAATATGGATATACTCACCTCTCCGGCGGCCCCTGGACTTTACTGATGTAACCGGGAGCCTCCGTTCCTAAGAATGAGCGCGTGAAGGGCCTTCGATGACGTCGCGGCTTCTGATTGGTCGCGTGACCGCTCATGTGACCGCTCACGCGACCAATCACAAGCCGCAACATCATCGCAGGTCCTTCACGCGCTCATTCTTAGGAACGGAGGCTCCCGGTTACGGCGGTAAGGTCCAGAGGCCACCGGAGAGGTGAGTATATCCATATTTTTTATTTTAATTCTTTATTTTACACATGAATATGGTTCCGATTCTCGATATCACAAAAGTATCGGAACTCGGTGTCGGAATTCCGATACCGCAAGTAAAGTACCGGCCGATACCCGATACTTGCGGTATCGGAATGCTCAACACTAGCGCTGACACTAAGGGCGAGGAGGTCCAGCAGCATGTTCAAGAAGGTATCTGACACAGTTTTTCCTGCTTGTGCCCTGGCCGGCATACACCAGACCCACACTACTTAGAGTACCTACTTGCAGCATAAGTGAGCATTATATTATTACGTTTGGCAGTCAGTTTCATGGTTCCCTTTATGATATCTAGTATCAAGGCAAACTATCAGGAGAAACCACCAGGTGGCACTTTCCAGCGGTTTATGCTGCTCTGACAGTGAGAACCCAGAGTCTCAGACAGCCTGTGACAGCTGTACTCACAGTGCCCGAGAGCTGGGCAAGAAAACACCAATACAGCAGAGCTGGAGTGAGCAGAACGCCAGGTGGTGAGTGTACTGAAAGGACCTGTAGTCACGTGACAACAGGGGGCCGGGCTTAGCGTCCTGTAGCTGGAGTATGCAGGATACTACGGGTCAGTAAACGGGAGAAGTAACGCGGTACACAAGGAGCAGGATAATCAAGAATAGTCTGGAACATGGCAGGAGTTAGAAAACCGGAGAAGCAGATACACGGTACAGAATCAAGAGGCAAAATCACACCATGGAACAGAACAGAGTCAGAACCATACAAGCAAGCTAGGATACAGGCACAAGGCACAAGCACGCAGAGATCAACACACTCAGCCAATAGCAAAAGTATAACTGACAGAGATTGGAGCTTCCCAGGGCTATAAGAAGCTCTCCCTGAACCAAAGAGAGGCCAATAATAAGCCCCAGGTGTGCAGGTCAGAGCCTGCACTGTGATCAAAACATTAACCCCTGGCGTGCAGGTCAAACCCTGCACTGGGATCATGACGCCTAGTATTTATTTTTTCCTAGGGCAATCATACTAACTGCTGGACATTGTAGTCTCCTTTCTATTTTTTACGTTCTGCTATGGTAGGCATCATTTCATTTTCTGTTTTTCACTAAAATAATTGTTTTACTATTTTTTACTAAGTGTTCACCTTATATCATAGCAACGCAACCCGACAATCTTTGCTTTTTTGAAGAAAGCCTCTAAGGCTGCCATCACACTAGCAGTATTTGGTCAGTATTTTACATCAGTATTTGTATGCCAAAACCAGGAGTGGAACAAATAGAGGAAAAGTATAATAGAAACATATGCACCACTTCTGCATTTCTCACCCACTCCTGGTTTTCGCTTACAAATACTGATGTAAAATACTGACCAAATACTGCTAGTGTGACGGCAGCCTTAGTGTGATACTTATTTCCAACAGGTACACTATCATTAGCCTTATACCAAAATCATACACACTATATCATCTTTTAATTTGCATTATTGTTCTATTATTACAGTCCAAGTTCATTCTAATGCCCTTTTTCTACTATAACAATTGAGCAGTCGGGTAGGTATCCCTGTTCTCTTCCTCATTTTGCCCTCACCTTTCCTCTTCCACATCCATAGTGTTTTGAATTAATTGTGACATATGATAAGTTTAGCAAATTTTATTTTGGATTTCTTTATTCATTTAATATATGGTTCTCTGTTCCTTCTTTTCTCCAATTAATGAAATATGTATTTTTGTTTTTTTTATTTATTAGTTTACATTGCAGCATACCGATGAAGGTCCATTAACCCCTTTACCCCCAAGGGTGGTTTGCATGTTAATTACCAGGCCAATTTTTACAATTCTGACCACTGTCCCTTTATGAGGTTATAACTCTGGAACGCTTCAACGGATCCCGGTGATTCTGACACTGTTTTCTCGTGACATATTGTACTTCATGATATTGGTAAAATTTATTTGATATTACCTGCATTTATTTGTGAAAAAAATGGAAATTTTGTGAAAATTTTGAAAATTTTGCAATTTTTCAACTTTGAATTTTTATGCAATTAAATCACAGAGATATGTCACACAAAATACTTAATAAGTAACATTTCCCACATGTCTCCTTTACATCAGCACAGTTTTGGAACCAACATTTTTTGGTTAGGGAGTTATAAGGGTTAAAAGTAAAATTTCTCATTTTTACAACACCATTTTTTTTTAGGGACCACATCTCATTTCAATCCAAAAATAAGTCTTCAATTGCTATAAAACGCAAAAAGACTCAATACACAATGCACTATGATGTTTAATTCAATAATATTTATTAATAATTGACACCATAAAATTAACAATGGTAATTATACCAGTGAAAACGTCCAAAAATGGTGGAGCGGATTTTATTCACATAACATCTAAGTTTGACCCATATGAGAAATCACTTGCAAATTGTCCACACAAAAAAACCTGCATTGTCAGTGAACCTATACACAGCCGAGCAATGTGACCATTATATGCACACAGCAAAAGGAACAACGGTGATTCAATTAATGGGGCTTAGTAAATTTGTTACTACCATCTGGCCTCTATATAATAGCGTTCCCCATCTCTTAAAACACACCTATCCAATAACTATAGCAGGTGACAAAAAGTAAAGCATGGGCAAGCTAAAGATAACTCACATGGGTATGATGTCCGTGTCTCTGTTCCTTTACCCCGACGCGCGTTTCGTAACACATCCTCAGGGGGCGCCCTGGTGGTGGCAATTTTTGCTGCTTTTGACTGTGATGTTTTTTCTTCCATGTAGCCCAGTTTTAGCTCTTGAGACCTCTCCATACACTTACATCTGGTGATATACTATTATACTGGTCTTATGGAATGCTAATGGAGAGACAGAATTCTGAATTATCCTTTATTGAAGTGTAAAGACTAACTGCACCTTTGCAGAACTTTTGACAACTCATAAAGGCATGCTAGAAGAAATGATTCATAGCGGTCAATAGAAAGTCTATGGCCATGACTCATCAAAGCAATTTTGCTTGCAAATTTTTTCCTTTTCACACCAGTTTCTCCCCAGCTCCACCAAAATGAAAGCAGCTGGGGTGAAATGAGCTGGGTTGATCCTTATCGCAGAAATGTTATTCCAGTCAGGCATTGGAGTACAATTTATGGTCTTGTGCACGTATACACACTTCACTCGTCTGATGGTCCTGATTCATGAAGAGCTGGGCCCCGCCTCATGACTCACGAGCATCTAACTCCACTATACAACCTCATCAAGACCGGCAAGAAAATTGCCAATCACGATGAATCGGATACTATGAGTGACTCACCCACCAGGGCAGTGGGGTACTCGGTTCCAGGTCTGGTCACAATTAAAGGGGTGGTACGGTGGCAGCGACCCGGTCAATGGCCCTGGGCACACAAGTAAAATGGGAAAGGTCTTTAAAGGGTTAAATAAAGTTTGTATTTGTGACACCTCATGTGGTTCTCGGTCAGAGGGGACCGATGCTGCTTAAAGGGGTCCTCTGGGGTGATGTTACTGCAGCAAGATGATAACGCTTCCCACAGGTGAAGCGGGGTCCCCAGGACTCCCAGAGTAGTGGGCAAGGATGGTGGGTTGCCGGTAAATAAACGGAGGACACAGGGTTGCAGTCTTTACCTGGTTTACTGTTGTTGTAGTCAGCCTCAGTCCAGGGTACCGGCAACAGGTGTCGATGGAGGCCAGGCAGCCTGAATACAGGTGGAAACCCCTTTGCCAGGTCAGTTTGGGAGCCTTCCACTTTGCGCTGACTATTAGTCTCTTGCTGCCTGTAGTGTCCTGACAAGGTCCTCTTTCTCTCCTGTCCTGGGACAGTACCTGCACGGTAGGCAATTTGAGCCATTTCCTTAGGGTCTCTTTATGCAGTGACTCCGGGCTCTGGAATTGCTGCTGTACCTCAGGTTTAATGTAGGCCAGTCACTTTTAGCTTCTTGCCCTACGGTTCTGCTGTGGGACTTGCAGTTGCACAGAGCCTCAGGCTCCCGGTGCACGGTGTCTGTGCTCAGCTTAGAAGGGCCCAGTCGCAGCCCTCCTCTAGCTCTTAGGTTCCTCTGTGCTCCCTCACTCTCTGCTTGTCTGCACCAGACTGTCTTCCTTGGTCTCCCTTGACCAACTGTCTAACTCCTCCTCCAGACCAGGATGTATATTGAGGGAATCGTCTCTAAAACTGGGTTTAGAGCTCCCCCTTCTGGCCTGGATTCAGAAAGTGTTGCATGCACAGCTTACCTGCCAAAGGGATCCCTCCTGTCTCCAGGCATGGCATTACCCTCCACGAGAGGAAGGCAGCACCACTGTGGTACCCAAACTCCTGGGGTGCCACATGAGCCTTCAGTCTTTAAGGAGAACAGAACTCAGCTAAGCACATGTAAGGTTTCCTTTTGCTGAGTGTAATTTAGAAAGCCTGACACAATGTGATATATGGAGGAGAGGGGGAAAAGGGAGGTTGGAGCTGATTACGCTGGAAGTGTAAGTGGATTAGTTGCAATGATTGCGAACCAGTGGGTGCCGTACCTGCTGGTGATTGCAGCTTAACGTGAAAAAAATGGAGGGTTGTTTCCAGCTCAACCAACTTGGTAAAATTGAAGCTTTATTAGTAGTGATGAGCGAACGTGCTCGCCACTACTCGGTACTCATCCGAGTATCACTATGCTCGATGTACTCGGCGAGAACCGAGTATTTCCGGGATTATTCGGCAGGAGCTTGGGTCTCCGCCCTGCAAATCTGGCGCTCTTTAGAGCACCAATGACAATGCAGGGATTGTCTGTCATGCACTGTAATGCCGCAGCCATCTTTGTTGTGGTATTACAGTGATTGGCTGGCCGTACAGCTTCATCAGTGCTATAAGAGACCCTGCTCGCCGCATACTGCTCCGGACTTAGGCTGGTTTCACACTTGCATTTCGTTATGCTGTGGATGGTAGCATACTTCCTTCTTGCTTCCTCTGTGAAGCTCTGCCCAGGCTCTGCCTACTGTCGCCTGCGTCCTGTGCTTCGCTGCGTACCTATCTTTAATATTGGGTATGTAGGGACATGCGTTGCATGCGGATGTGTCCGCATGCACCAATTTGAGGTGTGCAGCGATCGCACGGGAACGCAAAATTTTGCTTTTCCGTGCAATCGCCGCACACCTCAAATTGCCGCATGCGGACACATCCGCATACAGCGCATGTCCCTGCGTACCCAATATTAACCCCTTTCTGACATTGGACATCCTATCCCGTCAAGGTGGGGTGGGCCCGTATGACCACCGATGGGATAGTACGTCCAGCGCGATCGGCGGCGCTCACGGGGGGTCACGGACCGCCTCAGCACATTAACCCCCGCGGTGTGCCGGCGGTACAGGGAAGCATCGCGCAGGGAGGGGGCTCCCTGCGGGCTTCCCTGAGACCCCTGGAGCAACGCGATGTGATCGCGTTGCTGTGAGGGTCTCTTACCTCCTCCTCGCTGCAGGTGCCCGGATCCAAGATGGCCGCGGCATCCGGGTCCTGCAGGGAGGTAGGTGGCTTACAGAGTGCCTGCTCAGAGCAAGCGCTTGGTAAGCCTGCAGTGCTGTAAGTCAGATCGGTGATCTGACAGAGTGCTGTGCAAACTGTCAGATCAGCGATCTGTGATGTCCCTCCCTGGGACAAAGTAAAAAAGTTAAAAAAAATTTTTCCACATGTGTAAAAAAAAAATAAAAAAAAAAATTCCTAAATAAAGAAAAAAAAAATATATTATTCCCATAAATACATTTCTTTATCTAAATAAAAAAATAAAACAATAAAAGTACACATATTTAGTATCGACGCGTCCGTAACGACCCCACCTATAAAACTATATCACTAGTTAACCCCTTCAATGAACACCGTAGGGAAAAAAAAAACAAGGCAAAAAACAACGCTTTATTATCATACCGCAGAACAAAAAGTGGAATAACACGCGATCAAAAAGACGGATATAAATAACCATGGTACCACTGAAAACATCATCTTGTCCTGCAAAAAACAAGCCACAACACAGCATCATCAAAGAAAAAATAAAAAAGTTATAGTCCTCAGAATAAAGCGATGCCAAAATAATTATTTATTGTATAAAATAGTTTTTATTGTATAAAAGCGCCAAAACATAAAAAAATGATATAAATGAGGTATCGCTGTAATTGTATTGACCCGAAGAATAAAATTGCTTTATCAATTTTACCAAACGTGGAACGGTATAAACGCCTCCCCCTAAAGAAATTCATGAATAGCTGTTTTTTTGTCATTCTGCCTCAAAAAAATCGGAATAAAAAGCGATCAAAAACTGTCACATGTCCAAAAATGTTACCAATAAAAACGACAACTCATCCCGCAAAAAACAAGATCTCACATGACTCTGTGGACCAAAATATGGAAAAATTATAGGTCTCAAAATGTGGAGACGCAAAAACTTTTTTGATATAAAAAGCGTCTTTTAGTGTGTGACGGCTGCCAATCATAAAAATCCGCTATAAAAATGCTATAAAAGTAAATCAGACCCCCCTTCATCACCCCCTTAGTTAGGGAAAAATAATAAAATTAAAAAAATGTATTTATTTCCATTTTCCCATTAGGGTTAGGGTTAGGGCTAGAGTTAGGGCTAGGGTTAGGGTTAAGGTTAGGGCTAGGGTTAGGGTTAGGGTTAGGGCTAGGGTTAGGGCTAGGGTTAGGGCTAGGATTAGGGTTAGGGCTGGGGTTTGGGTTGGGGCTAGGGTTGGAGCTAAAGTTAGGGTTAGGGTTGGGGCTAAAGTTAGGGTTAGTGTTTGGATTACATTTACGGTTGGGATTAGGGTTGGGACTAGAGTTAGGGGTGTGTCAGGGTTAGGGGTGTGGTTAGGGTTACTGTTGGGATTAGGGTTAGGGGTGTGTTTGGATTAGGGTTTCAGTTAGAATTGGGGAGTTTCCACAGACACATCAGGGGCTCGCCAAACGCGACATGGCGTCCGATCTCAATTCCAGCCAATTCTGCATTGAAAAAGTAAAACAGTGTTCCTTCCCTTCCGAGCTTTACCGTGCGCCCAAACAGGGGTTTAACCCAACATATGGGGCATCAGCGTACTCGGGACAAATTGGACAACAACTTTTGGGATCTAAGTTCTCTTGTTACCCTGTGGAAAATATAAATTTGGGGGGCTAAAAATCATTTTTTTGGAAAAAAAAGGATTTTTTATTTTTACAGCTCTGCGTTGTAAACTGTAGTGAAACACCTGGGGGTTCAAAGTTCAAACAACACATCTATATAAGTTCCTTGGGAGGTCTAGTTTCCAATATGGGGTCACTTTTGGGGGTTTCTACTGTTTGGGTACATCAGGGGCTCTGCAAATGCAACATGACGCCTGCAGACCTGTTGTGAACTCTATTTTTAGGCTCCCTCTAGTGGTCACAAGCGGTACTGTGTAGTGTTGTCTTTCTGCAGGTTGGCTGCATCAGCTGGTTCGTTATCCTTGGTTGGTTTCCTATTTAGCCCACCTGGATATTCAGTTCCTTGCCTGCTATCAATGTATTCAGTGCTCTTCAGATTCCTTGTGACTACCTTGCTCCCAGTCTCTCCAAGACAAGCTAAGTTTTTGTTTGTTCATTTTTTGATTATCAGCATTCATCATGTTTCTTGTCCAGCTTGCTAGAATGTGATCTCCTTGCTTGCTGGTTGCTCTAGGGGACTGAGTTTCTCCCCCCACACCGTTAGTTGGTGCGGGGGTTCTTGAAATCTCAGTGTGGATATTTTGTAAGGGTTTTTTACTGACCGCACAGACCCCTTTACTATTTTCTGCTATCTAGTATTAGTGGGCCTCATTTGCTGAATCTGTTTTCACCCCTGTGTATGTGCCTTCCTCTTACCTCACCGTTATTACATGTTGGGGCTTCTATATCTTTGGGATTATTTCTCTGGAGGCAAGAGAGGTCTTTCTTTCTCTCTAGGGGTAGTTAGTTCCTCAGGCTGGCTCGAGACGTCTAGGAATTTAGTCACGTTCACCGGCTACATCTAGTGTGTTTGGATAGGTTCAGTTTTGCGGTCAGTCCAGTTTTCCACCTCCCTAGAGCTTGTCCTATGTTTAGTCACCTTGCTGGAGTATTTGAGATCCTCAACCACTAAGGATCATAACACAGACCAATCCATCTAAGTCTGCATTCCAAATGGCGCTCCTTCCCTTCCGAGCTCTGCCATGCGCCCAAACAGTGGTTCCCCCCCACATATGGGGTATCAGCATACTCAGGACAAATTGGACAACAACTTTTGGGGTCCAATTTCTCCTGTTACCCTTGGGAAAATACAAAACTGGGGGCTAAAAAATAATTTTTGTGGGAAAAAAATATTTTTTATTTTCACGGCTCTGCGTTATAAACTGTAGTGAAACACTTTGGGGTTCACAGTTCTCACAGCACATCTAGATAAGTTCCTTGGGGTGTCTAGTTTCCAATATGGGGTCACTTGTGGGGGGTTTCTACTGTTTGGGTACATCAGGGGCTCTGCAAATGCAACGCGATGCCTGCAGACCAATCCATCTAAGTCTGCATTCTTAATGGCGCTCCTTCCCTTCCGAGCTCTGCCATGCGCCCATACAGTGGTTCCCTCCCACATATGGGGTATCAGCATACTCAGGACAAATTGGACAACAACTTTTGGGGTCCAATTTCTCCTGTTACCCTTGGGAAAATACAAAACTGGGGGCTAAAAAAATCATTTTTGTGGAAAAAAAGATTTTTTATTTTCACGGCTCTGCGTTATAACCTGTAGTGAAACACTTGAGGGATCAAAGGTCTCAAAACACATCTAGATAAGTTCCTTAGGGGGTCTACTTTCCAAAATGGTGTCACTTGTGGGGGGTTTCAATGTTTAGGCACATCAGGGGCTCTCCAAACGCAACATGGCGTTCCATCTCAATTCCAGTCAATTTTGCATTGAAAAGTCAAATGTGCTCCTTCCCTTCCGAGCTCTGCCATGCGCCCAAACAGTCGTTCACCCCCACATTTGGGGTATCGGCGTACTCAGGACAAATTGCGCAACAACTTTTGTGGTCTAATTTCTTCTCTTACTCTTGGGAAAATAAAAAATTGGGGGCGAAAAGATAATTTTTGTGAAAAAATATGATTTTTTATTTTTACGGCTCTGCATTATAAACTTCTGTGAAGCACTTGGTGGGTCAAGGTGCTCACCGCACATCTAGATAAGTTCATTAGGGGGTCTACTTTCCAAAATGGTGTCACTTGTTGGGGGTTTCAATGTTTAGGCACATCAGGGGCTCTCCAAACGCAACATGACATTCCATCTCAATTCCAGTCAATTTTGCATTGAAAAGTCAAATGGCGCTCCTTCCCTTCCGAGCTCTGTGGTGCGCCCAAACAGTGGTTTACCCCCACATATGGGGTATCAGCGTACTCAGGACAAATTGTACAACAACTTTTAGGGTCCATTTTCTCCTGTTACCTTTGGTAAAATAAAACAAATTGGAGCTGAAATAAATTTTGTGTAAAAAAAAAATTGAAATGTTAATTTTTATTTAAACATTCCAAAAATTCCTGTGAAACACCTGAAGGGTTAATAAATTTCTTGAATGTGGTTTTGAGCACCTTGAAGGGTGCAGTTTTTAGAATAGTGTCACACTTGGGTATTTTCTATCATATAGACCCCTCAAAATGACTTCAAATGCGATGTGGTCCCTAAAAAAAATGGTGTTGTAAAAATGAGAAATTGCTGGTTAAATTTTAACCCTTATAACTCCCTAACAAAAAAAATTTTGGTTCCTAAATTGTGCTGATGTAAAGTAGACATGTGGGAAATGTTACCTATTAAGTATTTTGTGTGACATATCTCTGTGATTTAAGGGCATAAAAATTCAAAGTTGGAAAATTGCAACATTTTCAAAATTTTCGCCAAATTTCCGTTTTTTTCACAAATAAACGCAAGTTATATCGAAGAAATTTTACCACTATCATGAAGTACAATATGTCATGAGAAAACAGTGTCAGAATCGCCAAGATCCGATGAAGCGTTCCAGAGTTATAAACTCATAAAAGGACGGTGGTCAGAATTGTAAAAATTGGCCCGGTCATTAACGTGCAAACCACCCTTGGGGTAAAGGGGTTAAAGATACAGTATGTATGCAGGGAAACGCAGGACGCAGGCGGCAGTAGGCAGAGCCTGGGCAGAGCTTCACAGAGGAAGCAAGAAGTAAGTATGCTGCCATCCACAGTGCAACGAAACGCAAGTGTGAAACCAGCCTTAGCGAGTGTAGGGAGAGCTGCTGCTGAGATAGAGTCAGAATCGTTCTTTTAATAGTTAGTGTAGGTCTGCAACTGTTCAGTCCACAACTCCTGAGAAACCAACAGTCCTTTTCAGGACTAAGTCGGGGGGCCCGAAATTTCAGCGCTAGGTAGACAGGGGAGTCTATGTGTACATATCCACATCAGTGCAAGGCCTGCAGGCACTGTATGTGTGTACATAGCTCTCACTGTATACCTCCAAAAGCTCCATAACTGTCTGCAGCTGCTGCTTATTTACTATATACTCTACCGTTCAAAAGTTTAGGGTCACTTAGAAATGTCCTTATTTTTGAAAGAAAAGCACAGTTTTTTCCAATGAAGCTAACATTAAATGATTCAGAAATATACTCTATGCATTGCTAATGTGGTAAATTACTATTCTAGCTGCAAACATCTGGTTTGTAATGCAATCTCTTCATAGGTGTATAGACGCCCATTTCCAACAACCATCACTCCAGTGATCTTATGGTACATCTGTGAAAGATGGCTAATGGATGGTTAGAATACCCTTGAAAACCCTTGTGCAAGTATGTTAGCACAGCTGAAAACAGTTTGGCTGATTAGAGAACCTATAATTCTAGACTTCGGCCAATCTAGACTTCAGAGTGAGCAGACGTGCCTATCTGGTCTCTGCAAGTCAGAGGAGATAACATTGTGCTGTGCTACTGGCAGCCCATTGTAGCAGCAGCTACTCTTTTGTTTCTTTTGTCTCTGTATGTTGTCTGTTCTTTTGGACATTCTTTTGGACTTTCTACTGGCTTTGGTACCTTTATGGACTCCTAATTTGTAACCGCGGATTGATGGATGGTTTATACTCTGTGGATCGCACTGTTCCTGTATGACCGACCATTGTGGGAATGCGGAAACCATTCACCCATACAACCAACTGCCTCTGGACACGCAGCACTGGATCAGCACCTGGATCTGCCACTACTACGTATATCTCCCCCTACAGGTACATGTGCAGCGCCCCAGAGTCCTGGTCGTTGCAGTACTGTGGCTCCGCCACTATGGGGAGCCATGGTGCGTCCGATGGCACTGAAGGAGTTCATCTGATCAGGTATCACAGACACCAATACATTTCACAGCCGGGCCTCCGGGGGGAGCTAAGGGTTCTATTCATTAGGCCACTCCCCACCATAGTGGGTAAACTGGGGGTCAGGCAGCAAGTTAGATCAGAAAGCTGACTGGATTGGACGAAGCAACACCTAGTGGCAGAGGGTGTTGTGGAGGAAGAGACAGTAGGGTCTCTGTCAGGGGTGGGATCCTGACAGAGGCTTGGCATTGAAAAGAACGTAACGGGTCCGCGCCAGCTCCGGGAAGCGGCGGGACCCAAGAAAGGACTAGAAGCGAGATAGATTGTGCTGAGTGAGAAACGAGATCAAGCAATAGGAGAATTCCAGTAGGGGTCGTGCTGTAAGACCGGAGCAACACCCTACTGAGGCGCACTACCGGTGGCCGGAACGCCGAGGGAGTATTATAACATTCAGCTTCAAGCAATACTCTAAACAGCGGCAGGACAGTCAGTTTAAGGTGGGCTGTCTAACACATATCACCTATGAAGTCTTGGGAGGCAATTGCGGGAGAGGGGCGTCTCTAGGGTCCCGGAAGAACTCCAGGCCTATCCGACAAACGGGTGCCGTTCTAGCTGTAACATCAGGAAGGGACGGAAGATTAGAAGAACATCATTTAATCGAGTTGTGAGGGAACTTAAGAAACAGACACAACGGTTGTGGGGTACTTTCCGTAAGCACAGCAGGGAAGGACTACAACACATAGCGCTAAGAAGGAAGGCACCGATTTCCACCTGTGAAGTGAACTCTGGAGGTGCCATTGGACCGGCCGGACTTGCGCAGCCTGGTGAACCGTATTCTGGACTGAGGACTCAGAGATCTCCAGTAAAGAGGTAAAGAGACTGCAACCTGGTGTCCTCGTTATTTACCGCGACCTGCACCCCACAACTGCACCGTTACAACACCACTTATTGCACCGGACGTCCCCCACTGACAGACAGGGCCACGGACCGGGTCTAGCCACCGTGACAACCCCAGAGCAGAGACCCAGAGGCCCGGCTCCGGGTACCCCTCAGCCCTGCGGCGGTGTGGGGGCGCTCCACATGCAACTCCTAAAGGATGCTAGTGATGCGACGCACCCAAGGACATGTATCTAAGTCAACCACTACCAGCTACGGTTCCACAATACACACAGCTTGTACCTTGTTGGTTACTGATGCAGCCATCTGTGTATAGAGGAGAACACTGGAAACAGGCAGATACAGCGCAGACAGGAGCAAAGGACAGGGACACTGATCTGCTGGTTACCCCTAAGTCTGTCAGTAAACGTGTTGTGTATTCAAGGGATCGATTTCTGGAGCTGAGCAGGATGAAGGCTACTCCAGCCATACCACTTGTTCCCCGTGAAGTGTGGAGACCTTTCAGAGGCTGCAAAGCAGGTAAAAAGGTGAAGACCAGGAGAAGAAGGTTTAAACCAGCAGTCCCATCCATTATCATGGGTAATGTACGCTCGCTGGGAAATAAGACGGATGAACTGCTAGCTCTGTGTAAAACCCAGATGGAGTTCAAGGAATGCAGTCTCATGTGCTTTACAGAAACCTGGTTACATGGGGAGGTCCCTGATTCAAGTGTCTCGATTCCAGGGTTTCACATGGTCTGGGCTGATAGAGACAAAGCTAAGTGTGGTAAGAAAAAGGGTGGTGGGGTGATATTATACATTAATAACAGATGGTGCAATCAGCGTCATATTACTGTTAAGGAAAGTCACTGCAGTCAAAACATTGAACTCTTAGCAGTTGGCCTCAGGCCCTATTATCTAACTAGGGAATTCTCCATTTGCATTACAGTAGTCGTGTATATACCTCCATCCGCAAACCAAGAGGCGGCTGGGGAAGTATTGTTTGGGGTGTTAGACCGCATTCAGACAAAGCACCCAAACTCGTTAACTGTAATCTCTGGGGACTTTAACAGAGCCATGATCTCAAAGGCTCTTGCAAAGTTCTATCAATATGTAAAATGTGCCACAAGGGAGAACAGTATATTGGATCTCCTCTATGCGAATGTTAAAAACGCCTATTCATCATCTGCACTGCCCCCTTGGGGAAATCAGACCACAACCTCATACTATTGTCTCCATCATACCAACCTGTTATCAGTAAACAACCAGTGACAATAAAACTAATTAGGAAGTGGACTCCAGCTGCAGAGGATGCTCTACCAGACTGTTTTGACCTCATAGACTGGGAGGTGATATGCGACAGGGGAGAGCATGATGATGCAAATGATATTGTCGGGTCGAGTAATGGATTATATACATTTTTGTATTGACACTGTTGTACCAGCTAAAAAGATTCGATGTTATGTAAATAACAAGCCTTGGATTACAAAAGAATTGAAACACTTACTAAACAAGAAAAAACTGGCATTTAAAATGAAGGATACAAAGAAACTGAAATTGATACAAAGGGATTTAAAGGGGAAAATGAAGAATGCCCATGAGGCGTTCCGAATTAAATTAGAAAATAAATTGTCATACAACAATTCCATGGAGGTTGTGGTCAGGCATGAAACAGCTAACTGGGTTTAAGGCAAAGCCAGAGCATGGGGAAGTGGATCTGCCCTTGGCTAATGAAATGAACGAGTTTTTCAACAGATTCACCAACACAAGCACAGCATCATCAGGAATGGGGGATGGAGCTGGGAAAACATTGGCAGCATTGACAATGGGGGATAAGCTGCCTGCTTTCACTGTCTCCCAAAGCAACGTGAGAAGACAGTTTAGTAGACTTGATATTGGCAAAGCACCTGGGCCTGATGGCCTCAGACCACGTGTCCTCAGAGAGTGTTCAAACCAACTGTGTACTGTATTCCAGCACCTGTTTAACTGGAGCCTTCAATCACAGGGGGTACCAGAACTGTGGAAGACCACCTGCCTGGTGCCGGTTCCTAACACCACTTTTCCAACTTCCCTACAAGACTATCATCCAGTGGCCTTAACATCACATGCTATGAAGTCCTTGGAGAGAATAATACTCGCCTACAGGGCCGGACTGGCCATCTGGCAATTCTGGCAAATGCCAAAAGGGCCTGTCTGGTTGTGAGCTGCCTTGCCTGCTATGTTGTTAACAGAATCGGTGTTCTCAAGATACCCATACTGTTAAGAGTTGTGATGGAGCACAAAGTCGCTGACTCCATCACTTACACCAGCAGGCCATGGGAATCATTAGAAATATTGGACTTGTAGTAAATCTTGCTTTCTTCAATCCAGGGTAATATTAATAATATATCCCATCTGGTGCTCGGGGGCGGGGACGGCATGGGCCTGTGTGATTTCAAATGCCAGGGCTGAATTTCAGTCCCAGTCCGTACCTGCTGCTGAACATAGGCCAGATAGAGTCCAGAGTAACTCTGTTGCCTCATTATAGTGAATGGATCCCTTGTAGGGTTCATCTGAATCATGTCACTCTGAGATTTAAATGGCAACTCCAAAGTATGTGCTCAGCATAGAGCGCAGGATAAATGTGATCTCAAACGTTATGTAAAATGTTACAAATAAAGGAGTCAATACAATAATCAAACAGTCCCCACTCAGGTCCACCATCTGTTAATGGAAATATAGGGGGCTCAGGGCCGTATTTAGAGTTTCTGCTGCCCTAGGCACTTTTAGTGCTGCCCCCCCCCCCCTTTGGTGAGTATGACACTATCGGCAGTGACTTTAGCAAGAATCACTGATGTGAAAGTCGCCTTTTGCAGCAAATCCGGCAGTTTTTCTGCATGTGCCGCGTAACGGATCACTTACGGCAACACTGCGTTCGGCCTCATTCATTCCCTGTGGGATTTGCGGCACTTATGATCTGGCAAATGTGGTACCATACCTCCCAACTTTTGAAGAAGGGAAGGAGACAAAGTGTGCGGCGTGCGTAGCGCGTAACCATTTAGCACTGCTGATCACACTGTTATACAATAATTATAAACGAAAAAATATGGCCACAGTGCTCCATACTGTATAATGGCCACACATGATGCTCCATACTGTATAATGACCGCACATGATGCTCCATACTGTATAATGGCCACACATGATGCTCCATACTGTAAAATGGCCACACATGATGCTCCATACTGTATAATGGCCACACATGATGCTCCATACTGTATAATGGCCACACATGATGCTCCATACTGTACAATGGCCACACATGATGCTCCATACTGTATAATGGCCACACATGATGCTCCATACTGTACAATGGCCACACATGATGCTCCATATTGTATAATGGCCACACATGATGCTCAATACTGTACAATGGCCACACAGTTCTCCATGATACTGTATAATGACCCCCCCTCCTGTATGCATGGCTCATATTCCCCCCCTGTATGCATGGCTCACACTCCCCCCCTGTATGCATGGCTCAAATTCACCCCCCCCCCGTATGCATGGCTCATATTCACCCCCCCCTGTATGCATGGCTCATATTCACCCCCCATTCACCCCCCCCCTGTATGCATGGCTCATATTCACCCCCCCCCCTGTATGGATGGCCCATATTCACCCCCCCCTGTATGCATGGCTCATATTCACCCCCCCCTGTATGCATGGCTCATATTCACCCCCCCCCTGTATGCATGGCCCATATTCACCCCCCCCCCCTGTATGCATGGCTCATATTCATTCCCCCCCCTGTATGCATGGCTCATATTCATTCCCCCCCTGTATGCATGGCTCATATTCATTCCCCCCCTGTATGCATGGCTCATATTCACCCCCCCCTGTATGCATGGCTCATATTCACCCCCCCCTGTATGCATGGCTCATATTCACCCCCCCCCTGTATGCATGGCTCATATTCACCCCCCCCCCTGTATGCATGGCTCATATTCACCCCCCCCCCTGTATGCATGGCTCATATTCACCCCCCCCCCTGTATGCATGGCTCATATTCACCCCCCCCCCGTATGCATGGCTCATATTCATTCCCTCCCTGTATGCATGGCTCATATTC
Organism: Ranitomeya variabilis; assembly: GCF_051348905.1. Classification (NCBI taxonomy): domain Eukaryota; kingdom Metazoa; phylum Chordata; class Amphibia; order Anura; family Dendrobatidae; genus Ranitomeya; species Ranitomeya variabilis. Next base: position 644,841,292 of record NC_135233.1, on the reverse strand, counting down.
ACCCCCCCTCCCCCCATATGCTGGCTTATCTCCCATCCCCCCCTGTATGTGAGGCTCATCTCCCATCCCCCCCTGTATGCATGCATGGTGGCATTGGTGGCTCTGGCTCGTCATCTCCCAACCCCCATGCGTGGCTCATAGGCAGCCTGCCCCGCCGCTCCCCATCTATCTTGTGGCTGCCGCCTGCCGGGCTCCCCGATCCTCCTCCTTCATCCTCCCCGGCTCCCCCCGTCCCTGCCTGTCATCATACTCACCTGGCTGTGTCACCTCACACCGCGCACGGCGCGCAGAAGAACGGGATCCTCCACCTCTGTGCTGTGTCCCGGCGCAGCACCCTCGTCGGCCTGTATGAGCGGTCAGGTGGTACCGCTGATTAAGGTCATGACCTTAATCAGCGGTACCATGTGACCGCTCACACAGCGAGGGTGCAGTCACTGAGAGCAGACCAGGCGTCGCTGGAGCAGGTGAGGTGAGTATGCATCAATCAATCATAGTGTGTATGGGCAAGGAGGCAGCGGCGGGGGGGCGGCGAGGGGGGGGGCGAGGGGGGAGGGGCTTAAGCCTTAAGGTGACCCCGGCCGGACCGGACTTTGCATTAAAAAAAAAAAAAAAAGCACACACACCTGCTCAGGTGCCGCCCCCCCACATGGCCCCGCCCTAGGCACGTGCCCTCAAGTGCCTAGTGGCAAATACGGCCCTGAGGGGGCTTCCATGTTACTTGTAGTTAGTGTTGAGCGATACCTTCCGATATCCAGAAGTATCCGTATCGGATCGGCCGATATTCAAGAAATATCGGATATCGCCGATACCGATACCCAATACCAATGCAAATCAATGGGACAAAAATATCAGAATTAAAATAAACCCTTTCTTTCCTTGTAGGTTAATTCTACATGAAGGAAAACAACTAAGAATAATGTAGGATGTATTGGGGGAGGTGGAGGAGACATTAAAGGCATAGAGGTTTAGGCCAATCAAATGGAATAGCAGGAAATTTTTTTTTTTTTTAAGACGGTCGGAGTTGCAAAGATATTGACTATGTTAAGATTTTTTATGCGGTATATTGTCAGATATTTATGTTTCACTACTTCCATGCTCTTCACCTTCTTTTTAACTTCTCCCACACTTTCTTCTTCATCATCCTCAGCAGCAAAAAAGCTCCTCTATGTACTCCTATATAGTGTTTTTCCACAATCTAGCAGGATACAGATGGAAAGCCACTAATAGGATAAATTTGAAAAAATGTGCAGCAGGCAGCACTAATTGAAAAAAGGACAATGGAATAGTATGAGGCAGTGACGCACCCTGAGCAGACTACAACCAGCGGTGGCTGCAGACCAGACTACAGAGTGAGCTGCACTCACACACAGAGCTTGCAGACAGCCGTGAACAGCGCTGCAAGGCAAAAACAAGGTTCTCACACAGCGGTTGCTAAATTAGCCTGGGTAAAGCACAATGAAGCAAATCGCTATCTCAAAACTGGCCCTCAGTCAGAACACAGCGTCCTGTCCCTAACTGAATTCACAGCAGAGTGAACCCAAAATGGTGGCGGCGACTTTTATAGTGCATCATGACATCATTTCAGCAGCCAATCACAGCAATGCCAGTAGTTACATGCCTAACATGCAGAACAGGATGTGCCCACACTTCTAATGATTCCTCATTGGCTAAATTAAATGAAACTGGCTCTTAGCATTATGGGAACTTCCGATTCCGGTATTCGATATACTGAAAGTATCAGAACTCGGTATCGGAATTCCGATACCGCGAATATCGGTCGATACCCGATACTTGCAGTATCGGAATGCTCAACACTACTTGTAGTACAAAGGCTCTGGAAAAGCTCTACAGCTCCTCAGCCCCCCAAAAGAAATTCAGCAAATTCTGCGCTCCCAAATCCAAATGCCTCCCTCCCTTCTGAGCCCCATTGTGCTTAATCCACATTTAGTATCCACATGTTTGGCATTTCTATAGCGATGAAAGCCACCTAACTTACGGTTACATGTCTCTGGAAGTATGAGCTGCACATCACATACTGGGCACTAAAATGTACTGTTCATTGCAAGGACAGTTTGCAATTTTCACTCAGCAACATCCAGCAACATCCACTGCTGCTTGTTTCTGGAAAACAATTATGGAGTCAAAATCAACTATAACCCCTGGCAAAAATTATGTAATCACCCACCTTGGAGGATGTTCATTCAGTTGTTTAATTTTTTATTAAAAAACAGATCACAGACACGGCACAAAACTACAGTCATTTCAATTGACAATTTTCTGGCCTTATTAAACACTGAAAGAAATCAAGAACTAAAAATGTTGTAGGCAATATTTGTCACTTTTTTAGAACAAGCAGAGGGGAAAATTATGGACTCACTCAATTATGTGGGAAAAAATGATGGAATCATGAAAAACAAGCAAAAAAAAGAACACTCCAACACATTGCTAATATTTTGTTGCACCACCTCTGGCTTTTATAACAGCTTGCAGTCTCTGAGGCATGAACTTAATGAGTCTTAAACAGTACTCTTCATCAATCTGGCTCCAACTTCCTCTGATTGCTGTTGCCAGATCAGCTTTGCAGGTTGGAGCGTTGTCATGGACCATTTTCTTCAACTTCCACCAAAGATTTTCAATTGGATTGAGATCCGGACTATTTGCAGGCCATGACATTGACCTTACGTGTCTTTTTTCAAGGAACATTTTCACAGTTTTTGCTCTATGGCAGGATGCATTATCATCTTGAAAAATGATTTCATCATCCCCAAACATCCTTTCAATTGATGGGATAAGAAAAGTGTCCAAAATATCAACATAAACTTGTGCATTTATTGAAGATGTAAAGACAGCCATCTCCCCAGTGCCTTTACCTGACATGCAGCCCCATATCATCAATGACTGTGGAAATTTGCATGTTCTCTTCAGGCAGTCATCTTTATAAATCTCATTGGAATGGCACAAAACAAAAGTTCCAGCATCATCACCTTGCCCAATGCAGATTTGGGATTCATCACTGAATATGACTTTCATCCAGCCATCCACAGTCCACAATTGCTTTTCCTTATTCCATTGTAACCTTGCTTTTTTCTGTTTGGGTGTTAATGATGGCTTTTGTTTAGCTTTTCTGTATGTAAATCCCATTTCCTTTAGGCGGTTTCTTACAGTTCGGTCACAGATGTTGACTCCAGTTTTCTCCCATTCGTTCCTCATTTGTTTTGTTGTTCATTTCCTGTTTTGGACACATTGCTTTAACCCCTTAGTGACAGAGCCAATTTGGTACTTAATGACCGAGCCAATTTTTACAATTCTGACCACTGTCACTTTATGAGGTTATAACTCTGGTACACTTTAACAGATCCCGCTGATTCTGAGATTGCTTTTTCGTGACATATTGTACTTCATGTTAGTGGTAACATTTCTTCGATATTACTTGCGATTATTTATGAAAAAAATGGAAATATGGCGAAAATTTTTAAAATTTTGCAATTTTCAAAATTTGTATTTTTATACCCTTAAATCACAGAGATATGTCACGAAAAATAGTTAATAAATAACATTTCCCACATGTCTACTTTACAAAAGCACAATTTTGGAAACAAAATTTTTTTTTGTTAGGGAGTTATAAGGGTTAAAAGTTGACCAGCAATTTCTCACTTTTACAACACCATTTTTTTTTAGGGACCACATCACATTTGAAGTCATTTTGAGGGGTCTATATGATAGAAAATAACCAAGTGTGAGACCATTCTAAAAACGGCACCCCTCAAGGTGCTCAAAACCACATTCAAGAAGTTAATTAACCCTTTACGTGCTTCACAGGAACTGAAACAATGTGGAAGGAAAAAATGAACATTTAACTTTTTTTTGCAAACATTTTACTTCAGAACCATTTTTTTTTATTTTTGCAAGTGTAAAAACAGAAATTTAACGATAAATTTTGTTGTGCAATTTCTCCTGAATACGCCGATACCCCATATGTGGGGGTAAACCACTGTTTGGGCGCACCGCAGAGCTTGGAAGTGAAGGAGCGCCGTTTGACTTTTCAATGCAGAATTGGCTGGAATTGAGATTGGATGCCATGTCACGTTTAGAGAGCCCCTGATGTGCCTAAACAGTGGAAACCCCACACAAGTGACACCATTTTGGAAACTAGACCCCTTAGGGTACCGTCTCACATAACGATTTACCAACGATCACGACCAGCGATATGACCTGGCCGTGATCGTTGGTAAGTGGTTGTGTGGTCGCTGGGGAGCTGTCACACAGTCAGCTCTCCAGCGACCAACGATGCCGAAGGCCCCGGGTAACCAGGGTAAACATCGGGTTACTAAGCGCAGGGCCGCGCTTAGTAACCCGATGTTTACCGTGGTTACCAGCGTAAAAGTAAAAAAAAACAAACCGTACATACTCACATTCCGGTGTCTGTCCCCCGGCGTTCTGCTTCTCTCCACTGTGTCTGTGCCAGCCGGAAAGCACAGCGGTGACGTTACCGCTGTGCTCGCTTTCCGGCCGGCCGGCGCTCACAGTGCAGAGAAGCAGAACGCCGGGGGACAGACACCGGAATGTAAGTATGTACGGTTTGTTTTTTTTTACTTTTACGCTGGTAACCACGGTAAACATCGGGTTACTAAGCGCGGCCCTGCGCTTAGTAACCCGATGTTTACCCTGGTTACAAGCGAACGCATCGCTGGATCGCTGTCACACACAACGATCCAGCGATGACAGCGGGAGATCCAGCGACGAAAGAAAGTTCCAAACGATCTGCTATGACGTACGATTCTCAGCAGGGTCCCTGATCGCTGCTGCGTGTCAGACACAGCGGTATCGTATGGATATCGCTGTAACGTCACGGATCGTACCGTCGTAGCGACCAAAGTGCCACTGTGTGACGGTACCCTCAAGGAACTTATCTAGATGTGTGATGAGCACTTTGAGATCCTGTGTACGTTGATACCCCATATGTGGGGGTAAACCACTGTTTGGGCGCGCCACAGAGCTTGGAAGAGAAGGAGTGCCGTTTTACTTTTTCAATGTAGAATTGGCTGGAATTGAGATCGGACGCCATGTCGCGTTTGGAGAGCCCCTGATGTGCCTAAACAGTGGAAACCCCCCACAAGTGACATCATTTTGGAAACTAGACCCCTTAAGGAACTTATCTAGATGTGTGGTGAGCACTTTAAACCCCCAGGTGTTTCACAGAAGTTTATAACGTAGAGCCGTGAAAATAAAAAATTGCATTTTTTCTACAAAAATTATTTTTTTGCCCCCAAATTTTTATTTTCACAAGGGTAACAGGAGAAATTAGACAACAAGGGTTGTTGTCCAATTTCTCCTGAGTACGTCGATACCCCATATGTGGGGGTAAACCACTGTTTGGGCACACCACAGAGCTTGGAAGAGAAGGAGTGCCGTTTTACTTTTTCAATGTAGAATTGGCTGGAATTGAGGACGGACGCCATGTCGCGTTTGGAGAGCCCCTGATGTACCTAAACAGTAGAAACCCCCACAAGTGACCCCATTTTGTAAACTAGACCCCCCAAGGAAATTATCTAGATATGTAGTGAGAACTTTGAATGCACAAGTGCTTCACAGAAGTTTATAATGCAGAGTCGTGAAAATAAAAAATATTTTTTTTTTCCACAAAAAAGATTTTTTAGCCCCCAAGTTTTTATTTTCACAAGGATAACAAGAGAAATCGGACTGCAAAAGTTGTTGTCCAATTTGTCCTGAGTATGCTGGTACCCCATATGTGGGGGTAAACCACTGTTTGGGCGCACGGTAGAGCTCGGAAGGGAAAGAGAGACATTTTGGAATGCAGACTTTGATAGAATGGTCTGCGGGCGTTATGTTGCGTTTGCAGAGCCCCTGATGTACCTAAACAGTAGAAACCCCCCACAAGTGACCCCATTTTGCAAACTAGACCCCCCAAGGAACTTATCTAGATATGTGGTGAGAACTTTGAATGCCCAAGTGCTTCACAGAAGTTTATAATGCAGAGTCGTAAAAATAAAAAACATTTTTTTTTCCACAAAAAAGATTTTTTAGCCCACAAGTTTTCATTTTCACAAGGGTAACAAGAGAAATTGGACCCCAAAAGTTGTTGTCCAATTTGTTCTGAGTATGCTGGTACCCCATATGTGGGGGTAAACCACTGTTTGGGCACACGGCAGAGCTCGGAAGGGAAGGAGCGCCGTTTTGGAATGCAGACTTTGATAGAATAGTCTGCGGGCGTTATGTTGCGTTTGCAGAGACCCTGGTGTACCTAAACAGTAGAAACCCCCCACAAGTGACCCCATTCTGGAAACTAGACCCCCCAAGGAACTTATCTAGATGTGTGGTGAGAACTTTGAATGCCCAAGAGCTTCACAGAAGTTTATAATGCAGAGTCGTGAAAATAAAAAATATTTTTTTTTCCACAAAAAAGACTTTTTAGCCCTCAAGTTTTTATTTTCACAAGGGTAACAGGAGAAATTGGACCCCAAAAGTTGTTGTCCAATTTATCCCGAGTACGCTGATGCCCCATATGTGGGGGTAAACCACTATTTGGGCGCACGGCAGAGCTCAGAAGGGAGGGAGCACCATTTGACTTTTTGAGCGCAAAATTGGCTGTCGTTTTTGGAGACCCCCTGATGTACCTAAACAGTGGAAACGCCCCAATTCTAACTCCAACCCTAACCCCAACACACCCCTAACCCTAATCCCAACCCAATCCATAATCCTAATCACAACCATAAGGATAATCACAACCCTAACCTCAAAACAACCCTAATCTCAACCCTAACCATAACCCTAATCAAAACCCTAAATCCAACACACCCCTAATCCTAATCTCAACCCTAACCTCAAACCTAATCCTAATCCCAATACACCCCTAACCCTAATCCCAACCCTAACCTTAACCCTAATCCCAAACCTAACCCTAATCCCAAACGTAACCCTAATGCCAACCCTAACCCTAATCCCAACCCTAATCCTAACCCTAATCCCAACTCTAACCCTAACTTTAGCCTCAACCCTAGCCCTAACTTTAGCCCCAACCCTAGACCTAACTTTAGCCCCAACCCTAGCCCTAACCCTAACTTTAGCCCCAACCCTAACTTTAGCCCCAACCCTAACCCTAGCCCTAACCCTAATTTTAGCCCCAACCCTAGCCCTAACCCTAACTTTAGCCCTAACCCTAAATTTAGCCCCAACCCTAACCCTAAATTTAACCCTAACCCTAGCCATAACTTTAGCCCCAACCCTAACCCTAGCCGTAAGGCTACTTTCACACTTGTGTCATGTGGCATCCGTTGCAATCCGTCGTTTTGGACAAAAAAACGGATCCTGCAAATGTGCCCGCAGGATGCCTTTTTTGCCCATAAACTTGTATTGCCAACGGATGGCCACACGTCGCGTCCATCGTGCACTGGATCGGTTGTGTTTTGGCAGACCGTCATCACAAAAAAAAACGTCCAATATAACCTTTTTTTGTACGTCGCATCCGCCATTTCCGCTCATGCATGGCCGTAACTCTGCCCCCTCCTCCCCAGGACATAGACTGGGCAGCGGATGCATTGAAAAACTGCATCCGATGCCCACGTTTTGCACAATTTTCACAACGTGCGTCGGTACGTCGGGTCGACGCATTGCAACGGCCCCGTACCAACGCAATTGTGAAAGAAGCCTAACCCTAACCCTAACCCTAGCCCTAACCCTAAATTTAGCCCCAACCCTAACCCTAAATTAGCCCCAACCCTAACCCTAACCCTAATTTTAGCCCCAACTCCTCTCTCCTGCCGGCCGGCAGATGGCAGCAGAGAGCGGGCTCACTGCGCATGCGCCCGGCATTTTCTTTCCAAAGGAAGAAGCCGGCAGGCAGGAGGGGACACAGGAGGACCCTTGGACACCGGTAAGTATAGCAGGGTCCCCGAATCCCCCTATTTCTCTGTCCTCTGATGTGCGATCACATCAGAGGACAGAGAATTACCGATCGCTTTTTCTTTTTTTTTGTTTGCGACCGCTGGTAAACAGTTAATTACCGGTGATCGCAAAACAGGGGTCAGTAAGATCCGATCCCGATCATGTTCTTTGGGGTCTCGGCTACCCCCGGCAGCCGAGACCCCAAAGATCCTCCGAGTACCGGCCGGCGGGCGCACTGCGCATGCGCCTGCCATTTTTTTGCCGGAAGAAGATGGCGGCGCCCATCGGGAGCCACGAGGAGCACCGGGGAAGACAGGTGAGTATCGGGGGGCTATCGGGGACCCCATTTCTCTGTCCTCTGATGTGCGATCACATCGGAGGACAGAGAAATTAAAAGGGAGATCGCGTTTTTTTGGGTTTTTTTGCGATCGCCGGTAAACGGTTAATTACCGGCGATCGCAACTTGGGGGTCGTAAAAAAACCCCGAATCATGTTCTCTGGGGTCTCGGCTACCCTCGGCAACCGAGACCCCAGAGAAAATCTGACTCTGGGGGGCGCTATTCACTTTTTCCACAGCGCCGCTGTGGTTTAAGTACCCTTAGCGGCCACCGTTAAAAGGCATATCGGCGGTCGTTAAGGGGTTTTACGCTCTTGACGCTTTGATGTCTTCTTTGGTCTACCAGCCTTTAACAACCTTCCCATGTTGTTTGTATTGTAAGAGTTTAATAATCCTCTCCTTTGTTTCAATTGACATCTCTCCTGTTGGAGCCATGATACATGTCAGTCCACTTGGTGCAACAGCTCTCCAAGGTGTGATCACTCCTTTTTAGATGCAGAATAATGGGCAGATCTAATGTGATGCAGGTGTTAGTTTTGGGAATTCAAATTCAGATTGTGATTCCATAATTTTCTCCCACATAATTGGGTGAGTCCATAATTTTTCCCCTCTGCTTGTTATAAAAAAGTAAAAAATACTGACTACAACACTTTGTTCTTGATTTCTTTTAGTGTTTATTAAAGCCAGAAAGTTGTCATTTGAAATGACTGAAGTGTTGTGCCATGTCTGTGATCTGCTTTTTTTTTTTAATAAAAAAATAAACAACTGAATGAGCATCCTCCATGGCCAGTGAATACATAATTTTTGCCAGGGGTTGTACACCTGTAGAGAAATTCGTAAAGGGGTGTAATTTCCAAAATGGGGTCAGTTGAGGGGGGATTCGGCTCATCTGGCACTTAGGGGCTCTGTATATGGAGTGCAGAAACTATTCTATAATAATTTGTTCTCCAAGAGTCAAATAGCGCTCCCTCCTGAGTCTCGCTGTGTGGCTAAGGCTGCTTTCACACTAGCGTCGGTACGGGGCCGTCGCGCTGCGTCGGCCCAATGTACCGACGCATACTGTGAAAAAAATGCCCGAAGTGGGCAGTGGAAGCAGTCTTACGACGCTTCCGCTGCCCCATTGCAAGGTCCGGGGAGGAGGGGGCGGAGTTTTGGCCGCGCCTGCATGGTCGAAAATGGCGGTCTCGACGCACAAAAAAACATTACATGTAACTTTTTTTGTGGCGGCGGTGCGCCAAAACACGACGCAACCATCGCACGACGGTTGCGACGTGTGCCAATACGTCGCAATGCGTCGGTAATGTTAGTCTATGGGGAAAAAACGCATCCTGCAGACAACTTTGCAGGATGCTTTTTTTCTCCTAAACGATGCATTGCGACGTGCAGCCAAAAACACTAGTGTGAAAGTAGCCTAAGCAGTACTGTACAGCCACAAATGGGGTATTGCCACATTCAGCAGAAATTGTTTGACACAATTTGGCATCATTTTTACCCATTTCCCCATGTGAAAATGTAAAATATGGGGCTAAAACAATTTTTTTTGTGGTAAAAATATAATTATTTTTCTTCAATTCCCAATGGTATAAAATTCTGTGACCTACATTTGTTGTCAATATGATCACTACACCCCTAGATAAATTAATTCACAGGTGTAGTTTGTAAAATACATTCACTTACAGGGGTTTCTACTATTCTGGAACTCCATGCGCTCTGCCAATGTGACATGGCCCCTCAAACCAGTGCATCAAAATCTGCACTGTAATTTGGCTTCCCTTTTGAGCTTTGCACTGTGCCTCAAAGTAGTTTTTGACCACTTATGGGGTAATGATATACTCAGGAGAAATTGTATAACAAATTGTACTGTTTGTTTTCTCCTATTACCCCTTCTGAAAATTGCAAACTTGGGGTCAAAGCAACATTTTAGTGGAAAAAATAGTAATATTTCAGTTACTCAGCCCAATTTTAAACAAGTTTGTAAATCGCCAGAGAGTTAAAAATACTCACTACTCCCTTAGATAAATTCTTTGAGAGGTGTAGTTTACAAAATGGGATCACCTGTGGGGGTGGCATGTCAGGGGCTCTTCAAATGTAACATGGTATCCACAACCTATTACAGCCAAAATAGCGCTCATTCCCTTTCCAGCCCTACCATGTACCCAAGCAGTCATTTTTCAACAAAAAAGGTGTACCTGCATACTTTTGAAAAATTGCACAAAAAATTTTGACATCCATTTTCTCCTGTTACTCTTGTCGAAATAAAAAAAAAAGTTGGGGCTAAAATAACATTGTGTCTTTTAGTTTTCACAGCTCAACATTATAAAATTCTGTGAAGTCCCCGAGAGTTCAAGGTGCTCATCATACATCTAGATACAGTCCTTTAGAGGTCTAGTTTTCAAAATGGGGTCATTTGGGGGGGGTTCCACTGTTTAGGCACCTCAGGAGCTCTCCAAACGTGACATGGTGTCAGCTATTGATTCAAGCCAATTTTGCATTCCAAAAGTCAAACAGTGCAACTTCCCTTCGGTGCACTGCCATACGGCCAAACAGTAGTTTTCCACCACATGTGGGGTATTGGCATACTCAGCAGAAATCGCACAATAATTGTGAGGCCGGAGTCACACTAGCGTGTTTTACGGACATATGAGTGGCGCTGAAAATACGCATTGCACACGGTACAATGATTCTCTATGGCCCAGCTCCTATCTGGCGTATTTTACATATCCGTATTTTACGGTCTTGTACGGCCGTAGACAACTGCAGCATGCTGCGTTTGTCAGCGTATTGCGCAAATAAATCGCCAATGAAAGTCTATGGGGTCGAGAAAAATACGGATTACACACGGACCAACAGTGTGACTTGTGTAAAATACGCAAGATTACAGTAGGTGACAGGAAATGTGTCAAGCCCTCAATTAGGAAGCTCAGACATGCTTATTAGCTGAAAAAGCCAGACAGACATCCCGGAAGTCTGCCGCACGCCTCCACGGAGTCACAAGCAGCATGGCATCCATTATTAATGTGGATATGCTCCTCACCCTGGTCCAAGAAAGGCCTGAAATATGGGACCAGCGGGATCCCAACTATTCTAACCGGGCCAGGAAAGAGGCAGCTTGGAGGACCATCTGTGGGATCCTATTCCCAGATTTTGAGCAACGAACACGTGCGGTGCAGACACAACTTTGTAAGTACGCTCATGTTTCGACATTAATTAACCTAGAAAAATGCTTTACCTACATGATTTCATGCAGATTATTTTTTGGCTTAGTCCGGTATTTTTTGTTTTTGTATTTTTGATTAAAAAAAATGATGGTGGACATGAGAAAGGGGTTACGTACAGAGATAGAGATGTTGCTTACGGTAATATTTTTTTGAATGCCAGACTGGTACAGAGGGGAGTGGACCCTGTCCTTGTGGGGTTACACTTTATTGTGTATCTTTTTTTTAATTTTATTTTTTATCCATTTTTTAGTTATGAACTTCATTTAAAAAGTAATTTTAGTATCCACGTTAAAATATGATCAATCAATGACAACTTTTGTAAGCAATGTGCAGAATGACCTTTTAGAATATTTGATTCTATGTCATTGCAGTGGAAGATGTTATGAGTAGCGTTGAGCGAAACGGATCGGTCATTTTCATAAATCGCCGACTTTTAGGCAAAGTCGGGTTTCATGAAACCCGAACCGATCCTAGTGTGGGATCAACCATGCGGTCGGTGATCAGAGCGCCAAAGTCGCGTTTCGTATGACGCTGTTACCGCCGTTCTTCATCCAATGAAGGAGGACGCAGAGTGTGGGCAGCGTGATGACATAGGTCTCTGTCCCCACCATCTTAGACAAGGGCATGGCAGTGATTGGCTTGCTGTCTGCGGCGTCACAGGGGCTAAAAAGGGGCATGCACGCCGACCGCCATCTTACTTCGGCCGATCTGAGCATAGGGAGAGTTTTCTGCAGTTAGTCAGAAGCAGGGACAGAGTTAGGGAGGAAATATAAACCCCCAAACCGCTTGTGCTGGAGCGATTTTCACTGTCCCACACCACCTTTTTGTGCAGGGACAGTGGAGGTCGTATTTTAGTGCAGCAGCTGCATAGCTGTGTGCACGGTGCTGTGCAAACCAACTGCTTTTTTCAAAGCAAAAATCCTGTTGCTCCTTTCTGCAAAGTTACCTGTCTTGTTTATTTGTCTACCAATTTTTTTGTTCAGCAGTCCTTTTTATTGCTGCCATACTTGTCCTGAGATCATTGTAGGAAGCTTGTTATTGCAGTATTTTTTTTTATTTTTTTATAATAATTACAGCCACTTTCTGCCACGTTCATAGTGTTGTGTTATACCACTGTGCCAGAGTTGTGGTTCAGTGTCTCCCCCCAAAAGTGAGATAGTAATTCTCACACAGTTTATATTCTGCTGTACTGCTAGTGTGTTGTATATCAGGCAGCCACTTTCTGCCACGTTCATAGTGTTGTGTTATACCACTGGGCCAGAGTTGTGCTTCAGTGTCTCCCCCCAAAAGTGAGATAGTATTTCTCACACAGTTTATATTCTGCAGTACTGCTAGTGTGTCGTATATATACACCAATGTCCAATGTAAATATAGCTGGCACTTCCAATATACTATGAACAACAACTGGTCACCCAAAGGGTAACTATAACGAAGAGATCCAGAGTGATAATGATTAAGACTTTTATTGAAAAACTTGATAAAAAGCATACAATTGCTCTAGCACTTCAACATAAGGTGGAGGTCATATGCAGTATATCGCTTTAAAGTATCAATTGCATGGTAGAAATATCATAACAGTACATCAACTGAGTACATCTTTAGCTGCCTAAGCATGCCCAAATTATAACGATAGTAACAATGTACACAATCAGTTTATATATTCATATCTACCTGCAAACAGCACGGCACGGCACTCCACCTCACCCCAACGCGCGTTTCGCACCTGGCTTCTTCCGGGGGCGTGACTGGGGTGGGTAAGTGCGGGGTTTTTAACTAAGCAATCTGCCACTGATGGACGTTCGGCTAGAGCATGTGATCGGGAGTAAATTGGAGTAGTTACCAGGTCTATATCCAATATCCTACCTATATCTCCTCCACGTATATCAATATTGATTTGATCGATACCCTTAATTTTAAAACCACCAGGCTGCCCACCATGGTACTTTTTGAAATGTCTGGGCAGTGTCTTTAAGGTGGTTTCATCCTTAACCGACTTCGCCTTAATGATGTCCCTAACATGTTCCCTTGTTCTGATCTTAAGTTCCCTGGTGGTTAGCCCTATATATATTTTACCACATGGGCACTGGGCATGATAAATTACTCCTCGGGAATTACAGCTCAGATGTTTCCTAATGCTGTATGATCTTGATCCATCAAAATTACAGAACTCTGTAGATCTGGTATGGTTGAGATATGCCTTACATATGCCGCAGGGAAAGAACCCTTTACGATCTCCACCTACCGATCCAGTGGATCTTGACTTGGGGGCCACGTAATGGCTTCGTACTAATGCATCCTTAAGGTTCAGTTCCGGATGCGCTCACGCCTGGATTGTTTGCGTACCAGCAGGCGTTCCAGGGAGCGCAGGCCCGGAAGTGACCTTTATCTCAGGAAGCAGGCAGCGGTGCAAGCGCTGGAAAAGACCTGGTAACTACTCCAATTTACTCCCGGTCACATGCTCTAGCCGAACGTCCATCAGTGGCGGATTGCTTAGTTAAAAACTCCGCACTTACCCACCCCAGTCACGCCCCCGGAAGAAGCCAGGTGCGAAACGCGCGTTGGGGTGAGGTGGAGTGCCGTGCCGTGCTGTTTGCAGGTAGATATGAATATATAAACTGATTATGTACATTGTTACTATCGTTATAATTTGGGCATGCTTAGGCAGCTAAAGATGTACTCAGTTGATGTACTGTTATGATATTTCTACCATGCAATTGATACTTTAAAGCGATATACTGCATATGACCTCCACCTTATGTTGAAGTGCTAGAGCAATTGTAAGCTTTTTATCAAGTTTTTCAATAAAAGTCTTAATCATTATCACTCTGGATCTCTTCGTTATAGTTACCCTTTGGGTGACCAGTTGTTGTTCATAGTGTGTCATATATCAGGCAGCCACTTTCTGCCACATTCATAGTGTTGTGTTATACCACTGGGCAAGAGTTGTGGTTCAGTGTCTCCCCCCAAAAGTGAGATAGTAATTCTCACACAGTTTATATTCTGCTGTACTGCTAGTGTGTTGTATATCAGGCAGCCACTTTCTGCCACGTTCATAGTGTTGTGTTATACCACTGGGACAGAGTTGTGGTTCAGTGTCTCCCCCCAAAAAATGAGGAAGTCTGGTGGAAGAGGCCGTGGGCGGGGGTTGCCAGCTAGTACTGATGGTGGTGGTGGTGCTGCATCTGGTGGTAGTGGCAAAAGCACAGTAGCACCTAAGGCTGGAAGTGTTGAGCCTGCGTCATCGCATGGCTACACAAGGCCTCGAAGGCTCCCTTACCTGGGAGTAGGAAAACAGCTTTTAAAGGCGGAGCAGCAGGAAAAAGTTTTGTCTTTCCTTGCTGACTCAGCCTCTAGCTCTTTCGCCTCCTCTTCCCAAAGTTCAAAATCTAAGAGCAGCCAGTCGTCAGTGGATGCTTCCGGTCCGGAAAAAGACGTTTCCTTGTGTCCTTCTCCCAAACCAAGTGAAGGATGCGTCAGGCGACACTACAGGTTACTCCATGGAGCTCTTTACCCATACCGTGCCAGGGTTAGAAAGGGAAGTTGTACACTGCCCATTACAAGAAGAATCGGACATGGAGTACACTGATGCACAGCCACAGCTAGATTGTGATGCTGTTCCATTGACTCAGATCACTACATTGACCTCGCAGTTTCCTGAGCCAGAATCTGACCCTGATGAGACTATGGTGCCCTGTCCCGAACGCTATAGCACCGGCTTACACGGTGACACTGAGGAAGGTGCACATGACATTGTGGAGGAGGAGGTGACTACTCCAATTTACTCCCGGTCACATGCTCTAGCCGAACGTCCATCAGTGGCGGATTGCTTAGTTAAAAACTCCGCACTTACCCACCCCAGTCACGCCCCCGGAAGAAGCCAGGTGCGAAACGCGCGTTGGGGTGAGGTGGAGTGCCGTGCCGTGCTGTTTGCAGGTAGATATGAATATATAAACTGATTATGTACATTGTTACTATCGTTATAATTTGGGCATGCTTAGGCAGCTAAAGATGTACTCAGTTGATGTACTGTTATGATATTTCTACCATGCAATTGATACTTTAAAGCGATATACTGCATATGACCTCCACCTTATGTTGAAGTGCTAGAGCAATTGTAAGCTTTTTATCAAGTTTTTCAATAAAAGTCTTAATCATTATCACTCTGGATCTCTTCGTTATAGTTACCCTTTGGGTGACCAGTTGTTGTTCATAGTGTGTCATATATCAGGCAGCCACTTTCTGCCACATTCATAGTGTTGTGTTATACCACTGGGCAAGAGTTGTGGTTCAGTGTCTCCCCCCAAAAGTGAGATAGTAATTCTCACACAGTTTATATTCTGCTGTACTGCTAGTGTGTCGTATATCAGGCAGCCACTTTCTGCCACGTTCATAGTGTTGTGTTATACCACTGGGACAGAGTTGTGGTTCAGTGTCTCCCCCCAAAAAATGAGGAAGTCTGGTGGAAGAGGCCGTGGGCGGGGGTTGCCAGCTAGTACTGATGGTGGTGGTGGTGCTGCATCTGGTGGTAGTGGCAAAAGCACAGTAGCACCTAAGGCTGGAAGTGTTGAGCCTGCGTCATCGCATGGCTACACAAGGCCTCGAAGGCTCCCTTACCTGGGAGTAGGAAAACAGCTTTTAAAGGCGGAGCAGCAGGAAAAAGTTTTGTCTTTCCTTGCTGACTCAGCCTCTAGCTCTTTCACCTCCTCTTCCCAAAGTTCAAAATCTAAGAGCAGCCAGTCGTCAGTGGATGCTTCCGGTCCGGAAAAAGACGTTTCCTTGTGTCCTTCTCCCAAACCAAGTGAAGGATGCGTCAGGCGACACTACAGGTTACTCCATGGAGCTCTTTACCCATACCGTGCCAGGGTTAGAAAGGGAAGTTGTACACTGCCCATTACAAGAAGAATCGGACATGGAGTACACTGATGCACAGCCACAGCTAGATTATGATGCTGTTCCATTGACTCAGATCACTACATTGACCTCGCAGTTTCCTGAGCCAGAATCTGACCCTGATGAGACTATGGTGCCCTGTCCCGAACGCTATAGCACCGGCTTACACGGTGACACTGAGGAAGGTGCACATGACATTGTGGAGGAGGAGGTGATAGATGACCCAGTTCTTGACCCAGATTGGCAGCCATTGGGGGAAGAGGGTGCCGCTGGCACTAGCTCACAAGCGAAGGAGGGTTATCCGCAGCAACACCAATCTACATCGCAACAGCTGTCATCAGCCAGGCCCATATCAGGCCCAAAATGTGTGACAAAAACAGTTTTAGGACAGCGTGGCCAACCGCTGAAAGTTGCACAGCGTACAATGCCTGAAAAGGAATTTCATAGTAGGAAGAGTGCAGTGTGGCATCTTTTTGACCAAGATCCCAATGATCAGTCTCAAGTGATCTGTAAGAAATGCTCAAAGACCTTTAGCAGAGGGAAGAATCTTCTAAATTTAAATACAACGTGCATGCGTAGACATTTAACCAGCATGCACTTGCAAGCCTGGACTAATTACCAAACGTCCTGTACCGTTGGTGCACCTGGTCAGAATGAAGGTAGTCAGCAACGCTACATTGCTTCCCTCACTGTAAGCCCACCGGTTCGGACACCACCAGCAGCAAATGTGGAGGGATCGTCACAAGGCCAAAGCAGGCAGGGAATAAGAAGGTTATTGGTAGGAAGCACTGTATGTAGGCCAACATCACCAACTGTCTCTCAAACCGCCATGTCCACCACCACCACCACCGCTAGTTCCACCATCTGCAGGTCTCCTGTCCAGCTCACCCTAGAAGAGACTCTCGTGAGGAAAAGAAAGTACTCATCCTCTCATCCGCGTACACAGGGTTTGAACGCCCACATTGCCAGATTAATCTCGTTAGAGATGATGCCCTACCGGTTGGTCGAAAGCAAAGCTTTCAAAGACCTGATGGCCTACGCAATACCACGCTATGACCTACCCAGTCGCCACTTCTTTGCGAGAAAAGCCATCCCAGCCCTCCACCAGCATGTCAAAGACCGCATTGTCCATGCACTGAGGCAGTCTGTCAGTGGAAAGGTGCACCTTACTACAGATGCATGGACCAGTAGGCATGGCCAGGGACGTTACGTGTTCATCACTGCGCACTGGGTTAATGTGGTGGATGCAGGGTCCACAGGGGACAGCCATAGTGGGACAGTTCTGCCTAGCCCACGGTCTAGGAAACAGTTGGCAGTAGGCGTTCGACACCCCTCCTCCTCCTCCTCCAGAAGCGACAGCTCGTCCACAGAGCGCAGTCACCTGGCAACTCCATCCGCAGCTGCCAGTGTTGCACATGAGGTGTCTCATTATGGAACAGCTAGTGGTAAGCGTCAGCAGGCTGTGTTGGAAATGAAGTGTTTGGGAGACAACAGACACACCGCGGAAGTACTGGCCGAGTTCTTGCAGCAAGAAAGTGAGTCATGGCTGGGCAGTGTACATCTTGAGGCAGGCAAGGTAGTCAGTGATAACGGAAGGAATTTTATGGCTGCCATAGCCCTTTCACAACTTAAACACATACCTTGCTTGGCTCACACTTTGAACCTGGTGGTGCAGTGCTTCCTGAAAAATTATCCAGAGTTACCAGCCCTGCTCCTGAAGGTGCGAAAACTTTGTTCGCACATCCGCCGGTCGCCCGTACACTCCAGCCGTATGCTGAACCATCAGCGATCGCTAAATCTTCCACAGCAACGCCTAATTATAGATGTTGCAACAAGGTGGAACTCCACACTGCACATGGTTCAGAGGCTGTGTGAACAGAGGCGTGCTGTCATTTATTTGTGGGAGGATACGCATACACGGGCAGGCAGTTGGATGGCAGACATGGAGTTGTCTGGTGTGCAGTGGTCGAAGCTACAAGACCTCTGTCAAGTCCTTCAGTGTTTTGAGGAATGCAAACGGCTGGTAAGTGCAGACGACGCCATCATAAGCATGAGCATCCCACTTATGCGTCTGCTGATGCAAAGTTTGACGCACATTAAGGAGCAGGCGTCTGCAGCCGAGGAGGAGGGAACCCTTGGTGACAGTCAGCCATTGTCTGGTCAGGGAACTGTCCAGGACGAGGTGTCGGACGGAGAGGATGAGGAGGAGGATGATGGGGATGAATATGTATGGGAGGAGGGAGCTTCTCAGGGGGCAATAGAAACTGGTGCCGTTGCAAGGTCTGGTACAGGTTTCTTGCGGGACACTTGTGATGTAGATTTGCAAGAAAGTGCTCCTCAACCCAGCAGTGAATTGACACCTGGAACATTGGCCCACATGGCTGAGTATGCCTTGCGTATCCTAAAAAGGGACCCCCGCATTGTCAAAATGATGACCAATGACGATTACTGGTTGGCCTGCCTACTAGATCCACGCTACAAAGGGAAATTTCAAAATATCATGCCACATGAGAACCTAGAGCAAATATTGGCTACCAAACAAGCAACTCTTGTAGACCGTTTGGTTCTGGCATTCCCAGCACACAGCGGCGGTGATGGTTCTCACACGAGCCGTAGGGGGCAACATGGCAGAGTTGCTAGCGGTGCAGAAATCCGAAGTGGCGTTGGACAGAGGGGTTTTATGACAAGGTTGTGGAGTGATTTTTCAATGACCGCTGACATGACAGGGACAGCTGCATCAATTCAAAGTGACAGGAGACAGCATTTGGCCAGTATGGTTACAAACTACTTTTCCTCCCTTATCGATGTTCTCCCTCACAGGTCATTCCCCTTTTATTACTGGGCATCTAAACTAGACACCTGGCCTGAATTGGCAGAATATGCATTACAGGAGCTCGCTTGCCCTGCTGCCAGTGTGCTATCAGAAAGAGTCTTCAGTGCTGCTGGTTCAATACTGACACGTCTGGCTACCCAAAATGTTGATGATCTAACCTTCATTAAAATGAACCAATCATGGATTTCAAATTCTTTTGCCCCACCTTCCCCTGCTGACACGTAGCTTTCCTTTCAAAAGGTCTTGCTTTTGGACTCCTCTTACTGACTGCTCCAATTCCTCCATTTGCTGCTGCTGAATGTCCACCATAGGCCATTTTTAACACCTCCCTAAATGGGCTGACTCCCCCCACGGGCCCGTGGTCACCACTTGGGGCAAGCACCCGTGCGAGTGCCGTTTGCCTGGACAGGTGGGTGTGCCCACTTTTGGCCGACGGCACTGGCACAGGGTCCCTCATAGTACAATTAAGTGTCTCTGGTGGTGGGGGTGCACACCCAACGTCAGACACACCGTCGTAATATCAGGGGCCCTGGGCCAGTACCGCCGCCCACGAGAGAGTGTTCCCCCCCAGCTCAAACAGTGCTCCACCGCTGTTTAGTCGTTGCTGTTAAATCCTTCAATGGCACTGCCAGTACAAATTGAGAGATGATAGTAAATATATACAGGGACCATGCCCTCCATTTTGACCTGTGAATACTGTGCGCGAACTACCACTATCTGGTACTCAGCAGAGGAACCCACCCCTGTACGTTGCTTTGCCACCTGTTTATTTACGAACATTTTTTTTGCAGACATTTAGCCCGCTTTACTATTTAGGCCAACGTACTGTGTCAGCCACTTATTCCAGTTGTCCTCCACCGAACAAAGCAGTGCCACCAGTTTACTCCTGTTACCAGTTTAGAACTGCATTGAGCCAACTTTTTTACTATAGGCCTAGTAAGTCTGTCTGCGCCACTCCTAGCAATTGTCCTCTGCTGACCAAACCAGTGCTGCCTGTGTACCCCTGTTACCCATTTTAAACTGCATTGAGCCAACTTTTTTATTTTAGGCCTAGTAAGTCTGTCTGCGCCAGTCCTACTAATCGTCCTCCACTGACCAAAACAATGCTGCCTGTGTACCCGTTACCCATTTTGAACTGCATTGAGCCTACTTTTTTATTTTAGGCCTAGTAAGTCTGTCTGCGCCACTCCTAGCAATCGTCCTCCGCTGACCAAACCAGTGCTGCGTGTGTACCCCTGTTACCCATTTTAAACTGCATTGAGCCAACTTTTTTATTTTAGGCCTAGTAAGTCTGTCTGCGCCACTCCTACTAATCGTCCTCCGCTGACCAAAACAATGCTGCCTGTGTACCCGTTACCCATTTTGAACTGCATTGAGCCTACTTTTTTATTTTAGGCCTAGTAAGTCTGTCTGCGCCAGTCCTACTAATCGTCCTTTACTGACCAAAACAATGCTGCCTGTGTACCCGTTACCCATTTTGAACTGCATTGAGCCTACTTTTTTATTTTAGGCCTAGTAAGTCTGTCTGCGCCACTCCTAGCAATCGTCCTCCGCTGACCAATCCAGTGCTGCCTGTGTACCCGTTACCCATTTTAAACTGCATTGAGCCAACTTATTTATTTTAGGCCTAGTAAGTCTGTCTGTGCCAGTCCTACTAATCGTCCTCCGCTGACCAAAACAATGCTGTCTGTTGTAGCATGGCTAAAGGGTGTATAATCGACTATATGTATATAGGGTGTATATCGAGATATGTGCCACATAAGTGCCTTGTTGCTGTAATGTAGCTCGGAGTATTTCTTTGTTGTATATAAACATGTATATATATGTCTTACAGGACCTGTGGTGATGTCAGACCACATGGCTAATCATGTGATGGGTTACTGGGTGTGGTTAGCTTTATATAAGACAGGCTAATGCTCAACACAGGTTAGATGTGTGGAGCTGCTAGCCTCCAGTGGATGTTCTTGGAAGCAGACAGGGCAGTTGTCTGCAGAGCTCTCTGTGCGGAGCAGCACAGAGGCTGAGGGAGCCTGAAGGACTGGACACTTTGTTTTTCTTTCCCTGAACTAAAGGCTATTTATTTGCTGTTATCTTTCCATGTGGTTTATGAGGTAATAAACCCTGAGAACTTTTAAAGAAACGTGCCTCCTGAGTGTCAGCCATCGCACCTGAGTGAGTGAAATCCCTACAATTGGTGGTAGACGTGCGGGCAGCGTTCCCAGCGGAGACGAAGAGTCTGTTATTGGATGTCCTGGGTCAAGTCTGTTGTAAGCCAGCAAGCATTGCTGAAGAAAATGGAGGATCTGCTGAAACACGTGCTCCAGTCGCAGCAAGAGACCAACAGGCTGTTGATGCAGCAGATACAACAGAGCCAGCAGGAGCAACGGCAGAGCCAGCAAGAGCAACGGCAGCAGATTCAACAGAACCAGCAGGAGCAACGGCAGCAGATGCAGCTTCTGGCAACTGCCATCCAGGGCAAAATGAGCGCCCCAACCCCAGGTCTGGCTGATGACACCCACGTCCGGAAGACGGTAAGACGCGCATTGCAGAAAATGACTCCCGGGGATGATGTTGAGGCCTTCCTTACAGTTTTTGAGAGGGTGGCTGAGACGGAAAAACTTCCACCAGAGCAGTGGGCAGAGGTACTGGCACCATACCTGACGGGAGAACCCCAGAAGGCGTATTATGATTTAACCTTGCAGGATGCCAAAGAGTATCACAAATTGAAAGTCGAGATTCTCGCACGTTTGGGGGTGACACTGACTGTCAGGGCACAGCGAGTTCACAGCTGGGCCTATCACCGGGACAAACCGCCTCGCTCTCAAATGTTTGATCTGTTGCACCTGGTCCAGAAATGGCTGCAGCCAGAGTCGTGTACACCTGCACAGATGGTGGAGCGGGTGATGATGGATCGGTTTGTGCATTCCCTCCCGAGGTCCATACAGACTTGGGTTGCCCAGGGTGATCCCCAGAATGCCGACGAGCTGATCGGACTAGTTGAGAGATACCAAGGGTTGGAAGGCTCCTCCGGGAGGCAACACATGCCGTACTGGGGTCCCAGAAGGGAGCTGAGTCCCAAAAAGGGGTGGCGCGTCCAAGGTCACAAGGGGCGGGGGAGGTGGTGCCCAAGGTGCCTACGGGTGATATTATTTGTTGGAGGTGCCACCGGCCAGGACATATAGCTGCCCGTTGTTCCCAGACCCCTGAGCAGATGGACTGCAGCATGGGACGCCGTTGTTCATACTATGCGTATCCAGCCTGCAGTGTGAACTCTCCGCCCAACGAGGGACCTCAAGCGTGTCCCGTAAAGGTGAACGGTCGAGCAGTAACGGCACTGTTAGACTCGGGGAGCCTAGTGACCCTGGTGAGGGCCACTTTTCCTCTCCACCTGCTCCCGGGAAAGAAGGTTGGAGTGCGGTGCATACATGGTGATGCAAAGGACTACCCTTTGGCCAGGGTGGACATTGAAATGGCATGTGGCACTGAGTCCCACATAGTCGGCATCGTGCAGGACTTGTTGCACCCTATAATTATTGGCCGGGATTTCTGTTTGTTTTGGGATTTGTGGGGAAAAGGTTCTGAGCTCCCTAGCAAGAGTAGGGAACCAATGAACCCTGGAAGGGTGTCGCCACACCCAGAGTCAGACAGGTTTCCTTTCTGTGTTCTGGTTGGGGATGAGGAGGAAGTGTCCCCTGCATCTGACATTCTGGAGTTAGAGGTAACCGGTGAAAATTTTGGGACTGCCCAACATAGGGACCCCACTCTGAGGGAAGCCTTTAATAATGTCACAGTTATTGACGGGGTAGTACAGGAGCCGGGGGCAGACACAAGATTTCCCCATTTTCTGATGAGTGGGGAGTTGTTGTGCCGGGTCACAAAAGTAAGGGAGGAGTTGGTAGAGCAGTTGGTAGTGCCGGGTCCATATAGACGGAAGGTGTTGGACATGGCCCATTCACACATCTTGGGTGGACACCTAGGGGTGGAAAAAACGCAGGAACGGGTTGTGCAGAGGTTCTATTGGCCTGGGTGTCACCGGGAAATAGTGAACTATTGCAGGTCCTGCCCTACATGTCAGCTAACTGCTCCCACTCCTCATTTCCGGAACCCCCTTGTGCCACTGCCCATTATTGAGGTGCCGTTCGAGAGAATTGCCATGGACTTGGTCGGTCCCTTAGTTAAATCAGCCCGGGGCCATCAGTATATATTAGTCATCCTGGACTATGCCACACGCTATCCTGAGGCAATTCCTCTGAGAAATTCTTCCTCGAAGAATATAGCCCGTGAGTTGGTCCATGTCTTTTCCCGGACAAGTCTGCCGAAAGAGATCCTGACTGACCAGGGGACACCTTTCATGAGCAAGGTGATGAGGGAGTTATGCAAAGCCCTGAAAATCTCCCAGTTGAGGACCTCGGTGTACCATCCCCATTCAGATGGCCTTGTTGAGAGATTTAACAAGACACTGAAGAGCATGCTGAGATGCTGAGAAAAGCTATGGAGAAAGACGGAAGAGACTGGGCTTGTCTCTTACCCTATCTGATGTTTTCCATTCGTGAAGTTCCACAGGCCTCCACAGGGTTCTCACCGTTTGAGCTTCTATATGGCCGACATCCGCGAGGACTCCTGGATATAGCCAAGGAAACCTGGGAAGCCGAAGTCACGCCCCACAGAAGCGTCATTGAGCAGGTGGCCCAGATGCAGCAGAGGATTGCAAAGGTGATGCCTATTGTGAAAGAACACCTCCTCCAGGCACAAGAAGCTCAGGCCAGAGTCTACAACCGGTCTGCAAGAGTGAGGCAGTTCAATCCGGGAGACCGAGTCCTTGTGTTAGTTCCGACGGTGGAGAGCAAGTTCTTGGCCAAATGGCAAGGGCCATATGAG
The DNA here is from genome assembly GCF_051348905.1 of Ranitomeya variabilis. Taxonomy (NCBI): domain Eukaryota; kingdom Metazoa; phylum Chordata; class Amphibia; order Anura; family Dendrobatidae; genus Ranitomeya; species Ranitomeya variabilis. The sequence continues at coordinate 644,817,234 of NC_135233.1, read as the reverse complement.
GTTGTCGAGAAGCTTGGGGAAGTAAATTATAAAATTCACCAACCAGGAAGAAGGAAACCATTCCAAGTATACCATGTCAACCTCATCAAGCTGTGGCAAGATAGAGTGCCGACAGTAACTCCATCGTTGTTAAGCAACCCAGAAGGTGAGGTTGGAGCGGTTATGATAGCGGAGATGCTATCAAAGACCCAGAAACAGCAGTGCCGGGAGTTACTCCAGAAAAACAGGGACCTGTTTTCAGAGTTGCCAGGACACACGAAGGTCATAGAGCACGAGGTCCTAACAGAGCCACATGTGCGGGTGAACGTGAAGCCCTATCGTATTCCTGAGGCTCATCGAGAAGTTATCTCCAAGGAAGTGGAGCGTATGTTGAAGCTTGGAGTTATTGAGGAATCCAAGAGCGGTTGGTCGAGCCCAATTGTCCTGGTCCCAAAGACTGATGGAGAGTGGAGGTTTTGCAATGACTATCGGAAGTTGAATGAGGTCTCCAAGTTTGACGCTTATCCCATGCCCCGTGTTGATGAGCTTATCGAAAGGCTTGAGCACGCCAGATATATATCCACCTTGGATTTGACAAAGGGGTATTGGCAGATCCCCATGGCACAGGAAGCCAAGGAGAAGACGGCCTTTTCGACACCTGATGGATGCTTCCAGTATGTCCGGATGCCATTTGGCCTACAGGGAGCTCCGGCGACCTTCCAGAGGGCTATGGATAGAGTCCTTGCGCCCCATAAGGCCTACGCTGCTGCATACCTAGATGATATCGTCATCTTTAGCCCGGACTGGGAGAGTCATCTGGAGAAAGTCCAAGCGGTGTTTGATGCTCTAAGAAAGGCGGGGTTTACAATAAACCCGAAGAAGTGTGCCTTGGGTAAGGAAGAAGCTAAATACCTAGGCTATATAGTGGGTCGTGGAGAAATAAAGCCCCAAATCAGGAAAGTGGAGGCAATCCAAACATGGCCGAAACCACTCTCCAAAAAGCAAGTTAAAGCCTTTCTGGGAATCGTGGGATATTACAGGAGGTTCATCCCGAACTTCGCCACAGTGGCTGCGCCTCTGACTGATCTGCTAAAGGGGACAAAATCGGTGATGGTTAAATGGTCCGAAGAGACAGAGTCAGCCTTTCAAGAGTTGAAAGGGGCTCTATGTAAGCAGCCCGTTCTGATGGCCCCAGACTTCAATAAAGAATTTATTCTTCAGACAGATGCCTCAGATGTTGGGGTAGGAGCAGTCCTTTCCCAAGAGCTACATGGGGAGGAGCATCCTGTTCTCCATCTGAGTAGAAAGCTGTCCTCATCTGAGAAGAACTACTCAGTTGTGGGAAAAGAGTGTTTGGCCATAAAGCGGGCGGTGGACACGTTACGGTACTATCTGCTGGGTCATAAATTCAGACTAATATCTGACCATGTCCCACTTAGATGGATGAGGGAAACAAAGGGTAGAAATGCTAGGGTCACCCGTTGGTTCTTAGCCCTGCAGGACTTCAGTTTCCATGTGGAACATAGGGCCGGAAAGCTGCACGGTAATGCAGATGCCCTATCAAGAATCCCTTGTTTAGTGGGGGAAAGTGCCAAGCCCCACGGCTTTAGGCAGAGGGGGGAGGTATGTAGCATGGCTAAAGGGTGTATAATCGACGGGAGATATGTGCCACATAAGTGCCTTGTTGCTGTAATGTAGCTCGGAGTATTTCTTTGTTGTATATAAACATGTATATATATGTCTTACAGGACCTGTGGTGATGTCAGACCACATGGCTAATCATGTGATGGGTTACTGGGTGTGGTTAGCTTTATATAAGACAGGCTAATGCTCAACACAGGTTAGATGTGTGGAGCTGCTAGCCTCCAGTGGATGTTCTTGGAAGCAGACAGGGCAGTTGTCTGCAGAGCTCTCTGTGCGGAGCAGCACAGAGGCTGAGGGAGCCTGAAGGACTGGACACTTTGTTTTTCTTTCCCTGAACTAAAGGCTATTTATTTGCTGTTATCTTTCCATGTGGTTTATGAGGTAATAAACCCTGAGAACTTTTAAAGAAACGTGCCTCCTGAGTGTCAGCCATCGCACCTGAGTGAGTGAAATCCCTACACTGTGTACCCGTTACCCATTTTGAACTGCATTGAGCCTACTTTTTTATTTTAGGCCTAGTAAGTCTGTCTGCGCCACTCCTAGCAATCGTCCTCCGCTGACCAAACCAGTGCTGCCTGTGTACCCCTGTTACCCATTTTAAACTGCATTGAGCCAACTTTTTTATTTTAGGCCTAGTAAGTCTGTCTGCGCCACTCCTAGCAATCGTCCTCCGCCTAACAAAACAATGCTGCCTGTGTACCCCTGTTACCCATTTTTAACTGCATTGCGCCTACTTTTTTATTTTAGGCCTACTAAGTCTGTCTGGGCCACTCCAGTCCTGACAATCGTCCTCCGCTTAACAACGCTCTGCCGCCTGTGTACCCCTGTAACCAATTTTAAACTGCATTTAGCCAACTTTTTTAATTTAGGCCTACTACCTGTGTCTGGTAGTAGAAAAACGCTACAGCACTCACCAGGCTTGCAGTTCAAAAGTTCTTTATTAGATCGCACACAAAGGCATCTTCACGGCACGGGGGAGTAACAGAGTGCAGGAGTGCAACAGACGAGACGACGACGGCCGTTTCGCGCTAAGGGAGAGCGCTTCCAAGGGTCTATGTCAGAAGGGAAGTGACGCTGCAATAAGAAGGTAAGCGAATGCAAAGCTCCTCCTGCGTCAACTTCCAATCAGACACAAAGTGCATAGTGCTGCTAAAAACAATTTAAAAACAAATATCAAAGTACATCACTCGAGAATACACCAATGGAAAGGTACATTTCCAAAAAAGATGGTAATCCTAGAACGGAAAAAATCAGCAAAGATATAAGTAACAGCAAATAGCGATTATTACCTATCATGTGATTGCGGTCAACAATGAGTTATCATAGAACCTGCGAAAAAAGGGAGGACAATTCAGAAAAATTATACATCTGTATACATGCATAAATGACCTAAAAGGTACAACTAACACAATACAAGGACGATACCCGAGACAAAAAAACACTATGGTCTGGATCTAAAGGAAAACAGACATGTCTACTCTATCATTCATACCGGCCGGACCGGTGGCTCGTGTCCGCATAATCCATTTAGCCTCTTGTCGTAGTAGCATTTTATGGAGGTCACCTCCCTGTGCAGGAAGAGATATTCTCTCGATCCCTGCAAAGGTCAACACATCGGGATTCCTTCCATGAGTCTCTCTGATGTGATCAGTCTCGGAACCCCCTTCCCTGAAAGGATCGATTGAAAGTGCTCTCTAAACCGTATGTATAACCTGCGGATAGTTTTGCCGATGTAGAATCTCTTACACGGACAGAACACAACATAAACTACATACTCTGTCTTACAAGAGATGAATTGTCGGACAATATGTGTCACAGGGCCAATATTCAACGTTTGCCCTAACACGTGAAAGCGGCAGTAGTGGCAATGGCCACATCGATAATTCCCCTTAGGGGTAGTCCGTTCTAACCACGTGGTTCTGTCTTTAGTCACCCGGTTGTGCACCAACATATCTCTGATACGAGTCCCTCGTCTATTACATATCAGTGGGCCACCTACAGTCTTACCCACTAGTTCCCTGTCTCTCTCCAGTATATAGAGAAACAAGACGTGCACTCTGGGAATCGTGTGGTAGGTGCTGGTTGAACCCAGAGAAATCCAGATAATACGAATTTAGAAGAAAACAACCGCACTCAAACTGTAGATTTGCGTCATAAATGTAAGGAATTTAATAAGGACACCACAGTGATACAATCAATTGTTGAGGTATTGCAGAGGTAACGTTTCGACCCTTACATGGGCCTTTGTCAAACCTTACTGAAAAAGTACAGAAACAAATAATTAGAAACATGTATGAAACAAAAAGAAAATATACATATGCTGCTAGCTAAATGGGGGAGTGTAAACAAGGTGCCACAAGTAGATAGTATACAAAGGGGAACCCATACCATATCATAATATATACAATATTTACATAGTATGTACAAAAAGGAGCCCTAGATAATGCAATCAAAATTGGCAGTGAACTGCTACAAAACAAGGGGGCGGAGGCCAAGGAGGAGGGCAATCGTTGTCTACTAGAGTTCCAAATTAACGTTGTCTGCTAGGGCAAATGCAAATACAAATATAAGACAATAAAGTAATACATAGGATAAACAGTAATACCAGCAGTGTAAATGCAGAGTGTTACGCATACCTGACCTTCAGGAAGGAAGAGAAGGAAGCAACGTGGAACACAGTGGCTCCTAAGGAAAGTAAAGAGATTTGTAAGGAAACCATAATAGTAGGCAGGGAGGGGTAGAGATACAGACCAGGACGCAGCAGTACAATGGTGGATAACTAAATAATGGCAGGAAGTCCAGTAATAAAAAATGAACGCACATACCACTTGGACAGGAGAACTTGGTAATCCGGAACGGCACGGATAAGGGGTATGATCCATGTAGGAGCTGGAGCGCAAATGAGAGGGGGGGGGGGGCTGGTGAGATGAGCTAACGCTGGGAAGGATATACAGGAGCGTATGGCGATGTACAGTACCTGTGGGTCCTATGTCCGGGAAAGGCGGCTATGAGGTGTGCATTGGCCAGTGGCTGTGGGTAAAATAGACCCAGAGCAGGAAATGAGGTAGGGTGGGAAGAGAATGACGTCGGAGGAGGAGCGACAGCGACGCACAAGGCAGGGAACTGTGGTGGAACGCAAGGTGAAGCGCAAGGGGCGGGCGCATGCGCCGTGCTGAGGGAATAGTGTACGGCGCCTGCGTGTTGCGGGGATAACGTCAAAGGCAGGGCGACAGGGACGCACAAGGGAAAGGACACAAGGTGGAACGCAAGGTGGAGCGCAAAGAGCAGGAGCATGCGCCGTGCTGCTAAATGGGTAGCGTACGGCGCCTATGTACTGCAGGGCTGAGAGCGTGGTGGTCTGGTACTTGGGCCAGGCAGTGGTGGCAAAGCTAGATGATGTAGTAAGGGAGGGGGCCAGCGGTACCAATATAAATGGGCTCGAATACGTGATGTGGGGAAAGAAAAAGAAAATGGAAGGGGCGAATAGAGTAAAGATGAATAATAATATAATAAAATAATGAAAATAAATAAGGAAAACGAAAAATGGATATGGTATGATGGTGAATAGGATGGATAAAAAACATGTGAAAGTTGAAAAAATAAGAGCGAGAGAAAACATTAGAGAAAATATATTAGAAAATAGAATTGAAAAATAAATATAAAATGGAACAGAAAAGCTGGTAATGAGGAAATGTGGACATAAGGGTAAAAGTAATCAAAATACCTGAGAGAATAAGGGAAACGGAAAAACATAACGGGAAAAAAAAATGAAAGGAATGAAAAATTGAAAAAAGTGAAAAAAAGGGAAAAAAATGAAAAAAATGAAAAAAATGAAAAAAGGAAATGAATGAAATGAAAAAATGAAAAAAATGAAGAAAATGTAAAAAAATGAAATGAGAAAGATGAAAAAATAAATAAAATAAAAAACTAATAAGAAAATTAATAAATAAATAAATAAAAAAAAATAAAAAAATATATAAGAAAGAATGACAAAATATTAGAAGTAAAATTAGAAAATAATGAACAAAAATGAAAAATAAAAGGAAAAAAATGATAAAAATTTAAAAGAAAAATAAAAGTAAAAAATACAAAATAAAAATGATGAATCTGGGTACTTACCCCAGTGGAATACAGTGGATAACAATATTCAGGCCACCTGCAAGTAGGGGATAGGTTAGTAAAATCAGAATAGAGAAGGTCAGCATGCTCACACCTACAAAAGACAGTAGAATATAATGAACAAAATGTACAGTATACTATAACGTCATACAAAATCATACAAAATAGCAAGAGACTCAGCAGGAGATCACGAGGTCACCTGGTGGAGAAATATTAGTTGAAATAAGTCAGATTAGATCGAGTTCCCTATTGAGACCTTTGGGTGTTAGTGTCTGTAGGGTAAAAATCCAATAGGATTCACGTTGGCGTAATAGTTTTGTGTGGTTCCCACCTCGTCTGGGGCGCTCAACCTGCTCGAGCACCTGGAAACGTAGCTGGGATACTGAGTGGTTAGCTGCTACAAAGTGATGTGGAAGAGGGAGCCAAGTTTTTTTACACCTAATGGTGGACTTGTGGCTAGAGATACGTTCGCGAATATGTTGCGTGGTTTCACCCACGTAAAGAAGCCCACACGGGCATTTAATGGCATAAACTACGTTACTAGACTCACAAGTAAAAAATCCTTTAATGGGGATTTGTTTGCCAGAATGTGGATGGGTGATGGTATTGGACTTAATCACATTGGAGCAGCATGCACAGTTAAGACATGGATACGTGCCGCGCCTCTCGGTGCCCAAGAAGGTCTGGCGTGGTGACCTAGAGGAACTACCTATGTCTGCCTTCACAACTCGGTCCCTGATGTTGCTTCAATATGTGGGTATGCATTGTGCAATAGGGACCAGTGTCTGCGAATGATGTTATAGATCAAGGGCATGGCCGGGTGATGGGTATGAACAAAGGGAACTCGCTCTGGTTTAGTTGGTGATTTGGAATTTAAAGATGGGTCAAGGGCTGACTCCTTTTCTCTGGCAAGTAAACTACTAGGGTAGTGTCTAGCTGCGAACTTGAGGGACATGTCATCCAGAAGAGTAGGTAGTAAATCTGGATTAGAGACAATCCGTACCACTCGTTTAAACTGTGACCGGGGTAGGCTATTTTTGGTTGATAGTGGATGACAACTCTGATAATGTAAAAGGCTGTTGGTGTCAGTGGGTTTTGAGAAAAGGTCTGTGCTGAGCTCTCCATTGGGACTTCTAATGATCATAGTGTCCAGGAATGAAATTTGAGATGTGCTGAAGTTCAATGTGAACTGGAGTTCGGTGTGGACAGAATTGAGCTGCTCAGAAAAAGTTATAAGAGAATCCTGTGGGCCCGTCCATAGACAAAAAACATCATCTATGTAGCAGAGCCAGCAGAGATTGTGGGACTGAAACAGAGTTATTGTATACATACTCCTTTTCAAAAGAATCCATATAGGTGTTGGCGTAGGCAGGGGCCACGTTGGCACCCATGGCTGTACCTTGGGTTTGGAGATAAAATTGATCCCCAAATAGAAAAAAATTATTACGTAAAATCAAAGACAGGAGGTCAATGCATAGCTGTTTAGAGTGGTGTGAAAATGCAGATTGCTCGAGAAGATCACCAACTGCTGCTATACCCAGATCATGTTTAATGGAGGTATAGAGGCTTTTAACGTCAAATGTGACTAGGAGGCAATCTGGCGGGGTGATGGCAAACTGCTTTAGAATTTGAAGGAAGTGGCCCGTGTCCAGGATGAAGGATCTCATGTTTTTGGTAAGGGGAGTGAGACTTTTCTCCAAATAAATTGAGATGGGAGCCAATATGGAATCGGTTGAAGCGACTATTGGTCGGCCAGGTGGACTGAGGAGTGATTTATGTATTTTAGGTAATGTATAGATGACTGGAGTAACAGGATGAGGATTGGTAAGAAAAAGACTAGTTTTTGAGTCCAAGATATTGAGAGCTTGGTACTTGTGAAGAATATTATTAATCTGTAGTCTAATGTTGGGGATTGGATCAGAGGAAATTCTTTGATATGTGGTAGTATCTGATAGTTGTCTCAGTATTTCAGCCGAATAGTCAGCTGTGTTCTGAACAACAATAGCCCCACCCTTATCGGCCGGCTTGATGGTAATTTTTTTGTTGGACCTGAGTGACTCCATAGCCTGTTTCTCAACTGGGGAAATATTACTGTGGGTAGGGAGACTACCCAAGCGGTGTTGCTCTAATATGGTATTGATATCCCTCTGGATTAGGTCAATATAGGTCTCGGTGGCATGATTAGTGCGTGGTGGATTAAAGGTACTGGTGGTACGCAGTCCTAAGTTGATAATGCTCAGTTCAGGAATAGGGTCCACCACAGCCGTGGGGGTCCTATTTGTAGCGGAGTCCTGTGACAGTCCAAAGTGAGTCTTGAGGCGGAGATTAAAACCGTAACCGTAACCGGGTAAAACCGTTGTAGGTCCTGGGTCAATTTGAATTTGTCCCATGTTGGAGTAGGGCAAAAGGATAAGCCCTTTTGTAGAACTAATAGTTCAGCAGGACTCAGGGTGTAGGACGAAATGTTGATGACTGAGTTGGGGGCCTTACCTGTGACCTCGTAGTCATGCGTTCTCGGTTTCCTGGCAGCCCTCCTTGTCGGTCGCCACCGGGGCGGATGTTGGGTCTCGAGTTGGGTCGTCCGAATAAAAAACGATTCTGTGGACCGCTTGTGGAACTGTCGCTGTCTGAGCTGTAGGGCCCATACTGTCGAGGACCACTGTAGCCTCGCCTGGTGTGCGAAGATGCAGAGTCGTTCCATCTGTAGACTTGGCCCGAGGCGTAGTCCTCTGAGTCCCGTTGGAACTTGGATCTTTTTTTGTCTTGTAGGTACTTACGATGTTCGTCTATCGATTTGTCAGTTTTAGTCTTCAGAGAATTCCAGTCTGTGGCTGTAAGTGTAGTGGATAACTGTTCCTCAATGGCAGTCAGCTTCTCTTCAGATTCGATGATAGCTGTTTGAAGGAAATCGATAGTCAATAAACTGATATCCAATGAACACTTATTCAAAATCTTCTGAAATTTTTCACAAAAATCCGGTTTGTCAGAGAAAAGTGTGGGTCTAAGATGGCTGCGGAGACCACGTGGGATCCTGCTGAGTCTATAGTATTCAGCTAATGTAACTGAGTGTAGATCAAACGAAGTCAGCCTCCTTCGCTCGCGCTCATAATCCTTGGTACGAAGTTCTTGAGGCGGAGTCTTCAGGAATTCACCTGAGCTGGTCACTTTACCAAGTATCCTGGTAGCGGCAGTATCATCGAAGGCAAAAGTATCAGTAGACATTGAGGGCACAGGTGCGAACGTCCACAGGAATTAGCAATAGAGAAACAAGACGTGCACTCTGGGAATTGTGTGGTAGGTGCTGGTTGAACCCGGAGAAATCCAGATAATACAAATTTAGAAGAAAACAACCGCACTCAAACTGTAGATTTGCGTCATAAATGTAAGGAATTTAATAAGGACACCACAGTGATACAATCAATTGTTGAGGTATTGCAGAGGTAACGTTTCGACCCTTACATGGGCCTTTGTCAAACCTCACTGAAAAAGTACAGAAACAAATAATTAGAAACATGTATGAAACAAAAAGAAAATATACATATGCTGCTAGCTAAATGGGGGAGTGTAAACAAGGTGCCACAAGTAGATAGTATACAAAGGGGAACCCATACCATATCATAATATATACAATATTTACATAGTATGTACAAAAAGGAGCCCTAGATAATGCAATCAATATTGGCAGTGAACTGCTACAAAACAAGGGGGCGGAGGCCAAGGAAGAGGGCAATCGTTGTCTACTAGAGTTCCAAATTAACATTGTCTGCTAGAGCAAATGCAAATACAAATATAAGACAATAAATTAATACATAGGATAAACAGTAATACCAGCAGTGTAAATGCAGAGTGTTACGCATACCTGACCTTCAGGAAGGAAGAGAAGGAAGCAACGTGGAACACAGTGGCTCCTAAGGAAAGTAAAGAGATTTGTAAGGAAACAATAATAGTAGGCAGGGAGGGGTAGAGATACAGACCAGGACGCAGCAGTACAATGGTGGATAACTAAATAATGGCAGGAAGTCCAGTAATAAAGAATGAACGCACATACCACTTGGACAGGAGAACTTGGTAATCCGGAACGGCACGGATAAGGGGTATGATCCCTGTAGGAGCTGGAGCGCAAATGAGAGGGGGGGGGGCTGGTGAGATGAGCTAACGCTGGGAAGGATATACAGGAGCGTATGGCGATGTACAGTACCTGTGGGTCCTATGTCCGGGAAAGGCGGCTATGAGGTGTGCATTGGCCGGTGGCTGTGGGTAAAATAGACCCAGAGCAGGAAATGAGGTAGGGCAGGAAGAGAATGACGTCGGAGGAGGAGCGACAGCGACGCACAAGGCAGGGAACTGTGGTGGAACGCAAGGTGAAGCGCAAGGGGCGGGCGCATGCGCCGTGCTGAGGGAATAGTGTACAGCGCCTGCGTGCTGCGGGGATAACGTCAAAGGCAGGGCGACAGGGACGCACAAGGGAAAGGACACAAGGTGGAACGCAAGGTGGAGCGCAAAGAGCAGGAGCATGCGCCGTGCTGCTAAATGGGTAGCGTATGGCGCTTATGTACTGCAGGGCTGAGAGCGTGGTGTGTTGTGAATTTACCTTTTGGCTCCCTCTAGTGGTTACTAGTGATTTGACTCTGGGTATGTCATTCATCCCTTGTATGCTCACCTGGGTCGTTAGGTCAGGGGTGTTGCTATATAAGCTCCCTGGACCTTCAGTTCAATGCCTGGCAACGTTGTAATCAGAGCTAATCTGTTGTGCTCTTGTCTACTGATCCTGGTTCCTGCTAAATTAAGCTAAGTCTGCTTTCTTGCTTTTTGCTATTTGTTTTTGTTTCCATTTTTGTCCAGCTTGTACATAATCTGTATCCTAACCTTGCTGGAAGCTCTAGGGAGGCTGGAGTTCTCCCCCCGGGCCGTTAGACGGTTCGGGGGTTCTTGTATCTCCAGTGTGGAATTTTGTTAGGGTTTTTGTTGACCATATAAGTTATCTTACTACATTCTGCTATTAGTAAGTGGGCCTCTCTTTGCTAAACCTAGTTCATCTCTGTGTTTGTCATTTCCTCTTACCTCACCGTTATTATTTGTGGGGGGCTTGTATCCGACTTTTGGGGTCTATTCTCTGGAGGCAAGAGAGGTCTTTGTTTTCCTCTTCTAGGGGTAGTTAGTCCTCCGGCTGGCGCGAGACATCTAGCGACCAACATAGGCATGTTCCCCGGCTACTTCTAGTGTTGGCGTTAGGAGTAGTTATATGGTCAACCCAGTTACCACTGCCCTATGAGCTGGATTTTTGTACGTCGCAGACTTACTTGTTCCTCTGAGACCCTCGCCATTGGGGTCATAACAGTTTGCCAGGCCAATATTAAATGTTAAATGCATTGCAGAAGCGGGATTATAAGAAAGAAAGTTCTGAGTTTTTTTTTCTCTCTCTCATTTTTTTTTCTTTTCCCCTTTACCTCTGAGTGGCTTGTGTTTGCTGCAGACATGAATGTCCAGACCTTGATTACAAGTGTGGACCAGCTTGCTGCTCGTGTGCAGGGCATACAAGAGTATGTTATCAGAAATCCTGTGTCAGAACCTAAGATACCGATTCCTGAACCGTTTTCCGGAGACCGATTTAAATTTAGAAATTTCAGGAATAATTGTAAATTGTTTTTGTCCCTGAAACCCTGTTCATCTGGAGACTCCGCTCAGCAAGTAAAAATTGTTATTTCTTTTTTACGGGGCGACCCTCAGGATTGGGCTTTCTCGCTGGCGCCAGGAGATCCGGCATTGGCTGACATTGATGCGTTTTTTCTGGCGCTTGGTTTGCTTTATGAGGAACCCAATCTTGAGATTCAGGCAGAAAAAGCCTTGCTGGCGATGTCTCAGGGCCAGGACGAGGCTGAAGTGTATTGCCAAAAATTTCGGAAATGGTCCGTGCTGACCCAGTGGAACGAGTGTGCATTGGCTGCAAATTTTAGAAATGGCCTTTCTGAAGCCATTAAGAATGTGATGGTGGGTTTTCCCATTCCCACAGGTCTGAATGATTCTATGGCCCTGGCTATTCAAATCGACCGGCGGTTGCGGGAGCGCAAGACCGCAAATTCCCTCATGGTGTTGTCTGAACAGGCACCTGATTTAATGCAATGTGATAGAATCCTGACTAGAAATGAGCGGAAAATTCATAGACGCCAGAATGGCTTGTGTTACTACTGTGGTGATTCTACACATGTTATCTCAGCATGCTCTAAACGTCTTACTAAGGTTGTTAGTCCGGTCGCCATTGGTAATTTGCAACCTAAGTTTATTCTATCTGTAACTTTGATTTGCTCACTGTCATCGTATCCTCTCATGGCGTTTGTGGACTCAGGTGCTGCCCTGAGCCTTATGGATCTGTCATTTGCCAAGCGCTGCGGATTTGTTCTTGAGCCATTGGAAAATCCTATCCCTCTTAGGGGTATTGATTCTACGCCATTGGCAAAAAATAAACCGCAGTTTTGGACACAGGTTACCATGTGCATGACTCCCGAACATCGGGAGGTAATACGTTTTCTTGTTCTGCATAAAATGCATGATTTGGTTGTTTTGGGTTTGCGATGGTTACAGACCCATAATCCAGTCTTGGACTGGAAGGCTATGTCAGTGTCAAGTTGGGGCTGCCATGGAATTCATGGAGATTCCCTGCCCTTGTCTATTGCTTCTTCTACGCCTTCGGAAGTTCCGGCGTATTTGTCTGATTATCAGGATGTCTTCAGCGAGTCTAAGTCCAGTGCACTGCCTCCTCATAGGGAATGTGACTGTGCAATAGATTTGATTCCTGGCAGTAAGTTTCCTAAGGGGAGACTGTTTAATCTGTCGGTACCTGAACATACCGCGATGCGTTCATATATCAAGGAGTCTCTTGAGAAGGGGCATATCCGTCCTTCTTCTTCCCCTCTTGGTGCGGGATTCTTTTTTGTGGCCAAAAAGGACGGATCTTTGAGGCCTTGTATTGACTATCGGCTTTTAAATAAGATCACTGTCAAATTTCAGTATCCTTTGCCGCTGTTGTCAGATTTGTTTGCCCGGATTGAAGGTGCCAAGTGGTTCACCAAGATAGACCTTCGTGGTGCGTACAACCTTGTGCGCAATAGGCAGGGCGATGAATGGAAAACCGCATTCAATACGCCCGAAGGTCATTTTGAGTACTTGGTGATGCCATTTGGGCTCTCTAATGCCCCTTCAGTTTTTCAGTCCTTCATGCATGACATTTTCCGGAAGTATCTGGATAAATTTTTGATTGTTTATCTGGATGATATTCTGTTTTTTTCTGATGATTGGGACTCGCATGTGGAGCAGGTCAGGATGGTTTTTGAGATTCTGCGTGAAAATTCTTTGTTTGTAAAAGGCTCAAAGTGTCTCTTTGGTGTACAGAAGGTTCCCTTTTTGGGGTTCATTTTTTCCCCTTCTGCTGTGGAGATGGATCCAGTCAAGGTCCGAGCTATTCATGATTGGACTCAACCCTCGTCAGTTAAGAGTCTTCAGAAGTTCTTGGGTTTTGCTAACTTCTACCGTCGTTTTATCGCAAATTTCTCTAGCGTTGTTAAACCGCTGACGGATATGACCAAGAAAGGCTCTGATGTAGCTAACTGGGCTCCTGCTGCCGTGGAGGCTTTCCAGGAGTTGAAACGCCGATTTACTTCGGCGCCTGTTTTGTGCCAGCCTGACGTCTCACTTCCCTTTCAGGTTGAGGTGGATGCTTCGGAGATTGGGGCAGGGGCCGTTTTGTCGCAGAGAGGCCCTGGTTGCTCTACTATGAGGCCTTGTGCCTTTTTCTCTAGGAAGTTTTCGCCGGCAGAGCGAAATTATGATGTGGGCAATCGGGAGTTGTTGGCCATGAAGTGGGCATTTGAGGAGTGGCGTCATTGGCTCGAGGGTGCTAAGCATCGTGTGGTGGTCTTGACTGATCACAAAAATCTGATGTATCTCGAGTCTGCTAAACGCCTGAATCCTAGACAGGCCCGCTGGTCATTGTTTTTCTCCCGTTTTGACTTTGTGGTCTCGTATTTACCAGGTTCTAAGAATGTGAAGGCCGATGCTCTGTCTAGGAGCTTTGTGCCTGATGCTCCTGGAGTCGCTGAACCTGTGGGTATTCTTAAGGAAGGAGTTATCGTGTCTGCTATTTCTCCAGATCTGCGACGTGTGTTGCAGAGATTTCAGGCTGGTAGGCCTGACTCTTGTCCACCTGACAGATTGTTTGTGCCTGCTAGATGGACCAGCAGAGTCATTTCCGAGGTTCATTCCTCGGTGTTGGCAGGGCACCCGGGAATTTTTGGCACCAGAGATCTGGTGGCCAGGTCCTTTTGGTGGCCTTCCTTGTCAAGGGATGTGCGGTCATTTGTGCAGTCCTGTGGTACTTGTGCCCGAGCTAAGCCTTGTTGCTCTCGTGCCAGCGGGTTGCTCTTGCCCTTGCCTGTCCCGAAGAGACCTTGGACACACATCTCTATGGATTTCATTTCGGATCTTCCGGTGTCTCAGGGCATGTCTGTCATCTGGGTGATATGTGATCGTTTCTCCAAGATGGTCCATCTGGTTCCTTTGCCTAAGCTGCCTTCCTCTTCTGATCTGGTTCCTGTGTTCTTCCAGAACGTGGTTCGTTTGCACGGCATTCCTGAGAATATTGTGTCGGACAGAGGATCCCAGTTTGTTTCCAGGTTCTGGCGATCCTTTTGTGGTAGGATGGGCATTGATTTGTCGTTTTCGTCCGCTTTCCATCCCCAGACTAACGGACAAACGGAGCGAACTAATCAGACTCTGGAGGCTTATTTGAGGTGTTTTGTCTCTTCTGATCAGGATGATTGGGTGACCTTCTTGCCGTTGGCTGAATTTGCCCTTAATAATCGGGCTAGTTCCGCCACCTTGGTTTCGCCATTTTTCTGCAACTCTGGATTCCATCCTCGTTTTTCCTTGGGACATGTGGAGCCTTCTGACTGTCCTGGGGTGGATTCCGTGGTGGATAGGTTGCAGCGGATCTGGAGTCATGTGGTGGACAACTTGAAGTTGTCACAGGAGAAGGCTCAGCGTTTTGCCAACCGCCGCCGCGGTGTGGGTCCCCGACTTCGCGTTGGGGATTTGGTATGGCTGTCTTTTCGATTTGTTCCTATGAAGGTCTCCTCTCCCAAATTTAAGCCTCGCTTCATTGGTCCTTACAAGATATTGGAAATCATTAATCCTGTATCCTTTCGCCTGGATCTTCCGGTGTCGTTTGCCATTCACAACGTATTTCATAGGTCCTTGTTGCGGCGGTACGTTGTGCCTGTGGTTCCTTCTGCTGAGCCTCCTGCTCCGGTGTTGGTTGAGGGCGAGTTGGAGTACGTGGTGGAGAAGATCTTAGATTCTCGTCTCTCCAGGCGGAGGCTTCAGTACCTGGTCAAGTGGAAGGGCTATGGTCAGGAGGATAATTCCTGGGTGGTCGCCTCTGATGTTCATGCGGCCGATTTAGTTCGTGCCTTTCACGCCGCTCATCCTGATCGCCCTGGTGGTCTTGGTGAGGGTTCGGTGACCCCTCACTAAGGGGGGGGTACTGTTGTGAATTTACCTTTTGGCTCCCTCTAGTGGTTACTAGTGATTTGACTCTGGGTATGTCATTCATCCCTTGTATGCTCACCTGGGTCGTTAGGTCAGGGGTGTTGCTATATAAGCTCCCTGGACCTTCAGTTCAATGCCTGGCAACGTTGTAATCAGAGCTAATCTGTTGTGCTCTTGTCTACTGATCCTGGTTCCTGCTAAATTAAGCTAAGTCTGCTTTCTTGCTTTTTGCTATTTGTTTTTGTTTCCATTTTTGTCCAGCTTGTACATAATCTGTATCCTAACCTTGCTGGAAGCTCTAGGGAGGCTGGAGTTCTCCCCCCGGGCCGTTAGACGGTTCGGGGGTTCTTGTATCTCCAGTGTGGAATTTTGTTAGGGTTTTTGTTGACCATATAAGTTATCTTACTACATTCTGCTATTAGTAAGTGGGCCTCTCTTTGCTAAACCTAGTTCATCTCTGTGTTTGTCATTTCCTCTTACCTCACCGTTATTATTTGTGGGGGGCTTGTATCCGACTTTTGGGGTCTATTCTCTGGAGGCAAGAGAGGTCTTTGTTTTCCTCTTCTAGGGGTAGTTAGTCCTCCGGCTGGCGCGAGACATCTAGCGACCAACGTAGGCATGTTCCCCGGCTACTTCTAGTGTTGGCGTTAGGAGTAGTTATATGGTCAACCCAGTTACCACTGCCCTATGAGCTGGATTTTTGTACGTCGCAGACTTACTTGTTCCTCTGAGACCCTCGCCATTGGGGTCATAACAGTGGTGGTCTGGTACTTGGGCCAGGCAGTGGTGGCAAAGCTAGATGATGTAGTAAGGGAGGGGGCCAGCGGTACCAATATAGATGGGCTCGAATACGTGATGTGGGGAAAGCAGGGCGTCAGTCCAGCTGGCTTGACATAATTATCCACCCTGCTGACAAAGGGGGAAAGACCGTCCTTTTGCCCAAGGAAGTATATTTGGCTGAAGCCAATGGACAGCTATCGGACACGTCAACCTATGTTAGATTGCAGGGTGATCCGACTTCTAAATTTAAAGGCGAGTTATGCACCTTTCTCAGAAGAGTAGTAGAAAATGGGGTTATTCCACAAAGGAAGGCAGAAAGGTTACTTCCTGACTTCCCTACCAAACCCCATTGGTACTATCTTCCAAAAATCCACAAATCTATGACTGCGCCCCCTGGGAGACCAATCGTGTCTGGGATTGGCTCTCTTACAGAGCCTTTATCCCAGTACATTGATTGGCTCCTACGCCCCCTTTTGTCTGACGTTCCGTCCTATATTAAGGACACCAATTCATTTTTGAGTCAGGTGCAGGGCTTTGAGTGGCAGCCGGGGTTCTCCCTGGCATCCATCGACGTGGTCAGCCTGTACACTAATATCCCCCAGAGATTGGGTGTGGATACCATTAGACGCATATTGAATACTACCAATAAAAGTCAGGAGTATACTGACTTTGTTTGTGGAGGCTTGGAATTCATACTTACGCACAATGCCTTCACTTTCCTTGATTTCTGGTACAGGCAGACCACTGGGACTGCCATGTGGACCCCGGCTGCATGTACGTTCGCCAATCTGTACATGGTCGTCTTCGAAGAAGACTACATCTATTCACGTAACAACAGGTTTTTGAGACATATAAAACTCTTTGTGAGGTATGTCGATGATTTATTCATGGTGTGGGACGGCACCGAGGTTGAGTTTGACTCATTTGTTGACTATCTCAATCGTGACAACTCTATGGGGATGTCTTTCACTCATAAATTTGGGGGTATGAGTTTGGAATTTCTAGACGTTTGTGTGGAAGTGATAGAAGATAGGTTATGTACGTCAGTTTTTCGAAAACCTACTGCAGTGAACTCGATTTTACATTACAACAGTTTTCACCCCAATCACACAAAAAGGTCGTTGCCATATAGCCAATTACTAAGGGCACGACGTACTAATAATACACGAGAGGGTTTTGAGCGACAATCTGAGGAACTTTTGTCTAGGCTCCGGGATAGGGGTTACCCTGATGAGCTTTTAGAGTCCGCAGTGAGCCGAGTAGGGGTTACCTCGCAGGGTCCAAGAGAAAGAATGCATGATATTTCTGACCAACAATTTACTTTTTGCTTCCAATATGGTCCTTTAGATCGAGAGATCAGATCAATTATTTGGAAGCACTGGCATATACTGGAGAGAGACAGGGAACTAGTGGGTAAGACTGTAGGTGGCCCACTGATATCTAATAGACGAGGGACTCGTATCAGAGATATGTTGGTGCACAACCGGGTGACTAAAGACAGAACCACGTGGTTAGAACGGACTACCCCTAAGGGGAATTATCGATGTGGCCATTGCCACTACTGCCGCTTTCACGTGTTAGGGCAAACGTTGAATATTGGCCCTGTGACACATATTGTCCGACAATTCATCTCTTGTAAGACAGAGTATGTAGTTTATGTTGTGTTCTGTCCGTGTAAGAGATTCTACATCGGCAAAACTATCCGCAGGTTATACATACGGTTTAGAGAGCACTTTAAATCGATCCTTTCAGGGAAGGGGGTTCCAAGACTGATTGATCACATCAGAGAGACTCATGGAGGGAATCCCGATGTGTTGACCTTTGCAGGGATCGAGAGAATATCTCTTCCTGCACAGGGAGGTGACCTCCATAAAATGCTACTACGACAAGAGGCTAAATGGATTATGCGGACACGAGCCACCGGTCCGGCCGGTATGAATGATAGAGTAGACATGTCTGTTTTCCTTTAGATCCAGACCATAGTGTTTTTTTGTCTCGGGTATCGTCCTTGTATTGTGTTAGTTGTACCTTTTAGGTCATTTATGCATGTATACAGATGTATAATTTTTCTGAATTGTCCTCCCTTTTTTCGCAGGTTCTATGATAACTCATTGTTGACCGCAATCACATGATAGGTAATAATCGCTATTTGCTGTTACTTATATCTTTGCTGATTTTTTCCATTCTAGGATTACCATCTTTTTTGGAAATGTACCTTTCCATTGGTGTATTCTCGAGTGATGTACTTTGATATTTGTTTTTAAATTGTTTTTAGCAGCACTATGCACTTTGTGTCTGATTGGAAGTTGACGCAGGAGGAGCTTTGCATTTGCTTACCTTCTTATTGCAGCGTCACTTCCCTTCTGACATAGACCCGTGGAAGCGCTCTCCCTTAGCGCGAAACGGCCGTCGTCGTCTCGTCTGTTGCACTCCTGCACTCTGTTACTCCCCCGTGCCGTGAAGATGCCTTTGTGTGCGATCTAATAAAGAACTTTTGAACTGCAAGCCTGGTGAGTGCTGTAGCGTTTTTCTACTACCAGTTATTTTATCATAGACTTTATATCAATGCAAGCACCTCCGTTTTTTGTCAGACGTCCAGTTTTCTCTTTATTCCACGATAGCTAATAGCTCTGACATCAGGGGCTGTGCGGCTTTCTTTTTTCTTCTCATATTCTACTACCTGTGTCTGTCTGCGCCAATCAATACAGCTGTCCTTCACTGCACAAAGCAGAGCCTCAATTTGCAGCCAATATCACATATTAAAGTGCATTTGGCCTACTAGTTTGGTTGGGCCTACTAACGGTGTCTGCCGCTCCTTGGTATTCTCCTGTGTTTTTCTCCTGAGCTTCAATCTTCAGGCTTTCGGCCTATAGGAATTTTAAAACTGCATTTGGCCTACTGGTTTGGTTGGGCCTACTAACGGTGTCTGCCGCTCCTTGCTGTTATCCTCTACTGAACAAAGCAGTGCTGCCTGTTTACTCCTGTTACCAATTTTGAACTGCATTTAGCCTACTTTATTCTTTGGGCCTATATCTGTGTTTCCTCCTCATCCTGCCCATTGCCCAGCCACTGCTAGATGAGTCTGCTGATACATTGACCCAGACCACTGCATTCCCCTTGCACTCTACATAGCCAGTATCTGACCCTGCAGAAAGTCTGGTTCCCCTTCCCGCATACTATACCACCTTACATGGGGACAAAGAGGAAGGTGCAGATGAAAGTGCAGGTTCCTTCAACAGGTGGGGGGGCATACTCGTTGGCGACGTCACTGGCACAGGGCCCCTCATAGTATGCAAAAGTGTCTCTGCCGGTGGGAGGTGCCCCCGCCATCAATCACAACGCCATACTTTGAGGGGCCCTGTGCCAGTGGCAATGCGAACGAGTGTGCCCCCCCTGCTTGCTCAGGATCACAGCCCTTGCAAAGTTGAAATACTTACCTCTCCCTGCTCCACCACCGTGACGTAGTCCGCGTTTCCTGGGCCCACGAAAATCTTGAGCCAGCCCTACTCCCCGCACAACTGTTGCCAAATGACCCCCAAATTTTCAATGGCTAACTATTATTATAAGGTAAATTAAGATTTACAAGCTTAAATAACAAGAATTGATGTTTTTGGCATTAAAATGGGCTCTGTTGGTGTTTTCCTGTCCTCCACTCACTGCCGACTTTGATTCTCCATTGACTTGCATTGGGTTTCGTGTTTCGGTCGGATCCCTGACTTTTCGAAATAATCGTCCGATTTCACCCAACCCGACTTTTGACAGAGTCAGGTTTCGCGAAACCCGACTCGATCCTGAAAAAGTAAAAGTCGCTCAACCCTAGTTATGAGACGATGGCGCAGCATCAGGGACCAATATCGGAGGGAAAGGCAGGAGCGGGCCAGGAGTGGGTCAGCAGCTCCTAGCAAAAAAAGAAAATATATCTACTATGATCGCTTCTCCTTTTTGGATCCCAGTATGGATCTAAGACCGTAAGTAAAAACCTCACAACTAGTGTTGAGCATTCCGATACCGCAAGTATCGGGTATCGGCCGATACTTGCGGGTATCGGAATTCCGATACCGAGATCCGATACTTTTGTGGTATCGGGTATCGGTATCGAAACAACATTAATGTAATAATGTGTAAAAGAGAGAATTAAAATAAAAAATATTGCTATACTCACCTCTCCGACGCAGCCTGGACCTCACCGAGGGAACCGGCAGCGTTGTTTGCTTAAAATTCGCGCGTTTACTTCCTTACGTGAAGTCCCGGCTTGTGATTGGTCGCGTGCCGCCCATGTGGCCGCGACGCGACCAATCACAGCAAGCCGTGACGTAATTTCAGGTCCTTCAGGATTTTAAAATTACGTTCTGGCTTGTGATTGGTCGCGTCGCGGTCACATGGGCGACGCGACCAATCACAAGCCGTGACGTCACGGGAGGCAGGACATGCGCGCATTTTAAAATGCGCGCGTGTCCTGCCTCCCGTGACATCCCGGCTTGTGATTGGTCGCGTCGCCCATGTGGCCGCGACGCGACCAATCACAGCAAGCCGTGACGTAATTTCAGGTCCTTCAGGATTTTAAAATTACGTTCTGGCTTGTGATTGGTCGCGTCGCGGTCACATGGGCGACGCGACCAATCACAAGCCGTGACGTCACGGGAGGCTGGACACGCGCGCATTTTAACGCTTTACGCAGAGACCGCAGAAGGAGAGAGCTGCAAGAGAGTAGGAGGAATGTTGACACTGGGGTCCTTAATTATTTGGCCAGGGCAGCCCAGGATGATGGTGAGGAGGCCTTTGCTCGCAGCCTGGCCCGGGACCTCCATCCCCTTCCCCTTGAGGTGAGGCTACGTGTGAGAGGGTGTATTAAAATCCTGATTGATTTATGCACCTTCCCAAATTATCCCTATGAGGCGTTAGAATTTATTGAGACAAGGCAGCTGTCACCACATAACCTCATGCACCTTCCACGAACTCAACAGGTGCATGGTCAACCAGGATTTGAAGCACCTCCTCCACGTGTGCCTACACCTCAACCCCTTCCCACCCAAAATCCACCAAGGCCAGCACCGTACCATATTCCAGCCTACAACCAACATTCCCAATATGGAGGCTGGTCCCAACCTGGGTTTGGACGACTTGGCCATATTGGGGGAGGGTATGAGTCACAGCCCTATTTTCACTCATCATGAGCAAGGCCACTATTTTGAGCAACCACACACATCAGCCACACAGGGCGAAGGACAATTGGCCCAACAAAGGCCACCTGACCAAGACACCCAGCAGCCGGCTTTACCTCCACCAACTTATCGAAATCTGTAATTTTTATGTTTTTATTCAAAATTTGTCTGGTTTTCAGAAAAATATTGTTCTTGTGCTTTGTTTGCACATGTTTGGTTATTATTTTGAATAATAAAATTTTGCCAAGTTTCATTGGCCAAAAAAAACATATGAAACAAATATGTTATTTTGCAAACAAAAAAAGGTTTTTCTATAAGTAAAAATTGTATTACAAAGCAAAATTTTTTTTGTTTGGACAATCATTATTAAATCAGAGTCAATTACTATGTTCATAAACATCAGAAAATGAAAAAAATAAACACGTTATGTTTGTAAGGAAAATTTAACATTATGAAACATATACAACAAGAAACACATTACAACATAGAAACAGCATTATCTTGCCAGGGAGTGGCTCCCTTAGGAGAAATAAAATAATTGGTAAAAATATCACACACTTTTAATCCAGAAAGGGGACGCCGCGGAGGAGGGCCATGTGGTGTAGGCCTATGAACATTGCTCAACATGCCTTCAACACTATCAGCTGAGGAGCACTCATGAATTCTTGTGAAGTTGTGTAAAACGACACAAGCTTTGATTATTTCATTAACATTTGTCTCACTCAGCTGAATGGCAGACTGTAGGACCCGCCATTTGGCACACAGAATTCCAAAGGTGCACTCCACCAGTCGCCGTGCCCGTGAAAGCCTCAAATTAAACACCCAGCGCCGGTGGTCCAGGTTGCGACGGGGATAAGGCCTCATGACATGCCTTGTCAACTGGAAGGCCTCATCTACCACAAGGACATATGGCACTGCTTCAACATTGGAGCCTGGGAGTTGTTGTGGTGGTGGTAGGTCCAACTGGTTTTCACGCAGCCGCCGACCCATAATGGACGAATTGAAGACTCTATAGTCTCCAGTTTGACCACAGGCCCCAATATCTACAATTATAAACCTGTAGTGACTGTCAACTACAGCTCACAGAACTACAGAGAAAAACTGCTTATAATTGTAGAATTGGGACCCAGAGTTTGGCGGTTTACACACCCTGATATGTTTCCCATCAAGGGCTCCAATACAGTGGGGAAAATCGCAATTGTCCTTAAATCCACAAGATATTTTAAGCCAATCCTCCATTTTGGGCTCACAAGTTGTTGTAGTCTGGACCAAATTTCCATACACGTAGCCCGCACTATGCCGGAAATAGTGGACCTCCCAATAAGAAACTCCAGATGGAGTCCGGCATAAGACAAGCCAGTTGACAGGAACCTGAAAGAACAATGAAAATCTCTAATTAGCAATGTACTTGTCACGGGGCAGAAATAGGAAAACAGGAGATGAGGAATCTGGGCCCCTGATCTGCCCCTCAGGCTAGGGGAAGCCCTGTCTTTCCTTAACTTGGGGGTACCCTTGAAGGTAGGGAGGCCCAAGTCACCGACCTGTCCCTGTCTCCTGTTAAACCCTGAACTAAACCCCCAACCCCCACCCCAGGAGGTGAACAGTGTAAACAGCACCACAAAGCAATAAAACAGGAACAAACAATATGAGAGTGAGGGGAACAGGATACCAAAAGGTGAATGCACAAACTACAAAGTAACAAAACTCAGAACTTAGCTTGTGCGCGCCGCTGCAGACTCCACAACACAGATTGTACAGCAACAGAGCTCCAAACACCAGACTTGGCTGACACCAGGGAGCTGCTACTGCGAGGTTGGTCTCCTAAAAGGACTTGTATAACCAGCAGTCAGCTGATACACCAGGTGACCTTATAAAGGATGGTGTCAGAGAGAGACTAGGTGAGCGAGAGCTAATAACCCGGGCTCCTGCAATTTCCGTAAGACTAGGGAAATCCTGACTGACCCTCTACCTGAAGTTTACACTGATGGTGTGCATGTTCAGGCCTCGAACCTCACCCTAACTCCTGTGCTCAGCCCTAGGCTGAAACCTCCACCCACCACCCAGTGAAGAGGTAACTTAAATACCCACAGTTAGCACAGACAAGGATAAAGGAAAATATACACCACGCCGCAGACACTCAGGAATACACTATAAATGTGCAGGGCAAAATAAACACAAATATAGGAAGGAGTAAATAAGATGAAGGAAAATACACCACCAGCAACGAATCTCCAACCACCAGCTCTTCACTCCAGACCGAGATAACAACGCAAGACAGAAGCTATAATCGGCGACGCCCAATGATCAGGAGAACTATTTAAAGGCCATGGAAATGGCCCAGCTTCCAATCCGAGGATCAGGTAAATTAACCCCGGAACAGCTAGACAAAATCTAGCAGACGCCAATGAGTAAATAGTGGTCAAAAGCGGAATTACCGCTGTCTGTCGGACGACCTGGTCTGAACAGCGTCCGACATGACAGATGGTGGGATTGGTCACAAACATCAGCTGACCCAGCAGCAATGCAATAACACCAGCGGCCACTGGGGGGGAAAACTGCATTAACCCCCAATGACCAGAAAGGAAAAAAGGTTTAAATCAGAGGGAAACCAGATCTGCCACAGATCCAAACATGGATCGTGACAGTACCCCCCTTTCAATGAGTGGCCTCTGGACACTCAACATCAGACCTCACCAGACCTACATACGGTGAGGAAGCCTCGACCCACCAGAGTTCACCTCGGCAGGCACCTGACTCTCAGGTCTATGGCAAACGCAGCCTGATGAAAATGCCAGCAAAGTAGGCTCCGGAGGAGCCACAAATCTCCAGAGCGCCGACCTGGGGAATGAGTTGTGTACATGCATAACTGGGGGTAACTCCAACTGAAAAGTCCCCGGGCTGAGAATGGCCGACACCCGATATGGCCCAATCACCCTGGAACTCCAGGTCCCAGTTGCACACTTCCACCTCATGTTTTTGGTGGACACCCATACGTACTCATTCACACACAGGTCTGGACCTGAACGTTTATTTCCATGCAAACGTTTGCCACAGGATGGAGAATACTTTGAGGAATTGACAACAGAGGCATCCCCCTGTGTCACTACACTCACACCCCCACAATGCTCCGAGGGAACCACCACCCTCAGCTGACCCCTCCTCCTAAGAGGTCTCTAACCCACCAGGTTAACCTGTAGTGAGGGTAAAGTCTTGCCCCTAATCCCTGGTAGCACCTCTGCTGCCCCCACTGAAGGGAAAGGGTTAGGTTTTAGAAGAACAGCAGAGATCGTAGCTCTCCGAGCAGCAGTCCTTACACGACTGACCCCAGCTGACTACCTCCCTGGACCACCAGCCTATGACCGGATTATGTCTTCTCAAACAAGGAAGTCCTAAAACCATGGGAGTTGGTATGCCCTCCAAGATGTAGCATGATAAAGACTCTTCATGACAAGCCCCTATACGCAGATGTATATTGTCTACAACTTGTGTAATGCTCCCCTGGCTGAGCGGAGCAGAATCAACGGCCTGGACACTTAAGGGTCTCGCTAGCATCCTACTCATCAGGCCATGGGTCTGGACAAAATGAGCATCCACCAAATTGACTCCAGCTCCACTGTCCACAAACACCGGAATATTCTCAGTTACCCCACCAATAACCACCTCAGCCGGTAAGGTACACTGAGATGAAAATATGGAGGAAATATACACACCCTGGTCGCCTCCCTCCATATGACCAGGGGGACGCGGCTCTTTAGATGGTGCACGTACTTTGGCACGCGCTGGGCAGACATTGATAAAATGACCGGTCTGCCCACAGTAGAAACATGCCCCACTCCATGGCGAACCACAGGCAACCCAGTTTGGGAACCAACTCCTCCCACCTGCATGGGTTCGTCTGCCTGCCCAGGTGTGTCCTCCTCCCTAGCAAGGACTATAGGGGGCACATTTGGTGTATGCCTCTCCCTCAAGCGTCTATCCACCCAGATGGCAAGGCCTCCAATGACCTGGGGGCTGCGTACTGCACCAGAGTATCTTGCAACCTAGGGGACAGACCCTGCACAAAATGGCTCCTAAGGGCTGGGTCATTCCACTGTGTGTCTGTGGCCCACCTCCTGAACTCTGAATAGTACTCCTCAGCCAGCCGACCCCCCTGCTTGATCTTTTGGAGTTGAGATTCTGCCAGAGAGACACAATCTGGATCACCATACACCAGAGCCAGAGCCGTAAAAAACTCGTCCACCGACCATAGGGATGGTGAACCGGTCGGCAGGGAGAAGGCCCAGGATTGGGGATCACCCTTAAGAAGGGAAACGATGATTCTCACCCGTTGTTCCTCACTCCCTGATGAACGAGGGCGGAGCCTGAAGTACAACTTGCAGGCTTCCTTAAAAACCAAAAATGTATCTCTCCCTCCAGAGAACCTCTCTGGGAGAGATATCCTGGGTTCTGGTTGAGCCTGTACCTGAGCCGAGGCCCAAAACCCCAACAATTGCTGCAGCTGCTGCACCACCTCACCATGCAGCACCTTACACTCCTCGGTGAGAGTCTGTAGCAATTAGGCAAAGGCCTGCATTTGGGCCATGGCTCACCAGAAAAAAAATGGAACGGTTGGTTATAATGTCACGGGGCAGAAATAGGAAAACAGGAGATGAGGAATCTGGGCCTCTGATCTGCCCATCAAGCTAGGGGAAGCCCTGTCTTTCCTTAACTTGGGGGTACCCTTGAAGGTAGGGAGGCCCAAGTCACCAACCTGTCCCTGTCTCCTGTTAAACCCTGAACTAAACCCCCAACCCCCACCCCAGGAGGTGAACAGTGTAAACAGCACCACAAAGCAAATAAACAGGAATAAATAATATGAGAGTGAAGGGAACACGATACCAAAAGGTGAATGCACAAACTACAAAGTAACAAAACTCAGAACTTAGCTTGTGCACAAAGGACCTGTATAACCAACAGTCAGCTGATGCACCAGGTGACCTTGTAAAGGATGGTGGGAGTGGTCACAAACATCAGCTGACCCAGCAGCAATGCAATGCAATGCAATAAAACCAGCGGCCACCGGGGGGGTGGAAACTGCATTAACCCCCAATGACCAGAAAGCAAAAAAGGTTTAAATCAGAGGGAAACCAGATCTGCTACAGATCCAAACATGGATCGTGACAGTACTAATGATTGTGTGAAATCATATGGTAAACAATTAGTAATGTTTGTATTTTCTAAGGGTGCTTAACAGTGTACTGTTGTGAATTTGGATTCTGGGCTCCCCCGGTGGCTACTGGTGGAATTGAACTGGTGTCTTCATCTTCTCTGTTCACCTGTTCCCATCAAGATGTGGGAGTCGCTATATAACCTTGCTTCTCTGTTAGTTGCTTGCCGGTCAACAATGTTATCAGAAGCCTCTCTGTGCTTGTTCCTGCTCCTAGACAACTACTAGATAAGTTGGACTTTTGTCCATGTTTGTTTTTGCATTTTTGTTCCAGTTCACAGCTGTAGTTTTGTTACTGTGTCTGGAAAGCTCTTGTGAACAGGAATTGCCACTCTGGTGTTATGAGTTAATGCCAGAGTCTTAAAGTGATTTCTGGATGGTATTTTGATAGGGTTTTCAGCTGACCATGAAAGTGTCCTTTCTGTCTTCTGCTATCTAGTAAGTGGACCTCAAATTTGCTAAACCTATTTTCATACTACGTTTGTTATTTCATCTTAATTCACCGCCAATACATGTGGGGGGCCTCTGTCTCCTTTCGGGGTATTTCTCTAGAGGTGAGCTAGGACTAATATTTTCCTCTGCTAGCATTATTTAGTCCTCCGGCTGGCGCTGGGCATCTAGGGATAAAACGTAGGAATGCTACCCGGCCACTGCTAGTTGTGCGGTAGGTTTAGTTCATGGTCAAGCTCAGTTCCCAGCTTCCAAGAGCTAGTTCCTATATATGCTGATGCTATGTTCT
Organism: Ranitomeya variabilis; assembly: GCF_051348905.1. Taxonomy (NCBI): domain Eukaryota; kingdom Metazoa; phylum Chordata; class Amphibia; order Anura; family Dendrobatidae; genus Ranitomeya; species Ranitomeya variabilis. The sequence continues at coordinate 644,790,065 of NC_135233.1, read as the reverse complement.
CTTGCCATTGAGATCATGACAGTTTGACCGGCCCACTAAAGGGTTAAAATCCTTGGCTGAGAAAGGAGAGAAATAAGAAGTCTGCTGAGATTTTTTTTTTTTTTTTTTCCTCTTGAGTGTGCTCTTAATTGGACCTCTTGCCAGTCTGTCTATGCTGCAGTCTTTTTTTTTTTTTTTTTTCTCTTTCTCTCCTTCTAATCTTTGAATGGCTCTGTGTCCACCTGTTTGTAATGGATCTTCAGAGTGTAACTGCAGGTTTGAATAATCTCGCCACGAAAGTACAAAATTTGCAAGATTTTGTTTGTCAGGCACCTGTATCTGAGCCGAAAATTCCTTTGCCGGAATTTTTCTCGGGGAATAGATCTGGGTTTCAGAATTTTCGAAATAATTGCAAATTATTTTTGTCCCTGAAGTTTCGCTCTGCCGGAGACCCTGCACAGCAGGTCAGGATTGTGATTTCCTTGCTCCGGGGCGACCCTCAAGATTGGGCTTTTGCATTGGCACCAGGGGATCCTGCGTTGCTCAATGTGGATGCGTTTTTTCTGGCCTTGGGGTTGCTTTATGACGAACCTCATTTGGAGCTTCAGGCAGAAAAAACTTTGATGTCCCTTTCTCAGGGGCAAGATGAAGCTGAAATTTACTGCCAAAGATTTCGTAAATGGTCTGTGCTTACTCAGTGGAATGAGTGCGCCCTGGCGGCGACCTTCAGAGAGGGTCTCTCTGATGCCATTAAGGATGTTATGGTGGGGTTCCCTGTGCCTGCGGGTCTGAATGAGTCCATGACAATGGCTATTCAGATCGATCGGCGTTTGCGGGAGCGCAAACCAGTGCACCATCTGGCGGTGTCCACTGAGAAGACGCCAGAGAGTATGCAGTGTGATAGAATTCTGTCCAGAAGCGAGCGGCAGAATTTTAGACGGAAAAACGGGTTGTGTTTCTATTGTGGTGATTCTACTCATGTTATATCAGCATGCTCTAAGCGCACTAAAAAGCTTGATAAATCTGGTTCCATTTGCACTTTACAGTCTAAGTTTATTCTATCTGTGACCCTGATTTGCTCTTTGTCATCTATTACCACGGACGCCTATGTCGACTCTGGCGCGGCTTTGAGTCTTATGGATTGGTCCTTTGCCAAACGCTGTGGGTATGATTTAGAGCCTTTGGAGACTCCTATTCCTCTGAAGGGGATTGACTCCACCCCCATTGGCTAATAATAAACCACAATACTGGACACAAGTAACTATGCGTATTAATCCAGATCACCAGGAGATTGTTCGCTTTCTGGTGCTGTATAATCTACATGATGATTTGGTGCTAGGATTGCCATGGCTGCAATCTCACAACCCAGTCCTTGACTGGAGAGCTATGTCTGTGTTGAGCTGGGGATGTAAGGGGGCTCATGGGGATGTACCTTTGGTTTCCATTTCATCATCTATTCCCTCTGAAATTCCTGAGTTCCTGTCTGACTATCGTGACGTCTTTGAAGAACCCAAGCTTGGTTCGTTACCTCCGCACCGAGAGTGCGATTGTGCCATAGATTTAATTCCGGGTAGTAAATACCCAAAGGGTCGTTTATTTAATCTGTCTGTGCCTGAACATGCTGCTATGCGAGAATATATAAAGGAGTCCTTGGAAAAGGGACATATTCGTCCATCGTCATCTCCCTTAGGAGCGGGTTTTTTCTTTGTGTCAAAAAAAGACGGCTCTTTGAGACCATGTATTGATTATCGGCTTTTGAATAAAATCACTGTTAAATATCAATACCCATTGCCGTTGCTGACTGATTTGTTTGCTCGCATAAAGGGGGCCAAGTGGTTCTCTAAGATTGACCTTCGTGGGGCGTATAATTTGGTGCGTATCAGGCAGGGGGATGAGTGGAAAACCGCATTTAATACGCCCGAGGGCCACTTTGAGTATTTGGTGATGCCTTTTGGTCTTTCAAATGCTCCGTCAGTTTTCCAGTCCTTTATGCATGATATTTTTCGCGATTATTTGGACAAATTTATGATTGTGTATCTGGATGATATTCTGATTTTTTCGGATGACTGGGACTCTCATGTCCAGCAAGTCAGGAGGGTTTTTCAGGTTTTGCGGTCTAATTCTTTGTGTGTGAAGGGTTCTAAGTGTGTTTTTGGGGTACAGAGGATTTCCTTTTTGGGATATATTTTTTCTCCCTCTTCCATTGAAATGGATCCTGTCAAGGTTCAAGCTATTTGTGATTGGACGCAGCCCTCTTCTCTTAAGAGTCTTCAGAAATTTTTGGGCTTTGCTAACTTTTATCGTCGATTTATTGCTGGTTTTTCGGATATTGTTAAGCCATTGACCGATTTGACTAAGAAGGGTGCTGATGTTGCTGATTGGTCCCCTGATGCTGTGGAGGCCTTTCGGAAGCTTAAGCGCCGTTTTTCCTCTGCCCCTGTGTTGCGTCAGCCTGATGTTGCTCTCCCTTTTCAGGTTGAGGTCGACGCTTCTGAGATCGGAGCTGGGGCAGTGTTGTCGCAGAAAAGTTCCGACTGCTCCGTGATGAGGCCTTGTGCCTTCTTTTCCCGTAAATTTTCGCCCGCTGAGAGGAATTATGATGTTGGGAATCGGGAGCTTTTGGCCATGAAGTGGGCTTTTGAGGAGTGGCGCCATTGGCTTGAGGGGGCCAGACATCAGGTGGTGGTATTGACTGACCACAAAAATTTGATTTATCTTGAGACCGCCAGGCGCCTGAATCCTAGACAGGCGCGCTGGTCATTATTTTTCTCTCGGTTTAATTTTGTGGTGTCATACCTGCCGGGTTCTAAGAATGTTAAGGCGGATGCCCTTTCTAGGAGTTTTGAACCTGACTCGCCTGGTAACTCTGAGCCCACAGGTATCCTTAAGGATGGAGTGATATTGTCAGCCGTTTCTCCAGACCTGCGGCGGGCCTTGCAGGAGTTTCAGGCGGATAGACCGGATCGTTGCCCACCTGATAAACTGTTTGTCCCTGATGATTGGACCAGTAGAGTCATCTCTGAGGTTCATTCTTCTGCGTTGGCAGGTCATCCTGGAATCTTTGGTACCAGGGATTTGGTGGCAAGGTCCTTCTGGTGGCCTTCCCTGTCACGAGATGTGCGAGGCTTTGTGCAGTCTTGTGACGTTTGTGCTCGGGCCAAGCCTTGTTGTTCTCGGGCTAGTGGATTATTGTTGCCCTTGCCTATTCCTAAGAGGCCTTGGACGCACATCTCGATGGATTTTATTTCAGATCTGCCTGTTTCTCAGAAAATGTCTGTCATCTGGGTGGTGTGTGACCGTTTCTCTAAGATGGTCCATTTGGTTCCTCTGCCCAAGTTGCCTTCTTCTTCCGAGTTGGTTCCTCTGTTTTTTCAAAATGTTGTTCGTTTGCATGGTATTCCTGAGAATATCGTTTCTGACAGAGGAACCCAATTTGTGTCTAGATTTTGGCGGGCATTCTGTGCTAGGATGGGCATAGATTTGTCTTTTTCATCCGCTTTCCATCCTCAGACTAATGGCCAGACCGAGCGGACTAATCAGACCCTGGAGACATATCTGAGGTGTTTTGTGTCTGCTGACCAGGATGATTGGGTTGCTTTTTTGCCATTGGCGGAGTTCGCTCTCAATAATCGGGCCAGCTCTGCCACTTTGGTGTCCCCGTTTTTCTGTAATTCGGGGTTTCATCCTCGATTTTCCTCTGGTCAGGTGGAATCTTCGGATTGTCCTGGAGTGGATGCTGTGGTGGAGAGATTGCATCAGATCTGGGGGCAGGTGGTGGACAATTTGAAGTTGTCACAGGAGAAGACTCAGCTTTTTGCCAACCGCCACCGTCGTGTTGGTCCTCGGCTTTGTGTTGGGGATTTGGTGTGGTTGTCTTCTCGTTTTGTCCCTATGAGGGTCTCTTCTCCTAAGTTTAAGCCTCGGTTCATCGGCCCGTATAGGATTTTGGAGATTCTTAACCCTGTTTCCTTCCGTTTGGACCTCCCTGCATCCTTTTTTATTCATAACGTTTTTCATCGGTCATTATTGCGCAGGTATGAGGTACCGGTTGTGCCTTCCGTTGAGCCTCCTGCTCCGGTGTTGGTTGAGGGTGAGTTGGAGTACGTTGTGGAGAAAATCTTAGACTCCCGTGTTTCCAGACGAAGACTCCAGTATCTGGTCAAGTGGAAGGGATACGGCCAGGAGGATAATTCTTGGGTGAATGCATCTGATGTTCATGCCTCTGATCTGGTTCGTGCCTTTCATAGGGCCCATCCTGATCGCCCTGGTGGTTCTGGTGAGGGTTCGGTGCCCCCTCCTTGAGGGGGGGGGTACTGTTGTGAATTTGGATTCTGGGCTCCCCCGGTGGCTACTGGTGGAATTGAACTGGTGTCTTCATCTTCTCTGTTCACCTGTTCCCATCAAGATGTGGGAGTCGCTATATAACCTTGCTTCTCTGTTAGTTGCTTGCCGGTCAACAATGTTATCAGAAGCCTCTCTGTGCTTGTTCCTGCTCCTAGACAACTACTAGATAAGTTGGACTTTTGTCCATGTTTGTTTTTGCATTTTTGTTCCAGTTCACAGCTGTAGTTTTGTTACTGTGTCTGGAAAGCTCTTGTGAACAGGAATTGCCACTCTGGTGTTATGAGTTAATGCCAGAGTCTTAAAGTGATTTCTGGATGGTATTTTGATAGGGTTTTCAGCTGACCATGAAAGTGTCCTTTCTGTCTTCTGCTATCTAGTAAGTGGACCTCAAATTTGCTAAACCTATTTTCATACTACGTTTGTTATTTCATCTTAATTCACCGCCAATACATGTGGGGGGCCTCTGTCTCCTTTCGGGGTATTTCTCTAGAGGTGAGCTAGGACTAATATTTTCCTCTGCTAGCATTATTTAGTCCTCCGGCTGGCGCTGGGCATCTAGGGATAAAACGTAGGAATGCTACCCGGCCACTGCTAGTTGTGCGGTAGGTTTAGTTCATGGTCAAGCTCAGTTCCCAGCTTCCAAGAGCTAGTTCCTATATATGCTGATGCTATGTTCTCTTGCCATTGAGATCATGACAGTGTACCTTTATAAATATACACTGACTACATAAATTTGGCTTTCCAAATATTGTTTTACTGTTATTTTGCTAGACTTTACCAATCTATTTTGTGTAACAACAACTAAAGTTGTCTGAAACTGGTAAAAAAAAGGGTGGCTTTTTTAACACATCATCAACATACAGTATGTGAGGATGGTGAATACATACCGTAAAGTAAGTAGAAGACGCTCCTCTGCGGATATAGCTTTACGCATCCTGGTATCCTGGTAGGTAATGCCTGGTCGTACTGTCTCCAACAAGATGTCAAAGGTAGGTATGGTCATGCAACAGTAATGGTAGAATTTGGAGGGATGTGTCTGCAGTGATGTATAGAGCTTGTGGAAATGGCCTTTAGTGAGGCATTGCTGCAAAAGTGGATGCACCCACAATCTTCTCCTCCTTCGCGGATCCACTATCACGGGGTATGGCTGGCCAAAGCGACGTGACAACACCCAGTTAAATAACACCCGCTCAGTTGGTGTGAAATGCAGGAGGTCACACATGTTGCCAAAGTACCACCAACACTACAATAGAAGCACAGCAGCAAAATGGCCACATGGGAGGTTACACCTGTTGTAGAGGCCTTAAATAGGGTCGCTACTCGCTGATGATTATTTAAATGAATTGCAGGCCAGAAAACCATTAAATGTCCATTTTCTAAGGTTGCATAAAAAAAAGCATTACGGATGTCATACGGATTACATACGCTGGTTTATTTGCGCAAAATACGCAGCCCCACCTTAGCAACAGATTGCATACGGAACACTGTTTTGGGAAGATTTCTGCGTATTGCGCACGTAAAAAACGGACCATATTTTACTACGCTTGGTGTGACCCCGGCCTTATGGTGCATGTTCTCCTGTTACCCTTGTGAAAATAAAAATTTGGCGCTAAAGAAAACTTTTTGTGGGAAAAGTTAAATGTTCATTTTTTCCTTCCGCATTCCATTAATTCCTGTGAAGCACCTGAAGGGTTAATAAACTTCTTGAATGTGACACAGCCGTGACACATGCAGCTGCGGCGCAGATCAGCTGATCAGCTGGCGCGATCCAGGAAGCTGGGTTTCCTTTGCAGCTTGCCTAATAAGAGGGAACCCGAGCAAATTCGCTCATCTTTAGTTTTGAACACCTTGAGGGGTTCAGTTTTTAGAATGGAGTCACTTTTGGGTATATTCTGTCATATAGGCCTCTCAAAGTCACTTAAAATGTGAAATGGTCCCTAAAAATGGTTTTGTAAATTAGAAATTGCTGATCAACTTTTACCCCTTCTAACTTCGTAAAAAAAACATTGTTTCAAAAATTGTGCTGATGTAAAGTAGATGTGGGAAATGTTATTTATGAACTATTTTGTGTGATTTAAGCGCTGTAATATTGTAGTAGCATCGTACCCAGTGAAGAGGCAGTGACCCACGAAGTTCAAACAGAAAAGTCTCTTTTAATGTGTTTCCTCACAGCATTAAAGTCCAGTTCACATAAATGCACATAACTTCAGTGTATATTATCAGTATTCAGTTTACACCAGTTCATAGCAATACAAATCATATGGCTTTAGCTTGCGGTCCATTAACAGGCCAGACTTCCCTTGTCCAGTTTCCCTGGGCAACCGCACGCCATATTACAGCCTTCATATACACAGCCTCATATGTTGCAGATACTACACATGCCAGCCTTCCTCTGACTAGTTCTCGTGGGTGTCCTGCATCGCTGTATCACAGTCTCTTTACTCACACAGCCATACACAGGCCAGGATATCCTCCGGATAGCAGCCGGGCACCTTATCCACCTGTTTGCAATAGTTACACATGCTAGTCCTCTTTTGGGCACAGGATATTCACATCTGGGCACAGGACTGTCCACATCCGACTGCTTCGTGCACAGGACATCCACCTCCGAGCACAGGACTGTCCACATCTGAGACCAGTACCATGGATGACTTGCATCACTGTATACACTGCGGGTGCCAGGCTATTCAGCTGCCCTGGGTGCTGGCTCTGCTAGCCTGTGCCTCCATGCACTCACCCAGCACTCTGCAGGCCTCTGCTCTGCACACCAGCACACACCAGACTGACACTGACGTGCACCTCACTGTTATGATCCTTAGTGGTTGAGGATCACGAATTACTCCAGCTAATTAACAAACATAGGACAAGCTCTAGGGAGGTGGCAAACTGGACTGACCGCAAATCTGAACCTATCCAAACACACTAGAAGTAGCCAGTGAACGTACCTAAAAAATCCTAGACGTCTCGGGCCAGCCTGAGGAACTAACTACCCCTAGAGAGAAAGAAAGACCTCTCTTGCCTCCAGAGAAATAATCCCCAAAGATATAGAAGCCCCCAACAAATATTAACGGTGAGGTAAGAGGAAGGCACATACACAGGGGTGAAAACAGATTCAGCAAATGAGGCCCACTAATACTAGATAGCAGAAAATAGTAAAGGGGTCTGTGCGGTCAGTAAAAAACCCTTACAAAATATCCACACTGAGATTTCAAGAACCCCCGCACCAACTAACGGTGTGGGGGGAGAAACTCAGTCCCCTAGAGCAACCAGCAAGCGAGGAGATCACATCTTAGCAAGCTGGACAAGAAACATGATGAATGCTGATAATCAAAAATGAACGGACAAAAACTTAGCTTGTCTTGGAGAGGCTGGGAGCAAGGTAATCACAAGGAATCTGAAGAGCACTGAATACATTGATAGCAGGCAAGGAACTGAGTATCCAGGTGAGCTAAATAGGAAGCCAACCAAGGATAACGAACCAGCTGATGCAGCCAACCTGCAGAAAGACAACACTACACAGTACCGCTTGTGACCACTAGAGGGAGCCTAAAAATAGAGTTCACAACAGTACCCCCCCCTTGAGGAGGGGTCACCGAACCCTCATCAAGACCCCCAGGGCGATCAGGATGAGCCACGTGGAAGGCACGAACCAAATCGGCCGCATGAACATCAGAGGCGACAACCCAGGAATTATCCTCCTGATCATAGCCCTTCCACTTCACCAAATACTGAAGCCTCCGTCTAGAGATACGAGAATCCAAAATCTTCTCCACCACGTACTCCAATTCTCCCTCGACCAGCACCGGAGCAGGAGGCTCAACAGAAGGAACCACAGGTACCACATACCTCCGCAACAAAGACCTATGGAACACATTATGAATGGCAAACGATGCTGTAAGATCCAAACGAAAAGACACCGGGTTAAGGATTTCCAAGATCTTATAAGGACCGATGAAGCGAGGCTTGAATTTAGGAGAGGAGACCTTCATATTAACATACCGAGAAGACAGCCACACCAAATCCCCAATACGAAGTCGGGGACCCACACCGCGGCGGCGGTTGGCAAAGCGCTGAGCCTTCTCCTGTGACAACCTCAAATTGTCCACCACATGGTTCCAAATCTGCTGCAACCTATCCACCACAGAATCCACCCCAGGACAGTCAGAAGACTCAACCTGACCTGAGGAAAAACGAGGATGGAAACCAGAATTGCAGAAAAAAGGCGAAACCAAAGTAGCAGAACTAGCCCGATTATTAAGGGCAAACTCGGCCAATGGCAAAAAAGTCACCCAATCATCCTGATAAGCAGAAACAAAACATCTCAAATAAGTTTCCAACGTCTGATTAGTTCGCTCGGTTTGGCCATTAGTCTGAGGATGGAAGGCCGACGAAAAAGATAAATCAATGCCCATCTTAGCACAAAAAGTCCGCCAAAACCTGGACACAAACTGGGATCCTCTATCAGACACAATATTTTCAGGAATGCCGTGCAAGCGAACCACATTCTGAAAAAATAGAGAAACCAAATCGGAGGAGGAAGGCAACTTAGGCAAGGGCACCAAATGGACCATCTTGGAAAAACGATCACACACCACCCAGATGACAGACATTTTCTGAGATACTGGAAGATCCGAAATAAAATCCATGAAAATGTGCGTCCAAAGCCTTTTCGGGACAGGCAAAGGCAAAAGCAAACCGCTGGCACAAGAACAGCAAGGCTTAGCCCGAGCACAAATCCCACAAGACTGCACAAAGGAACGCACATCCCGTGACAAGGAAGGCCACCAGAAGGACCTAGCCACCAAATCTCTGGTACCAAAAATCCCAGGATGACCCTCCAACACCGAAGAATGAACCTCGGAAATAACTCTGCTGGTCCATCTATCCGGGACAAACAGTCTCTCTGGTGGACAACGGTCAGGTCTATCCGCCTGAAATTTCTGCAGCACTCGTCGCAAATCTGGGGAAATGGCAGACAAAATCACTCCCTCTCTGAGAATACCAGCCGGCTCAGAAACTCCCGGAGAGTCAGGCACAAAACTCCTAGAAAGTGCATCAGCCTTCACGTTCTTCGAATCAGGCAGGTATGAGACCACGAAGTTGAAACGGGAGAAAAACAGCGACCAACGAGCCTGTCTAGGATTCAGGCGCTTGGCAGATTCGAGGTAAATCAGGTTTTTGTGATCAGTCAAGACCACCACACGATGTTTAGCTCCTTCGAGCCAATGTCGCCACTCCTCAAATGCCCACTTCATAGCCAACAACTCCCGATTACCAACATCATAATTCCGCTCGGCAGGCGAAAACTTTCTTGAAAAGAAAGCACATGGCTTCATCACAGAGCCATCAGAGCTTCTCTGCGACAAAACAGCCCCTGCTCCAATCTCAGAAGCATCAACCTCGACCTGGAAGGGGAGAGAGACATCTGGTTGACATAAGACTGGAGCTGAAGAAAACCGGTGCTTCAGTTCCCGAAAGGCCTCCACGGCCGCAGGAGACCAATTAGTCACATCAGAACCCTTCTTGGTCAAATCCGTCAAAGGTTTAACCACTCTAGAAAAATTAGCGATGAAACGATGGTAAAAATTAGCAAAACCCAAGAACTTCTGAAGACTCTTAACAGACGTAGGCTGAGTCCAGTCATAAATAGCCTGGACCTTGACTGGGTCCATCTCCACAGTAGAAGGAGAAAAAATAAAACCCAAAAAGGAGACCTTCTGTACTCCGAAGAGGCATTTTGAGCCCTTCACAAATAAAGCATTAGCAAGCAGGACCTGAAACACCATCCTGACCTGCTTCACATGGGACTCCCAATCATCAGAAAAGACCAAAATGTCATCCAGATAAACAATCATAAATTTTTCCAGATATTCTCGGAAGATGTCATGCATATAGGACTGAAACACAGAAGGAGCATTAGAGAGTCCAAAAGGCATCACCAAGTATTCAAAATGGCCTTCGGGCATATTAAATGCTGTTTTCCATTCATCTCCCTGCTTAATGCGCACAAGGTTATACGCACCACGGAGATCTATCTTAGTGAACCAACTGGCCCCCTTAATCCGAGCAAACAAATCAGACAATAGTGGCAAAGGATACTGAAATTTGACTGTGATTTTATTCAGAAGACGATAATCTATACAAGGTCTCAAAGAACCGTCCTTTTTGGCCACAAAAAAAAAATCCTGCACCAAGAGGGGAAGAGGATGGGCGAATATGTCCCTTCTCCAAAGACTCCTTTATATAATTCCGCATCGCGGCAAATTCTGGTATAGACAAATTAAAAAGTCGTCCCTTAGGGAATTTACTACCAGGAATTAAATTTATAGCACAGTCACAATCCCTATGAGGGGGCAGGGCAGGGCACTGGACCTGGGCTCATCAAATACATCCTGGTAGTCAGACAAAAACTCAGGGACCTCAGAAGGAGTGGAAGAAGCAATAGACACCAACGGCGTATTGCCATGAATTCCCTGACAACCCCAACTTGACACAGACATAGCTTTCCAATCTAAAACTGGATTATGAGTCTGCAGCCATGGCAGACCCAAAACAACAACATCATGCAAATTATGCAAAACAAGAAAGCGAATCACCTCCTGATGTACGGGAGTCATGCACATGGTCATTTGCGTCCAATACTGAGGCTTATTCTCAGCCAATGGCGTAGCATCAATTCCCCTCAGAGGAATAGGAAATTCCAAAGGCTCCAGGACAAAACCACAGCGCCTGGCAAACGACAAATCCATCAGATTCAGGGCAGCACCCGAATCCACAAAAGCCATAACTGGGTAGGACGACAAAGAACAAATCAAAGTAACAGACAAAATAAATTTAGGCTGTATCGTACCAATGGTGACAGGTTTAGCGATCCTTTTTAAACGTTTAGAGCATGCTGAGATAACATGAGTAGAATCACCACAGTAAAAGCACAACCCATTTTGACGTCTATGATTTTTTCGCTCAATTCTGGTCAGAGTTCGGTCACATTGCATAGACTCAGGTCTCTGTTCAGAAAATACCGCCAAAGGATGAGCAGATTTGCGCTCCCGCAAACGCCGATCAACCTGAATGGCTAAAGCCATAGAATCACTCAGACTTGTAGGGGTGGGAAACCCCACCATAACATTCTTAACGGCCTCAGAAAGACCTTCTCTGAAATTTGCAGCCAGGGCACACTCATTCCATTGAGTAAGCACCGACCATTTCCGAAATTTTTGACAATACACCTCTGCTTCATCCTGACCTTGAGAGATAGCCAGCAACGCTTTTTCTGCCTGATTCTCAAGATTAGGCTCCTCATAAAGCAGTCCAAGAGCCAGAAAAAATGCATCTACATTAAGCAATGCAGGATCTCCTGGCGCCAGAGAGAAGGCCCAATCTTGAGGGTCGCCACGCAACAAGGAGATAACAATTTTAACTTGCTGAGCGGAATCACCAGAGGAACGAGGTCTCAGAGACAGAAATAACTTACAATTATTCTTAAAATTCTGAAACCTAGATCTATCTCCAGAAAACAACTCAGGAATAGGTATCTTTGGTTCTGACATAGGGCTATGAATAACAAAATCCTGAATACTTTGCACCCGTGCAGTAAGATGATCCACACTAGCAGTCAGAGTCTGAACATTCATGTCTGCAGCTGAGCTCAAAACCACCCAGAGTTCAAGGGGATGAAAGAAGCTAAACAGACTGCAGCAAAGGAAAAGCGGGAGGGAAAAAAAAAAATGTACTCAGGTCTTCTTTTTATCCCACTTCTGCGATGCATAAACACTTTTTTGGCCTGCTATACTGTTATGATCCTTAGTGGTTGAGGATCACGAATGACTCCAGCTAAGTAACAAACATAGGACAAGCTCTAGGGAGGTGGCAAACTGGACTGACCGCAAATCTGAACCTATCCAAACACACTAGAAGTAGCCGGTGAACGTGCCTAAAAAATCCTAGACGTCTCGAGCCAGCCTGAGGAACTAACTACCCCTAGAGAGAAAGAAAGACCTCTCTTGCCTCCAGAGAAATAATCCTCAAAGATATAGAAGCCCCCAACAAATATTAACGGTGAGGTAAGAGGAAGGCACATACACAGGGGTGAAAACAGATTCAGCAAATGAGGCCCACTAATACTAGATAGCAGAAAATAGTAAAGGGGTCTGTGCGGTCAGTAAAAAACCCTTACAAAATATCCACACTGAGATTTCAAGAACCCCCGCACCAACTAACGGTGTGGGGGGAGAAACTCAGTCCCCTAGAGCAACCAGCAAGCGAGGAGATCACATCTTAGCAAGCTGGACAAGAAACATGATGAATGCTGATAATCAAAAATGAACGGACAAAAACTTAGCTTGTCTTGGAGAGGCTGGGAGCAATGTAATCACAAGGAATCTGAAGAGCACTGAATACATTGATAGCAGGCAAGGAACTGAGTATCCAGGTGAGCTAAATAGGAAGCCAACCAAGGATAACGAACCAGCTGATGCAGCCAACCTGCAGAAAGACAACACTACACAGTACCGCTTGTGACCACTAGAGGGAGCCTAAAAATAGAGTTCACAACACCTCACACTCCTGACACCTGACACACCCATACCCCTTACTGGAGGGCTTTTGACCCCTTTCTGACATATGATGTACTATCCCGTCGAGGTGGTATGGGCCTGTATGACCACCAACGGGATAGTACATCATCACCGATCAGCCGCGCTCACAGGCGCTCGCAGCTGACATCTGGCACTGTGTGCCAGGAGTGGTCACAGACTGCCCCTGGCACATTAACCCCCGGAACACTGCGATCAAACATGATCGCAGCGTACTGGCAGCATAGGGAAACATTGCGCAGGGAGGGGGCTCCCTGCGTGCTTCCCTGAGACCCTCAGAGTAACACGATGCGATCACAATGCTCCAAGGGTCTCCTACCTCCTCCTCCCTGCAGGCCCTGGATCCAAATTGGCCATGGGGGCCTTCCAGGTCCTGCAGGGAGGTGGCTTGCAAGCACCTGCTCAGAGCAGGCGCCGGCAAGCCTTCCTGCAGTGCCTGTCAGATCGCTGATCTGACAGAGTGCACTGCAAAGTGTCAGATCAGAAATCTGACACTATATAGTCAAGCCCCCCTGGGGCAATGTAAACAAGTAAAAGAAAAAATATTTACAAGTGTAAAAAAAACCTAAATAAAGAAATATATACACAGTATATATATATATATTGTTCCAATAAATACATTTCTTTGTCTAACTAAAAAAAAATAAAAGTACACGTTTAGTATTGCCTCGTCTGTAATGACCCGACTTATAAAACTGTCCCACTAGTTAACCCCTTCAGTGAACACCGTAAAAAAAAAAAAAAACGAGGCAAAAAACAATGATTTATTGTTATACCGCCGAACAAAAAGTGGAATAACACGCGATCAAAAAGACAGATATAAATAAACATGGTACAGCTGAAAACGTCATCTTGTCCTGCAAAAAATGAACCACCATACAGCATCATCAGCGAAAAAATAAAAAAGTTATAGTCCTCAGAATAAAGCGATGCAAAAATAATTATTTTTTATATAAAATAGATTTTATCGTATAAAAGCACCAAAACATAAAAAAAGGATATAAATGAGGTATTGCTGTAATCGTACTGACCAGAAGAATAAAACTTTTTTATCAATTTTATCAAATGTGGAACAGTATAAACGCCCCCTAAAAGAAATTCACGAATTGCTGGTTTTGTTCATTCTGCCTCACAAAAATCGAAATAAAAAGTGATAAAAAAGTCACATTCCCAAAAATGGTACCAATGAAAACATCAACTCGTCCAAAAAACAAGATCTCACATGACTCTGTGGACCAAAATATGGAAAAATTATAGCTCTCAAAATGTGGAGATGCAAAAACTATTTTTTGCAATAAAAAGCGTCTTGATCACCCCCTTAGTTAGGGAAATATAATAAAATTTAAAAAATGTATTTATTTCCATTTTCCCATTAGGGTTAGGGTTAGGGTTGGGGCTAAAGTTAGGGTTAGGGTTGGGGCTAAAATTAGGGTTAGGGCTACAGTTAGGGTTGGGGCTACAGTTAGGGTTAGGGTTGGGGCAACAGTTAGGGTTAGGGTTGGGGCTACAGTTAGGGTTAGGGTTGGGGCTAAAGTTAGAATTAGGGTTGGGGCTAAAGTTAGGGTTAGGGTTGGGGCTACAGTTAGGGTTAGGTTTAGGGCTAAGGTTTTAGTTAGGGTTGGGGCTAAAGTTAGGGTTAGGGTTGGGGCTAAAGTTAGGGTTAGGGTTTGGATTATATTTACGGCTGGGATTAGGGTTGGGATTTGGGTTAGTGGTGTGTCAGGGTTAGGGGTGTGCTTAGGGTTATGGTTAGGGTTGAGATAAGGGCTGATATTAGGGTTAGGGGTGTGTTGGGGTTAGAGGTATGGTCAGGTTTATGGTTAGGGTTGGGATTAGGGTTAGGGGTGTGTTCAGGTTAGGGGTGTGGTTAGGGTTATGGTTGAGATTAGGCTTAGGGGTGCATTGGAGTTAGGGTTGGAGTTAGAATTGGGGGGTTGCACTGTTTAGGCACATCAGGGGCTCTCCAAAAGCAACATGTGGTCCAATCTCAATTCCAGCCAATTCTGCATTGAAAAAGTAAAATGGTGCTCCTTCCCTTCCGAACTCTGCCGTGCGCCCAAACAGTGGTCCCCCCCACATATGGGGTATCAGCGTACTCAGGACAAATTGGACAACTTTTGCAGTCCAATTTCTCCTGTTACCCCTCTGAAAATAAATATTTGGAGGCTAAAATATCATTTTCATGGAAAAAAATATATTTTTTATTTTCACGGCTCTGCATTATAAACTTTAGCGAAACACTTGGGGGTTCAAAGTTCTCACAACACATCTAAATAAGTTCCTTGGGGGTCTAGTTTCCAATATAGGGTCACTTGTGGGGGGTTTCTACTGTTTAGGTACATCAGGGGCTCTGCAAACGCAACATGGCATCCCATCTCAAATCCAGTCAATTTTGCATTGAAAAGGGTTTCCACCTGTCTTCAGGTTGCCTGGACTCCATCGACACCTGTTGCCGGTACCCTGGACTGAGGCTGACTACAACAACAGTAAACCAGGTAAAGACTGCAACCCTGTGTCCTCTGTTTATTTACTGGCAACCCACCATCCTTGCCCACTACTCTGGGAGTCCTGGGGACCCCGCTTCACCTGTGGGAAGCGTTATCATCTTGCTGCAGTAACATCACCCCAGAGGACCCCTTTAAGCAGCATCGGTCCCCTCTGACCGAGAACCACAGGGGGTGTCATGAATGCAAACTTTATTTAACCCTTTAAAGACCTTTCCCCTTTTACTTGTGTGCCCAGGGCCATTGACCGGGTCGCTGCCACCGTACCACCCCTTTAATTGTGACCAGACCTGGAACCGAGTACCCCACTGCCCTGGTGGGTGAGTCACTCATAGTATCCGATTCATCGTGATTGGCAATTTTCTTGCCGGTCTTGATGAGGTTGTATAGTGGAGTTAGATGCTCGTGAGTCATGAGGCGGGGCCCAGCTCTTCGTGAATCAGGACCATCAGACGAGTGAAGTGTGTATACGTGCACAAGACCATAAATTGTACTCCAATGCCTGACTGGAATAACATTTCTGCGATAAGGATCAACCCAGCTCATTTCACCCCAGCTGCTTTCATTTTGGTGGAGCTGGGGAGAAACTGGTGTGAAAAGGAAAAAATTTGCAAGCAAAATTGCTTTGATGAGTCATGGCCATAGACTTTCTATTGACCGCTATGAATCATTTCTTCTAGCATGCCTTTATGAGTTGTCAAAAGTTCTGCAAAGGTGCAGTTAGTCTTTACACTTCAATAAAGGATAATTCAGAATTCTGTCTCTCCATTAGCATTCCATAAGACCAGTATAATAGTACATCACCAGATGTAAGTGTATGGAGAGGTCTCAAGAGCTAAAACTGGGCTACATGGAAGAAAAAACATCACAGTCAAAAGCAGCAAAAATTGCCACCACCAGTCAGTTCACAAAACTAATACACTGCAGGATGTCGCAGACACACATAATTTAATGCAGAGGCATTGCAGATGCAAAATACTGATGATCAATTGCTCACATGCCTACCAATCATGTGAAGGCGGTTTGTTTAGCATCATAGATACACAAGGATAAGTCTAACATATGGTGCCAGTCACACAGCTATGTGTAGTGCACCATGCCAGCTAACATTTTAGTGATACCGCTAACATACGGGGCTTCATAGGAGTTTGTAAATACGCCATGTTCCAAATTATTATGCAAATTATATTTTTCTCGGATTTTACTAAATGGTCGGTGGAAATGACAGTCAGTCTAATAAAAGTCATCACCCGTTAGAGTATACATCAAATTTTATTGAATAAACCTCCCAATGATAACAGTGTAATCTCCAAAATGAATAAAAACTCAAAATGCACTGTTCCAAATTATTGGGCACAGGAGAATTTCTAAACATTTGATATGTTTTAAACAACTGAAAATGCTAATTTGTTGAATTTGTAGCATTAGGAGGTCACATTCACTGAACAAAAAAGCTATTTAACTCTAAAACATCCTAACAGGCCAAGTTACATGTTAACATAGGAACCCTTCTTTGATATCACCTTCACAATTCTTGCATCCATTGAACTTGTGAGTTTTTGGAGAGTTTCTGGTTGTATTTCTTTGCATGAAGTCAGAATAGCTTCCCAGAGCTGCTGTTTTGATATGAACTGCCTCCCACCCTCATAGACCTTTTGCTTGATGATATTCCAAAGGTTCTCTATAGGGTTGAGGTCAGGGGAAGATAGTGGCCACACCATGATTTTATCTCCTTTTATGCCCACAGCAGCCAATGACTCAGAGGTATTCTTTGCAGCATGAGATGGTGCATTGCCAGGCATGAAGATGATTTTGCTCTTGAAAGCACATTTCTGCTTTTTAGACCATGGAAGAAAGATGTCAGTCAGAAACTCTATATACTTTGCAGAGGTCATTTTCATACCTTCAGGAACCTTAAAGGGCCCTACCAGCTGTTTCCCCTTGATTCTGCCCCAAAACATGACTCCACCTCCTTGCTGACGTAGCTGCCTTGTTGGGACATGGTGGCCATCCATCAACCATCCACTACTCCATCCATCTGGACCATCCAGGGTTGCTCGACACTCATCAGTAAACAAGACTGTTTTAAAATTAGTCTTCATGTATGTCTGGGCCAACTGCAACCATTTTTGCTTGTGAACACTGTTTAGGGGTGGCCAAATAGTAGGTTTATGCACTACCGAAAGCCTTTGAAGGATCCTACACCTTGAGTTTCGAGGGACTCCACAGGCACCAGCAGCTTCTAATAACTGTTTGCTGCTTTGTAATGGTATTTTGGCAGCTGCTCTCTTAATCCAATTAATTTGTCTGGCTGAAACCCTCCTCATTATGCCTTTATCTGCATGAACTCTGTCTGTGCTCTGTTTCAGTCACGAATCTCTTCACAGCATGATGGTCACTCTTAAGTTTTCGTGAAATAGCTAATGTTTTCATACCTTGTCCAAGGCATTGCACTATATCGCTTTTCAGCAGCAGAGATCCTTTTTATTTCCCATATTGCTTGAAACCTGTGGCCTGCTTAATAATGTGGAACATCATTTTAAGTAGTTTTCCTTTAATTAGGATCACCTGGAAAACTAATTATCACATGTGTTTGATTGATTTCAGTGATCCATTGAGCCCTGAGACACAATACCATCCACGACTTTATTTGAAAAACAAAACAATTAAATCTTTATGACACTTAAATCCAATTTGCATAATAATTTGGAACATGGTGTAAGCATAAGAGCCACCTTCACAGAATGCAGCCTTAGTGCAGCTGAACGTGGCACTTTTACTTAGAAACGCCCTATGGGGAGACAGGTTCCCTTTAAATAAAAAAAAACCTAGACATGTTTGCTGTCTATGAACTCGCAATATAAATAAAACTTGGCACTCAACTTTTAGAAATCCATTGAAAGATTTTTTAATGCAGTCCAAAGAAAGTGCAACAAACATTTTGGTCTTTAACCCCTTTCTGACATGTGACGTACTATCCCATCGAGGTGGGGTGGGCCCGTATGCCCAACAACGGGATAGTACATCATAGCAATCTGCCGCGCAGACTATCGTAGCTGTGGTGTGTTGGAGTTAGGGGTGTGGTTAGGGTTGGGATTATAGGGTTAAGGGTGTGTTGGGGTTAGGGATGTGGTTGGGATTAGGGTTAGGGGCATGTTCGGGTTACGGGTGTGTTTAGGGTTATGGTTAGGGTTGGCATTAGGGTTAGGGTGTATTTGGGTTAGGGTTTCAGTTAGAATTGGGGTTTCCACTGTTTAGGCACATCATGGGGCTCTCCAAACGCGACATGGCATCCGATCTCAATTCCAGCCAATTTTGCGTTGAAAAAGAAAAACAGTGCTCCTTCCCTTTCGAGCTTTCCCGTGTGCCAAAACAGGAGTTTACCCCAACATATGGGGTATTAGCATACTCAGGACAAATTGGACAACAACTTTTGCGGTCCAATTTCTCTGGTTACCTTTGGGAAAATAAAAATTTGGGGGACTAAAAAATCATCTTTGCGGGAAAAAATGATTTTTTATTTTCATGGCTCTGCGTTATAAACTGTAGTAAAACACTTGGGGGTTGAAAGTTCTCATAATACATCTAGATAAGTTCCTTGGGGGGTCTAGTTTCCAATATGGGGTCACTTGTGGGGGGTTTCTACTGTTTAGGTACATCAGGGGCTCTGCAAACGCAATGTGACGCCTGCAGACCTTTCCATCTAAGTCTGCATTCCAAACAGAGCTCCTTCCCTTCCGAGCTCTGCCATGCGCTGAAACGATGGTTTCCCCCACATATGGGGTATCAGCGTACTCAGGACAAATTGGACAACAACTTTTGTGGTCCAGTTTCTCCTGTTACCCTTGGAAAAATACAAAAGTGGGGGTAAAAAATTTAAAAATAATTTTTGTGGAAATTTTTTCTATTATTTTCACGGCTCTGCGTTATAAACTGCAGTGAAACACTTAGGGGTTCAAAGTTCTCACAACACATCTACCTAAGTTCCTTGGGGTGTCTAATTTCCAATATGGGGTCACTTGTGGGGAGTTTCTACTGTTTAGGTACATCAGGGGCTCTGCAAACCCAATGTGACACCCGCAGACCATTCCATCTAAGTCTGCTTTCCTAACGACGCTCCTTCCCTTCCGAGCTCTGCCATGCGCCCAAACAGTAGTTTTCTCCCACATATGGGGTATCAGCGTACTCAGGACAAATTGAACAACAACTTTTGTGGTCCAATTTCTCCTGTTACCCTTGGGAAAATACAAAACGAGGGGCTAAAAAAGAATTTTTGTGGAAAAAAAAGAGTTTTTATTTTCACGGCTCTGCGTTATAAACTGTAGTGAAACACTTGGGGGTTCAAAGTGCTCACCACACATCTAGATAAGTTCCTTAGGGGGTCTACTTTCCAAAATAGTGTCACTTGTGGGGGTTTCAATGTTTAGGCACATTAGGGGCTCTCCAAACGCAACATGGCGTCCCATCTCAATTCCAGTCAATTTTGCATTGAAAAGTCAAACGGCGCTCATTCCCTTCCGAGCTCTGCCATGCACCCAAACAGTGGTTTACCCCCACATATGGGGTATCAGCGTACTCAGGACAAATTGCAGAACAACTTTTGGGGTCCAATGTCTTCTGTTACCCTCAGGAAAATAAAAAATTGGAGGTGAAAAAATATGATTTTCTATTTTTTGCAGCTCTACATTATCAACTTCTGTAAAGCACTTGGTGGGTCAAAGTGCTCACCACACATCTATATAAGTTCCTTAGGGGGTCTACTTTCCAAAATGGTGTCACTTGTGGGGGGTTTCAATGTTTAGGCACTTCAGGGGCTCTCCAAACCCGACATGGCGTCCTATCTCAATTCCAGTCAATTTTGTATTGAAAAGACAATTGGCGCTCCTTCCCTTCTGAGCTCTGCCATGCGCCCAAACAGTGGTTTACTCCCACATATGGGGTATCAACATACTCAGAACAAATTGTACAACAACTTTTGGGGTCCAATTTCTCCTGTTACCCTTGGTAAAATAAAACAAATTGGAGCTAAAGAAAATTTTTTGTGAAAAAAAGTTAAATGTTCATTTTTTTTAAACATTCCAAAAATTCCTGTGAAACGCCTGAAGGGTTAATAAACTTTTTGAATGTGGTTTTGAGCACCTTGAGGGGTGCAGTTTTTAGAATGGTGTCACACTTGGGTATTTTCTATCATATAGACCCCTCAAAGTGACTTCAAATGTGATATAGTCTCTAAAAACAAATGGTGTTCTAAATATGAGAAATTGCTGGTCAACTTTTAACCCTTATAACTCCATAACAAAAAAAAATTGGTTCCAAAATTATGCTGATGTAAAGTAGACATGTGGGAAATGTTACTTATTAAGTATTTTGTGTGACATAACACTGTGATTTAAGGGCATAAAAATTCAAAGTTGGAAGTTTTCAGAAAATAAACACAGGTCAAATCAAAGACATTTTTACCACTAACATGAAGTACAATATGTCACGAGAAAACAATGTCAAAATCACTGGGATCCGTTGAAGCATTCCAAAGTTATAACCTCATAAAGGGACTGTGGTCAGAATTTTAAAAATTGGCCCAGTCATTAACATGCAAACCACCCTTGGGGTTAAACACGCAAACCTGTGGCCTTCAGCCATATGGAAAACCCGGACCGGAAATCTGTGACTCTCTTGCACACCGATGGACTTCATCCATCTGCATGCACAACCTGGGGAGAACACAAACAGTGCCCCCTAGCTGTAACAGAGGCCACAGCCTCACAGCGCATAAAGATTAAAAGTTTGAAAAGTTTGAAATTTTCAACATTTTTGCCAAATTTCCGATATTTTCAGAAATAAATGCAAGTTATATGGAACAAATTTTTACCAGTATCATAAAATACAATGCGCCATGAAGAAACAGTCTCAGAATTACTGAGTTATGTTGAAGCGTTCCAGAGTTATAACCACTAGGGTTGAGCGACTTTCATTTTTTTAAGATCGAGTCGGGTTTTGCGAAACCCGACTTTGTCCAAAGTCGAGTCGAGTGCAGTCGGCCGATTATCGCTAAAAGTCGGGGATCGACCGAAACACGAAACCCAATGCAAGTCAATGGGGAAGCATAGTCGGCAGTGAGTGGAGGCCAGGAAAACACCTACAGTGCCCATTTTAATGCCAAAAACATCCATTCTTGTTTCTGAAGCTTGTCAATCTTAATTAACTTTATAATAATAGTTGGGCATTGGAAATTGGGGGTCATTTGGCAAAAGTTGTGGGGGGTAGGGCTGGTTCAATGTTTTAGTGGGCCCAGGAAACGTGGACTACGTCACGGCGGTGGAGCAGTGAGAGGTAAGTATTTCAACTTTGCAAGTGCTGTGATCCTGAGCAAGCAGGGAGGCCCACTCGTTCACATTGGCCTTGGCACAGGGCCCCTCAAAGTACGGTGGTGTGTTTGCACGGCAGGGGCGCCTCCCACCGGCAGCAACACTTTTGCGTACTCTGAGGGGCCCTGTGCCAGTGACGTCGCCAACGAGTATGCCCCCCCACCTGATGAAGGAACCTGCACTTTCATCTGCACCTTCCTCTTTGTCCCTGTGTAAGGTGGTATAACATGCGGGAAGGGGAACCTTACTTTCAGCAGGGTCAGATTCTGGCTGTGTAGAGTGCAAGGGGAATGTAGTGGTCTAGGTCAATGTACCAGCAGACTCATCTAGAAGTGGCTGGGCAATGGGCAGGATGAGGAGGAAACACAGATATAGGGCCAAAGAATAAAGTAGGCTAAATGCAGTTCAAAATTGGTAACAGGACTAAACAGGCGGCATTGCTTTGTTCAGTGGAGTAGCAAACCCAGGAGCAGCAGACACTGTTTTAAGGGCCCAACCACACTAGTAGGCCAAATGCAGTTTAATATCTGCTACTATAGGCCAAAAGCCTACAGACTGAAGCTCAGCTTTATACAGTGGAGGACAACACCAGGGAGCGGCAGACACCGTTAGTAGGCCCTAACCCCCAATTTTTTTAAAAAAAGCACTTAATGAGAGCCAGAAGGTTGAAGCTCAGATTTATACAGTGGAGGACAACACCAGGGAGGGGCAGACACCGTTAGTAGGCCGTAACCAAAGTTGAAGGCCAAATGCAGTTTAATATCTGATACTATAGGCCGAAAGCCTAAAGACTGAAGCTCAGCTTTATACAGTGGAGGACAACACCAGGGAGCGGCAGACACCGTTAGTAGGCCGTAACCACCAATTTTTTTTTAAAAAGCACTTAATGAGAGCCAGAAGGTTGAAGCTCAGATTTATACAGTGGAGGACAACACCAGGGAGCGGCAGACACCGTTAGTAGGCCCTAACCACCAATTTTTTAAAAAAAAGCACTTAATGAGAGCCAGAAGGTTGAAGCTCAGACAAGGCAACCTGGAGGAGAACACCAAGGAGGAGGAGAACACTCAGTCAGGAGGACAACACCCAGGAGCGGCAGACACCGTTAGTAGGCCCTAACCCCTAATTTTTTTAAAAAAAGCACTTAATGAGAGCCAGAAGGTTGAAGCTCAGATTTAAACAATTGAGGACAACACCTGGGAGCGGCAGACACCGTTAGTAGGCCCTAACCACCATTTTTTTTTTTAAAAGCACTTAATGAGAGCCAGAAGGTTGAAGCTCAGATTTATACAGTCGAGGACAACACCAGGGAGCAGCAGACACCGTTAGTAGGCCGTAACCCCCAATTTTTTTAAAAAAAGCACTTAATGAGAGCCAGAAGGTTGAAGCTCAGATTTAGACAGTGGAGGACAACACCAGGGAGCGGCAGACACCGTTAGGAGGCCCTAACCCCCAATTTTTTTAAAAAAAGCACTTAATGAGAGCCAGAAGGTTGAAGCTCAGATTTATACAGTCAAGGACAACACCAGGGAGCGGCAGACACCGTTAGTAGGCCCTAACCACCAATTTTTAAAAAAACAGCACTTAATGAGAGCCAGAAGGTTGAAGCTCAGATTTATACAGTCGAGGACAACACCAGGGAGCGGCAGACACCGTTAGTAGGCCCTAACCTCCAATTTTTAAAAACACAGCACTTAATGAGAGCCAGAAGGTTGAAGCTCAGATTTATACAGTCGAGGACAACACCAGGGAGCAGCAGACACCGTTAGTAGGCCCTAACCCCCAATTTTTTTTTAAAATGCACTTAATGAGAGCCAGAAGGTTGAAGCTCAGATTTATATAGTCGAGGACAACACTAGGGAGCGGCAGACACCGTTAGTAGGCCGCAACCAACAATTTTTTTTAAAAAAAGCACTTAATGAGAGCCAGAAGGTTGAAGCTCAGATTTATACAGTTGAGGACAACACCAGGAAGCGGCAGACACCGTTAGTAGGCCCTAACCACCATTTTTTTTTTAAAAAAGCACTTAATGAGAGCCAGAAGGTTTAAGCTCAGATTTAGACAGTGGAGGACAATTTGAATTTGGGACTGCAGACAGACTTAGTAGGCTGTCCCCTGTGGACCATGCATCCACCACATTAACCCATTGCGCCGTAATGGACACGTAACCTTCCGTGGCCATGCCTACAGGTCCATGCGTCTGTTGTCAGGTGCACCTTTGTACTCACAGATTGCCAGAGTGCATGGACAATGGAGGTGGTGCTGGTGGAGGGCTGGGATGGCTTTTCTTGCAAAAGAAGTGTCGACTGGGTAGCTCGTAGCGTGGGACAGCGTAGTCCATCATGGCTTTTTTAATATTACATAAAATAAAGAAATAGGCTCTATGCACTTTAAAATAGGTTCCAGGGGTACACGGGCAGCATTGGTGTGGTCAGCGGAGGAGGAGGATTGCAAGGAGGGACCGCAGACAGGCGTAGGAGGCCTACAATTCCAAAAAGTGTCTCTATGCACTTTAAAATAGGTTCCAGGGGTACACGGGCAGCATTGGTGTGGTCAGCGGAGGAGGAGGATTGCAAGGAGGGACCGCAGACAGGCTTACTAGGCCTAAAATAACTAAAAATAGGCTCAAGGCAGTTTTAAATCGGTTACATGGATACACAGGCAGCATTGTGGTCAGCGGAGGAGGATTGCAAGGAGGGACCGCAGACAGGCTTACTAGGCCTAAAATAACTAAAAATAGGTTCAAGGCAGTTTTAAATCGGTTACATGGATACACAGGCAGCATTGTGGTCAGCGGAGGAGGATTGCAAGGAGGGACCGCAGACAGGCTTACTAGGCCTAAAATAACTAAAAATAGGCTCAAGGCAGTTTTAAATCGGTTACATGGCTACACAGGCAGCATTGTGGTCAGCGGAGGAGGATTGCAAGGAGGGACCGCAGACAGGCTTACTAGGCCTAAAATAACTAAAAATAGGCTCAAGGCAGTTTTAAATCGGTTACATGGATACACAGGCAGCATTGTGGTCAGCGGAGGAGGATTGCAAGGAGGGACCGCAGACAGGCTTACTAAGCCTAAAATAACTAAAAATAGGCTCAAGGCAGTTTTAAATCGGTTACATGGATACACAGGCAGCATTGTGGTCAGCGGAGGAGGACTGCAAGGAGGGACCGCAGACAGGCATACTAGGCCTAAAATAACTAAAAATAGGCTCAAGGCAGTTTTAAATCGGTTACATGGATACACAGGCAGCATTGTGGTCAGCGGAGGAGGATTGCAAGGAGGGACCGCAGACAGGCTTACTAGGCCTAAAATAACTAAAAATAGGCTCAAGGCACTTAGAGTTATCTCGCAGGGGTACACAGGCAGCATTGTTGTGGTCAGCGGAGGACGATTGCAAGGAGTGTCTGACACAGTTAGTACTCACAAAAAATAAATAGATGTTAATGTCTCGCAAAAAAAAAAAAAAGTGTGGCATACTTAGGTACAGGGGTGGGCTCATCTGCTGAGTTTCTGACATAGTAATTTGGCAGTAAGTATTTACTGGTGCCAATATAGGACACTGACCCAGACTACTTTAACTAGCATCATAGATGTCAACAAATTGGTATTGTCAGTGCCAGGCATTGAATGATGTCAGCGCATAGACTAAACATTGGTGAAGCTGTGAGAGAAAATTTTGCACGTGGTAGAGCACAGTTTGAGCTGGGGGGGTGAACTGTCTTGTGGCCGGCGGTACCGTCCCAGGGCCCCTCATGTTACAACGGTGTGTCTGACGTTGGGTGCGTGCCACCACCGCCAGAGACACTTTATTGTACTATGAGGGACCCAGTGGCTGTGCCGTCGACCGAAAGCGGGCACACCCACCTCTTCAGACAAACGGCACTCTAACGGGTGCTTGCGCCAAGTGGCGAGACCACGGCCCCATGGGGGAAGTTTTCCCATTGAGGGAGGTGTAAACATGTCGTATGCTGGACAAACAGCTGCTGCAAATTAAGAGATTGGAACACTCAGTAAGACCAGTCCACAAGCAAGACCTTTTTATAGGAAAGCTAGGTGTCAGCTGGGAAAGGTGGGGCAAAATAATTTGAAATCCAGGAGTGGTTCATTTTAATGAAGGTTAGATCATCCACATTTTGCGTAGCCAGACGAGTCCTTTTTTCGGTTAATATTGAACCAGCAGCACTGAATACTCTTTCTGATAGCACACTAGCCAGGTGTCTAATTTGGATGCCCAGTAATCAAATGGGAATGACGGTTGAGGGAGAACATCGATAAGGGATGAAAAATAGTTAGTAACCATACTGGACAAATGTTGTCTCCTGTCACTTTGAATAGATGCTGCAGTACCTGTCCTGTCTGCGGTCATTGTGAAATCACTCCACAACCTGGTCAGAAAACCCCTCTGTCCAACGTCACTTCTGATTTGTGTACCACTAACACCTCTGCCCTGTAGCCCCCTGCAGCTCGTGTGAGAACCATCACCGGCGCTGTGTGCTGGGAATGCCTGAATCAAACGGTCTACAAGAGTAGCTTGTTTGGTTGCTAATATTTGTTCGAGGTTCTCATGTGGCATAATATTTAGCAATTTGCCTTTATAGCGAGGGTCAAGGATGCAGGCCAACCAGTAATCGTCATCGCTCATCATTTTAATAATGCGTGGGTCCCTTTTGAGGATACGTAAGGCATAATCCGCCATGTGGGTCAAAGTTCCAGTTGTCAAATTTGCGGTTGTGCTGGTTTGAGGGGCTGTTACAGGCAAATCTACGTCACTTGTCTCCCTTAAAAAAACAGAACCCGGCCTTGCAACGCCACTAATTTCTGTTGGCCCAGGAGAAGCTTCCTCATTAAAAAAGTACTCATCCCCATCATCCTCCTCGTCCTCCTCCTCCTCTTCGCCCGCTACCGCGTCCTCTACACGGCCCTGACCAGACAATGGCTAACTGTCATCAAGGCTTTCCTCTTCCTCGGCTGCAGACGCCTGCTCCTTTATGTGCGTCAAACTTTGCATCAGCAGACGCATTAGGGGGATGCTCATGCTTATTATGGCATTGTCTGCACTAACCAGCCGTGTGCATTCCTCAAAACACTGAAGGACTTGACACAGGTCTTGTAGCTTCGACCACTGCACACCTGACAACTCCATGTCTGCCATCCAACTGCCTGCCCGCGTATGTGTATCCTCCCACAAAAACATAACAGCACGCCTCTGTTCGCACAGTCTCTGAAGCATGTGCAGTGTGGAGTTCCACCTTGTTGCAACGTCGATGATTAGGTGATGCTGGGGAAGGTTCAAAGACCGCTGATAGTTCTGCATACGGCTGGAGTGTACGGGCGAATGGCGGATATGCGAGCAAAGTCTGCGCACTTTGAGGAGCAGGTCGGGTAACCCCGGATAACTTTTCAGGAAGCACTGCACCACCAGGTTTAAGGTGTGAGCCAGGCAAGGAATGTGTTTCAGTTGGGAAAGGGCTATGGCATGAAATTCCTTCCGTTATCACTCACTACCTTGCCTGCCTCAAGATGTACAGTGCCCAGCCATGACTGAGTTTCTTTCTGCAAGAACTCGGATAGAACTTCCGCAGTGTGTCTGTTGTCGCCCAAACACTTCATTGCCAATACAGCCTGCTGACGCTTGCCACTAGCTGTCCCATAATGGCACACCTGGTGTGCAACAGTGGCAGCTGCGGATGGAGTGGATGTGCGACTGCGGTGTGTGGACGAGCTCTCGCTTCTGCAGGAGGACGAGGAAGAGGAGGAGGGGGGGCGAATGCCTACAGCCAACTCTTTCCTTGACCGTGGGCTAGGCAGAACTGTCCCAATATTGCTGTCCCCTGTGGACCCTGCATCCACCACATTCACCCAGTGTGCCGTGATGGACACGTAACGTCCCTGGCCATGCCTACTGGTGCATGCATCTGTTGTCAGGTGCACCTTTGTAGTCACAGACTGCCTGAGTGCATGGACGATGCGGTCTTTAACATGCTGTTGGAGGGCTGGGATGGCTTTTCTAGAAAAGAAGTGTCGACTGGGTAGCTCGTAGCGTGGTACAGCGTAGTCCATCAGCGCTTTGAAAGCTTCGCTTTCAACTAACCGGTAGGGCATCATCTCTAATGAGATTAGTCTAGCAATGTGGGCGTTCAAACCCTGTGTACGTGGATGCGAGGATGAGTACTTCCTTTTCCTAACAAGAGTCTCATGTAGGGTGAGCTGGACTGGAGAGCTGGAGATCGTGGAACTAGCGGTGGTGCCGGTGGACATGGCAGACTGAGAGAGGGTTGGAGATGGTATTCTTGCCGGTGCCCTACATGCAGTGTTTCCTACTACGAACCTGGTGATTCCCTGACTGCTTTGGCATGGAGACAAAAGCTGCACAGATACTGCAGGTGTTGCGGGAAATGGTGGGGTTGCAGTGAGGGAAGGGATGTAGCGTTGCTGACTAGCTTCATTGGCCGAGGGTGCTGCAACCTTTAGGCACGTTTGGTAGTTAGCCCAGGCTTGCAAATGCATGGTGGATAAATGTCTATGCATGCAACTTGTATTTAGACTTTTAAGATTCTGACCTCTGCTTAAGGTAGTTGAACATTTTTGACAGATGACTTTGCGCTGATCATTTGGATGTTGTTTAAAAAAATGCCAGACTGCACTCTTTCTACTATCGGATACCTTTTCAGGCATTGCAGACTGAGCTTCTTTAACCGGATGGCCATGCTGTCCTCCAACTGGTTTTGGTTTTGCCAAGCGTTTTTGGCCAGATACAGGCCCGGCAGATGGAACCTGTTGTGATGTTGATGCCTGCTGTGGCTCCTCCTCCTCCGCTTCAGAACTACTGCCGCCTGCACCCTGTTCCCCCAATGACTGCCAATCGGGGTCAACAACTGGGTCATCTATGACCTCCTCTTCTATGTCGTGTGCAACTTCATCTGTGTCACCGTGTAAGCCGGTGGTATAGCGTTCGTGATGGGGCACCATAGTCTCCGCTGGGTTTGATTCTGCCTCAGTACACTGCGAGGACAATGTTCTGGTCTGAGTCAAAGGAACAGCATAGTAATCTGGCTGTGGCTGTGCATCTGTGCACTCCATGTCTGATTCAACTTCTAATGGGCATGGCCTGTTAAGTGTTTCACTGTCTAACCCAGGAACGGTATGTGTAAAGAGCTCCATGGAGTAACCTGTTGTGTCGACTGACGCATCCTTCACTGTTGTTCTGGGTGAAGGACACAAGGAAGCGACTTGTTCCAGACCGGGAGCATCCACTGACGATGCACTGCTCTGACATTTGGCACTTTCCGAGGAGGAGGCGAAAGAGCTAGAGGCAGAGTCAGCAATGAAAGCCAATACTTGTTCCTCCTGCTCCGGCTTCAAAAGTGGTTTTCCTACTCCCAGAAAAGGGAGCGTTCGAGGCCTTGTGTAGCCAGACGACGAACCTGGCTCAACAACTCGAGACTTAGGTGCTGTACTGCTTTTACCACGACCACCTGATGCTCCACCACCAGTACCATCATTACCAGCTGACAATGACCGCCCACGGCCACGACCTCTTCCACTAGACTTCCTCATTGTTTGCAAAACGTAACCAAAGTAACGGTATTTGTTACTGTAAAACAACTTATAAGGTGAACTCAAACTTCTGTAGGATTTATATATACCTTTATAGGTGCCTGACACTGAAAGGAAAATCAGGCCCAATGTTACACACTAGGTTTTCTGTGCCCCAATAATTTGAGACAGATGGCACACACAGGACCAGCACTCAAGCATAAATGACAATCTTAATCTCCCACTATTTTTTTTTTTTTCAGGGAGAATTTAAAAAAAAAAAATTAACAGTATGACACACTAGGTTTTCTGTGCCCAAATAATTTGAGACAGATGGCACACACAGGACCGGCACTCAAGCAGAAATGCCAATCTTAATCTCCCACTATTTTTTTTTTCAGGGAGAATTTAAAAAAAAAAAAAATGGCCCAGTATTACACACTGGTTTTCTGTGGCACACAATGAGAGACAGATGCCACACACAGCAATGGCACAGAGGCAGACTTGCCAATCTTTAACTCCCACTATTTATTTATTTTTTTACAAAGAGAATTTAAAAAAAAAAAAAATGGCCCAGTATTACACACTGGTTTTCGGTGGCACACAATGAGAGACAGATGCCACACACAGCAATGGCACAGAGGCAGACTTGCCAATCTTTATCTCCCACTATTAATTTTTTTTTACAGGGAGAATTTACCCCCCAAAAAAATGGCCCAGTATTACACACTGGTTTTCGGTGGCACACAATGAGAGACAGATGCCACACACACAGCACTGGCACAGAGGCAGACTTGCCAATCTTTATCTCCCACTATTTATTTATTTTTTTACAGGGAGAATTAAAAAAAAAAAAAAAAGCCCAGTATTACACACTGGTTTTCGGTGGCACACAATGAGAGACAGATGCCACACACAGCAATGGCACAGAGGCAGACTTGCCAATCTTTATCTCCCACTATTTATTTATTTTTTTACAGGGAGAATTAAAAAAAAAAAAAAAAGCCCAGTATTACACACTGGTTTTCTGTGGCACACAATGAGAGACAGATGCCACACACAGCAATGGCACAGAGGCAGACTTGCCAATCTTTATCTCCCACTATTTAATTTGTTTGTTTTTTTTAAGGAACAATAAAAAAAAAAAAAAATTATGGCCCAGTATTACACACTGGTTTTCTGTGGCACACAATGAGAGACAGATGCCACACACAGCAATGGCACAGAGGCAGACTTGCCAATCTTTATCTCCCACTATTTAATTTTTTTTTTTTTTTTTTAAGGAACAATAAAAAAAAATTAAAAAAAATAAAGGACCAGTATTACACACTGGTTTTCGGTGGCACACAATGAGAGACAGATGCCACACACAGCACTGGCACAGAGGCAGACTTGCCAATCTTTATCTCCCTGCAGTAATCTCAGAAAAGTATGGCAGGCAGCTATAAAAAGGACTGCTGCACACAAAAGTGTGGACAAACAAACAAGATAGCTGTGCAGAAAGGAAGGAACAACAGGATTTGTGCTTTGAAAAAAGCAGTTGGTTTGCACAGCGGCGTACACACACAGCAACGCAGCTATCAGGGAGCCTTCTAGGGCAGCCCAATGAGCTACAGCGCTGAGGAAAAAAAAATGTAGCTTCCACTGTCCCTGCAAACAAAAGGTGGTGTTGGACAGTGGAAATCGCTACAGCACAAGCGGTTTGGGGATGAATGTACCCTGCAAAACACTATCCCTGCTTCTGACGAAGCGGCACCTCTCCCTATGCTCAGATCAGCAGCAGTAAGATGGCTGTCGGCGTGCATGACCCTTTATAGCCCCTGTGACGCGGCAGAAAGCAAGCCAATCACTGCAATGCCCTTCTCTAAGATGGTGGGGACTGAGATCTATGTCATCACGCTGCCCACACTCTGCGTCCACCTTCATTGGCTGAGAAATGGCGCTTTTAGCGTAATTGAAACGCGACTTTGGCGCGAAAGTCGCGTACCGCATGGCCGACCCCACGCAGGGATCGGGTCGGGTTTCATGAGACGCCGACTTTGCCAAAAGTCGGCGACTTATGAAAATGAACGATCCGTTTCGCTCAACCCTAATAACCACTGATCAGAATTGTAAAAATTGGCCTGGTCACAAAGGCGAAAACAGGCTTTGGTGCGAAAGGGTTAAAATGTTTTAGTTATTTATCAATAAATGTGCATTAAAACCATTATACCTTAGGTATACCTACTTTTATATAAAGTGACCTTAAAATGATCTGCAATATAATTTGTTTGCACTATTTCTGATCATATCCCTACTGGACACTTTTCAAATAAATATAATCATTTTGATCTTTCTCATCTCATAACTTAGATTCCTTACGCTCCTTATGAATTTTATTGATTTTCTTTGTACATTTCCTCTTGAAGAACTAGTACTCATAACTGCATTGCAAATTTTGACTTTAGGTAAATTATGTTATTTGTAGTTCTTTCATTGTTTTTTTTAATGTGTTTTTTTATGTGTTTTTATAGCATTTTTGACAATGCGGTTTTTGTTTCTTTTTAGTATATTATATTTTAAATAAAACTAGCTGTCTAGTAGCCGCAAATCATCCAGCTGCTGCAAGGAAAACTAAATCTCCGAGCAGTCATACTCGGAGACCACCTGAGTGTGCTCTGGAAAAGCCGAGCAATGAGTATACTTGCTCATCACTAATCAACATGCAAAAAATGATAGTCCCATAGAGGGACATAGTAAAAAGTAATAAAAAAAAAAAGTTGTGATGCAAAAATAATTATTTTTTCTATAAAAAAGTGTTTATTGTGTAAAAGTGCCAAAACATAAAAAAGCTATATAACTGTGGTATCACTGTAATCGTACTGACTCGCAGAATAAGGGTACGTGCACACACGTTGCAGATTTCCTGCAGATCTGCAGCTTTTTTTCTGCTCAGAAACGCTGCAGTTCCGCAAGTGATTTACAGTACAATGTAAATCAATGGCAAAAAAGAAATGCTGTGCTAATGGTGCAGAAAAATCTGCACAAAAAAACGCAGCAGATTCAAAAAAGGATCATGTCAATTCTTTGTGCAGATCTGCTGTGTTTATGCACTGATTCCATAATAGAAATCTGCAGGGGTTAAAAAAGGAAGAAATCCGCACAAAAATCTGCAACGTGTGCACGTACCAAAAAAAGGCGCAGATTCTGAACTGCCTTTTCTGCCAAGAAATACAGAATAGGCACAGAAAATTCCACAGTCAAATCTGCAATGTGTGCACATTGCCTAAAGCTGCCTTATCAATTTTACCACAAGCGGAACGACATAACACCCCCAAAAAACAAATTCATGAATTGCTGGTTTTTGTTTATTCTGCCTTCCAAAAATCAGAATAGAAAGTGATCAGAAAAGGTCATGCACCCAAAAATGGTACCGGTTTTAAATGTCAGCTCGTCCCACAAAACTCAAGCCCTCACATGACTCTGTCGGCTGAATTATGAGAAAATTATAGCTCTCAAAATAACGTGATGCAAAAACTAGTTTTCGCAATAAAAAGTGTCTTTTAGTGTGTGACAGCAGCCAAACATAAAAACCCAATATAAATCTGGTATCGCTATTAGCGCACTAGGAATGGTGTAAAAAATAAATGAAACCAATTCTTCACCTGCTGTTGATTTTTTAATTCTGCCTCCCAAAGATCGCAGTAAGCCTCGGTGCACATTTATCCTGCGCTCTGCGCTGAATGCTTACACCGGGGTTGCCGTGTAAATCTCTGGCAGAAGATTCCCTATAATGAGGCAGATGGAGGCACTGTGGATGTCATCTGACCTGTGATCTGGCGGTGTATGTCTTTTTAGGATCACATAAAAGTGCCGTCGGCCACAGTTTTGTGCACTTTTGAAAAGAAGGGCACGGCTGAACAGAGGCCAGATGGAGTCCAGAGTAACTCTGCTGCCTCATTATAGTGAACGGATCCCTCAGGGGTTTCATCTGAATTATGTCACTGTGACACTAGTCACAATCCACGGCCAGGTCCTGAATAAGAGAAGTCAGATGTTCCGGGGTCAATACCACAAGAGCCCATAGTAAACCAAGGGAAAATATGAAGTCGTAAGTCAGGTCACATGCTAGGGTCAGAATACCAGAGAAATAGCAGATATGCAAAGGGGAAATAACAAACTGAACATGGTCCAAAGGTCAGCAGCAGAATATCAGATGCAAAGGGGCAATGACTTGGGTAGTCTGAACACGGTCCAAAGGTCAGCAGCAGAAGATCAGAACTTACAGTACAGGGTACAGGCGAACACCCCAGAGAGCACAAGCTTAGAAAAAGCTTTTGACTGGCAGTGATCTGGACCAGACAGCTCATCTACACTATGTTCCAAATTATTATGCAAATTGGATTTGTGTCATAAAGATTTAATTGTCTTGTTTTTCAAATAAACTCATGGATGGCATTGTGTCTAAGGGCCCAATGGATCACTGAAATCAATCTTAAACACATGTGATAATTAGTTTTCCAGGTGATTCAAATTAAAGAAAAACTACTTAAAAATGAAGTCCCACATTATTAAGCAGGCCACAGGTTTCAAGCAATATTGAAAATAAAAATGATCTCTCTGCTGCTGAAAAGTGTTAAATAGTGCAATGCCTTGGACAAGGTATGAAAACATTAGATATTTCACAAAAACTTAAGAGTGACCATCATGCTGTGAAGAGATTTGTGACTAAAACAGAGCACAGACAGAGTTCATGCAGAGAAAGCCATAATGAAGAAGGTTTCAGCCAGACAAATTCATTGGATTAAGAGAGCAGCTGCCAAAATACCATTACAAAGCAACAAACAGTTATTTGAAGCTGCTGGTGCCTCTGGAGTCCCTCGAACCTCAAGGAGTAGGATCCTTCAAAGGCTTGCAGTAGTGCATAAACCTACTATTCGGCCACCCCTAAACAGTGTTCACAAGCAGAAATGGTTGCAGTGGGATCAGACATACATGAAGATTAATTTCCAAACAGTCTTGTTTACTGATGAGTGTCGAGCAACCCTGGATGGTCCAGATGGATGGAGTAGTGGATGGTTGGTGGATGGTCACCATGTCCCTACAAGGCTGCAACGTTAGCAAGGAGGTGGAGGAGTGATGTTTTGGGCCCGAATCATGGGGAAACAGCTGGTAGGGCCCTTTAAGGTTCCAGAAGGTGTGAAAATGACCTCTGCAAAGTATATAGAGTTTCTGACTGACAACTTTCTTCCATGGTCTAAAAAGCAGAAAAGTGCCTTCAGGAGCAAAATCATCTTCATGCATGACAATGCACCATCTCATGCTGCAAAGAATACCGCTGAGTCATTGGCTACTATGGGCATAAAAGGAGATAAACTCAAGGTGTGGCCACCATCTTCCCCTGACCTCAACCCTATAGAGCAGAGGTGTCAAACTGCATTCCTCGAGGGCCGCCAACAGGTCATGTTTTCAGGATTTCCTTAGCATTCCACAGGGTGCTGGAATCATTCTGTGCAGGTGATTAAATTATCACCTGTGCAATACAAGGAAATCCTGAAAACATGACCTGTTGGCGGCCCTCGAGGAATGCAGTTTGACACCTCTGCTATAGAGAACCTTTGGAGTATCAAGCAAAAGATCTATGAGGGTGGGAGGCAGTTCACATCAAGACAGCAGCTCTGGGAGGCTATTCTGACTTCATGTAAAGAAATATAAGCAGAAACTCTCCAAAAACTCACAAGTTCAATGGATGCAAGAATTGTGAAGATGATATCAAAGAAGGGTTCCTATGTTAACATGTAACTTGGCCTGTTAGGATGTTTTGGAGTTAAATAGCTTTTTTTTTCAGTGAATGTGACCTCCTAATGCTGCAAATTCCACAAATTAGCGTTTGCAGTTCAAATGTTTAGAAATTCTACTGTGGGGGGCGTGGTTTGCGAAGGGACAGGAGTGGACGTGCTTCTGCAGGGCTCCTCCTAATCCCTAAATTGCTACTAATTTAGCATACTTATACATGGACTATCTAACTCCTCTACATATAATAACATGCCTGGAACAAGAGAAGATAGGAAAAAAGCGGGCACACCATCAAAAACTACCGCATTTTGGCAGAGAATTTTCCGGGAGGAATATAATGGCGGCAAGCTTCACTCTGATGAGAGAAGTAGTTCCGGTAATGGAAGCAGTGGAGTTGCCGGCCGAGGTCTGGCGGGCCTGCAGCCCCAAAGTTCACAGAAGACCACAACTGTGTGGAGGAACCCTGCCCCTGCAACAACCCTGGTACAGACAGCAGGAAAGTCGGTGCGTAGCATAGAGACAGCGGAGATCAGCGGTGCAGCGATGCGGCGGAGGGATATACTAAACAGCACAACGGTGCCTGCGATGAGAATCCCGGCGCCTGTCAAGTCAGCGATGCTGGGAGGGGAGGACAGCAAGGAGCGCCGAGAGTCCTCATCATCAGCGCAAGCCACTGTGCCGCCGTGGGAGCCGATAGATGTCACACAGGCAGCGCAACAGACCAGCCGCGGAGTGGTCTCCCCGAAGCAGCGCAGCACATTAAGGTACGATACAAAGGAGTTCGTACCCGGAAGTGAGGGGAGCAGGAGACGTCAGATGCCGGGAACCGCGGCAGGAGACAGGGAAGCCACAGAGCAGCGGCGGGGCTCGCCCGCTGTATTATTCCCTGAGGGAGAGCACTTTGGGCGCCGCTCACCCCTCCAGAGCAAGGGGGGGAGGCTGTTACCTAATAAAAATAGGAGCAATAAACATAATAAATCAGAATGGGCCAGGCTCACTAGAGATGGGGCAGAATCGTACTCTCAACAGGTGTACAGCCACAGACACAACCCCCTTTCACCTCCATTGCTGAGTTATGACGAGGAGGAGGTTATATCACTGGAGCTAGGGATCCAAATGAACACCACAACTGATTGTTTACCCTTAAAAAGCAAATCTAACTTACGTGGAAACAAATCCCCTGCAATTAGAGAAATAGCAAAACATGCTGATTTGTCGCCCCAGTCACTTATCAAGTCTATTACCACAAGGCTTGAGGAGAATTTCAAAGAACAGTCTAATATTAATAATCCTCATTTGACCCTTGACCCTTTTTTGACATCATTGGAAGAGAAAAGTGCACATTCAGACAATCACACAGACTCTTCTGTCTCCTCTGACCATGATTATAAAGGTCCCTTTGACGACTGTGACAATGAGGGTCTAACAGATCTAGACCGGTACTCAGAGGAGTCCAGCGATATTGAGGATTCGAGTGTCTCAGATGACAGATCAAAAACCTCAGATATGAGCGACATGGAGCAGGAGCAGCCTTGCAATGAGGTCCCTAATTACTCCCCGATTGACGAAATCTTAGCCTCTGACGAGTATCCCTCAGTGAAATTCATGACCAACTTATGTAAGGCTCTTTTAACATCTATGGAGCTAAAGGGAACCAGATCATCTGAAAAAATTTTCAAAAAACTATTTAAAGAATTTTTTTCACAAATTAACGATGCCCCATTCTCTAACGCTAACGTTAACTTGACCTCTGACAACAACATCCCGAATAAGTCCTACACTCCAAGTGAACACCATGAGTTGGCGTCTGTTAAGAATACGGGGGGTGAGCTTGTGCGTCCAGATCCCCTGGTCAATCTAAAGAACGATATAGACTCTTTCAAGACTAAACTAACAGACTTTGAAAATTACAAAAGAAAAAATAACTTGGAAGTCCGTGGTATCCCAGAATCAGTGGGGAAATTTCCGCTGGGAAACTACATCTCCTCTATGATATCTTACATGCTCCCCGAAACTAAAGGGAAAAACCTAATTGTGAAAGCATTTAGGATACGGAGACCACCCTTTCTCCCGCCAAATACTGCCGCGGACGTCATCGTCTCACTCTACCCTAACTGGCTAAGAGACTCTTTGCTTGCCACCGCAAGGGAGCAAAGGTTCCTTTCATCTCCATATGGTCACTTGACCTTATACAGGGATCTGTGTAAGGATACCATGCAAAAATGGAAAATGTTTCAGTTTGCCACTAATAGACTGCAACAGGCTGGAATACAATATAACTGGCACCGGTTCTCTAGTCTAAGATTCCTTCGTGGCAAAATGGCGCATATTTACTTCTCCAGCAGAAGCGGTGGACTTTCTAAACCGCGCGGATATAGGTCCTCCCGGATCTTCTTCTGGCCCCAACTCCAAACCCAAAAGAAACTATGGAATATTCCTATTCTCCTCTCTTTATAGTCCACATCACAACATGTGATTAAACCGAACTTTAGGCCCAATAAAGTCCGTGGACCATTGTTGATGGCCCGGCCTTGACAGGCTTTCATATATTCCTTATAGTTACATCAAACATAGGTTACTAAATTTCTACAGGGTTTATTCTACTTTGATATGCAGTATCATATATAGTTTCAGCTGCTGATCTAAACTAATTTTGTTAATTCATTGCTTACTGCAACACCAAAATTAATACAAATGTCTGATATTATATAGTACAAGAGAGTTACATTTATCACTATCCTTGTTTATGCATATTTCACTTAATCCTTGTTCAGGTATTACTTTTATGCTACTCAGACCATGTTAATTTCTACTGAACTATGTGATCGCTTGTCTCCCCTATTGTATAGGGGTCTTTCCCTATTTCCATATCCCTTCCCTACCTTCCTCCCCTCCCTCGTTTACCCTTCCCGGTTAAAAAAAAAATAAAAATAAAAAAAATAAAATTCAATAAAATCTTTTGGAAAAAGAAATTCTACTGTGCCTAATAATTTGGAACAGTGCATTTTGAGTTTTTAATTATTCATTTTGGAGATTATACTGTTATCATTGGGAGGTTTCTTCAATAAAATTCGATGTATACTCTAACGGGTGATGACATTTATTAGACTGACTGTCATTTGCACCCACCGTTTAGGAAAATCCGAGAAAAATATAATTTGCATAATAATTTGGAACATGGTGTAAATAGCAGGGCAATCACCAGGAAAAGGGGGGGGGGGCTGTGGAAATCTCTGCACCTCCCAGTCAGATAGGTCAACCGAGCTGTCAATCAAAGCATTGACAGCTCAGCACTCCCCAACACAGGATAGGATGACAGAGCTGTCCATCACAGAGTCCCAGACACCGTGAGCAGAGGAATCATGACAGTCACTCAAAGATTTAGATGCAAACCCCAATGTAAGTGCTCAGCGTAGAGCGCCGGATAAATGTGATCCCTAACGTTATGTAAAGTGTTCCCAATAAAAGCTTCAATTCAATCCACAAAAAAAGCAAGCCCTCACTCAGGTCTGTTATCTGTTAACGGAAATATAGGGGGCTTCCACGTTACTGGTAGTACAAAGACTCTGTAAAAGCAAAATGGCTCCATAACCCTCCAAAGGAAAGTCAGGAAATTCTGCGCTCCCAATCCAAATGCCCCCTCTGAGCCCCACTTAAACCACATATAGCATCCACATGTTTGGTATTTCTGAAGCAATGAGAGCCTGCCTAACTTATGGGTGCATGTCTCCAAAAGAGTATAGCATACTAGTCACTACAACGGCAGTTTGCAATTTTCACTCAACCACTTTCTTTGCTGCTTGTTTCTGGAAAATACCCATGGAGTCAAAATTATCACAACACCTATAGATAAATTCCCAAAGGGGTATCATTTCCAAAATGGGGTCACTTGAGGGGGGATTCTGCTTCTAGCAATTAGGGGCTCTGTATATTGAGTCCTCAAACTGTTCTAGAAAAATCTGCACTCCAGGAGGCAATTAGCGCTCTGTTCCTCCCCTGTCTCTTTGTATGGCTTTGTAGTACTGTACAGCCACATATGGGGTATTGCCATGTTCAGAAGAAATTGTGGGACACATTTTGGTGCCATTTTTACCCACTTCTTGAGCGGAAATGTAAAATCTGGGGCTAAAACAAAAGTTTGGTGGTAAAAATGGAGATATATTTTATTCACTGCCCAATTGCATAAAAGTTTGTGACACACCCATGGTGTCAATGTGATCACTGCACCCCTAGATGAATTCATTGAGAGGTGTAGTTTGTAAAATGGGGTCACTTAGGCGGCGTCACACTAGGCGTAAGTAAATAAGGTCCATTTTTTACGGCCGTAATTCGCAGTAATTGTCCCAAAACACTGTTCCATATTCAATGCGAGGATGCGATTTTTATGCACAAATTCATCCGCGTGTCATCCGTATGGCTTCCGTAAGGCGATTTTTCTTCGAAGGCTTGCAAAATGGACGTATCATGGATCCATCGGCTCAAATATTCTTAAAAACATATATACAGTCTATATACACTCACTGGCCACTTTATTAGGTACACCTGTCCAACTTCTTGTTAACACTTAATTTCTAATCAGCCAATCACATGGCGGCAACTCAGTGCATTTAGGCATGTAGACATGGTCAAGACAATCTCCTGCAGTTCAAACTGAGCATCAGTATGGGGAAGAAAGGTGATTTGAGTGCCTTTGAACGTGGCATGGTTGTTGGTGCCAGAAGGGCTGGTCTGAGTATTTCAGAAACTGCTGATCTACTGGGATTTTCACGCACAACCATCTCTAGGGTTTACAGAGAATGGTCCGAAAAAGAAAAAAAATCCAGTGAGCGGCAGTTCTGTGGGCGGAAATGCCTTGTTGATGCCAGAGGTCAGAGGAGAATGGGCAGACTGGTTCGAGCTGATAGAAAGGCAACAGTGACTCAAATCGCCACCCGTTACAACCAAGGTAGGCCTAAGAGCATCTCTGAACGCACAGTGCGTCGAACTTTGAGGCAGATGGGCTACAGCAGCAGAAGACCACACCGGGTACCACTCCTTTCAGCTAAGAACAGGAAACTGAGGCTACAATTTGTACAAGCTCATCGAAATTGGACAGTAGAAGATTGGAAAAACGTTGCTTGGTCTGATGAGTCTTGATTTCTGCTGCGACATTCGGATGGTAGGGTCAGAATTTGGCGTAAACAACATGAAAGCATGGATCCATCCTGCCTTGTATGGAGCATCTTTGGGATGTGCAGCCGACAAATCTGCGGCAACTGTGTGATGCCATCATGTCAATATGGACCAAAATCTCTGAGGAATGCTTCCAGCACCTTGTTGAATCTATGCCACGAAGAATTGAGGCAGTTCTGAAG
The DNA here is from genome assembly GCF_051348905.1 of Ranitomeya variabilis. Lineage (NCBI taxonomy): Eukaryota > Metazoa > Chordata > Amphibia > Anura > Dendrobatidae > Ranitomeya > Ranitomeya variabilis. The sequence continues at coordinate 644,749,616 of NC_135233.1, read as the reverse complement.
GCAAAAGGGGGTCCAACCCGTTACTAGCATGGTGTACCTAATAAAGTGGCCGGTGAGTGTATATATATATATATATATATATATATATATATATATATATATATATATATATATGTCAGTGAGACACACACACACATATATATATATATATATATTTATATTTATATTTATATTTAATTCAGTGCTAGATATAGATAGCAGAAAAGCCGGTAATTCAATTGCCGGCTTTTCCTATCTCCTTCACAAACCCGACAGGATATGAGGCATGGTTTACATACAGTAAACCTTCTCATATCCCTTCTTTTATTACATATTCCTCTTCACTAATGTAAGAAGTGTCTTTGTGTAAAATTTGGGGGCTCTAGCTATTAAATTAAAGGGTTAAATCCCGGACAAAATTAGCGTGGGCTCCCGCACAATTTTTTCCGCCAGAGTGGGAAAGCCAGTGACTGAGGGCAGATATTAATAGCCTAGAGAGGGACCATGGTTATTGGCCCTCTCCTGGCTAAAAACATCTGCCCCAGCCACCCCAGTAAAGGCACATCTGTAAGATGCACCTATTCTGGCACTTAGCCTCTCTCTTCCCACTCCCCTGTAGCGGTGGGATATGGGGTAATGAAGGGTTAATGTCACCTTGCTATTGTAAGGTGACATTAAGCCAGGTTAATAATGGAGAGGTGTCAATAAGACACCTATCCATTATTAATCCAATAGTAGTAAATGGTTAATAAAACACACACACATTATTAAAAAGTATTTTAATAATGAATAGAAAAGTTAAAAACTTGGGGCTAAAACAACATTTTAGTGCTAAAAAATGAAATTTATTCTTTCTTCACCGCTCAATGGTATAAAATTCTGTGAGGCACATGTGATGTCAATATGATCACTGTACCCCTAGATGAATTCATTGTGTAGTGTAGTTTGTAAAATGAGTTCAGACATAGGGGGGTTCTGTTGTTCTGGCTCCTCTGCCAATGTGACATGGAACCCTCAAACCATTCCAGCAAAATTATAACTCCAGTATGGCGCCTCTTCCCTTCTGAGCTTTGCATTGGGCCTCAAAAGTAGTATTCCCCCACATATGAGGTATCAGCGTACTCAGGAGCTTATTGCACAACAAATTGTATGGGGCAATTTCTACTATTACCCTTATGAAAATGCAAAATTTGGAGCTTAAAAAGATTTATCTGTGAAAAATGTGATTTATTTTTACAGCTCAACATTACAAACTTCTGTGAAACACCTTGGGGTTCAAGGTGTTAGGAGTCAAGTTCCCACTGCTGCACAGGGGGAATCTCGAGCCATGTATACTGCAGCCTCCCATTCTACTTCAGCTGCAGTGGAGCCCACTCAGCGGAGACATCTTTCCCAGTGTCTCACTCAGTCTGATACTGTGCAAAGGGTTACTGCCGCCTTTCCAGGCTCTGCTGTTGTGGCCTGCACTGGTCAGCGGCGAGCCACTTTTTTTGCTGTCTGTTACTCTAATTATATATTTGGCACTATTTAGCATAAAAAAATATAAAAAGGCCACATATTTGCCAGTGTGGTATTTCTGTGACAGCCCTCATATATCTGCGTGCTCCAAGTTTTGTCATTGTAGGCCGGTGTACCTCTTTTTTTGCTGTCTGTTACTCTAATTATATACAGCACTATTTAGCACAAAAAAATGTAAAAAGGCCACTTATTTGCCAGTGTGATATTTCCGTGGCAGCCCTCATATATCTGCGTGCTCCAAGTTTGGTCATTGTAGGCCGGTGGACCACTTTTTTTGCTGTCTGTTACTGTAATTATATACAGCACTATTCAGCATTAAAAATATATAAAAAGGCCACATATTTGCCAGTGTGATATTTCCATGGCAGCCCTCATATATCTGCGTGCTCCAAGTTTGGTCATTGTAGGCCGGTGGACCACATTTTTTGCTGTCACTGTAATTATATACTGTACAGCACTATTTAGCATAAAAAAATATAAAAAGGCCACATATTTGCCAGTGTGGTATTTCCGTGACAGCCCTCATATATCTGCGTGTTCTAAGTTTGGGCATTGTAGGCCGGTGGGTGGACCGCTTTTTTTGCTGTTTGTTACTCTACTTATATGCAGCACTATTTTGCATAAATTCACAAAAAAGCCCCAAAAAATTGAATACAGTCTGTTATGTCAGGCTGAAGCCTGTCTGGTGTTTGGGTTTGAAAAATCGTAGATTTGCAGGCAAACTGATCAGATATTATTTTGCTACAAATAAATATATTTGTGTTTAGCATTTGAAATAGTGCAGTAGTCCATTTAAAATGGGCAAGGCAAGAGACGGGGAAGTGGACGTGATGATGATGGTTCATGCAGAGGACAAGGCCGTGGCCAAGGTGAAAGTGGGCAAGAACAAAGACCCACATCTTCTCGCTCAACCGTCCTGTCCCAGTTTCTAGGGGACCGCAGCACACCACTATTGAAGCCATCGGTTGTTGGTTGGATAGCGGATAATGCTTCCAGTCATTTAGCCACCACCACCACCACCAGGTCTTCCACACGGTCAAATCTGAGTAGCCATGAGTGTGGCCCAGATATACCTCACCGTATTACTCCCTCCTCCCTCCTCCCACCATGTCGAGTGCCCTGAGACAACTGATCCCACACTTGGACACTTTGAAGAGCTGATCAGTTTTCCATTTCAAGATTCAGAACGCTCGGCCGGTCAACTTGAAGTGGGGACAGATGAGATCACATGTAGAGATGCCCAAAGCTTTGACCAGCCCCGGTCACACGAAGGCGATGGTGGGAAAGTGTAAGAAGAGGTTGACGATGATGAGGCACAATTGCCAGAAAGTTAGGAGGAGGAGCAGGGTGCGGATGTGGAAGTCAAGGTAGTGGATGACTATGTGACTGACCCAACCTGGCAGGAGGACATGCAGAGCGAGGGCAGCAGCACACATGGGGAAGGAGGCATATCCCCCCAACAATCAGGAAGAAGCAGTGTGGTGGCCACAATCAGAAGACATGCATCTGTAACGCCAACATGAGGGAAGTTGCCATTCTGGTTATTTTTTAAAGACTTTTCCGATAACCCCAAACAGGCCTTTTGCAGCACCTGCCATGCCCGCATCAGCAGTGGTAGCAAAACAACCAGCCTCATCACCACCAGCATGATCAGACACATAGCAGCAAAGCACCCGACTTTGTGGGCCGAACCCCAGGCTCCAGGACCACTGTCTGCAGGTCACACCACTGCTTCTTCCACAGTTTTGCGCAGAAGCCAATCCCCAGTACACAGTGCATGTGAAGATGCCTCTAGCCCTGCACCTTTGTGGCCCACAGTCAACCAGCACCATCATCAAGCCCGTCCACATCCTTGTCCCAGCACAACCTTCAGTTGTCTTTAACCCAGTCTTTGGGCCGCAAGCGGAAATACCCAGCCAACGCCCCACAGGCCACAGTCATAAATTCTAATATTTCTCTTCTGCTTGCACTAGAAATGCTGCCTTTAAGGCTCATAGAGATGGAAGCTTTCCCCAACCTGATGGCGGCGGCCGTCCCATGGTACTCGGTCCCCAGTCGCCACTATTTCTCCTGGTGTGTAGTACCGACATTACACCAGCATGTGTCCCACAACATTACCCATGCCCTCAACAATGCTGTATAAATAAACCCGGCACTCAACTTGAGGTGAATTTCATAGGATTTAATAAAGAAACGTTTCGGCCTATCTGGCCTTCTTCAGTCAACGTGTAGCCGAAAGGCTTGAAGAACATGGGGCAAAATGTATTGCCAATGCTGGAAATCCTGGAATGTCACAATGAGTGAACTCGCTGTGTCCGGCTTGGCTGACAAGCGGTGGATACCGCGTCGCCTGGACTCGCTTCTACACCGCTCCTTCTTCCAAAGGCCGCTGTTTACCTATACTTTGCTCTATTGAGCCGGACACAGCGAGTTCACTCATTGTGACATTCCAGGATTTCCAGCATTGGCAATACATTTTGCCCCATGTTCTTCAAGCCTTTCGGCTACACGTTGACTGAAGAAAGCCAGATAGGCCGAAACGTTTCTTTATTAAATCCTATGAAATTCACCTCAAGTTGAGTGCCGGGTTTATTTATACTGGTTATGGTGTGGGATCCTACCCGAGCACCCTCACTCGATAGTGCATACGGTTCTTTATTTAACTCAACAATGCTGTGACTGGGAAAGTCCACCTAACCACGGACATGTAGACAAGTGCTTGTGGGCAGGGATTGTACATATCACTGACGGCACACTGGGTTAACATAGTGGAAGCCAGGACCAAGTTAGACCTTGGGATGAAACACATCCTCCCCACGCTGAGGATTGCTGGCCCTACGTCAATCAGGGTTGCCCCCAGTCTACAGCTCCTGCACCTCCTCCTCCTCCTCTTCATCCTCCATCTCTGAAATCAACACATTAGTCAGAAGCTGGAAGCACTGCAGCACTGCCTCAGCCAAGCGGCAACGGGCGGTGCTGAAGCTAATCTGCATAGGTGACAAACCACACAATGCAGAAGAGTTGTGGACAGCGCTGAAAGAGCAGTCAGATGTTTGGATGACACAGCTGAACCTACAGCCAAGCATGGTCATGTGTGACAATGGCCGGAACCTGGTGGCGGCTCTGAGGCAAAGTGAGCTCACACATGTACCTTGCTTGCCATGTGCTTAACCTCGTGGTTCAACGTTTTCTGAAAAGCTACCCAGAGCTGCCGCATCTGCTAGTGAAAGTACGCCATCTGTCTGCCCATTTTAGAAAGTCAGCTACAGCTTCAGCTGCCCTTGCCGTGCTTCAGCAGTGTTTGCAGCTTCCAGCTCACCAGCTGGTGTGTGATGTCCCCACGCACTGGAACTCTACGCTGCATATGTTGGAAAGGATTAGTGAGCAGAAGAGGGCAGTTGTTGACTACCAACATCAACAAGGCCATCGATATTCTGTTCAGACTCCACACATAAGACTTCAAGAGTGGACATGGATGTCCGACATATGTACCATCCTCAAAAACTTTGAGGACTGCACCAAAATGGTGAGAGGCGATGACGCCTGTTGTGAATTTGGATTTTGGGCTCCCCCGGTGGCCACTGGTGGAATTGAACTTGTGTCATCATCTTTCCTGTTCACCTGTTCTCATCAGATCTGGGTGTCGCTATATAACCTGGCTTCTCTGTTAGTTGCTTGCCGGTCAACAATGTTATCAGAAGCCTCTCTGTGCTTGTTCCTGCTCCCAGACATCTACTAGATAAGTTGGACTTTCGTCCATGTTTGTTTTTGCTTTTTGGTTCCAGTTCACAGCTGCAGTTTCGTTACTGTGTCTGGAAAGCTCTTGTTGATCAGGAATTGCCACTCTGGTATTATGAGTTAATGCCAGAGTCCTAAAGTAATTTCTGGATGGTGTTTTGTTAGGGTTTTCTGCTGACCATGAAAGTGTTCTTTCTGTCTTCTGCTATCTAGAAAGCGGACCTCAAATTTGCTAAAACTATTTTCCTGCTGTGTTTGTTATTTCATCTAAAATCACCGCCAATATATGTGGGGGGCCTCTGTCTCCTTTTTGGGCATTTCTCTAGAGGTGAGCCAGGTCTTATATTTCCCTCTGCTAGCATTATTTAGTTCTCCGGCCGGCGCTGGGCATATAGGGATAAAAAGTAGGACATGCTACCTGGCTACTTCTAGTTGTGCGGTAGGTTTAGTTCATGGTCAGTACAGTTCCCATCTTCCAAGAGCTTGTTCCTATATAGGCTTATGCTATGTTCTCTAGCCATGGAGATCATGACAGTTTGACCGGCCCACTAAAGGGTTAATTCCTTGGCTGAGAAAGGAGTGAAATAAGAAGTCTGCTGAGAGTTTTTTTTTTTTTTTTTTTTTTTTTGTGCTCTTAATTGGATCATTTGCTAGTCTGTCTATGCTGCAGTCTTTTTTTTTTTTCTCTCTCCTTCTAATCTTTGAATGGCTCTGTGTTCACCTGTTTATTATGGATCTTCAGAGTGTAACTGCAGGTTTGAATAATCTCACCACGAAAGTACAAAATTTGCAAGATTTTGTTGTTCATGCTCCGGTATCTGAACCGAGAATTCCTCTGCCGGAATTTTTCTCGGGGAATAGATCTGGTTTTCAGAATTTTAGAAATAATTGCAAGTTATTTTTGTCCCTGAAATCTCGTTCTGCCGGGGACCCTGCACAGCAGGTTCGGATTGTGATTTCTCTGCTCCGTGGCGACCCTCAAGACTGGGCTTTTTCATTGGCACCAGGGGATCCTGCGTTGCGCAATGTAGATGCGTTTTT